>NW_027411866.1:152187228-153432631 GCF_047663935.1 Musca autumnalis | reverse complement strand
TCGGAAAAAAATTTTAGCTGGGTTGATATAGTCTCAATGTGATGGTGAGACGATGATGGGGGTTGTGTTGTGGTTTGTTAATAAATACATTGTCAATACGATGCTGAGACGACGAGACGATTCATAAGAAAACCAGAGCAAAGTTGAGAGCATTTACCAAACAAGAGAGGAAATATGAGAGCAAATAGTGGAATATAGGGAGAAATAGGAAAGTGATTTTGCATCTCATGAAAATCTTACATATTTTGGAAAAAATAGTGGCTTTCGGATAGAAATAAGAAACTGCATATGTATCTTATGTGAGGCACCTGTACAGTATGAAACAAGTAAGCAAAGGCTATAGTCGGACAGGGCCGACCATACGATACCAAAGTTTCTTTTGGACAAATAAGCTCATTGTAAGAAATAAATATTTTTGGAGTCTGCAACCATATCACATTAAGTTTAAATAACAATATAATAATTGTTTCACAAACATCACAAAAGGGACAGGGCGTGCACCACGATTCATATTACAGCAATAGTATGGGGCCTACTGTTTATCGCCGAGTCCGAAAGGCATGTCTTAAAAAACGCCCTGTAGAGAAGTTGTACATGGTTAAAAATACTCAGAAAATGTTGCCAACTTTACTGAGGGGTATTTTGCCATCGTTGGAAATTTGATGTTTGCTGGCAGGGAATCGAAAGTCCGACCTTCAGCGTGCAAGGCGGGTCACACTGGTCGAAACCACTGATCTAGCGGCGCGAAAGTAAAAAAATCGAACTATAAAATTGCGAAATATTTTTCATTGTATCGATTACAGACACTTTGCAGACAAAGATTTTGTTTTTTAATTTTTGTTGTTGTAAATATTCACTCAGTTATTCACTATCAAATACAAGAGTTTTTGTTGCATCAGATTTTAAAAAAAATTTTACAAAAATTAACTTCATATTTGTTTAAATGTTAAATGCATTCGTAATGAAACTGGACAAGAATTATATTTAACTAATAGCAGAGGGTGAGATTTAAATTATAAAAATTAGTTTGGGGTCTGGAGGTACTTAGTTATATAGCAATGAATTTTCAAAAAATTCAATGTTTTTGTGTTTTAATGGGTTGTACGCGCTTGTTCCATAGAGTGCATCGTGTAAACTTGGCCGTACTTAGGTTCGATTATTTCTTGGGGAATGAAATTGGACTCTCTGGATACGGAATAACCACATTAGGGCTGCAAATATTTGCAAATCTTTTGATGACTGCACTTTTAAAATAAGGGATTTTGCATGAAATTCATACAAATTTAGCTGTGCATTTGTATGGGAGCTAAATCAAAATATGGACCAATCTTGAGAAATGTTTGCAAGGAGGATTTCTACCCCCGGAGACACTATAATACCATATTATAGCTAAATATGTTATTAAATATGGGATAACAAGTAAAAATTCAACGAATCGGGGGTATCATAAAAGGGGCTACATCGAAGCATAAATCCGTGTTGAAAATGTTTTGTAAGAAGATTTTATACGCAGTGAGAACACGGACTTGCCCCTGAAAAACTTTTACCATCGTAATTAAGGCAGCGAATGCAAGTTGCTTCAACAAAAATCAAAGTGATTCCATATCAGGTCTTAAAGTGAACTTATCCGAAATTTTGTGTGGGAAGTACCGGATGGAGTGGACAAATATATTCCATATTTGAAACTGATATCTGGTAGATATATTAGGATGTGTAAAGTATGGACCAATTCGGCCACTCCCTTCAAGAGTTACTTTTGTGGGGGAGGTACCTGAAGGAGTGGACCGATATGGCTTATCTTCGAACTTAAACTATGTTTGGACAAAATATTACTAAGGCCAAAATATGGATCGAATCGGCAGATCCGTTCGAGAGTTATCTTGCGCTCCAACCACCTCACACGGTGTCATAAGGGCTTTCCTGCAACTTTCAGGCTATTTGCTCAGGAAGTATGGACTTGCCCCTGATGAAACTTGTACCGTCGTATGGGGGGCAGTGAATGCAAGTTGCTAAAACAAAAATCAAAGCCATTCGAGAGATGGCCCTAAACTGAACTTTTCCGAAATTTTGTATGGGAGGTACCCGAAGGGGGGGACCGATTGAGTCCATATTGAAATTGTATTTATGTCTGGTACACATTTCACGATGGGCAAAGTAGGGACCAAATCGGTTACTCCCTTCAAGAGTTATCGTGCGCACAAATTTTCCGAACATTTTCGAACTTTTGTGGGAGAGGTACCGGAAGGAGTAGACCGATATAGCCAAAATTTGAACCGAATCGGTTCATCCGTTCGAGAGTTATCGTGCGCTCCAGCCAGCCAGACATACAGACGGACGGACATTGCTCAATCGACTCCAAATTGTCTGAAACACATTTCGTCCAAACATGCTTGGGGTCTAAAACCATTATTTCGATGAGGCACATTTTGCCCGTATGAAAGTGTATATACCCTCGTTAGCATAAATGCTGAGGGTATAAAAATGTACACATAAACATTTTAGAAGATATTATTGAAATATATGTAGCATAAGAAAATATGTGAAATGCAGGAATTTTCCATATGCAAAAATAATATTTGCCTATACATAATTTATACATTTCGCATATTTTTGCATATGTGATATATGTCGATGGTGTATATATGGCCCGCAATCTCCGGTAACTCAAGGGTGCTAAGAATCCCCGGAGGTAAAACTAAAAAGACGCTTAACATTGGTACTTGGAATGTTAGAAGCCTTTATGAGTCAGGCAAATTAAGCAACACAATATCCGAAATGGAAAGACTGAATATAGATATCCTAGGTGTTTGCGAAACCTGGTGGCCGAATGTTTCGGAATTCGTATCCCATGGTGCCAACATTTTCTTCTCTAGAAATTCGAACAAGAATCATAGGAATGGTGTTGGGATTATCATTAGAGGGAACATTTCCAAAAGCGAGGTAGGATTTTTTCCAAAGTCAGATAGGACCATGATGATCAAAATAAAAGCAAGGCCGCTCAACATCAATATAATTCAAGTATATGCTCCCACATCAGACAGAAGCAATGAAGAAGTAGAAATGTTTTATGAGGAAATAGAAAGTCTTGTTAAACTTACAAAACCCCATGATATAAATATCATCCAAGGTGATTTTAATGCAAAAATAGGGAGAGGTGAAGTAACTGGTGTTACAGGACGATATGGATTGGGCGAAAGAAATGATAGAGGCGAACGACTCATTCAATTCTGTCATGAATTCAACATGAAGATAGCAAATACACTTTTCACTCTACCGCCAAGAAAGCTCTACACTTGGAAATCTCCACAGGACAGAATTGGCAACCTCATTAGAAACCAAATAGACTTCATTCTTATCAACAGGCGACACTGCTCATCAATTAGAAAGGCCACAACATATCCGAGTGCTGATGTACCATCTGATCATAACCTTCTAATGGCAAAAATACGCATAAAACTAAAAACTCATTCTAAAAAGGCACAAAGTAAAAAAACTTGACTTAGGAAAACTTCAAAACCAAACACTAAAATCGGATGTATGTACAAGAATAAATACAGAGCTGAATAATGTCGACAGCGAAGATATAGAAAATATATGGAATAATGTAAAGAATACTATAAACTCAATAGCCAGAAACACCCTAGGCAATTTTATAAAACCAAAGACCAAAATTGGATGACTCAAGATATCCTGCAGCTAATGGATGAAAGAAGAGCATTTAAAAATAAAGATTACGAAAAGTACTGGGAACTAAATAGAGAAATTCAAAGGGAGATACGTAACGCAAAAAATAATCACCTAAATACTCAATGTCAGGAAATTGAAAGACTTATGAGCCTACATGACGATTTCAACCTGCATAAGAAATTGAAAGAAGCATCTGGACAATATAGGAATACAAATCCATCTATCCTTTTCAATAACAACAATGAACCGGTCTTTGAAATTGCAAAAAAGAAACATATCTGGAAAGAATATATCCAAACACTATTTAAGGATGATAACAGATCAAGCTACGTTAACAATGCACCAGATTATATGACAGGAAACAGCATCACAAATAATGAAGTATAATCAGCAATAAAATCCCTTCGAGATGGAAAAGCTACAGGGCCTGATGAAATTCCAGTTGAATTATTAAAAATGCTAAATAACAGCAACATTGAGCTACTGACAAAACTGTTTAACTATATCTACGATACTGGTATATACCCACAGGATTGGCTAAAATCCACCTTCATAACAATACCAAAAAAACCCCATGCCAAAAAATGCAATGACTATCGTCCCATTAGTTTAATGAGTCACGCTCTTAAAATTTTTCTTAAAATTATCCAGAAGAGAATATATGAGAAATGTGAAAAGGAAATGGGAGAAACTCAATTTGGTTTTAAGGAAGGAAAGGGAACCCGTGAGGCTTTATTCTGCATACAAATACTCGTTCAAAAATGTAGAAATGTCCACAAAGACGTATTTTTATGCTTTATAGATTACGAAAAAGCATTCGACACTGTGCAGCATGATAAGCTAATGGAAATTCTCACAGCAATTGGAATCGATGAGAAAGAGATAAAGTGTATTAAAAGCTTGTACTGGCACCAGACTGCCCAAGTCAACATTAATGGAGATTTAACTGAAGATATAGCAATATCTAAAGGAGTTCGACAAGGATGCATTTTATCTCCACTACTCTTCAACATATACTCCCAAAAAAATTTTCACGAAGCAGTAGATGACATCCAAGAAGGTATATTGATAAACAACAATTACCTGAATAATATCAGATATGCTGATGACACTGCTTTAATATCCGACAGCATATCAGGCCTACAAAATCTTGTTGATAGACTAACATCAAGAAGTGAGTTGTATGGGCTAAAAATAAACACCCTCAAAACAAAATTTATGATAATAAGTAAGAACAACGCTCATAACGAGTTGATTTTAAAAAAATACAAAATTTCCATATTGAGAGGGTACAAAGTTTCAAATACCTGGGAGTTTTGCTAAATGATCAATGGGACTACTCAAAAGAAATCAAATGTCGCATAGAAATGGCAAGAGATGCATTTCATAAATATAAAAAAGTCCTAATAAGCCATGATATAAATGTTGCAACAAAATCTCGTTTCATAAAAGCGTATATATGGCCAGTCTTGCTATATTCAGTCGAAGTGTGGACGTTAAAAGCGGCAGATATCAAACGACTCGAAGCATTTGAGATGTGGGTGTACCGTCGAGCACTAAAAATACCATGGGTCCTGCATGTACCAAATATTGAAGTATTGCGAAGAATGAATACAACAAGAGAATTATTAAACAACATAAAAAAACGGAAAACAGCATATCTAGGGCACATTATGCGAAACCGTAAATACACCATTCTCCAGGAAATACTGCAAGTAAACATAGAAGGAAGACGTACCAGAGGAAGAAAAGAGATGTCATGGATTCAAAATATCCAGCAATGGACAGAATTCCAGAACGCCGAAAATTTAATAAGCATAGCGAGAAATAGAGATATATTTTCCTATTTTGTTAATAATTTATAAAAACATAAATATGTAATTTTTTGACAATTGTAATATGATCGCTAACATTCGAAAATCGAATACGCAATAAAGAAGAAGAAGTGTAGGTGTTGCATAAAATTCCGCTGTCTACATATCATTGAGCTGATATTAATCGTGGTGCTCTCATTGATATGAGAGAAGGCTCCCTTGTCCCTACTGGGGTGTTTGTGGAACAATTATATACAGTACATTTTAAGAAATATTCTTAAATTTGAAAATTGGCGTTGTTTAGCAATTTCAGCTACATCTTTAAATTTTGGACAATTGGACAGGTAATATGATAGGGTTCCACGCAATTTGTAAGAACTGAAAATTTGTCTGTTATGATAGAGACAATTTGTAGCATGGGAGGAAGATGTGGTTCTCTTCACAGAACTCATTATATCTTAGGTAGTAGGTCCGTTACCAAGCACACATATTTTTGCAATTTTCATCAGAGGAAAGATCGGTAGTTAATTTTTCATGTCGCTCATTTACTCAAAGAGTGACACATCTCAAAAAACCCAGTTTCGAGCAAAACGCGTTTTAAGTTGGCGATTGAAATTTGACTTCCCAACTTAAAAAGATTGTTACACACAAACTAAAATAACTAATTGGACCATCTTTTGCAAACAGTTAGCCAGATATCAGTGCTAAATTTCTGTGCAAGATCAAGCATGATTTGATGTGTTTTAGTGTTTCATAAACTCAAAAAAACTGTTGCGTTGAATTATGCGAAGCTCGTAGTAAAAGAGCTATAACTCGTCGAGTTTTAGAGATATCAGATAAAGTAGAAGTCGTAGAAAAAACAGAAATTGCTAACTCAGAAAAACTGTTTTTTGAGTTATGCCACTCTTTGAGTAAATGAGCGATATATTGGCGACTTTGCCGGTATATGGCCTCCAGGGATTCAAATATGGACCAAAAATAAAATGTTTTTATGTAGCATACAAAAGTAATGGTCCATTGCACCCGCTAAATAATATCAGATCATCATCAAAAATTGTAGGCAACTTCTTCGACCTAAACACCTACCACGTGCAAAATTTCGTGACTATTGATCTATAATTGCGACCTCTAGTATGCTTTCGATTACATTACAAGCAAAACACTGGATATATTCGGCTGTAACTCTGTTATCTGACCACATAAATCAACAGAATTTGCATTAATTAAAAGGGCAAGAGTTGTCCTTCCAAATATTATTTATGTGGGCGGAATGTGTGGTCCAGGAATAAATTTATTTCCGGTATATTAAAAATTTTCACAATTTTCACACAAAAGTTGTGGTCCATTTAACCCTCTAAACATCATCCGATCACCATCTCAAATTGCAAGCTTCTTCTCTGTCATATAATCTTACATTATTTAAAATTTCGAGGAGATCGGACTATAATTGCGACATACAGAGCCGCTACAAAATCGGATAAAAATTTTGTTTTTGGTCCATTTCACCAGCTAAATATTTCTCGATCATCACCAATAAGAAAAGGGATCTATTCTGGCCTGAACCCGACCTCCGTACAAGATTTTGTGACGATCGGTCCATAATTGCGGCCTGGAGCGTGTTTACAATTTATAATGGACAGACGGACGGACACACATCTCAAAATCGCTTTATCTCGTCGAGATATGAAGATTGATATACCACATTGGGGGTCTCCGACGAATATTTCGCGGTGTTACATTAATTTTTAGCAAAACAAACTTATAATACCCTTTCCACATTGTGGTGTAGGGTATAAAAACTACATCACGAACGAAAAGATGTAAAAATTCTTGAAATATTTTTTTCTGTGTATGACCACAATAATCCATCGAAATGACTGAAATTTGGTATTTAATCTTCATTGATGTTATTTAACTTTCCCCTCTAAATATGACGGTACATAGAACGGTACATCTTCAGTTTTCGGTATTCTGAAGGTTGTGGCCTCAATATTCCACCAAAATGGCTGAATTTTGGTATTTAGTCTTCGTTGGGGGTGCAAAACTTTCCACCTGAAATGTGTAGGTAAAGGTCTACGCCTTCATACTGCCCCCACAGAAGTGTACCTGCCTATTTCGTAATTTTGAAGGTTGTGGCTTCAATATTCCACCGAAATGGCTAAAATTTGGTATTTAGTCTTCATTGGAGGTGTTCAACTTACACCCGGAATTTGTCCGTACAGGTCGGTATTTTGAAATTTAGTCACATTGTTTTACCGAAATTGCTGGCATTTGGTATTTAATTTTCTTCATAAACGAAAGGAAACTAATAGTTCAGTTTTACTTCAATAAAACTCGTGGTGGAAGGTATAACAATTTCGGCCAGGCCGAACATAACGCGTTCTTACTAGTTTTATTTCTCACAATGTCTGGATACTGTTGTAATTTGTTTATATATTTTTTGTAAGCACAAGCGCTATTATTTCAAATATATACATATTTGCAAGTAAAACAAAACTTCTTCATATGGACTAAACACACACATGTGACCGAACAACCAATGTGTCCAGGGATCCATATCTTTGGTCCCTTCTCTTTACCCTCCCAACCTAATGTTCCATCCAATGCAGGAACGCCATCTTCATAGGAACCAACGAATTGACACCTACATACAAACCTATCCCCACACAGCCCCTCCATCCTTCCGAAAACACAAACTAGCACATCATTTTAGATAACAAAACACTTAATATTTATTACATATTCTTAGCATCTTACAAGAAAAACTTAATCGAATAACACATATTATTTTTTTAAGGACCCACCCGTATATATTTGATTTATATAAAAAAACACAAAAATAATGAATAAATAAAATCATGAAACAAACAATTATAAAAACTTTGATTTTTTTCTTTATCCTGACCAATTTACGGATGCAAAACCAAATTGAATAAAAAAAAAAACACTAGAATCTAGCCTACCGGTAAAATTTGAAGGTCGTACTCAGTATAACCTGCCTATCAGAGCTCTAACAGGGCATATTACTAGGACTTTTTTCGGATTTCTTTTAAGTAGGATAGGCCCCTTACACTCAGATGATATTATTTTTATTATCGTCATAAAACCCTACTCTTATGAGACTTCCCTATTGAAATTTATATACTTAGATTTTAATTCAAATTAAAATATCACACACGATTCTAACATACGGACAACACACATACACACAAACACAAATCTGCTGATTTAAAAATTGCTGCTACGGTTATGCTACACTTAGCTGTATATTCTTTGAGTGCATCCCCAAAAAGGGAAACAGCCGTGGACCTTAAGTGGAGAGTGGGTAACAATTGGAACTTGCTCTCATCGAGATCCACTTTGTTGACATTACCCACAACCACAAAGTTGGTCCCGGGCAGCTAAATGAGCCGGACGTCTTACGCTCTATACGCAGCGACAAATTTGGTTTAAAGCGTTGTACTGCTTTCGAGATTTAGTTTGGCCAAGTTATCCGCAAGAACTATGTAAAATGGCCTAATTAATTAATCACTTATAGCCAACAAGTTTAATCACATTTCGTATATATTATGCACTGCAAAAATACTCTCAAAGAAACTTTAAAATTTCCAAATTTGCAATTAACTTTCAACTAAATTGCACAAAAGACTATATGTGTCTTCAGAATATTTTATTAATCCTTGAACTTTTCAATTTGCTGTTATATAGATAGACAGGGTTTTATTTATTTAAACCGAAATTTAACTTTCGTTACTTCAGTAATCAGAACCCTCAACACAAATGAAAGATAGAAACCTTTCATGCGAAATTTAGCCTCAATTGCACTAATTTCCATAACGTTCTCGGATACCTATAGACAACTCTCTTCTACCAAGAAATTGTTCGTGCTTGATAAACGGTCCCAGTTCAATGTACGACCGTCCTTGAAATTTAAAAAAAAAAATCCCTAATTTTAAACTGGAGTTAATGCTCTTTAATTACGCTATTACATACGCTCTTACGTGCAACTTTACATAGACGTACGTACCTCCCAACCCTGAACTGTCAAACGAACGAGATCCACAAAACATCTGATTGATACCACCTCTTGGCAATGGTGGTATCACATGTATTTCTGCAAAAAATATTAAAATAACATAAAAAATCGAAAATGCCCAACAAAAATACCCATCCACATACATTTTACGGGCCAGAGAATCCAATGCCTCATCTTATATCACCATGGCTACAAAAACAAAGGACAAAACAATGAAACCAATACCGACCTTTCTGTTTATGGCTTGCTACAGAATGCATTAGTCCTCATGTGTTGGCCCCCTTGTCCTACCAAGCAACCACAGGGAGAAGCACAGGTACACATTCCACAAGAAACAATGGTCAATGAAGTCATATAGATAACACTTCGTTCTAGTTCAGTGTTCACCAGCAACAACAAATTCAACCGCTGCATTTGTGTTGGGCACACACACGAGATTATCTATCCCTGCTCTAGAATCTAGAGTCTAGATTAACATCATGTGCGTTGATTTATTGCTAAAACAAAGAAGATGATCGGTGGTGAGAGTAATGTTGAAACTCACCACAATTGAGAATGTGTATGTTCCCACAGACACGGCTCGCGAGCCCAGCGGTGATTAACACTGTTCTAGTTAAACCATGGAACTAGAGGCCATAAGGCAACCAAGCCCCTTTGGCGTTTGACATTATTTAGCCCCGGTAATGTTGTGATTAACCGAAACACTTTGGCCTACACTTTTGGCATCTTCGCTATCACCACGCCTTATTTCAGTTCAAATGAGTTACAATCTCCTCACGATCAGTACCGTTGCTTGGGGGGTTTGCAATATCCCTTACTTCACTGGCCAAGGCAACCTTTTGCCCTATTTTACAGTAGCATTCGACGCCATGTCTAAGTTGATATGTATTGGCTCTAACATACTCCATAAGCCAAGACCACTATCCAAATGCAAGGAACCCTTCACCAAGGTATGCACGTCCGTCTACAACGTTGTCTATTCGTTCCCACTACTCTTTTCGTTCCCACCATCAAAGCCAAAACACTTCCCTCCTTCACCTTCACACCCGCTGGTTAGACAGCATTTATCCTAGGCTACCTACGTTTCCCTTAACCGACTCCACTCTCATTTCTCTACCCAATGTAATATTGTACCAACACCTAGCTCCGGTATAAACCTTCCCACAACCTATTAAGTAAAGTTTATTAAGATAATTGTTTTCTCTTCACAATAGTAAGCGGAGGATGGTTAGCCAAATGCAATGCTATACGATTGTGTAACACTAAATCTTCTGGATTAGCCGTGGTTGAAAATTTGTAACGCTTTATTATTTTAGCCATTGCAACTCTGAGGCTCAATTCGGCATAACGCATTCCTAGAAAATAAAAATATGTATTTATTGTTTATTATTTTAATCTTCAATAAATTGAATTACACTGTGCAACACTGAAAATGCAAACAACTTCTAATGGGCATTTTCTGAAAGTACATATTGAGACTACAAAAACCCTAATTGGGTTTTGTGTTCTTAGATCGGGTTTAGATTTGATGGCCTCATCTAAACCGACCTAAAATGAGCCTTTTTTCCAGTGATCGGTAACACTGTGACACAAAATGGAACTCAAAGTCTGGGGGGTGGAAAATTTCTTTTGGAGATGAAAGCCCTTGATGGGTATACTAAGAACCCAAAAGGAAATTTTCGCCGTAGGTCAAGTTTCTGAGATATCGCGCGATGAAGTTTTTGATTTTTTCCCCATAATACTTGAGAAAATAGCTCCACATCTCTGTTTGGCGTTGTTGCAGCTTCGTTTTGAGGTGACATGTCTGCAGTAAAATCGATTAACGAATCTTTTTGTAGAACATTTCATTCTTCTAACTCAATGCATTTCATGTCCTTTTCGTCCTTTATTTCTTGAACCGTAGTGAAAGTACCACAAGATGAGATTTTTCAGCATCCAAATATTCTACAAAAATGTTGCTCAGAAGATTTTAGGTACGGTTCTCTTTGACAACTAATCGATTTTGTCCCGTTTTCATTGTCATTTGTGATATTTATTCGGACTTGGTTCAGAATGTCGGAAGACATGTCACCTCAAAACGAAGGTGCAACAACGCCAAACAGAAGACATGTCACCTCAAAACGAAGGTGCAACAACGCCAAACAGATATGTGGAGCTACTTTCTCAAGTATTATAGGGAAAAAATCAAAAACTTCATCGCGCGATATCTCAGAAACTTTACCTAAGGCGAAAATTTCCTTTTGGGTTCTTAGTATATTCATCTAGGGCTTTCATCTCCAAATGAAATTTTCCACCCCCCCAAAAATGCTGCTGCACAGTGTAATAAGAATTTTGCTTTGCAGTCTTCAGCAATATTGTAGCCCTAAAGCAGTAGAACTTATTTGTCAAACAGATGAACTAGGAAAAGTTGGATCGAGCGCATCAAATGCGTTAAAATATAGAAAAGTTTACATAATTTCTGAAATTCTGGTCAGTAACAACTAAACTGTTGGGAGTTGAAACAAGTAACCATTCTAAAAATTTTCCAAATAATGTGACCATCAATTCTTCAGAACATTCTGAAACTCTAGAATGGTTATTTCACGTTGTTTAAGGGTTGTTTCATAACATACCTTTTACAAAACATATTTCAAACAATGTTCACACAGGCTGTTTATTCTCATGTTGGGGATTTCAATGAATCATTGAAATATTAACCAAATTGTTGTTGAAAATTCTGCTATAAACAAGGCGATAGAGGCATTTTACAACAATATATTGTTCTGAAGAGTTGTGTATTACATTCCAAAGAATATTTTCCCAAAAGGTAACATTAAGAAGAATTTAACATTTTGGGAGATACGAGATACAATTTGAGGCAATAAATGCAGTTTTTCGAGTTCACTATTCCTCCAAATATGTTCTTCTTGCTCTTATCTACAAGTTTGCTGCAGATGTCAAACAAGATTCATATTGACTTCAGAGAAACAGCCCCGATTTGTTTTAAAAAATTCGATCTTTAACCATGTTTAGATGAGACCATAAAAACCGGACCCGATCTAAGAAAACAAAACCAAAATATGGTTTTTGCCTATTGGTCCTCTACTTTATAAAATTCTGGACAGAAGTTGTTTGCACGCGATTGGCTCAAAAATGTTGCACAGTGTTACAGAAGACTATATGCTCATTGGCCTCGATGTTGTAGTCCTTTTCTCTATGAAGCAGTATTTGCATATCTTACCTATACAGTTCCGCATGCCTTTGGCAAATGGTATAAAAGCATACGCATGACGTTTCTCAACATTAGATGGTAGAAAATTATCCGGATTAAATGTATCTGCTTCAGGACCCCATATATTTTTATTACGATGTAAATTGTAAATATTTATCATAATTTCAGGGCCTTCAGGTATAACAAGACCATTACTCAGTCTTATATCTCCACCAATAGCTATGCGTCCGATCATGGGAATTGTGGGAAATAGACGCATTGTCTCCTTTATAAACATATCTAGGTAAGTGAGTTGTGTAATATGTTCATAGGTCATTTTAAACTCTCCGCCATCGTTATCGGGAAATAATTGACTTATCTCAGCATAGGTTTTTTCTTGGTATTCAGGATGCATGGCTAGCATAAGTATGGTTAAGTACAAAGTAGTTGAGGTGGTTTCAAAGGACTGAAGCATGAGATAAAATAAACTGTTATTAACATTTCACATTTTTGTATATGTGGAATAACATACCGCACCAAATAAATGCTTCATGCTTGATATGGCAAGTTCCCTTTCAAGTATATTGCTTTCTATCGCTTTATTGAGGTATTTCGCAACGGCAATATCTTGATGATCCAAATATTCTATATCATTTTGAATTTCGTTAGAATAGTATTTGTAGGCCTGAAAGTAAAAATATTTTTTATTAAAATCCATAAAGCGAAGTGATATACTTATTTCGTCTGATACTCTGATCCCCTATGAAGACATCGGTAATTTCATGGAATAATTGTATAAAAATTGCACTGTTCCAGAACTGCAAGAATCTCCTAATTTTTACTATTTTTTCGATAACGTAAAGGAACAATTTTTATCGTAGTAAAAAGTAGTAGCTTCTTGCAGGTTCTGGAACAGAGCAATTGTTATACAATAATTCCATGAAATAATCGATGTCTTCACAGGGGATCAGAGTGATGAATGTTATTGATCAACGGTTGTGGGTAAATTCAAGGAACATTGATGATAATATTAGATTGGCTAAATCGACCCCAAATTGTCTGAAACGGATTTCGTGCAAACAAATTTGGGGTCTACAATAGGGCTATGACTTTTTGAATTTTTTTCCCAAGATAACTCCTAAGTCTGGCCGGCCCGAACTGTTTATACCCTCCACCACGAACTGTATTGACAATTAATTAATCAACAATGGACCAATAAGTTCCTTATTGTCAAGAAAATACTCTCTTAACGATGATAATCATGTTATATTACTCATATTCAGACCATCGAGTTTCCAAAATACAAAGTTTCATCCAGCTTTTGTATCCTCTGACAACTCACATTACGTCCATATTTTTTATTAGGCAATTTTCCTTGCGGCAATTGTCAGTTTGATGGAGAGAGAGGTGAGGCATGCGGTAACTTTTTGCCTCTCAACACCCTCTCTCATCTACAAACTGGCAAATACCGCAAGGAAAATTGCCTAATGTAAATATGGACTACGAAATTACAGCAATCTCGGTTCGAAAATTTCATAAAATTGGGCAATACCAGTTCATGGGGGCAACACTAAAACCTGGATATATATGGATGGTTTTTTCCATCTTCCCGGAACACAAAAATCCAATAACAAACCAAATCGGTAGAAAAATGTGAATAAAATCTTTAAAAAATCTAAAATAGGGTGGTACCCTTATATGGGTCTAAACCAAAACGCGGCGCTATTCTGTTTGACTTGGATTGTCTTGAATCTTTTTTGTATTAAACTACGATTAATCGAATCGAATAATTACTATTTTTACAGTGTTTTATGTAACTTGCTTTGGTGTCCGTTTAGTTCAAATCTAGTAACTAATTTTTAACAGTTTTCAGTTGACCAATCGAACTGAAACTATGCACACTTTTCAGATTTGGATGACAATACATGAGTATGAAACCAAAACCAATATGGGTCCATTTTTTCCTATGGACCCCATATAGCAGTACCACCCGATTTCAGGTGTTTTGAGGATTTTGTCTAAATTTTTAGTCCGAATTGGCTGTAACTTCGCATTTGGAGTTGCCAACTGTAAAGAAACTCCTCCACCAAAATTTGTGGACATGGGTCAGATTTTGGTGTAGCCTCCATATAACGGTGTCACTCGATTTCAGGCAATTTAAAGTTTTATCTACATTTTTTGCCTAAATTGACTGTTATTTGGCTATGGACTTCCCCGTGGTCAAAAAATGTATTTACTAAATAGTTAAAAATAAACAAGTAAGAACGGCGTTAAGTTCGGCCGGGCCGAACTTGTTATACCCTCCACCACGAGTTGTATTGAAGTAAAATGAAACAACTAGTTTCCTTTCGTTACTGAAGGAGGATAATATCCAAATTTCAGCAAATTTCGTCAATCTATACCGAAAAATTCCTGCGGAAAGTTTTTGGACTCAAAGAAGACTAATTACCAAATTTCCGATATTTCGGTAAGGTGATGTGGATAAAACTTATAAAATTACAAAAAATCAAGAGGTATGCTTCTATGGGGGATAAAGGAAGATGTGAACCTATACGATTAATTCTTTTCAGAAATATTTTATAACCCACTGGAAGACTAAATAACAAAATTCAGTCATTGGGATATTGACTTCACAAACTATGGGGGATATATTTTATGTGTGGACCTATACCGACAAATCTCATATGGAAAGTTTTATACCCCAAATGAAGACTTAAGACCAAAATTGAGTCAACAACCTTCAAAATACCGAAAATCGGTACCGTTTAAGGCGTTGACGCCCAACGAACACTAAATGCCAAATTTCAGGCATTTCTGTGGATTATTGTGGCCATAACATTCAAAATACCGAAATTCAGGAGGTACCGTTCTATGGGGGAAAGTTTCTGGGGGGAACGTTTTATACCAACAACAAAGACAAAGTAAAAAATTTCCACCATTTTGGAGGAAGAGGCCACAACCTTAAAAATACCGAAAATCGGGAAGTACCCATCTATGGAGGCTATGTAAAGGCGTGGACCTATACCGACAAATTTCATATGGGAAGTTTTATACCCCAAATGAAGATTAAATATCACATTTCCGCCATTTCTGTGGAATATTGAGGCCACAACCTTCAAAATACCGAAAATCGGGAGGTACCGTTCTATGGGGACTATAAAAACACCAAATTTCGGCCATTGAGGTTCCGTTCAATGGGAGCGATATGAAGGCGTGGACCTATACCGACAAATTTCATATGGAAAGTTTTATACCCCAAATGAAGATTAAATATCACATTTCCGCCATTTCTGTGGAATATTGAGGCCACAACCTTCAAAATACCGAAAATCGGGAGGTACCGTTCTATGGGGACTATATGAAGGCGTGGGCCTGTACCGACAAAATTCTGATGAAAAGTTGTATACCCCCAGTGAAGACTAAATACCAAATTTTAGTCATTTCAGAAGAATATGGAATTCAAAACCTTCAAAATACCGAAAATCGGGGGTACCCTACTAGGGGGCTACATGAAGTCGTGAACCTTTACCGACAAAATTTTGTTGGATTTTGTATCTACAACGAAGGCTAAATATCAAACTTTAGCAAGTTCGGAGGAATATTGAAGCCACAACTTTCAAAATACTGAAAATCGCGAGCTGTATCATAATTTCAGCAGACGGATGGAGAAAAATATATACTTTATAGAGTCTCCGATGAGTATTTCGAGGTGTTACAAACGTTATGACAAATTTAATTATACTCTCCATATTATGGTGGGGGGTATAAAAATAATTAAAAAATTAAGTTTCAGTGTTCGGAGGAATATTGAAGCCACAACTTTCAAAATACTGAAAATTGCGAGCTGTATCACGATTTCAGCAGACGGATGGACAAAAATATATACTTTATAGAGTCTCCGATGAGTATTTCGAGGTGTTACAAACGTTATGACAAATTTAATTATACTCTCCATATTATGGTGGGGGGTATAAAAATAATTAAGAAATTAAGTTTCAGTGTTCGGAGGAATACTGAAGCCACAACTTTCAAAATACTGAAAATCGCGAGCTGTATCATAATTTCAGCAGACGGATGGACAAAAATATATACTTTATAGAGTCTCCGAGGAGTATTTCGAGGTGTTACAAACGTTATGACAAATTTAATTATACTCTCCATATTATGGTGGGGGGTATAAAAATAATTAAAAAATTAAGTTTCAGTGTTTTATGTATAAATGCACTTAAAACTAGAAATTAATTTGTCGCTTAGTCTCAATAAGTATATTCTTCCTCATGATGAAACTCTCAAATTAAACGCTTGCATTTAAATTAAAAGTTGTGGCAAAATTAAATGACAAGCGTTTTATTTGAGAGATTCCATCATGAGGAAGAATATACTTATTTATTGAGGCAAAGCGACAAATTATTTTCCACTTTTAAGTGCATTTATAAGACACTGAAACTTAATTTTTTTAATTATTTTTTATTTTTAAAAATAGATTTAAAAATGTTCAATAAAGTTTTTCCTTTATACCAGTGTGAAACATTTGTTACACTGTGCAACACAAAAATTATTAACCATATTCTGACACCGCAGTGTGATAGAACACCAAAATGAGAAGACACGTGTCTCGTCGTTTTTCCCTATCTCATCAACTTTCGCGGTTATAGGCCTCCAAAGGTTTGAGGCTTTGATGTAAAAAGGGTCATTTAGTCAAGACTATATCTTCCAAACCGTTAGGAAATTTGAATTTATCTCGGAGGCAAAGTTGTAGCTCTTGTCTTAAAGAATAAAAAATGTGAACACATATAACCTATCAAACTTCATCTGCAAGGCCAAAATCGCCATGGTCAAATTTCTTTTAAATTTTTTCTCAAGTTTTGTTATACAGCTTTCAAACCGATCAAATTTGAAGCAAACAACCAACTACAAAAATGTACCTCAGATCTCAATAAACATCTTTCTAGAATATACGAACTCTGTAAAAACGGATCTTAATGGTCAAAATAGCAAAACAATTGCGATTTTTATAATCTTTTCTAAGATTCTGCTCCACAGATATTAAACCGTTCAAAATTCAAGAAAACAATCAACCACAATAGTCTGGCAAACGCTTCAATAGACAACTTTCTGGAATATGTGAAATGTCTATGAACGGTTCTTAATGGTAAAAATAGCAAAAATCTTTTGAAAATATGCAATTTTTATACTTTTTTCTCTGACTCTGGTCCAAAGATACGCAACCGCCCAAATATTAAGGATACCGTCAACCACAACCACGCACCTAAGATTTCAATAAACAACTTTTTAGAACATAAGAAACATACGATTCTAGGAATAATTCTTAGGGCTGAAATTCACGAACAATTAAATTTTTTTAACATTCCCCCTGCTAAGGTTTGTAAATAACAAACTGTTAAAAACTCAAGGAAATTTGATAAGTTTGTTATTTACGAACTTGAACAGGAAAGAATGATCTAAAATAATCGAATTTTGAGCTTGAAAAATCGTTCCTAGAATCTTCATTTGTTCTAGAAACTTGTTTGTTAAAATCTAAGGTACATTTTTGTAGTTGACTGTATCCTTAATTTTTGGGCGGTTGCGTATCATTGGACCAGAGTCGGAGAAAAAAGCATAAAAATTGGATATTTTCAAAGGATTTTTGCTACTTTTACCATTAAGAACCGTTCATAAACATTTCGCATATTGTTTATTGAAAGTTGTTTATTGATGCCTTTGCTACAATATTGTGGTTGATTGTTTTCTTGTATTTTGAACGGTTTAGTTTCTCTGGAGCAGAAGCCGAGAAAAGAGGAAAAAATCGAAATTGTTTTGCTATTTTGGCCATTTATGCCCGTAATTTCTAGCCCTAGGTAACCGGGTAGGTAGCTACCTACTAGTTATCTTTACTTACGCGTTTGGTAATTTCTACGTGCCATTTACCGAGGCGTGTAAATTTTGAAAACATGTGGTAACATTGGTGATTTTCATTCATGATTTCGTAGAAACATTGCCACATGTAAGTGTGTTACAATTTTTAACACATTGGCAACGATCAACCAGACAAAATCCTTGGTGTAAGTAACACGACCGTTTTCGACCCAATAACGTTACCTATGGATTGAAATTATGAAATTTTGCTTACACGGGGGATATCTATGAACTCATAGATAACTACGAGTAGAAATTACTGGCATAAGACCTGTTCCTTCAGGGTTCGTAAGTTCTAGAAAGATGTTTATTAAGATCTGAGGTACATTTTTGTAGTTGGTTGTTTGCTTCAAATTTGATCGGTTTGATAGCTGTATAACAAAACTGGAGAAAAATTTTAAAAGAAATTTGACCATGGCGATTTTGACCTTGCCGATGAAGTTTGATAGGTTATATGTGTTCACATTTTTTGTTCTTTAAGACAAGAGTTACAACTTTGCCTCCGAGATAAATTCAAATTTCCTAACGGTTTGGAGGATATAGTCTTGACCAAATGGCCCTTTTTACACCATAGCCTCAATCCTTTGGAGGCCTATAACCACGAAAGTTGATGAGATAGGGAAAAACGGCGAGACACGTGTCTTCTCATTTTTGGTGTTCTATCAAACTGTGGAGTCAGAATATGGTTAATAAAACATGACTCAAAAAATTACACACAGTGTTATTTTACCAAAAAATAAAAAAAGTTACATGTTTTAACATTTGTTTTGTTGTTTTATTTAGGAATTTATCTCAAACATCTTAAAAACTTTGTCATTTTTCGATTTTAAACATGGTTTTGCAATGGTTGTCCTACAAGCCGGACAATACACCAACTGATGATGATGACCAAATATCTGCAGCTTGGGAATTATATGAAAGGAATCCGAGTCGAATAACTTACCAAATATTAAAGTGCTATTTTCTTAAGAATATGATTATTTAAATACGAAGTTGGATATGAATATGAGATAATAAATGGCTAAACGTTTCGCGGACACAAAAAATTCATTCAGTAATGCTCACTAATGCTGATTAATAATTGCTAAACAATTTTCAAAATCGAAAATGAAGAAGTTATTTGCGAAGTTTAAGATGAATTCCTAAATAAAGCAACAAAACAAATGTTAATAAATGCAACTTTTTATTTTTTATAAAATAACAAATTATAAAATACAAATTAAAAAATTTAGTAAAATAGTAATTTTTCGAATCCCACTACGAAATACAACATAAATTTGTTGTATTCAATCTAATTTTAATACAGAACATTTTTATAATAATCGAAGAGTACAATCATTGATAAAATTTGATTTTAAATATTAAATCGCGAGAATTGCATCCAAGTTCACTGTGCAAATTTTTTTCTATTGCTTATTAGATAGCTAATACAACAACAACAAAAAAAGATTTGTTTCTATTTGAACCAATATTACAAAAGTTATGAGAATTTATTTGGACATACATAGTTTTTAACGTTACACAAAAAAAATTTTGAAAATATACTAAAATGTATTGCTGATGAGCATTATTAACAATGTTGTGAGAAGCACTGTTAAAGAAATTATGAGTATTTCTTTGCCATACATAGTTTTTACAGAATTTGATTTTTTCAACAATCGATATTTATGCAATCGTTACTCAAAAAAATCTGAAAATATACTAAAATGTTTTGCTGATGTGCAGCATAAACACAGCAACAAATACAGGAAATCAAAAACCGTGTTTTGAAAAATGATCCGATTTCACTCAGAAATCTCCATATATAATTATAGTCCAGTATTCAAATATATAATATAAAGTTCATAGCGCCCATGATTCGGCCATAACCTAAAATCGCCATGAAGACTGCTAAAGGGAAAACATTTACCAGTGATATCATTACCACATAAGCCATTTACTTTTCAATGGCAGTCTTCATGATGATTTTTAGGTTATGGCCGAATCATGGGCGCTATGAACTTGTTATTATATATTTGAATACTGGGCTATATAGTAGACACTCTAAGCATATCCGCATTGCCATATAATAATATTGCATAAGATCCTATGACTTCCCCCGATAACGTAATTACAGTTTTAAGTGCGCAAAATATGCAATTTTTACAAGGTCCGTCGTATGTTTCCATTTTTTTTTTTGTTATATATTCACTGTAATTATTTCAAAAACTGTTTGTATCGAACGTTCAACATCTCCTTAATATATTAGTGTCGAAAACCCCACAAAAGAATATTTGTTTGTATCTGGAAATAACGAAATTGTGGGTGAAACTCGTAAAAACTGATTTTGAGCTATATCTCAAGAACAAGACCTAATGGAGAGAAACCGTGGCCGGATTTGAAAATAACTCGTCGAATTCATTTAGAAACAACAAAAATTTCAGTTGAAACAAAAGTCGTGTTTACCAGTGTAATCAACGCCCAGAATAAACGGCTATAGCTAGAATCTTGAAATTTTGGGTGAGGGTGACTCTTGGTCCGGCTGGGTTTTTGGAAATTCTGGGTTTTTGGAAATTCGAACTAGAAGGGTACGAAGAGTCCTAAAATGTACTAAATATGGTACCATTGGTATTTGGCGAAACGGTAGAGCTAGAATTCTGAAATTCGGAATGAGAGTCACTGATGGAGATATTAGAAAGGTGTACCAAAGGGTTTTTGGAAATTCGACCTATAAATGTACGAAATGTACGAAACGTACTAAAATGTACTAAATTTGGTACCAATTCGT
The DNA here is from genome assembly GCF_047663935.1 of Musca autumnalis. NCBI lineage: Eukaryota > Metazoa > Arthropoda > Insecta > Diptera > Muscidae > Musca > Musca autumnalis. The sequence continues at coordinate 153,411,221 of NW_027411866.1, read as the reverse complement.
ATTTTGTGAAAAGATAAAGCTTAAAGGTTGAAATTTGGAGTGATAATCAAGGCTAGAAAGTACAGTCGAAATCGCTTATAACGTCGGTCAAGGGACCGGCCAAAATCGGACGCTATAAGCGATAGTCGTTATAAACGATTTTTATAAAAGAGGTAATATTATATTATGTATAGTGACATTTGGGTATAAATACGTTGTTTTATTGAGTAAATAAATAAAATCAATTCAATTTTTTACTTTTTCATTCTGTAAATGACAAAATAATAAAAATAACGATATTAAATTCATTCTTCAGCTATCACCTTCAAAATATCACTTTAAATAGGATATGGTTCTATTTCTAAGAGTCTGTTATTTTAGTTTGTGCCTTTGAATTCCGACATAAGTTTTAAATTTAACTCAGATCTGAGTTTTGAAAGGGTTTCCAAAACACATTTTTGTTTCTAACATCTTCTGAGTAAATAAATTTTTGAAGAGTTTCTACATCTAAAACTTCCAATATTATGTCGTCGTCATTATATATGGCAGATGTGAAAACTTTGTCATCGATGGCAATATCTTTTACGTGTTGGGAGAAATTAGAACGAAGATAAATGTCTTCAGAAACTTTTAAAGGTCCATTAACAACACCGCAAGATAAAGAAAATTATCAATCACAGAAGACGTTACATTTTTCCATGATTCATCTAACACTTTGATCCATCTCTATTCTTGACAGGATAGTGGATATTTGCTTTTCCGGCAATGCTATTTTAATGATTTTATTCCACCTTGGTCCATGGGTTGTAAAACAGATGTGATATTAGGTGGCAAACATTCAAGCTTAATTGACTTGAGACCGCCATCTTCGAACATGTTGTGCATAAGTTTGGTATTTTGTTGTTGTTTGAGTTTGAAAAATATACATACAACAAATTATTAAGAGACAATTTCCTTCTTCGTATGAATCGACGTTATAACCGATAGCAAAATTCAAATATTTAACAAAAAACCGACGTTACAACCGATATGACGCTATAAGCGATGACGTTATAAGCGATATTTATTTGTGTGGAATATAAAGGGCAGAAATTCGGGACTTTTGGATTTCGTCGCTATAAGCGATATGACGTTATAAACGACGACGTTATAAGCGATTTCGACTGTACGGTTGACATAAAGAGATGTTTTTGGAATGGTGTACACATGTGTACGAAAAGTACTAAATGGTACTAAATTTAGTACAATTAGAATTTGGGAGAACAGATAGAGCTGGAATTATGGAATTTTTAAATAAGGTTACTGTTGCAGTATGTATGTTGGAGTCTTGAAATTCGTATTTGGTACAGTTTGGATTTGGGTGAACGGATAGACCTGAAATCCTGAAATTTAGATTTAAGGTTACGATTGAAGTGTAAAATGGAAGTAGTTTCTTACTTATGGGTACAAGAAGTACTAAATTTGGTACAAATAGGATTTGGGCGAAAGGATAGAGCTGGGATTCTGAAATTTTGAACATAGGTTTCGGTTGGAGTTTACAATGGAAGTAGTATTGAAAATTTGTGCTTATAGGTACGAAAAGTAGTAAAGGTACTAAATTTGGTACAATTTGCATTTGGGTGGACGAATAAAGCCCGTATCCTGAAATTTGGAATTAAGGTTGCTTATGGGGAGTAGAATGGAAGTAGTATTGAAAATTCGTACGTATGGGTACGAGAAGTATTAAATGGTGCTAAATTTGGTACAATTTGGATTTGGGTGAACGGATAGAGATTAAATCATGAAATTTGGAATAAAGATTGCTGATGGAGTATAGTAGTGAGGTAGTTTTTGAACTTCGTACTAATGGGTACGAAAAGTACTACATTTGGTACAATTTGGTTGAACGGATACAGCTGGAAACCTGAAATTTTAAATTGAAGTTACTGTTGGGGTGAAGGTTTGAGTTAGATTTACAAATGTGTACCTATGGGTACAAAAATACTAAGTGGTACTAAATTTGGTACAATTTGGATATGTTGAACGGATATAGCTGGAATCCTGAAAATTGAAATTAAGATTTCTCTTCAAGTGTATAGTTGAGGTAGTTTTGCAAATTCGGACTTATGAGTACGAAGAGTACTAAATGGTACAATTAGGATTTTGGTAGACGGATAGTGCTGTAATCCTGAAATTAGGAATTGTGTAGGATTGAGATATGGAGGTAGTTTTGGAAATGCGTACTTATGTGTACCAGAAGTGATAAAGTTTGAACCTTTGGGTACTTTTTTAAAATATAGAACTGAAATTCTGAATTTTAGTATTAGGATCCCTGTTGGTGTGTAAAATGGAGATGAGAAAGAAATATCGGATACCGTTTGTAGGAACAGAGGAGAATTTGGAAATTTGGCATTTATTACGGTGTTTGTAGGTATGGTTAAGATATGGATGTGTTTGTGGGAATGCGAAAAGTACTAACTGGCGGTTGCTGAAGAAATACGTTACAATACACAAAAAGTACTAAATCTTTCTCAATTAGGTATTTGGGGACTGAGTTTGAATTCTAAAATTAGAGCCACTGTTGGTGTGTGGGGTTAAGATATGGTGGGGGGACAGGTAGAGCTGGCAATGAGAATCATTTATATAGAGTTGATATAAGAAATAATTTTGGAAGTTTATACCCAGGTGTAAAAAAAGTACTAACTTTGGTACCATTTTGGTACAAAGGTCTCCGTGGACGGAGCTATGGAGGTGGTATTGGAAATACCATCTATAAAGCTACGAAAAGTACAAAATTTGGTTTTGGGCGTGGGATTAAAGCCGAAATTACATAATTTGGAATACTAATATAAGTGTACGCAAAGTTCTAAAGGGTAATAATATACAATAGTGTTTTAGAATTACTAAATTGTACTACACATTGAAGCACTGATATAAATAAAGTGGTAAATCCAGCGATATGTAATTTGTTATGAGAGTCACTGTTGCGATGAGTGTGTATGTCATGTTTCTACACGTAATGCCACAGGTATTGGGCGAACAAGTAGGCATAAAACCGTAAAACTCTAGATAAGGTCTAGGGTTTGAAAAATTGAATTGATCATTGTATCATTCGTTTTATGTGAACGCGAAGGCGGTTTTTCGTTTTCAAGAAAATTGTGTTTTCATTAGCAAGTCCATTTGGAAACGTAGACCTTTACGACATTTTTTCAGACGCGTTTTCACACCCTGACGACAGAAAGCCATAATTTGAAATACCTCGCCCCTGATATGTGGGGGTGAGATACCCCCCATTTTAGGAATGGTAGACCAAAAGTTTCAGTGTTCACCATTTTTGGTTATTAAATATTGTTTGTTGTTGCGACGCCGGGAAATAGGCCCCCTATAACGGTACCACCCAATATTATGTATTTTCAAGGAGTTTACCTACAATAATCAACCGATCTTGCTAATTTAAATATAACGTTTTCTACGAGTAAATATAACGTTTTCTCCTTACCAAAAATTGTATATATAGATACAGGTTTTAATGTAGCCCCCATATAACGGTACGGCCCGATTTCAGGTAATTTAGAGTTTTAGAGTATTGTTTAATATTGACATATATACAGTTGAACCTCGATTATCCGTGAATCAATTATCCGGGAACCTCCATTATCCGTGATAGAAAAGAAATGTTGGACTTTTTTCCATTTCTTCTATTTTTCGTTATAAACTTCATTGCTCGGGAGTAAAAGCACACTTTCCAATTAATCTGATTAATCAAACAAAAGGTAAACAAACGAAAACTGGAAATTCTCCCGTATTACACAATTTGTTATTTATGGTATCACAAAATCCATGGGACAAAGTCAATCCAGATGAATCTGATGATGATGATATAATGTATCCTTCTAAAATTTGGTGGATTACCGTAACAAATTTAATAAAAATTGCAGATTTTCATATTATTGTACAATATTATGTCATTTTTACTTAAAAATATGTTCAAAAACTACATAAAAGCATTGCCTCCACTATTCGGGAAAATCGATTATCCGCAATGCCACCGGTCCCGACCATTACGGATAATCGAGGTCCTACTGTAATTTGCTAATATTTAAAAAAAAAGGCCGAAAATATTTTCACTGTCGACAGACTGCCATTCTTTTATTTGTTGCAACAATGACGTTGCCATTCATTGATAATGGCGCCTAGTTGGTGATTATAATGTTACCATCAGTTTATGATACGAACGATCAGCTGCGGTATAGGAATCAGCTGTTCTTGACATAGTCAACGCTTTTGAATAGCACCCATATAACGCGAAATATTACGATTTTTAAGCTAAGTAAATATTCATCCATGAATTTAATTTGTTCTATCTTTGTTATAGTATAAATTTTAATTGAATTATTTTATGTTGTTAAAACACAACCCCTTATATGATAATTTTGCCTTATGTCTTGATGTAAGAATATCTTTTATACTTTCCGGGTCACTGTTAAAGAAGTGGGATTATGGGACAACATAGGTAACAAAATTGTGACCGAGTTTTTGACAGTCATCTGTGTAAGTTTTGATTAAAGTTGCAAAAAATATGTACTGTTAAAAACAAATAAGAATAGACTATTGTCGATACCCTACGTAACTAAAATTATTTTAATTCATTGATTTTGGTCATGGTCAGATAATTTTCAGTGGTAGAATTGGGTACAAAACTAATGTGGAGAAAAATTCAACGTTTTATTCTTAAGAGGGGTACACACCATCATTCTAGACTGACAGTTAACGTATTTTTACGACAATTATCTGGCAAATGAAAACTTTTGCTTAGGCGAAAATGTTCGACATACAATATTTGAAGTATTATTTACACATTAGGAAAGTATGTAATTATTCAACTAGACTTCGATATTAACGAAATAGACCTCGATGATTGTCAGTTTTATTGGTCAGTGTGTACTATGCTTTATGCAAATATCGCTGCAAGGTATATTTATATGAGGTATATACATGAATTACAAATTAACAAAAACAACATTGTTGTTATTGAAAATTTAATGTCAAAGAAAATCTTATTATATAAAAGAGCTTAGTGATAAGTGAGTGAGTGATTGAGTGACTGACAGATCATTGCACAGACGAAACGGCTGAAGCTAGAAGCTTGAAATTTTGAGTGTGGGTTGCTGTTGGCGTGTACGGGTGAGATAATGCTGGGTTTTTGGAAATTCGAATGGGAGGGAACGAAAAGTACTAAAAGGTACTAAATTTGGTACCCTTTGTATTAGGCAAACGGGAAGAGCTAGAATTCTGAAATTTGGAATGAGGGTCATTAATTGAGAGTTAGAAAGATGTACCAAAGTGTTTTTGGAAATTCGAACTACAAGTGTACGAAAAATACTAAAAGTTACTAAATTTTGTATCAATTGTGTATTTTTAACGGGTATAGCAAGAATCTTGTTATTTGGTATGGAAATCAAGGTTGGAAGGTGTTATTGATATGAGGAAAAGGTTTTAGAAATTCGTACTTATGTATACGAAAAGTACTAAATCGTACTAAATTTAGTACAAGTTGGATCTGGGTGAACGGATAGAAGGAGAATACTGACATTTGGAATTAAGATTGCTATTGGGGTGTAGGATTGAGGTAGTTGTGGAAATTCGTACTTATGGGTACGGAAAGTACTATATAGTACTAAATTTGGTACAATTCGGGTTTGGTGAACGCATAGAGCTGGAAACCTGAAATTTTGAATAAAGATTGTTATTGTGGTGTAGGATTGAGGTAGTTTACACTTATGGACACGAAAAGTACTAAATGGTACTAAATTTGGTACAATTTGAACTTAAGCGAACGGAGCTGGAATCCTGAAATTTGGAATTAAAATTACTGTTGGACTGCATGTTTGAGGTTGTTTTGCCAATTCGTACTTACGCGTACGGAAAGTACTAAATTTTATACAATTTGTATTTGGTTGAACGGATAGAGCTGAAATCCAGAAATTTGGAATTAAGTTTGCTATTGGGGTGGAGGATTGAGGTAGTTTTAGAAAATTTGTACTTATTGCAACGAAAAGTACTAAATGGTACAAATAGAGCTCGAATCCTGAAATTTGGAATTAGGATTACAGTGGGAGTGTATGATTGAGGATGTTTTGGAAATTTGTACTAAAGGAAACAAAGCGTACTAAATTTGGTACAATTTGGATTTCAGCGAACGGATAGAGCTGAAATCCTGGACGTTGGAACTAAAATTACTGTTGAACTATAGGATTTAGGAAGTTTTGAAAATTTGTACTTATGGGCATGAAAAGTAATGAATTGTACTAAATTTGGTACAATTTGGATTTGGGTGAACGAATAGAGCTGCAATCTTGGAATTAGTAATTAAGATTACTGTTGGAGTGTAGGATTGAGGATGTTTTAGAAATTCGTACTTATGGAAATGGTACAAAATTTCGTACAATTTGGATTTGGGTGAACGGATAGCGCTGGAATCCTAAAATTGGAAATTATGATTACTGTTGGCCTGTAGGAATGAGGAAGTTTAGAAATTCGTACTTAGAGCCACGAAGAGTACTAAATTTGATAAAATTTGATTTGGGTGAACGAATAGAGCTGCAATTCTGAAATTGGAAATTAAGATTACTGTCATAGCGTAGAATTCAGATAGTTTTGGAAAATCGTACTTATGGGTACAAAGAGTACTAAATGGTACTATGTTTGGTGCCATTTGGTATTGAGCGAACGGATACAGCTGGAAACCTGAAATTTGGAATTAAGATTAATGTTATTATTTTGTATTAATGTGAGTGTAGAGTTAAGATACGTAGTTGTCGAAATACCTAACAAAGGTATACGAAAAGTATTAAATGGTAGTCAATTTGTTGTTGGGTGTAGGGACAGAGCTGGACATTGTATTTTTGGGAGTTAGGGTGAGTATTGGTGTGTAACGTTGGTACATGGCCGTGTTTTAAGAAATACGTACCATAAATTTACGATATAATTTGTTGTGTAAAGGTAGCAGGAATTTTTGAAAGTATATGAAATTGGAAATTCATACTTGTGTATTTATATGTAAATTACTATTATTGGGTTTGGAAAAACTGATAGAGCTAAAAATGAGATTCGCGGTTGTTATAAATGGTTGATATGAGAAGGTAATTTTTTAAGATTATACCCAGGTGTATGAAAAGTATTAAATTTCGTTCCATTTTGTTATTGCATGAACGATAATATAAGGCGTTTTTTGAAATAATTAAAAATTCTAAAATTTGGTATACGGGTCGCTGATGGCTGAAATGGTATCGGAAATACCTATTATTAGGCTACAAAATGTACTAAAAATACTAAAATTCAGATGACAAAAAGCCCCTAACTGCTGATTTTTTTTTTTTTTTTTTTTGAAAAATAGTACGAAATGTTCTTAAATAACATGTAATATTGATTAAAAATATTATTAGTGCAACATAATTTTCAGTGTTCGCCATTTTCATATTAAATATTGTTTATTTGTTTTTTATATTCATTCCGCATACGAAGTAGCGGGCATTTTGCTAGTCTTCAATAATAGGGTCGTTCTAAACATTTTCTCAGGAAAAACATAAATACATTTTGAAAATCCTCCAAAATAGAACAAATTTGAATCAAAATGTAAAAATTAAGGATTCAGAACTGCCGTAGGTCGCTTTTATTGCACGTTTAGGATGAAACGAAGTATTTTATGGTAACAAATTTCGAATTTTCAAATTTTATTACATTTTGAAAACCAAATTTACAAAGAAAGTAAAAATACAGCTGACTGTCACTTCTACCTTATACAAATGTGCCTTGGCTGCTACTTTCGGACATATTCCAAGGGGACAACGTGATAGAGAAACTAGACCATCTGAGCTTTAAATCAGCAGTACCAATTAAATTGTCGACAATAGTCAAATAAAAATGTCCGACTACAACTCTCTCTTACTTGTTTTGGTGTAATATAGTTCTGCGACCATCATTTTGATGTGTCATAGACTTTAAAGCAAAAACCTCCACCCTCCACACACAGTGGTGTAGAATATAAATAGTATAAAAAAGTGATTACAATTTTAAGCATAAAACAATTATTTATAGACTTGACATTAAAATTGCATTTTTTAACTACTAACACGAACTTACCTCATTAATTATACTATCAAGAAAATGCAAAATTTTTCGTTGTTTTCTAAATAATGTTATATCGGCTAATTTGACAAAATATTTGAATTGATAAGTTGTTTTAAACATTATTTCCGAAACGTATTCCAAGATGCTACTTAAACAAAACATAAAAATTATTTCAATAACTAAACGAAACGATTTTTTCCTCTTACCTCGTTATTAACTGGGCATAGTGTTTCACATTCACGGTAGTTTTATCGGAATCTCGACCCAGCATTGTTTCTGCAATATTAAACATTAAAATATTTCTAAAGTGCAGCACACATTGTCAGTTTTGACTGTTGATTTTTCGCAATTATCTATAGCCGCCCAACAACCACAAAATATTTAGTGGTTGTATGATGAATAAGAAAAATAAACGACACACTATCAAGCAACCATTTATTTGAGCAAGGCTGTCATTCAAAACTGACAATGTGTAACCAGATTTAGACAAACTTTAATATAACTCACCGCCTGTAATACTCATTGTAAATTCGCGACAATGTACGAGAACATCATATGAATTTTCCATAACATGACATTTATCAAGTTCCTCAAATAAACGCGGCATCTTTTTATGAAATATTGGCAAAAATTCAACAATTTTGGAAATTTTAAATGCAACATCCATTAGTTTTCTATGCGATTGCCATTCTTTATCTATAAACAACAATATTTATTAATTACACATCTTAAATATGGTATAATTGAAACCTGCCAAAACGTAACAAAACAAAATTTAATGAAAATTGTTGACTAATTACGAAGCAATAATGTTTCGGTTTGATCTTGCAAGTAAATTTGTTTTACCTCTTTATTTTTTTTCGTGACATTGCGGCTTCGCTAGTTACATCATTGTAATACGATTGATTACACGTTCATACCTGGCATTGTCACAATTCCTTGTCCCAAAGCATGACGCAAGCCTTTATATGCTAATTTTGACTTATGTCTTGTAGTTTTTGATGTTAGAATATCTTTTATGCTTTCCGGGTCACTGGTAACGAAGTGGGAATATGGGCCAACATAGCTAACAAAGTTGTGACCGAGTTTTTGACAGTCATTTATGTAAGTTTTCATTAAAGCTGTAAAAAAATGTACTGTTAAAAAACAAATATGAACAGACTATTGTAGCGAGGGGACGATTATTTGATACCATACGCCACTAAAATTATTTTAATATACATTATTTAATATATATCAAGGGGGAGGTTAAGATTTATTTGTCCATATATAAGCTACTTTGTCGGAATATGTACTTTAGAATTTTCAACAACAACAACACAATATGTATATTTTGCCACTAAAGTCGTGGTTAATTTTACCCCAACCAAACCACCGCATTAAACATCCACAGTACGATTAGGAGTGTGTTAAAGCTACTGATGAGAAGTCTGTGGCATATCGAGCAACCCTGCAGTCACTAGCAACTCGAAGCGTCAAGGAAAAATATCAGGAGAAGCGTATTCTGGTAAGGAAGAAGATAGAGCAGAAAGAACGTGAGCGTTATAAACTCAAGATATTCAGGAGTCAAAACAAAGTCCGAACATTTTACCTAAGTGTAAAAGACACAATCTTCGGCAAAGATGATGAAGGGAGCCAGGTAACTAATACAGATAGTGTACTAAGTATCTGACAAAAACATTTTAAAATTCCATTGATATCCAATATTGGTGACGATAAAACTACCAATCAACATCGGCTGAATAACAATAAGGCAGCAGGATCTGATGGTCTGCCTGTCGAACTATTCATGACCCGTGGCAACATAGTGATAAGGAGTATGCATTAGTCGATTAGCAAAGTTTGGCTGGAAGAATGCATACCCACCGAATGGAACCTCAGTCTGTTATGTCCCGTTCACAAGAAAGGATACAAGACTGCATGTGTCATCCCCTTCAGGGATATTGTGTGAACGGCTAAAATCTATGTCCAATGGAATAATCAGTTCATACCAATGCGGATTTAAACCTGGGAAATCTACAGTAGATCAAATCATCACTCTGCTCCAAATCCTAGACAAGACCCATGAAAAAACAGATCGACACATGCCACCTTTTTGTCGACTATAAAGCAGCATAAACAGCCCAATAAGCTCAAAAGTGTTCCAAGCCATGTCAGAGTTTGATATACCTGCAAAATTAATACGATAATGTGGAACCCCTCCGAGATTTTAAATACCAAACAAGGTTTGGGACAAGGTGACAGTTTATCGTGTGACCTATTTAGCGTCTTGCTGGAAAGGGTCATACGAGATGCAAATGTGTACATAAGAAAATAGCACTAAATATACACAACAAAAGGTGTGTCTTTTTACGTGATAATTTGTAATAATTATTACGAAATGTTACTAAATGCTGTCTTTTTACACAAAAGTTCAGTAAAAGAGAGCGAAGTGAGAGAACAATTTTGACAGTTGTTTGCTGAGTAATTAATAAAAGTTACTGAAAGAATTTTTCTCAGCAACATTTAGCAAGTTCGATCCGCTGTTTTTTAATCATCTGCTAATGGTCAGCTGCTCAATGTTTATCTTATTTTTGTGGAAAAATACTATAAATATTACAATTCAGCTATATTTATTGATTATTTTATTAATATATTAATTATTTTTTATTTATTTTACTTAAAATTTAAGAACTTTTTCATTGCTTTGGAGTTAGTTTTTCTTTCATGCATTGGCGCCAATGTTTTTGTTTTGGTCATCAACTGTTATCTTGCTAAAAAAAAACATTGTTCCACAACATCCCATACGGGACAAGGGAGACTTCTCTCATATCAATGAGTGCACCGATTCATATTTTGCTCAATGATATGGGACCTACTGTTTATCGCCGAGTCCGAACGGCGTGCCTTAAGACACCACTTATGGGGAAGTTTTTCAAGGCTGAAATACTCAGGAAATGTCGCCAACATTACTGAGGGGTATTTTGCCACCGTTGAAAAATGTTTGATGTTGCTTGGCCGGGGAATCGAACCCCCCGACCTTCTGCGTGCAAGGCGGGCGTGCGTACCATTGCACTTTATCTTGCTAAAGTTTACTAAATGCTGTCTTCTTACTTTTTTCTCTATTTTCGTATCAAAGCGTAAAATCTCTCTTACTCTCTGAAAACAAGTTACTGAATAATTATTAGTGAAGAAGTAAAAAGACACAACTAAAGAAATAATAGTTGTGTCTTTTTACTTTTTCAGTAATAATTATTCAGTAACTTCTTTCCAGAGAGTAAAAGAGATTTTACTCTTTGATACGAAAATAGAGAAAAAAGTAAAAAGACAGCATTTAGTAAACTTTAGTAAGATAACAGTTGATAACCAAAACAAAAACATTGGCGCCAATGCATGAAAGAAAAACTAACTCCAAAGCAATGAAAAAGTTCTTCAATTTCAAGCAAAATAAATAAAAAGTTATTAATATATTAATAAAATAATCAATAAATGTAGCTGAATCGTAATATTTATAGTATTTTTCCACAAAAATAAGATAAACATTGAGCAGCTGACCATTAGCAGATGATTTAAAAACAGCTGATCGAACTTGCTAAATGTTGCTGGGAAAAAATCTTTTAGCAACTTTTAGCAATTTCTCAGCAAACAATTGTCAAAATTGTTCTCTCACTTCGCTCTCTTTTACTGAACTTTTGTGTAAAAAGACAGTGTTTAGGTGTTGCTCAGAAAGGCCGCAGAGAATAATTGTTGTTTGTGGAGATGAGCAATGATGATACAAACCCGAGTGTTACCGATAAATAAAAGGAGAGGAAATAAAACACAAAAGTTTTTAGTTTGTATAAATAATAATATTGGTGTGGGTGATTTATTAAGGCGAAAAGTGCTGATGACTTTACCTGGTGTGGGTGAGACGCGTTACAATTCGCGTGTATAAACAAGGATGTTTAGGTGAGAAACCGACTTATAAAAATGTACATACGTCTGTACAGGTGAAGAGATGACTTATAAGTCATTTGTGTATAAAACGTTGGTGCTCAAAATATTTGTGCATTAGTCTCTCTGAGAAAATCTTTCCTTTGCTAAACCACGGCAGATGAGAATAAAAATAACTTGTGTTGTTGTTGCAGTCACGTTAACGTATATGGGTGATCTTGGCTGGTATAAAAACCGAAAGTGAATCAAGGCTGAGGCAATCACTGCTTATTGGAAAGTTCTCACTACGATCCGAACTGAGCGAATACAGTTCCAGGGAGAAATTGCAGAGAAATTCCACTACCAAGAGAGTACTCTCTACGATCCGCGCTAACGAACATAGTCTCTGAGAAGATTTGTAGGGCAATGATTGGAAATATCACCCTACGGTCCGCCGTAAGCGAACATAGTTTCTCAGAGGGTTTGTAGAGAACACTTAAGGAAGGGAGGCCTCTCTGCGATCCGAACTAGGCGAACAAAGCCTCCCTGGAGATTTGTAGTGAAAATACCAATAGAGAGTTTCTAACTTAAACATTAGCCGCCAGCCTTGAAACACATAGGGGTGTTTCAACATAAAATGGGTGAACTTAAAGTAACTTACAACTAGGAATCCAAGTATGTAAATTCAGTTAGGTGAGCTTTGGCGATTTTTTTATTTAAAATTCCGTACTGTAATGTATCAAGCTATAGCAGTTGCGTAATTAATACAAATGGAGAAGGTAAAAATAAATTAATGACATGAGCATCATCCCGATGATGATTTCAAAAAAATTCTTTCATCCGATAAAAGGTGATATTAATTTTTGAACGGCTGTTCTCATAATCGATTTCAAGTCTTATAAGAGGAGTGTTATATCATTTTAAGTGGTGAAAACCGATAGGAAATACATCCTGGTGGAAATATTTTAGAATTTTGGCTTTTAATTGTCTGTTGGTGCAGTCTTTTTGAACATTATTCGTTCGAATTACCGGGAGAAGAGGACATTGGACCAGTTAGGATCCAACCAAATACAGTATTCTGTGCAAGAAGAGAACCGAGTATATTTTGGTGAGTTCCGTCTTTTAATATTTTCGGATATAGGTCAGCTCCGATCAATAGATCTACAGGTCTACTATCAAAAAAGTATGGATCAGCTAACCGAATGTTTTGTAAACGATGTGTTATATCGGGATCTATTGAGAAAGATGGAAGATCATCCGATATCCGAGGGAGAATAAATGCTTCTGTTTGAAGTACCAACGAAGAATTGATTCTTGAACCGATTTTCAGAGAACAACTCTTCTGAGTATTAGCTGATACCGTTCCGTTTACGCCGGAAATACGAGCTAGAGAAGAGCGAGTGGGCAAATGTAACCGGTTTTTGATGGTTTCAGAAATGAAAGAACCCTCAGATGCTGGATCAATCAGAGCTCTAACTGGATACTCTTTACCGTTATGAATTAGATTCACTATAGCAGTTCCCAGAAGAACATTACGATTCTGTAATGTATGGAACACTTGTTGATTTGCTATAGTTGGATTGGCACCAGTGGAGGTGGAAGCTAGGTTGTCTTTGTGGTGAACTATAGAATGACGGGAAGAGGAAGGTGTAGAATTTGATGAAGAAGGAGTTGAGGGAGGTGATTTAGTAGAACGGTGGAGGAGGGTGTGATGTCTTCCACGACATATATTGCAATTATGGGCGCTAGAACAAGTTTTAATTGTATGACCCCGTGAAAGACAATTCCAACAACTGCCTTGTTTCTTCACCGTAGAAGATTTTTGGTCAAAAGGCAATTGTTTAAACTTTGGACAAGATCGCAAAGAATGAATTTCCGTAGGACATAGAAGACAAGTTATCGTGGCTGGTGATTTGAATTTTTTATAAACCGAATTGTTGGTGATTGTTGATTTAAATTCTTTCGAAGTATACTTTTTATTGGGTTCAGGGCCTTTGATATCCCGCAAACAGTCAAGAGTCTGAATTCTTTCAGAAATAAATGAATCCAAGTCTTCCCAAGAAGACAATGCCGATTTGTCTTTAACACTCTGTTCCCATAGAGTGACAGTTATTCGCGGTAAACGCTGAATACACATGAAGACTAAGATTGGATCCCAATATGCTGTGATGATATCGTACACTGCCATTGCGGACAAACAACTGTTGATACCCCGCTGAAGTGTTTTTAACCCTGAACTAGTCTCACGATCAATATATGGAAGATCAAAAAGAAGCTTCAAGTGACTATTGACAATAACCCGTTTATTGTCAAACCGATTTTTGAGAGCTGTCCATGCTAAGACGAAGCTACGGTGAGTTAGTGGGAACTTAGATACAATTTCTTTAGCTTCGCCGTCTGTCTTTCTAACTAAATGACAGGGTCTCTCAATGTCACTAAGACCGGAATTATTTACATATATCGCGGTGAAAAGGTCTCGGAATGTCGGCCACGATAAGAAATCACCATGAAAGGTTTCTATGTCGCATGGAGGAAGTACAAGGTTATGTACACTATCCGGATTTGGTGAGGAAAAGATTGAGTCACGAGTATGAAAACTGTTTTGAATGGAAGGAGGATCCACCTGAATACCGATTTCCCGCGACGCCTGTGTCGAAGTGCTCAAGTTATTTGCATGGTCGCCCTGAAATTCTTCTGACGAGAAGTCCGAACTATTTATTGAGGTGTGAGGTGAAGATTTGGAGGATTGAAGAATTTTGCCCAATTTGCGATTCATAGTTGACCTACAAGTAATGTAAGTCTGATGACACACTTCGTATTTACTATCTAACGAATCTATGTCATCCTTTTTCGAATCTACCGCCGACATTAAATAATCGAGGCAACGATCGAATGTTAATTGAACCTTTGACCACAGCTTGTCCAATTCTGTGCCACGAAACTCTAAGTCGTACTGATCTAACAGATTATCCCGCATTTGGTTGAAATGGGAATCGAATTTGATCAAAGCATCCGATGCCCTGATAAAGAGATCTAAAGGTGTGACCGGCATTGTACAGAATTTCTTTGTAGAGAATTTGTCAGACAAATTTCCACGAATTAGTATGAATAATTCACAAAAATGAACAAAAAGTTGCAAAAATGCAATGGAGTTTATTATTTTTGCACGAGGTGTAGGGTGAACCAATAGCTAAAATGTTAAAACTGATTTATTTTGCGGAAAAGGAAACACAAATAAACCAAATGTCCGAAAAATTAAACAAATTCCCGTTCAAAAATTGCAAAAAAAAAACAACAAATTTCCAAAAAGCTGCAAAAAATCAATTGAATTTATTGTTTTAGCAGCGAGGTGTAGGGTGAATCAATGACTGAATGTCCAAAATCGATTAATTTTTGTGAAATGGGAAAACATAAATTGCCAAAATATCGAAAACCGAATAATTTGGGAATTTTCCTTGTAAAAAATGAAAATTTTAAATTCCAAAGGGACCGAATGTAGGGTGCACTACTTTAGAACAACCAAAAAAGCAAAAAAACGCAACCGAAAATTCAAATATGTTAATAAAAAAGGTGATTTTAGTACAAAAATATAAATTTATATTGAATATTTGAATAAATATATATGTTATATTTACTAAAAATATAAATATATAATGCCGATTGTAGGGTGTACGATGTCCAAAAAACCGTTTATACCGAATACCGATTATTTTTCGAAAATATGCAAATATTTATTTTTCCGAAAAAATATTAAAAAATAATTTATATAAAAAATAATTTTTTCACCTGCGACCCACTGTAACCGTAGTAATAACGAATGTGTACAACAAAACGAAATAAAACACAACTAGCGTCGCAGTAGACGTTTGCTGGTATGTACTAGTAGGTAAACAGGTAGAGAGACCACAACGTATTGAATTGTTGTTGGTAGGTTTTTTCGTTTTATTAGGTGACGCTAAAAGAAATGCAAAAATGCGGGTAATTTGTAACACGTTTGTTGTTGCAATTCTCACTAAAGGGCTCTCCCTTTGGAATAATTATGGATGTAGGGATAGTGAGAAGAAAACCGAAATAAATAAAACAACAATACGTATTGGCGATCACTACACTTATTGGTGAATAATAAAGAAACACAGTATGCCGTATTTTAGATGTATTGGATGTAAAAAATAAACGCAATTTGCATGTACTTTAAAGGGAACACAACCGTATTTTGGTGAGAATAACTATTAAAAGATTTATTGTGTGGACTGTATAAAGAATTTAACCGTATTTGTTTGTAATCACCGACCGATAGGGTGAATTAAAGTCGATCAGTAACCGAAATATTTTTTTATGCGAAAATAGAGATAAAAAATTTAACACTCGCGATTTGCTCACTTATGGAAAACACTGAATTTACATACCTGGTATGTTTTTTGATGAAATATTTGTTGTTGGTGATGCGATTGGATGGTTTTGTTGATGAGGATGGTGGTGAGGGGTGATTGGGTAAACTTTTGTGTGGTGAAGAAGAGAACAAAAACTCCGATTAGTACAAACAACACCGTGTAAGTTGTCCACTGATCCGTTTCGATTGGATGAAATGTTTAAGTGGACAACAACAAAATCCAAAGGAACTTATCCGGCTCGACTGGACCAAATGTTTAGGTGTTGCTCAGAAAGGCCGCAGAGAATAATTGTTGTTTGTGGAGATGAGCAATGGTGATACAAACCCGAGTGTTACCGATAAATAAAAGGAGAGGAAATAAAACACAAAAGTTTTTAGTTTGTATAAATAATAATATTGGTGTGGGTGATTTATTAAGGCGAAAAGTGCTGATGACTTTACCTGGTGTGGGTGAGACGCGTTACAATTCGCGTGTATAAACAAGGATGTTTAGGTGAGAAACCGACTTATAAAAATGTACATACGTCTGTACAGGTGAAGAGATGACTTATAAGTCATTTGTGTATAAAAACCGAAAGTGAATCAAGGCTGAGGCAATCACTGCTTATTGGAAAGTTCTCACTACGATCCGAACTGAGCGAATACAGTTCCAGGGAGAAATTGCAGAGAAATTCCACTACCAAGAGAGTACTCTCTACGATCCGCGCTGAGCGAACATAGTCTCTGAGAAGATTTGTAGGGCAATGATTGGAAATATCACCCTACGGTCCGCCGTAAGCGAACATAGTTTCTCAGAGGGTTTGTAGAGAACACTTAAGGAAGGGAGGCCTCTCTGCGATCCGAACTAGGCGAACAAAGCCTCCCTGGAGATTTGTAGTGAAAATACCAATAGAGAGTTTCTAACTTAAACCAGAGTGAGGCAGAGAAAATTTTTGGGTCTCTCTTCTGCTCTCAACGAGCGTAAATTTGTTGTTGTTCACAATGTGTTAGCATCTACACAGGCTGTGAGCGATAACAAATTTACGCTCACTTAGAGCACATGGGCTCTCTTGTGAGTCACAATGCCTTCCCCTGCTTAAACAGACAGCATTTAGTAACATTTCGTAATAATTATTACAAATTATCACGTAAAAAGACACACCTAATGTATTGTATCTTGGATTTTCAATATTAAACGGGCATAAAATATTTTTTTCACACCATTAAAGATTTTGTGTTTCCTGGCCGGAAAAATTCATATTCAATTATACGTCAGGAGGCTGTGGGTGCCTTCGCCAAAATTAATATAAACAAAACTTTAACGACAGCTACGTTGTCTAGCAGACACATTATCGCAATTTGCATCAGGGGAAGCGTCAGTAGCTCTTTTTTTCATTTGTAGGCTACTTTGCCGGTATACGAGGGGCACAAATTTCCTTCTGGCCTAGGCAACACGCAGTGTCGCCAGGCGTCATTTGACTTTTTTTTTGGAAAGTTTGACAGTTTTTAGCCTAAGCGTACTCAGGACAGTTTGACATTCGACCTTAAAAAAATCACTTTGCAAAAAATGGGATTTACTTGTGAACATTTTCGTCCTATAATTTTTCACAAACTTCGACATGGATAATCAAGGCTAGAGTGCATCGATCAAATTAAATCTGTGTATGTCATTAAAGCCCATCCTATATCACTATGAAAACTGCCTAATTGATTCAGTCGTGGTCGCGAAGGTCGTGGGGGTCGCCGAAAATCGACCGTTCTGCCAGAAAAAATTAAGCCGTGCGTGAATGAATAATGCAAGATCGCCATGTGATATACCGTGAAATAGAGGCATCCTTGGGCATTTCTTCCACCAACATTGATATTGCATGAACACCTGACCGCAAAAATGGATTTTCCTCGCTGGATCCAGCAATCGCTCAAAAAAAGACTCTTGTGGATTTGTGCAAAAAAAAAAAAAAATAGTGTATAAAAACTATCGCGGTGCTTCAAACGACATCTGTAAGATCGTCACAAGACGACGAATCTTGCATCTATGCTTAGCAGCAAACGTATGCTTAGCAGAAAGCAGGAAACGAACGTTTCGGTCTTCGAAAGCGAGCCAACTCTAAGGAAAGTTGTTCATGGAAGAAGACCTTCGAAGCAAATGGTTGCATGTTTCTTCGGCAAAACTGACCGTGTGGCGACTATACGGCTTGAGAAATATAGGACGGTTAATTCTGAGTGTTACACTACAATTTGTTTGCCTCAAGTCTCCTGAGGAATTCGAAAAACGAACAAGAGAAGACGATTAGTTCTGCCTCATGACAATGCGAGCTCTCACATATCGATTTATACAAGGGCCTGTTTGACTGGACAAAACGTGGAATTGCTTGCTATAGGTTAACATTAATTAAATAATTAAATACATAAATACAGGATATACGCATGTGTTCTCAGTCCTTTCTGTGATGTGAAGAAGTTTATAAGGTGTATTGCAGGAGGTAACACGCCTCCTATATCCTTTCTGACTATAAGTAATCCTGCGTAGGTCACATTTAAGAAATGTATATACTCTTACACTCCTGAGTCTACTCTCCCCATTAAAGGAGAGAATTAAATTAGAAACAACACTAAGTTTGAGTACCATATGGTTGATGACACTTGTAATTTATTAAATTCATGGGATTAATTTTTTCCAACCAATTGTAACACCTTAAATTTCTCTTAGGATAATTCCCACTTGTATTGATAATTTTTAGTTGTCACGAAATTTTGAATGGAGATTGGTCTCCCAACAGAATAGACACCTATTGTTATTCGTAATTATCGTAAAATGTTTATCTGGTAAATTGGACCAAAAACATATTTTTTAATCCGATTTTGGACCTACTGTGTAGGTTGCAATAATGGTCCGATAAGCGCAATATTTTAAAAAAGGTTTGAGGTTATGACGAAGAAGAAGCTTGCACTGTAACATGGTGATCAGATAATATTTTGAGTGTCAAATAGACCAAATCTTTTGTGTAAAAATTGGTAAAATTTTTAAAATATATCTTGTATCTTTTTTCTTGGAAGACATATCGCTCATTTACTCAAATAGTGACACATCTCAAAAAATACAGTTTCGAGAAAGCGCGTTTTAAGTTGGCGATTGAAATTTGACTTCCCAACTTAAAAAGATTATTACACACAACTAAAATAACTACTTGGACCATATTTTGCACACAGCTGACCAGATATCATTGCTAAATTTCTGTGCAAGATCATGCTTGCACACTAAAGTGTTTTAGTGCTTCATAAACTCAAAGAACATTTTTGTTGAATTATGCCAAACTTTTAGTAAATGAGCTGTAACTGGTTGAGTTTTACAGATATCAACATGAAAATTTGACACAAGATAAAATAGAAGTCGTAGCAAAAATAGAAATTGCTAACTCCGAAAACGCATTTTTTGAATTATTCCACTCTTTGAGTAAATGAGCGATATGTACTTCGCATAATTAACTCACGTAATATTTGGAAGACGATGTATTGACCATTTTATTGATGCCAATTATGTTGTTATACAAGATCAGATAACAGAGTTACAGCCTAGCCTACAGGGACTCCATTGTTTTGATTGTGTGTAGTGTAACCATTAGGGTTATGACTTTTTGATTTCCTGCAGTGAGTATGAATGAACTTTTGTCTACTAATGCCTCAAATAATTTTTTGTTTTTGAGAAAATACTACTCGTATGATATGAAAAAAATTTGTCTCAAAAAATTATTTGCTGTTGCACGAATAAATGACCTTTTGCCTATTAATGACTAACATAACTTTTCTTTCATATAAATATTGAAAAAGGTCACGCACAAACCACTTTTAATTTGTATGATATATGAAATAATGTTATATATAATATAAAATGATATATATGTAATAATACGACGATAAACTAGTGAGAAACCGACAGTTATGTCATATCGGTTATGTCTTGTTCTCCTATACCTTGTTTTCAGTTAAATATCTGCTTATAGTGACTTCAAAAAATTTCAAAAGTTCTGAAACATAAAAACATTAAAATAAAAACATTTATAATTAAGATTTTATGTAATCTTATGTAGAAACTCATCACGCTATGATACAGGGATATGAGTTTGTAAAAAAGTCGTAACCCTAGTAACCATAATCTCGCTAGGGGTCGAAGTTATAGTTTAATACTGACAACATTTTGCACGAGATAAGAGATTTTGTCCAGCAAGACACTAATAATTTTGGATAATGATCTGATAGTATTTAGCGGGTGAAATGATCATATTTTTCATTTCTCGGGGACATATTCCGACAAATTACGAAAACGAATATAACGGAGGCACTGTCTAACATATACGAGGGCTGCACGATATCTGTCTGGTCTGGCAATGAAAACGCGAATATTTACCATCAAAAATAGTTTTATTGTTTTCTTAAGTAGTTTTCAGCATGATTTAGACACTTTTTCATGAGCTCAAACCAATTGTTGAAGAACTTTTTCCACTCCGATTGAGACACCTCCAAAAAATGTTTTTTGAACGCTTTTACAGCTCATTCTGGCGGCGAAAATCGTTGAAGCCGAAGTAGCATCTGTTGGCCAATACAATTCTTCTTTTTATTTCACAACTGATGTTGTGTATTGTGTTTTTGGCGGTGCCGAGGTAGATGAAGTCAAAATTATAGGAACCATCTTCCTCTATTGGTCCGTGCTCTATGGACGCATTGCGCGTCGACACCATCAACTTTGTCTTTTCGCCGTTTACCGCCAAACCCACTTTTGTTGATTCTCTTTCTACCTTCCTAAAGGTATCAGTTACTTCCTTTACTGATCGTCCCATGATGTCAATGTCATCAGCATAAGCAAGTAACATGTGGCTGTTGCTGTAGGTTGTGCCATTTCTTTTGACCAAATCCAGACATGGCTTGGAAATACCTTTATTCGTATTATCGACAAAAAGGTGGTTGGTGTCGATATGCATCTCTTGGTCTTCTCCGGGATTAGCCGCAGAGTAAATACCCAAATGTCGCCTCCGGTTTTGAACCACTCGGCTGATAAGCCATCGGCTCCTACTGCCTTTTCCTGTTTCTTCTCTCTCCTCTCTCCTTTTCTTCCGATATCCCTCTCGTGCGCTACATGTTGCTACTGATTATAGAGTAGCTCTATAGACCGCATTTTCTCTTCGGTAGCAGCTCCATACTCCGGGTCATACCATGGATTCCTTGGTGGAGGTCTCTGGTATCCAATTCTGGATTTTGCGACTGTTTGCATGGAGTGGGCAATACTTTGCCATTGTGCTGATATGTTATCGGGACGAGCAGAGCTTTAATTAAGCAATTGGGCCTAACTTTCGTGTTGTGTCTGTACGTACTTTATTCGCTACCTTTGCTACAACGAGGTGGTGGTCCGAGTCTATGTTTGCTGCTCGGAACGAACGTACATCCAACACGCTAGATGAATGTCTCCCATCTATCACAACGCGATCAATTTGATTTCTTGTTTGCTGATCTGGAGAGTGCCAGGTGCCCTTATGAATGTCGAAATGCTTAAATTTGGTGCTGCTAACTACCATGTGTTTTTTTTGCCGTTGCACAGTCTATCAGCGCCATACCTTTGTCAGATGTTTCACTGTGAAGACTGAATTTCCCGACTGTTGGAAAGAAGATATTTTCCTTTACAATTTTGGCATTAACATCGCCTAGAATAATGTTTATGTCATGGGTAGGACAACAGTCATATGTTTCTTCTAAGCGTTCATAAAATTTGGGTTTTGGATTTTCCCGGTTTTTATCATTCCCGGGAAACGGAAAAAATCGCCATTCCCGGGAATCCAGGATTTCCCGGAAAATTTTAAAACACTAGGGTGGATCAATATTTCCGTGATTTTTTTTATCTTCCCATAGTAACTTATATGAAAAAAAATCTCAAATGCCAAATTTTTGACCTGATCGGTGGCTTCGTTCGAAAGTTATCGTGCGCACCAGCCAGCAAGCCGGACCCTATTTAGCTCAATGGATGAGGGACTTTAAAATAGAAAATATTCTTTCGCACTTAAATAAAACAGAATAACAATCCGTCGTTATAGTCCATGTTTTTGGTGCGGCTCTTATAACTTTTTCCCTGAAAACACTTTTGTAGATTACAATTATTTCCAAATATTTTGTAATTTATTGATTTTATAAAATCTAATCGAATTCTGATTCTTTGGTATAATAGTTACGGGCATAATTTATTCATTAATTCAATATTAGTTGTGATAAATTTAAAAAGATATTTCCCGATTTCACGGGAAACATGATTTTGTTTCCCGGGAAAATTTCATAACCAAAAGACCGAGAACTCCCGGGAAATCCCAGTGCGGGATTTCCCTATCCAAAACCCTAACTAGAATATATCTTTGGTCTGTTCGTCCTTGTCTTCGGTTGGAGCGTGAGTGCAGATTAGGCTAATATTGAAGAATTTTGCTTTTATTCGCATTGTAGCAAGTTTTTTATTAAGTGGTGTGAAGCTGGAGACCAGATGTTTTAAACTCCGACCAACTACAAATCCACACCCAACTCACGTTTGTGTATTGTCAGCAGTGGGATGGCTTCTCTGTCCTAGAACTTTTGGGGTTTCAAATGCAAATGTGTTTTTATACATGCACGGATACAGTCGATGCGTATAAAGGGCTGCTTAACTAACAGCGAAACCAGGTCACGTAATTTGGTGACTGTGTGGGTTCGAGTCCTTGGCTTGCCTTTTTCACTTTCATCAAGATTAACTCTAAACGAGAAAATTAATAAAAAAATACCTTTTTTTGTTTATTGTTGCCTTATTAGGTCGAAAGCCTTATTAGATCTATCATATCAAACTTCCGAAATGGAAGGCATTACAATTCATGAAGTAAAGCCCCCTTCGATTTGTACATGTGCATGTATTGAGAAATGATTCTAGACATGACACAAGGTTGACTTGATAAGAAAAAGAATTCAAAAATACTTCATATCTGCAAATTTGCAATAATGTTTGTACAAATAGGGGTGCCACCGTGGTGCAATGGTATGCACGCCCGCCTTGCACGCAGAAGGTCGGGGGTTCGATTCCCCGGCCAAGCAACATCAAACATTTTTCATCGGTGGCAAAATACCCCTCAGTAATGTTGGCGACATTTCCTGAGTATTTCAGCCTTGAAAAACTTCTCCACAAGTGGTGTCTTAAGACACGCCGTTCGGACTCGGCGATAAACAGTAGGTCCCATATCATTGAGCTAAATATGAATCGGGGTGCACTCATTGATATGAGAGAAGTCTCCCTTGTCCCATATGGGATGTTGTGGAACAATGTTTTTTTGTTTGTTTGTACAAATAGAAGTTATCAAACTCGGCCTTTGTCTTCCAGCCATTCACATCCGATATGCCTGATGAGCTGAATTAAACCACCAGCGAAACGATCGTCGCATATTGGGACATCGCTAGAATTCACATAATCCTTAGATTATGTTAGTTCGATTAATTCAATTAATTAAAAATACTTTTTTTGGTTTCGACGACGAGTCAGTTGCTGATGTTTATAGAAATGACTAAAATAAATTCACCACAATGATATGGGTACATTTGAATTCTGAAGTTGTATGTCAAGTTTCCCATGAACACTGAAAATCAATATGTGTAAAAAGTTTATATCCTTGAAAAAAAATCTATGAATAAATATACACCAAGAGTAGAAAATATTGAGACTACAAAAACACCTAGGAAATGTCACCTAAATTATGTTGGAGGAATAAAATTAGGAAGTAAATTTGGTAGACAATCTTAAAATTGTAAAAACCCGTGCTATTTGCTTAATATAAATTCGTTTACCATAAAAGTCAGGTTATTATCTAGTAAACGTCGGTTATTAATGATTTTAGCTTACAAAAGTATATGTTATTGTAACTACTCGGTAATCCGTACAATTCGATAATTCGGACATCGCCGAAACATGTGGTGGCCGGATTATCGAGATTATACTGTATATCTACTTAAGTATGTATGACCGGACGACACTATCCTGTATATCAACTTATGTATATAAAATAAAATATTTCACAATCATATAAAAGAAATTTCGTGGAAAACTAGTGGCCAAAAGTAGTGGTGTAGAGTATAATATTGTGGGCCCTTTCCGACTATATCCCTCTCTTACTTGTTTTTTCTTTCATTAAAAGGGGAGAATAATGTCTTTCGAACAAGCCATAATGTTTGGTAGTTGCATTCACATTCGGTCCAAAATTGTGACTAGAAACGCCAAAATACCTGAAATTGGGCGGTTTCACACTTTAACCACTATAACATAGCCATTTGTTAACCGACAAAATGTTGGCTTGTTCGAAAGACATCATTCTCCCATTTTAGGGAATGAAAAAAAAATTATAGAAATCCGTTATGGAAAAAGAAGTTATGCCTGTTTAACATTGAAAATTCAAGAAAAGCCCCATTTTTCACTACAATTAGAGTTATAAAATAAAAAACAAAGTGACCCAAAGCAACCAGAGTTATTTTCGCATTCCATGGACTCTAATAAAACAGAATTTGTGAATCAGAACCCCAGCAAACAAATTTTGTCAACATTTGAATCACAGTGTTATATACCTCGGAACCGTCATAAATAATAGAAATAACATCAGTTATGAAATAAAAATTAGAATAATATTGGCCAACAGATGCTACTTTGATTTAGGTAAACAGTTTAAAAACAAACTGATACTACCCGTACTTACGTATGTATCCGAAGCACGGTTATTTGCAAAAGCAGATGAGATAGAATTTCACGTTTTTGAGAGAAACATTTCTTCGAAAAGCGGACTGACAGCGATATGTTTAACTATCGAGTTACAAAAACTGCGTTGGCTAAGTCATGTCAGCAGAATAAATAGAAATGCCCCCGCCAGAAAGGCATATGGGTACGAACCACTTGACGGTATATGTCCCAAGGGAAGGCTTAAGCTCCCATGGAAAGACTAAGTTGAAGATGATATCACAAAACACTACATACACAATTTGGAGAAATAAACAACAAAATTAACTGTATAAGTTCGATACATTGGTTACGCCAATGTATACGTTCGATACTTTGTTTCCCCTTCCCAGCATTCCAATTAACTACGTTAATTGGCCGCTCGTTAGAGCACTATGGGGAAATCTTCTCTGCACTTCTTCCAGGAGCCTTATTTGTAGGAGAGAGTTCGCTCTCTTCTACTACCTCTCCTGGAAAGCTTTATTCGCATAGTTCGGATGCAGAGGGGCGCTTTCCAATGCTGCGTCGTAGTTGATTGTCACGGCCTTATTATCGTTATTCTGCCCACCTGCAACGACACTTGTTCTTTCGCTTTCGTTAACGACACACGCAAAAAGGTAAAGTTTTGTTTCTTTGAAACCCACCAACTTTACAACAAAGATTTGAAAATAAACATACATAAAATTACATACACCAAATTGTTTTTATTTCTTTTCTTTTTGGGTTTCTCACACTGGTATCACGCCAACATTTTGATCCAATCGAGCCGGATCAATAACCTGCATATTGAAGTTGTTGCTAATCTTGGTTTCTTTCCCTATTTTCAAAGGAGAAAAATCATCAACATCATCATCCCCCCTCATCAGTGCGCATCATCTCACCATCATCCACATCAAAAATCATCCAAATAACCAAAATATCCACAAACAACATCATTTACTAAAAGGTACGTAGTTCAGTTTCTTTTATATTGAGCATACCGCGAGTGTTGTTGTTTTGCTTTTTTTTTCGGTTTTAAAAAAGTGATATTTTTGATATTTCGTTCGCTACGTCGCGTACTGGTCGCCCTACAATTGCCTTAACGCGTGTGTTATAACATAAAAACCATCATACAGTCCACTTATTGTCGTACAATTTGCTAAATAATCGTATTAAAATAACCAATAATCCCAATATTGTGCTTTATTTTAATACATTCGCTGATTATTTACAAAAAATCTAAATTATTCTAATTTAATTTCTGCCTAATTTGCATTTGTTCGCATTCTATTGCTTTAATTTGTTTGCCGGTGATCGATTCTGTAGTGCTTGTTTATTATTTCTACCTAAGGGCTTACATACACACATTCCCTTAATCGTTGAAATTGTCAGCCACTACCCAGCTAACATTTTTTTCCGAATTCTTTGCGAATTCGGTCAGAATCTCTGCACAAGTTGCCGATTCTGATGCCGAATTCTTTCCGAATTCGGTACAAAAGTTGTATGGACGTGTCCACCGAAATCGGAAAGAATTTTCTAAGAAAATTCTAACAAAATATTAGAGTTTCGCAACGAATTCGGTCCGAATTCGGAAAAAAATTCTGGAAAATTCGGTGGAAAATTAAGATTTTTTGAAGAAAATCGGTCCGAATTCGGAAAGAAATTCTGGAAAAATTCGAAGAAAAGATTAGATTTTCTGGAAAAAATCTGATGAAATTCTTGGCCGCTAACGCCTTTGATATTGACACACAACACAGAACGAATCCCCAACTCAGAAACAATTCTCTTTTAATGCGCTATTTATGGATGATTCTAATTTCATACGTCCTAATGATTTTCCCTGTTGTAATTTTAGAAGAATGTGCACGAGTATGTTAAAGCTATCAACACTAGCTTGAATTATTATATTTTGCATTTATATTAAAACAATTCAAAAACTGTATATGCGAATTTTATAAAAAATCACTTTGTTTTTCGACAACAATCGAACTAAAAGATCCCTTAGAAAATCGATTAGAAATCGGAACGAATTCGGAACGAGATTCTTAAGGATCTTCAGAAAATGTGCAGAGATTCTTAAAAAAAAAGTTTTAGAAAATCGGTACAATTTCTAGAAAAATATTAGAGAAATCGACAAATATCTAAAAAATGTTCAGAAAATCTCGGAAAAAAATCGGAATTCAGAGCCCTCGGAAAAAATTGTTAGCTGGGTAGTGAGAAAAAACAATAACAACACTACTATTCTCCATCGTGCCCTTTTATTTGCAATTCTAAAAACTACCAACAATTTTCTAATCTCATTTGTCGTTTGGGTTTTTGTTGTTTAATCGCAACAACAAAAATACCCAAAAATTCCAGCATCCATACAAGCTAGCAACAATTTATTTCTTTTTTTTCCAACTCTCTTGTCGTTGGTTGGTTTGTGTGTGGTTTGACTAACATACGTTGATCGCTCTGCCGACGCGACGCTGCTTGTGTTTTCCTTTCTTTTATTCGTTTTCGTTGCTGGCTGTCGCACCTTGGGCACCAGTGTAAAAAATAATATTTTTTTGATAACTTTTTAATAAAATTTTGTTTGTTATTTTTTTCGAATATAATTTCGTGTCGCGATTAAATATTGATTGTTCGTGATATTATTCGAATAAAGCACCCTACAATCGGCATTATTGATAATATTTATATATTAAATTCACATTTTATTGATTTTTTTTCAATTATTTATAAATATTTATTTATAAATTCAATTTTAATTTTTTTTCGAAACATTTTTGGATAAATTCGTTTTTACCACATAGTGTGACGTGCACCCTACTGTTGGTAATAGACGATTTTCTCATTAATTTGTCAAGAACTTGTGATTTTTCGAAATTTTTCGTACTTTTTTTAAGCTTTTCGTTGCTATTAGCCATCGTGCTTATTTCTCCCGATCTTTTTCTGCAAATTAGACCGTGTGCACCCTACATTCGGGTCTAGTTGACTTTCTGAAATAGTTAAAAAAGTGATTTTTTTTTGAGATTTTTGAATTTTCTGTCGATACTTTTTGGTTTTTTCTTGTCTTAAATCATGTCGGTCACTCCTGTCACACAATTTATTCGTGCTTCTGACAATGTTGTCAAATTCATTGCTGGTTTTAATCTGATTAGGCCAGAAAACCACACTGTTTTCAATCTTGAGATTCGTAATACGGAACTTCAAGATTTGTGGAATAAGGTGAAGGATACTTATGACAAGTATCTGGATCATTTGCTTTCCGTCCAGGGTACTAATTCTGAGGACATTTCTTCAGCCGACGCAAAGTATCAAACTACTTGCGAAAGCTACGTCGCTTGTTTGTCGACAATTAATGAAAAACTGGAGGAGCTTAAGTCAGTTAAGTCTCCCCCTGCTTCCCCATCTGCCTTGCTCATTAGTACTCCTCAAAACCGTCCATCCCAAAATATTCAACAATTCGATTCTGCGATTCGTGGGTCTAATAGACTAAACATTGGTCAACCACCTGCTTCTAATGGTGGCAATCTATCTATTAATAATTCGATTCCTTCACGTTTGTCGAATACTGCTTTTCCAGATGTCCAAAACCCTTCGGACATTTCTATTGCTAATTGGAGCTTACCACCATACGTTTCGAATAACATGCATCATCTTCATTTACCACCGTGTGACATTGAAGATTTCCATGGTGACTTCTTATCGTGGCCCACTTTCAGGGACCTTTTCTCAGCCATGTTTATTAATAACGCTGGGCTAAGTGACATTCAAAGGCTTTGTCACTTGGTGCAAAAAACAAAAGGTGAGGCTAGGGAAATCGTTGCAAAGTTTCCGCTCACCCACAAAAGTTTCTCTTTAGCTTGGAAGTCGTTGAAGGATACGTACGACAACAAACGTATTCTAGTCCATAACCATCTCAAGCTCCTATTTGACCTTCCTGCCTTTGAAAGTGAAACTAGTTCCAATTTGAAAACTATACAGCGTGGAATAAATAGTTGTATTTCTGCTATGTCAGTTTATGAGGTAGTCACGGATCACTGGGATCCAATTTTGGTTTTCATTTGTCAACAACGTTTGCCTAGACTAACTGTTTCTTTGTGGGAGCAGAGTATTAAGGACAAATCTGCATTATCCTCGTGGGAAGAATTAGACAAATTCCTCACAGAAAGAATTCAAACATTAGCTTGCCTTAGAGACATGAGAGGTTCTTCTTCTATTTCAATTCCGAAAAGTAGAGTCAAAACTAATCTAGCTACTTCTTCGGTTAAAGATAAATCTAAATCGGCCTGCATACTTTGTAGAAAAGAATCCCATTCACTGCGTTCTTGTCCTAAATTTAGAGCACTTTCTTTTGAAAAAAGATTTGAAGCTGCTAAAAAGCAGGGTTGTTGTCTAAATTGTCTTTCGGTGGGACATTCAGTCAAAGACTGCTCTAGTACCCACAATTGTAGTATTTGCAATAGTCGCCATCATACTATGCTGCATAGGCCTTCTTCATCTTCTTCACCTAGACCATCCACATCTCTTTCGTCGTTGACCAATAGCCATCCTCCACAAGTAGATGGGAACATAGCTTCTACTTCCACCGGCGCTAATCCTAGAGCCATGAATAGTCAAGTGTTCCATACATCCCAAAATCGGAATGTCTTGATAGGTACTGCGATGGTCAACATTGTTCATTTAGGAGTTTCGTATCCTGCTCGGGCTCTTATAGACCCAGGTTCAGAAGCTTCTTTTATTACTGAACGTTTGCAAAAGCGCCTTAAATTACCCACCCAGTCAATCACTGCTACTGTTTCTGGTGTTAATAGTTCAACATATGCCACTTCGAAGAAAAATTGTTCGCTTCGCATTGGTTCTCGTTTCGATTCCTCCTTAATTGTAGAAACTTGTGCGTTTGTTCTTCCAAAAATTTCCGGAAGCCTTCCCTCATGTCCCCTCAGTTCAAACATCACATCTCGATTGCCTAATATTGGTTTAGCCGATGATCGTCCCTTTGATTCACGACCTGTCGATTTATTGTTGGGGGCAGATTTGTATCCACAGATTTTGCGGGAAGGGACGCAAAGAAATATTCTGGGTTCTATGTTAGCCCAAAACACGATATTTGGCTGGATTCTGACTGGTCCCATGCCTTCTTCCTCAGTCCAGGTCTTCACGACTGTGTTGGATATAGCTGAGGAGGAATCTCTCAGCGAAACACTACTCCGGTCACCATCGGACATGTTTCGTGAGAGGAATTATCGTGCCACGACCGTGCGAGATTCGGAGGGTCGTTACGCAGTAACGCTTCCCTTTAATTCCGGATTTCCGCAAACATTGCAACTGGGGGATTCTCGTAGAAACGGTTTGAAACAGTTTTGTCGGTCGAATAAATCTCTTCTTCGAAGACCTCGGTAAAAAGTCGTTTATGTTCAACCCCCAAAATCTTATTCCAATTCTCTCGCTTGCTGCATTCCACATTCATTAACCTCGACAAACCGTCCACAAAACTCGTAGTATTTTATTTTTTTTAACTTTCAATGGTATTATTCTGAATCATCTTCCTCCAACTCTTCAGGTAGATGTAATTCTATAGATAGTGTCGATCCCAAGCATTTTCCTTTCCAAATCATTTGGTGTAGAACTTCTCCTTCTGACCCTATTCAAAATTTAAGTTGCAAACGGTCACATGTGGGATACACTGTGCGCCCTTCCTCGCCATTCGTACACCTTGTCAATTAGTAGATGACACTCAGTATCATTATTCACTCGAAGCTCACATTATTCGTCGATGATTATCCATCACAAACTTTGAACTGAGGAAGTGGACATCAAATCATATTCCTCCTTTGTCTCGCTTTTCTCCTGGTAAACTGGTTATATCCACATTCTTCCTTTGTATAATTCAACAGTTTCAAGCCATTAGGACTTCGATTAAAAGCTAATTCCGATTCTTTCATTTCCTAGATACTTCCGAAATTAAAGCGACCAAGCTTCGTTTAGTAAGTCTTGCCCAAAAATTATATTTTGCTGAGGATAAAAGCTCACTTCTGTCACTAAACCTTCGTTTGGACTAAGACCCTCGTTCGCGTCTTGTTAAGTTTCCAACACGGTCCTACACTGAGCGCCACCCGATTTTATTGCCGTATCGTTGTCGATTTGTTCGTCTTATTGCAGAATTCGTTCACGCTATTTCCACTCATGGTGGAAATCAGTTGATGTTTCGTATACCTCGTATCACATTTGATATGAAGACATTTACGGGTAAAGCGTGTCGAATTACCCAAGGTTACGTACTTGTCTTCACCTGCTTTTTAGCTAAAGCAGTTCACTTAGAAGCCACTTCTGACCTATCTGCTGCTTCATTTCTGGCATCTTTCGGTTTTATTTTCATCGTGGTTGCCCTAGGACATTGTTTTCTAATAAAGGAACCATTTCGTCGGAATTTCTCGTATCATTGAAAATTTATTTCTTCGCACAACGAACAACCAATATCCTTCCAATGCCGTGTAAAATGCAAAATCGCGCGTCATGGCTCAACCTTGTTAGCCCACCTCACAATATACTTCGTTTTCCTGGGTTATTTTAGTCGCAGTACACCCCTAAATTGAAAAAATCGTGCTAGTCGAATTAAGTAAAAATTTAATTACACCTAAAATGCTCAATAGAAACTGAACTACGACACCTCTCACTTGCAACATACTCCACTACTAACTCTAGTTTAAGTTTGCTCGCGAATTAGTCTAACCCTGTTGCCTTGCAGATAGCGCGTCAAGGTGGGCGGCAAATGTATAAGTTCGATACATTGGTTACGCCAATGTATACGTTCGATACTTTGTTTCCCCTTCCCAGCATTCCAATTAACTACGTTAATTGGCCGCTCGTTAGAGCACTATGGGGAAATCTTCTCTGCACTTCTTCCAGGAGCCTTATTTGTAGGAGAGAGTTCGCTCTCTTCTACTACCTCTCCTGGAAAGCTTTATTCGCATAGTTCGGATGCAGAGGGGCGCTTTCCAATGCTGCGTCGTAGTTGATTGTCACGGCCTTATTATCGTTATTCTGCCCACCTGCAACGACACTTGTTCTTTCGCTTTCGTTAACGACACACGCAAAAAGGTAAAGTTTTGTTTCTTTGAAACCCACCAACTTTACAACAAAGATTTGAAAATAAACATACATAAAATTACATACACCAAATTGTTTTTATTTCTTTTCTTTTTGGGTTTCTCACACTGGTATCACGCCAACATTAACAAAAGAAAAATCAATTTTCAGTTTTCACATTAAGGTACATTTGTATAAGTATTTTTCAACGAAAACTAGTGTAGAAAAATAATGGCAATATAAATTTTTTACACAGCATCCTTACCGACATTGAGTAAATTTTTTAATTACACACTTGCATTTTTTGAAATTGATTGAATTGTTTAGAATACATACTTGCTGGTGTCACTATAGGCCCAAATCCCATTAACACTTGTAATTTATGTGCTCCTACTTTTGCAGCTAATTGAATTACTTTCCGATCATTCCAACGATGGTTTAACCATAAAAATATTACACTGCATATTGCGACGACAAACAACAAATGCATCTTTCTAAATCTCAAAACTTAAGAGCTACGTGTCGAAGGTTTTAGGACCTTTATAAAGACTATTCATACAGTTGTATTCAAAACAATAGCAAATGCTACAAAATTAAACTTTAAAGAACTGCTTAAAGTGAATAAGTTACAGGTATGGACTGTGTGTATTAACAGTGCAAATTGTAAATAATTCCGAATGAAATGGAACGCTACAATTATCTGTTACAACAAATTTTTTAGCTTAAATACCTATATTTTAGAATGCAACTGTAAAAATAATATAGATTTTGAATTATTATATGTCTGTTCCAGAAACTGCAAGAAGCTACTATTTTTTTACTACGATAACATTTTTTCCTTTATGTTATCGAAAAAATAGTGAAAATTAGTAGATTCTTGAAGTACTGGAACAGACCACATATGT
Organism: Musca autumnalis; assembly: GCF_047663935.1. NCBI lineage: Eukaryota > Metazoa > Arthropoda > Insecta > Diptera > Muscidae > Musca > Musca autumnalis. The sequence goes on along the minus strand of NW_027411866.1, from coordinate 153,378,163 downwards.
ATTCAAATTCAAATATAATAAGTTTGTTGCTCACTGCAAACCTTAAATTGATGCCAGTTAACTATTTCAAGTTCTTACATTTTATAGATAATAGACGACAATTATTGTATACTAGAGTTGTACAATCTAGTTCATTTGAAAGATATAGTTCAATAGCTCTGCTCTTTTAACTGAACTAGTCCAGTAATCTAGTTCATAGTTCACTATCCAGTTCAATCATTTGGATCAGAATCGTTCACGAGCTCTTAATCGTTCTCTTGATGAAAACACATACATCAAATAGGAACAAACATTAGAATAGTATAATTAAACTACAAAAATATTACAATTAGATATTTTTATTCCATTCATAAAGAAAGATTAAGTTTAGAAAAAAAAACATCCTTCGAAAAAAATTTAATTACAATTTCATTTAAGTGGCCGGCAAAAAATCTTACGTTGTGTGTTTGTAGAAATTATCACTGTATGTATGTTTCTTTTTATTTTTTCCTTTTTTCTATTCGATATATTGGGATGGATTCGATATATTGGGATGCTCTTAAATTGATCCAAAACATAAACAAAACTTATTACATTACGAAGGCGTCACTTAGCACAGAGGATGGCGTCACTTTATGTGAATGACATGCTGAACTAGATTGTGAATCGTTCGTTCGTTGATCGTTCTTTTTGGATCTTTCGGTCGGCGCTCAGTCAGCTATTGAACTATAATGAACTATATCGACTGATCTAGTTCATACGCTCTTTTCAATGAATCGTTCAATTGAACTAGTTCGTTCATGAACTATACATCTCTATTGTATACTAGCAAAATGCCCGCTACTTCGTATGCGGAAAGGGAAGAATATACAAATAAACAATATTTAATATGAAAATGGTGAACACTAAAAATTTTGATGTACCAATACCTATTTTAATTCATGTTTAATTTCAATTAATTACCGTTCGTACACCTTTAGTTCGAAATACCTTATCGCATCCTACACGTCAACATTTTAAATTTCAGTTCACGTTTCACTACAACGGTATGGGTAGTTTAAAAATTGTATCCACGTTTTCCAACCGAAGAAGTTGTAATTTCGGAATTTGTGATATCAAAATGTATTTCCGTATTTCCAACACCAGCTCAATATCTAAACACTAACACAGAACCTAATACAGAAATTCTAAATTCCAGCTATATGCCTTTATGCAACACCAAAACGGTACCAAATTTAGTACTTAAAATAGGTAATAGTTTTAAAAATTACATCACTATATCAAAAACTATATCGCTACAGCGATACACATTTACAGCTCTATATATTATTCCAAAACCAAATCTGTATGAATTTCCAAAACATCCTCCTTATCTCCACAATATACCCCAACTGTTATCCTAATACCGAATTTCACAATTTCAGCTCTACCTCTTATGGTATGTACATATATCCACAATGACATTCATAACAGCGAATATTATACCAAATTTCCGAATTCCCCATACCAAATTTAGTACCATTTAAAATTTTTCGTACGAAAGTACGAACTTCAATAACTCCACTCTGGCAGTAATCTTAATTCTATATTTCAGGATTTTTGCTCGATGCGTTCACCAAATCCAAATTTTATCACATTAAGTACAATTTAGTACTTTTCGTAAATATAAGGCTACTTAAATCGTCCACTCCAACAGTAATCTTAATTCCAAATTTCAATACCATTTAGTACTTTTTCGTTAACTAATAGTAGGTATTTCCAATATCATTTCAGCCATCAACGACCCTCATATCATCAGACCCTCATTTCATAATTTGTACTCATTGAAAAAACTCCTTATATTATAGTTCATGCAATAACAAAATCATACTAAATTTAGTACTTTTCGTACACCTGGGTATAACCCCAAAACTTTACCTTCTCATATCAATCATTTATACCAACCGAGATTCTATTTTCCAGCTCTATCAGTTCCCCCAAACCCAATTATAGTAATTTACATATAAATTCAAAACAACGAATTTGCGAAATCTCCTCCTAAAATTTCAAAAATTCCAAAAAACCATCTCCATATCTTAACCCCACATACCAACAGTGACTCTAAGAACAAATTTTAGAATTCCACCCGTTCCTACACCCGATACAAAATTTAGACTTCTTTAGTACTTTTCGTAAATATACCAACGTTACACACCAATACTCACCGTAACTCTAAAAATACAAATTCCAGATCTGTCCCTACAACCAACAACAAATTGAGTACCATGGTACGTATTTTGACAACCACATCTCTCAACCCTACACTGACGATTATACACAATAACAACAAAAATCTTAATTCCAAATCTCAGGATTCCAGCAGTATCTGTTCGTACCCATAAGTACGATTTTTCAAAACTACCTCAATTCTTCACTTTAACAGTAATTTTAATTCCAGAATTCCAGCTCTAAGTCTAAATTGTACGAAATTTTATACTTTTCGTACCCATAAGTACGAATTTTCAAAATTTCCTCAATCCTACATTCCTTTCACCTAAATCGAAATTGTACTAAATTTAGAACCATTTAGTACTTTTCGTACACATGAGTACTAATTTCACAAACCATTTCCTTTTATAAACACCACTTGCCAACCTTCATTTCCATACGAAATTCCAAGTTTCTAGCTAAATCCGTTCAAAATATACAATTGGTACTAAATTTAGTACTTTTCGTACACTTAGAGGTCGAATTTCCAAAAACCCTTTGGTACATCTTTCTAACTATCCATCATTCCATATCCATTCCAAATTTCAGAACTCTAGCTCTTGCCGTTTGCCTAATACAATGGGTACCATATTTAGTACCTTTTGGTACTTTTCGTACCTTTCTAGGGCGAATTTCCAAAAACCCAGCCTTATCTCACACCTACGCACCGACAGCAACCCACAGTCAAAATTTCAGCTTTCTAGCTTCAGCGGTTTCGTCTGGGCGATGATATACATGTCACTCACTCACTCACTTATCACTAAGCTCTTTTATATATTTAAGATAATCCAAACACGTTTAATCCAAACAGATAACCTGCTCTTATGTACAGACATCTATGTAACTAAGTGGTTAATTTTGTTGCAAATTATTGTTACTACAAACAACAAACAAGTAAAAAAGCAGTCCGATTTGCCGACAAATTTTTAAGTGCTTTCAGCCATTGACTGGAAAAAGAAATAAGAAAAAAGTGATCAGCGAATTAATTAATGCAGGTTTTTTAAAGATTTTTACTTGAACTTCCAACTTGATTTCAATTTGAAGTAAAAATCGCAATCTGCAACGTTTGGACCCGATCGTCTGCTCTCTTCGAGGTCATTGTAATTAGAACCTTAATGTCTACCGGATATGAAAATATAGCAGATACAAGAAATGACCACCCAGCTAACAATTTTTGCGAGGGCTCTGAGCAAAGGCGACGTGCCAGGGAATTGGTTTTTCTTGGATTCCTTTATGAAAAAAAAAAAAAAAATAGAAATAACTGTGTGGATTCCGCCATCTTCTTCCTCCAAGCATAAATAATTATACCCAGCAAAATTTAGTTGATGTTGTTCTATGTGAAGTAGTGATTGAATAGCTTTTTTAGAAGCAGTCCACGCAGTCATGAAAAATGCATTCCGTTTTTCACATTTTGACAATGTCCGATTTGAATTTATTTCATAAAATTTTCACATTTTAACAATGTTTATAATAACTTTTTGCAAATAATATTCTTAAGAACACAAGAAACAATTTATTTTATGGTATTTTAATTACTCAGCAAAATGTTTGTATTTAAATAGATAATCATGGGTGCAAGAAATGTCAGACTGCATCTTTGTTTGTAGCCAAAAAAGTAGTTGAATTGTGAGTGGAAGTGACTATTGGTCTGTTCCAGTACTGCAAGTACTGCAAAATGTTATCGTAGTGAAAAATATTAGCTTCTTGCAGGTTCTGGAACAGAGCATATGTCTTTTTACGTGAAAGAAGTCATGATTTTTACAAGGACATGGTTCAGCTAGAATGGAATCAATTTTAGATGACTCTATGCAAGAAGCATTTTAAGATGTTGTTGGGTATTTTTGAGTAATAAAAGCTAAATTTTTAGAATAAAAGTATTTGATTTTGCACTCAGTCGCTTTTTATAATGCTTTATTTGAGATATTCCATTGTTTTATATTAATTATATTTAAATTTCAGTCAGACGATCGAACTATTATCAAACTACTGTTATTTTTAAACAATAATGTTCTACAAAAACATGAGTAATTTGAACGAATTTTAATTCGAATCGTCCCACAGTGCGAAATATGGGCATTTTAGTGGAACTTTACTCATAACTTTTGATGCAAAGGTCGTAGGTTACTAAAATTTTCCAAAAATGTTTCTTATATTTGTGGGTCTTATGTGGATAAATATGGACCACATAGCTCCGCGGTTTCCTATAGCCCCCATGTATCGGTGGTGACCATTTTTGGATATTTGGTTCATTTTTCAGCCGATATTGCTGAAAATTTGTATATTGGGGTTTCAGTGGACGGGGAATATGTGTACAAAATATTGTCAATATCTGTTCGCGTTTTGGTTTAGCCCCCATTGAAGAGCAGCCCTCCATATGACATATTTTCAAGGTTTCAGTCACTTTTTTCTTATGTATATAAATGTACTTAAGCATTTTATGTCGATAGTGGATAGAAAACTTCTGTGTAAAATATTATGGACGTGGAGCCACATTCCGGTGCGCCCAGATATGACGGACACACAAATTTGAGGTATATAGAACGTTCTAAACAACATTTTCTACAGATGTATATACATATATATATCAGTAGAAAATGTTGTTTAGAACGTTCTATATAATGCAAAACATGAAAACATCTTCCCAACAATTTTTCGACATCACTTTTAAGTTCAGCATCTCTCCAAAACACATTTAGTAGGGAGTAAAAGTCAACAACAAATTATGTATTATTTTATTCAAATATTATTAACTTAGGTTTTAATTTTGATGTAGCCACCAAATTTGGGGTAGTTTAAAAGGTTTAGATAATTATTTTCAACGTTTGGCGGTGTACTTCAACATTTTCCACCTTCAGTTAAAAAAATTACATGTTACATTTTACATATTTTATAGGTATTTATTTTTGTTGTGGAACCATTGAAATAACATACAATATCTCTACTCAATACTTATTGGCTACTTTCGTTTGAAGATATGTTATTATTATGCGTCTCTGCAAATGAGTCCAACAATTGTAAGATATCTGGTGTAATTTCACTATGATAGGTGATTTACGAAGACTTGTGATGTGAGGATCCGATGAAATCAAGAGTCGATGAAATAAGTCCATATTTGTATCAATTCGCGAAGTTTTTCTTGAAAAAAGTTCGCGATATTTTCTACTGTCTTTATTTCTTGCTTCCTGGGCTTCTTCAGAAAGTTCTCCGATTGGAAGAATGCAGTAGTTTATGATATCCCTTCCATGGCACAGTACTTTATGTACAGTCACAGGCATTGGGTACCAGTAATACTCTTTAACATATATGTTAAGTGTTTCTTTGGCGTATTCTTCGAATTTTTCGGGATTAATTTTACGACCGCTATTTATACATTCTAATATGACATGAAAATGCTGGATCAATTGCAAATTAACTCCCGTAATTTCTGAAGACTTTTCTGCATTTCTAAAAAATATTCTCGCAGTATTGCCATTATTAGTGTTTCCGGTCATCTGCTTTGGGAAATCTATAAGCAAGCCAAAATCCTCCTTAAACCTTCGTTGAATATATTTTTTCCTCTCTGCAACTTTGTTTTTATTTTCAATTCCTCGAATGTGGCATGTCTGAATATCCTGCTTGTATGATATATGCAATATACATTCAAAAAATCGTATCCATGCATGGAGGGGTGATAGTCCAAGGGATAAATAGGATTCATTTATAGTTTTTTGACATATTTTGCTTTTGTTGTTCATTTCGGTTGGCTTAGCTCCACATAAATAGCACGTTTGTGAAGATGTACATCCCGAAATCGCATTTGCAACTTTACCGTCTATCATACAGAATATCATGTTTGCTGTAACTTGGAAAGCCTTACCATCAACAAGTATAGTGGTAGGATTAAGTTGATTTATTTGTGTTTTTACTTTGTTTACCTCTGAGGTAATTACACTGATTGTTTCCTTAGCAAACATAAACTTTATTGGTCGACAATATCGTGTGGATGAAGGAGCAGGATTCTTCCAAATTACTGCGTGGCTTTCTCCATTATCATTTACGGCGCATAATTGGATTGGTACCATTGATAAACTGAACATAGTGTCATCGGAATTTTGTGTGTCCGTAAACTTTTGGCAATAGTTAATTTGTTCTGACCCATCACAACCCCATTTTGCGATAATATTTAGTTTATTAACGTCTGATAAAGAAGAAAGAATGTGTTCTAGCCCTGAACATAGTCTCGCAACAGTATGGTCTAGAAGGGACTGGACTGATACTTCAGCTGAAACTTCTGTTACAATAATGTCCATAGGATAGCATAATCGCTTTGCCTCCCTTACTAAATAATACGGTGGATACTTCTAAGAAATCCATCATTTACCGTCTTCGAGAATTTAACGTTACATCCAAGCCATTTAGCATTTTTATTGCTAAAAAAGTCACATTTCGACCACATTTCGACCACATTTCTTCCATTTTTTCTTTATAGTATCAATTACAACAGCAAGAGTAGTTTTCAGACTACTAAGAGCATCATTTGTTAGAACTGGCGAACCCAGTTTTTCTACAACAAAACCGACAATAGCTTCCAATGTCGGTTCTTCTCTCCACTTTTGAAAAATACTGTTATTTGATATTTTCGGGGTCATACTGAAAATCATGGCATATTACTAAGAATCGCAAATAATCGCAGCTGATTTTTTAATTTTCCAATAGAGGAAGTTCCTACCTTTCAAATGATATAAATTTTAGTACGCTGGTCCACGCTGGGTATAAAGAAATCTTCCAAAGAATATATATATTTTTTTCTCAAGAACTTATTAAAAAGCATTTTTTTTGCGGACGAATAACAAAAAAACTAAATCATATTTTGCAATTCTGTAAACACCAAAAAATCACAATTTCCTCCAAAATATAACAAGAACGAAAAGTCATAGCCTACTGGATTAACATTTGTTACTATCGCTTTATTAACTTAAGTAAATCGATGTGCTATATATAAATAAAAAAAATAATGAATAAAAAGCTCAACTTTTACGATCATTTCTGGTTGTTTCGCGGGGAAAATTGCAAAATTAAGTATGAGGTATTTATGGTGGGATACATACCTATGGATTTTCATATGAATATCATGATTTGTACGTACTTCAAAATTTGAGTAAAGTTCCACTAAAGTGCTCATATTTCGCACTGTGCGTCCTAGAGAAACAGACCATACGTATTAATTAACCACAAGTTATCACAACTCTTTTAAATAATTTTTATAAAAGGGCCTGAGGTCTCAAATCAGTGAAAACAAGTAAAAAAGTATCAGTCGGCTTTGCCGACAGAGATATACCCTCAGCCTGTGCAAATTGAAACACTTTTTTACACAAAAACCTTATGTATTTAGGGGGTTTCAAAATTTTGGTCTCGTATGAACCGACAAAAATGTTGATTAGGGTTAAAGTTCAAAAATTTTGCTGAAAAGGTACTTAAAGGAATGGGCCGATATAGACGATGGGGTTGCCATAGGGGGTTTTTACACCCTTCGGGCTGTTTTCTTAAGAAGTATGGACTTGCCCCTGAAACAACTTTTACCATCGTAATTGAGGCAGCGAATGTAAGTTGCTTCAACAAAAATCAAAGTGATTCAATAGCAGGTCTTAAAGTGAACTTATCCAAAATTTTGTGTGGGAGGTACGGGATGGAGTGGACAAATATAGTCCATATTCGAACCTGATCTATATCTGGTAGATATTATGATTCTATATTCTATATCTGATAGATATTATGAGAATGTGTAAAGTATGGATCAAATCGGTCACTCCCATCAAGAGTTATCGTGCCCACAATTTTTCCGAATATTTTTGAACTTTTGTGGGGTAGGTACCTGAAGGAGTGGACGAATCTGCGAACTTAAACTAAGTTTGGAAACAATATTACGAAGGCCAATTTTGGCCGGAACCGTCATTTCCGTTCGAGAATTATCTTGCGCTTCCACCCATAAACATGGTGTCATAGGGTTTGTTTTTCAACTTTCAGGCTATTTTTTCAGGAAGTATGGACTTGCCCGTGAGGAAACTTGTACCTTCGTATAGGGGACAGTGAATACAAGATGGTACAACAAAAACCAAGGCGATTCGAGAGCAGGTCCTAAACTGAACTTTTCCGAAATTTTGTGTGGGAGGTACTCGAAGCAGTTTACCGATTGAGTCCATATTGGAACCTCATCTAAGTCTGGTAGAAATTTCATAATGTGCAAAGTATGGACCAAATCGGTTACTCCCTTCAAGAGTTATCGTACGTACAAATTTTCCGAACATTTTCGAACTTCTGTGGGGGAGGTACCGGAAGGAGTGGACCGATATAATCCATCTTTGAACTTGAACTAAGTTTGGACAAAATATTACGAAAGCCAAATTTTGGACCGAATCGGCAGATCCGTTCGAGAGTTATATTGCGCTCCAACCACTACACACGGTGTAATAGGGTTTTTTGTAACTTTCAGGCTATTTTCTCAGGAAGTATGGACTTGCCCTTAATGAAACTTACAGCGTCGTATAGAGGACAGCGAATACAACTTGCGTAAACAAAAATCAAAGCGATTCGAGACCAGGTCCTAAACTGAACTTTTCCGAAATTTTGTGTGGGAGGTACCCGAAGGAGTGGACCGATTGAGTCCATGTTGAAACCTTATCTAAGTCTGGTACACATTTCACGATGTGCAAAGTATGGACCAAATCGGTTACTCCATTCAAGAGTTATCGTGCGCACAAATTTTCCGATCATTTTTGAACTTTTGTGGGGGAGGTACCTGAAGGAGTGGACCTATATGGCCCATCTTCGAACTTAAATCGAATCTGGACAAAATATTTCGATACCCAAAATTTGAACCGAATCGATTGATCGGTTCGAGAGTTATCGTGCGCACCAGCCAGACAGACAGACCGACAGACAGACAGACGGACGGACATTGCTAGATCTACTCAAAATTGTCTGAAACGGATATCGTACAAACATACTTGGGGTCTAAAACCATTATTTCGATGAGGCACATTTTTGGTCGTATCAAAGTGTAAATACCCTCTTTAGCCTAAAGGCTGAGGGTATAAATAGTCGCTTAATAAATGTTAACTTCTCCCATATCCTCGCTTGCGAACCAATTTTTCCATGGAATGTATATTTATTCACTACAAAGAACTAATGCAAAATGTGTGCTTAAGAAGCAAATTAGACAGTATCCTCACTGCACCATGCCCTTGTAAAAATCATGACTTCTTTCACGTAAAAATATGTAGTCCGAAATCACTTGCACTCATGATTCAACTACTTCTTTGGCTACAAACATTTTGCTGGGTAGTAACATGGAAAATTGAAGAAGCTGAATTATAGCTCCAAAATCAATGGCTTAATATTAGATTTGAGGATATGTAACATTTTTTTCGCATTCATCATTTAAAATGGACAGACGGCCACACATTGGTTGATCGTTTTTTTCGTCGAGATATGAAGATTGGTTGGACGGAGTGGCTAGGACGGATATTTGGCGGTGTTACATGAGTTTTGGCACAATAAACTTATAATACACTTTCAACATTGCGATGTAGGGTATAATTAGAATGCTGTAACGATCAGCGTAAGCAAACCAACTTTATGAAACGTTTGAAATCATGTTGTTCCGTAGTCAACCGTTCTTTCTATTAAGGTTCCTTTTGTTCGTGGGTAAACACAAAATGAAAAGGGAAAAGTTCTGAATTTCACAACAACATATACAAAACGATGCAGTACAATACACATTGAAACATCCACCGTAGTATAAAACTGATAACATATCGATTGCTGTCATAAAACAAAAGTTACGTAATCTGTCGCGAATTATTTAAAACACAAGTGCTTCTGAGTCGGATATGAACAAATCTTTACGACTGTGATCGAAACGATAGACCGATAATCGATAGTTTGCCAGCTCTGCCGTAGTATATTCCAAGCATGTTGTGTGTACGGCTGTATCATTGATCATTTTGCACTTGTGCAAACGATTAATTTTCGTTTCTTTCACAAACATATCAATTCGACAAGGCGTAGACGAAGTATATTTCAGTAATTGTACCGTTTTTATTCTACTTCAGTTGAAAAGTTTAAAGGTTTTTGGTTTCTGGTACGAAACGATTAAAAAAAGAAACGTTTCTGGCTGTGCGTGATTGGTACGGAAATTGTTTCGTTTGTTTGCATTCACTGGTAGTCATGAACATAACGTCTACCCAGCCGATATAAATTTGCTTTTCGGTTGATCGTTCAAGAGTTTTCGTGTGCCCTATTTTAACGAACAATGTTCAACTTTTGTGGGGGGAAGTACCGAAAGGTGTGGACCGGTATAGTCCATATTCGCAAATGATCTATGTCTAGTAGAAATATTATATTATGTTGTAATGGTTTATAATTTTACCTGTTACATTACTTTGTAATGTGTTACATAATTACTAACGGGTCCGAAGTTTTGCTGGGTATGTTTAAGCTTGCAAAAATTTTTGGTTTACTACACTATACACTATATCCGCAGTGTCTTCTTTACGCTTTCGTGGGAATAAGCAGAATTCTGGGCTTATCCAAATTGCGCCAATTAGAATTTTAATTGTTAGTGGAACATTAAAATTGCGTAATCGCATAATAATGTATTACTTTCACAATATAAGGACTAGGGTTATGACTTTTTGACATTTTTTCTCAAAAAGGATTTCCTGTAGCAGGGATGAATGAACTTTTGCCTAATAATCACTACGCTATCGTTTATTCCATTGAAATATAAAAAAAGTTCACGCACAAATATTTGATACATGTGTCGTGAATGTAGTCTACATAGCTTCATAGAAATCTGCATCCAAATGCGGAAATTTTGTGCGAACATTTTTCTAAAAATCATATTTTTCGGGCCTAATTTTTACAATTGTCATTCGAATTCCTCGTACTTGATTGTACATTTTAGTTTTTTACGTTCCGGATCCTATAAATCATTTCCCGTGAATATCCATCTACTAAAACGCGAGTTACAAGAAATTCCAAAGTAGAAAAATCACCCAAAAATGTTTTTGAAAATATCGCGTATTTTATCGCGTTTTCTGCGGTTCGTTTCCACTGCAATGAAACAACTACCCAGCAAAAATCCTCATTACAAACCTCCTTTCCCAGCCATTATTTTAACAAGGGCATGTCGCGCGAAATATCTGGTTATTTTGTAACCACTGAACAAAGTAGATGGTAACCACTGAAATAAGTAGATACTAAGAAGATTCTGACTACTTATTTCAGTGGTTACAAAATAACTAGATATTTCGCGCGACATGCCCTTGTTAAAATAATGGGTGGGAAAGGAGGTTTGTAATGAGGATTTTTGCTGGGTAGTATCGCATCTTCGTTTTAGCGGAAACAGAGATTTAAAAACTTCACTGATAAGGGAGCTACATTCACTTTATCCCAAAAACAAGAAAGAAAAGTCTATAGTCGGACGGAGCCGACCATGGGATACCCTATACCACTATCCCTGGACAATCGCCAATTTCACACAAAAGTTTCAGTCCATTTAACCCCATTTATAATGGACGGACACACATCGATAAATCGCTTTATCTCGTCGAGATATGAATTTTGGCATACCAAAAAGGGGTCTAGGACGAATATTTCGTGATGTTACATAAACCATTGGAGAGACAATATGTAGCATGGGATAAAAATGTGGTTCTCTACACAGAACCCATTATATATTAGGCAGTAGGCCCGTTATATAGCAAACACTTTATTGCAATTTACATCAAAAGAAAGGTCAGTAGTTTTTTCCATATGTAGGCTACTTTGCGAAATATATATGTCCTCAAGGATTTAAAATATCGACCAAAAATAAAATTTTTATATTTTTCATACAAAAGTAATGGTCCATTTCACCCGCTAAAGAATATCAGATCATCATTCAAAATTGTAGGCATATTTTTCGACCTATACTCTTACCCGGTGCAAAATTTCGGGACTATTGATGTATAATTGCTACTTCTAGCGCGTTTATTATTACACTACAAACAAATAACGGGATATATTAGGCTGTAACTCTGTTATCTGATCATGTACACCAACATAATTGGCATCAATTGAAAGGTCAAGCGTTCCACTTTCAATTATATCTCACTTGTCCGGAATGTCACTTCTAGGATGTAAGATATAAGCTGTATATTAAATTTTTTCACAATTTTCACACAAAAGTTTTGGTCCATTTAACCCTCTAAATATTATCCGATCGCCATCTCAAAATGCAAGCTTCTCCTTTGTGATATACTCTTACCTTATTTAAAATTACGCGTTGATCGGACTATTATTGAGACCTACAGAGCCGCTACAAAATTGGATAAATATTATGTTTTTGGTCCATTTCACCCGCTAAATATTTCACAATCATCACCAATAAGAATAGGGATCTATTCTGATCTGAACCCAACCTCCATACAAAATTTCGTGATGATCGGTCCATAATTGCGGCCTGGAGCGTGTTTACAATTTATAATGGACAGACGGACGGACGGACTGACGGACGGACGGACACACATCTCAAAATCGCTTTATCTCGTCGAGATATGAAAAATGGTATACCACATTGGGGGTCTCCGACGAATATTTCGCGGTGTTACATGAATTTTTACCAAAACAAACTTATAATACCCTTTTCCACATTGTGGTATAGGGTATAAATAGTGTGGGATGCTACATCCACGGTTTTTGATTGATCGCCTTGAAATAGATATACATATATCGATGTAGATTTTCATGGTGGACATTGAAATCGGATGCGGACAAAAATTGTATTCACGTTGCGCAAATTAGCGATATTTTATAGGTTTTTTAGTGCTAAGATGCAGCCGATGCTACATCTTATGCCAAGTTTACACTTGCGCTCCAAGATCCACTGGATTTCACGAAATCCTAAAATACAACCCGGTGTTTACACTTATTTTTTGTTCATTTCAAACATATAACATGAATTTTCACAACAAGTTGTTGTAAATTGAATTAATCATCAAGAATACTAAAAATATAGAACTTTACAACTTTATTAGGAAAATTATCGTAAAATTATCAATATATCGTATTAATTGTGTGTAGTACTAACAAATACAAAAATAAAAAATGATTTTATAGTTGAGACATCATAAAAATAAATTTTAATAGTTAAAAGTTGTGCTCAGAACCTGTACAATATTAGTACTTGCAGTACTTTAGTGCTAAAAATGCGTACCCGTACTCCGAAATCTGGCAAGACTTGCACTTCTCTTAAAAAAAAAATAGCGCCGAATAACACCCTCTTCTCCTGTTTTCTGCCATACAATTTTGGCATAGTAGAAACTAGCAGCAAGCATGTTCATTGGCATCTAATATGATAGCTGATACGTTGATTTTGACATTTATGCAGGAGTTTTTGCAAATTTCCGTCATTTTCCCGTTCCCGTATTTTTTATAAAATTTGTATGGGGAAGCAATTTTTAATTTTTTTTTTCACATTGTTTACAAATTTTGATACTAAAATTTTGCAGCAATTGACCATCTACCTTCTTTATTGTGCTACGTGAAAAGTGTTGCAATATTTGGTACTTTTTTAAGGCAAAAACAGGGTTGTATATCATGTGTACTGTGATTTCGATGTTGATTTCGCTGAAATCACGAAATGAGATGATTTCATTTTTGTATGCGAAATCATGATAAATTTTGTTTGATTCCGCGCGAAATCACGAAACGCCTTCGAAATCAAGAAACGACGCCGAATATAAACTGAGCATTAGCCTCCAAATTAAATTTCGAAAAATATATGTATACAACTTAAAAGTTATGGCCTTGCTGTACATGAAAACCGCATGCGGACAAAATGATTTTGCTAATTACGCGATTTAATTTATCAATTTATTACACATTTCGCGAGTACTTGCAGTACTTTAGTGCTAAAAATGCGTTCCCGTACTCCGAAATCTGGCAAGACTTGCACTTCTCTTTAAAAAAATAGCGCCGAATAACACCCTCTTCTCCTGTTTTTTGCCATACAATTTTAGCATAGTAGAAACTAGCAGCAAGCATGTTCATTGGCATCTAATATGATACGTTGATTTTGACATTTATGCAGGAGTTTTTGCATATTTCCGTCATTTTCCCGTTCCCGTATTTTTTAAGAAATTTGTATGGGGAAGCAATTTTTATTTTTTTTTTTCACATTGTTTACAAATTTTGATACTAAAATTTTGCAGCAATTGACCATCTACCTTCTTTATTGTGCTACGTGAAAAGTGTTGCAACTTTTGGTACTTTTTTAAGGCAAAAACGGGGTTGTATATCATGTGTACTGTGATTTCGATGTTGATTTCGCTGAAATCACGAAATGAGATGATTTCATTTTTGTATGCGAAATCATGATAAATTTTGTTTGATTCCGCGCGAAATCACGAAACGCCTTCGAATTCAAGAAACGACGCCGAATGTAAACTGAGCATTAGCCTCCAAATTAAATTTCGAAAAATATATGTATACAACTTAAAAGATATGGCCTTGCTGTACATGAAAACCGCATGCGGACAAAATGATTTTGATAATTACGCGATTTACACGTATTTTAAAATGTATATAAATTAAAATGGGTTATGTGAACTCTATTTCCATTTCAGAAGCCTTGAGATATATCCTCAGCAACCCAATTATCTTCCTCAATAAGAAAGCTTTTATATGAATGTATATAAAGCAAAATCCGCATATTTTAATGGGAAATTTAAGCAAAATGAAGGAAGTATTCCTATAGATTTTTCCAAAATTTTGTAGTCTAAAATGAATGCGAAAAATTATTTTTTCAAACAAAAAAAAATTTAACCAATATATGTGTTTATTTTGGCTGTGACATCGAAACTATAATACCAATCTGTATGATTTTAGTCTCATTTGATTCGCCGTGAAGTTTTGCTTCCATAATTTTATAGCGGGTAAATATACCTTTATTTTGAAAAAAGTTGACTTAAATTCAATAATTTATCAATTTATTATACATTTCGCGAGTACTGAGTAACATTTAAAAAATATTATGAACTCTACTAACTCAAGCCACTTCCAGATAACTTTTTAGTAGCAAATGCTCCCGGTAAAATAATTAGCGTTTTTATAATAATTTTTTCTTTAAAACGAAAAAAAAAACCGACATAACTTTTGTCCGCATCAACAAAAAACTGGCTCGCGAGCGGATTCGTACTGGGAATTTGTTGCTTTACCTACATATGTACCAAAAATTTTTTTGTAGCGAGAAAAAAAATTAAAATTTTTTTGAAATGGAATATGAAATACTTGACAACATTTGTGATATATCCTTTCCAGCCTAACTAGGCGTTTACATCAGACAGCTTGTCTTTAAATACAACTCTGATTTACTAACACATACATTTGTCGTTTGTCTCCCAGCTGTCCATCATTTTTTCATAGACAGTCGGGTTAACAAATTTTTGACATTTCTTATAAAAATGTGTGAGATAGTAATTGAAGTGTGTCGAAAAAAAAGAACACGAACAAAAACAAAATATATAAGAAAACGGAAAACAAAAAGACATTTTTTCATTCATAATTTTATAACTGTTTTTTGTAGTTGTCGGGACACCTACGTCACCCAAGAAAGTTTTGGTATTTTGACAATCAATACATGAAGTCAACTGTCCTGTCATGTGTAAACGCAGAGTAAAGGTGAGGTGAGTAAAGCGTAAAATTCATGGGCGCTATAAACATAATTATTTCAATATATCAAATAAAATTCAATTTTTTAATGTGAATAAGTACCGAACATAAAAATTACAGCCAAATTCTATTTTTCAGATTGGACACGTGTTTATATCAAATTAAATGTCGAAAGGAAATGTCAAAAATGAAGACAGGCGAAGAATTCAAAAGTTCAACAATTTTCAACTTTGTGTTCGAAAGCCTCGCTTCGTTGTGTTCTGTCCTATTGAAAACAGTACAATTTCACTTTTGCGTTTTGCAGCGAGGCGGAAAAAATAAGCAACAAAACTCCATTGTGTTCTCGCCTCAAAGGCTGAGGGTATAAAAATCGTTACAAACTTGGCCTTTGAATTCCCAGTAAAATCTTCGATGAAAAATCATGAGTTGAATCATTGGTGCAAGTGATCTGGCATGTCATCTTTTTGTCATTTTCACTTATGAATTTTATATGAGCGTGACCCCAAAAGATGACGTTCTTTTTTGGATCCGAAGCATGTCATTTTAACCAATGCATTGACATGTCATTTTCACCAATGCTTTGGCATGTCATTTTAACCAATGCATTGACACGCCATTTTCACCCATTCTTTGACATGTCATTTTCACCCATTCTTTGACATGTCATTTTCACCCATTCTTTGACATGTCATTTTCACCAACCCCTTGGCATGACATTTTCATGTCTTGTTTGGAAAATGGAAATGCTCTATTGAAATGTGGACAAACAAAACTCTTCATTAATTAAAACGAATTCACGAAATAACTACAATTAATTGATCAGCAAAATGTTTAGATCCAAAATTGCATTGTAATCACCACCGCTGCAACGCAAAAGATTACTTCCTCCGTTCTCCGCAACTGATATTCTTTCATCTTACAAATGGCTTTTTCTATTATCTTCCCATCACCAGTTCAGATTTCGACATGGACTCCAAATGCAGTCCTTTAAGTATTTTTATTTCGTAAATTACTTTTATTTTATAATTTTGTTATTTTTTAACAACATTTTGGAAATTTATACTCTTTTGTTTAGTGACGAAAATATGTAGGGATCTACAACCCGGCTTGCTTTAGGGATCTCTAAGAACAAAATGTAACGAACGGTGAGGAGAGACTTTTTCTGGAAAATACCATTTATGCTTAATTAATTTATTTTTAATTGTTTCTTTCCGAAAGTCGTTTCTTCTTTATTTTCAGATTCTTGTTCCTTTTCGTTTCGGACTTTTTTTCAAATTCCAAGAAGCGAGATTTGATTGATTTCGTTCTATGTCTGATTTAGAACAGACAAGGGAACTTTTAAAATAGCAATGTGTGCAGTCCGATTCTATTTTTAGCTCGATGATTGGGACTTCATTTTTATTGCAGACATTTCGAGCTCATACAATAGCAATTGTTTAGAAGTTTTAGTTGTCTGATATGCAGGAAATGTAAGACAACATCACGACGACAGTTCTAACAACTTTGGTCTGTTCCAGAACCTGCAAGAATCTACCAATTTTTACTACGATAACAATTTATCCTTTATGTTATCGGAAAAAATAGTAAAAATTAGTAGATTTTTGCAGTACTGGAACATACCAAAATGAAAATAAACAGGTGTGTAAATAAAAACACAAACATCATCTCTATTGGATCGATGGAATGGGTACAAATGCTGATAAAAACATCGAATCTTTCACGACTTCCTTTGCATTGGTTCAAATCCTAATGAAAAGATCGGATCTTTCACGACTTCCTTTGAACCAATGCAAAAGATGACAAGAAATCACGTCATCGCAAAGAACCCCTTCCTTCAAATTTTGCTGGGTTGTGTATCAATCTCAAAAGCGATTGGAAAAGAGTATAAAAAATGTTTTTTTTTTATTTTTGTACTAGTGGACCCGGCGAAGTTCGTCTCGCACTCATTGAGGGTACATTTAAGTTGATGATTTGCCTCGTGATTTATTTAACATAGCTATGCTTGACGAATTGAGTTAACTAAATTCGAAAGGCACATAATTTTTGTTCTTGTATATAACGTTCGGGAGAAATGTCTTGATGTGCTCATCCTCTGTTGGGACGTAATTGGAAAAACTTAGCGGGAATGAAAGCCCATTCGTAGGTTGTTTGGAAAAACTATCGGCATCATGTTTTTATGAAACCTGCATATCTACGTGAGCTTAAGTTTTTTATACCTTCCACCATAATATAGTGGATATAATTAACTTTGTCATACCATTTGTAATACATCGGAAACCTTTGAAATTATATATGCATGTATATTCTTGATCATCGTAAAACCATAAGTCGATATAACCAACTCGCAATATTTAAGATAGAGCCTTATAATTTGGAACAACAGTTTCTGTTATCCCTAGGATGTTTGGTATTGAAAATAGGCTATATCGGCTCACGTTTTGTTTTTGTTCCATATAATGATATCTCCCGATTATCCGTATTTTGAACGTGTAAGCCGCATTATCTTACCGAAATGAATGATGTTTTGTATTTAGTCTTTCTTAAAGCTACAAAACATTCGCACATAAACTGGTTAAATAAATGGTTTTATTTAGCTCACCCCGTTTGTTTTTTATTTATTTATTATTTATTCTTGGGTCAAATTTAGTAATTCAAATTTCACCCTCTTCCTGTCAACCGATTAATCTGAAATTTTGTATACACTTTGGATTTTGGTGACAATACAATTATGTTTATTCATTATCATTATAAATTCAAGATGGCGGCCTCTACAAAATGGCGGATAACGTAGGTTTTATCAATCCCATCAATATGGGTATCAAATGAAAGTGCTCAGCAAGCAGAATACAATATACTATAAAAAATTTAAATCCAAGATGGCGGCCGCTACAAAATGGCGGATAACGTAGGTTTTATCAATCCCATCAATATGGGTATCAAATGAAAGGGCTCAACAAGCAGAATACAATATACTATAAAAAATTGAAATCCAAGATGGCGGCCGCTACAAAATGGCGAATAACGTAGGTTTTATAAATCCCATCAATATGGGTATCAAATGAAAGGGCTCAACAAGCAGAATACAATATACTATAAAAAATTGAAATCCAAGATCAATCCCATCAATATGGGTATCAAATGAAAGGGCTCAACAAACAGAACACAATATACTATAAAAAATTGAAATCCACGATGGCGGATAACGTAGGTTTTATCAATCCCATCAATATGGGTATCAAATGAAAGGGCTCAACAAGCAGAATACAATATACTATAAAAAATTGAAATCCAAGATGGCGGATAATGTAGGTTTTATCAATCCCATCAATATGGGTATCAAATGAAAGGCCTCAACAAGCAGAACACAATATACTATAAAAAATTGAAATCCAAGATGGCGGATAACGTAGGTTTTATCAATCCCATCAATATGGGTATCAAATGAAAGGGCTCAACAAACATATGCATAGACTAGACTAAAATAAAACCGTGGGGCACGTCAATTGTCTACAAATTATCGACTTAAGTAGTTTGTCGACAAAGTACTACTCGCTCACCACTATGAAACCCTAAAACTCGCTTATAATCGAGCTTGCTAGCTTGTTTCCACATTCTAGCCCTACTTATCACACGTCCATCGTTGTCGGTTGAACAACTGCCTAATTATAGTGTAACATTACAAAACAAACATTTTAATCAACGATTGTAGACAATTGACGTGCCCCACGGTTTTATTTTACTACATTTATCTTAAACATTGCAATGTATGTTTAACATAAAACCGTTTAACTTAAAAAGTTTTTTTACCTATTTTTATATAGGTTTACGTTTTGATACAGCCCCTATAGATAGATTTTCGGTATTTTGATGGCTTTAGCCACATTATCCAACCGAAATGGATAAAATTTGGTATTTAGTATTCGATATGGGTATAAGGGCGAAACCTATAGCTCTGCGTGTTGCGTGTGCGTTCAAAAATACAAAAACAAAATACATATATTTCAAATTGAAAACAACAACAAATACATGTATTTTGCTTTTGTATTTTTGAACGCACACGCAACACGCAGAGCTATAGGTTTCGCCTAAAATATGCCTACAGAGAAATGTGGATATATGTATATGGTAAATTTCAAATTTCCTTTACAATTACATAGAAAAAAAAATTACAAACTTTTTGGCGAGCACATCCGCCATTTTTGGTACATGGGTTACGAAAAAAATCGTGGTTTCAAATCTGTTCGCGTTCACAAAATTGGATGCTGCACTCAAAAGTTATATGCGGTTTTACTCTCTTGTAAAGAAAAAATATTTAAAAATTCCTATTGTGTTGTAATAAGAACATGTATATATGAATCGTTAGCAGCATTTGATATCTATCCGTAGATGCTAAAATAGTTGCTAAATTTATTTTTATTTTCGCGGAAAATCAAAAAATATTGAAGAAATCTTGGAATAAATTTTATTTATTCTAAATCAGTGTCCAAAAAATCTCTAAAAAAATAATTTAAAAATACGTACAGAATCTAGACAACGCGTAGAAAACTGTGAGACCAAAATTATAAAGATCGCGTTTATAACTTGCGTATTACACCAACAACAAAGAACGGAAACTTATTGTTGGAAATTATTTCAAAAATATATTTTTGGTTAAATACGAAAAATTTGAAAAATAAATGTTGGGAGTCATTCTATTATTTCGCTAAATTTCGATCCAAATCCTGAAGTATTTTGCTTAAACTTCTACGAGAAAAGTAATTAGTCATCGTGAAAGTATATTTGCCTTCTGTGATAAGCAATAGAAATAAGAAGTAGAGAGTAATATTGAAATTACAATCAAAGAAAAAACATAGAAGTTAAAAACCGAATAATTCGCGAATTGGTTTAAATCGGTTGAGGTGCATGTGCTTTTCGGATACAGGGAGGCCATGTATATCAATATGCATGTATTTTCCCATGTTTCATTCAGCGGCCAAAGTGTGCCATCAGTTGCTTCTTACTATTCAAAAAACCTTCAAGTGGGCAAAAATTACGCGATATGCCTATGATTATAAGGTGCATCCGATTTCAATGGCCCCCTATTAAAAATACGTCAATATAAATTATTTTATTTTATTTTTGCCTTATTAAGGCGAAGGCCATTTATAGTGATATTTAGTTAATTCTCTTTCGAGTTGAGCTGTTAGGCCTTTAGAGATACATTGAAAAATTAGGAGTCTACCGACGTCCCACGCATCCAACCATTACACTACGTTTCACGGGTGGTAAATCCGATCTTCAGGTGTATTAGGATGTTGTTTTTGTGGCAGACGAAGGCAAAGCTTGGTAACTGGTATATATATCGAACTTCATTAGATAAATGTATATGCGAAATTATGTCAGTTAATTGAAACTCCAAACTTTTCCTATAGTCCTGCTTTGGTAATCCCATTTTTCAATGTTCACAAATACTATGGTAAGTTTTATTCCTACATCATTAGTAATTGCTCTTCTATATCAGAAGATTTTTATTTTTTGATCATCAATTATTGTCAACTAAAGTTTTGACAAGTTGATGGTGGCTTAGAACGCTAAGACGCCGGCAACCTTGACACTCAGTTGTCGGAGACCCAGGTTCGAATCCCAGCCTGGCTCATGCTGAAATTATTTTTTTTATTTTTGCCTTATTAAGGCGAAGGCCATTTATAGTGATATTTAATTAATTCTCTTTCGAGTTGAGCTGTTAGGCCTTTAGAGATACATTGACTCCTAATTTTTCAATGTATCTCTAAAGGCCTAACAGCTCAACTCGAAAGAGAATTAATTAAATATCACTATAAATGGCCTTCGCCTTAATAAGGCAAAAATAAAAAAAATAATTTCAGCATGAGCCAGGCTGGGATTCGAACCTGGGTCTCCGACAACTGAGTGTCAAGGTTGCCGGCGTCTTAGCGTTCTAAGCCACCATCAACTTGTCAAAACTTTAGTTGACAATAATTGATGATCAAAAAATAAAAATCTTCTGATATAGAAGAGCAATTACTAATGATGTAGGAATAAAACTTACCATAGTATTTGTGAACATTGAAAAATGGGATTACCAAAGCAGGACTATAGGAAAAGTTTGGAGTTTCAATTAACTGACATAATTTCGCATATACATTTATCTAATGAAGTTCGATATATATACCAGTTACCAAGCTTTGCCTTCGTCTGCCACAAAAACAACATCCTAATACACCTGAAGATCGGATTTACCACCCGTGAAACGTAGTGTAATGGTTGGATGCGTGGGACGTCGGTAGACTCCTAATTTTTCAATGTATCTCTAAAGGCCTAACAGCTCAACTCGAAAGAGAATTAATTAAATAAATTATTTTAGACAGATTCGTCAAGAACTGCGGATGTGCCACAGCATTCTATTTTGGGATAAATAGGGATATTACTCCTGAATCTTTGTATTTTGTGACACACCTTTTTGGCAAATATTATAATTGCGTATAAAGGATTAAATTTATGCAAAAATAATGAAAGAAATCGCGGTTCAATTCGCGGAATTGTCAAAATATATTTTTGCAGATTTTCCTACTTTCAAGGTATCTATATCCGGCGTTTTAGTGGATGCATTCGACCGCGGAAGAGCTCATTAGATGCAGCACGTAAAAAAACTAAAATCACGAGGGGTTCAGGGGTACCTGTACGACAGTTGTAAATTTTAAAGCCAAAAAATAGGTTTTTTCAGAAAATTTACGCACCAAATTTTCACCTTTGGACTCCTATTACTAGGAAGCTGTACGGAGCACACTCATGTGATATACATCGAACGACGTGGAATCGCGAGTTCTACAATCCTATAAACTAGTTTGGATTATTATCTAGTTGCACCCTCTAATTATAAGAAAAATTCGAAAAACCCAGTTTTCAAAATGTCAGCATCGATTTTAGGGGGATGCAGTGTATATATCGAAAAGTCATACATTAGAACCATGTTGCCCAAGGGGTATTCTTCAATTCTTTCTTTGAGCTTATGTCTGAATTTTCCGTGGTTTGACCAGAAATCGAGAAAGAACAAAAAAAAACTTGTAAACTTCAACACATTTTTACCCATTTTTTAATATTACCATCAACGCAGCTTCCACGAAAATTATTTGTTATGGTCCATATTATGAGATCGTGGCTAAAACACTTCAATTAATATAAATATATTCATATTTTATAAAATACTAGCGGAACCGGCGAACTTCGTCTCGCTATTAAGGAATAAAATTTCATACAAAAACTCATGGTTTAATAATAAAGGTTAGCTAAAGCTTCCTGTCAATTTAATTTTTTTCTTTCGACTGTTCTTAAAACGTCAAAACAATATACACAATCTTTGTATGTGTGTGTGATGTTTGAATAATATGCCAACAATTTTAAAAACAATCGAATTCAATGATTTTCAAAATTGTTTTTATAGCATTTGTATGGAAGAAATCCTTCAGCTTATTATTGAAACAATCATTTTATCATATCCACAACTCGATTATGTGGAGAAACCTTGGTCCTTCATACATTTTTCCCGTTTTTTATAAAATGCTCAAAATTGGTATTTTGTAAACAAACCCACTTGTTGCCTTTTTGTTTACTAATTTTGAAGTTTTATGAATTCAGGAAAAACTAGGGTTCTATAAATTTTTTTCATTTAAATCTACCTCTTTACTTATACCATGCAAAAACTCAATTTTCGATTTTTCCAATTTTCCGACTTTTCCAGAGAGATTTTCCAAAATTTTCTTCCGTAAAGACCTTCTCCTCGAAAATACGAATAACTGACAAAAAATTTTACAGAAATCGGCCTAGCCGTTCTCATTTTATGAATTACTATACATTTTTTACACCATTTTTATATATATAGATATTAACAGTTCGCGAGTTATTAAATGGTGAACCTCAACTTCAACGATTGTAAAACTTTTTTTGAATATTACCATATGTATATTTTAATACATTCGCCATAGTTGATGGTACTGCGAAAGAGAAAACCTACACGCAGAAAATAATCAATATAGGTTCATATTTTAGTATATTCCAAATATGAAGGTACCTCCAAATTGTAAAATTTTAAAGATTGTACACTCATCGTCCAAATGGAAAAACTGTTACATGGATTTTCCGATTCTGAATGAGTAGAAAACATTGATGTTTCATTGGTATTAAACATTGTTTATTGGAAAGTTATATTCGTAAGTTAGCCTATTCCACTTCTCCTTGGAAAAGCTTAGTACATTCATAAACGAAAGGAAACTGATTGTTCCATTTTACATCAATACAGCTCGTGACCTAACGCCATTCTTGCTTGTTCTTGAAAGCTATGGAAATTGGTATACATGGGTATGTTTTCTCAAAAACAACCGATTACAGAATCCACATACCTTCAAAAATATTTTTATTATGCAGATCTTTTATAGCATGTATATCCGACTTTTATATCTGTCTTCATAGCCATCTCGGTTTCGCATCTTGTTATTCATATTAAGATAGGGATACCTTGATTGGACACGTACTCAATGCAATGATGACAATAATGAAAGCTATTGAGTTGATGAAAATAACAATGTGGTAACAAAGATCCAATTCGATGCAGACCAAGGGTCTGTGGGGTTGATATCGACATACACATAAATCAATGTTTGTTCAGCGTTCTTCAATATTATGTCATGTTCACACGAGCGTTTCAATTACGTTGTTCGCCTGCCGAACGACGTACACGATTTAACCCGTTTCCACGACACCATTCGTAATTAACAGAAACATAAACAAAATTTTCTTCATATTTGTTTCCTTGTTTTCACGAAAATTTGAACCGAAAACTCATAAAATATGCATTAAATGAATAGGAAAAGCAATAGACTTTCCTTCAAATGTATCTTCTATTGGTCCGTTCCAGTACTGCAAGAATCTACTAATTTTTACTATTATTTCCGATAACATAAAGGAAAAAATGTTATCGTAGTAAAAAATAGTAGCTTCTTGCAGGTTCTGGAACAGAGCATATATTTATTTAACTACACACATTTCATTCACTTTTTCCATAAATTCTGAATAATTTTGTATTTGTATCCGCCTGCGGGATATACGTTTTTTTTTATATATAAGTCTAAAAGATTTATATATTGAAAAGCTCTATCTTATGGGAGCAGAGCTGAATGCTACCGGGCGCGTCCACAGTTTGCGGATAGTGGGATGCCTCGTAGCTACACGGGGTAACTGCAATTTTGCAGTCGCGGACAGTCAGCGGTCTCGGGAGGAGGGTCTCTGAGTGGCATCGGTTACCTAACAAATTCTGAGTGCCAATGATACCTGAGATGACAAGGCGGACATTTGGCGAATTTAAAAAGCCAAAATGCTAACAAAAGGTGGTCCTCCGACTTCACAGGGGGTTACTCGCTGGCCCGATAAGCCGGAGTGGAAAAAACAACACATCAACGAAACTACACAAGCAACAAGATTAATAATAACGGATACAATGATACGACCAATTGGCTTTAAAACACGGACAGGAATTGGAACATGGAATGTTAGGACGCTAGTTGAACCATCTCGTCTAGTGCAAGTCTGCAAAGAGATGTCGAATTACCGATTGGATATTCTGGGACTTTCGGAAGTCCGCTGGAAAGATCATGGCGAAATGTATACAGATTCTGTCGAATATTTTGTTTTCAGTGCTGCCAACACCTGCCACAGAAACGGCGTCGGTCTCCTCATGACCCCACGGATTAAAAAAGCACTCATTGAATGCAATCCTATATCAGAGAGACTCTTAATAGCCCGTTTTAAAACTAAATATAGGAACCTAACCCTGTTTCAATGCTACGCACCTACTGAAATGGATGACGAAGAGGCAAAAAATGCATTTTATGAACAACTAAACGCAGAGATAGCAAAAGCGAATAAAAGCGATATCAAGATAGTCATGGGGGACATGAATGCGAAAGTTGGCATAGACAACACCAATCTGCGCTTTGTAATGGGCAAAAACGGTTTAAGCGGCTCACGAAATAATAATGGTGAACGCATGATCGACCTGTGTATGACAAACCAACTATACATTGGAGGTACGAGATTCCCCCACCGAGATATACACAAGTATACATGGCAGTCTCCTGATGGTGTAACACGTAACCAGATTGACCACTTTGCAATAAGCAGACAATTTTTGGGATGTCTCATGGATGTTAAAACCATTAGAGGAGCTGATGTTTATAGTGACCACCAACTCCTAGTTGGAATTCTTAAAATGCGCCCTAAAGCATTTTACCATAAAAAAACAGTGAAAGACAAATTTGACACACAGAAATTAAGATGTCCCATGGTAGCAGAAGAGTTCTCTGAACATCTGAGAACAAAACTACCACAGCAGTGTAATAATTGGTCAGAAATATCTGCCATTTGCAAAGAAAGTGCACGGGAAGTTTTAGGCTGCACGACGCACTATACAAAACCTTGGATAAGTGAAGGTACCTGGGCTGTAGTAGAAGAGAGAAAGAGACTAAAATCTATTATAGATTCACTAACAAACCCAATTGAAATATCAACAGCAAGGAGGGAGTATAATATAGCAAACAAAAATGTTAAAAGGTCCGCACGTAACGATAGAAGACTCCACTATGAACAAATAGCAAGAGACGCAGAAAACGCAGCAATCCGTGGAAATACACGTGAAGTTTTTAAAGCAGTAAGACAACTCAGTTCAGAGAAAATCCGTAGCGTATCTAATATTAAAGACGGACATGGAAATATTCTCACTAATACTTGTGATCAACTACGGCGGTGGAAAGAATTCTACGAAAGCTCAAGTCAAACCGTTACACATATATCAAATACATCATCAGTCCGACGGAACCCAAGGAGAGATATATCAACAGCAGTACCTTCTTTATCTGAAATTAAATTCGCTATCTCGAAGTTAAAAAACAATAAATCACCTGGCCCCGACAATATACCCGCGGAATTATTTAAATATGCTCCTATACTACATACATATATCTGGCCCCTCATTAGAGAAATTTGGGAATCAGAATCTATACCGCCTGATTGGATAGAGGGTTTGATAGTAACCATACCAAAAAAGGAGACCTTAGCGAATGTAGGAACTGGAGGGGCATAACGTTGTTAAACACTATCCAAAAAATTCTAGCATTTATTATACTTGAACGCATTTCACTAGCAATAGAGCCAAGTAAAGGAAAAGAACAGGCGGGTTTCCGAAAAAACAGATCCTGTGTTGACCACATAAGCACGCTAAGAATAATTGTAGAGCAATCAATAGAATGGAACAGTCCGCTTTATTTAATCTTCGTCGATTTCGAGAGAGCTTTCGACACGATTGAAAGAAGTGCCATCTGGGAAAGCCTTACAAATGTTGGCATTCCCACCAAAATAGTGGAAATCATCCGTATGCTATACCAAAACGCGTCATGCAAAGTGTCATTCAAGGGACTAGAAAGTGAGCCTCTAAGAATAAAAAACGGTGTTAGACAGGGATGTGTACTCTCTCCTCTATTATTTCTGATTGTCCTTGACAAGGTACTAATAAAAACAAACGCGGAAGCCACGGATGGTATACAATGGAAGCTAGGAGAACGTCTTCATGACTTGGACTACGCGGACGATATTTGCCTTATGTCGCATACCTTAAGCGGCATCCAAAAATTTAGCCTGGACGTTGGGCTGAAAATTAATATTAAAGAGACGAAAATAATGAGAATAGGCACAACGAACAACTCTCCTGTCCTTCTCAATGGCACAGCTATCACCGAAGTAAACGATTTTACTTATCTTGGATCCATTATAGACAAAAATGGGGGAGCTGATGCAGATGTATACAGCAGAATCAATAAAGCTCGTCACGCCTTTTCATCACTTGCAAGAGTATGGAAATCCTCCCAAATATCCAGAAAACAAAAAAATTACATTTTTAATACCAGTGTGAAGTCAGTACTTTTATATGGCTGTGAGACGTGGAAAGTGACCGAATCAATCACACACAAGATACAAGTATTCATAAATAAGTGCATGAGACGAATACTCAAAATATTTTGGCCATTACAAATAAGCAACCAGGATCTGATGAGAGCATGCAATATGATTCCGATAGATGCATAAATTAAGCGGAGGAAGTGGAAATGGATTGGCCATACTCTACGTAAAGACGACACTGACATCGCTAAATTAAGTCTCCAATGGAACCCACAAGGTCGACGGAACAGAGGACGTCCAAAATCAACCTGGCGAAGATCGGTGGAAGCTGAACTCCAACCAGCAGGAAAAACTTGGTCTGAGATAAGGCATATGGCGCAGAACCGAAACGCATTCCGAAATTTTTGTACAAACATTATAACCTAACATAAATCAGAATAACGTCAATTTGCTTGTTTAAGCTAGATGCTCCACTTGGGAGTGTTGTTTTTCTTCTGTGAATTTATATTTTATTTATGTAATGAAGTGGAAAAAAAGCAACAACTAATAAAAAAAATATATATATTTTTATATGTTTCTATTTTCAAAATTAAAGAGAGAGAGGCGTGTCAAAACAATGTTTGTTTATACAGACTTTCAGTTATTTGTTTACTTTTTGTTTCTGATTTTTTACGCGATTTTGAACTAATGGACATGAAATATGTGTGGAATTAAGAAGAAAACACAACCATCTTCCTTCTGCATTTATATAAAAGGTTTAGTTAATTAACTTTCATTCATCAGTTTCCTTTTTTCTACAAATTTCGGTGTTTTCAACAAATTTTTCAATTTGGAATTTAGACATGTCATAATTAATTTTTTCGATAAATTCTCTCATTTGTTAGGAATGGGACATACTTATTCGTCGTTCAGGTAGTATTTCTAATCGAACAACGTAGAAAAATCGTCGCTCGTTCATAGAATTTTGTGTGAGGAAATAAGTAATTTATTCGTAGTTATGGGCCGAACAACGAATAGAGAACGAACGACGTACCGTGGAAACGGGCTATTATCATCTCCGATGTCACTTGAAAACTCCCGTTATCTTTTTAAGTATTGGGTATACAATTACGTAACTCTTGACTCTCCAAGGAATACAATGGTTCTGGCAGCATAATCCAGTCTTCCCCCCGGCGTTCTTCCAATTAAATAACACTAAATGAACCTTCTGATAACTTCTTGCAATTTCGACAAAAACCCACGTCTTTTAAACTATTTTCGCAATTAATTTCCATGTAGAATTGTCTGAATAAAATGAAATCTAAAATGTATTTTATTAAAAAAAAAAACAAATTTATAGAACTTTCAAACATTGACATAAATATGTACATACAGTGAGTCAATTAAGTATTTTGCCTCTTTAAATAATTGAAAGATGTTTAATAAATTCGTTAAAAACTATCAAGTTAGAGGACAAACAGTGGAATATTTGTATGTAGTATATTTGTAGGTAGTTTAAGATCCAATATCTGCAAGAACCGCTCCAAACGCTTGCTGGTATTCTAGATATTGACAAAAATTGATAACAACACAAATAATTTTACGTCAAAAAAGTATTTTGCCTTTTAAATATATTTTTGAGAAAATGATTTTTTTGGTACACGCTTGAGCCTTTTATGGTAATTGGTGGTTACTACATTCTATGAGCGTTTCGCACCGATTGCGCCATCTTGCGGCATGTTTTCGCGATCATATCCTTCAATTTTTCCCATAATTCTTTCTTCAACAATATTTAACATATATTTTTGTCATTCCCGACATTATTATCTAACACAGTGGGTGAAAAATGACGCCTCGCGGTCGTCAAATCATATCAAATGCATTAAAAATACTTAAGAAGCTGAGATGCATCGCAAATAGTGAAAAAAATAACGGTTTGAAGCTATGGAAATCAAGGATTGAGACAAGAAATTATTAAAAACAAGTAAAAAAGTATCAGTCGGCTTTGCCGACAGAGATATACCCTCAGCCTGTGCAAATTAAAACACTATTTTCACACAAAACTTATGTATTTAGGGGGTTTTAGGGGGTGCCATAGGTGGTTTTTTACACCCTTCGGGCTGTTTTCGCAAGAAGTATGGACTTGCCCCTGAAACAACTTTTACCATCGTATTTGAGGCAGCGAATGTAAGTTGGTTCAACAAAAATCAAAGTGATTCAATACCAGGTCTTAAAGTGAACGGTGGTACAGGATGGAGTGGACAAATATAGTCCATACTCGAACCTGATCTATATCTGGTAGATATTATGAGAATGTGTAAAGTATGAACCAAATCGGTCACTCCCATCAAGAGTTATCGTGCGCACAATTTTTCCGAATATTTTTGAACTTTTGTGGGGTAGGTACCTGAAGGAGTGGACAGATATGGCTTATCTACGAACTTAAACTATGTTTGGAAACAATATCACGAAGACCAAATTTTGGCCGGAATCGGCATATCCGTTCGAGAATTATCTTGCGCTTCCACCCAACAACATGGTGTCATAGGGTTTGTTTTTCAACTTTCAGGCTATTTTTTCAGGAAGTATGGACTTGCCCCTGAGGAAACTTGTACCTTCGTATAGGGGACAGTGAATACAAGATGTTACAACAAAAACCAAGGCGATTCGAGACCAGGTCCTAAACTGAACATTTCCGAAATTTTGTGTGGGAGGTACCCGAAGGAGTGGACCGATTGAGTCCATATTGGAACCTCATCTATGTCTGGTAGAAATTTCATAATGTGCAAAGTATGGACCAAATCGGTTACTCCCTTCAAGAGTTATCGTACGCACAAATTTTCAGAACATTTTCGAACTTTTGTGGGGGAGGTACCGGAAAGAGTGCACCGATACAATCCATCTTTGAACTTGAACTAAGTTTGGACAAAATATTACGAAAGCCAAATTTTGGACCGAATCGGCGGATCCGTTCGATATTATGTTGCGCCCCAACCACTACACACGGTGTTATAGGGTTTTTTGTAACTTTCAGGCTATTTTCTCAGGAAGTATGGACTTGCCCCTACTAAAACTTACAGCGTCGTATAGAGGACAGCGAATAAAACTTGCGTAAGCAAAAATCAAAGCGATTCGAGACCAGGTCCTAAACTGAACATTTCCGAAATTTTGTGTGGGAGGTACCCGAAGGAGTGGACCGATTGAGTCCATATTGGAACCTCATCTAGGTTTGGTAGAAATTATACGATGTGCAAAGTATGGACCAAATCGGTTATTCCCTACAAGAGTTATCGTGTGCACAAGTTTTGCGACAATTTTTGAACATTTGTGTGGGAGGTCCCTGAAGGAGTGGACCTATATGGCCCATCTTCGAACTTAAATCGAATCTGGACAAAATATTTCGATACCCAACATTTGATCCGAATCGATTGATCCGTTCGAGAGTTATCGTGCGCACCAGCCAGCCAGACAGACCGACAGACGGACGGACATTGCTAGATCTACTCAAAATTGTCTGAAACGGATATCGTACAAACATACTTGGGGTCTAAAACCATTATTTCGATGAGGCACATTTTTGGTCGTATCAAAGTGTAAATACCCTCTTTAGCCTAAAGGCTGAGGGTATAAAAATGGCGAAGATCAATCCGCACGCTTCCAAAAATTAAATGGACCTTCAATATCGATCTAGGAACTTATGTCTTGGACGATTTGTCCACAAGGTTCCAAAATCCAAAGATATTGACGGTATCATGGCAAGAAAAAACATATTATTTTTGAAATAAATAAGACAAAAAAGATAGCTCTTTATTGACATTTTCCCGCAACATGTGAGGGTCATCCGATGCAAATATATTTAAATACCTTCGCCACTAAACCGCACCAGTTTTAAAATCCAATTTTATAACTTCAGAGGTCATGACAAGGGATTATTTTTTCTCTATATTTTCCAATTATTTTCTATTTTTTCTTGCTACATAACCATCAATATCTCTGGATTTTGGAACCTTGTGGACACTTCATCCAAGACATTGGTTCCGAGATTAATATTGAAGGCCCGATTAATTTTTAGAAGCGGCCAGGAAGGATCTTCGCGATTTTTTAAATAATTTTTTGCCTCTGTTCTAGATTTTCATAGTTTCAAACTGTAATTTTTTTTCACTATTTGCGATGCATCTTAGCTTTTTATTTATTTTTTACGCAGTTGTTATGATTTGAAGGTAGCGGCGAATCATTTTTCACTGATAATTTTAGAGATTAATGTCGGTAATGACCAAAAGTAATGTAACATATTGTCGGAGAAATTAATGTAGGACAACTTGAGAAAATAACCGCGAAAACATGCCGCAAGATGGTGGGACTGGTGTCGAAACGGTTGTAGAATGTGATAATCTCCCCTCGCCAGGGGTAACAATCTTGACGCGATGCGAGGGCTTAAGGCCACAATCTCCCCCACCCAGTTCTGGAAACTGGGCCGAGGAGATTGTGGTCGACCAAAGGTTACCCACGTAGTGATCTCCTACGTAACAGAGATCCCCTAACGCCGGAGTGTTAAGCGAACCCGTGCCTATCGGTGTTCAAGGTTTGCAGTAAGGGTACCTACTGTAGTAGAACGGAGCCTCATTGAGATACCTGGGCGCCTCAATGTAGTACAGGCTTAGTTGACAAGTCCTTGCCATGGTACAGGAGGGCTATGCCATGGTCGACCTCCATTCCCCCATCAATTCAATGACGCATGGATTACAAAATTAAAACTAAAACAAAACCACCAAAAACCCCAAAAAATAAAGATGCCGACAAAACCGCAACGCCCATGGACTATGATATGACCACACCAGACAGAACATTATCTTCGGGAGGGGACGGACTAGAGTCACCAAACATGGGACTGGTTGAGGACAGTCTTGCCGAACAGAGTAGGCAGCTCCTGGCCATGTTGGAGAGGATGGTTTCCCCAGGCCCTAGTCGGAGCTGAAGAGACCGAGGACAGTTTATCTGATGACGAACTAAACAACACAGTTGTTCCAGCAGCTGCAGTCACAGATAAACTGTCCTCGGGCTCAGCGGAAACTACAATTCTTGCGGATATGGAACCATCACAGACCCGGGATAATTGTACATCGGCCGAAGCCGATAAGCCAACCTTGCACAGGCAGGATGCCACTGAGGAGGGTACCACGACCAAAGCCTCGGACGACAAAGTTCCGACAACGACCAAGGCTTTGGACGACAAAGTCCCCACTACCTCAGGCAACACAGCAGGTCGACTGGCGAAGGATAAAGGGGCTTACCGGAGGTCCTTAAACTATCTTAGGAAGTGCATCGGCATGGAATCTTCGGCCATCTCGGTAAGGGACTGCAAGTTGATCAGGATTAATCTCAGGGTGGTGAGCAAATTCGAAAGGAAGTACCCTCACCTACCCAGGAGAAATCCTGAGATCGATAGGCTCTCCCTTATCCAGATGGTCGACAAGATACTGCTGTCAACGTCATCATCCACTCCCACTACCTGTAAAGGTCAAACCAAGAGCGATGGTGACTTGATTCAGCCTCCAGGAAAGCCTGAACTCCTAAGTAGGAAGCCCCAAAACACAGAGGAGGAGAAAACTCGGATACCTGTCCCGACGACGGACTCTACACCGACGAGTGTGGCATCTTCCAACCCCTCTTCATCGAGAAATCCGGTGAAGAGGGTTAGATCCTCAGAGGAACCACACCCTAAGGCCAAAAGACCCATCCCGAGACAGAACTCCAAGCCATCCACCTCCTCTGTCCGTTACCAAGGGAACGAGAGCGAGAAGTCCACCAATACTAAGGCAACCTCTAAGGCCAACTTAAGTCACAAGGTGACTCCTAGCTCTCCCCCCAAGAGTAGCGGGACGGGGAATAGAAGGACTGTCAGACCGCTTGTGCCAGACGAATTGCGCGTAGCGGTCATCGACAGAGCGGATCCTGAATGCCGGATCAACGACAAACACTGGCGGCTGATTGAAAATCAGCTGCGTGAGATAGTGTTTGCTGGCGAAGGGGAGCCTCCCAAGCACACACAGTTCGGCAGTGCAGCTCCTATCAGAGGCATCAGGATCGTCTGTTGTGAGAACAAGGAATCCTTGAATTTCCTTGTTAACACAATAAACGGCCTTGGTGAACTCTGGGAGGGCTGCCAATTGGCGGCTGTGGGTGTAGACGAGGTTCCCAGAAGAAAAGTATTGTCGGCGTGGGTACCCCCGCCTGCGGTGGACCCAACAAGGATTCTGACGATACTTGCCAGACAGAACCCTAACCTCCAGACCAGCTCATGGAAGCTCATCAGCCACAGTCCGGAGGGTGAGGGTATGGCGATAAGGGTGTCAATTGACACACATGGGCAGGAATACCTGCGGGCTCGAGAGGGGAAACTGCACTTTGGCCTAGGATGGATAAGATTCCGTCTAGGTCAAAGACAGTAAAGGAACGACGGCAGCAGCCGCTTCGCATTATGCAGATTAACCTGCATCACTGCAAAGCGGCTGCTGCTGAACTTCTACTCTCCCTCTCAAAGTCAGAAGTTGACATCGCTTTAGTCCAGGAACCCTACTTATATAAAAATAAGGTTGCTGGGCTAAGCGATAGCAACTATACTATCGTCGCCACATCCAACGGAGACAAGGTAAGAACCTGTATAGTTGCAAAGAAGAACTTGAATTTAATGTATCTCTCTAATTTCAGCGCTGGAGATACAACGGCTGTAAAATTGCAAGATGTGTCACAAAAATCTACCATTTTTGCGTCAATTTACATGCCATATGAGAGCCCTGACCCACCCGGCCAACACGTGGAGAGACTTGTAGAAGAGATGGGTAGCAACTGCCTCATTATATTGGGGTGCGATGCCAACGCCCATAACTTCCACTGGGGTAGCAGCGACACGAATGCACGGGGTGAGTCAATTTTCGAATTTATCTGAAAACATCATTTGAGAATATGCAATAGGGGAAATGAAAGTACTTTCCAAAATAGTATAAGGGAGGAAGTTATTGATATAACCCTCGTAAACAAAGACGATTCCCATATCACGGACTGGAAGGTATCCGAAGATTGCTCCTTTTCGGATCATCGGAAGATACTTTTCAAAGTCTCAGTTGATGGAATTCGGCAACCACCACATAGGAATCCACGGAAGGCCAATTGGGACAAGTTTTCAGAGTTAGCAACTTCAATGCTGGGGGTACCCTGTTATCCTACAACAGCCGCAGAAGTTGATAACGCTGTGAAACATGTAACAAAGGTTCTGGTGGATAGCTATGAGGCCTCCTGCCCACTAACTCACCCTGGTAGGAGAAACCAACCGGCCTGGTGGTCAAAAGATCTTGCCAATCTAAGGAAGATTAGTAGGAGGCTTTATAATAAAGCAAATAAGTCAAAGTTGTCAACCGATTGGGAGAACTACAGAGTATCTTTCAATAAATACAACAGTGAAATTAAGAAGGCTAAACGCAAATCCTGGATTTGCTTTAGTGAGACTATAGAAGGAGTAAAGGACGTGGCTAGATTCCGTAAAGTATTATCAAAGGACCCGAAACCCATTGGTAGTATTAAACGGGCTGACGGCACATGGACGAACTCAGGCCTAGAGACTCTAGATCTCCTTGCTACCACTCACTTCCCTAACTGCATGGATGTATCAGAACTAACTGACGTTCCAACGATACAAACCCATGCCACCGTAGATGCAGATGTGAGTGCTATTGATGAGATCATCAGTCAGCCAAAAATAAGATGGGCCATAAACACCTTCAAGCCCTTTAAATCACCCGGACCAGATAGAATCATACCCGCAATGCTACATAATGCCTTGGAGTCACTGATTCCACATCTGGTACGTATCTTCAGGGCTTGTTTGTGTTTATCGTACATACCGGTTCTATGGAGGGAAGTGACTGTGGTATACATCCCTAAAGCGGGAAAGTCAAGCCACACACTTCCAAAAGACTATAGACCAATTAGTCTTTCCTCCTTTTTACTAAAAACTCTAGAAAGGCTGCTGGACCTTGGCATTAGAGCCAAGTTTTCAGCCACAGACCTAAGTTCCGCCCAACATGCCTACCTAAAAGGCAAATCGGTGGAAACAGCATTAAACGAGGTAGTTGGACACATTGAGAGGAATATGGATGGCTCAGACTATACGCTAGCGGCATTTCTCGACATAGAGGGGGCCTTCAATAACGTTAGACTTGAATCCATACACAGCTCTCTAATAAAACTAGGTGTCTCGACTATACTGGTCAATTGGATTGACGGCATGCTCAGTAGCCGAATAATCAATTCAAGCATCGGTGGAAGTTCCATTCGGAAGCAGGTCACTAGAGGTACACCTCAAGGTGGTGTAATATCACCACTACTGTGGCTTCTAGTGATAAATGAAATACTCAAGGATTTTGATAGGCAGTGATAAAGACGATCGCGTATGCAGATGACGTTGTCATCATGTTCAGTGGGAAGTTCCCACAGACACTATCAGAACTCTTGCAAGGAGCTCTAGTCAAATTATCTAGATGGGCACTTAACAACGGACTCGGAGTGAACCCATCAAAAACAGAGCTAGTATTGTTCACAAATAAAAGGAAGGTCAGACCATTCACCCTACCAGTGCTGGATGGAGTTAGTCTTGAACTCTCTTCGGAAGCCAAATACCTCGGCGTCATCCTTGACCACCAACTCACGTGGAAAAGGAACGTCGAGGAGCGCACCAAGAGAGGTCTAATAGCTCTATATTCCTGCAAGAACTCCATTGGTAAGAGTTGGGGCCTGAGACCAAGGGTCGTTCATTGGATCTATACGACCATTGTCCGCCCAATTCTTACTTATGGCTCTCTGGTTTGGTGGAATGCTCTGAACAAAACGACATATCTAAACAAACTGAACAGCGTCCAAAGAGCGGCATCAATTCTAATAACTGGTGCCATGAGGAGCACTCCACAAGCTGCCTTAAATGTGCTACTAGATCTACACCCACTGGACCTAGTAGTGCAGGAACAGGCAGCAATGAGTGCCCTTCGGCTGAAGGAGCTAGGTTCATGGCGCAGTTCGGAACATTAGTGACTATATGTCACCACAAATGTCGTTCGAGGCAGTGAAGGTGCATATACCCCATAGGGATGATTGGACACTTAGTAGCCCACCTCTAGACGGTATCGAGATTTATACCGACGGCTCTAAGATGGAAACAGGCACAGGAGCAGGTGTCTACAGCAATTCCCTGGATCTACGTATTTCATACAAGCTGAACGAACATTGTAGTGTCTTCCAAGCTGAAATCTTTGCGATCAGGAAAGCCGCGGAACTGATTAACAACATGAGAGGGGATATATCTGGACCGGTGACTATCTTTGTTGATAGTCAAGCGGCCCTAAAATCTCTCAGGTCCCTATATATCAAGTCCGCGGCAGTTCTGGATTGCAAACACGCTTTGGAGCCACTAAAATCAATCGTAACCTTGTGTTGGGTCCCAGGGCATTGCAACATCGAGGGAAACGAGGCAGCCGACGAACTGGCACGCTGCGGATCGGAGTCACAAAACATTGAAATCGACAACTCCATCAAGCCACCACTGTGCCACTTCAGGAGAGTAATAATTCAAAAAGGTCGGGAAAAATTCTGCCAGCACTGGCAAAACTTGCCCAGCTGCAGCACATCAAGGGCAATCTGGCCAGTCCCGTCGAAGACAAGAACCGCCTCACTGCTCTCAATGAGGAAACCAGACCTGAAACTAGCAGTGGGGATCATTACGGGTCATTGCAGAACGAGATCCATGATAGGTAAATGGGAAGAAGACTTGGCCGACTACTGTAGGCTTTGCGAGGATGAGGAAGAAATAGAGACGATTGAGCACCTTTTATGCCGCTGTCCTATGCTCATTTCCAGAAGACTGTGTACCATGGGGGTACATACCATCCAATCACTGACAGCATTTAGCCAAGCAGAGCCGACCGATCTACTTCACCTTGCTAAAGGCCTGAAATGGCTCCAACGTACTGGGATTGCAACAAACACCACCTCTGCACAGTAGCGTTGTCTAACGCATTCCAACTACATTTCATTTCTCATCCACAGGCAATACACCATCACACCATATCACCACACCTATGGTCTCTTTTAAATCACACCCATAACCATCAATTCACCAACAATCATCACCACTAACTAAGATGTCAAAATGTCATACACAGACCGGATCAGAACCCACAGAACCTACATCCACAACCACATCACCTACAATCTTCATCCATACACAACCACAGTCAAACATACGTATACACATCACACCAGAATATCTTCAATATCCAGGATGAACACAATGGACCTCAAGGTCTCCGAGTGGAGTGGCTGCCCATACAGCAGCTGCGCATTCTATAACCTAACCTAACCTATCTCCAACGGTTGCTATAAAAATATTTAGCGTGTAACAAAAATGCAATTTTCTCAAAAAATATGTAAAAGGCAAAATACTTTTTTGAGGTAAAATATTTTGTGTTGTCAATATCTAGAAGACCATTAGGCCTTTCGCACCGGTTCTTGCAGATATTGGATATTAAACTATCCACAAACATACTACGTCCACTTTTTGACCCCTAATTTGATGATTTTAAACGAATTTACATATGTACATAGATATCCATGAAAATGTAAATGACACTTGATTCGTATACAAATTTCGCCCTAAATTGTCCAAAAAAGATCCACTACACACAATACAAACGGAAAAGCGCGGTGGAAATATATTTTCTCCAGAATAGGTTTTGCACATTTTTCGCGGATTTCTGTATTTTTTTTTTAGATTTTATCCTCTTCTGCTAATAGACCATTCCGAATTAGTGCGAATTTTTAAAATCAGTTCAGCCGTTCTTAAATTATAAGCGTAGTAACTAACATCATTTCCTTTTATACATATACTAGGGGACCCGGCGAACTTCGTCTCGCAGTTTGTTAGATACAGAACTTTATGGCTTTGGTTCAAACCTATAATACTATTATTGCTATCACCTTGTTCAATGGCAAATATTTTTTTGTTTTGAACTGGTTAGGACGATCTTTGAAGCAGATGCAGATTAGACAATTGTACTTTCGACAATTGTTAGTTTGACGAAGAGAGAAGGTACTGAGAGGCAAAGTGTTTCTGTTTTCCTCGACTCTCTCTTCTATAAACTGACAATAGCCACGAAACAAATTAGGTAACTCTAAATCGGGACTAAGATATATTTTTAAGCAAATAACACGTTTTGCGATGTAAATAAAAATAGTTGGTAGCGCAGTTGAAGCAAAATAATATCATAATGCCCTACTCGTTTCATAATCGATGGTTTTCTGCAATTCTCGTTTCCACCACTGAACACGATATTTCACTAAAGCAATTGAATATGAATTTGAATTTAATGCTGAATATAGTGCTTATTTAAATTTGCGTTTTAATCAATTAACCCATTTTAAGCTATTTACCCATTTTGATCCGATCGTTATCAGGTAACCACCTTCGTCTGTTTTTATACCCTCCACCATAGTATGGAGGGTATATTTAGTTTGTTTTTCTGTTTGTAACACATCGAACTAATCATTTGCACATATGTATATTCTTGATCAGGATAAAATTCGAAGACGATCTAGCCATGACTGTCTGTCTGTCTGTCCGTCTGTTGTAATCACTCTACCGTTCGCCATAATTGAGCTAGAGCGCTATATTTTTGCACCCGAGCGTCTTTTTTTCCATAGGCAGGTCAAGTTCGAAGATGGGTTATATCGGAACACTTTTTGGTATAGCCCCCATATAACGCTACCTCCCGATTTTCGGTATTTTGGGGATTTTAACTAAATTTTTTGACCGAACTACCTGTAATTTCACGTTTGGGGTTTCCAGTGGTCACAAAACTTCTCCACCAAAAACAGTCAACATAGGTCCATGTTTTGGTAGAGCCCCTATATAACGATACCTCCCGATTTTCTGTATTTTGTGGATTTTAATTACATTTCTTGACCGAACTATCTGTAATTTCCGGTTTGGGGTTTCCAGTGGTTCCCAAAGTATATCCACTAAAAACAGTGAAGGTCCATGTTTTGGTATAGCCCCCATATAGCGGTACCTCCCGATTTGTGGTATTTTGAGTATTTTAGCTAAAATTTTTGATCGAACTACCTGTAATTTGACCGTTGAGGTTTCTAGTAATCACAAAATATCTCCACCAAAAACTGTCAACATAGGTCCATGTTTAGGTATAGCCCCCTTTATAACTGTACCTCCCGATTTTCACTTTGATATAGCCCCATATAAGGTTCCTTACCGATTGTGGACAGGAAAGAATATAATTATTCCGTTTTAGTTCAGAATATTTTATGGTGGAGGGTATAAAAAGTTGGGCCCGGCCGAACTTAACGCTTTTTTATTTATTTTTTCTGACTACTCTATTTAATGTGATCTCCCGAATTCTACTTGCACTGCAAATTCGGTATTAGATGCAATGGCTCTGGTAACATGGACAGAGCTATTCTATTAGTTGCCGTTCTTTGTGTGTTTCGGATGCTTGAAGTCTTGTCACACTAACACGTGACTTTTGTCGATTACTTGGTCACCCTATATTTAATTACGACGTAAATAACATAGTCAAATTAATATCACAAACTAATTAACGATTAATAAGTATTTACCTACTTATGTCGATAAAGAATATTTGTCAGATAATTCGACCAAAAAAACTCCAATACCTCCGATTTCTTGTTGTTTCCAATTTTGAATATCATCCTTTTTTCGAGTGGCATACATATAGTGTACCAACAGTACCAATGTACATATGTATGTTTGTATGTATGTATTTGGCCGTTTGTAGTTGCCTTCCAGCTCTGCGGGAACTAAATTGATTGAATTCATACTCCTTTTACAGTGGGGGCATCTTTTTTTGTATCATGACAGAATCTAAACAGTATATATTTGGTACAGCTTAAATATTATACCGCATACATCGGAAGTTTATCTTTCGAAGATGTTTTTACCTACGGTTTAAAAGTATACATATATGATACAACTTCACTTCCAATGAAATTACCTCGGAGCTCTTTATGTTTCAATTAACCAACCAATTTTGTGGATTTGTACCTTTTTCCTCAAAACTGTGGAAACCACTTTTGGCATTATCATATTAGTCTTTTCAATCGGTATCTGGCCGAAACCACCACTAATCTTTACAAACTCTAAACTAAGCCCTTTTAATCATTTCGCTGTTAATTTGCTAAAAAGACGCTTGAAAATAAATGAAAATAGATTTGATTGTGAATAACAAATTCTATACAACTTTCAAAAATTGACAAAACAGAGGCGTACAATGGACCCTCACAGTAGGTGCAAATACAATTTTCGCCAAAAACTGTCCAAATAAGTGCCAAGATTTACTCCAAACGCGAAGCTCGATAGAAATTTGTGGAAATTTTTTTTTGCAAATTTTCGCGATTTTTTTAGGTTTTATCCTTTTCTGCCATGAGACCATTCCGAATTGGTGCGAATTGTCAAAATCTGTTCAGCCGTTCTTGAGTTATAAGCGTAGTAACTAACATCATCCTTTTTTATATATAGAAGATATGTAGATATAAATTTGGCCACAGCATCCACCTATATTTTTGAGAATCGTAGAAAAACAGTTCATTTTATTAAAAATTCGTTTGAAAGCTATGAGGCAATGACAATTCGGCTATTCATTCAGTCAGTCCGGACTTAAAAGTATGTATGTTCATTTTTCAAAATATGGACGACACTGTTATACCATTAATATTTACATTTTTTCATTAATATACACTCCGGTTCATCTGAATAGAACCACCATAAGAATTTACACAAATCCTTTGTCAGATGTGTAAACTTTTACAAAAAACTATTTATATTTATTTATAAATAAAGGCCGTGAGTGTTGATTGCCATCAAATAGTGTGCAAAAAATGTGTATTAGGGTCTTGGAATTTGATGAAAATCGATGCTTAGAGCTCCAAAAAATATTCTTATGAAGAAATCGGTCGAAACAATTTGTAAAGTCAAAATTTTATACTGAATTATGTTCAACATTTTTTAGACTACAATAAAATTACAAAAAAACCATTTGATAGGTTTATAAGTCCGAAAAAGAGGAAATGTGGTAAAGATATCTCAAATTTCTACCTTCCCAATCCAAAAATTGATGTTTTAACTCAGGAAAGTGGATGCAAATCGATGGGTTCCACCCAGTTTCGTTGGTTGTGGACATCTGCAGGTCCAAAAAATAAAGAAAATCCCACCGCCGAACGTTTCATTTCAACGTCAAGGGCTTTGATTTAAAAGATATCGCATGGCATGAAAAGTACAGAAACATAGTCGCTCTTGTTTGTGTAATAACGGATCAGAAATATTTTTTCGGTACTTATACCATGAGTAAAAGATGTGTGAATAACATTACCATCAAAATTCAACCCTTTCCTTTCGAAAAAAATTAACTTCTGCCTCCCCTATCGATAAGTTGTTTCTTCACATCGAATGTCTTATAACCTTTCAAAATTCCAAGGAATTGATGGTGACATGGCTCGTTCGGCGGTGGGATTCTTTATTTTTTGGACCTGTAGATGTCCACAGCCAACGAAACTGGGTGGAACCCATTGATTTGCATTCACTTTCCTGAGATAAAATATAAATTCAATTCAATTCAATTTATTTTCCAAAATTCGTTACAAAATATCTTATAAATAGACTCTTATTCTACTTTGTATCTAACGTATTTTCATACTTATCTAGATTTATATCAATTTATTTGTTGTTTTGAACTATGTGGTAGGCCAGCCCATTCAGATAATTATGTTTTATTTAAAAAGACATTTGTTATTTGAATCTTGTGAAAATGGAAAAAACACAAGTTGTACAATTACTTATAACTACGACGATGACAGAAATAAAATAAAAATAAAAATATTTACAATGACTTTTATAAAGTCTTCTCTTACTGGTTAGTTTGATATACTAAATTCTCGGTGTTATACGATTTATACCTTCTATGATAGAATACTAATAGTCCTGAGGAGCTATATAAACCTCCGGTGTTATTAAGGTGTAGTAAACTCATAGCTGGAAGATATTTATTCGCGTCTTTTAGGCTATAAAAGTCCTCGGTAGATATCGCTAAATTTTGCACCATTTGGTTAGAATGGGTGCCACATTTCTGTAAGCAATTGATGGCTGTTCTTACTGTGAACCTGTCAAATCTATCTAGTTTGTATTGTTTGCTAAGTTCATAAATTTTCTTAGTTGAAGGGTTTTTGTAATAACCCTCTTCGGTTAGCCGACTACGAAGCCCAAGGCAATGAGACAAAATCTTTCTCTCAAATACTCTTATCCTCTCCATTTGGTGGGAGGAGATAAATGCCCATACAGGGAAGGCATAGCTCATTGATGGCCTAACTAATTGTTTATACATTAACAATTTTACCTTTCGATTTAGTCCCTGTTTTTTCCCTAGCAACCATTGGTAGCTTTGATAAGCTATCCTACCCTTTTTAATGACTAAATCCACATGCCTAATGTAGCTCATGTCTTGTTCAAAAATAACTCCTAAATATTTTAATGTTTCTGTATTTGCTAATGTCGCACCCCCAACTGATACATTTGGTATGTATTTTCTAGCATTTTTGTACAAATTACAGCCCTTTCCTTTAAATATTATAGCTTTACTCTTTTCGACATTTATAGAAAGGTTCCATTTTTCAAAGTAATCCCTGAGAATTGTAAGGTATCGATTTACTTTATTGTTAGCTGTTCGAGCTCTAGGGTGAGTAGCTGCTATCAATATATCGTCAGCATATATTAAAAGCAGCATATCATTTTCTGGTTGTGGGATATCAGCCAGGTACATGTTATAGAGTACTGGACCCAAGACAGATCCCTGGGGAACTCCAGCTCTTACAGTTTGATACTCAGATTTTCCATCATCAAAACATACATAGAATTTCCTATCTTGAAGGTAGCTATGGATGAGTTTTGTAATGGATGTATTGAATCTATACACATTTTGCATTTTATTGGTTATGCCTTCTCTAGATACCGTGTCAAACGCTTTATTAAAATCTAAGCTAACGGCAATAGTCGCACTTCGCTTGTTAAGCCCAGCAATAATTTTATCGTTAAGGGCTAAAAGTGCGTGAGTTGTTGAATGGTGTTTTTTAAAGCCAAATTGGCAGTCTTTTAAAATATTGTTGTCTTCAATGTGCTCATTAAGACGACTCAATATTATTATTTCAAATAACTTACCCATGGAGGATAATAAAGATATTGGTCTGTAGCTTGAAGCCTTAGTGGGATCTTTTCCCGGCTTCAATATGGGAACAACCATTGAAGTTTTCCATTTACTAGGATAGTAACCAGTGTTTATACAATGATTAAACAAAATAGATAAAAATAACCAAACTCTATTGTCAAGTTTTCGTAAAATAAAGTTTGGGATTTTATCATCTCCAGTCGATTTCTTGTTGTTGATACATTTTAATAAACTACCTATTTCATTTGGAGTTGTAAGACGTATGGGAATTGTATTATTGGAATTCACATTAGTGCCATCAGCTAAATAGTCTATTCCGAATTGGGTCATATGGTTTATTGGAATATTTATATTTGATGTAATTATATTGTTTGTTGCAGAGATTTGGATATTAGAAAAGGTTTTTGCCATTATCTCAGCCTTTCCATTATCTGAAGTTATTCGATTACCTTCATCTTCTAAAAATCCTATTTTATTCCTGGACATTTTTCCACTCATACATTTAATTTGTCTAAACATGTCCTTACTTGGTTTTATTTTCTCTAGTTTTTCAACTAATTGTTGTTGTTCAAAAAGTTTTATTTTTTGTTCAATTAATTTAGTCATGTTTCTAATAACTGCCTTGAGTGTTATTGCTTCTTGTGGGTCAACAATTCTGAAAAGTCTTCTCCTAGCTGACTTTTTTTGAGCAATTAGGTGTAAAATATCCTGAGGAAGCCTCGATAAGGTATTCCTGGTAGGTACAAATTTCTTTATGGATGTGCCCATTGCCGTATTCA
Source organism: Musca autumnalis (assembly GCF_047663935.1). Taxonomy (NCBI): domain Eukaryota; kingdom Metazoa; phylum Arthropoda; class Insecta; order Diptera; family Muscidae; genus Musca; species Musca autumnalis. The sequence continues at coordinate 153,333,258 of NW_027411866.1, read as the reverse complement.
TTGCTTCTGTTAGCCCTTCTATTGCTGTATCTATTTCTACACATCCAACATTCCTGTCATTCGGCAGCACAATATTTTGCAATTGGTTAGCTAAGGTATTATTTAGCAAGTTTTTATTTAGACTTTTATAATCAAAGATTTCAATGGGTTGTTGTCTCTCTAATACTGCAGATAATTGTAACATTATAGCTCTATGATCGGACTCGAAGTCCAGTGTTGTTGGTCTATCCAGGGACCATAGCCCTGGTGTTGACATGAATATGTCAATGTAGGATTGAGTAGTGGCACAGATCCTTGTCGGTCCACTTGTTGGTCTGATGCTTAGATTAGGGTTATTATCTAACCAGTCTTTTAGCACTCTACCACTTCTATTTATTTGGTTTCCACCCCATTCTATATGCTTAGCATTAAGGTCTCCTCCAATTACAGCTTCGTTGTCTGCAATTAATCCACTTACTGCATCCAAATCTGAAGTATTTATTGTATCAATTGGTCTTTGATACAACGACATGAAAATAATGTTTCTACCATCAACACCTTTCACCCTGACAACGGTACCTTCCATCTTAATAAAATTAAAAGAAATTCTTTCACTTTTTATCGTGTTCTTTAGACAAATAGCTGTTCCACCTCTAGAACCATTGCATCTATCCTGTCTGTAAATATTATAGCCTTTTATGTCTAATTTATGTTTTACAGAAAGGCCATGTTCTGCCAGCATAAGAATGTCTGGCGTATGTCTATGTACAAAAGTTTGTAAATAGTGCCGTTTACTTCTCGACACTATACCATTTACATTGATAAATATTACTTTTAGATTAGCCATTATTAATTTAATTTAAGGCTTGTAAATAGCTGGTAGAGGGAACGTGTCCTCTCAGCGTCGGATTTTAATTGTTTGTAGGTTACCACATGTGCTCCTATTGTTTGCATACAGGTAAAGAAGTCTTTACCCAGTAGCCTTTTGCACTCGGATTCGAACATTTGCATGTAGTCTTCCGATCTATTTCTTGGTGGGAATATATTGTGGCTATTTATTGTAGCAAACCTAGCTGTTGCATTAGAATATGTATTGGAATTGTCAATAATATGTGGGGTTACTGATTTATTAACTGAGGCATTTCTATTTCCCCTTGCCTCTTTTTGTTTTTCTACTATCCTTACTCTAATTGGACATTCCTTGGAGCTGGCTACATGACCATATGCATCACAATTGACGCAGTAAACAGGTAGGCCAATTGTTCTTATTATTTCCCCAGTGTTTGGGTCTTCCCTTATCTGCTCTTCATTATTGAGCTCTTTACGAGGAATGAGGCATTGCTGTGGTTCGTGACCACCAGGACATTTAACGCACCTATATGGCATTTTACAATTAGAAGATATGTGCCCAAATCTCTGGCATTTGCGACACTGTATCACTCTATTTCTTCTATATTTTTCAATCTTCACCTTCGAATTTATAAGGGTTTGAAGTTTTTTAAATGTTGCTATATCTGAGGCACTTTCTAAGTAAAAGAGCCATCGATTGCGTCCAATATTTACGATATCTTTTACCTTCAAATTCAATTGTTTCTCTTTGATAAACGCTTCAATATCTTCCTTTTCATATGATTCAGAAAGATCTTTTACTATTAGTGTTCTGGGTTTTAGCTCCTTGGGAGTGTACGTATAATATGATATATTATTATCATTTAGAAACTTTTTTACCAATTCAAAATCGCTATTAATTTTTAATTTTAGTTCTGTCATTTGACCTCGCAAAATTTTAATTTCAAATGAGTCAGGTTTTAGAATTTTTTTAAGATTAAATGTTAAATCCCGTATATTAATATTATGAATTTTAATTGATGGTGGACTGGCCTTACCTGTGTTACAAGTGTTTATTTCGCCATTGGCAGAATTTCCCTGTTGAATGAGAGTTGGATTCTGCTTGTTTTTTTCTCCATCAGTTGAATTATTTTGTTGAGTAGCTGTTGGCTTCTTCTTGGATGCCTTATTGGTTACCTTAGTCCAATCACCAGTATCCATGTTCTCTTGGCTGGTATTAACCGTTTGTGTTTGCTCCATATTGGAAGGCAATGTTGTTTTTCCTTGTAGTTTATGTACTTTCTCCTTCGAAGGCTTCTTGCCGGGCTGCATCGAATTATCCTGCTGCTTGTTTAGTACTGGCTTTGTACTCTTGGTACCTTGAACTGGCGGTGTATCCGCGGCTTCCTCTTCTTGACAATTTACCAACAACAAATTTGTTGACATTGCCGATGAATTTTTGCATTTAGCCAATTGCATCTCTAAGTTAGCGATCACTCTTTTATAGCTATTTTCCTTAGAGTGCAGCATAGTCAATTGCCTGGCAGATTCTTCTTGTAGCTTCCTTAAGGCAGTAAGCTCTTCTAATAAGGATCGATTGGTGTCCTCCATTGATTTAAGGGATTTTTGAAGCACTGCTATTGTAGGCCTCAATTGCATGTTAATGCTGACATCTTCATCATCAATATGTTTTCTCTTGCTTTTACTTAGCTTTTCCCTTTTAGCTTTTGAAGAAGAGTCGCTTGTTATATCAGCGTCTTTTGCGAGGATAACATTGTCCACACTCTCCATTGCTTGAGCTGGAATCTCTGCTGAGTTTTCGGACAACAGATCTTCATACTCGCTTTCCGCCGCTGACATGTCGACGGCAGAATAAACAGCCGCCGACTTATTTTCACTTAATTAGGATCGCGATAATAGTTTATATATGTTGTAATCTTTCTTGTTTGACAAAATTTTCTTTTGGAATTTTTTGAAAGAAATTTTTTTTTAATCTAATTTTTTATTAATTTTTATTTTTGATTGGAAAAACACAACCGACTCGTTCGAACTCAAGAATGAGAATAAAATGAGATAAAATATAAATTTTTGGATTGGGAAGGTAGAAATTTGAGATATTTTTTTTCATTTGGGAATACTAGACACTTAAAGAGTTCGGTTTTTCACTAAAAAGGCATAATTTCAAAAACTGAGAAGCCAATTGATAATTCCCTTCGCCGGGATGAAATTATGATATTGGTAGCGATCAGTAAAATTTTGCAGCACTGTCAGTTCGTTTTGAAAAACATTACTCTCTGTAATAGAGGGTAATAAATGAAGTTGAGCCAATGGGGGAATACTCCACTCAAGCAATCGAAAATGAGATTGAATCTTCAACAATAAACAAAACAAACAAACAACAGCCGAGGCACGGGCAAATGGAGCTTTGTTAAAAACAAAATTCCAATAACAACCTCACAGGCAACTGTAGTGATGTTATTTTCAACTCACAGAATTCGACGAATTCTTAGTTGATACGTGCTGACATGTTGCAGAATATTTTGATTTTGGTGTTTCTTTGGAAAAGCCGAAAAGTGAGTGTGATTCTCATTCATTTGGGAATACTAGACACTTAAAGAGTTCGGGTTTTCACTAAAAAGGCATCATATCAAAAACTGAGAAGCCAATTGATAATTCCCTTCGCCGGGATGAAATCATGATATTGGTAGCGATCAGTAAAATTTTGCAACACTGTCAGTTCGTTTTGAAAAACATTACTCTCTGTAATAGAGGGTAATTTTTAGGTTATGGCCGAATCATGGGGGCTATGAACTTTATATTATACATTTGAATACTGGATTATATAGTAGACACCCCAAGCATATCCGGAGTACCATATGAAGATCCTATGACTGCTCCCGATGACGTAATTACAGCTTAAAGTACTCAAAATATGCAATTATTACAAGGTCCGTCGTATATTTTCTATACTTTTGATCATGGTAGAATAAGAAAAGGTAGCAGCAATACACAGCTGACTGAACTGGGTTGTAACGTTAGAGTCAAATTTTATATGTCATTTTATACATTTATTTCTATTTCGATGTACATTGGGGACATATATTTAAAAAAAAGAATATATCATTCGGAAAAAAACATTTCCCAGAAAGACTTCTTCATATCAATGATATATAACCTCCTCCAAGTTCGAACGATAAGCCGCGCAGTAACGTTTGTTAATATGTGAGGTATTTTGTTAAAATTTATAAAAAATAAAGCCCTAATAAACATGTGCTTCTTTGATTTCTAAAACAAAACATTGAAACAGCTTCTCTTTTTCTATGAATTTCCAGCGACCCCAAATTTTCTGCAAGAATTCTACTTTCTGCGAGAATTTATGCATTTAGTGAAATGATGTGGAAACATAAAAATTGAAAATGTAACGAATTTTCATTCATTTTTTCCAAAATATTCAACCAAATGTGAAAAATTATTAGTTTTTTAAATTCCAATAATTTATAGACATTTCCTTGTTTTGTTTACAAATACAACTGGCAGTAACGTTACAAACAAAAACAAATTCCTTTGTGGTTGTTGTTCTAGTTGTATTTGTTGTAGTATTAACTTTACCTTATATTTGTTCTACCATGACTTTTGATATATACTTACCATAACTATTTCAAAAACAATTTGTATCGAGCGTACAACATCTCCTTAATATATTAATGTCGAAAAACCCACAAAAAAATATTTGTTTGTATCCGAAAATAACGAAAGTTTGGGTAAAACACGTAGAACCCGATTTTGAGCTATATCTCAAAAACAAGAGCTGATGGAGAAAAACCGGGACCGGATTTGAAAATAACTCGCCGATTTCATCTAGAAACAACTGCAACTTCGGTTGAAACAAAAGTCCTGTTGACCAGTGTTATCATCCTAAACGATCTACTAATAAAGCATTTATTTTGGTTAAGTCAAATTCTCCCGCTTATTGAGACGTACATATATGTTTTTAGTTTTTCATGGCTGATGGACCGTTGAACTTCACCATTTAAAGAAATTTGTAAATATGTGGTTTTTCTTAATAGGGGAGATACCGTGCCACCTTTGACAAAAAATGGCCCTGGTTCGGGCCTTGGGGCACCAAGAAAGAACATTTGATCGGGGGCGCAACCACCGTTGTCTCGAAAATTAATTTGCAAGCCCATGCATTCATATGTTTAGCAAATATAGCGATTATAAAACAACAGAAATTTTTCTTAAAAATTCATGAAGTTATGTTCAATAGTTTTGAAAAGACATGACATATTTAAAAAAAGTGAGCCAGTGAGGTCCGGTATTCTGGCTCCAATTACAACCTAAGGTCGGAGAAACAATCTTATTGTCTGCGTGAAATTCATAAAGTACACATTGCCATGGCAGACCTTGAGCATTTGCTGTAAATTTCATTGAAATCAGTTCAGTATTTTGGATATATAACATATTTAAAAAGTAGACGTGGTCGGGTCTTTGGGCCCAAAAGAAGTACACTGCACCCCGGTTAACTACCCCTCATAAAATTCCAAAAAATTTAGGCAGTTATGCGGGAAAGGCAGTTACGAAAATCCCGCATAGCTACCTCATGTGGGTAGTTACAAAAATCTGATCTCAACCTTACCAATAACGACAAAAACTAGAACATAATTGTCAAAAGAACAAAACGGTGTATAGTAGAATAGTTCATTTTAAGTCTAAAAATATACAAGTTATATTATTTAATCAATAACAAATTTAGTCGTCAACTTTGAGCGTAGCACCATAACATAACGCTGGACATCTTCATCACAATTCAGGTTGTCATCGAACTTGATTATCTCAGAAATACAACAGTGCGGGTAAAAAACCGATAAAAATATTAATAAATGTTCCTTTTAGAGAAAATATTTGACGGGCAAATATCCGAATTGGGTACTTATAGAAAAGTAGTTAACCGGGAGGGTTTAAACTTATTTATATGAAAAAAAACGTTGGTGATTTATGTTCTGAGGCAATAAAACGGGAAAGGCAGTTAAGCAGAGAGGTAGATAACCGGGCTGCAGTATACATAGATTCTAAATTAATTCGTAAATTTTCAAACCGATACATTCGTTATTATTGCAAATGTAGAGTTTTTTAAATATCAATATGCAGCCTATTTTCACCGAGAGCCATCCCTGTACATTCCCTGAACATCTCAGTAAAATCGGTTCCGTAGTTATTTTAAAAAAGTGGGCGTTGTCAAGTCTTTGGGTCCCAATAAGTACGTGTCTCGCCAATAATTTTCCAAACCGATACATTTGTAATTATTGTAAATATAGCATTTTTAAAGAAATAGGTTATAGGGGAAGTACCCCGCCCCTTCCGAAATTCAACAAAATATGTAGCCTATTTTCGCCGGGGGCCGTCGCTGTACATACCCTTACAATTTCAGGAAAATCAGTACAGTAGTTTTTGTAGAAAGGATGAAAGTTGAAAAAAGTTGGCGTGGTCGATGCATAAAAACCTAATACTATGTTTACATTTACAAAATCCACTTGATTTCAACTGTCAATTGCTTTGCCTATACGTCAAATGAAAACTCATCTGAAATCGACTGGATTTCATTTGACGTTTGAGCAATGGAATTGACAGTTGAAATGGAGTAGATTTCGTAAATGTAAACATAGTGTAAGTTGGGTTATAACTAACATTTCAAATAAAAGAATTATCCAAATCGGTTCAGCCGTTATCAACTGATGCCATTACCAACGAACGACAATTGATTTTTATTTATATAGATATAATAAAATAAAAAATTAGATATATAATTTTCTTCTCTTCGCAATAGTAAGCGGAGGATGGTTAGCCAAATGTAAGGTTATATGATTTTGTAACACTAAATCTTCTAATTTAGCTGTGGTTGAAAATTTGTAACGTTTTATTAGTTTAGCCATTGCAACTCTGATGCTCATTTCGGCATAACGCATTCCTAGAAAATAAAAAATAGACATTTTCATTGTTTATTAATTTATTTATGAATAGGTTAAATTAAAATAAGAATCGTAGTTTCGAAATCACAGTATTTTATACGAACCAGTATAAATTATATATCTTACCTATACAAAATCGCATGCCTTTGCCAAATGGCATAAACGCGTATGGATGCCGTTTCTCGACGTTAGCCGGTAAAAAATTGTCCGGATCGAAGGTATCTGCATCAGGACCCCATATATCTTTATTACGATGCAAATTATAAACATCTATTGCCAGTTCAAGACGTTCAGGTATAATAATGCCATTACTCAGTGTTAGATCTCCACCAATAGTTAAACGTCCAAACATGGGAATTGCAGGAAATAGACGCATTGTCTCCTTTATAAACATATCAAGATAGGTAAGTTGTGTGATTTGTTCATACGTTATTTTAAACTCTCCGCCATCATTATCGGGAAACTGTTTACATATTTCAACATAGGCTTTTTCTTGATATTCCGGATGCATGGCCAGCATAAGTATGGTTAAATACAAAGCAGATGAATTGGGTTCAAAAGACTGAATTGAGAGATACATATATAATTTGTATTTTACTTATATTTGAATTTTATATTGTTGAATGTGAAATAACATACCGCACCAAATAAGTGTATCATGCTTGATATGGCAAGTTCCCTTTCAAGTATATTACGTTCTATTGCTGCATTGATGTATTTAGCAACGGAAATATCTTGATTATCCAAATATTCTATATCATTTTGAATTTCTTTGGAATAGTATTTGTAGGTCTGAAAGGAAAAATAATTTTAATTCTGTATCAAACTAGATTCAAAAAGAAAATTATAAAGAAATATGATAGAAAACCACTTATTAAACCATTTGAGGCCCACAAACACTTAATGTTCTAACACAATGTCGTCGTATAATATTAGTTGTGTTCCTTTACTTGCCTGAGGTTACCATTTCTTACCATTTATAACCTGCAAAGCGTTCCTTAACCCCATAAAGTGGTAAAACTTGAAACAATTTTTAAGAGAGAGAGAGCAAACATTGCGTTATCTTCTACCAAAGGCGACCAGACAAATTTAATAGGGTAACAAATGGTAGAACTGATTTTTCGACATTTGTTTGACGATTATTTGGCAATGAAGAAAATACCAAAAACAAAAGAAAAAGCGAACGCTGACAAAACAAAATTAAAAACAGTGAAATAAAAGAAGAAAATTTAATTTTTATGTTTCTTCCTGACATTGTTTTGTAAAAGTGGTAATTTTGTCAGTTAACTCTTACCACTTTTACCCTTAAAAAAGTAAAGGAACAAGGCTATTGTGGTACTGCACTTCGAAGAAGATTATCGATGGCAGTGGATCAGCGTGATGAATGTTAATGATCAATAGTTTTTGAGTAGATTCGATAAACTGTAATGATAACTTGCTTTGTATCGATGTGACACTTCAGGGCCCCAATTACGTCAAAGTCAGATTATTTCACTAAGAGTCAACTGTCAAAAGCAACACAAACAACTATTCGTTATTTTTTACTTTCTATAAAATAAAAATAACTAATTATTCTATGGCCACTAGAAGGTAAAAAACAACACGGTGTTCTGGAAGCAACTTCAAATGGAAGGTGCTTACATCTGGGAAGTTTTTGCGGATTTTGAAACAGCAACCTATGAACAATGTTCATAGGTGAGAAAAATCGCTGGAGCGCTTTTTAAATAAATCGCGATTCAAGTTGACATTTCTAGGGTTTTTTAGGTTTTCACGATTTTGCTTGAAAGCCGCAAGTCCTATCGAAATGGGACTAGAGAAAATCTTGCAGCTATGAAAATTCTCTACAAGATTGACCCTTATAATAATTTCGTAGGTTTTACCGTAATTGAGATATAGTCCCATTTCGATAGGACTTGCGGCTTCCAAGCAAAATCGTGAAAACCTAAAAAATTCTTAAAAATGTCAACTTGAATCGCGTTTTATTTAAAAAGCGCTCCGGCGATTTTTTGTTTTTTTGATTTTTCTCATCTGTGAACATTGTAGTTTCAAAATCCGCAAAAACTTCCCAGGTGTAAACACCTTCCATTTAAAGTTGCTTCAGGAGCACCGTGATAAGCTAAAAGGCATTTACTTATTCTACGACTTCTACTTTAACTTGTGTCAAATTTGATATCTCTAAAACTCAACGAGTTACAGCTTATTTTCTACAAGTTTGGCATAACTCATCAAAAAAAGTTGAGTCTATAAATAAAACACTTCAAATCAGGCTTGATCTTGCACAGAAATTTGGCACTGATATCTGGCTACCTCTCTACAATAATGGTCCAAGTAGTCATTTTACTTTTTATACCCTACACCACTATGTGGGGAGGGTATTATAAGTTGGTTTTGGCCAAAAAGTTTGTAACGCATCGAAATAATGGTCGTAGACCCATACTTATATATACCAAAATGAATGTCTCGACGAGCTGAGTCGATCCATCTAAACCTTGTAATCACGATACAGGTCGCAATTTTGATCGGATCGTCACAAAATTTTGCATGCTGATGGGGGTCTCGGAGGGGAAGAAGCCTATTGATTTTGGTGATGGTCGGATAAAGGTCGGAAAGGGCAAAAAATTTAGGTGGATAAAAAGACAACGTTTTTTTTCAAAGTGAATATCTCAGCTTCTATATGAGGTATACCAAAAGCAAAACCTTCTAATGATGTAAAGTAGGTACTCGTAGGTGATCAGACAACGAAGATATCACAATAGTAGCAAATAAAACCCCAATATTCATTTTTGCGATTTTAATTATTTTGACGAATATCACAACTTTGGTTGAAAACTTTCCAAAAGCAAAGCCTGACTATGAAAGTAAAATATCCCGTCTTTATAATGATGCAAACTAGGTCGGCGTAGATAACCAAATAACGGAGATATCGCAATAGTCTGTAATACATCCCATTTTTTTTAATTTTTTGGAAATTACGCTACAGGTCGCAATTTTGATCGGATCGGCACGAAAATTTGAGGGTTGATGGGGGTCTCACAGATGAAGAAGCCTATTGATTTTGGTGATGGTCGGATAATATTTAGGGGTAGGAATGGGCAAACACTTATTTGGAGAAAAGTCAACATTTTATTTCAAAGCCAATATTTCTGTTTCTTTAAGAGGTATATCTATAGCAGAACCTGGCAATGAAAGTAGAAAATATCACCTTTACAACGATGTAAAGTAGGTTGTCGTATGTGGTCAAATAGCAGAGATATGGCAATAGTCGATAATGCATCCGATTTTCCGATTTTTTTTGTAATCACGCTACAGGTCGCAATTTTGATCGGATCGTCACGAATTTTTGGGGGTTAATGAGGGTCCCACAGAGGAAGAAGCCTACTGATTTTAATGATGGTCGGATAATATTCAGGGGTCGGAATAGGCAAAAACTTATTTGGAGAAAAGGTCTACGTTTTATTTCAAAGCCAATATCTCTGCTTCTTTAAGAGGTATATCTAAAGTAAAACCTGGCAAGGAAAGTAGAAAATATCACCTTTAAAACGATGTAAAGGTTGTCGTAGCTGCTCAAACAAGAGAGATATCGCCATAGTCGGTAATGCATCCCACTTTTCCGATTTTTTTGTAATCACGCTACAGATCGCAATTTTGATCGGATCGTTACGAATTTTTTGGGAGTTGATGCGGGTCCCGACGAGGAAGAAGCCTATTTAGTTTGGTGATGGTCGGATAATATTCAGGAGTCGGAATAAGCGAAAAGCTTATGTGGAGAAAAGTCAACGTTTTTTCTTATGCGAATATCTCCGCATCTGGTTGGAGTATTCCAAAAAGAAATACCCGTCAATGGAAGAAGAAAAGATCTCGTTTATATTGATGCAAAGTATGTTGGCGTAAGTGAGCAAACCCAGATATTGCAAAATTCAGTAATATACCCAATTTTTCCATTTTTTGTAATCACGCTAGAAGTTGGAATTTTAATCGGATAGTGACGAAATTTTTGGTGGTAGATGGGGGCCCCACAGAGGGAGAAGCCTATTGATTTTGGTGATAGTCTGATAATTTTTAGGGGTCGGAATGGGGAAAAACTCATTTGGAGACAAATTCAAAGTTTTATTCTTTGTCAATATATAGGTAGGTGTATTCCAACGGCAAAGCCTGTCAATGGAAGAAGAAAATATTAACTTTACATTTGTGTAAAGCAGGTTGGCGAAGGTGGTCAAACAAGTCGGTAATGCATCCAATTCTTCAATTTTTTGCAATCAAGCTACGGGTCGTAATTTTAATCGGATGGTCAAGAAATTTTGGTTGCTTATTTATGGAGGTCCCAGAGAGAAAGAGCCATATTATTTTTGGTGGTAGTCGGATTATATTCCCTAAAAGAAATGTTTACCAGTGAAAAGCTTATGCACAGGGGTAGTGGTGTAGGGCATCACATGGTCGGCCCCGTCCCGACTATAGCCTTTGCTCACTTGTTTTTGAAACAACCTTTTTAAGTTTGGAAGTCAAATTTCAAACGCGTTTTTCTCCCCTCGTGATTATACCCTATACCACAATGTGGAAAAGGGTATTATAAGTTTGTTTTGGTAAAAATTCATGTAACACCGCGAAATATTCGTCGGAGAACCCCAATGTGGTATACCAATCTTCATATCTCGACGAGATAAAGCGATTTTGAGATGTGTGTCCGTCCGTCCCTCCGTCCGTCCGTCTGTCCATTATAAATTGTAAACACGCTCCAGGCCGCAATTATGGACCGATCGTCACGAAATTTTGTATGGAGGTCGGGTTCAGATCAGAATAGATCCCTATTCTTATTGGTGATGATCGTGAAATATTTAGCGGGTGAGAAGGACCAAAAACATAATATTTATCCAATTTTCTAGCGGTTCTGTAGGTCTCAATAATAGTCCGATCAACGCGTAATTTTAAATAAGGTAAGAGTATATCACAAAGGAGAAGCTTGCAATTTGAGATGGCGATCGGATAATATTTAGAGGGTTAAATGGACCAAAACTTTTGTGTGAAAATTGTGAAAATTTTTAATTTACAGCTTATATCTTAATTCCTGGAAGTGACATTCCGGACAAGTGAGATATACTTGAAAGTGGAACGCTTGACCTTTCAACTGATTCCAATTATGTTGGTGTACATGCTAAGATAACAAAGTTACAGCCTAATATATTCCATTATTTGTTTGTAGTGTAATAATAAACTCGCTAGAAGGCGCAATTATACATCAATAGTCACGAAATGTTGCATCGGGTAAGAGTATAGGTCGAAAAAGGTGCCTACAATTTTGAATGATGATCTGATATTCTTTAGCGGGTGAAATGGACCATTACTTTTGTATGAAAAATATAAAAATTGTATTTTTGGTCGATATTTTAATTCCTTGAGGACATATATACTTCTCAAAGTAGCCTACATATGGAAAAAAAACTACTGACCTTTCCTCTGATGTAAATTGCAATAAAGTGTTTGCTAGATAACGGGCCTACTGCTTAATATATAATGGGTTCTGTGTAGAGAACCACATTTTTATCCCATGCTACTTATTGTCTCTCCAAAAGTTTATGTAACACCACGAAATATTCGTCCTACACGCAGAGAAAAAATATTTTTCGCTTTTGTTGGAACAAAAATATATGTTTTGGTTCCAAAAATGTATTTGTTTTGTTCAAACATTGTAATCCAAATCCAAAAATACCATCTTTTGTTCCAAACATAGAAAACAAAAACAACTTTCGAATTTCCGCAATATTGTTAAAATCGTTAACAATACCGATTGTAGGAACTATCATAATCTAATTTTGTTTACAAAAAGTATTGTCAATACAGAAAACCAGCCCAGAAATTTTTGATTTGAGTGCATATACTTCTCATATACACTTTTCGCATAACTTGGATATAAATGTCGCGTATAATATTGCAATCATTGATGAACACAATACATGGTTTGCTGCATTGGCTGACAACAAAGACAAACAAAAAGCCACAAGGAACCCACCACAACATAAGGAATAATTAAACACCATAACAAACATGAAAAGGAAAGAAGAATGAAGCAAAACAGAAACAAATAAAAACAAGAGTCTCACATACACACAAAAACAAAGGTAAAGGCAGCATGTCATACAAACACACCACAACTCACCAAAATTGTTTTTTCAACACGGCATCGAATAGCGAGAGAAGAGAAACAAATTTTCGAAGAAAAGAGAGAAATATTGTTCAGTTGACACAAACTATTTTTGGATTTACAATACTACATGAGGAATCCAACAATATGTTAACAATACATATTTTGCTCTTGGAATATTGTTGGATCAAACATATTTTTTTCTCTGCGTGTAGACCCCTTATTTGGTATGCTAAAATTCAAATCTCGACGAGATAAAGCGATTTAGCGATGTGTGTCCGTCCATTAAAAATTGTAAACAAGCTTAAGGCCGCAATTATGGACCAATTGTAACGAATTTTTTAAGGAGGTTGGGTTCGGGCCATAATAGAAATGATTAGTTTTTGGTGATGATCGTGAAATGTTCAGGGGATAAAAGGGACCAAAATTTTAACCAATTTTGTAGCGGCTCTGTAGGTCAAAATAATAACCCGCAAAATTCTAAACAAAGTTTGAATTTATGATGAAGAAGAAGCGTACAAACCAACGTAAAGATCAGATAATAAAATGGACTGAAACTTTTGTGTGAAATTGGTAAACATTTCAATAACGTAGAGGTTAAACAACGGAAGTAGTAGTACTACATAAGTGGGTTTCATTACATTTTAGTTTGTGTGAACTAAATTTTCCTTTCCTGCTACAAAAATGTCTTTGTCATGCTAGATAACTTTTTGGTTTTGGTCATAAGTATTATACATTACATCTCTGATAATTGATAATTAAATTTTCACAATCATTGAAAAGAAGTTCCGTGGAGAGCGATTGTCCAGGGATAGTGGTATAGGGTATCCCATGGTCGGCTCCGTCTGACTATAGACTTTTCTTACTTGTTTTTTTAGATATGTCACTCTTTGAGCAAATGTTATATGTTATATTTGTGGTGGGATGTACACTGGGGTTATAACCAAAAAAAAAAAAAAAAAAATACCACCCCAGTACCATGTAGGCAAAATTGTGCTGATAACAAAAACGCGTTTTTAAGTCGATTTGGTGAAAAAAGTTTCCGCACCGACTGCGATTACTAAAGCCCTTTTGATATTTTTTCTACTTAAAAGTTTAAATTTGGTTTGTTTTAATAAATAGTTACAGAAAACAAATACGACACTCAGGCACACACACAAGTGTGATTGCTTAACAACCCAGCAAACCAATCGTACCGACATCTTAACGAAATCGGAACAAAATTCGGACGATACGTCCGATGTCTGATCCGAAATCGTAACGATATCTTAACGAAAGTTGTATGAAGTGGTTGACATAATTTCGGAACGAAATGTCGGAGCGAAATCGTATCGATTTCGATCCGATTTCGTAACGAAATCTGAAGAAAATCCTTGGGAAATTCGGAAAGGAAATTTCTTTCCGACATTCGTTCCGAAATCGGTACAAAATCTGAACTATTTCCGCTCCGAAAAATCGTTTAGAAATCGGAACGAAATCTGAACGACGTTGCTTCCGAAATTGTTCAGACGTGTCGGACATCCGACATTTGGTTTGCTGGGAACCCTATAAACTAACATCAACATACCACAGTGATCATTTTATCAATCACCAAACGTTTTTGATTTATTCACATGTGTTTAGTACTATGTATTTAGTTTTCTATCTGCTCTTGTGGAGTTGAGTACTTTTCGCTTTTCGTGTTGTTCGCACTCACGAATATAAACAAAACGAAACTAAACAGCGAGCTCGGCCAACGTGGGTTATGTTGTTCCTATGGAAAATACGAAACGATTCGAAATGTTATTTAAAGTATTTTTACGTACGCTGGTTAAAGGTGCATTAAATGCTCTGAAATATCGCGCCAAAAAACAAAAAACTCGCGTGCCGATGGATTTGCAGTCGGACACACACGCACTGTGCCACTGTACGCATTACTAAGTAAGTAGTGAAGTAAGTGGTTTTTACCTTGATAAATTATTTTCTAATAGGTTCCATAATGACTTACGAATCCGAATTTTTACTGGGAACAATCTAAACTACTCGCTTTATGCATAACCAGCAAAATTATTTTGAAGTAGTGCAATGTTTTGATGCAGTTCTAACGGAGTGGTGAAAAAGGCACCACATTTGATGCGCATTCGGTTGCGATCTAACGAATGACATCCATTTCTCACGTTTTAGCTGCATCCAGATGTAGTTCAATCAGAGTCGTGAAAAATGTACTCCAATTCCTTACATTTTAACCGCATTCTCATATTTTAATAGCATCCGGATGCAGTTCAGACGGAGTCCTGAAAAAGGCACTCCGTTCGTTACATTTTGTTAGCAATTGTTAGAGGTCCTTACAAGTACATACATTAGTCAGTTTGTACATTCCTACAAGCGCACCGGCATTAATTCTTCCAAAAACAGAAAAGCGTGTTAACCTTTCCAACAATTTCTTTTAAAATAAAATAATTTGCGAACATTTTTGCGTTAATTTATGAGAAGAACATTTTTTAATTGAGTACTGTTGGGGAGCTCGTCGAAATCTTAACTGGCGATGGGAAGACAATAAAAATATATACATAAAAACTCCTTAAACATACATATAAATCAAGAATAATACAGTTTGTATTAAATATAAATCGGAAGAACCACAGTTGCGGTACAAATACACACTGCACAGTGGTCCCACTCGCATGGAAAGGAGTGACATAAAAAGTTCTAATCGAGTTACCGCCTCGAAATGTTTAACATAGTTTTATAACGAGCCCAAAAGAGAGAAAACAAATTTTAATGGATGTAGGTCCACATTTGGGTGTAGCCCCCATATAAAGTTACCGCCTAATTTTTTTTTATATTTTGACGATTTTAGCCGAAACTGATTTGGCTGAAATTCTTGCATTTTGAGTTCTGAGGGAACAACATAACTCCTTGCAAAAAATGTTCAATATAGGTCCACGTTTGGGATAAAGCTCCCATAAAAACGTACCTCCAGATTTTCGGTATTTTGGCGTTTTTACAAGCGTGGTATAAGGGCAATAACTTACAGGGTGGCAGATGGGGCAGCTGGATTTTTTTATCGTAAAATAGAGACTTTCCCCTGTATTTTAAAAAATATATGGGCTTGCCCTTACGGGGTCTACATTAGTAAAACTGGATTTGATCATGGGAACTTCTGATTTGCAGAGGTACACACTACACACTGTGCTACGCGTACGAACAGCAGTTTTGGTTCTATGCACAGACGAGTTTCCCACGAGAACATGCATAAACATATCCTGTCTAATATCCTGACGAAATATCTCTGAAAGCAATTCGAATCTTGCTTAAAACTCTGAAGCAAACTTGTAGATAAGAGCATTAATAAAATGTTTGGAGAATAATTCACCTCGAAAAATTGCATTTGTTGCCTCAAAATATATAATATAAATAAAAATTCCTTTATTTCGTATATTTCGCACCATATCTTCAAAACTGTTACATTTCTCGCTAACTTCTCGTTAAAAGAAATATCCACTGGAATGTAGTTCACATCTCTTCCGAACATTCTATTCTTGTAAAATGCCTCTATCATGCTATTTCTAGCACATTTTGCAAAGAAAATTTGATAAATATATTGAAGTCCCTTCGGGTTTCTGATTCCTGGGATTGAACTGAGCAAAAAAGTCCACTAGACCATAGGTCTACGGTGAAAATTGAGCCTGCCGATTTTGACTTTAAAATTTTTATCCACGTTTTTTTTGACATTTTGGCATATAACGGCCAAACCATTAGGATTTTTGATCCAACACAAAGACAAACATTGTAGCCATGATAGTAATTAGGAACTCTCTAATACATCGCAGTATTGGAATGCTCCTTCAGGCGGTTTTGGCTTTGAGAAAGTGCAAACTTTTCGGAAAATGTCGTTGAATGGCACTGTGCTACAAAAGTTGATCAGGAAAAAATTCAAGCGTGCTAATGCAAAATTCTATCGTGTTGGAATCCATGGAGAACGAGAATGCCTTTAGTTCCTTTGGGTCACTTCGTGTAACGTGACATAAAATAAAACCAACAACAGCGACGCCCACTACCACAACAACAATACAACCGGCCAACAGAGAACAGCAACGCCCCACTACCCAACAGCGTCACAACCTGTCAATCCATACACACTGTTGGGTTCGCTTGCATTTCTGTGGGATGTGTGTGTTACAGTGCAATCTCAGGCAAGCGCCATCATAATAACTAGTAATTCTCAATTGCTCTGTGCGACTGTACACATTAATATTCCAGTTTCGTTGGGGAAAGAGAGGCTTGCTACTGCAGGGAGCCAGCCATACGGGCTTTAGTACAATTGTTGTGTTCGTAGTCCGCCAACCGACACGAGAGTGTTAAGAGGTTGGGAAGTATTTTTGAGAGCTACCCCTTTGCGCGGTGGCTAATACATTCACTGCACTTTCGGGTGTTGTTCCACTCCACCTTCGGGTGTTTTTCCACTCCACCCTCGGGTGTTGTTCTACTCCACCCTCGGGTGTTGTTTCACTCCACCTTCGGGGGTTTTTCCACTAGTCAGTACTCGTAGAATACCGTAGAGGCTAACTTAGAACTAACACTAACGAACGACAACCCGAACAGCCGAGCCAAGTGCGGTATCACCGAACACCGAATCCCCGAGTGGCCGAACACCTACAACACGAATTCCCCGAGTAGCCGAACACCGAATACCCGAGTGGCCGAACACCTATAACACGAATTCCCCGAGTAGCCGAACACCCACAACACGAATCACCGAGTGGACGAACACCAACAAGACCGAGCCTCCGAGTGGCCGAACACCACTGACGCGCATCACCCCCAATACGAAAACGGGATCTCCGAGAGATCGGATCACCGCGACACTAGCGCCGAAGCACCGGACCACTTCAACACATCCCGAATTGCCGACGGCCCGAAGAACCCACGGCAGGGACATCTTGTACACATTCAACATACCAACGAGCATAGCATTACCGATCATATCAAATAACGAATCCTAGAGTTCCCGATCATCTTCAAATCGTCTTCTACGAAACAACGAGTAACCCAGTTCCCGATCATCGTGAAATCATGCACAATCCAGCAACGACCCGTCACGCCGATCATTCTTATATCGGCTACCACTGAACAACGAATCATCCACTTCCAGAGCATCTACCAAGTCACCGAGTTGCCGGCCTTCAACAAAGCGCCTACATCCGAGCCGAACAACGGTCGTTAAGGGGTAGTTTACACTATATGTAAATGTCATATAACACGAAATAAAAACATTCCATATCTACCCACGCAGGCAATGTGGAGACGTAATTTTATTACATTTTTGCTGGTGTGGACGCACAAAGTAAATGGAGTAGGGAAAATCCCCAATATTGCACATATTAGCGACTATATAATGATGGAAAATTTCATGTCATATGACATTTACATATAGTGTAAACTACCCCTTAAGCAGCGATCACCTCATCGCCAGCCACTTGTCAAGTACGAAGCTTTCAACCCCATACTGTTAACCCAAGTTGCCGATTCCCCCAGCGTCAACGATCTGTCCTACTTCTGCCAATTAAACCCTTCTTATCGAATACACCATCAGTAGATTATAAACTAGTTTTACTTAAATAAACTTCCTATTATTACTACCAGGAAAGGGAGATTGTTCGTCTTTCATTCCGTAAGGTTTAGTGGGTCCTTATGGCGACCCTGGACACGACTGAGTCTACCCCAGCCTACGACAAAACCACGTTACATTTGTTTTATTTTATTTTAACGGTAAAAGCAGTAAACATCTAGGTTTCTTACATTTTCAAATTTAAATGGACATATCTTCTTTTGTCACAACGGATTTCAATTGATCCTTCTTCCTTTTAAGGAAGGAGCATTCCAATGCTTTTGCGATGTATTATAGAGTTCTTAATTACTGTCTTGGCTACAATTTTTGTCTGCATGTTGGATCGAAAATCTCAATGGTTCGGCCGTTATATGCCAAAATGTCAAAAAACAAATAAAAAAGAATCAGTCGGCTTTGCCGACAGAGATATACCCTCAGCCTGTGCGGATTGAAACACTTTTTTCCCAACAGAACTATGAACCGACAGAAATATGGATTGGATTAAAGCTCAAAAATCGGTGGGGGATATCGATAGATAGGGCTATAATATAAATAAAAATTCCTTTATTTCGTATATTTCGCACCATATCTTCAAAACTGTTACATTTCTCGCTAACTTCTCGTTAAAAGAAATATCCACTGGAATGTAGTTCACATCTCTTCCGAACATTCTATTCTTGTAAAATGCCTCTATCATGCTATTTCTAGCACATTTTGCAAAGAAAATTTGATAAATATATTGAAGTCCCTTCGGGTTTCTGATTCCTGGGATTGAACTGAGCAAAAAAGTCCACTAGACCATAGGTCTACGGTGAAAATTGAGCCTGCCGATTTTGACTTTAAAATTTTTATCCACGTTTTTTTTGACATTTTGGCATATAACGGCCAAACCATTAGGATTTTTGATCCAACACAAAGACAAACATTGTAGCCATGATAGTAATTAGGAACTCTCTAATACATCGCAGTATTGGAATGCTCCTTCAGGCGGTTTTGGCTTTGAGAAAGTGCAAACTTTTCGGAAAATGTCGTTGAATGGCACTGTGCTACAAAAGTTGATCAGGAAAAAATTCAAGCGTGCTAATGCAAAATTCTATCGTGTTGGAATCCATGGAGAACGAGAATGCCTTTAGTTCCTTTGGGTCACTTCGTGTAACGTGACATAAAATAAAACCAACAACAGCGACGCCCACTACCACAACAACAATACAACCGGCCAACAGAGAACAGCAACGCCCCACTACCCAACAGCGTCACAACCTGTCAATCCATACACACTGTTGGGTTCGCTTGCATTTCTGTGGGATGTGTGTGTTACAGTGCAATCTCAGGCAAGCGCCATCATAATAACTAGTAATTCTCAATTGCTCTGTGCGACTGTACACATTAATATTCCAGTTTCGTTGGGGAAAGAGAGGCTTGCTACTGCAGGGAGCCAGCCATACGGGCTTTAGTACAATTGTTGTGTTCGTAGTCCGCCAACCGACACGAGAGTGTTAAGAGGTTGGGAAGTATTTTTGAGAGCTACCCCTTTGCGCGGTGGCTAATACATTCACTGCACTTTCGGGTGTTGTTCCACTCCACCTTCGGGTGTTTTTCCACTCCACCCTCGGGTGTTGTTCTACTCCACCCTCGGGTGTTGTTTCACTCCACCTTCGGGGGTTTTTCCACTAGTCAGTACTCGTAGAATACCGTAGAGGCTAACTTAGAACTAACACTAACGAACGACAACCCGAACAGCCGAGCCAAGTGCGGTATCACCGAACACCGAATCCCCGAGTGGCCGAACACCTACAACACGAATTCCCCGAGTAGCCGAACACCGAATACCCGAGTGGCCGAACACCTATAACACGAATTCCCCGAGTAGCCGAACACCCACAACACGAATCACCGAGTGGACGAACACCAACAAGACCGAGCCTCCGAGTGGCCGAACACCACTGACGCGCATCACCCCCAATACGAAAACGGGATCTCCGAGAGATCGGATCACCGCGACACTAGCGCCGAAGCACCGGACCACTTCAACACATCCCGAATTGCCGACGGCCCGAAGAACCCACGGCAGGGACATCTTGTACACATTCAACATACCAACGAGCATAGCATTACCGATCATATCAAATAACGAATCCTAGAGTTCCCGATCATCTTCAAATCGTCTTCTACGAAACAACGAGTAACCCAGTTCCCGATCATCGTGAAATCATGCACAATCCAGCAACGACCCGTCACGCCGATCATTCTTATATCGGCTACCACTGAACAACGAATCATCCACTTCCAGAGCATCTACCAAGTCACCGAGTTGCCGGCCTTCAACAAAGCGCCTACATCCGAGCCGAACAACGGTCGTTAAGGGGTAGTTTACACTATATGTAAATGTCATATAACACGAAATAAAAACATTCCATATCTACCCACGCAGGCAATGTGGAGACGTAATTTTATTACATTTTTGCTGGTGTGGACGCACAAAGTAAATGGAGTAGGGAAAATCCCCAATATTGCACATATTAGCGACTATATAATGATGGAAAATTTCATGTCATATGACATTTACATATAGTGTAAACTACCCCTTAAGCAGCGATCACCTCATCGCCAGCCACTTGTCAAGTACGAAGCTTTCAACCCCATACTGTTAACCCAAGTTGCCGATTCCCCCAGCGTCAACGATCTGTCCTACTTCTGCCAATTAAACCCTTCTTATCGAATACACCATCAGTAGATTATAAACTAGTTTTACTTAAATAAACTTCCTATTATTACTACCAGGAAAGGGAGATTGTTCGTCTTTCATTCCGTAAGGTTTAGTGGGTCCTTATGGCGACCCTGGACACGACTGAGTCTACCCCAGCCTACGACAAAACCACGTTACATTTGTTTTATTTTATTTTAACGGTAAAAGCAGTAAACATCTAGGTTTCTTACATTTTCAAATTTAAATGGACATATCTTCTTTTGTCACAACGGATTTCAATTGATCCTTCTTCCTTTTAAGGAAGGAGCATTCCAATGCTTTTGCGATGTATTATAGAGTTCTTAATTACTGTCTTGGCTACAATTTTTGTCTGCATGTTGGATCGAAAATCTCAATGGTTCGGCCGTTATATGCCAAAATGTCAAAAAACAAATAAAAAAGAATCAGTCGGCTTTGCCGACAGAGATATACCCTCAGCCTGTGCGGATTGAAACACTTTTTTCCCAACAGAACTATGAACCGACAGAAATATGGATTGGATTAAAGCTCAAAAATCGGTGGGGGATATCGATAGATAGGGCTTTTGTACCATCCTAGCCTACGAAAAGCATAATATCGGGCCACTAGGGAAACTTCAGTTAAAATGTCCAAAGGATCCTCGAACAGACCCTCAACTACAAGAATGTGTTGAACATTTGTATGAGTGGTACCCCAACAATTGGACCGATACGGCCCAAATTTTAACATAAACTAAGCTAAAAAACTAAAAAATTTCGAGATCGAAAATTTGGACCAAATCCGTTGCTACGTTTGTGAGATATTGCGCTTATCATTTTAGCAAATATTTTCAAACATTTGTGGGAGAGGTACCCGAAGCAGTGGGCCTATAAGCACTACCATCGAATTTCATTTAATATTCGAAGAAATATTACGATATCCAAAGTGTGGACGAACGCAGTATTCGGTTCGAGCTCTACAGCCACTACATACACCTATGGGGCAGCTTTGCCACTTTTTAGACATTTTGTAAATTCTCAAAAATTATATTTTAAAAACCATGGTTTAATAAGAAAGGTTAGCTAAAGCTTTCTGTCAATTTTAATTTTTTCTTTTGACTGTTCCTTAAACGTCAATACAATATACAAATTATGTGTATGTGTGTGTGCTGTTTGAATAATATGCCAAACTAGTTTAAAAACAATCGAATTCAATGATTTTTTAAATTGATTTTAGAACATTTGTATGGAAGAAATTTATCAGCTATGCATATCCACAACTCAATTATGTGGAAAACCCTTGTCACTTCATTCATTTTTCGGGTTTTTTTATAAAATGCTCAAAAATGGTATTGTAAACAAACCCACTAGTTGCTTTTGTGTTTACTAATTTTGACGTTTTAGGAATTCAGGAAAAACAAGGGTTCTATAAATTGTTTTCATTTAAATCTACCTCTTTACTTATACCATGTTTAAAAACAAAATTATTAACATTTATATATCAAAACTAATAGCCAAGATATGCTTATATTTTTTTCAAAAATAATATTTGAAAAAACTTTAACGGTGTTGATATTAGAACATATGAAACAAATACGTGGCACACCCTCCCCATGTTACCATATATTATTATATGACCATTTAATTATAAAAATGCAAAATGTTTTAGAAACTTTTAATGCATTAGTGACGACTGTGGCTCTATTATTTCGCACACCAGTGTATGTATCCAGCAAAAAGTCTCATTACAAATTTACCTACTTTCTCATTATTTTAATACTTTCTAGTGGCCAAAAAAATAACTACTGATTTCTATTGACATGCCTTTGTTGAAATGATAATAGAGTAGGTCAATTTGTAATGAGTATTTTTGCTGGGTACATGTGTACACTTCCGAATGTCGCCCTGAAAACAGCAACAGGGTGTCTACTCATGACTCCAGTGGACCATCTACATGAAGAGGCAAATATTTTTCCAGTACAGCGACACAATCACATGCTTTCGTTGCAGTACCTGCTCGGATGCAACCGTGAGAACCATCCCAATCACCATATGGTGTATAATGCTCCACCCATTCAGACAGGAGAATCTTCATGACCTAGAAGAAGAGGTCCAAGCAAAATCGTAAAAGCCTAAAAAACCCTAACAAATTGAACTTTGACCGCGATTTATTTGAAAATATCTTCGGAGATATTTTCTTGTTGTTTGGATTTTTCTCATACATGAACATTGCTGTTTCAGAATCCGCAAAAAATTCCCAGGTGCAAGCAGTTTTCATTAAAAATTAGTAACGGCGCACCGTGCATGTCATTGTTTTATAAGGATGTCAATCTTGAAGAAAATTTTCACTGCTACAACATTTTCTTTAGTCCCATTACGACGGGACTCGCGGCTTCGAAGCAAAATCGTGAAAACCTAGAAACCCTCTAAAAATGTGAACTTTGACTGCGATTAATTTGAAAATCCCTCCAGCGCACGGTGGTCGAAAGCACTGATCTAGCGGCGCGAAATTCATAACTTGCAAACGAATTGAGATACGTCACTGAAATTTTGCACAATCTCAGCTTGTACCTGTGGGTAATAATGGGCCAAATATGAACAATATCGGCTTATGTTTTGGTATAGCCTCCATATAACGGTACCTTCCGATTTTCGGTATTTTGAGGATTTAAGCCACAATTCCGTAGCAAATTAGCAGTAATTTGTAGAGTTGGACAATCTCGTTCAATTGAACGATCCGGATCACTATCTCGTTCAATGGACACTCGTAATTTCTTTGACAAAACTGCGTATACTTAATTTCACACGTTGGTTTTTATGATGTTACTCATTCGTCTTTGAACGAGGACAGTGATCCGGATCGTTCAATTGAACGAGATTGCCCAACTCTAGTAATTTGGTGCGTAGGGTTCCTAGTGGTCACAAAATATTTCCACCAAAAATTACGAACATAGGTCCACGTTTTGATATAGCCCCCATGTAACCGTACCTCCCAATTTAAAGTATTTTGAATATCATGACCACATTTTTAATTCAACTTGTCTGTACTTTTGCATTCCGTGTTCTCACTGCGTACAAAATCTTCTTGCAAAACATTTTCAATACGGATTTATGTTTCGATGTAGCCCCTTTTATGGTACCCCCTATTCGTTGAATTTTTACTTGTTATCCCATATTTAATAACATATTTAGCTATAATATGGTATTATAATGTCTCCGGGGGTACAACTCCTCCTTGCAATTATTTCTCAAGATAGGTCCATATTTTGATTTAGCTCCCATACAAATGCACAGCTAAATTTGTATGAATTTCATGCAAAATCCCTTATTTTAAAAGTGCAGTCATAAAAAGATTTGCAAATATTTGCAGCCCGAATGTGGTTATTCAGTATCCAGAGAGTCCAATTTCATTCCCCAAAAAATAATCGGACCTAAGTTCGGCCAAGTTTACAAGATGCACTCTATGGAACAAGCGCGTACAATCCATAAAAACACTAAAAAATTGAATTTTTTGAAAATTTATTGATATATAACTAAGCACCTCCAGACCCCAAACTAATTTTTATAACTTAAATCACACCCTCTGCTATTAATTAAAAATATATCTTGTCCATTTTTATTACAAATTTATTTAACATTTAAACAAATATGAAGTTAATTTTTTTGCAAAAATTTTTTAAAATCTGATGCAACAAAAACTCTTGTATTTGACAGTGAATAACTGAGTAAATATTTATAACAACAAAAATTAAAAAATAAAATCTTTGTCTGCAAAGTGTCTGTAATCGATACAATGGAAAATATTTCGCAATTTTCTAGTTCGATTTTTTGACTTTCGCGCCGCTAGATCAGTGGTTTCGACCAGTGTGCAGCGATTTTTTTTTTATTTTTTTCATCTATTAACATTGTAGTTCCAGAGTCCTAAAAAACTTCCCAGGTGTAAGCACCTTTAATTTAAAGTTAGTTAAGGCGCACCGTGACGCTTCTACGAGGGTAGAAGGATATAGCCACAGTACACCACAAATCACCATGGTGCAACCATGTCTTAAAAATGACGCATCATAGTAACCCTACATATCAGTTGTCCAAGACCACGTTCTCCCCAGCAAAAAATTCCTTACCAAAAAATGGGATTTTAAAGTAATTTTTAGTAGACATAACCACTCAACATAAACTTACTACTCGTAACCCATTACGAGTATTTTAACAAGGGCATTCCGCACTATATAACTAGTTATTCTATGGCCACTAGAAGTTCAAAAATAAACTAAACAAGTAAAAATTGCATTAGGTTTTTACTTAACTTAACCACTGGGTTTCAAATGTGAATTTCATAGAGCATACGTTAAATAAATCTTCATAAATAAGGTAAACCCGGCAAAAGCTCTATTGCAAACGACGTTTTAAGTTCGGCAGGGCTGAACTTTTTATACGCCCACCACGAAATGTATTGAAGTAAATAGGAAAAATTAGTTTCCTAGTATAAAGTACTAAGATCATCCTTTACGTTAAGGTTTATTTTTTCGCCTATTAATGCTGTTTAGAATTTATTATCTTCCATGCCCCCATGTCTTTATCCTAAAGCGATCCAATTACAAAAGTAAAAAAATGGTTAAGTCGAAATCTCCCGCCTATTTAGACTTATGTATATTTTTTAGTTTAACCTCACCATTTGAGGAAATTTGTAAATATGTATATCGTTTTTCTTGATCGGGGCGCACCCAACGTTGTCTCGAAAATTAATTTGCATGCCGATGCACTCATAAGTTTAGCAAATATAGCGATTATAAAAGTATAGTCCCCCGAAATTCGTCTGAAAATATATATATCATTTTGGACCACATTCCTGCTAAACATTTTCTGTAAATAGCATGAAATTTGGTTCAGTAGTTTTGGAAAAATAATGTATTGAAAAGAGTGGGCGTGGTCTTCAGTTTTCAAGACATGACATATTTAAAAAAAGTGGGAGTGGTCAAGTCTTTGGGTACTAAAAAAGTAGGTAAAGTCCGAGACACATCCGAATTAAATCTCGAGAATTAATTTCCAAACCGATAAATTCGTAATTATTGTAAATATAGTATTTTTATACCCTACACCACTATGTGGGGAGGGTATTATAAGTTGGTTTTGGCCAAAAAGTTTGTAACGCATCGAAATAATGGTCGTAGACCCATACTTATATATACCAAAATGAATGTCTCGACGAGCTGAGTCGATCTGGCTATGTGTGTCCGTCCGTCAGTCCGTCCGTCCGTCCGTCTGTCCGTCTGTCCATCTAAACCTTGTAATCACGCTACAGGTCGCAATTTTGATCGGATCGTCACGAAATTTTGGGTGTTGATGGGGGTCCCGGAGGGGAAGAAGCCTATTGATTTTGGTGATGGTCGGATAATATTTAGGGGTCGGAAAGGGCAAAAAACTTAGGTGGATAAAAATACAAGCTTTTTTTCCAAAGCCAATATCTCAGCTTCTATATGGGGTATACCAAAAGCAAAACCTGACAATTAAAGCAGAAAATATCACCTTTCTAATGATGTAAAGTAGGTGCTCGTAGGTGATCAAACAACGAAGATATCGCAATAGTAGCAAATAAAACCCCAATTTTCATTTTTGCGATTTTAATTATATTGACAAATATCACAGCTTTGGTTGAAAATTTTCCAAAAGCAAAGCCTGACTATGAAAGTAGAAGATCTCGTCTTTACAATGATGCAAACTAGGTCGGCGTTGGTAACCAAATAACGGAGATATCGCAATAGTCAGTAATACATCCCATTTTTCTATTTGTTTGGAAATCACGCTACAGGTCGCAATTTTGATCGGATCGTCACGAAAATTTGAGGGTTAATGAGGGTGTCACAGATGAAGAAGCATATTGATTTTGGTGATGGTCGGATAATATTTAGGGGTCGGAATGGGCAAACACTTATTTCGAGAAAGGTCAACGTTTTATTTCAAAGCCAATATCTCTGTTTCTTTAAGAGGTATATCAAAAGCAAAATCTGGCAAGGAAAGTAGAAAATATCACCTTTACAACGATGTAAATTAGGTTGTCATAGGTGGTCAAATAGCAGAGATATGGCAATAGTCGATAATGCATCCCATTTTCCGATTTTTTTGTAATCACGCCACAGGTTCCAATTTTGAACGGATCGTCACGAATTTTTAGGGGTTAATGGGGGTCCCTCAGAAGAAGAAGCCTACTGATTTTAATGATGGTCGGATAATATTCAGGGGTCGGAATGGGCAAAAACTTATTTGGAGAAAAGGTCTACGTTTTATTTCAAAGCCAATATCTCTGTTTCTTTAAGAGGCATATCAAAAGCAAAACCTGGCAAGGAAAGTAGAAGATATCACCTTTACAACGTTGTAAAGTAGGTTGTCGTAGCTGCTCAAACAACAGAGATATCGCAATAGTCGGTAATGGATCCCATTTTCCGATTTGTTTGTAATCACGCTACAGGTCCCAATTTTGATCGGATCGTCACGAATTTTTTGGGAGTTGATGCGGGTCCCACATATGAAGAAGCCTATTGATTTTGGTGATAGTCGGAAAATATTTAGGGGTCGGAATGGGGAAAAACTCATTTGGAGACAAATTCAAAGTTTTATTCTTTGTGAAAATATTTGCTTCTAGTAGGGGCATTCCAACGGCAAAGTCTGTCAATGGAAGAAGGAAATATTACCTTTACATTGGTGTAAGGCAGGTTGGCGAAGGTGGTCAAACAAGGGAGATACCACAATAGTCGGTAGTACATCCAATTCTTCCATTTTTTGCAATCAAGCTACTGGTCGAAATTTTGGGTGCTTATGGGGGTCCCAGAGACAAAGAGGCATATTATTTTTGGTGGTAGTCGGTTTATATTGCCTAAAAGAAATGTTTACCAGTGAATAGCTTATGCACAGGGGTAGTGGTGTAGGGTATCACATGGTCGGCCCCGTCCCGACTATAGCCTTTGCTCACTTGTTTAAGAAATATGTAGGTATAGGATAAGTACCCTTCCGAAATTCAACAAAATGTGTGGTCTATTTCACCAGGGGCCATCGCTGTACATTCCCTGACAATTTCGGGAAAAACATTTCAGTAGTTAGTACCCCGCCCCCTTCGAAATTCAACAAAATTTGAATTTGATTTTTATTTATATAGATCTAGACTAGAATTATTATTAAATTTATATAGAAGATATTTGCAAAAATATAAAGGAATATGTATTGGAATATGAAAGTTATAGAGAATTTAAAAAAATTGTCGATTTGTTCCATATCCGCACTTATGACACAAATGTGAAATATTGTACACCATATGAAACACCATATGAAAAGTGAAATGTGTTTTAAACTTTTACGTTTAAGTTTAACACATTTAATTATACCCTTCATATCATGGTGGGGGGTTTTAAAATGTCATCTTGTGTCACTTTTATTGCGAAACTTGAAATAATGAACGAAAAGGAAATTGAAGGAAGACATCGAATGAGTTAGAATGTCGAAATGCTCTACTAAAAAAACTTCACTTGATTGGTCCGAAGACATGTATTTTCAAAAAAAAAAAAAAAAACAAAAAAAAAAAACGAAACAACAGCGAACATATACAGTGGCTCCAAGCGAAAGTCGTACACCTAATGAACTTTTTTTAATTGACTTATATCTCCCGCACAAAAAGGGATATGAAGAAAGTAATTACGCAGCCTTTTAGTGCATTTAGTAGACAATTTAGAAACACGATATAATAAAATAATCAAGCCGTTTACATTGTTGAAAAATTAAATTAGTTAAAATACTAAGAATCTTAGCACCAAGCGAAAGTCGTACAGCAATTATAAAGACAAAGTATTTGTTAATATAATTAATTCTAGTACATGTTCCTGTTTTTTGTTAAATCCTACGATAGATTTAGTGTACCATCAGTGCTTCTTTACAATTGAGAGGGTCAATTCTGGAAACTTGTATTAGATTTAATGAGAAAGAAGCGTAAAAATGAAATAAAAATTATTTTTATGAAACCACATGAGAAAATGATTTATTCAACTTTACAAAAACAATTTTTTTCGATTCAGCAGATATCGAAAATTAAAAAAAATTAATAGCTTTGCACTCAATACTTTGATGTCTACTAATAAGAAAAAAACACATATGAAACATTTAAAATAACTCAAACAATATATTAATTATATTTTCTTGTTAATAGTTTAATACACGAAGCGCAAAATGAGTTGATTTTTAATGTCCCTACACTCTAATCGATTGAGAAAAATATTTGGAAGCTTTTTTTCCAATGTGCAGTCAAAATTTTTACAACATAAATACTTTGTCAATTGGTGATAAAAAAGGCGTAAAAAAACTATACCTAAAGTTATCCAAGAGCGATGTTTAGAATATCAAAACAATAGCGATGAATGCATAGATTTTCTTAAAAGAGTGTAATTTTCATAGATGCAACAAGTTCTGTGCGAAACCTGACATTACATTGTGAAAAATCCCTCAAATTGCTTCATGTCTAATACACGAATAATAGAAAATAACGCATCAGTGTATCTGTGAGTATGTGGGGCTTATCCTTTAGATTTGAATCTTTGTTTTATAATTTTTTTGAAGTCATTGGGAATCGAACTATGAGATTTTATAATTAAAATGAGTTCTTGCTACCTGGCGAATAATGTATTGGTCAAGGTAAGCGTTGTTCTTTCTGCCAAAACTCTGACTTCAAGCATAAAAGCTTATTATTTGCGACCACTGGTATTAAATAATTGTTTCAATAACATGGGTTGGCTGGACTGTACACGCAGAGAAAAAATATTGTTGGAACAATCATATTCTAAGAGCAAAATAGTGTATTTTAAAATTCTTAAAATATGTATTGTTGGCGCAACAATATATTTTGTGTCATCATGTTTCCTAATAAAAAATATATGGTTGAAACAACAATATATATTTTCAGATTTTTAAAATACACTATTTTGCTCTTAGAATATGATTGTTCCAACAATATCTCTTCTCTGTGTGTAGTCCAAGCTTGAACAATAAATCGTCAATAGTGGTTCTATAAATGGAAAATGTCTCCAGACGACTTATACTTCCAGACATCCTTATAGGAGATATTTTCAAAACAAGCGGCGACATATTTTACACTACAGCTGTACAAAACTGGTCAAAAATATTCTAAATCGATTGCAGAATTCAACTTTATAATTGCTGTACGAGTTTCGCTTGGTGCTAAAATTCTTAGTATTTTAGATATTTTAATTTTATAACAATGTAAACGGGTTGTTTATTTTATTCTATCGTGTTTCTAAAATGTCGACTTAATGCACTATAAAGCTGCGTAAATACTTTCTTTGTATCCCTTTTTGTGTCGGAGATATAAGTCAATTAATACAAGTAAAAAAGCATTAAGTTCGGCCGGGCCGAACTTTTTATACCCTCCACCATAAAATATTCTGAACTAAAATGGAATAATTGGTTTTCATTCCTGTACCCAACTTTAAGTGGGTACGTTAAAATGTCAGATAAAGTACATAAAATGCTTCATTCGGAAGGCCCTTTTTTATGGTGCCTAGAAATTGGGAGGTGGGTGGTGGGCTAGAAATTGGGAGGTACCGTTATATAGGGGCTATAATAAAACATGGGCCTATGTTGACAGTTTTTGATGGTAGCCTTTAATGTCAAATAACTCCTAATTCGGTTTAAAATTTTAGCTAGAATCCTCAAAATACCGAAAATCGGTAATATTATAGCTAATTCGGTCTAGAAATGGGACTTAAAATGTCAAAATACCGTAAATCGGGGGTACCGTTATATGGGGGCTATACCAAAACGTGGCCCTGTGTCCACGAGTTTTTTTATATATGTTTATTGACACTTAAGAACCCTAAATGTCAAATTATAGCTAAATCGGTCTGAAAATGTAGCTAAAAACGTCAAAATACCGTAAATCGGGGGGTAACGTTATATGGGAGCTATACCAAAACGTGGACCTATGTCCACAACTTTTGTTATATAAGTTTACTGATACTTAGGAAACCTAAATGTCAAATTATAGATAAATCGGTCTGAAAATGTTGCTAAAACCGTCAAAATACCGTAAATCGGGGAATACCGTTATATGGGGGCTATACCAAAACGTGGACCTATGTCCACAAGTTTTGTTATATATGTTTATTGACACTTAAGAACCCTAAATGTCAAATTATAGCTAAATCGGTCTTAAAATGTAGCTAAAAACGTCAAAATACCGTAAATCGAGGGGTACCGTTATATGGGGGCTATACCAAAACGTGGACCTATGTCCACAAGTTTTGTTATATATGTTTAGTGACACTTAAGAACCCTAAATGTAAAATTATAGCTAAATCGGTCTGAAAATGTAGCTAAAAACGTCAAAATACCGTAAATCGGGAGGTATCGTTATATGGGGACTATACCGAACCGTGGACTTATCTTGACAATTTTTAGTGGAGCAATTTCGCGGCTATTGGGAACCTCAAATGTAAAATTTCAGCTGGTTTGGGCAACAAATGCGGCTAAGATCCTTAAAATACCTTAAAGCGGGAGGTACCGTTATATGGGGGCTATACCAAAACTTGGACCGATATAGCCCATCTTCGGACCGATATAGCCCATCTCCGACGGCTAAAAAAATGGTATTCCCCAATTTTCAGCGAAATCGGTCAACAAATGCGACCTGTATGTTGCGAACGGACGGACGGACATGCATAAATCGACTCAGAAAGTGATTCTATGTATATCCCTAGAAGGAACTATGGGTCTATCTCGCTTCCTTTTGTATGTTACATACAAATGCACTAACACATAATACCCCTTACCACATAGTGGTGTAGGGTATAAAAATGTCATTAGGTGTACGACTTTCGCTTGGAGCCACTGTATATAACGCTAATTCATGATGTCTCCAGAGCTCCGATTTATTCGCGAGTGAAAATTTGCGGGGAGGTTGTAAGTTTTTTTTTTGGTGCAATTTTTTTGGTGGGGTTGGGCAAGATTGTTTGAAGGTGTGGTAAGTTTTTGTTTGGGTGGGGGAAGGGGCGATTTGCCCCCCCCCCCCCTCAACTTGCTCAAATTCCAGAAGAGTTTCACTCGCGAGTGGAATTCGAGAGAATTAGAGCGAGTATTCGCAGCTCTGGATGTCTCCTACAAGAAATTCATCATACCATAACTCCACACTACGACTGAAGGCAGACCTGTTGCATAATGTTATTTATGATATTGTCATTGAGTATAACTTATCGGCTACTACCACGAACTTACCTCATCAATTATACGGCCAAGTAATTTCAACATTTTTCGTTGTTCTCTAAATAATGTTATATCGGCTAATTTGAGAAAATATTTGATTTGATAAACTGCTTTAAACATTATATTCGAAATATACTCCATGATGCTATTTAAAAGAAAACGAAAATAAAAATTATTTCGGGAACAAAAAGAAAAGATTTTCCCTCTTACCTGGTTATAAATTGGGCATAGTGTTTTACATTTAGGGTACTTTTATCGAAGTCTCGACCCAGCATTGTTTCTGCACGGGGTAATGTTTAATATTGAACCTTATATGCATATATGTACATACATATATGTATATGTACAGTAGGGTTAAAACTTTTTTGCAATTTTTGCAAATATCAAAAATACGACCGCATACCTGTGCATGAAAAGCACTATGAAATACGGTGTCAGTTTTTCTCTATCGCGAAAAAGTTTCCGCACCAAGTGCATTGAAGTTGAGTAACGCATTATTTAATTTTATTTGTCATAATGGCGCATATACGCTTTTCGTAATAACTTATTAATAGTTTTAATCTAATTTAAAATCAATTTCAAACCATTCTGGATCAATCTGTTATCAAATCGCGATATTTCATTTAGCATTTAATACACCTTTGGTAATATTGCAAATTTTTGTTTTTCTTTATAAACTCGCGAATTTAATGTTTATATTTATTGTACCTATCGGACAAGAGAATATGTGGTCATTTGCAATGAATTCGCGAAAGTTACAGACTGTTTTAAATGACTTTGCCTTTGTTTTCTATAAATATTTATCAAACAAAGCAAATCTAAATTTTTAAATAGAAAAATATCAAAAGTTTTTCACCGAATCGAATTAAAATACGCGTTTTCGTTTGAAAAAATAATGTGTTTGGTTTTTTACAGTCTTCTACAAAAATATGAAAAAATATTCTGGCTAATCCTTTACTAGAGTACTCACAATTAGTAATAAATTTTAGCAATTCAAATTTACAAACATTGTGGCGTTTTTTTGGGATAGCGTTTGCAATTTTGTTTTTTTTTTCTAAGTAGTCTGGCTTAATCCCATTGTTGGACCCATTTACGGATCGTTGTTTAATATTTTAAAACAACTAGTTTATTAGTGGAAAAGATTTGGCATTCTTCGCCAAGGGGTAAGGCAGGGAATACTATAGTTTCGATTCTCGCCACAGAATCTCATCAGTTCCCTTGTTTTTTGTTTGTGGATATTCTCCACCGAAGTTATTTTTTAATAACTTCTTCAACAAAAAACTTGTTATACCCAAACATCAATCGTCAGCTCGAAGTATAAAGGTAAGCAAAGAAAAAAGTTCAATGAGAAGTTTTTCCTTGGCAACCTCACACAAGTCCGACGAAAGTGTCTGCGAAAACAATTCAAACCTTTTCCACTAGTATGTGCCGTCGAATTTCGACGAATGCACACACCAAAATTTGGTTGGTCTGCTTTACAGCAAAAACAACACAAGTCGTGCCAGTGTCTTCAATTAGAAACATTGTGGCGTTTTTTTTTTGGAATAGCGTTTGCAATTTTGTTTTTTCAAAATAGTCTGGCTTAATCCCATTGTTGTTGTTTTAATATTTTAAAACAACTAGTTTATTAGTGGAAAAGATTTGGCATTGTTCGCCAAGAGGTAAGGCAGGGAATACTATAGTTTCGATTCTCGCCACAGAATCTCATCAGTTCCCTGGCACGACGTGTGTTGGTTTTGCTGTAAAGCAGACCAACCAAATTTTGGTGTGTGCATTCGTCGAAATTCGACGACACATACTCGTACTAGTGGAAAAGGTTTGAATTGTTTTCGCAGACATTTTCGTCGGAGTTGTGTGAGGTTGCCAAGGAAAAACTTCTCATTGAACTTTTTTCTTTGCTTACCTTTATACTTCGAGCTGACGATTGATGTTTGGGTATAACAAGTTTTCTGTTGAAGAAAGTATTAAAAAATAACTTCGGTGGAAACTATCCACAAACAAAAAACAAGGGAACTAATGAGATTCTGTGGCGAGAATCGTAACTATAGTAATCCCTGCCTTACCCCTTGGCGAACAATGCCAAATCTTTTCCACTAAAAAACTAGTTGTTTTAAAATATTAAAACAACAACAAAGAGATTAAGCCAGACTATTAAAAAAAAAAAAAAAAAAAAAAAAACAAAATTCAAATTTACTCTTGCGCTTTCGTAATGGAAATAAAATTTCACTGTGTGGCATAAGTATTTTGACAAAATTGTTGTAATGATTTTTAGACCTCAACATTTAAAAATGCCCTATTTATGTTTTTGATGGCGTTACGAAATAAGTCCCCAATGAAATAAGTCCCCAAACTGAAAACGAAATAAGTCCCCAAATTTGGGGCGTTATTTCATAATGAAATAAGTCCCCAAAAATTTAAATGAAATAACTCCCCAACGAAGTGAAATAACTCCCCAAAATAAAATGAAATAACTTCCCAAATTTTGGGACTTATTTAATTATGAAACAAGTCCCCAATTTTAAAAATGAAATAATTCCCCAAAAACTTTCATCGATTGTTATGTTTTTTTTTCGTATGCAGCAAAAATAGTAATTGATAACATATACAGTTATACAATATCAATTTAGATACAAATTTTCTAGGCAACCAGGCCACTTGAAGACGTTATTTTGTTCTGCAATTGAGTTATTTTTCAAAGATTTTATTTTCATCTGAAAAACAAACTTTTCGAATTTCCTCTTGGAAAATATCTACTTTTGGTACCACATTTGTACACATGCCGTTTTTCTCATATATTATCCAAGTTAAAAACATTTTCACCGTTATCTTACTGTTTTCCAATAACTCTGTTGACTTATTTATTTCACTGTCTTTCATAGGAATATTTTTTCTTTTTTTAATAAAGATACATATTCAATGCTTTGAAATATTAAGAATTTGAATGTAAATTATTTTGTTGTGAAAATAGGTTAATATTTTGGTATGAAACAAAAATTCGCGCGAATTTTGGTTTCATACCAAAATATCAACCTATTTTCACAACAAAACAATTTACGATCAAATACGATGAATGGTAGTACGAGTAGTTGTTTGTGGGAAAAAGGACTTGTCTTGGTATCAAGTTAAAAATTCGCGCGACTACCATTCATCGAAAACGATCAACTTTCACAATCATATTTCCCTATGCTTTTAGTTACATATATTTCTTCTTCATTCTAATGATTAAGCTCCATATTTTTTTTTTTTTTTTTTTGTTAAAAAACTTTCCATCTTCCACATTCACTCTTGATTTGCAACCTTTTATGCTGCAAATGCAGGGGTTGTGTTTAAATCATTTTTGGAATATGTAATACCTTTGAACTTTTTTCTCAGCGGCAATAATTTCGACTTCCATACTGATCAGTAGACGCTCTTCAATTTCTAAATAATTTGCAATTTTAGAAAAATGAAATAAGTCCCCAAATTAATTTTTGGGGATTTATATCATTTTTAAATTTGGGGAGTTATTTCATAATGAAATAAGTCCCCAAATTATACCCTCAGCCTTTAGGCTAAAGAGGGTATTTACACTTTGATACGACCAAAAATGTGCCTCATCGAAATAATGGTTTTAGACCCCAAGTATGTTTGTACTATATCCGTTTCAGACAATTTTGAGTAGATCTAGCAATGTCCGTCCGTCCGTCTGTCTGTCTGTCTGTCTGTCTGTCTGTCTGGCAGGCTGGTGCGCACGATAACTCTCGAACGGATAAATCGATTCGGTTCAAATTTTGGGTATCGAAATATTTTGTCCAGATTCGATTTAAGTTCGAAGATGGGCCATATAGGTCCACTCCTTCAGGTACCTCCCCCACAAAAGTTCGAAAATGTTCGGAAAATTTGTGCGTACGATAACTCTTGTAGGGAATAACCGATTAGGTCCATACTTTGCACATCGTCTAACTTCTACCAAACTTAGATGAGGTTCCAATATGGACTCAATCTGTCCACTCCTTCGGGTACCTCCCACACAAAATTTCGGAAAAGTTCAGTTTAGGACCTGGTCTCGAATCGCTTTGATTTTTGTTTACGCAAGTTGTATTTGCTGTCCTCTATACGACGCTGTAAGTTTCATTAGGGGCAAGTTCGTACTTCCTGAGAAAATAGCCTGAAAGTTACAAAAAACCCTATGACACCGTGTGTAGTGGTTAGAGCGCAAGATAACTCTCGAACGGATCTGCCGATTCGGTCCAAAATTTGGCTTTCGTAATATTTTGTCCAAACTTAGTTCAAGTTCAAAGATGGATTATATCGGTCCACTCCTTCCGGTACCTCCCCCACAAATTTCGAAAATGTTCGGAAAATTTGTGCGTACGATAACTCTTGAAGGGAATAACCGATTTGGTTCATACTTTGCACATTATGAAATTTCTACCAGACTTAGATGAGATCCAATATGGACTCAATCGGCAAACTCCTTCGGGTACCTCCCACACAAAATTTCGGAAAAGTTCTGTTTAGGACCTGCTCTCGAATCACCTTGGTTTTTGTTGTAACATCTTGTATTCACTCCCCTCTATACGACGGTAAAAGTTTCATCAGGGGCAAGTCCATACTTCCGGAGAAAATAGCCTGAACGGTGTAAAAAACCCCTATAACAGCGTGTGTAGTGGTTGGAGGGCAAGATAATTCTCGAACGGATCTGCCGATTTGCTCCAAAACTTGATCTTCGTAATATTTTGTTTACACTTCGTTTAAGTTCCAAGAAAAGCCATATCGGTTCACTCCTTCTGATACCTCCCCCGCAAAAGTTCAAAAATGTTCGGAAAAATTGTGCGCACGATAACTCTTGAAGGGAGTGATCGATTTGGTCCATACTTTGTACATCATAATATATCTGCCAGATATAGATCAGGTTCGAATATGGACTATATTTGTCCACTTTTTCGGGTAACTCCCACACAACATTTCGGATAAATTCTTTTTGAGACCTGCTCCAGAATCAATTAGTTTTTTGTTGAAGCAACTTGCATTCGCTGCTCCAAATACGATAGTATATGCTTTTTCAGGGGCAAAGAGTCTGAGAGGGGTTAAGAGTCTGTTCGAGGATCCTGTGGAAATTTTTATCGAAGGCTTAATAGTGGCCCTGTTTACAGCGATATTATGTTTTTTAGGCAAGTATGGTACAAAAGTCCTATCTAGCGATATTTCCGCAAATTTTTGATCTTTAATCCACTCCATTTTTTTGTCGGTTCATACGCCCAAAAGTGTTTCACTCCACACATGCTGAGGGTATACATCTGTCGGCATAGCCGACTGATACTTTTTTACTTGTTTTTGTATCAAATAAATCCCCAGAAACATGAAATAAATCCCCAAAAATTTAAATTATAGTTTTTGTTGTTTTGTGTATAAAATTTTGGGGACTTATTTCATTTTTTAGTTTGGGGTGTTATTTCATTGGGGAGTTATTTCGTAACGCCGTTTTTGATTATTGTCAGTTACGGTAAAAACAATATATTTAAAAGACATTTGTACCATTTTGGACCCATTTACGGATCGATATTTCAAGGATGTAGGGATATTCATTAAACAACATTTTCGATGGCTTTCTCCCATTATTTCAGAATACTTTGTGGATTTCCACTTTTTTATGAGAATAACAAATTTTTTTTCTCTTACAAATGGGATATTTGAAGGAAATTACTTTAAGTTTGGTCCCGAAATACTTTCCAATCCTGCTCCACAAAATTCAGCCTTACCATAGTAGCACTTCGATCAGTTTACTACCATGTTGTTATGAAAGATCGTTCAAAGTGCCAAAATATTCATTACAGTCTACAGGATTAACGATAAAAATTAAATATCGCAGTATTTTAAATGGAGGATCAGAATATTCTGATGCCTGGGAGCATTTGGTCATGGAAATAACATCAGAAGGTCATTTATATCACAAAGATATAGAGTTTTTGAAAGTTTTTAAGTCTGGAGTGTTACCCCCAATGGCTTAAACTTCATCATTACTCTCTATTACAGAGAGTAATGTTTTTCAAAACGAACTGACAGTGTTGCAAAATTTTACTGATCGCTACCATTATCATGATTTCATCCCGGCGAAGGGAATTATCAATTGGCTTCTCAGTTTTTGAAATGATGCCTTTTTAGCGAAAAACCGAACTCTTTAAGTGTCTAGTATTCTCATATGAATGAGAATCACACTCACTTTTCGGCTTTTCCAAAGAAACACCAAAATCAAAATATTTTGCAACATGTCAGCACGTATCAACTAAGAATTCTTCGAATTCTGTGAGTTGAAAAAAACACCAACACAGTTGCCTGTGAGGTTGTTGTTGGAATTTTGTTTTTATTTTTAAACAAATCTCCCCGACGCGTGCCATTCGTTGTTTTTTGTTTGTTTTGAAAGATTTTTGAAAAAAGGACCAAAAAGACCCATTTGATGAACCGAATGAGGGTTAAAATTTCTAAAAAAAATATTCCCCAAAATCTACATTGTAATGTTGCCAATGACACTACCCAGCAAACCAATCGTACCGATATCGTAACGAAATCGGAACAAATTTCGGACGTTACGTCCGATATCTGATCCGAAATCGTAACGATATCTTAACGAAAGTTGTATGAAGTGGTTGACATAATTTCGGAACGAAATGTCGGAGCGAAATCGGATCGATTTCGGTCAGAATTCGCAACGAAATCGGAAGAAAATCCTTGGGAAATTCGGAATTCGAATTTCTTCCTCCGAATTTTCGTACAGATTTCTGAACGATTTCGGAATAATGTCGTATGAAAATCTGAGGTACCTTCCGAACTTTCGTAAAGGTTTCTGAACAATTTTGGAATATTTTCATATGATTATTGAAGGAAAAAAATTTTCTCTGATGCCTCTTTTTTATTGATAATTTTTTTATTGGAAGAAGATTATAATTTCAAAGATATCTAATGATTTTCACTGTTGTTATCATTTTGTACTTAGTAGTAGAACAATGTAAACTTTGTGTACGAATATGTTGAAACTATCAGCACTAGCTTGAATTATTATATGTTGCATTTATATTTAAAATATTTAAAAAATGTATATGCGAATTTTATAACCAACCATTTTGTTTTTCGACAACAAACCAAAATGTTACTTGTTAGATATATACAAAAGGTGGTTGTTGTGCGAAGGGAAAATTGTTTCCGACATATCGATCCGAATTCGTAACGAAATCGGAAGAAAAACATTAGCAAATTCGAAGGGAAATTTACTTCCGACATTTTCTCCGAAATCGGAACGAAATCTGAACAAATTCCCCTACGAAAAATCGTATAGAAATCGATACGAAATCTGAACGATTTTGCTTCCGAAATTGTTTCGATATGTCGGACATCCGACATTTGGTTTGCTGGGTATATATATATAAAATGCAAAGAAGCCAAGATATCTAAACTTGAATATTTCGAAAAAAAACTAGAAATGGGCGGAACTTGCCCCGCCTACTTTGGTTACTTTCCTATGTAAACTTTAAAACGCCGATACACGTGTCTCATATTTATACCCTCAGCATTTATGCTAACGAGGGTATATACACTTTCATACGGGCAAAATGTGCTTCATCGAAATAATGGTTTTAGACCCCAAGTGTGTTTGGACGAAATGTGTTTCAGACAATTTGG
Source organism: Musca autumnalis (assembly GCF_047663935.1). NCBI lineage: Eukaryota > Metazoa > Arthropoda > Insecta > Diptera > Muscidae > Musca > Musca autumnalis. The sequence goes on along the minus strand of NW_027411866.1, from coordinate 153,293,147 downwards.
AGTCGATTGAGCAATGTCCGTCTGTATGTCTGTCTGTTTGGCTGGCTGGTGCGCACGATAACGGATTAACCGATTCGATCCAAAATTTGGCTTTCGTAATATTTTGTCCAAACTTAATTTAAGTTCGAAGATGGGCTATATCGGTCCACTCCTTTTGGTACCTCCCCCACAAAAGTTCGAAAATGTTCGGAAAATTTGTGCACAGTAACCGATTTGGCCCATACTTTGCACATCGTGAAATTTTTACTAAACTCAGACGGGGTTCCAAAATGGACTCATTCGGTCCACTCCTTCGGGTAGATCCCACACAAAATTTCGGATAAGTTCAGATTAGGACCTGCTCTCGAATCGCTTTGATTTTTGTTGCAACAACTTGTATTTATTGCCCCCCAGCGAAGCGATTTGCATTCGCTACCTCCATTACGACGGTAAAAGTGTTTTCAGGGGCAAGTCCATATTTCTTAGGAAAACAGCCCGAAAGGTGTAAAAAATCTCTATGTCACCATATGTGGCTGTCGGAGAGCACGATAACTCTCGTACTGTTCAACCGATTTGGTCCAACATTTGGTCTTCGTCATATTATATCCAAACTTAGTTTCATGGGGCAATACCTCTCCACAACTTCCTGTACTTCTCCTCAATATTTAAGTAATGTCACTTAAATGCTAGGACGATATCACTTGAATGGGACAACCAATTTGGTCCAAACTTTGGATCTCCTAATATTTTGTCAAAATTTAGTTTAACTTCTAAAATGGCCCATATCGGTCCCCCTAAGGGTACCTCCCCCACAAAGGTTCAACATTTGTGTCTTAGTGCAATCCATTTCTAATCCACATTTTTGTCGGCAAGTTCAAATGTCCAAAAAGGGTCACAAAATTCTGAAGAGACCTTAAATACATTCGATCTGTCCGTAGGTTAAAGTTTCACTTCACTTTGGATGAGGGTATTTATCTGTCGGCAAAGCCGACTGACACTTTTTTACTTGTTTTAGCTCTACTTTCATAATCTACTCAGTTTTCCTTGTCATTTTTATACCCTCCACCATAGTATGGACTCATTTGCGACCCTATAAAGTATATATATTCTTGATCAGGGTAAAATTCTGAGTCGATCTGTGCACGTCCGTCCGTCCGTCCGTCTGTGGTAATCACTCTAGCATCCACAAAAATGGAGATAGAACGCTGAAATTTTGGGAAAATGCGTCTTTTGTTTGCAGGCAGGTCAAGTTCGATGATGGGTTATATCGGTCCACGTTTTGGTATAGCCCCCATATAACGGTACCCCCCGATTTACGGTATTTTGACGTTTTTAGCTACATTTTCAGACCGATTTAGCTATAATTTGACATTTAGGGTTCCTAAGTGTCAATAAACTTATATAACAAAACTTGTGGACATAGGTCCACGTTTTGATATAGCCCCCATATAACGGTACCCCCCGATTTACGGTATTTTGACGTTTTTAGCTACATTTTCAGACCGATTTAGCTATAATTTGACATTTAGGGTTCTTAAGTGTTACTAAACTTATATAATAAAACTTGTGGACAGAGGTCCACGTTTTGGTATAGCCCCCATATAACGGTACCCCCCGATTTACGGTATTTTGACGTTTTTAGCTACATTTTCAGACCCATTTAGCTATATTTTGACATTTAGGGTTCTAAAGCGTCGATAAACTTACATAACAAAACTTGTGGACATAGGTCCACGTTTTGGTATAGCCCCCATATAACGGTACCCCCCGATTTACGGTATTTTGAAGTTTTTAGTTACATTTTCAGACCGATTTAGCTATAATCTGACATTTAGGGTTCTTAAGTGTCAATAAACTTATATAACGCAACTTGTGGACAGAGGTCCACGTTTTGGTATATCCCCCATATAACGGTACCCCCCGATTTACGGTATTTTGACGTTTTTAGCTACATTTTCAGACCGATTTAGCTATAATTTGACATTTAGGGTTCTCAAGTGTTAATAAACTTATATAACAAAACTTGGGGACAGAGGTCCACTTTTTGGTATAGCCCCCATATAACGGTGCCCCCCGATTTACGGTATTTTGACGTTTTTAGCTACATTTTCAGACCCATTTAGCTATATTTTGACATTTAGGGTTCTAAAGCGTCGATAAACTTACATAACAAAACTTGTGGACATAGGTCCACGTTTTGGTATAGCCCCCATATAACGGTACCCCCCGATTTCAGGTATTTTGACGTTTTAAGTCACAATTCTAGACCGAATTAGCTATAATTTAATATTTAGGGTTCTTAGTGACCAAAAAACTTATATTCGAAAAAATTATGAACTTAGGTCCATGTTTTGGTATAGTCCCATATAACGGTACCTCCCGATTTTCGCTATTTTGAGAACTTTACCTACAAGTTTTAACCGAATAAGCTGTAATTTGAACATTTGACATTTGTAGTTCTTAGTGGTCACCACACCTCTCCGCCAAAAATTGTCAAGAAAGGTTGATGTATTGATAAAGCCCCCATATAAAAGTACCTCCCGATTTTCAGTAATTTGATGATTTTAGCAACAATATTAAACCGAACTAACTGTAATTTGACATTTAAAGGTTGTAGTGGTCACCACACACCTGATCAACAATTTTCAACATAGCCCCAATATAACGATATCATCCGATTTTCGGTACTTTGAGGATTTTACTTAAAATGTTTAACCGAAAGTAGGTCCATGTTTTGGTATAGCCCCAAAACAAACCTTCCGATTTTCCGTACATTAGCTTATTTGTTGGACGAACTTTCTGTAATTTGAAATTTAAGAGCCAACAAAAATTGTTCATTTAAGTTCATATTTTCGTATAGCCCACATATAGGGGTACATCCGAACTAGCTGTTAATGACATTTGTAGTTCCCACGTTATGTACCGATTTTCGGCATTTTGAGGATTTAAGCTACAATTTTTAACCAAATTAGGAGTTATTTGACATTAAAGGCTCCCATCAAAAACTGTCAATATAGGTCCATGTTTTATTATAACCCCTATATAACGGTACCTGCCAATTTCTAGCCCACCAAACATTGTCAACATACATAGGCACCATAAAAAGGGCCTCCCGAATGAAGCATTTTATGTACATTATCTGACATTTTAACGTACCCACTTAAAGTTGGGGACAGGAATGAAAACTAATTATTCCATTTTAGTTCAGAATATTTTATGGTGGAGGGTATGAAAAGTTCGGCCCGGCCGAACTTAACGCTTTTTTACTTGTTTTGTAATTTCACACTTTTTGCCTAGATCGTGCCATATTTACACAGTTTTCAGTATTTGATATTTGTTCGTTACAAAATAAACAGATAACCACATTTATCACAGTAACTGTCATTTTAAATTTCGTTACAACTTTTGACATAAACATTCTCTATTTTTATTTAAAATGTATGACTGTCAAGTACATTTTTACTTAATTGTTACTACGATTAAGTACCAAAAGTAACATAATTATGACGTGTCAAAATACTTATGACGTTTTGCATTTGTCTCCCTATTTAAACATCCGCCTACCTTAACAGAAATTAAGCTGGAATTTCTTTGATCCATTATTTTTTATTTAGCTTAAAGGTCAAAGAAAAATCCCTAGCTGTTAATATCCCGTTTTATGAATGCTGACAATAATTATTCGTATGTAGATTTTGTCAAAATAATTATGCCAGGGACTGTATAGTAGGGCTATAACCAAAAAATACCATTTGTGGAATATTGTTGTGGAAACGCATGTTTTAGTTCGATTCGGCGAAAAAAAGTTTCCGCACCGACTAAGATTTCTAAATGCCTTTTGAACATTTTAATAAAGAAACATTTTGAAGTTAGTTTTTTGAACAAACATTTATTTGTATACATATATAAATATTTATGTTAAAATAAACGCTTAAAACATCGGGATTTGAGGACATTTATGTATTCAATAATAAATATCTTATTTAATAAGGATATGCTTTAATAATGGAAAACATATAAGAAAACACTGCCATAAAAAACTTGTATGCAATCGGTGCGGAAACTTTTCTAACGGTAGGGGAAGAGTGATAATGCATTTCTTAACATTTTCCCATGCGCTATGTGGTGGTACTTTTGATATTTGCAAAAAATGCAGAAAAGCCATAACCCTAATGTATATTCCTCAGAAAAATTTAAATAGAACTCACCGCCTGTAATGCTCATCGTAAATTCACGACAATGTACGAGAACATCGTATGCATTTTCCATAACTTGACATTTATCAAGTTCCTCAAATAAACGCGGCATCTTTTTATGAAATATTGGAAGAAATTCAACAATTTTTGAAAATTTAAACGCAGTATCCATTAGCTTTCTATGCGATTGCCATTCCTTGTCTATAAGGAAAAATTTTAATAATTATACATATTAAATTAGGTTAATTGAAATGTGTATAAATAACTAATTATGAAGCAGTAATGTTTCTTTTGATCTTGCAAGGAAAAGTCGTATTGTTATTTTAAAAACTCTATAACACTTTACCGTGGATTTATTTCCATCACATTACTGCTCCACTAATTACATCATTGCACTATGGTCCTAAATACAATTTTTGTATTGAAATTGTTGTTTATTAATATTATTTTGAAGTATATACTTTTCTCTCAAAAATACCATGATTTTGTAGTTGTAGTTTAGAAGTAATTTACCTGCGTATTTTAGTATTAAAAATATGATTCAAACAAGAATTCGCATTTGATACCATAGTGCATTGTTTTACAATTCCATTTTCATACCTGGCATTGTCATAATTCCATTCCCCAATGCATGACGCATGCCCTTATATGATAGTTTTGGCTTGTTTTTTGTCATTTTGGATGTTAGAATATCTTTTATGCTTTCGGGATCGCTGGTAAAGAAGTGCGCAAATGGACCAATATAGCTTACAAAATTATGACCGAGTTTTTGGCAGTTATCTACGCTATTCTTGATTAAAGCTGTAAAAATTTTTCGCAATTAAAACAAAAAGAAAATATTAGGAAATCGTTTATAATGTGAAATAAAAGCAGCGGAGAATATTTTTCTGAGGATAGAAAACTGCATATGCCACATGAGCCGAAAATCTGGGAGCCACATGAGCCGAAGATCCCATTACCAAGTAATGTAAACAAGTTCCTTTCTGCATTACCAGTGGGCTGAAAAATAATTGGTTATTTTTTTACATTTTGCCTACTAACTTTACTCAGTGCTAACTAATGAGTACGGTGGCACAGAGCGTGTGTGTCCGATTAAAAAACCGAGGTTTGTGCGTTCAATAGAGTAATGATTTTTTACAGCCTCGTATCCTTGTATAATATTTTGAAGAGCTCTTACCTAAGATTACATAAAATCTTAATTACAGTCGAAATCCCTTATAACGTCGTCGTTTATAACTTCATATAGCTTATAGCGACGAAATCCAAAAGTCCCGAATTTCTGCCCTTTATATTCCCCACAAATAAATATCGCTTATAACGTCATATCGGTTGAAACGTCGGGTTTTTGTGAAATATTCGAATTTTGACACCGGTTATAAAATCGAATCATACGACAAAGGATATTTTCTCTCAATAATTTGTTGTGTGTCTATTTTTTCAAACTCAAACAACAACAAAATACCAAACTTATCCACAACAAACTCGAAGATGGCGGTCTCAAGTCAATTAAGCTTGAATTTTTGCCACCCAATGTCACATCTGTTTTACAACTTATGAACCAAGGTGGAATAAAATCGCATTGCCGGATCGGCAAATATCCACTATCCTGGCAAGAAAGAAAAGGATCAAAGTACGAAATGTAGGATACCTCGTTATTGTTAGATGAATCATGGAAAAATATAATGTCTTCTGTCATTGGTAATTGTTAACGGTCCTTTGAACAATTCTGAAGACATTTATCTTCATTCTAATTTCTCCCAACACGTAGAAGATATTGAATAATTAGTTGCCATCTATGACAAAATTTTCACATCTGCCATATATAATGAAGACGACATAATATTGAAAGTTTTAGATGGAGGCAAGTCTAACGAAGAAATTGCAGATACTACAGAGACAGAATTTCAAATGGCGTCAGTGTCAGAGGCGTGTCTAGCTGTATAAACTCTTCAAAAACCTTTCAAAACCTAAGTTAAATTTAAAACTTATGTCGGAATTCAAAAACACGAACTAAAATAACAGACTATTAGAAATAGTACCATATCCTATTTTAAGGTGATATATCTGCTGAAGAATGAATTTGATATGGTTATTTTTTATTAGTTTGTTTTTAGTAATTTATACTTAGGTATATAGAAAGAAAAAGTAAAAAATTTAATTGATTTTATTCATTTACTTAATAAAACCGTGCACCGTGGTGCAATGGTATGCACACGCAAGGCGTGGGTTCTATTCCCCGGCCAAGCAACATCAAAACACTGTTCAACGGTGACAAAATACCCCTCAGTAATGTTTGCGACATTTTCTGAGTATTTCAGCCATGTAAAACTTTTCTACAAAAGTGGTGTCTTAGACCTTCTTTCATCACAAGTGGACACTGACCTCCCCGTGGTGTCACCTGGGGAACTGCCTTTAACACCCGTTAAAGGTAGTGAGCTAACATGTGCCGCGCGTTCACCCATAAGAACGTTAAAAACTTGGGTTTGGGCGTCGGTTTAGTAACCCTCCCCTAGAAAAAACAGTCTATTTTGAAACAAGTGAGCCAAGGCTATAGTCGGATCGGGGCCGACTATGTGATACCCTACACCACTACCCCTGTTCATAAGCTTTTGACTAATAAAATTCAAAATATTAAAATTGGGATAGCTTAGCGCCTTTGCTCTGAATGTCTTCATTAACACAGGTCAATTTTTTGAAACGCATTTAAGTGCATCGACAGTACAAGCCAAATAAAAAATGGAAAAGTGGGATGTATGCCAACCATCAAAAGACTTCTTTCTCTGTTAGACCCCCATCAACCCCCAAAATTTCGTGAGGATCCGATCAAAATTTCGTAGTGTGATTGCACAAAAATGGAAAAAGGGATGCATTACCGACTATTGCGATATCTCTGTTGTTTGACCACCTATGACAACCTACTTCACATCGTTGTAAAGGTGATATTTTCTACTTTCCTTGCCAGGTTTTGCTTTCGATATACCTCCTACAGAAGGGAGATATTAACTTTGAAATAAAACGTTGGGCTTTTTTCCAAATATTTTTTGTCACATTCCGACCCCTGAATAATATCCGACCATTATCAAAAATCAAAAGGTTTTTTCCTCTGTGGGACCCCCAATAACACCCAACATTTCGTGACGATCCGATCAAAATTGCGACCTGTAGCGTGATTACAAGGTTTAGATGGACAGACGGACAGACGGACAGACGGACGGACTGACGGACGGACACACATAGCCAGATCGACTCAGCTCGTCGAGACATTCATTTTGGTATATATAAGTATGGGTCTACGATCATTATTTCGATGCGTTACAAACTTTTTGGCCAAAACCAACTTATAATACCCTCCCCACATAGTGGTGTAGGGTATAAAAACGAAAGAAAAGAAAAACAAATCCCTCAAAAGTAAACGACCCCCGCAAACGTTTTAAGGACCATGATCTGCGAATCCGCACCTTGAATGTTCGCACTCTTTATAAAGAAGGTGCAGTTTACGCATTGGCAGATGTACTTGAAAAGTACAAGGCCGACATTACTGCCATACAGGAAATACGATGGAACGGGAAAGGCGCTACAACAAAACCTAAAGGTGACGCACTGTATTATAGCTGCCATGACGTAAAGCATGAGTTTGGTTGCGGATTTGTAGTTGGTCGGGGTTAAAACATCTGGTCTCCAGCTTCACCCCAGTAAATAAAATACTCGCTACAATTCGAATAAAAGCAAAATTCTTCCACATCCGCTTTATTTGCGCTCATGCTCCTACTGAAGACAAGGACGAGCAGACCAAAGATATATTTTACGAGCGCTTAGAAGAAACTTATGACCGTTGCCCTGCCCATGACATTAAAATTATACTAGGCCATTTTAATGCCAAAATTGGAAAGGAGAATATCTTTGGCCCAACAGTCGGGAAATTCAGTCTCCACAGTAACACATCTGACAATGGTATGAGACTGATAGACTTTGCACCTGCAAGAAACATGGTAGTTAGCAGTACCAGATTTAAGCATCTCGATATTCATAAGGGCACCTGGCTGTCGCCAGATCAAAGAACAATAAATCAAATTGATCACGTTGTGATAGATGGAAGTCATGCATCAAGCGTCTTGGATGTACGATCGATACAGATAGCCACAGCATATTCCACTCTATTGACCCAACTGCTTAATCAAAGCACTCCTCGTCCAGATAACATATCAGGACAATGTCAAAACTTTGTCCACTCCATGCAAACAGCCGCAAAATCAGTACTTGGCTACCAGAGACCTCCACCAAGGAATCCATGGTATGACCATGAGTGTCGTGCTGCTACCGAAGAGAAAAATGCGGCATATAGGGCTACTTTGCAATCAGTAGCAACGCGCAGCGCACGAGAGAAGTATCGGAAGAAAAGGTTTTATCCGCAGGAAAAAGAGAGATATGGAAAAGAGGGATGTACAGGAGACCGAATGAAGTGCGAAAATTTTACCAAAGAGTGAAACATCAAACTGATGGCTTTGGAACTGGCACCTCCTCCTGTAGAGACGAGCAAGGTAATCTGGTAACTGATACAGATAGTGTACTAAGGATATGGAAAGAGCATTTTTCCAAACTGTTGGTATCCAATAGTAGCGAAGTCGACGAAGATACCACAGATCCAATCCCAGAAGATGGTATTGAATGTATACCACCCGGCCAAGATGAGGTAAAGACAGCAATAAACCGGCTGAAGAATAATAAGGCAGCAGGAGCTGATGGCCTACCAGCCGAGCTGTTTAAAACCGGAGGCGACACGCTGATAAGGTGTATGCATCAGCTAGTAAGCTCCATCTGGCAGGAAGAACGCGTACCCGACGATTGGAACCTGAGCATCCTCTGTCCCATCCATAAGAAAGGAGATAAATAAAGTCTTATCCAACTATAGGGACATAAGTCTTCTCCCTATTGCCTACAAGATAGTGGCAGGGATATTGTGCGAACTACTAAAGCCCATGGTCAACGAAATAATTGGACCATACCAATGCGGATTTAGACCTGGCAAGTCCACCATTGACCAGATATTTACCCTGCGGCAAATCCTGGAGAAGACCCAAGAGATGCAGATCGACACACACCACCTTTGTGTCGGTTATAAAGCAGCCTTCGACAGCCTGCTACGTTCAAAGGTATTCCAAGCAATGCCTGAATTTGGTATACCCGCAAAGCTCATTCGGCTTTGTAAAATTACTTTAACTGACACGAGATCCTCAGTTAAAATAGGAAAGAACCTCTCCGAAGAGTTTTGTACCAAAAGAGATTTCAGGCAAGGAGACAGCCTTTCGTGTGATCTTTTCAACATCCTGCTAGAAAAGGTTATACGAGAGGTAAACGCCAAAAGAAGTGGCACAATCTACACCAATAGCCACATGTTACTTGCTTATGCTGATGATATAGACATCATGGAACGATCAGTAAAAGAAGTAACCGATACCTTTATGAAGGTCGAAGGAGAATCTGCTAAAGTGGGTCTGGCGGTAAACGGTGAGAAGACCAAGTTGATGGTGTCGATGCGCAATGCGTCCATTGAGATCGCACCAACTGTTGAAGTTGGTTCCTATAATTTTGAGGTAGTAAAATACTTCGTATATCTCGGCACCGCCGTAAACACAACAAACGACATCAGTTGTGAAATAAAAAGAAGAATTGTATTGGCCAACAGATGCTACTTTGGCTTAAGTAAGCACTTTACAAAACACTGATACTACCCGTGCTGATGTATGGTTCCGAAGCCTGGGTACTTGCGCAAGCAGATAAGGCAGTGCTTGGCGTGTTTGACAGAAAAATTCTTCGAAAGATCTACGGACCGATCTGCGTTGACGGTGAATATCGACGTCGTATGAACCACGAGCTGTATCTGCTATACAACGACATCAATATAGTTAAACGTATCGAGATGCAGCGATTGCGTTGGCTAGGCCATATAATAAGAATGAGCGATGATGAACCCGCTGAAAAGGCGTATAAATTCGAGACACATGGCGGTACACGCAGAATTGGCAGGCCAAATAATAGATGGCGCAAACAAGTGGATGAAGAGATGACAAGGCGCGGTATTCCAAAAAGCGAAGCACGAAACAGAGAGAATTGGAGATCTTTTCTTAGTTCGGTCTATGGAACAAATGTTCTGTAATGGGCCAGCTAAATAAGTAAGTAAGTTTTAGAAAGAACAATGATGACGCCCCATATGAGCTCTTTTAAAGGGAGCATTATCAGTTAAGATTTTCTGATCCTGCAAGGAATGGGAGGCACAGTTTGTTGTTGTTCTGTTTCCTTTTTACTTCAATACCCCGTAAATAAAAAGGTTGAGGGTATAAAAAGTTCGGTCGGGCCGAACTCAACGCTCTTCTTACTTGTTTCAATACAATTGGTTGTGGAGAGTATAACAAGCCGAACTTTTTTAATTAATTCCCCAGAATAGGATTTTTCAATAGAATTGGAATCAATAGAAAAATAATTATATACCTTCTTTATAAAAGTTTCTTCGTCCAACGTTAAACTTGTTGACATCCTTCATTACACCATTTTCACATGTAATTCGAAGAATTTCAGTTGTAATTTCATTATTTAATTTGAAATTCGAAACATTTCACTTATAATTTGAGAATTCCAAGTGTATTTCGAATTATTTCATTTGTAATTTGAGAATTCCAATTGAAATTCGAATTTTTTCATTTGTAATTTGAATTATTTCATTTCGTTATTTCTAATTGATGACGGATTATTCCATTGACCATAGATTTTAGCCGTTTACACTCGGCAGCACATTCCATATTCCATTAGGAGTGTAAGTTATTTACATCGAACCTCCATCTCACTCTATCCAATGCAAAATATCTAAGTTTATTAAAGTACCTTTCGCTTTTGTTTAGAATGATCCTTCTCCAAGTGGTATTGGGTAGTTTCTGCATTCTTGCATTAATTTTTAATTAAACACTTGTACTGTTTGAAAATTATGATATAAACAGTACTCAATACATACTTGCTGGTGTCAATATAGGCCCAAATCCCAATATCATATGTGATTTATGTGCTCCTACTTTTGCTGCTAATCGAATTACTTTCCGATCATTCCAACGATGGTATATCCATAAAAATATTACACTGTATATTGCGATCGATAAGAACAAATCCATATTTTTCTAAATCTTAAACGAAAATGCTTCGAATTGATGATTGTTTCAGTGGCTTTATAAAGACTATTCGTACAATTGTACTCGAAACAATAGCAAACGCAAAAAAATTAAATTTTACCGAATGATTTAAAATGGATACGTGCCAGGTATAGATTGTGTATTGGCAATGTAAATTGTATTAGTTATGAACTCACCACATTCTGAATGAAATGTAATGTTCCATTTCATGTTCCATTGTTACAACGAAATTGTACCATAAATATCTATATTTTAGAATGCAGCTGTAACAATATACAATTAGAATTATTAGATTTGAAATGAAAATATATCACCTTCTAGCACATTGTTAATTGCTGCCATTTAACTATTTCTAGAGGTTACGTTTTATAAAAAAGTACAATTAATTTATGTAATCCAAACAGGTAATGTTTACACGGTGCTTTTGAAGCAACTTTAAATGAAACTACAATGTTCATAGATGAGAAAAATCAAAACAAGTAGAAAAGCGTTAAGTTCGGCTGGGCCGAACTTTTCATACCTTCTACCATAAAATATTCTGAACTAAAATGGAATAATTAGTTTTCATTCCTGTCCCCAACTTTAAGTGGGTACGTTAAAATGTCAGATAATGTACATAACATGTACATGCTTCATTCGGGAGGCCCTTTTTTATGGTGCCTATATCTAACTATGTATGTTGACAATTTTTGGTGGGCTAGAAATTGGGAGGTACCGTTATATAGGGGTTATAATAAAACATGGACCTATGTTGACAGTTTTTGATGGGAGCCTTTAATGTCACATAACTCCTAATTCGGTTAAAAATTGTAGCTAGAATCCTCAAAATACCGAAAATCGGTACATAACGTGGGAACTTTAAATGTCATTAACAGCTAGTTCGGAGGTATGTGGGCTATACGAAAATATGAATTTTTGTTGCAGAATTTTTGTTGGCTTTTAAATTTCAAATTACAGAAAGTTCGTCCAAACAATAAAGCTAAGGTACGGAAAATCGGGAGGTTTGTTTTGGGGCTATACCAAAACATGGACCTACGTTCGGTTAAACATTTTAAGTAAAATCCTCAAAGCACCGAAAATCGGGAAGTATCGTTATATTGGGGCTATGTTGAAAATTGTTGATGCAGACGTGTGGTGACCACAACAACCTTCAAATGTCAAATTACAGTTAGTCCGGTTAAAAATTGTGCTAAAATTGCCAATTACTGAAAATTGGGAGGTACCGTTATATGGGAGCTATTGTAGCTAAAATCATCAAATTACTGAAAATCGGGAGGTACTTTTATATGGGAGCTTTATCAATACATCGACCTTTCTTGACAATTTTTGGTGGAGAGGTGTGGTGACCACTAAGAATTTCAAATGTCAAATGTTCAAATTACAGATAATTCGGTTAAAACTTGTACCGAATACCGAAAATTCGTTATATGGGGAGACCGAAATCCGTTATACCGAGGTACCGTTTTATACCGTATATGGGGCTATACCAAAACATGGACCTACGTTCATAATTATTTCGAATATAAGTTTTTTGGTCACTAAGAACCCTAAATATCAAATTATAGCTAATTAGGTCTAGAAATGTGAATTTAAACTTCAAAATACCTGAAATCGGGCGGTACCGTTATATGGGGGCTACACCAAAACGTGGACCTATGTCCACAAGTTTTGTTATATAATTTTAGTGACACTTAAGAGCAATAAATGTCAAATTATAGCTAAATCAGTCTGAAAATGTAGCTAAAAACGTCAAAATACCGTAAATCGGGGGGTACCGTTATATGGGGGCTATACCAAAACGTGGACCTATGTCCACTAGTTTTGTTATATAAGTTTATTGACACTTTAGAACCTTAAATGTCAATTTATAGCTAAATCGGTCTGAAAATGTAGCTAAAAACGTCAAAATACCGTTAATCGGGGGTACCGTTATATAGGGGCTACACCAAAACGTGGACCTATGTCCACAAGTTTTGTTATATAAGTTTATTGACACTTAAGAGCCCCAAATTTCAAATTATAGGTAAATCGGTCTGAAAATGTAGCTAAAAACGTCAAAATACCGTAAATCGGGGGGTACCGTTATATGGGGGCTATACCAAAACTTGGACCTATGTCCACAACTTTTGTTATATAAGCTTATTGACACTTAAGAACCCTAAATGTCAAATTATAGCTAAATCGGTCTGAAAATGTAGCTAAAAACGGCAAAATACCGTAAATCGGGGGTACCGTTATATGGGAGCTATACCAAAACGTGGACCTATGTCCACAACTTTTGTTATATACGTTTACTGATACTTAAGAGCCCCAAATTTCAAATTATAGGTAAATCGGTCTGAAAATGTAGATAAAAACGTCAAAATACCGTAAATCGGGGGGTACCGTTATATGGGGGCTATACCAAAACGTGGACCTATGTCCACAACTTTTGTTACATAAGTTTACTGACACTTAGGAACCCTAAATGTCAAATTATAGCAAAATCGGTCAGAAAATGTAGCTAAAAACGGCAAAATACCGTAAATCGGGGGGTACCGTTATATGGGGGCTATACCAAAACGTGGACCGATATAGCCCATCATCGAACTTGACCTGCCTGCAAACAAAAGACGCATTTTCCCAAAATTTCAGCGTTCTATCTCCATTTTTGTGGATGCTAGAGTGATTACCACAGACGGACGGACGGACATGCACAGATCGACTCAGAATTTTACCCTGATCAAGAATATATATATTTTATAGGGTCGGAAATGAGTATTTCAATGCGTTACAAACGGAAAAACAAACTTAATATACCCTCCATACTATGGTGGAGGGTATAAAAAGTACCGAAAATCGGGAAGTATCGTTATATTGGGGCTATGTTGAAAATTGTTGATGGAGATGTGTGGTGACCACTACAACCTTCAAATGTCAAACTACAGTTAGTTCGGTTAAAAATTGTAGCTAAAATTGCCAAATTACTGAAAATTGGGAGGTACCGTTATATCGGAGCTATATCCGAACATGGACCTATGTTGACAATTTTTGATGGAGAGGTGTTGTGACCACTAAGAACTTCAAATGTCAAATTAATGCTAGTTCGGTTTAATATTGTAGCTAAAATCATCAAATTACTGAAAATCGGGAGGTACTTTTATATGGATGCTTTATCAATACATCGACCTTTCTTGACAATTTTTGCTGGAGAGGTGTGGTGACCACTAAGAATTTCAAATGTCAAATGTTCAAATTACAGATAATTCGGTTAAAACTTGTAGGTAAAATTCTCAAAATACCGAAAATCGGGAGGTACCGTTATATTCGGCTATACCAAAACATGGACCTATGTTCATAATTTTTTCGAATATAAGTTTTTTGGTCACTAAGAACTTTAAATATCAAATTATAGCTAATTCGGTCTAGAAATGTGTCTTAAAACGTCAAAATACCTGAAATCGGGCGGTAACGTTATATGGGGGCTATTCCAAAGCATGGACCTAAGTCCACAAGTTATATAAGTTTATTGACATTTAAGAACCCTAAATGTCAAATTATAGCTACATCGGTCTGAAAATGTAGCTAAAAACGTCAAAATACCGTAAATCGGGGGTACCGTTATATGGGGGCTATACCAAAAAGTGGACATATGTCCACAAGTTTTGTTATATAAGTTTATTGACATTTAAGAACCCTAAATGTCAAATTATAGCTACATCGGTCTGAAAATGTAGCTAAAAACGTCAAAATACCGTAAATCGGGGGGTACCGTTATATGGGGGCTATTCTAAAACATGGACCTATGTCCACTAGTTTTGTTATATAAGCTTATTGACACTTAAGAACCCTAAATGTCAATTTATAGCTAAATCGGTCTGAAAATGTAGCTAAAAACGTCAAAATACCGTAAATCGGGGGTACCGTTATATGGGAGCTATACCAAAACGTGGACCTATGTACACAACTTTTGTTATATAAGTTTATTGACACTTAAGAACACTAAATGTCAAATTATAGCTGGATGGGTCTGAAAATGTAGCTAAAAACGGCAAAATACCGTAAATCGGGGGGGGTACCGTTATATGGGGGCTATACCAAAACGTGGACTGATATAGCCCATCATCGAACTTGACCTGCCTGCAAACAAAAGACGCACTTTCCCAAAATTTCAGCGTTCTATCTCCATTTTTGTGGATGCTAGAGTGATTACCACAGACGGACGGGCGGACATGCACAGATCGACTCAGAATTTTACCCTGATCAAGAATATATATACTTTATAGGGTCGCAAATGAGTGTTTCAATGCGTTACAAACGGAAAAACAAACTTAATATACCCTCCATACTATGGTGGAGGGTATAAAAACCAAACAAATCGCTGCAGGGATTTTTAAATAAATCGCGATTCAAGTTGACATTTTAGGGGTTTTTTGGGTTTTCACGATTTTGCTTGGAACCGCAAGTCCTATCGAAATGGGACTATCGAATATGTTGTAGCTATGAAAATTCTCTACAAGATTGACCTTTATGTAAAGTTCGTAGTTTTTACCGTTATTGAGATATAGAAGTTCATATTGGGGCTATGCATTGGCGGTATCGCTACCTTATAAAACAATGTCATACATGGTGCGTCTTAACTAACTTTAAGTGAATACCGCTTACACCTGGGAAGTTTTAGCATATTTTGAACAGATTAACGGAAAAACATACGAAATTTCATAATGGTCAATCGTGTAGAGAATTTTCATAGCTACAACATATTCGATAGTCCCATTTCGATAGGACTTGCGGCTTCCAAGCAAAACCGTGAAAACCTAAAAAATTCTTAAAAATGATTTATTTAAAAAGCGCTCCGGTGATTTTTTCGGTTTTCTGATTTTTTCATCTATGAACATTGTAGTTTCAGAATCCACAAAAACTTCCCAGGTGTAAGCACCTTCCATTTAAAGTTGTTTCAAGAGCACCGTGTTTAACCTGGTCTAATGTACAAACATCTATCTGTGTGGTTAATTTATATCAACATATTGAAACCTCAAACAAAAACAAAAAACCAACAACAACAGGTCGATTCGCCGACAACTTTTTAAGTATCTCCAGCCTGTCACTGGTAACAGAAATAAGAAAAAATGATTAGAGAGTTAAATAATGCAGATTGTTTCAAGATTTTCACTTGAACTTCCAACTCTACTTAAACTTGGACTCTGAAATCAGATTTTTATCGAAGTTTTCTGAAAAAATTTCCATTTTCTCCAAATTTTCCTTTGAAATTTAACAAATTTTCAAAGAGATGCATTTTAAGAATGCACATTTTCCTGTGATTGCTTTCGAAAATCTGCCAAATAATCTGCGCATACTCTAAAAGAAAATTGATGATTAATTAATTGTTAGTACAAGTAAAATTCCTAAACTTTAGTTTAGATTTGGCTTATGAACTACAACGGTAAGGGAGAGTTTATGTGTACTTTTGCACTAAAATTACTAAAAAAGTTGAGGTAGAATTCTGAAAATTGGAATGAGAGAGTGGAACAATGATAGAGTGTAGGGTTTTTATACCCACAGCATTTCATTTTTTCATTTCATTTTATTTATGTATAATCTAAAGCCTTCTTGGCTGTAGTCGATTACACAAGGCAACAGTAGAGACGTACATAAAATAATTTTACAATATAATTTACATTATTAGATATTAAGTTTACATTACATAAAAAAAACCAAACTTAAATCTAAATAATAAGTTTATATTTAACACGAATATGGATGAATATAATATACATCTAAAAGCAGTTAAAACAAGTGAGAAAAGGCTGTAGTCGGTACGGGGGCGACTATGTGATACCCTACACTACTACCTCTGTGCATAATCTTTTCACTCGAAAACATTTCTTTTGGGGAGATACGAAAGTTTTCACGTTTCTGGCTTTTATACCAAATGACTTAAGGCGAACTGAACCAACGACATCACCAACATCAATATTCTTCTATTTCTGTGAGAAAATTTCGTGATGATCCGATCAAAATTCCGACCTGTAGTGTGATTGCAGAAAAAGTGGAAAAAGGGATGTATTACCGACTATTGCGATATTTCTATTATTTGACCACCTACGCCAACCTACTACATAATTTTAAAGATGGGATTTTCTACTTTCCTAGCCGGGCTTTGCTTTTAGATGGTCCCCAACCAAAGGTGTGATATGCGTCATTATAACTAAAATCGCAAAAATGAAAAGTTGGGTTCTTTTAGCGACTATTGCGATATCTTCGTTGTGTGACCGCCTACGACAACCTACGTTACATCGTTTCAAAGGCGATATTTTCACTTTCATTGCCAAGTTTTGCTTTTTATATACCCCTTATAGACGCTGAGATATTTGCTTTGGAATAAAATGTAGACTTTTTCTCCAAATAACTTTTTTGCTCATTCCGACCCCTAATTATTATCCGACCATCACCAAAATCAATTGGCTTCTTCCCCTCCGGGACCCCCATCAACACCCAAAATTTCGTGACGATCCGATCAAAATTGCTACTTGTAGCGTGATTTCCAAAAAAGTGGAAAAATGGGATGTATTACCGACTATTGCAATATCTCCGTTATTTGGTCACCTACGCCGACCTAGTTTGCATCATTGTAAAGATGGGATCTTCTGCTTTCATAGTCAGGCTTTGCTTTTGAAAAGTCCCTAACCAAAGCTGTGATATTCGTCATTATAATTAAAATCGCAAGAATGAAAATTTGGGTTTTATTTGCCACTATTGTAATATCTCCTTTGTTTGATCACCTACGAGAACCTACTTTACATCATTAGAAAGGTGATATTTTCTACTTTTATTGTCAGGTCTTGCTTTTGGTATACCCCATATAGAAGCTGAGATATTCGCATTGGAAAAAACGTTGTCTTTTTATCCACGTAAGTTTATTGCCCATTCCGACCCCTGAACATTATTCGACCATCACCAAAATCAATAGGCTTCTTCCCCTTCGGGAATCATCGACACCCAAAATTTCGTGACGATCCGATCAAAATTGCGACCTGTAGCGTGATTACAAGGTTTAGATGGACAGATGGACAGACGGAAGGACGGACGGACACACATAGCCAGATCGACTCAGCTCGTCGAGACATTCATTTTGGTATATATAAGTATGGGTCTACGACCATTATTTCGATGCGTTACAAACTTTTTGGGCAAAACCAACTTATAATACCCTCCCCACATAGTGGTGTAGGGTATAAATATAAAATGTAAAAATAAGTAGATTCTAAAACAAAAATGTCTAAATCTTTAAAGAAAACAAGTAAAAAAGTATCAGTCGGCTTTGCCGACAGAGATATACCCTCAGCCTTTGTATATTGAAAATTTTGGACGTTAGAACCGACAAAAATGTTGATTAGGATTAAAGATCAAAAGTTTTGCAGGGGAGATACTAAAAAGAATGGATCTCCAACCACTACATATGGTACCTTAGAGGGTTTTTACACCCTTCGGGCTGTTTGCTCAAGAAGTATGGACTTGCCCCTGAAAAAACATTTACCATCTTAATTGAGGCAGCGAATGCAAGTTGCTTCAACAAAAATCAAAGTGATTCCATATCAGGCCTTAAAGTGAACTTATCCCAAATTTTGTGTGGGAGGTACCGGATGCAGTCGACAAATATAGTCCACAATTGAACCTGATTTAAATCTGGTAGATATATTAGGATGTGTAAAGTATGGACAAATTCGGCCACTCCCTTCAAGAGTTACCGTACGAACAATTTTTTCGAACATTTTTGAACTTTTGTGGGAGAGGTACCTGAAGGAGTGGACCGATATGGCTTATCTTCGAATTTAAACTATGTTTGGACAAAATATTACTAAGGCCAAGTTTTGGATCGAATCGCCAGATCCGTTCGAGAGTTATCTTGCGCTTCAACCACCTCATACGGTGTCATAGGGTTTTTTTGCAACTTTCAGGCTATTTTCTCAGGAAGTATGGACTTGCCCCTGATGAAACTTATACCGTCGTATGGGGGGCAGTAAATACAAGTTGCTAAAACAAAAATCAAAGCGATTCGAGAGGTGACCCTAAACTGAACTTTTCCGAAATTTTGTGTGGGACTCAATCGGTCCACTCAATCGGTCCACTCCTTCGGGTATCTCCCACACCAAATTTCGGAAAAGTTCAGTTTAGGGTCACCTCTCGAATCGCTTTGATTTTTGTTTTAGCAACTTGTATTTACTGCCCCCCATACGACGGTATAAGTTTCATCAGGGGCAAGTCCATACTTCCTGAGAACATAGCCTGAAAGTTGCAAAAAAACCCTATGACACCGTATGAGGTGGTTGAAGCGCAAGATAACTCTCGAACGGATTTGGCGATTCGATCCAAAACTTGGCCTTAGTAATATTTTGTCCAAACATAGTTTAAATTCGAAGATAAGCCATATCGGTCCACTCCTTCAGGTACCTCTCCCACAAAAGTTCAAAAATGTTCGATGCATGATACGATGGGCAAAGTATGGACCAAATCGGTTGCTCCCTTCAAGAGTTATCGTGCGCACAAATTTTCCAAACATTTTCCAACTTTTGTGGGGGAGGTACCGGAAGGAGTGGACCGATATAACCCATCTTCGGACTTAAACTAAGTTTGGACAAAATATTGCGAAAGCCAAAATTTGAACCGAATCGGTTTATCCGTTCGAGAGTTATCGTGCGCTCCAGCCAGCCAGATAGACAGACGGACGGACATTGCTCAATCGACTCCAAATTGTCTGAAACACATTTCGTCCAAACATACTTGGGGTCTAAAACCATTATTTCGATGAGGCACATTTTGCCCGTATGAAAGTGTATATACCCCCGTTAGCATAAATGCTGAGGGTATAAAAAATCAAAACAAACAATTAAAACACAAAACAAAGAAGAAACTGAGAATACAGTAATACGGCATATTCACTGAAACGACCAGAGGCATCGTCAGTATTTTTAATGTCACACACGGAAATACAAATATATGCAGCTGGAACCAAATTTTTTGTAAACCTCACACTATTTCGAACATTCTTCAAAAAATTTGGAGAGTGGCGAAGGATGGCGAAGTTAGAAAAACTCAACTTCAATTTTTAAGATTTGGAAAAAACCGCAAGCAAGTATTATAAAAAATGTGATTTCCGGCACATTTTATGCGATAATGTGTACAAATTTTTATGTAAAAGTAATTAGGAAACCTTGTACTAAAACTTCCATTTCGAAAAACATAATTTTATCCTTTCAATTTTGAGTTATTTGCCTTGTAAGAAGTCACAACCTTACTGATGTTTTCAAAGTTTTTAAGAGATCATAGGTAAATGTCAATTTCTTCTGTTTTGTTTTATTAAACACCGTTATAAATTACAAAATCAGTGCTGGAATAATAAAATATGATATGTTTAGAGACAATTTGCTGAATTGTCGCAGAGATTTGCTGATATTGATTTCTCGATTTTTGGGACCAGTGTGCATTGGTATTATATGAACGGATACTGTTAAAATCTTGAAATTTGCCTCCATATAATAATACTGCCAGATTTCAGTGTTTTGACGATTTTAGCCTCATGTTTATGCCAAATTAGCTATAATTTGGCATTTGGGAATCCCGGTGATCAATAAACTTCTTTACTAAAAATTATGGACATAGTTTCACGTTTTATTATAGCCATTCATTGAATAAACGAAAAAAGTTTCATTGAATTAAAATTAACGAATTTGTTCATTAATTTAATGAAACTTTTTCATTAATGCAATGAAACTTCTTCATTGATGCAATGGAACGTCTTCATTGATGCAATGGAACCTCTTCATTAGTGCAATGAAACTTTTTCATTAATGAAATGAAACCTCTTCATTAATACAATGAAATACTTTCATTAATACAATGAAATACTTTCATTAATACTATGAAAACTTTCATTAATGCAATGAAATATTTTCATTAATGTAACGAAATACTTTCATTAATGTAAAAAAAATAAAAATATGAATGTCTAATTTTTGGTACCAAATGTGTTCATATCTACTCCTAACAAGTTAAATTTCTCCAAAATAAATTTGTTATGGATTACTATACTCTTTGAGAATAGCATCAAAAAAGAGAAAATTTAACAGGTTGGATTTCGAGGTGAATTCAGTGCAAAAGTTAAGTGAAAGTAAAATATTAATATCAAACTAAATGAACTCTATTTTGACAAAACTTAATTCGAATATTGAAAAACAATATATTTACCTAATGTTTATGCAGTTTTGTGTTTGTGAATTTTTGAATTCATTATTGAATACTTGTGTTAACTGAAGGACTTTTGTAATATCATTTCTTGACTAAATTAAAGTTCATGTAAAGTTTTAGTTATGTTCCCCCTGTTTCCCCCAAACGATTTTTTTAAAAGATCAGTAGTAGTCTAAAGATTCTTTTTCAAAATATCAGCTGCATTCTTCCGCATCTTTGGAACTTATTCCCAAAAAATACTAAGGATACCTTTCAGGGTGTTTTTGTATATTTTTTTCAAATATGCAGGTGAAACATTTCAGCTTTTTATACCCTCCACCATATGGTGGGTATAATTAAATTTGTCATTCCGTTTGTAACATATCGAAATAATCGTCGGAGACCCTATAAAGTATATATATTATTGATCAGCATAAAAATCTATGTCGATTTGACCATGTCCGTCTGTCCGTCTGTCCGTCCGTCCGTCCGTCCGTCCGTCCGTCCGTCTGTCTGTTGAAATCAAGATACAGCTCGCAATTTTAAAGATAGAGAGTCAAAATTTGGTATAGAAGTTTTTATTACTTGCAGGATGGTTGGTATTGAAAATGGGATATATCGGTCCACGTTTTGATATAGCCCCCATAGAACGGTACCTCCCGATTTTCGGTATTTTAAGGGTTTAAGCTTCATTATCCTACCAAAATGGCTGAAATTTGGTACGTAGTCTTCTTTAGGGGTATAAAACTTTCCCCCAGAATTTTGTCGGTATCGGTCCACACCTTCATATAGCCCCCATAGAACGGTACCTCCCGATTTTCGGTATTTTGAAGGTTTTAGCTTCATTATCCTACCAAAATGGCTGAAATTTGGTACGTAGTCTTCTTTAGGGGTATAAAACTTTCCCCCAGAATTTTGTCGGTATCGGTCCACACCTTCATATAGCCCCCATAGAACGGTACCTCCCGATTTTCGGTATTTTTAAGATTTTAGCTTCATTATCCTACCAAAATGGCTGAAATTTGATACGTAGTCTTCTTTAGGGGTATAAAACTTTCCCCCAGAACTTTGTCGGTATCGGTCCATGCCTTCATATAGCCCCCATAGAACGGTACCTCCCGATTTTCGGTATTTTGAAGGTTTTAGCTTCATTATTACACCGAAATGGCAGAAATTTGGTACTTAGTCTACGTTGGTGGTATAAAACTTTCCCCCAGAATTTTGTCGGTATCGGTTCACACCTTCATATAGCCCCCATAGAACGGTACCTCCCAATTTTCGGTATTTTGAACGTTGTGGCCTCAATATTCCACCGAAATGGCTGAAATTTGGTATTAAGTCTTCAATGTGATATAAAACTGTTCGCCAAAAATATGTCTGTGCAGGTCCACGCTTTCGTATTGCCCCATTTCTGACTAAAATTCGTCGGTACAGGTCCACGTTACGATATAGCCCCCATAGAACGGTACCTCTGGATTTTCGTAATACTGAAGATTGTGACGTCAATATCCAACCGAAATGGCTGAAATTCGTTATTTCATCTCCCAAGAGTTATAAAAAATTCCAGAAGGGTATTATCAGTATAGGTCCACGTCTTCCTATATCCCCCTAGAAGCTTACTTCTTGATTTTCGGTATTTTTTAGTTTTAGCCACATTCTCTTACCGAACTACAGGAAATTTAGTATTTAGTCTTCTTTGAGCCTAAAAACTTTCCGTCAGAAATTTGTCGGTATAGATCGACGTTTTGAAATAGCCCCCATAGAATGGTGCCTCGCATTGTTTTACCGAAATTGCTAAAATTTAGTATTAAGTCTTCTTCATACGCGAAAGGACGAACTTAACGCCGTTCTTACTTGTTAAATATATAGAATAGAGACACTGTGCGGTTCAGTTATAGGAAGTATACGTCAAAATGTGGTCCTCAATATAAAATTTGGAAAATTCAGCCATTTTGATTATTACGGCTAGAGCTCTAAAAATGCCGAATATTGGGCGGTACCGATTTACGGGGACAACTTCAAGGGGTGGAACTACATTAAACTGCTACAACATTTTCTCTAATCCCATTTCCATGGGAATTGCGGTTTCAAGCGAAAACCTAACAAAAACCCTAAAAATGTGAACTTTGACCGCGATTTATTTAAAAAGTGCTCTGGTGGTTTTTTGTTTTTTCATCCATACCGTTATATGGGGGCTATACCAAAACGTGGACAGATATAGCCCATCATCGAACTTGACCTACCTGCAGTCAAAATAAGCGTCTTCCCAAAATTTCAGCGTCCTATCTCTATTCTTGTGGATGGTAGAGTGATTACCACAGACGGACGGACATGCGCAGATCGACTCAGAACTTTACGCTGATCAAGAATATATATATATACTTTATAGGGTCGCAAATGATTATTTCAATGCGTTACAAACATCCAACTTTAAACTTGTTGTTTTTAAATTTGAAAACAACAAATATGAGATTAAGCTTGACTTTCATACAAATAGTAAGTAAAACACACATCTCAACAAAACTGCAGAAGTGTATCTATAAATAGACACAAAGCAACCTGGACGATTGGTTGTTGTTATTTTTCGACAACTATCAAAATAGTTATGTGCATTCTCTGCAATGTGAAGACACATGACAGTGGGAGTAGTTAATTTGGTTTACATATGCGGCTACAAGAGTTTTTAGGTGATTCGGTTGAATTCGCATTTAAACGAATTCATCAGTCACACTTATTCTTGAGCTCGAGTCGTCATAAAATTGGGGGGAAGGGTTCTTTGTTTCAATACAAAGAACTAAGAGAACTGATGAGTCCAAGTGGCGTTGGACGAAACTAGTCTTCTATGCCATCCCCTATAGTAATCAATTTTAACTACATCCCACTTTAAAATTGTTGTTTTTAAATTTGAAAACAACATATATGAGATTAAGCTTGACTTACATACAAATAGTAAGGTTCTCTAAATATTAAAAAAATATATTCTTGTATCACATTAGCCCCAATTTTCATAACTGCCTCAAACTCGTATTTTAATACCTGAGCAATGATATCTGACTAACAATCAATGCCCAGGCGAAACAGCGGAAGGTAGGATCTTGAAATTTTAGGTGAGGGTTAGTCTTGGGCGTAAGTGGTGGATTTGGCTGGGTTTTTGAAAATTCGTAGTAGAAGGGTTACGAAAAGTACTTAAATGTACTACAATTTGTACGATTTGTGTGACCTACTGGTCATCAACGTCGAGACGAAACGGCTAAATCAAGAATCTTTAGATTCTGAGTGCGGGATCCTGTTGAAGTGCAGTTAAGGAAAAAGTACTAAAATGTACAAAAATTTTACCGTATTAGGCGAACGAGTAGAACTAGAATTCTGACCGGAAAATTGGGGCACGGACGGAGTGCGAGATAGTTGTTTAAAAGATTTTTTGGAACTGGAACAATAAGTTTAAGACAAGTACTAAAAGGTACTAAAAGTGTACCATTTGATATTGTGTGAACGAATAAAGTGTATTGGACACCACCAACACCATAAATAAAAAGACAACACAAAATTGTATTCACTAAAATTTTCATTTTGTTTTGTAAGACAAATTAATTTTTTCTTGCGTAGCTGTAAAATGTAGGAAGCAATTTTTGGGTTTTGTTTTGATCATTATCAACATCTATCTATAACAACGAGTAAAGTATGTATCGCTCTCCTAAAATTCATTAACATTGATGAGACAATCGGTCGTACTGTACAAACAAAATCCTATGATTACAGAACAGGAACTTGATAAAAAATCGACTTTACACTATGCGATTATTAAGAATCTATATACATAAAATTGAAATTTGTTTGTGCCTTATAGACTCGAAAACCGCTGAACAGATCTTACTGAAATGTTTAGGGTACATTGCTACATGGCCTGGAATGAAAATAGGCTATATCATTTTTTGAAATTTCGCGTTGATCTGGAGATATAGCATCAAAACCGGGGGTACCTTGAACAAATTTAGATTTTGTATGCAAATATCTTTAGAACTGTTACAGATACAATCTCCAAATTTTGTATGCGTGACGGAATTTGATGTAGAAATAAATTTACCAAATTATATTCAAATCGGTTCAGATTTGGATATAGCTCCCACATACATATATTTTCGGCCGATTTCCTTATTTTATGTACCAAACATGCTATTTATGTCCAATTTCGATGAAATTTGGAATATATGACGGAACTTGGTCAGGAAATAAACGTGCCAAATTATATAAAAATCGGTTCAGATTTGGATATAGCTCCCATACACATATATTTTCGGCCGACTTGCTTATTTTATGCACCAAACACGCTATATATGTCCAATTACGCTGAAATTTTGAATTTTTCGCGGAATTTGTTCTAGAAATAAATGTGCCAGATTATATTGAGATTGATTCAGATTTGGATATAGCTCCCATACACCGATTTCCTTATTTTATGCACCAAACACGCTATATATGTCCAATTTCGCTGAAATTTGGAGGGTCTGACGGAATTTGTTCTAGAAATAAACGTGCTAAATTATATAGAGATCGGTTCAGATTTGAATATAGCTCCCATATATATTTTCGCCGATTTCCTGTATTTTATGCACCAAGCACGCTATATATGTCCAATTTCGCTGAAATTTGAAATGTGTAACGGAATTTGGTCTAGACATAAATGTGCCGAATTTTATCGAAATCGGTTCAGATTTGGATATAGCTCCCATATATATTTTCGGCCGATTTTCCGCATTTGATGCACCAAACACGCTATATACGTCCAATTTGGAATGTGTAACCGAATTATATCGAAAACGGTTCAGATTTGGATATACTTCCAATATACATATATTTTCGGCCAATTTCCACATTTTATGCACCAAACACGCTGTATATGTTCAATTTTGCTGAAATTTGGAGGGTCTGACGGAATTTGTTCCAGAAATAAATGTGCTAACTTATACAGAGATCGGTTCCATATATTTTCCGCCGATTTTCTGTAGTTTATGCACCAAGCACGCTATATATGTCCAATTTCGCTGAAATTTGGAATGTGTTACAGAACTTGGTCTAGAAATAAATGTGCCAAATTATATCGAAATCGGTTCAGATTTGGATATAGCTCCTGTATATATTTTCGGCCGATTTCCTGTATTTTATGAACCAAACTCGCTATTTATGTCCAATTTCGGTGAAATTTGGAATTTGGTCTAGACATAAATGTGCCAAATCATATCGAAATCGGTTCAGATTTGGATATTGCTCCTATCTATATTTTAGGCCGCTTTTCTGTATTTGATGCTCTAAACACGCTATATGTGTCCAATGTCGCTGAAATTTGGGATGTCTGACGGAATTTGTTCCAAATATAAATGTGCCAAATTCTATCGAGACCGGTTCAGATTTGGACACACTACATATGTCCAATTTCACTGAAATTTGGAAAGCGTGACGCAATTCGTTCTAGAAATAAATGGGACAAATTATACCGAAATCGGTTCAGATTAGAATATAGCTCCCATATATATTTTCGGCTGATTTTCTGTATTTTATGCACAAAATGTGAATGTGAGACGGGATTTGGTCTAAAAATAAATATGACAAATTATATCGAGAGCGGTTCATATAGGAATAGCTATATTCCCATATATATTTTCGGTCGATTTAATGTTTTTGTTACGTATGTTCAATTTCAATGAAATTTTGAAGACAGTAAAAGTAGAAGTCATCATTATTTACACAAGTACTTATAGTTGGGAAGGAATTGACCAAGGCTACACCTATTAAGTATCATATCTTTGAGAGACTTCTTAAGATTTATGTTTTATTATGATATATGTAAATCATTAGGAATACTTATAGGCGGAAAGGCTTTCGGAGGGGAATTACCTCCTGAAACTTAAAACAATACCATAGTAGCTCCATAACAACCCTGAATAGGTATATAACTCCTTCATATCTCCTATATTTATTCGTTAAAATATTAAAAACGTTAATATAATTATGGCATTCCATTATATTTTATCGTAGTCGGGGCAGCAAAGCGCGCCGGGTTCAGCTAGTATTTAATAAATATAAAAATTATTTTTATATTATTTGAGAGATATTGGCTTAAAATATCCTCCAAATATCTTAACCAAAATAAATATTTTTTTTCGATATTTATCGGTTGCGTCAAATTGTTGGCAACACAAGAGGCCAGTTTTGCCTTTATAGTTCATTATCGTGAACAGAGGTTTGACCTTTATCAAATCGCACCAGAACTTTCCTTTCTCTACGAACTATCAAAGAAGAAACATCAAAAAGTTACAAATCATAAAAAACCTTTCCACTTAAGTTGCATAAGCAAATCTTATATTATATCATATCAGATTGATATATCATTTCGTGCCACTTTTCAACATCATCTTTATAATAAGGGTAAGAATATAAATAAAGTTAAAAGTGTACATTTATTTAAAGTGCAAGTTTTTAGGGCCTTTGGAACAAAACGTGGAACATCAATTCTGTGCACACTTTGGCTCAACTACTGCAAGTGATTGTATAAACGTGATAACCTACATATATTTGTGTTCTACCCACAGGGTAGACACAAATCAGCACACACATATTTTGAAATAAGTGCAATCAGATCATAACGCAATTCCAACTGTTTCCAATCCAGCGAGAACCGCTTCGGATTTCCTACTTCTGTGATAATAATATCCCTTTGTTAAGGATAATTCACATTTGTGGCTAAGAAACCATAACCTCGAAAATCTTAAGCATCCCGCCACTTGCTAATGAAATCTTATTAATACTGCTAATCGCAAATGTCGCAGACCAAGATTGGCAGAACAATATTTTTGATTAGTGATTTAAAGAACAGCTACCTACATCCACACTTCTTTTTGGCATAAAGTATTCAACAACATTGGAAGAAATCAAATCCCTCAGCAACAGTGTAAAACCTCAAAACCAAATTTTCGCCCATTATCATCTGTTCCATCAACTGGCTGTTGCTGGAACTTTAAGCTCAAAACGACAGCCCTTTCTTTTGAAGGCTGGATTAAGACACTCCTGCAAACCGCTAATACCGAGTGTGCAAAAACTATTCATAAACCATTCCTGAGATTGAGAGGAGCAATCTTGAAGACAGCCAAGAAGACGGTCTTAAATTCGAACTACTATTATACGGATTATTCTTAAATCATAAAATAGAAGAAGAATGCTAAATATTAAGATCACTCCTATGAAGTAATAATTATTGAAACGATCGTTAAGTATAAACATCATTAAACCCGATTTTTGATACATTACCTATAAAGTGAAGACGATCGTAAAACATAAAATAACCTAAAAGTGAGTAAACCTCAATCTTTATTTCAAGTTCCTGATTTATCTTAAAGGAAAATGTAAACGGAGTATTCTTGCATTATTTAATCCACACGTTATCACATACTAAGTGCGACATCTTCATATCAATAGGTAATGAATCAAAACACCCTGAGCATTTCACATAAACTTCTCTTGTCCCTTTGTTTTATATGATCGATATAAGAAATAACATTTTATTAACATTAAACAGCTTTACTCTACGAATGAAGAAATAATCTACGTGCAAGACCAGCAATTACAAAAACATCGACTGAAGGCCTTCATGGCGTGAACAGTATGCTGGTAAGTTTTGTAATACATAACCATTCCTAATTCCATATATTATTGTCTTTTATCGATCTATGAGAATGTTATGTGAGATCAAATGTTTAACTTGTTTCATTGATTTACAACATCAGATACTTTCTTTTCAAATATTAACCCTTTGAGGGATGCTTACAAGTAAATGATATTGTTACAGAATTCTTAATATATTTATATGTTTTTTGTTATTATCTATTATACATATATTCAAACCTTATCTTTATACATACATATCACGGTGTGGACCGTATATCATATATATATACATATACTTTTTTCCCGTATATTAAACATGAATTGAATAAATAGAAATAATATAATTCAACATGAATAGATAAAGAACTTTTGAAGACGTTTCTTGTAGTATGGGGTAGGGTCATATATTGATGGAGTGATTAATAATTTTGGGGTCCTAAATAGCAAAATATGCCTATAGGACACAGGTTGGTGTGGGTTAAGAGGCAGGACTCTCATAACACCCGAGAGAATGTATCTAAAACTATAGAAAAACACTATCTAACCTGAAAGGGTTTGCTTTTCACGTCGTGCATTATGAATAACAACCATAGAGGTCAAATTGTTTAAAGGGGTACCACTTCTTTCCATTCTTTTTTTGTTAATAACTAGCTTTTGGTCCATTTTTTTTTTTGATTAAATAAATAGGGAGTCTTTAGTAATTTTGTAATAAACAAACAAGGTTTTTACAGAGAAGGACGCGAACCCCGATTATCCGACTGCAGCTACCATTCAATGGCTCCCGAAGTCCTACCTCTGCATTAATTCAATGATGCCTTATAAAATATTTCAAAAATAGCATCAACCGCAATTTTATTGATGTGTACGTTACAAAAGTTAAAATCTTCAAAATTGTTATGCTAATATCGGTTGAGATATTTTGTTTAAATAAGGAGTTAATTTGGAATTGTGTACAAATATATACGAAAAGTACTAAATTAAGTACTATTTTGCATTGAGTGAACGGATAACAGTGGAATACATACATACATACCCAGCAAAATTTGACGGAAGGGGTTCTTTGCGATGACGTGATTTCATGTCATCTTTTGCATTGGTTCAAAGGAAGTCGTGAAAGATCCGATCTTTTCATTAGGATTTGAACCAATGCCAAGGAAGTCGTGAAAGATCCGATCTTTTCATCAGCATATGTACCCATTCCATCGATCCAATAGAGATGATGTTTGTGTTTTTATTTACACACCTGTTTATTTTCAATTTAGTATGTTCCAGTACTGCAAAAATCTACTAATTTTTACTATTTTTTTCCGATAACATAAAGGAAAAATTGTTATCGTAGTAAAAATAAGTAGATTCTTGCAGTTTCTGGAACAGACCAATGTTGTTAGAACTGTCGTCGTGCTGTTGTCTTACATTTCCTGCATACCAAACAACTAAAATTTCTAAACAGTTGGTATTATATGAAGTCCCAACCATCGAGCTAAAAATAGAATCGGACTGCACACATTGCTATTTTAAAAGTTCCCTTGTCTGTTCTAAATCTGACATAGAATGAAATCAATCAAATCTCGCTTCTTGGAATTTGAAAAAAAAAGTCCGAAACGAAAAGGAACAAGAATCTGAAAATAAAGAAGAAACTACTTTTGGAAAAAAACAATTAAAAATAAATTAATTAAGCATAAATGGTATTTTCCATAAAAAGTCTCTCCTCCCCGTTCGTTACATTTTGTTCTTAGAGATCCCTAAAGCAAGCCGGGTTGTAGATCCCTACATATTTCCGTCACTAAACAAAAGAGTATAAATTACCAAAATGTTGTTATAAAATAAAATTATAAAATAAAAGTAATTTACGAAATAAAAGATGGGAAGATAATTGAAAAAACCTTTTGTAAGATGAAAGAATATCAGTTGCGGAGAACGGAGGAAGTAATCTTTTGCGTTGCAGCGGTGGTGATTATATTGCAATTTTGGATGTAAACTTTTGAAAAACTAAACTGATAAATTAATTGTAGCTATTTCATGAATTCGTTTGAATTAATAAAGAGTTTTGTTTTTTATGAAAACCATATTTCAATACAGCATTTCCATTTTCCAAACAAGACATGAAAATTTCATGCCAAGGGGTTGGTGAAATGACATGCCAAAGCATTGGTTAAAATGACATGTCAAAGCATGGGTGAAAATGACGTGTCAAAGCATTAGTGAAAATGACATGTCAAATCATTGGTGGAAATGACATGCCAAAGCATTGGTGGAAAAGACATGTCAACGCATTGGTTAAAATGACATGCTTAGGATCCAGAAAAGAACGTCATCTTCATCGATGAAGATGCTAAAAAGATGACATGCTAGATCACTTGCACCCATGATTGAATGTCATCTTTGGCATCGAACATTTTTTGAGACACCACGAACAAAATAACCATATTTAGAAAATGCAGCGTGATAGAAGACCAAAAAAGAGGAGATACTTGTCTCGGCGTTTATCGCTATCACAAGCACTTTTGCTGTTATGGGCCCCCAAAGATTAGATTTTATTTACTGCCTCAAACTCGTATCTCAATACATGCCTTTCATACTTAAACTAAAAAAGATTACCATATTATTTCTACTAATATGCATAGATGTACTCAATTCCATAATAATAGCCGTTTACACTTTTACCCAAACACCGATGTATCAAAAGATAAATCATTTTTTGTCTCTCCTGAAAAGTTGTATTTTTTAAGATACGAGGTTGATGAAGTAAAGCATCGATATGTTTTTAGTAAAATATGAACGATTTTTTGTAATATTCAACATTTTCTTAGTCTTAATGTCTAGCTTATTTTGTTTTTCTGCCAGATAATTTTGGTCGAGTAGAAACTATCAACATCTATGGATACGTTGATTTTGACATATCTGATTGAGTTTTTGAACAAATTTGCATAGGAAAGCAACTTATATTGTAATAAGAAGTCTGGGTTATAGGAAATTTGCCAACTTGTGAAAACTAATTTTGTTTATATGTATCTATGTACACTCCGGTTCATCTGAATAGAACCAGCCAATATTTGTCAACAAATACCGTTATATCTGACGAAAGGAGAGGAATTCTAAATTATAATTTTGTGGACATGTAGAGTATATAGTAGCCGATATTTTCAATACCTAAGAAGTTTCACATATGCGTTATAACGGTACTTTTTACTCGCTTTATGAAAAAATATCAAAATATTAGCATTTTTTAATGGTTCACCAGGATAGAACCACCCTAAGAATTTACACAAATCCTTTGTTAGAATTGGTAAACTTTAACAAAAAACTATTTATAATTATAAATAAATGCCGTGAGTGTTAATTGCTATCAAATATTGTCTTGAAATTTGATGAAAATCGATGCTTAGAGCTCCAAAAAATATTTTTATGAAGAAATCGGTAGAAACAATTTATAAAGACAAAATTTTATAATAAATTATGTTCAAAATTTTCTATACTACAATAAAATTACAAAAAAGTCACACTTGATAGGTTTATGAATCCGAAACAGAGGAAATATGGTAAAGATAATTCAAAATTCTACATTTCCAATCCAAAATTTGATATTTATCTCAGGAAAGTGAATGCAAATCGATGGGTTCCACCCAGTTTCGTTGGCTGTGATCATCTACAGGTCCAAAAAAATAAGAAAATTCCACCGCCGAACGCTCCATGTCACCATCAAGTCCTTGGAATTTCAAAAGGTTCTAAGACATTTTATGTGAAGAAACAGCATAGCGATAGGGGAAGGCAGACGTTAATTTTTTCGAAAGGAAAGGGTTTAATTTTGATGGTTATGATGTTTACACATATTTTACTCATAGTAGAAGTACCGAAAAAATATTTCTGATCCGTTATTACACAAAAAAGAGCGCCTCTGTTTCTGTCCTTTCCGTGTCATGCGATATCTTCTAAATCAAAGCCCTTGATGTTGACATGAAGCGTTCGGTGGTGGGATTTTCTTTATTTTTTGGACCTGTAGATGATCACAGCCAAAGAAACTGGGTGGAACCCATCGATTTGCATTCACTTTCCTGAGATAAAATATCAATTTTTGGATTGGAAAGGTAGAATTTTGAATTATCTTTACCATCCCAGCAAAATGTTTGTAGCCAAAGAAGTAGTTAAATCATGAGTGCAAGTGATTCCGGACTACATCTTTTTACGTGAAAGAAGTCATGATTTTTACAAGGGCATGGTGCAGTGAGGATACTGTCTAATTTACTTCTTAAGCACATATTTTGCATTAGTTCTTTGTAGTGAATAAATCACAACAACATATGATTCAACTACTTCTTTGGCTACAAACAAAGATGTAGTTCGAAATCACTTTTATTATTTTTTGTATAGAAATTACTTTTTATGGATGCAAACATATTGCTGTTATTATAATTAACAAGAAACAAATTAATTTTTTGTCTTTTTAAGTTTTTTTTTTTTCAAAATTTTGAAATTTCTAAAATGTGAAAAATTTATGAAATGGATTCAAATCGGACATTGTCAAAATGTGAAGAACGGACTGCATTTTTCATGACTCTGCGTGGACTGCTTCAAAAAAAGCTATTCAATCACTACTTCACAAGGAACAACTTCAAATAAATTTTGCTGGGATATTTCCTCTGTTTTGGACTCAATAACCTATCAAATGTGACTTTTTTGTAATTTTATTCTAGTATAGAATATTTTGAACATAATTCAGTATAAAATTTTGTCTTTATAAATTGTTTCTACAGATTTCTTCATAAAAATATTTTTTGGAGCTCTAAGCATCGATTTTCATCAAATTTCAAGACCCTAATACAAATTTTTGCACAATATTTGATAGCAATTAACACTTACGGCATTTATTTATAATTATAAATAGTTTTTTGTTAAAGTTTACCACATCTAACAAAGGATTTGTGTAAATTCTTAGGGTGGTTCTATCCTGGTGAACCATTAAAAAATGCTAATATTTTGACATTGTTTCATAAAGCGAGTAAAAAGTACCGTTATGACACAAATGTGAAACATGTTAGGTATTGAAAATATCGGCTACTATATACTCTACATGTCCACAAAATTATAATTTACAATTCCTCTCCTTTCGCCTGATATAACGGTATTTGTATACAAATATTGGTTGGTTCTATTCAGATGAACCGGAGTGTATATTAAAGTCTTTTAGTCCAGATTTATTGCTGTGGAGGAATAATAATTAATAACATGCTAAGAAATCGACCTTTAACGGCAATAAACTTAATATAGAACACTTTTTGATGATTTTCCAAATTTAATTTGACGATTTTTGTAAAACAAAAATACTTGCATATTTTGTGCATATGCAAAAAAAAAAATAAAAAGTATGAGCCTGTCATTGCATTCAGTTTTCTTCAAAACGAATTTTGGTCCAATCAGAATTTTGTTATCTTTATTAATGAAATACATATGCACATATGCAAAATCCGATGTCCAGTTATAACATAAAAGAGTGGAAGGTTCCGTTTAAATAAATGAAATTGAAATATTTTGTTTTTAAAAATAAATACTTGTTATTATTTTGCAGAGTCATAAAAAATTATTATTTTATTATTTTATTATTTGTATATTATTATATCAAAAGATAAATCGTTTTTTGTCTCTCCTGAAAAGTTGTATTTTTTAAGATACGAGGTTGATGAAGTAAGGCATCGATATGTTTTTAGTAAAATATCAAAGATTTTATGTAATATTCAACATTTTCTTAGTCTTAATGTCTAGCTCATTTGATTTTCTGACAGATAATTTTGGTAGAGCAGAAACTATCAACATATATGGATACGTTGATTTTGACATTTCTGATTGAGTTTTTGAACAAATTTGTATATGAAAGCAACTTATGTATGTTGTAATAAGAAGTCTGGGTTATAGGAAATTTGCTCACCTTGTGAAAACTAATTTTGTTTATCTCTATGTATATTAAAGTCTTTTAGTCCAGATTTATTGCTGTGGCGGAATAATAATTAATAACATACTAATCTGCTAAGAAATCGGCAATAAACTTAATTTAGAACACTTTTTGATGATTTTCCAAATTTAATTTGACGATTTTTGAAAAAAAAAATACTTTGTGCATATGCAAAATATCCAAATATGCAAAATATGCAAATATGCGAAAACAAAAATAAAAATATGAGCCCGTCATTGCATTCAGTTTTCTTCAAAACGAATTTTGGTCCAATCAGAATGTTCGTATCTTTATTAATAAAATATGCACATATGCAAAATCCGATGTCTAGTTATAACATAAAAGAGTGGAAGGTTCCGTTTAAATAAATGAAATTAAAATAAATACTTGTTATTATTTTGCAGAGTCATTAAAAATTATTATTTTATTATTTATTTATTATTTTTTTATTTTTAATTGCCATGCTAAATGTGACATATTGGCGAAGGTATGTCTATTAAACGATGGCATTCAATAATGTTCTCATAAATTCGTTTTTTTTTTAATAATACAATTTGAATAGAATTTGCATTGATCAATGATTATGCATATATACATACATTCATACATATTGCTATGTATTTCTTCATTGTTAATTTATTAAATTTGTTGGTACTTTGAATAATGAAGATAGCTGAACAACAACTATTTATAATTAAAAATAACTATGTATTTAGTATAAGCTTTAGATTCAAAACAACCCATTGATGTTTATTTATTGACATCAGTTTGTTCTGAGACAAAGAGATATCAACATGTATCCGTTTATAGTTTGTGTGCTTATTTTGTTAATAACTCTATGGATATACCATCGTTTCAGTCATCGACGATTATTTGATTTGGCCACAAAAGTCGGATCAGATAAATTACAAATGATTTTGGGCTTTGGACCCATATCAACAGCGGAAAGTGAGTCTCTAAAAAAGAAGAATATACATAATTGTAAACAAATTCAGAAATCGATGCATGCGCTAATTACCTCCTATCGATATACAGTGGGTTAAGAAGTACTTCCATTAATTCTAATGTTGTTAAGAGGTTTGTGGACGTTTTAACAGAAAATGAAATTTAAAATGAAATTCAGATCGAAAATAAATTATTAACCAAAATTAAAAAAACATGTCAGAGATAAAAAATACACCATTCAGCAAGCGACTTAGAGCTGAAAACAGAATAAATGTTTGGCGCTTAGATTTGAAAAAAAAGTAAGAACGGTGTTAAGTTTGGCCGGCTCGAGCTTCTGAACTTCTGTACACAGTATTTAATTTTAGCAATTTCGGTTCGAAAACTTGAAGAAAAACCGTAGAAATACAAAAAAAACTTAAATTGCGGTTACACTTATATGGGGGCTATACCAAAACGTGAACCCATACTCTCTAATTTGTTTGCAGGTACGGAAACTGTATTAATGTATTGTACCTGTAGCGAAGACTAAATACCAAATTTCAGTTATACCGTTTAAATAATGTGGCTAATGGCCTGTTTCACTAAGAGCATTCGAATACAAATTCGTTCGAACTACTACCAAACCTTTATTTTTTGAAAAATATTTGAATGCTTTTATTTCAATCAAACATACATTTCCTACAACAACAGGAGTTTGGTAGTAATTCGAACGAATTTAATTTCGAATCGTCTTAGAGAAACAGGCCATTAATCTTTTTAGTCACCGAATATCAGAAAGTATCGTTCTATAGGGGGCTATATGACGTGGGTCCATACCGAAAAATTTTAGGTGGAACGTTTTATGCCCCCAACGATGGCTTAATACCAAATTTAAACCATTGTGGTGGGGTATTGGATCCAAAATCTTATGAAGACGTGGAGGAATACCGACAAATTTTATTTGAAACCTGTATACCGCCAATCTTCAAAATAGCGAAAATCGGGAGGTACTGTTTATGGGGGCTATATGAAAACGTGGACCTATACCGAAAAATGTCAGGTGGAACATTTTAAACCCCCAACGAAGACTAACTACCAAATTTCAGTCATTTCAGTGAGATATTGGGGACACAACCTTCAAAATACCTAAAATCGGGAGGTACCGTTATATGGGGACTATATGAAGGCCTTGACCTATACCGACAAAACTCTGGGGGAAGTTTTATACCCCCAACGACAACGAAGACTAAGTACCAAATTTCAGTCATTTCGGTGTGATAATAAAGTTAAAATCTTAAAAATATCGAAAATCGGGTGGTACCGTTATATGGGGGCTATATCAAAACGTGGACCGATATAGCCCATTTGCAATACCAAACATCCTATGAGTAATAGAAACTTCTATACCAAATTACAAAGCTCTATCTTAAAAATTACGGGATGTATCTTGATTTCAACAGACGGACGGACAGACAGACGGACATGTTATATCCAAATTCGAACCTGATCTATGTCTGGTATGGACCAAATCGGTCACTCCCATCAAGAGTTATCGTGCGCACAATTTTTCCGAAAATTTTTGAAGTTTAGTGGGGGGGGGTACCTGAAGGAGACTTAGCCGATAGCCTAAGATGCTAGTGCTATTTTTTATATAATTTTATTGTAATTTTTTATTATAATAAATATTTGAAATAAATAAATAAACCTGAAGGAGTGGACCGATATGGCTTTTCTTCGAAATTAAGCTAAGTTTGCACAAAATATTACGAAGGCCACATTTTGAATCCATTCGAGATATATCTTGCGCTCCAACCATTACACACGGTGTCATAGGTGTTTTTTGTTCCTTTCAGGCTATTTTCTCAGGAAGTATGTACTTGCCCATGATGAAACTTATAGCGTAGTATGGGGGGCAGTGAATACAAGTTGCTACAACTAAAATCAAAGCGATTCGAGAGCAGGTCCTTAACTGAACTTTTCCGAAATTTTATGTGGGAGGTACCCGAAGGAGTGGACCGATTGAGTTCATATTGGAACCTCATCTAAGTCTGGTAGAAATTTCACGATGTGCAAAGTTTGTAGATCAAATGGGTTACTTCCTTTAAGAGTTAACCTGTGCACAACATTTTCCGAACATTTCCACCTTTTTTGGGGGAGGTACCGGAAGGAGTGGACCGATATAACGCATCTTCGAACTTAAACTAAGTTTGGACAAAATACTACGAAAGCCAAATTTTGGACCGAATCGGTTTATCCGTTCTAGAGTTATGGTGCGTCTAGAGTTATCGTGCGTCGAAAGATAATAGAATTTGCCCCCTTATATAAAAATATTTTACCCAACATGTAGAAGGTTTTTTATATTGCCATAAAGATATTTTTATGGACCGAAATGTTACTGAACGCATGAGGTCGAGATATTTATCAGACCCATAATACCGCCTCTAAAGGTAAAACTAGTAATTTTTGCAAATATGTTTAAGTTCTTATCCGGTTTCGGGACTCTAATTTGGACTCTAGACTATTAAATATCGAAAAAAACCTTGGTATTTAACAATTATCCTTAGAGCACGGGATTCCAAAGGATATATTAATTTATTTAGTTGACTGGTTTCCTTTATCATTTGTGTATGTTTAACTCACAATATATTATCAAAACAAAAATAATTTCTTCAGATTTTGAATCAAATTTTCTCAGTAGCAAATGCTTTGAGCAGCACTGTATGTATGCTAGTTCTCTAAAGGTTTTCAATATTTCCCAAAAGAAAAGATTTTAATCGCCGTTTAAAAATCGAAACGAGCATTTTTCAAGTCGTCAGGCAATTGATTGAATTCCCTTGGTGCATCATATCTAATTCGTTGCTTAGTTAATTCAATACGAAATCTTACAACTTCAAAGTGTGATGCATATCTAGTGTTTCTAAATTCGAGAGTTTATAAAGAAAAACAAAAAATGCAATATTGTCAAATGTGCATTAAATGCTCTGAAATATCGCGATTTGATAACAAATTGGTCCAGAATGGTTTAATATTGATTTTAAATTAGATTAAAACTATTAATAAGTTATTACGAAAAGCGTATATGTCATTATATGCATTACTGAACTTCAATGCTTTTGGTGCGGAAACTTTTTTCGCGATAGAGAAAAAATGACACCGTATTTCATGGTATTTAGTTTTTCATGCTCTACACGGCTATGCGGTGGTTATTTTTGATATTTGCAAAAATTTCAAAAAAGTTATAACCCTAATGTGCATCCCATAACAAGTTTCTCCTCAGGGTCATGTATAAATATTTAACGCTCGACGATTCAACTATTATTGTCAAATCAATATGAATAGATATTTTATCGGCAGAACTTTTGACATGTGGTTGAAAACGTAAACATTTAGTTGTATTTGGATTTATAATCAATTTATTTATTCTTGCGAATTCTGTTATATTCCGTATAATAGGCAAATGTCATCAACATATAGAAATAATTTATCATAAAATTGCATGATTTTTAGGGTATCAATATATTTTTTAAACAAAAGTGGCCCAAGAACACTTCCTTGGAGAACACCATAATTCACAGGTGACATGGTGCTTTTTGCTTCACTAACTTCGACGTGTTGTCGTCTGTTGCGCAAGTAATCACAAAATAATTCCAAAGTCATGCCACACAAGCCAATGTTCTCCGATTTCTTCATTAAAATACTATGATCTAGCAAATCAAACGCTTTCGATAAATCAAACAAGACACCCCCAACGCCCTTGGCGCCACTGCATATATATTCGATCACATTCACAATAGCTTCCTTTGTACCAGACCCTTTTTATACCCTAAAGAGGGTATATGGTAAAAACCAAATTTCTTTTGCAATTCCATTTTAAGAAATTTAAAAAAAAAAATTTTGCGAGCACATCTACAATTTTTTGAATATAGAAGTTAAGGAAAAAAATTCTGGTTTCAAATCTGTTCGCGTTAACAAAATTAGACGATGCGCGCAAAAGTTATAGCGGTTTTTATTTTCATATAAAGAAAAAATATTTAAAGATATCTTATTTGTTGTTATGAGAAAATTTATGCATAAATCGTCAACAGCATTCCATATCTATACTTAGATGTTTAAATATTTATTAAACTTATTTTTATTTTCGAGTGCACCGATTGAGTCCATATTGGAACCTCATCTAATACTAGTAGAAATTTTACGATGTGCAAGGTATGGAATAAATCGGTTACTTCCTTCAAGAGTTATCGTGCGCACAAATTTTCCGAACATTTCCGAACTTTTGTGGGGGAGGTACCGTAAGGAGTGGACCGATAGAACCCATGTTCGAACTTAAACTAAGTTTGAACAAAATATTACGAAAGCCAAATTTTGGACCGAATCGGTTGATCCGTTCGAGAGTTATCGTGCGCTCCAGCCAGCCAGACAGACAGACAGACGGACATTGTTCAAAAGACTCCAAATTGTCTGAAACACATTTCGTCCAAACATATTTGGGGTCTAAAACCATTATTTCGATGAGGCACGTTTTGCCCGTATGAATGTGTATATGTATACCCTCGCTAGCATAAATGCTGAGGGCATAAAAACGTCAGACATAAAATTGACTACACGAAAAATTTTAAGGTCATCAGGTCAGAACTAGATAAGTTTCTGGTCTATGAAACACTACGTGATGCCAGGTGTCATTTGGCACTTCCATTACAAAGTACGGTTTGACGTACAGCCATGTGTCGCTTTGTCTACAGCGACTTGAAAAAATCAAGTTGTCTAAATAATGGAATTTACCTGTGAACATTTGTATTCGATCATTTTTCTCAACTTTCGACGTGGATCTATTAAAATCAACCTTTGTATGAACTCAATGGTGGTTGACGCTCGTTCAAAACGAATGTCGTGAAGGTCGTCCAAAAACGGCCGTTGTGCCAGACAAATTTTATAATGCCGGTTCGTCATGTGACATACCATGAGACAGAGGCATTCTTGCGCATTTATTTCAACCCCACACATTCCAGATTGCGTTAACACCTATCCGA
Organism: Musca autumnalis; assembly: GCF_047663935.1. Lineage (NCBI taxonomy): Eukaryota > Metazoa > Arthropoda > Insecta > Diptera > Muscidae > Musca > Musca autumnalis. Next base: position 153,252,040 of record NW_027411866.1, on the reverse strand, counting down.
ATAAAGATTGGTTCTCATTGGATGCAACACAATATCGCAATCGCTCAAAAAAGGCTCGTGCCTATGCCACATAGGTTTCAATCAGGAATTTTTTGACCAAAACCCTATTTTTGAAGTTTCGAAATTTTAATTTTTTTTTGCACAGAATAATAAAAAACACATCAAGTCATCTGAAAATAATTAGTTTTTGTAAATAACGTTAGTATTCGTTGATTGGCGCAGTACCAAAGTTGACACTTTTTTATGTAAAAATAAAACAGACTTTGTGCTGTAAAATATAAAATTTTTGTTGTACTGCGTCGCTGCATAAATATACAGATGAGAGACCGAAATTATTATGAATCGGGAAGCTGTTAATGAGTACTTTCATAATATTTACAAAAAGAACGATAAAATTTGTAAAATTAGCGTAATAATATCAATGTTTTTATATATATTACAAATTATTTTTTAAAAATATTTTTTAAATATACTTAAACTTTTAAAAAAATGTCCAAATATGTCCACCTCCAAATCGAATTTGAAAGATAGCAGGGGGTCTGAACTAATAAATTCAGAAGTAAAATCGTGCTCAAATTTGCCACAGTTAAAATAAAGTGGATTTTTCTATTTTAAGATGGTAGAATTTTTTGTAAATACCTGTTGTAACTGTACGTAGTATCCAATTGAAATAGAACGGTAATGCCCACATCTATCAACCGATTTCCCTTAAAATTTATATTTAAGGGTTTCAGAGTGTAGAAAACAAGTATGTATAATTTTTTTGAAAATAGGTCCATTTTTTGTCGTAGCCCCCACATAAAAGTATCGTCCGATTTTAGGTATTTTGTGGATATTAGCGACACTTTATGACCGATTCGGCTGAAATTTGGTATTTTGACCTCTTGGAAGATATGAATCCTTCATACCAAAAATTATTAACATAGATCAATGTTTTGGTTTAGATCCCACACAACGGGACCACCCTGTTCAACAAATTTTGGCAGTTTTTGGTCATTTGGTCGATAAAACGTAAGAATTGCTGTTTGTACACATTTATTATAAATAATAATTAATTTTAATACAAAATGGACGTTGAAATAGTTTTGGCCAGAAAATTTGGATTTGGGACCATTGTGCTATGGCCCAAAGAAATGTTGACAAAAATACGATCGCTTTGCTTCAAAAGACCTTTATAATATCGGCACAGGTGTCGAATCATGGATCTGTACGAATGAGCACGAAACAAAACAGTAATCGACCATGAGGGTCTTCGAAGGCGAGCCAAATCTAACGAAAGTTATTCATGGAAGAAGTACTTGGAAGAAAATGGTCGCCTATTTCTTCGACTAAACTGATCATGTGGTGACTATACGGCTTGAGGAAGGTAGGACGGAAGTACTTGGAAGAAAATGGTCGCCTATTTATTCGACTAAACTGATCATGTGGTGACTATACGGCTTGAGGAAGGTAGGGCGGATTATTTTGAGTGGTATATCGCAATTTGTTTGCCTGAAGCTTTCGGACAAATTCGAAAAACAAATAAGAGAAGACTAATACCAATGTACAATGCGAGTTCTCACACATTGATTTAAGCCAACGCCTTATTGACCAGGCAAAACGTGGAATCGATGGGTCATACGCCGTACAGCCCCGACATGGCACCCAACGACTTATTTTTATCCACACACATCAAGAAAAAAGGCGTGGCTAACGATTTTCTTTACCAGAAGATGCAGTTGAAACGTTCAAAAACCATGTTTTGAAGGTGGCTCATTCGGAGTGGAGAAAGTGCTTCAACAATTGGTTTGAGCGCATACAGAAGTATATGGAGGATACTTTACAAAACAACAACATTATTTTAGATGATTATTAGACCATAAACTTTTCTAGTAGCCCTCGTATAATATGATATCTGTCTCCACACATCACAGATTGGAGATAATTGTTTAAAAACTGCTCTTTGATATGTTATACTTTTTAATGGTATAGTAATTCTGCTTAATAGTGTATTTCACTGTTACAAAGAAAGTGTTTTATTTGAATATTAACCGGTTTTATAACTAATTAATTTGACATTGGATAAACGCCACTTAGTCTCCGCATATTAAATATTCACTACTAGGTGTTATGAATGAATATGAATCAATTATGGTACATTTACTATAGGTAACAGGAAATGTTGTTGTACAACAAACGTAACAACAACCAAATAGAAATTTGTTTTTATACGTAATACAAGTGTCAGCGGCTTATGAAAACAAAACATAAAAAGTGTCAATAATTTATATTAATTGACAGAAATAAATATTTGTTTGATATGTGATTCAAATTTGAATATTAAACAAAACAAGCATAAGTCAGTGAAATTTTAGTACATTTTAGTTGTTGTTCGAATTAAAAAAAACTCTTCGGGCCAATGCTTGCCATTTTGTGTAAAAATATGTTTGTTATTGTGTGGATGAAAAACTTATCCATAAATGGTGTCATACTATGTGGGGTAGGTCGTTCCGACTCGCAGGAGTCTCATTGATATGAAGGAGTTTTCCCGTTTTACTTTAGGAAATATTCATGGGAAACGGTTTTTTTTTTTAAATGAAGTTAACTTGTACATTTGTACCACGATGAAGCTACCCAGCAGACCAAATGTCGGATGTCCGACACATCGGAACAATTTCGGAAGCAAAATCGTTCAGATTTCGTTCCGATTTCTATAAGATTTTTCATAGGGAATTCGTTCAGATTTCGTTACGATTTCGGAGAGAATGTCGGATGTAAATTTTCGTTCGAATATGCTAATGTTTTTTTCGGTACGAATTCGGATCGATATGTCGGAAACAAATTTCCCTTTGCACAACAACCACCTTTTGTATATATCTAACAAGCACTATTTTAGTTTGTTGTCTAAAAACAAAATGGTTGGTTATAAAATTCGCATATACAATTTTTAAATATTTTATATATAAATGCAACATACAATAATTCAAGCTAGTGCTGATAGACTCAACATATTCGTACACAAAGTTTACATTGTTCTACTACTAAGTACATAATGATAACAACAGTGTAAATCATTAGAGAAACGTTTGAAATTACAAACTTCCAATAAAAAACATAACAAAGAAAAATTGATCAATAAAACAGAGATGTCAGAGAAAAATTTTGTCCATCGATATTCATAACACATCATTCCAAAATCGTTCAGCCATTTTTACGAAGATTCGGAAGGTACCTCAGATTTTCATACGACATTATTCCGAAATCGTTCAGAAATCTGTACGAAAATTCGGAGGAATAAATTTGCATTCCGAATTTCCCAAGTATTTTCTTTCGAATTCTGAACGAAATCGATCAGATTTCGCTCCGACATTTCGTTCCGAAATTATGTCAACCACTTCATACAACTTTCGTTTAGATATCGTTAAGATTTCGGATCCGACGGCAGACGTAGCGTCTGAATTTTGTTCCAATTTCGTTAGGATGTCGGTACGGTAATAAGCAGCATATGTTTATTGCTGAAGTTTCTATGTTTTGGTCTCCCCTTATTGAGAAATTAGTGACTTTGCAATTAGTATGTATTAGTATTCATACGGGGCAAAATGTGTCTCATCGAAATAATGGTTTTAGACCCCAAGTATGTTTGGACGAAATCCGTTTCAGACAATTTGAAGTTAATTTAGCCATGTCCGTCCGTCTGCCAGGCTGGAGAACACGATAACTCTCGAACGGATGAGCCGCTTTGGTCCAAAATTTGGCTTTCGTAATATTTTGTCCAATCTTAGTTTAAGTTCGAAGATGGGTTATATCGGTCCACTCCTTCCGGTACCTCCCCCACAAAAGTTCGGAAAATTTGTGCGCACAATAACTCTTGAAGAGAGTAACCAATATGGTCCATACTTTGCACATCGTAAAATTTCTAGCAGACTTAGATGAAGTTTCAATATGGACTCAATCGGTCCACTACTTCCGACTACTAGTTTAGGGCCGGCTCTCGAATCGCTTTGATTTTTGTTGCAACAACTTGTATTTATTGCCCCCTTTACGACGCTACAAGTTTCATCAGGGGCAAATCCATACTTCCTGAGAAAATAGGCTGAAATTTGCAAAAACCCCTATGACACCGTGTTTGGTCGATTCGGTACAAAATTTGGCTTTCGTAATATTTTGTCCAAACTTAGTTTAAGTTCGAAGATAAGTCATATCGGTCCACTCCTTTAGGTACCTCCCCCACAAAAGTTCAAAAATGTTTGAAACAATTGTGCGCATGATAACTTTTGAAGGGAGTGACCGATTTTGTCCATACTCTACACATCCTGATATATCTACCAGATATAGATCCAGTTCGAATATGGACTATATTTGTCCACTCCTTCGGGTACCTCCCACACAAAATTTCGGATAAGTTCAATTTAAAACCTGCTGTCGAATCACTTTAATTTTTGTTGAAGCAACTTGCATTCGCTGTCTCCATTACGACGGTAAATATTTTTTCAGGGGAAAGTCCATACTTCTTTAGAAATCAGCCCGAAAGTTGTAAAAAACCCCTTCGTCATATTTTGTCTAAACTTTGTCAGTTCGAAGATGGGCAAAAAGGTCCACAACTTCCGGTAATTCCCTCCCCCCAATATTTAAAAAATGTTACTAAAATGGTATGCACGATATATCTTTAACGGGGCTACCAATATGGTCCAAACTTTGGATCTCCTAATATTTTGTCCACATTTAGTAAAACTTCTAAAATGGACCACATCGGTTCTCTCCTTAGGGTACTCCCTCACAAAAGTTCAACATTTGTGTCAAAGTGCAGTTTAGGATCTGTTCGAAGATTCTTTGGAAATTTTTACCGATGCCGTTCGTTGTGGTACTGTTTACAGCGATATTATGTATTCCGTGGACAAGTCCATGCTTCCTGGAATACTGGTGCAAAAGTTATATGATGCCCCATTGAAATGACTAGTCAGCGCGATATCTATCGAAAAGATATGACTCCCAAAATAAGATCCACTTTCATAATGGACAATGTCGGTCCATTCCTTTAATCCTAATCCACATTTTTGTCGGCAAGTTCAAATGTCCAAAAAGGTCCAAAAAAATATGAAAATACCCTAAGTACATTCGATCTGCCCGTAGATGAAAGTTTAAATTCACATAGGCTGAGGGTATATCTCTGTCGGCAAAGCCGACTGATCCTTTTTTTTATTTGTTTTTAATTAAAAGTTCCATAATCTTTCATTCAAAAGGACAGTTCTTTTCGTTGGTCCTTTTGAATGAAAGAATATTGAACATTCTTATAGCTATACAAAATTTGGAGCGGAAGTGTGAGTTTTGTGAATTATGCGACATTGTTACCATAATTAATTATATATTCAATTTTTGTTTTTTTTTTTTACAAATTATCATAACTATAAATTTTAGTTTTGTCGTTTCTAATCTTTAAAAGAACAAGTTTTCTCGTTTTGATTAATAAAATTGGTGATCATTTCAAAAATGTTCATATTTTTATCAAGATTTTCGTTGGCCGCAGTAAAAAGAGCTTGAATGGCACGCCCACAAATTTTCTCTTATGTTCGCTTTTTTTCAAGTTATAAACAACATGTTTACCATTTGAAGTTTTTTATTTTGTATTTTTAATTACCATTAATCATTCATTCATATTCAAATTTGATTTAAAGGGTCGATTATGCATTGCCACTAAACTTGAGTTGCGTTGTCAGCACAACTGAGAAGAAATGTTGTATTATTGATGTCAACCCAACTGGGTTGTCGATAAACGTGTTATTGATTAGTGTTTTTTTTTTTAAATTGTTAACTCTATATTAATGCAAAAGGCACGATTCGCCAAAAAAAAAACTATTTTAAAATGATAAGTTCAGTGGAATTATTTTTTGATGATGAAGAAAATGTACAGAACATGACATCTATTATCAGAAATTTGAGGGACAAGTCGAATCCAATGGAATTTCCATCTGCACTGTAAGTTGAAGCTCATATTGGAAAGATCTGTATAATTAATAATTTTGTTTTATTGAAAAGAGGACCTAAAGCCGAACAAAAAGTACAAAAATAATTAATAATTTATTTTAGGTTTAAGGTGTATTTTCGATTGAAAAGGATGCCGTAGTTTACGCTGTGGAAAGGAAGACTTCAAAGTAAGTTATAGATCAACAGCAATACCCCCACTTTTAACAGTGTGCGCTGCGTTAAGACTTTTTGCTGAGGGAAGTTTCCAAAACTCCCATCAATCTTTATTGTCGAACGTATTGAAGGAAGTTGTCCACTTGCCCAGCAAAATGTTCGATGCCAAAGATGCTATTGAAGAATGGGTGCAAGTGAAATGGAATGTCATTTTTTTACCATCTTCACTCATTCTTTTTACAAGAGCGTGACCCCCAAAAGATGCAATTCATTTTCAGATCCTAAGCATGTCATCTTTGCTCACTCGGTGGAATGACATCATCAACAATTCTTTGGCATGGCATCTATACCAATCCATTGGCATGTCATCTTAACCGATTGCCTAGAATAGCATTTTCACTAATGTTTAGCATGTCATTTTCACCAACCCTTGGGCATGAAATTTTCACGTCTTGTTCGAAAAATGGAAAATGCTGTATTGAAATATGATTTTCATGATTATACCCTACACCACTATGTGGAAAGGGTATTATAAGTTTGTTTTGGTAAAAATTCATGTAACACCGCGAAATATTCGTCGGAGACCCCCAATGTGGTATACCAATCTTCATATCTCGGCGAGATAAAGCGATTTTGAGATGTGTGTCTGTCCGTCCGTCCGTCCGTCCGTCCGTGTGTCCGTCTGTCCATTATAAATTGTAATCAAACTCCAGGCCGCAATTATGGACCGATCGTCACGAAATTTGGTATGGAGGTCGGTTTCACATCAGAATAGATCGATATTTTAATTGGTGATGATCGTGAAATATTTAGCGGGTGAAATGGACCAAAAACATAATTTTTATCCGATTTTGTAGCTGCTCTGTAGGTCGCAATAATAGTCCGATCGCCTCGAAATTTTAAATAAGGAAAGAGTATATGACTAGGAAGAAGCCTGCAATTTGAGATGGCGATCAGATAATATTTAAAGGGTTAAATGGACCAAAACTTTTGTGTGAAATTTGTGAAAAATTTTAATATACAGCTTATATCTTTATTCCTGGAAGAGACATTCCAGGCAAGTAAGCTACACTTGGAAGACGATCTCTTGACCTTTCCATTGATGTCAATTATGTTGATTTACGTGCTCAGATAACAGAGTTACAGCCTAATATATCCAGTTATTTGTTTGTAATGTGATCAGAATCACACTAGAGGTCGCAATATAGCTCAATAATCACGTAATTTTGTACGATGTAATAGTTTAGGTCTAAGAACATGCCTACAATTTTGAATGATGCTCTCATATTATCTAGTGGGTTAGATGGACCATTACTTTTTTATGAAAAATATAAAAATGTTATTTTTGGTCCATATTTTAGTTCCTGGATGGTATATACCGACAAGGTAGCCTACATATGTAAAAATAACTACTGACATATCCCCTGATGCAAATTGCAATAATGTGTCTGCTAGATAACGGGCCTACTGCCTAATATATAATGGGTTTTTGTGTAGAGAACCACAATTTCCTCCCATACTACAAATTGTCTCTACCATGACACGGAAATCTTCAATTCAGTTGTCCAATTGGATTTTTATACAAATATTGCAGCATGGGTCGCTTTGCCACCTTTTTCAAAATGATTCCCCAGCCAGCCAAAATTGAATTTTCAACGGTGGCAAAATATCATTCAGTAAGGTTTGCGACATTTTCTGAGTATTTCAGCCATGTGAAACTTCTTTACAAGAGGTGTCTTAGGACACGCCGTTCGGACTCGGATATAAGCTGTGGGTCCCATATGATTGAGCGAATATGAATCGGGGTACACTCACTCATTGATATGAGAGAAGTCTCCCTTGTCCCTTCTAGGATGTTTGTGAAACAATTATTATATTATCATTTAAGCTTGGTGTGATACGGTACCAGAATCCACAAAGTTACTTCTTACAATAAGTTTATTTGTTCCATAAAGACATTTTGATTTGTGGAAAGCTAATTCCCAGGAGTAAAGGTGTAGGGTATCACATGGTCGGCCCCGTCCGACTATAGCCTTTTCTTACTTGTTTTTTATTAATTCATAGGAATTTGTGAAATAACTATTATTTAACTATCATCAAAAATATTACATCCATATTTGCAGTTTGTTGTTGTAATGTTTGTATGGCAGTTGTAAGAATTTCGATGGTTTGTAACCACAAAGCTACATACTTAAGTTTGTTTGTAGGTTTGGTAGAGCAGTTGAAAAGGTGCAGCGTGTCGTGCGGGTCTGTGCTGCATGATAGGCAGATGTTATGCACGGTGTCATCAATCCTTGCCCTATAGGAATTTACGATCTCAATGCCGACTGCAGCGGTTGGAATTCAGGAGAGGTATAGGTTAGACAGTTCCGGAAATATCACCCCCACCTTGTACAACTCCCTGTTTCACTCTACGGATCTTGGACTTCTTGATCCTAAATTCTACGTACGACTGGCATCCACACATATAACACACACATATAATTTTATAATATAATCCAAGCGGCGTAGTCTGCTCGATGACCTCAAACAGCGTGGAGTGCTTGACAGTATCAAAGGGTTTTGATAAGAAAAGCGCCATCATCACAGTTCTATCGCACGGCTGGCTCTGATTAAGTCCTCGACTAATATGTGTGGAGATGGCGTACAGCGCAGCTGTTGTGCTGCTTACGGATCCCATGCTATTGATCGGCAACTGGACAGTTATTTCTGATGCTGGAGAGGATTAAAGCCCCAAAAGTCTTTGCTACGGGCGACAAAAGCGAAATCGGTCTGACAGAGTTAACCTCCTCCGCAATTGATTTTGATTCATCTTACGGAACAAGTTGAACGCACTATGCTCAAACATTGTTTTTTTAAATTGTATTTTTTTAATTAGCCGGCCTTCGGCCGGGGATTTAAGACTTTCTCCTATGGACAGGTGCAAATCTAGGGCACGGGAACAACTTTTTTTTTAAATTTAAAATTTTTCTCTTATCAGCTGGCCTTTAACAAAGGAATTTTTGGAACTTCAAAGGCCCATATCTCGGGAAGTATAGACTTCCGCAACAAATGTTATATATATTTGTTATCAGGGTGACGAGATCTACCTGTGATAAAAATTTCATTTCGATCCGAGCATAGTTGGCCAGCTCGTCTTATGCCAAAAACACAAACTGCAACTCTATTGGATCGATAAAATGGGTTTAAATGCTGATGAAAATATCGGATCTTTCACGACTTCATTTGAATGGGATCAAATGCTATTGAAAAGATCGGATCTTTCACGACTTCCTTTGAATGGGTTCAAATGCTGATGAAAAGATCGGATCTTTCACGACTTCATTTAAACCAATGCAAAAGATCCAGTGAAATCATGGCATCTCATTGAACCACTTCCATAAAATTTTGCTGGGTGATAGAGGACAAATTGTGCCAAAGTTGGATCGTTTCGAAATTGTCGGAGGAGGAAAAAAGACAAAACAAAAATAATTTTTAGTCAAAAACGAAATTCCCTGGTGTTGTCGGCTGTATAGATGGAACCCATGTGAACATTGCATTTGCCCTCAATTTATCAATTAATATTTCAAACTGTTGTTTTATTGTTATTTTCACCATATGTTTGATACACAAAATTAATTAATCATGCAAATAATCAACAATTGTTAAGAAAATGTTTTTTTCCTATCAAATTTACTTCTTGTTTCTTCGAAAATATTCACTGCAACTGATAATATCTGGTTGCTGAAAAATAGCCGCAACTTGAGTTGAAGGTTGCCATACATAAAGTAATTTCGACAACTCCAATCAACTAAATAAAAAATAACACAAAAAAACAAATACAAAGACGGGACGATGATCACCATGTGATACACTTAACCACCACTTCTTTGAGGGAGGTGCTAAATTATAGAAAACGGGCTATGTAGGTCCATGTTTTGGTAAAGCCCCCATACAAAGAGTCGCGTCGACGTTTTAGGGATTTTTAAAATATTTGTCCCATTTGACCACCGAATTGGTTGTAATTTGGAATTTTGTGTCTCCAGAGGCTAAAAACATTTCTACCAACAAATGATTATATAGGTCCATGTTTTGGTATAGCCCCCATATAACGGCCCATATACATATAATTCGCGTCTCTTTAAGATATTTTGAATGTATTAGTACCATTTGACAACCGAATCGGTTATAATTCGGTATTTTGTGTTTCCCGAGGGTAAAAACATTTTTACCAACAATTTTATATAGTTCCACGTTTTTTATAGCACCCATTGAGCGGTATCCCCCGATTTTCAGTATTTCGAAGGTTTAAGCTATTTTAGCCTCATTATCACACTGAAATGACTGAAACTTGTTATTTACTCTTGTGTGGGACTACAAACTTTTTCCCAGAAATTTTTTCGGTATCGGTCCACGTTTTAATATACCTCTCACAGAACGCTTACTTAGCTGGCCCATTACAGAACATTTGTTCCATAAGCCGAACTAAGAAAAGATCTCCAATTCTCTCTGTTTGCTGCTTTGCTTTCTGGAATACCGCGCCTTTTCATCTCTTCATCCACTTGTTTGCTCCATCTAAGCTTAGGCCTGCAGATTCTGCGTGCACCGCCACGTGTCACATATTTATACGCCTTTTAACGGATTCATCATCGCTCATTCTTATGATATGGCCTAGCCAACGCAATCGTTGCATCTCGATAAGTTTATCTATACGGATGTCGTTGTATAGCAGATACAGCTCGTGGTTCATACGACGTCGATATTCACCGTCAACGCAGATTCGTCCATAGATCTTTCGAAGATTTTTTTCTCTCAAACACACCACGCACAGCCTTGTCTGCTTGCGCAAGTACCCATGCTTCGGAGCCATACATCAGCACGGGTAGTATCAGTCTTTTGTAAAGCGTTATTTTTGTTTGACGATATGTGGCTTTGTTTTTAAGCTGCTTACTTAAGCCAAAGTATCATTTGTCAATACAATTCTTCTTTTAATTTCACTACTGATGTTGTTTGTTGTGTTTACGGCGGTGCCGAGGTAGACGAAGTGTTTTACTACCTAAAAATTATAGGAACCAACGTTAACAGTTTGTCCGATCTCTATGGACGCATTGCGCGTTGACACCATCTACTTGGTCTTCTCGTCGCTCACCGCCAGACCCACTTTATAAGATTCCCTTTCGATATTTGCAAACGCATCAGTTGCTTCCTTTACCGTTCATCGGCATAAGCAAGTAAAATATGGCTGTTTGTATATATTGTTCCACTTCTTTTGACCTACGCATCTGGTATAGCCTTTTCCAGCAGATTGTTGAATAAGTCACACGAAAGGTTGCCTCCTTATTTGAAAACTTTTATGGTACTAAACTCTTCAGAGTGGTTCTTTCCTATTTTCATTGAGGTCCGAGTATCAGTTATTGTTATTCTACAAAGCCGAATGATCTTTGCAGGGATAACAAATTCAAACATGGCTTGGAATACCTTTGAACGTAGAGGGCTGTCGAATGCTGCTTTGTAATCGAGAAAAATGTGGTAGGTGCCGATCTGCATATCTTGGGTCTTCTCCAGTATTTGCCACAGGGTAAATATCTGGTCAATGGTGGATTTGCCAGGACTAAAGCCGCATTGGTATGGTCCAATTATTTCATTGACTATAGGCTTTAGTCGTTCGCATAATATCCCTGACAATATCTTATAGGTAATAGGAAGAAGACTTATGCCCCTATAGTTAGAGCATACAGTCTTATCTCCCTTCTTGTGGACAGGACACAGGATGCTTAGGTTCCAATCGCCGGGTACTCGTTCTTCCTGTCAGATGGTGAATACACCTTATCAACGTGTCGCCTCCGGTTTTGAACAGCTCGGCTGGTAAGCCGTCGGCTCCTGCTGCCTTATTATTCTTCAGTCGTTTTATTGTCTTTACCTCATCTTGGCTGGGCTGTATACATTCAATACCATCTTCTGGGATTGGATCTGTGGTGTCTTCGCCGTCTTCGATGGGTTTTTGTAAAATTTTCGAACAGAGATTGCTGTAAGTGTTTAGTGTGTGTTTAGTTAGAGTATAGAAAGAACAACGATGAGCTCTTTTAATGAGTGTTGATACATTTTCCTTCTGAAGTGGATGTAAATTTGTATTTCGGGATCTCTATGGTTAGAAAACCGCCAGACAGAAAATTATCTGTATAAAGTGATTATCATCAGTTAAGATATTATTCTCCAAGCAAGCAATTTACTTAAAGAGCTTAGCAGTTACTAATTGTTCATATTTACTTCAATACAGTGGTGGTGGAGGGTATAAAAAGTTCGGCCTGGCCGAACTTAATGCCGTTCATACTTCTTTATTTTATTTTGCTCTCTCCAAGATTTGATCATTCGAAATTCTACACACTGGGCAACGCGAAGCACAAATTGTTCTTTTTTTTTTTTTGTGTATATATTTCAGCTAAAGTCCATATTTTGTTGCTTCAAAATTTGAAGAAACAAAATGTTTTTTTTTTTTTTTGTTAACCGGCCGACGATGAGCGTTGAACACACAATCCTTGGATTTGTAGTCGGACACACACGCTCTGTGCCACCGTACACATAACTTTGTAAGGCGTAATATAAGAAGTTACCCAGCAAAATGTTCGATGCTAATGATGCCATTCAATCATGGGTGCAAGTGATCTGGCATGCCATCTTTTTAGCATCTTCAACGATGAATTTTATATGAGCGTAGACCCCAAAAGATGCTATTCATTTTTGGATCCAAAGCATGTCATTTACACCAATGCTCGTTTTCACCAATGCCTTGGCATGACATTTTCAACAGCCCTTTGCAATGACATTATCATTACGACGACGTTGGTTGTGATTTCATGTCTCCGACAACATCAAATCTATTGTAAATAATTAATCTTATATATTTAGAAAAATGTGTATAAATAAAAACACAAAATTGATCTCTATTGGATCGATGGAATGGGTTCAAATTCTGATGAAAAGATCGAATTTTTCACGGATGGATTCAAATGCTGATGAAAAGATCGGATCTTTCACGACTTCCTTTGCATTGGTTCAAATGCTGATGAAAAGATCGGATCTTTCACGACTTCGTTTGAACCAATGCAAAAGATCTCATGAAATCACGTCATCGCATGAAACCCCTTTCTTCAAATTTTGCTGGGTTATTATTGTTTACATTACTTTGTAATGGGTTACATAATGTCTAACGGATCCGAATTTTTGCTGTGTATAATTACTAGATAGCGGAATCCTATGCAAATGCATATATGGTTAGGATGGTCGTAGAGAAAACCTGATTAGACAGAAACTCGTTTTATCACAAAATAAAACGAATTAGGCCCAGAAACTGTTGCATATTTTGAAAAATGTTGACAAATTTGCATAAAATGATCACATACAAAACCATATGCAAAAATATATACAAGCATTTGTGGTCTAAAAATCCCACCGAAATGGCTGAAATGTGGTACTAAGTCTTCGTTAGGGGTATGAAACTTTACACCTGAAATTTGTCCACATAAGTCCACGTCTTCATATAGCCCCTATAGAACGGTATCTCCCGATTTCCGATATTTTGAAGGTTGTGGCCTAAACATCACACTTAAATGGCTGACATTTTGTATAAAGTCTTCGTTGGAAGTATAAAACTTTCCACCTGAAATTTGTCCAGTACAGGTCCACGTCTTCATATAGCCCCATAGAACGGTACCTCCCGATTTTCGGTATTTTGAATGGTTTTGCCTCAATATCCCACCGAAATGACCGAAATTTGGTATTAAGTCTTCTTTGGGGGTATTAAACTTTCCACCTGAAATTTGTCGGTATACGTCCACGTCTTCATATAGCTCCCATAGTACGGTACCTCCCGATTTCCGGTATTTTAAAGGTTGTGGCCTCAATATCCCGCCAAAATGGCTGAAATTTGGTATTAAGTCTTCCTTGGGGGTAAACAACTTTCCACCAAAAATTTGTCGGTTTAGGTTTAGACCTTCATATAGACCCCATAGAACAATACCTCCCAATTTTCGGTATTTTGAAGGTTGAGGCTGTGGTTATACATTTTTCTATTTTATTGACTTGCCTGAAAAGAATTTTATACAGAAAAATTGTACACACAAACATTTTTGTACATATTATTGAAATATTTGTTGCATAATTTTGCGTATGTCATATGTTTCGATTGCAATTTAATCAGAAGCCAAAAATATGCCTAGTCCCAAAATATGACATAAATCGGGCCATAAATAGGGGTTGTATAAAATTCCGCTGTCTAATAATCACACTATAGACATGAAAATACATACATACATAAAATACATGGGGGTTGGACGATTGGACAGTTATCAATAATAGCGACAAATCGACAGTCAAAACTGACTGTGTACTGCACTTAAGCTATGTCCTTTAGGAGATAAGGAGAACGTACACAAACAACCAGCCAGCAACGCGTACCCGGATCAGCTAGTATATAATATTCATTTAAATTATATGGCTCATTTCAATAGCAAAATTCCAAAAATCATTATGAAATTATGGAAGCATAATGCAATATGTGTCTACTTATTTCAGAGAATCGAGATAATTTTTTAATGCTTCGTTGTAAAATAACAATGAATCATTCACTATGCTTTGGGGAGTGTCTACTTTGTACAGTGTTTTATTTAACTTGCTTTGTTATCTGTTTAGTTCAAATCTAGTAACTCATTTTCTACACAATTGCAGTTGAAAAATCGAACTTTTCAGATTTGGAGGACAATACATGGATATGAAAGCAAAACCAATGTGGCTCCATATTTTCCTATAGCTCCACATAGCGGTACCACCCGATTTCAGCTATTTTGAGGATTTTATCTTCGTTTTTAGTATGAATTGGCACAGGTCCAAAAATGTATTTACTAAAAAGTTAGAAATGAAAAATAACTTAAAAAATTAAGATACATTGTTTTATTATAAATGCAATAAAAACCAGAAAATATTTTTTTTCGCTTAGCCTCAATAAGTATATTCTTCTTCATGATGGAATCTCTCAAATAAAACGCTTCCATTTAAATTCAAAATAGTGACAAAATTAACAGCCTGTTTCTGTATGTCGAAACAAAAATATGTTTTCAAATTAGTTTTTGTTTTGAAGCAAAAGCAAGGGTCATAATATTTCGAAAAATAAAGTTTGGGTGTGTTTCATTCGCACACATTTTCGTTTCGACATACAGAAACAGGCTATAGACGACAATAAACGCCAAGCGCTTTATTTGAAAGATTTTATCGTGAAGAATATATTTATTGAGACTAAGCGAAAAATTATTTTCTGGTTTTTAGTGCATTTATAAATAAAACACTGTAACTTAGTTTTTTTAATTACTATTTTATTTTTTCATTTACAATGTTATACGTTTGTTTGGTTGTTGGTTAAATAATTCAGCTAAATATCATATTTTAGTGTTACAATAAAAAACATTTTATGTGCATTTAAACCGGTTTTATTATTAATTCATTTGACTTTGACTCCACTAAATATCCGCTTATTATGTATTCACTACTAAGTGTTATGAATGAATATGAGGCTTGTTTATAACAAGCGTAACAACAACTATTTATTTAGAAATTTGTTGTTGTACGTAATACTAGTGTCACGGCATATGAAATTTGGAATGAGGGTAACTGATGGAGATTTAGAAAGATGTACCAAAGGGTGTTGGGAAATTCGACCTCTAAGTGTACGAAAAGTACTAAATTTTGTACCAATTGTATATTTTGAACGGGTTTAGCTGGAAACCTGGAATTTGGTATGGAAATGAAGGTTGGGAAATGGTGTTTATAAAAGAAAATGGTTTGTGAAATTCGTACTCATGTGTACGAAAAGTAGTAAATGGTACTAAATTTAGTACAATTTGGATTTGGGTGAAAGGATAGAGCTGAAAATCTGAAATTTATAATTAAGATTACTGACGGATTAAGGTAAGGATTAAGGTATAGGGGTAGTTTTGGAAATTCGTACTTATGTGTACGAAAAGTACTAAATTTAGTACAACTTGGATTAGGATTAACGGATAGAGCTAGAAACCTGAAATTTAGAATTAAGGTTACTGATGGAGTATAGGATTGCGATATAGGGGTAGTTTTCGAAATTTGTACTTATGTGTACGACAAGTTCTAAATGACACTAAATTTTGTACAACTTGGATTTGGGTGAACGGATAGGGCTGGAAACTTGAAATTTCGAATTAAGATAACTGTGTAAGTGTACGATTGATATATAGAGTAGTTTTAGTACTTATGTTTACGAAAAGTACTAAATGGAACTAAATTTGGTACAATTTGGATGTGGTTGAACGAATAGAGCTGGAACCCAGCAATTTCGTACAAAATATGGTATCCATGGTATTAGGCAAACGGGAAGAGCTAGAATTCTGTAATTTGGAGCGAGGGTCACTGATGGAGAGTTATAGAGAGAACCCTTTGGTATGGTTTTTGGAAATTCCACCTATAAGTGTACAAAAAGTACTGAAAGTTACTAAATTTGGTATCAATTGTATATTTTGAGCGGATATAGCTACAATCTTCATATTTGGTGTGGGAATCCGGGTTGGGAAGTGGTGTTGATATAAGAAAATGATTTTGGAAGTTCGTACTTATGTGTACGAGAAGTAATAAATGGTACTAAATTATATACAATTTGGATTTGGGTGATCGGATAGACCTGAAAACCTGAAATTGGGAATTTAGATTACAGTCGAAATGAAATATGGGGGTAGTTTTGGAAATTCATACTTATGTGTACGAAAAGTACTTAATGGTACTAAATTTGGTACAATTTGGATTTGGATAGACCTGGAAACCCGAAATTTGGAATTAAGATTACTGATGGAGTGAAGGACTGTGGTAGGTTTGGAAATTCATACTTATGGGTACGGAAAGTACTACATGGTACTAAATTTGGTAAAATTTGGGTTAACGGATAGAGGTGGAATCCTGAAATTTGGAATTAAGATTACTGTAGGATAGAGTTAGTCTTGGAAATTCGTACCTATGGGTATGGAAAGTACTAAATTTGGTACAATGGTACAAAATTTGGTACAATTTAAATTTAGGTGAACGGACGGAGCTGGAAACCTGAAATTTTGAATTAAGATTTCTATTGGGCTGTAGGATTGAGCAAGTTTTGGAAATTCGTACTTAGGGGGTATGAAAAGTACTAAATGGAACTCAATTTGGATTTGGGTGCACGGATAGAGCTGTAATCCTGAAATCGGGAATTAAGGTCACGGATGGAGTGAAGGATTGAAATAGTTTTGGAAATTCATACTTATGGGTACGGAAAGTACTAAATGTACTAAATTTGGTAAAATTTGGATTTGGGTGAACAGACAGAGATGGAATCCGGATATTTATAATTACGGTTACTTAACGGATAGAGGTGGAATCCTGAAATTTGGAATTAAGATTACTGTAGGATAGAGTTAGTCTTGGAAATTCGTACCTATGGGTATGGAAAGTACTAAATTTGGTACAATGGTACTAAATTTGGTACAATTTAAATTTAGGTGAACGGACGGAGCTGGAAACCTGAAATTTTGAATTATGATTTCTATTGGGCTGTAGGATTGAGCAAGTTTTGGAAATTCGTACTTAGGGGGTATGAAAAGTACTAAATGATACTCAATTTGGATTTGGGTTCACGGATAGAGCTGTAATCCTGAAATCGGGAATTAAGGTTACGGATGGAGTGAAGGATTGAGGTAGTTTTGGAAATTCGTAATTATGGGTACGGAAAGTACTAATTGGTACTAACTTTGACATAATTTAGATTTGGGTGAACGAATAGAGCAGGAATCCTGAAATTTGGAATTAAAGGTTATTGTTTTAGTGTAGGGTTAAGGAAGTTTTGGCAATTCGTACTTATGGGTACGAAAAGTACTAAATGGTACTAAAGTTGGTTCAATTTGGATTTGAGTGAACGGAGAGAGCTGGAATACTGAAATTTATATTACTGTTGGAGTGTAGGACTGAGATAGTTTTGGAAGTTCGTATTTGTGGTTACGAAAAGTACTAAATGATACTTGGTATTATAGACCCTCTTGATGTGTAGGGTTGAGATATGGATGTGGTTGTGGATATACGGGCAATAAGTGTAGGAAAATTACAAAATGGCACAGAATTTGGTGCAAATTGTTATTGTGTAAATTAGTAGAGCTGAAATTGTGAAATTCGGTATAAGTACTGAATGTGGACCAGTTTGGCGTTGCTTGAAGGAATAAAGGTGGAACTTCGAATTGTTGTATGAGGGATGGAGTTGGTGTTTAGATAAGGATTTTTTGATATTCATACAAATTCTGAAATTAGGCTGAGGGCTGGCTGACTTATTGAGAAATACGAAATGTACTAAATGGTATTAAATTTGACGTTGGTGTAGCAATGAAGCTGGGATTATATAATGAGTGTGCGAAATGTACAAAATTGCAATAAATTTGGTATTGGGCTAAGGAATAGAAGTGGAATTCTGGTATATTATTTATTTGTCAAGTTCATTGTTAGAAGTGGTCGTACATTAAATGTTCTAGAAGTATTAAGTAATACTAAATATTGAACCACTGGTATTGAGTGAATCGATAGATGAAATTTGTTGTGAGGATCACTGTTGAGATTGGATCAGAATGATCATTAAAATCCACCTTTAAATGTATGAAAGGTATGAGCTAAGGTTCTGGATTCTAAAAGTTGTACTGAATAATGTATTATTGTTTCTATGTTAACACGAATTCGGTTTCTAAATAATCTAATAATTTTTCCACAAACATCCCAGACGGGACAAGGGAGACTTCTCTCATATCAATGAGTGCACCCCGTTTCATATTAACTCAATGATATGGGACCTACTGTTTATCGCCGAGTCCGAACGGCGTGCCTTACGACACCAATTGTAGAGAAGTTTTACATGACTGAAATACTCAGGAAATGTCGCCAACATTACTAAGGAGTATTTTGCCACCGTTGAAAATTTGATGTTGCCTGACCGGGGAATCGATCGGTTTTCTACATGTTGATACCACAAATTCCAAAATTCGGTTGGAAAATTTATCCACATTTTTTCAAAATACCCATACCGTTCTTATAAAACATGGACTGAAGTTTAAAATGTAGGCCGCTGTTGAAGTGTAGAGGTCTTTTTTTTTGAGATTCGAACAAAACGTGTACGAACAGTACTTGAAAGAAATTAAATGTCAATTCAAATAAATTTTAGTACATAAAATTTTTTCAGTGTTCACCATATTAAATATTGCTTATTTGAATACTATTCCTTTTCCGCATACGAAGTTGCGGGCATTTTGCTAGTATTAGATAAAGAAAAAAGAGAGAACAAACGATACACTCTTGAGAGCTTACGCATCCAAGAGAGAATAAACAAATCTATAAACACCAAAGAAGATAAAGATAATATCAAACATCAATATTCAGTTGCAATCATTTAAATTAGTACGGTTCTGTGATACACATAGGTTAAGTCTTTTGCTGCAATATATTTTTTTATACACATTATTATTGATTATTTTTTAAATTATACAAATATCTGTCTTGCGAAGTCCAGTTTTTTTTTATAAAAATGAACATAATTAATAATCATGTTACAACAAACTAATTGTAAGTAAAAGATAAGAACCTAAAAATTCCAAAATTGTGCAATAAAAATGATGTATTCTTGTCGTAGGATTTTCAAATAAAAACTCCTGATGAAGTTGGAAAAAGGCCAACGAAACGTTGAGTTGATCATGAAATAAATAAGTTTTATTTATTCCATCGAACAATTGACCTAATCAGCCCAGTGGAAACCACTATTATTGAGATTTGGAATCGTTCGTTCGTTGATCGTGCGGTCACCGACTGAATATAGTTCAGTGAACTATTGAACTATAATGAACTATATCGACTGAACTAGTTTATACGCTCTTTCCAATGAATCGTTCAATTGAACTAGTTCGTTCATGAATTATACAACTCTAATTGAAATAATCATTTGCGACCCTATAAAGTAGATCTATTCTTGATCAGGGTTAAATTCTGAGTCTACATATGCATATCCGTCCGTCCGTCTGTGGTGATCACTCTAGCATTCACAAAAAATTAGATAGGATGCTAAAATTTTGAAAAAAAAACTTATTTTGTTTGCAGAGCTATATCGGTCCGCATTTTGGTATAGCCCCCATATAACGCTTTCACCGGATTTCACTTAATTTGCAATTTTTAGCTACGTTTTAGCATTTGGGTTACGGTTAGTGGCGGGTTTCGGAGTCGAGCCATTTTTCCTTCGACTGCGACTCCAGGCCAACTTTTTTCACGACTCCGACTTTGGAGTCGACTCCGAGGGTAATTTATATACCACTGAAAATAAATAAGACATGCACCTTTTTTAATATTTTCCTACACTTGAACCATGCATCTGCAATCGGAACACAACAACAAAAATTTGAGCAAACACTGTTGTCAGTGCATGGTTTTTCAATTAGTGAGGTTGAAGCTCTCTTTGCTTGCTCGCGAGTAAAGGGCTGCGGAATGCTGTCATACATGCTTATATGTTGTTTTTCCTAAGGTATTTTGTAATGCATGTTCCATATTGATTCTGCTGTAACTTACATCGAGAAGTAGCAACAGAAACAAGCTAGAAAGTTTTAGTTGGTTTTGCCGAGGATATAATTTAAATAACCTTCCTTAAAGGTCTTCCTTAAAGATTTATTTTCACAGACAGAGGGACGAGACATAGAAATTAATATATCATACTTGTCAAGGTGAATGAAGGCAATGCCGATAATTTAACATGATGTCCAAGCATTTCTCACATATATATTTCACCAAATTTGTATCGCTTTTGTAAGATGTTCTGAAGTAGACAGACTTTGTTAAGGAATGTCACAACAAAATCTTCTTTGGGTTGTCAAAGCAAATGATAAAAGTTGTAAATTTATGGAAGTGTAATCGGTAACATAGGTACTCCATGCGGTAAGCAATTCAAGACCAGGTCTTAAACTGGATCCAATTCATATGTTTGTTGTACTTAACATAAACTCTCATATTTTGAACTTTTGTGGAATGTACCCGAAAGAGTTGTATGAAAAATTTTATCAAAATATTTCAGATTTATAGTGAACACCAGCCAACACATAGGGAGACCAGTAGGTCTTTTTATAGAAATAGTTGTTATCTCTTCTTTGAAGTCCAGTATGTTTCCTCATAGCAGATCATAGGACATATGTACATATGTAGAAAACATGTTGGTCTTTATGCTGATGATCAGTAGTATTTCTCATTGAAGACCACAAGGTCTTTCATAGTTGTCCAATTGACCCTCTCATAGAAGATAAGATGAGAAGACCAGTAGGACTTCTATAAGTCAAAACAAGAGAGAGCAATAGTAGGATGGGGACGTTCATGTGATATCCTACAACACTAATTTTTCAATTTTTTCATTCAATTCAATGTTTCTTTATTTTCATATTACGTTATAATAAGTATATTTTTTTTTACAAAATAACTTATATCTAATAAAGAATTTTCAGCTTGGTTTCAATTAAACCGTCAGCTGGTGTATTGAGTTTATATTATTGTTTTATTTGAACTCATTTATCAACATTTGTCTATATTTTAAAGCTTCTTTCAAAAATTTAAGTAATGAGAGCCAGCAAAAATCTTCACCTCCATTTAAAATACTAACAACCAATCATTATTAAGTAGTTGATTTTTGTTGAAATATTTCAAGCGAGAACTTCTTAGTACAAGACATCGTCCAATTAAGTGGTCTATTGTTTCTGGTTCTCCCATGTTACACAGTGAACATAGTTGTCCATCTGTATTTCTATTTTTATTAGCATTTACCCACAGTAAATCTCCTCTTACTTTCATTATTAGGGATATGTGTTCTTGGCTAAAAGCATCCTGGCAATACAAGGGACCTATGTTAAAATTGAGATATTTATAAAAACGGGTCTCACTTCGCTTTGCTCTTTCAATGTATGTGTTATGGGTATTGTCTTTTATTGCATTTAGCAGTTTCTGTGATCCGTCTATCCAATACTTCTTGTTCACATGTATGTTTGTATGATCAATGTTATAATTAGCAAGATGGGATTTGAACTCCTTGAACCACGATACATTTTTGTTCAAAAGTTTCATTCCGAGAATATGGGGTAGTCTATGACTGTCCAAATCAAATATAACTTTTGCCAGGTAATGCAAATGTATCGAATAAGTATAGATATACCCTGGTTCATATCCTGTCTCGATGACGTAATTTGGGGTGGAATCGGGAAGCTTCAATACTTTTTTGATGAAATATCGATATAACTTTTCTACTTCGTTGAAATAAGAATTTCCCCAGATTTGTGCCCCATAACTGTGTATAGCACGACAAACTGCCAAAAACATCTTCCATTTTGCTTTGAGGCTGACTGAATGTTTTGATATAAATATTTTCCATGTAGAGTTCAGGGACATTTTGGTAGCTTCTTCTTTTTTTAGGAGATGTTTGCTAAAGGATAGTTTAGGTGTTAATAACATTCCAAGGTATTTATACTCGTTCACTATTCGTATTGTTTCTCCCTTAAACGTCCATCTTTCATTTAGTGCAAGTCTATCTCCTTTTCGAAACACCATTATTTCGGATTTTTCCCGATTCACTTCCATTCCCCACATAGAGCAATACGTTTCCAAATTATTTATCATCAGTTGTAGAGTTATTGGATTATCAGCCAGTATAACGATGTCATCTGCGTACATTAAAAGTCTGATGTTTATTTCATCGATATTGAGACCACCTTGAAGATTATCATGTAAATCATTAAGATAAATGGCGAATAGAGTTGGTGATAATAAGCAGCCTTGTTTAACACCAGTATGAGTATCAAAATAATCAGATATTTGATTTCCTGACCAAACTGCCGATTTTGTGTTCTCATAGCTCATTTTTATAAAGTTGACTATTTTTGCTGACAATCCGATTTCGTATAGTTTATATATAAGTAGATCCCTTGGCACTCTATCAAAAGCCGCCTTAAAATCTACGAAAAAGGCATACACTTTTTTATTCTCGCTTAGTTTTAGATTTATTAAAGCTGTCAGATTAAATATATTATCAACAGTTGAGTAGCCTTTCCTGAACCCGGCCTGATACTCATTTATTATATGGTTTCTATTTAACCACTCTGTAATTCGGTTGTTCACCATTCCCATCATTATTTTTCCAATGCAATTCATGAATGTAATTCCCCGATAGTTATTTACATCATTTACATCTCCTTTTTTTGTGAATTGGGAAAATTATACCATTACGAAATATTTCAAAGTCATCAAGTCCATTTATAATATTATTAAAAGCATTGCACATTGTTTCCAGAAATCTATCAGTTGCATAAATGAAGAACTCATAAGGAACTCGGTCTTCACCTGGTGCTTTATTTGCCTTCACCTTCTTAAATTGCTCTTTGATTTCTCCGACTGTGAAACATCGATCCAATAGTACATCTGAGATATTGTTAGGCGCATAGTAAATTGGATTTATACTGCAGATAGGATTTAGGAGGCAATCGAAATAGTTTTTAAGATCATCTACTGAAATACAGCATTATCTTTCTGTCGTATATCCTTTGCCAATGTCCACCATGATTTGCTATCGAAAATACTATCCAACCTTTGCTCTATGCTTTGACAGTAATTACCTTTTTTGCATTTACATAAAAAGTTCATATATTTTCTTTTGTTCAGTGTAAGCATTTCTATCACTAGCATTACCAGATTTTCTGAACTTTTTTAGTAATTTCATTGTCTTCTTCCTTACTTTGTAGCATTCATCATCGAATCATTTATTTTTAAAATACTTTATTTTATTTTTTGGACTGCTAGGGCATGACCCATGTATCGCTGTAGTCTAATCCGTCAGTCTTGGATTTAAGGGCAAATTCAAGAGTTTGTGCTGTAAGTTAGCCTGATATGCATCTTTTTTGTACTCTTTCCACTTTAATTTTGGCAAGAGATTTCTATCTGTATGTTTGAATGAATTTGTGGAAGGTAGGGCGAGGGTTAGGATGGTCGGAAATTGGTCAGACCATATCTGGTCATGTACCCTGAAAGCCTTTATGTAGCTTAACATATCTACATTCTTATTTGCAAAGATATAGTTTCCTTCCTCATCGCCTGGCGTTCGTCCATTTAATATCACCAAGCCGTTGTTATTACAAAACTCTATATATTTCCTTCCATTTGGGTTTATCGTTTTATCCTTAGAACATCTGGTTTGATGGCAGTTTAACAACATTTCTGTAGGTAATTCTTGTTCTTCGCCAATTCGTATATTATGATCTCCTACTACTATTTTCGAACTTTCATAACCTTCAACATTATATTTAAGTTTTTCAAAATCATCGTTCCAAATAGTTCCCCTGAGGTACACAGGAAGGATTTCAAAACGATGTGAATTATATTCACATTGTATTATATCTTGATCATCACGATGTATAAATGTAAATTTGAAACCAGCTTTATCCAAATCAGCGCGGGCTCCATACAATTGACCACCGATGCCCCTTCCTCTAATATTAGTTCTCGTAGCCGCCTTCCAGTAAATTTTAAAATTATTAAATTTGTTTGCATATTGTACTTGATTTTTTGCTTCAAGATGAGTCTCCGAAAGAATAAAAATATCAAAGTTATATAAATAATCAAAAAACGATGGTGAAGATTTTTATTGGCTAAGCCATGGATGTTATAGGCAACTACATTTAAAGTATAATTTTCATTATTTTCTTTTGTTTCTACATTTGTTTCTACATGACTGACTTGATTTATCATTATTTGTTTGATGAATGCTTTTAAAAGTTTTTGTTGCTAATTTATTAACGAAATAATCGTAATTTATGTTTATATTTTGAATACCCTCACCGAAAATATTTGATAATATATCAATGCCACATATATTACCACACATCAGTTTATTTTCAGTGTTCCAATACAGTGTTCTTCCCTCTGTCACAAGTTTTTCGCCTCTTATACCAATCTTTTTCACCCTGTTTATCTTCTGCAGTTCTTTCTTTAAAATCAACATTACCTTTTTCCTTTGCAAACGTACCCCACATAAATCACGTTCGACGAATATTGAAGAGCCTGCCAGGAATCTTGTACATTTCAGCACCTCAGTCACAGCTCTTGCTGATGTGAATTCAACCAAGACGGTAATTTTTTCACCTGTTTCCTGCACTTTTTTTACGTTTTCAATTTCGGGGTCTACATTTATTTTTAAGTTATAACGCAGAAGCTTATTTACTGCTCCATACACCGATTTCTGAATTGGCAAACCTCGTACAATTAGTTTATTTCGCCCTAACTGGTCTTCCAATCGTTGTATCCTCCTCCGATCCTCTTCCTTAGCGTCTTTTAGCATTTTTACTTCAGCTTTAAGCGCTTCATTTACTGTGTTTAACCTCTTAACATCCTCATTAATATCTTCAATTTTGGTTTTTATATCCATTACATCGGATTTTGTAGCAACGTTCTCCAATTTATCGTCTAAGAGGATTGACATTGACTCCCTCATCATTTTCATTAGTTCCAAGGTGGTCATATTCCCAACCATTGCCGAATTGTCTGGTGAGGTCTCAATTAATTTACGCTTCGGATTTTGATCTACTCGACCCATTGTGCTTGTAGAGCTGAGTGGTGATTTCGCGTTTGGTGTTGACATACTTTTAGGCGCAAATAAAAGATTTCTTAATTGTATTCAAATTTTGTATTTTTAACGGCGGACTGTTAATCTTCTTCTTCTTCAATTGGTGCTTTGAGATGATGGCCCAAATTTATTAGAGTGGCAACGTTGCAGAAAACCCGATATTTGTCAGAAAAGATAAACACAGCTGTGTAGAACACGGATCGTCACTACTCTTTTAACTATTGAGTGAATCAAAACAAATCAATTTTTAACTGATTTGAAGATATTTTAAGCCCGAATGCAGCAGTTGGCGCAAAATAATTTGGAGCCTCGAAAAGATATGACTTCTCCCGGTAAGAATTACACTCAATCCCTACAACACTAATCCTGGACACTAGCTTTCCACGAAATGTTTTGAATTTAAATTATATTAAAAAGTATATTTTAAACACTTTATATTTCTAAGTTAGATCACTTTGATCCCAATATATTGTCCACATAATGCCGTTGTTATTTAGGAAGAGATATAACGAACTCTAATAAAGGACACAAAGTCAAAATTAATCGCTTTAATAATACCTCAAATTTGGTACTATTAGGTGACAGGCATATTTTTGGTTAGAAAGTTTGAGCATTATTCATTTGACATCGATTCCAAGAGATCTGTTGCATATTAGAGTCGATTGTACGCCATACTATACATGTTACAGGCCCTTATTGAAAGGAAAATATATTATCGGCCTAATTTTTAGAACTTCAATCAGGTGCCTGAGCACATACCCTAGCATTGCTAACAGGTAAAGACAACTATTTTCTAAGGATTAGGTCGTAATCTTTTACAAATTGGCGGCAGAAAAATTTGTGATTTTCCTTTCATACGATTATTTTTCTGTTAAAGATCACAATTATAATATTTAGACGGTATTCTAGGAGTGGAGTACAAATTTGCAGCTAAGCTTTCGTCCATAAAACCATAGAAGACGTTATTAGACCACATATAATAAGTAAAATACATATTACGGCAATGGATCGTCATCTACGAAACTTTTGCAGCATTTCCAGTGGTCAGGATATGTATATGTAACAAAATTGCTACCAAATAAATCCCTCTTATATAGTTGACTCGATCTATCAGAAATGATTTTTGATTCCCAATCCCAATTCCCAATCGAGAGATAAGGTCAGGAGATTGGTCTGGCCAATGGAGTACTTCTGTCGAGTTGTTTTGGAACCACTCGTTATATTTCTGGTATGTCCATCCAAGTGGCAACTCTTCTTCATCATAAGGCAACATCACGCCTTTTAATATACTTAAATCGATCCATAATTACATTCATTTTATGAATTGGTCCAATCCCTTGCTATTATGTTCATCCTCCATGTTTTACAGTGTCTATGCAATATGTAGGATTAAAACGTTGCCCATTTGGTCCATGCATTATGCCATCTGAATCCTTTAAATTAAAATTAGATTAATTACGAAAACATCAGAGTCATCCATTTTTGGTCACTCTATAGTTCAGATGGGTCTTGGCGAGTTCAAATCCGTCGTTTTCATTTTTTGTCGATATGAATAGTTTTTTTGCTGGTCGTCGACAAAATAAGCCGGCCTCTACCGCTCTTCTGTAAATCGTTTGTATAATTAAATTAAATTTGTCATTCCGTTTGTAGCACATCGAAATATTCGTCGGAGACCCTATAAAGTATATACAATGTATATTATTGATCAGCATAAAATTCTATGTCGATTTAACCATGTCCGTCTGTCTGTCTGTTGAAATCTATTTAAAAGATAGAGACTCAATATTTGGTACAGAAGTTTTTATTACTTGCAGGATGGTTGGTATTGAAAATGGGATAGAACGGTACCCCCATAGAACGGTACCTCCCGATTTTCGGTATTTTTAAGGTTTTATCTTCATTATCCTACCAAAATGGCTGAAATTTGGTACGTAGTCTTCTTTAGGGGTATACAACATTCCCCCAGCATTTTGTCGGTATTGGTCCACGCCTTCATATAGCCTTCATAGAACGGTACCTCCCGATGTTCGATATTTTGAAGGTTTTAGCTTCATTATCACACCGAAATGGCTGAAATTTGGTACTTAGTCTACGTTGGTGGTATAAAACTTTCCTCCAGAACTTTGTCGGTATCGGTCCATGCCTTCATATAGCCCCCATAGAACGGTACCTTCCGATTTTCGGTATTTTGAAGGTTGTGGCTTCAATATTCCACCAAAATGGCTGACATTTGGTATTTAGTCTTCAATGTGATATAAAACTGTTCGCCAGAAATTTGTCTGTACAGGTCCACGCTTTCATATTGCCCCATTTCCGACTAAAATTTGTCGGTATAGGTCCACGTTTCGATATAGCCCCCTTAGAACGGTACCTCCCGATTTTCGTAATACTGAAGAAGAGAAATGGTTGAAATTTGTTATTTTGTCTTCCAAGAGTTATAAAATATTCCAGAAGAGTATTATAAGTATAGGTCCACGTCTTCCTATATCCCCATAGAAGCGTACTTCTTGATTTTCGGTATTTTTTAAGTTTTAGCCACATTCTCTTACCGAGATATAGGAAATTTGGTATTTGGTCTACTTTGAGTCTAAAAACTTTCCGTCGGAAATTTGTCGGTATAGATCGACGTTTTGAAATAGCCCCCACTAATTATTCCATTTCACTTCAATACAAATTGTGGTGAAGGGTATAACAAGTTCGGCCCGGCCGAACTTAAATCCCTTCTTACTTGTTTAAATCTAAGCGACTTTGTATTTGACCAGTAGATGTAGCATCATTTTTGGATGAATATGAACAATATGAGGTTTTGGTATAGCCACTTAAACCCGATTTTCGAAATTTTGAGGATTTTAGCCACAATTTCCCATTAAATTAATTTTGTAATTTGGCACCAAGGATTTCTAGTGATCACAAAACCTTTCCACCAGAAATTGGGGACCTGGTCCACGTTTGGGCATAGCCCCTATATAATGCTACCTCCCGATTTTCAGTATTTTGAGGATTTAAGCTACATTATCCGAAAATTAATTATTTCGCCTAAAATAATTAATAACACTGTACAACACAAAAAATAATTACAAGACAATTCGGCCAGATTATGAAAGAGGACCGAAAAAAAGAAGACACATGTGTCGGCGTTTTGAAAGTTTATATCAAGAAAATATATACATAAAGTTTTCCAACAAAATACCCAAATATTTTTTGAATAAATTTGTTTTGTTCTTTTTTGGAGTTGATGCATGAAAGTAACATGAAATTTAGTTTTAGACGAAAGGTGTTTAAAGAAGAAATATTCTACACAAAATTTCACTGTAAGTCCCAGAACAAAGTACATATCTAAGTAAAATACTTTGTTAAGAAAATGACGTTACAAAATTAGATATAATATATGTAGAAATTATTTGTTAAACTTTTAGACTCTTAATTAAAATTTATTCCATACTGAGTCAAAACCTCCTAAAATACTTCACTTTTTGGGGATTGTGCCAGAAGAAGAAATATTCCAAACCAAATTTCATTATGAGTGTCTTCGGCCCTCTTTAATAATCTGTGCGGGGTTTCTTGTAATTTTAAAAAAAGTTCAATTTTGTTGTACAGTGTAATTTAACATCCTCTATGCCTAAAAATTGTGTTGTGTCATCCAGAATAAAAGATACGCAACGAAATATTGATTTCAAAAGTTTTTGTTGTACCCCAACCAAATTGGGTTTTTGAATTTTAACGTTTGTTTATTACATTCTAAATTGCTTATGTTTGTTTTTTCCAATAATACAGATATAAATAAATAAAAAAAATACAAATAAAAATTACAACGTTGTTTTCTTAATAAAAGTGTCATTTAAACAAATGTACTGAGTTGGTGCACTAGTTTTGGCCGATACTGTAAATACATGTTTCTTCAAAAAATTAAAGTTTTCATTAACCCTTAGATTAGTGAATAGGTCCATGGGGACCTTTTTAATTTTCAAACATAAATTACTCACAGATCGTCAATGGGAAGTATGTCCAGCCGCCACATGTATTCCAAAGAAATTTTGTGTAGAATCGTTAAAAAAATTCGAAATACCCTTAGAAATAGCGGTGATTTTTACTAATGAAAAAAAGACCAATATTTCAATACCAATATTTCTAATTAGAATCAAATAAAAAAAACTTGGAATTTCTCTAGAATGATTTCAAAACCTTACTGTAATGGTTACGACATTTTATAGAATGGAAGGTAAATTTAGTTCTTTAGAAACAAACCAAAACACTAAAGGAACCCACTTATACATATGTTAGACAGTAGTTCAATTATTTTCCCTCTACATATGTTCCCACAACATCCCTGAAGGGACAAGGGAGACTTCTCTCATATCAATGAGTGCACTTACGACTAATGTTGGGCAATCTAGTTCATTGAGCGGATCGATCTTTTTCATTCCGTTCACCAAAAAGATCCGGGTTATTCACTTCGTTCGTTGGCTCTTTTTCGTTCAACAATACATTTGACTGTATTATTTTCTTTTGAAGTCGTTCGTTCTCTGCTGCATATGACTCCGTGGTTCTTTTCACCGAATCGTTCTTTTGAAAATGTTCGTTCACGAATGACACATTGTGTTCTAATGGGGGTGGTTTTGTTTCTGAACGTAGTGGTGGTGGTTTTGATATGAAAGAACCAGACGAACGAATGATGCAAAAGAAAGATATGATCGAGATGTGTTACTGAATGAGGTGAGTTACTGAGCGAGAGTAGCTCTCTTAATCATTGTGTTTTGTGTGGAAATTTGTGCTGCTTGCGCTAACGCAGCGTTTGTTTAGAGTTTGGCTGCCAAACCAATGCTGCTAATTTTGTAAGCAGCAATGACTCGGTCATCGGGGATCTAAATGAACGATATAAAAGAATGAGCTGGATACGGATCCGTTCGTTCTTTTCACGGAATCGTTCCTTTGAGCCGGTTCGTTCATGAACGACACAACTCTACTTACGACACCACTTGTAGAGACGTTTTTCATGGCTTAAATACTCAGGAAATGTCGCCAGCATTACTGAGGGGGAATTTTGCCACCGTTCAAAATTCGATGTTGCTTGGCCTGGGATTCAAACCGCAGACCTTCTGAGTGCACGGCGGACGTGCTAACCATTGCACCACGGTGGTCCCATTATTTTCCCTCTACATTGATGTAATTTCCATTAAGGGAGAGGTCAAGAGTTGCTTATCAAGTTTGTTTTTACTAATTTGACGGAATGTGTCTCAAAGAATTTAAAATGTGGATCAAAAATTAAATTTGTAAATTTCTTCCACAAATAATATGGTCATCAATTTCACCAGCTAAACACTATCCGATCATTATTCAAAATTATTTGGAACTTCCTTGACCAAAACTCTTACCTCGTGCAAAATTTTGTAAGTATTGAACTATACAGTCAACCAAAAAAGTCTACATACACCCTATAAATCTCGAGTATTAAGGGTAAGGAAGCATTTTTATGAAAATCAAAGTACATAGTTCTATTTCATATCCCTAATAAACAATATTACATACAACAAAAATATATTCCATAATACGTATAACGGTAAATTCTATAAAAATTAAAAAAATGATAGGGAAAAAGTGTACATACACCCAATGAAATATTAAGATTACCGTAAAATTTATAGAATAAGCAATACAAATTTTACATTTTATTGCTTTATCGAATGTCCCTGGTTGTCTATGATATATTTTAGACAAAATAGAAACATATTTGTGCTTTAATTGACGTTATTTAAGGTCAGACTTCGCGTATAGCTCGTTAAGGTGGACCCTTGCAGATTTCTTTGAGTTTTTCAGTCTGGTAGTTTATGAAACCCCAGGAAATACAGTGGGACAAATTATTTTGAGATCCTAGAGCGCTTTGAAGTTGTTCTTATGGATAATATATGCTCCTGAGCTTCGCTAAATATGCGAACTCCTGAGTTTGTTCATAAATTTTATACTTTTCACAGCATTCCAAGGGTCAAATTACAAACAAGAACCTTGGAATTACCTTAGAATAAATTTTTGGACCTTAACTCAATCAGAAATGTACAACATTATTCTACAAACCCGCTCCTAATGTTTCCAAAGCATCAAAATAAAAGCACCACTAAAGAATGCATGAAATTTGTATGAAATTTACACTGTTAACTAGTATGCCCTCGTATTATGATCGTTAGGGTCACTTGAAGCGCTATAAATGTCGGATACTTTTACAGTGCTGATTCAAGGGATGCTCGAGGATCGCACCAGACCTTATTACAAGGTAATTCGAAGGCTTCTGCATGTAATTTGCCCCTTGGAAAGTTGTGAAAACTATAAAATTTATGAAAAACACAGGAATTCACATATTTAGTGAAACTCAGGTTCATATATTATCCATAAGAACAACTTCAAAGCGCTCTGTAAAATTTGTATTACTTATTCCATAAATTTTACGGTAATCTTAATATTTCATTGGGTGTATGTACACTTTTTCCCTATTAATTTTTTAATTTTTATAGAATTTACCGTTATTCGTATTATGGAATATATTTTTGTTGTATATACTATTGTTTATTAGGGATATGAGATAGAACTATGCACTTGGATTTTCATAAAAATGTTTCCTTACCCTTAAAACCCGAGATTTATAGGGTGTATGTAGACTTTTTTGGTTGACTGTAACTGCGATCTTTTGCGTGATTATGGTTACATTACACAGAAATAAAATTGTGGGATCCCTATATATACTAGGGTGTACCAATGGAAAGGTTGAAAGATCCTCTTCCAAAATATAACTTACGTGGGTAAAATGTGTCTTCCAGGAATAAAAATATATTCATTATATTAACAATTTTATCAAATTTCACACAAACGTGTTAGTCTATTAAACCCGCTAAATATTATCTGATCTTCGTGGTAAATAGTAAGCTTCTTCCTTGTCGTAAACTCAAACTTTACTTAAAAATTTACGCCGATAAGACTAATCTTTCCATGTGGAGTTATTTTTTCCCATTTTTTTCTCCCATCGGACGCCTGTGGTGGATAGGAGAACGCTCACCAGATATGGAAGGCACCGCAAAAATAAATTATGCGGGGCGAACCAAAAAAAAGGGAAAAAAGGCAGCGTCTGACCAAAGGATTGGCGGCAGCAAACAGCGTCTGAACTCCAGGAGGAGCGGCTGAATGAAAGAAGGAAAACTATAAACTCTTTAGAAGGCAACGGGAAACCACTAAAGTAACAACCCTAGAAAATCATACAAATACAATGAATACAACAAATAACACACGGCCCTTAGTCTCCGGCCAATCGAGGGTGCTAAGAATCCCCGGAGGTAAAACCAAATTAAATATCGGAACCTGGAATGTACGAAGTCTCTATGAAGCTGGAAAATTAACTAATACGGTATCCGAGATGGA
This sequence comes from Musca autumnalis, assembly GCF_047663935.1. NCBI lineage: Eukaryota > Metazoa > Arthropoda > Insecta > Diptera > Muscidae > Musca > Musca autumnalis. Next base: position 153,218,841 of record NW_027411866.1, on the reverse strand, counting down.
CAGACTTAATATAGATATTCTTGGCGTATGTGAAACCTCGTGTCCAGACAGCGGCGATATATGTACTCGAAACGCTAAAATGTTCTATTCAGGAAATCTTACAAAAAATCACAGAAATGGCGTTGGAGTAATACTGAAACAAAATATAGCAAAATTTGTTAAAGGGGGATTCATCCCAAAATCTGACAGAGCTATGCTTATAAAGCTGGAAACTAAACCAATAAATATAAATATCATACAGGTATATGCTCCAACTGCCGACAAAAGCAAAGAAGAAATAGAAACTTTTTATAAAAACATTGAAGAGTTGTTGAAACTAACAAAGCCCCATGAAATTACTATTGTACAAGGTGATTTTAACTCAAAAATTGGCAGTGGGATTGTTCCCGGTATAACAGGGTCGTATGGACTAGGAGAACGAAATGAAAGAGGGGACCGCTTGATTCAGTTCTGCCAAGAATTCAACCTCAAAGTGACAAACACGATGTTTAGCCTTCCAGCGAGAAAATTATACACCTGGAAATCGCCACAAGATAGACCAGGAAACATCGTACGCAATCAAATAGATTACATATTAATAGATCGGCGCTTTAGCTCGTCGGTAGCAAAAACCTCAACATATCCTGGGGCAGATGTCCCATCAGATCATATACTTCTAATAATGAAGCTTAAGATAAAACTATCTACTACCAAGAAAAAGACTCGGAAAAAGCTAAACACAGAACTGCTAGGAGATCCACGAATTAAAGCGAGTATAAAAGAGAAGATAAACGAAGAACTATCTAATGTTGATAGAAACGATGTGGAAAACATGTGGGAGAGAACAAAAAATACCATGAAATCAATCTCCGAAAACAGCCTTGGCAAAAGCAATAAGCCAAATAAAAATGATTGGATGACAAATGAAATACTACAATTAATGGAAGAGCGACGCAAATATAAAAATCAAAATTACGAATTGTATCACAACATCAATAAGGAAATAAAAGCCGAAATCCGAATTGCCAAAAATAAACAACTAAATTTGCAGTGTCAAGAAATCGAAAAGCTTCAGAGTCTACACGACGACTTCAATTTACATAAAAAACTAAAGGAAGCAGCGGGAGTGTATAGCAAAAGACATTCAACTGTCTTATACAATAGTAACGACAAACCAATATTATCAATAGAAGAGAAGTAGAAAGTCTGGAAAGAATATGTTCATCAACTGTTCACAGATAATAGCCGATCAGACAGCAGCGAAGAGGTGCAATTGCAACATTCTGGAACCCCTATAACGAGAAGTGAAATAGAGTCCGCTATAGCATCACTTAAGGACAAAAAATCGCCGGGACCTGATGAGATTCCATCAGAAATATTAAAACTTATAGACTCTAACAATATTGAGCTACTAACAATACTTTTTAATACGATTTATGAAACAGGAATATATCCTCAAGATTGGCTAAAATCAACATTTGTAACCATACCCAAGAAAAGCTACGCCAAATCATGCAATGACTACAGACTAATAAGTCTAATGAGTCATGCTTTAAAAATATTTCTTAGGATAATACACAAGAGAATTTATCCAAAATGCGAAAAATACATGGGCATATCACAATTTGGGTTTAAAGAAGGTATGGGTACTCGTGAAGCCTTACTTTCCCTGCAAATTATAATTCAAAAATGCCGAGAAGTGCAGAAAGATGTTTTCATATCGACGCCTCCAAACAATAGTATGCTAAGTCGACTTAGCATGTTTTCAAGTTCTTTACATTTTTATACCCTACACCACTATGTGGTAAGGGGTATTATGTGTTAGTGCATTTGTATGTAACATACAAAAGGAAGCGAGATAGACCCATAGTTCCTTCTAGGGATATACATAGAATCACTTTCTGAGTCGATTTATGCATGTCCGTCCGTCCGTCCGTCCGTTCGCAACGTACAGGTCGCATTTGTTGACCGATTTCGCTGAAAATTGGGGAATACCATTTTTTTAGCCGTCGGAAGATCAAGTTCGAAGATGGGATATATCGGTCCACGTTTTGGTATAGCCCCCATATAACGGTACCCCCCGATTTACGGTTTTTTGACGTTTTTAGCTACATTTTCTGACCGATTTGGCTATAATTTGACATTTAGGGTTCTTAAGTGTAAATAAACATATATAACGAAACTTGTGGACATAGGTCCACGTTTTGGTATAGCCCCCATATAACGGTACCCGCCGATTTGCGGTATTTTGACGTTTTTAGCTACATTTTAAGACCGATTTAGCTATAACTTGACATTTAGGGTTCTTAAGTGTCAATAAACTTATATAACAAAAGTTGTGGACATAGGTCCACGTTTTGGTATATCCCCCATATAACGGTACCCCCCAATTTACGGTATTTTGACGTTTTTAGCTACATTTTCAGACCGATGTAGCTATAATTTAACATTTAGGGTTCTTAAGTGTCAATAAACTTATATAACAAAAGTTGTGGACATAGGTCCACGTTTTGGTATAGCCCCCATATAACGGTACCCTCCGATTTGCGGTATTTTGACGTTTTTAGCTACATTTTCAGACCGATGTAGCTATAATTTGACATTTAGGGTTCTTAAATGTCAATAAACTTATATAACAAAAGTTGCGGACATAGGTCCACGTTTCGGTATAGCCCCCATATAACGGTACCCCCGATTTACGGTATTTTGACAGTTTTAGCTACATTTTCAGACCGATTTAGCTATATTTTGACACTTAGGGTTCTTAAGTGTCAATAAACTTATATAACAAAATTTGTGGACATAGGTCCACGTTTTGGTACAGCCCCCATATAACGGTACCTCCGATTTGCGGTGTTTTGACGTTTTTAGCTACATTTTCAGACCGATGTAGCTATAATTTGACATTTAAAGTTCTTAAATGTCAATAAACTTATATGACAAAACTTGTGGACATAGGTCCAAGTTTTGGTACAGCCCCCATATAACGGTTCATTTAAGTTCATTTTTTCGTATAGCCCAGATACCTCCGAACTAGCTGTTAATGACATTTGAAGTTCCCACGTTATGCACCGATTTTCGATATTTTGAAGATTCTATCTAAATTTTTAACCGAATTAGGAGTTATTTGACATTAAAGGCTCCCATCAAAAACTGTCAACATATTCCCATGTTTTATTATAACCCCTATATAACAGTACCTCCCAATTTCTAGCCCACCAAAAATTGTCAACATACATAGTTAGATATAGGCACCATAAAAAAGGGCCTCCCGAATGAAGCATAAATGTACATAAACATTATCTGACATTTTAACGTACCCACTTAAAGTTGGGGACAGGAATGAAAAGTAATTATTCCATTTTAGTTCAGAATATTTTATGGTGTAGGGTATGAAAAGTTCGGCCCGGCCGAACTTAATGCTTTTTTACTTGTTATATTTAACGTCCTTTAACTTAAATTCTGTCAAATTTTGGTAATAATCGGACAATCCGAACAGAAGTTATAAACAAATATTTACTTAACATAGTACTGAAGGTCAAAAAAATTTCCAAACTTTTAGAGCTCGTCCTGCAAAACTGACTGTTCAGAATTAGCAAACTATTATTTGGAGGTGTCGAACGTCCTTTAACTTAAATTCTGTCAAATTTTGGTAATGATCGGTCAATCCGAACAGAAGTTATAAACAAATATTGACTTAGCATAGTGCTGAAGTTCAAAAAAATTTCCACACTTTGAGAGCTTCTCCTGCAAAACTCACTTTTTTGACTTAGCATACTATTATTTGGAGGTGTCGACTATGAGAAAGCATTTGATACAGTGCAACACGACAAACTAATTGATATCCTTATCTCAATTGGGATTGACAGTAAAGAAGTCCGATGTATCAAAAATCTGTACTGGTATCAATCCGCACAAGTTACTATTGATGGAGACCACACAGAACCTATACTAATATCAAGAGGCGTCAGACAAGAATGTATATTGTCTCCTTTGCTGTTTAATATATACTCTGAAAAAAATTTTCGAAGAATCAATCAATAAAACTTCAAAAGGTATACTCATTGGTAGTAGATACATCAATAACATACGATAGGCTGATGATACTACAATACTAGCTAATAGTATCTCAAATCTGCAAGAATTAATGGACAAACTGGTGACATGCAGCAACCAATATGGACTAAATATAAACACAAGAAAAACAAAATATATGGTTGTGAGCAGGAAGAATAGCCACAGCAATATTTCCCTTAAAATACAAAATTTCTCAATCGAAAGAGTCCAAAACATTAAATATCTCGGAATAACTTTAAATGACGAATGGGATTGCTCCAAGGAAATAAGAAGGCGTATTGAAATTGCTAGAGACTCGTTTTTCAAATACCAGAGAGTTCTGTCCAGCCATGATATAAATCTTGAAACTAAATGTAGATTTATAAATGCATATATGTATATGGTCAACCTTACTATACGCTATGGAGGCATGGACAATAAAATCATTAGACGTGTAGAAATTTGAATCCTTCGAAATGTGGATCTACCGCCGAATTTTAAAAATACCATGGACTGCCTTAGTTTCAAACAATGAAGTGCTTCGAAAAATGAATCGAAATAGAGAGATAATGATAAACAGCAAAAGACGAAAAACTGCCTACCTTGGACATATCATGAGAAATTCAAAATACAAGCTCTTGCAGGATATCATAAAATTAAGAATAGAAGGAAAAACTCCTAAAGGCCGAAAGGAATTGAGTTGGATTGCGAATATTCAAGAATGGACTGGAATACGAGACGTGGGACACCTACTTAGTGCTGCCAGAAGCAGAGACATATTTGCCGATATTGTGAAGAATCTATGAATTTATTTGAATTTTTTATTTAAAATCCATTGTTTCTTTGTAATTGTAATGGTCGCCAACATTCGTATGACGAATAGGCAAATAAAGAAGAAGAAAGAAGAAGACTAATCTTGCGATCTACAGAGCCGCTAAAAATCGGATAAAAATTTTGTTTTTGGTCCATTTCATCCCCTTGATATTTTGCGATCATCAAAAAAAAACTATAGGAGGTCTATTCTGGTCTGAACCCGACCTCCATACAAAATTTTTTGACGATAGGTCCATAATTGCGGCCTGGAATTTGATTAAAATGGAAATTTTTTTGAACTTCAGTACTATGCTAAGTCAATATTTGTTTATAACTTCTGTTCGGATTGACCGATCATTACCAAAATTAGACAGAATTTAAGTTAAAGGACGTTCGACACCTCCAAATAATAGTTTGCTAATTCTGAAAAGGGAGTTTAGCAGGACAAGCTCTAAAAGTTTGGAAATTTCGTTGACCTTCAGTACTATGCTAAGTAAATATTTGTTTATAACTTCTGTTCGGATTGTCCGATCATTACCAAAATTTGACAGAATTTAAGTTAAAGGACGTTAAATATAAAAATGTAAAGAACTTGGAAACATGCTAAGTCGACTTAGCATGCTATTGTTTGGAGGCGTCGATATGATATTTGGTTTACCACGTGGGGGTCTACGACGAATATTTCGCGGTGTTACATGAATTTTGGTAAGAACTGACTTATAATACCCTTTCCATATTGTGGTGTAGGGCATAAAAATGTTCCTCATCGAATTTTGGACGAAATTCGTTGTTTTATTCCCCGATAGGAAATGTACCAAATAAAATGATTGTTCGTTAGATTACGATTCTACAGTGCTTTATTGACGTCATTCACATATTTACTCAAGACTTTAGATCACTTAGTTTACACTTCATTTAATTCAGGATTTACTTATTGGCAATATTGGTTCGCGGGATGATTTACAACTCAATCGCCCATCCGTTACGCTCCCGTATTTATACCCGCTTGTGTATCCATAGACTGTTCTTGCAGCCTTCATCTGGGAAGTTCTCTAATGTTCAGACGAGATCCAGATGCACGTAGACACATACTCGTATACAAAAAGACGAATGAATGTAAACAACACATCAATAGGGCCAAGGCAACAAATACGAGGGAGTAGGAGGAGTTATAACGAAAGACATAACTATGGAGAAGCATAACTGAATAGTTAAAATAAATGGGAAAGAGAGAGAGAACAAAAACAATTAGATAAGTAAACAGTGTAAATTAAGACTGAGCGATAATTTGATGATTACAGTGAACTTCTTGCAGTAGTTGTTGTTGCAAAACTGACACAAATAAACTAAAAGCTTAATAAGAATTTCCATTACAATTCAAATTATTAACTTAACAGAAATTTATCTAAATTTACTTTAAATCTACCAGTTACAATCGTAAAAAAATGTGTTAGAGCTTATTTTTGAACTTCTATTACACGCAGAAAAATATATATTAGAAATATGTTTGGATTCAAACAATCATTTGTTTGGGACTGATTGCAAATAAATATATGTTTGGATCCAAACATAATTTGTTTGTATCCAAACAAAAATATGTTTGCAACATTTTGTAACATATCTCAATTTTATATATTTGGGTACCAACATATTTTTTATGTTAGAACATATTTTTTATGTGTGGAGAGAATTTTTGTCAACGAGAGTAACAACAGGGCTCTCCCAGCTGCGGAATGCTGGTTTATAATAAAGAACTGTGTGCATGGTGTAATAGGAGACGCAGAAGTTTTGTGGTGTGTATGCGCAAAACACGTGTGTTTCGTGCTTTGTTGTTGTTAACCAACGTAGCAAGCGAAGAGGAAAAGAAAAAAATGGTATTAATTATGTTGGTTTTTTTTTCTTTTTTTCTTCAGTGTTCCTGAGACAATCGTTGAGTAAAGACGGTACATTGAGTGTCTTTTCTTAAAGAAATTGGGCTTTTTAGTAAATTAAATGTCCAATACATTTTATAATTGAATCAAAAAGGTGAATTGAAATTTTTTTTTTTGGACATGGAAGAAATCGCATTTAATATTGGTAATTACATCAATACATTTTTCATATACATTCATACATACATATGTATATTTGAAATATGGATGTACCTATTTATTACATTATATAATAATTTGATTCCCGATGTCGATTTCCCGCTGGTGATTTGAACTTTGAAGAAAATGTGTTTTATTTTACAACTAAGGAGAAGTGTTCAACGATGTTTCTATATAATTTTTTCTTTTTAAAAGTGCGGCTTTTTATAAATTATTTCATTCAGTTTTTTCTTTTATTAAAGTTTGTTTTGTCTTTCTTTGGAATTTTTTATGTACCTATGTGTCTGTAGCGCTTTTGCTTCTTTTTCTATGCCTTTCAATAAAACACCACCATTTGTAAATGTGTGTATATGTTAGAGATAGCCAGTGAGCGCTTGCTGAGAGCAAGTGAGCATACAGTTCAATGTGTTTCACATTGACATTTACTCTCCCTTGCTCTCAGAAAGCGCCCACTGGTACATGTGTTTGTTTTTTTTTTTTTTTGTGGCTTTTGGGTTTGTATTTGTTTGCACCCAAACATATAATTTGTTTGCACCCAAACATATATGTAATTTGTTTGCATCTAAACATATAATTTATTTGCACTCAAACATATGATTTGTTTGCACCCAAACATATATTTGTTTGCAGGACCCAAACATATATTATATTTGGGACTGCTTGCAAACAAATATATGTTTGCTGCAAAATATGTTTGAGAGGCCATTTTTTTCTGTGTTTAGCCATGGAATAACTAGCTATTCAATGTGACATGTCCTTGTTAAAATAATAGTTTAGTATATTGGTTTGGAATTAGTTACGACTACCAAAAACTACTATAAAAACACGTAATTTGGTAATAGGATTTTTTGCATATATTATGTTTGGGACTGCTTGCAAACAAATACATGTTTGCTGCAAAATATGTTTGGGACATATGTTAGGGAGGCCTTTTTTTCAATGGAATAACTAGCTATTCAGTGCGACATCCCCTTGTTAAAATAATGGGTAATTTGGACCCAAACATATATGTAATTTGTTTGCATCTAAACATATAATTTATTTGCACTCAAACATATGATTTGTTTGCACCCAAACATATATTTGTTTGCAGGACCCAAACATATATTATATTTGGGACTGCTTGCAAACAAATATATGTTTGCTGCAAAATATGTTTGAGAGGCCTTTTTTTCTGTGTTTAGCCATGGAATAACTAGCTATTCAATGTGACATGTCCTTGTTAAAATAATAGTTTAGTATATTGGTTTGGAATTAGTTACGACTACCAAAAACTACTATAAAAACACGTAATTTGGTAATAGGATTTTTTGCATATATTATGTTTGGGACTGCTTGCAAACAAATACATGTTTGCTGCAAAATATGTTTGGGACATATGTTAGGGAGGCCTTTTTTTCAATGGAATAACCAGCTATTCAGTGCGACATCCCCTTGTTAAAATAATGGGTAATTTGGTGATAGGATTTTTGCTGGGTATAATTAAAAATCTTTCTCATTTTTCTATTTTTTCATTATTTAAATAATTTCTAAATATATATTTCAGCTATTATTAGTGCGGGTGCAAAAACTGCCGAAAAACTGGGTCAAACGCATTTGTGTTACATTGGACCGTTTCCCCAGTTTGTAACCGGCGATCCTCAGCTAGTTAAAGAAATCCTGACATCACCATTATGTTTCTACAAAGGTGATATAACATATCACGGAATGCATAATGCATTTGGCAAAGGACTATTGACCATGCAGGGTGAGCATATTTACACACATACATACTAAATACGTAAATTGACCTATGAAAAAATATATATGTAACATTTAGGACCGGAATGGCTTTCACATAGGAAACTAATGGATGTCGGTTTTAAATATTCCAAAATCGTTGGAAATTTACCAATATTTAATAAAAAGACAAAAGGATTATTTGAGCGAATGGATAAATGTCACGTTATGAAAAATTCTTACGATATTCTCGTATACTTTCGGGAATTTACTTTAAAAGTCACTGGGGGTAAGTTAACACATGAATATCGTTCAAGTTTGTAAGAGTATACCATACTTTGTAATTTCTCTGCAGAGACCCTATTGGGAAGGGATTTTGATAAATCCAATGTTGATATGAATCTTTATGCCAAAAAGGTTACACGGTAAGTGGAATGAAATATATGTACATTAGGGCTATAACCAAAAAAATACCACCACATAGCCGTGTAGAGCATGGAAAACTATTACGAAAGACGGTGTCAATTTTTCTCTATCGCGAAAAAAGTTTCCGCACCAAATGCATTGAAGTTCTGTAATGCATTTTTTAATTTTATCTGTCACAACAACATATTTGCTTTTTATTAAAATTTTTATTTTTTTGTAATCTAATTTAAAATCATTATTAAAGCGTTCTGGACCAATTTGTTCTCAAATAGCGCCATTTCGGACCATATTAGGATTTCTTGACACTATTGCAATTTTTTGTTTTTCTTTATAAACTCGTGAATTTTATGTTTATATTTTTTTAACCTATCGGTCAAGAGAATATGGGGTCATTTGCAACGAATTCGCGAAAGTTACAGGCTGTTTTTGTTGACTTTGCTTGTGAGAATCGTATTTGTTTTCTACAAAAATACAACACCAGTACCATGTGGGGAATTTTGTCCTAATAATGAAAACGCGTTTCTAAGATCGATTCGGTGAAAAAAGGCTCCGCACCAACTTTGATTACTAAAACCCTTTTGATGCTTTTTCTACTTATATTTTTAAATTTGCTTTGTTTGAATAAATATTTATAGAAAAAAATAAAATTCTCACAAGCAAAGTCAACAAAAACAGCTTGTAACTTTCGCGAATTAGTTGTAAATGACTCCATATTCTCTTGTCCGATAGGTTAAAAAAATATAAACATAAAATGCACGAGTTTATAAAGAAAAGCCAAAAATTGCAATAGTGTCAAAAAATCCTAATATGGTCCGAAATGGCGCGATTTTAGAACGAATTGGTCCAGAACGCTTTGATAATGATTTTAAATTAGATTACAAAAAAATAAAAATTTTATTGAAAAGCAAATATGTTGTTATGACAGATAAAATTAAAAAATGCATTACAGAACTTCAATGCATTTGGTGCGGAAACTTTTTTCGCGGTAGAGAAAAATTGACACCATATTTCATAATAGATTTTCATGCTCTACACGGCTATGTGGTGGTATTTTTGATATTTGCAAAAAAGTGCAAAAAGTTATATCCCTAATGTACATACGTAAGTACGTATGTAAGGTTCCAACAACGGAGCCTTCGTTATATGCACAGACTTATGGCTAAAGACGGTATCAACACTTTGATACGGGAACAAAGTATAAATACGCTAATTTATTTCATATATTTTAAACAGAGTCTTAAATTACCTCTCGGATATAACTTTTAAACCCTATTATCGCAACAGTATCATTTTAAAACTGGCCCAACTAACGATATTTAAGGAAGAAAGACAAGTGTTGGAGTTTCTTGGTGGTTTAATTGATGAGGTAAGTTAAATATTTCATTGACAATGGAGGCAGTACGCTACTTACTACATATTAAGGTGATTGGTTTTATGTAGCTTTGAAATTAGTCCACATAAACCAATATTAAGATTATATAGTCTGTTATTAGCTTACTTAGGTCGCCATCAGACCATCTGCTTTTTCACATGTATGACATCAGCTGTTCTGTATATTAGTATACCCAAAGTGACAACATACATGTGAAAAAGCAGCTACAACAAAAACCAAAGCGATTCGAGAGCAGGTCCTAAACTGAACTTTACCGAAATTTTGTGTGGGAGGTACACGAAGGAATGGACCGATTGTGTCCATATTAGAACCAGGTTTTCGAAGTCGGAGTCGGAGTCTAGCAAATTTTGCTGGAGTCGGAGTCGGAGTCGTGAAAAAAAAATCGACTCCGACTCCGAAAGCAATTCCTATTTTTGAGATAATTAAATTAATTTTTTTAATACAATCGCGATGATATATGTTGAGACAGAAGAAAATGTTGGGCAAAATTGACCTTTTTATACCCTCAGCCTTTAGGCTAAAGAGGGTATATGAGTGAATATCAAAAAAATTTGAACAAAGCTCAAAAATTTGGCAAAATAATTTAATTTGCGTGGAAGTTATGACCGCGTAAATGAATAAAAATAGGAAAAAACGTTGAAGCTAACGAGGTTTTTTACGTTACTATTCGATTGCTGATTAAACCCTTCAAATGACGGACATATGTCCAAAGTAAAAGTAGAAGAACACAAAATGAAGATTACACTTCTAATGTATCACTTTCCAAAATTTCCACTGCTTCCACATTTTATGGATGCTGACATTTTGAAGCGGGATTTTAGGTGTTTTTCGTATTTTTAATTTAAGTGGAACGCGCATTCGAATATTTCAAAAGACAATTAATAGGCTTAAAGTACTCACAATTACGCATAATTTGATATGTATATTGGCTATGTAGTCCACACAGCAGCAGAGTAATCTACTGTCTACCACATTTAGTGCGATTTTTTTTGTAAAAAACATATTTTTTGGGTACAGTATTTACAATATCCTTTTGAGTGTGCTGGTACCCCGCGATATTTTGGTTTTTCGGCGATCCGGATCATATAAATCACAGATCTTAAACATCCATCTACTAGAACGGTGAAAACAGCAACTGCAAAAACCGAAAAATATGCGAAAAATGTTTTTGAAAATATCGCGGATTTAATCGCGTTTTCTGTCGATCGTTTCCTTGTCAATGAAGAAACTGACACATCACTCACGGTTTTGCGAAAACAGCGATTTAAAAAATTTAGTGGCATGGGAGCTATATCCGATTTATCCCAAAAATAGTGTGTGATGCTACATCCACGGTTCTTGATGGATTTGATCGAAATAGGAGTAAATCGATGTATATTTCCACGGTTGATAGTGAAATCGGATGCGCATAAAAAGTGTATGCACTTTGTGAAAATTATAAGCGTTATACAGGTTGTTGCACACTAAACTGCAGACGATGCTACATCTTAGCGGCCAAAGTAAATCCTGGCAAATGTGTACAAATGAAAAAAGAAGAATTCGCCGTATTGATAAACCGCATCAAGTGATTTTGAGGATTTCGCGATTTACACGCATTTCAAAATGAACATTACCCGATACAGTTTTATTTGAAGATTATACCCCATTCAAAGGAACCCAACATTTATTTGAACGTTACCCATATCTTCCGCTAGATGTTAGCGTGTACACGAGAAGTGATTAGAATAAAAAATGTGATTTTTTGCGTGAAATTTAACTGAATTAGAACCTATTTTATTGCATTTTTTCAACTAACTCACAAAATAAATTTGCAAAATATTTTCTCTCACAAAAATTTTATAACTTCCCTCAATATATACACTCCACGTCAGTAGAATAGAACACCTACATTTTTGTTAATGTTCGCTTATTTATGCCAAAATTAATGAATCTACGTTTTTAATTTTGTGGGGCTTTAAAGTCCATGATGTTCCGTATCAAGCACAGAAAAAATTATGTTTCTAGCTTTTCGCGAAATAATTTTCTGCTCAATTTTCAGATAGTACTATGAAAAATAGACATTTATTTTTGGTCATCAGGATAGAACAGTCACTTTATTTTCGCGAATTCGTGAGATATTAACGCCGAAATTTCTTTCAGTCGATAAAACAAGGCTTTCTAATCATTTTTAGCCAAAGAAAACCTACAAATTATTCCGCGGCCACCGAAATAACAGCGTTAAAGGGTTTAAATTGGGAGATATTTTAAACATATCGAAATATCAATAGGAATCGCGCTGTTATGTCATATTTCTTCACAAAAAGATAGAATATGAAACAGACAAGCTCGACGGATACAATCGAGTGCTTCGGATGCTGATAAGATGGAACATTTTCAAAATAATTATGAAAATGTAAAATTTTCTCATAAAAACCATGATATTTTGATCAATAAAACGGTTTTTCCGCGAACAAGTCTGCCGTTCAACGGTTTGGAAATATGCTCCAGATTTGAAGGAAGATAATCTGATACGAAAACAACCGTTATTTTCATACATTGAGAGAAATTTTAGTACTTTTTAAAACAACATACGAAACCTAAAACCTCAATTTCCATGACTGTTTTTTTCCGCGAAAACGGGTCTTTTACATTTGCGAGTTCAGTTAAAAAACTACTGATTCGTAAAATCCGGTATGGAGAGCATAACCGGGTCCATTTATATTGGAGCATAACACTGTTGAGAACAGTCGCGGACAACGAAATAAGAACACATATAAAATTCAAACTCCAAAGGGTGTGTTCAATTTGAAAATGAGCTAAAATTTCCCTCAGTGTATTAAAATAGCGGTTGTTTTCATATCAGATTATTTTCCTCTAAATCTGGAGCATATTTCCAAACCTTTAAGCGGCAGACTTGTTCGCGGAAAAACAGTTTTATTGATCAAAATATCATGGTTTTTATGAGAAAATTTGACGTTTTCATAATTATTTTGAAAATGTTCCATCTTATCAGCATCCGAAGCACTCGATTGTATCCGTCGAGCTTGTCTGTTTCATATTCTATCTTTTTGTGAAGAAATATGACATAACAGCGCGATTCCTATTGATATTTCGAAATGTTTAAAATATCTGCCAATTTAAACCCTTTAACGCTGTTATTTCGATGTCCGCGGAATAATTTATAGGTTTTCTGTGGCTGAAAATGATTAGAAAGCCTTGTTTTATCGACTGAAAAAAAATTTCGGCGTTAATATCTCACGAATTCGCGAAAATAAGATTAAAATCGTAGATTCATTCGTTTTGGGATAAATACGCTAACATTAACAAAAATGTAGGTGTTCTATTCTACTGACGTGGAGTGTATTTTGTTTGTTTTTGCTATAATAATATGCAAACCGCTAAACGGATTTCTACCATTTTGGTTTCATTTGAATCGTCGCGATGTTTAAATTACGTACATATTTTTTAAATATTTTTCCGATGCATAAACAGCTTAAATTTTATTAATACAAATTGCAAGCAATCAATTTTTTTAAATCTTTCTTAATTTCCGCGAAAATTTACAACTTTTTCACTAAAGTTATGGGACCTCAGTAAACATATAATATGTAGGAAGCCATAAACTTACACTGCTTCTCAATATAATGAATAGGATTTTTATAATATTTTTTCTTATAATCAGAATTGAAACCGCCATAACTTTTGCGCGCAATAACCAAAATTAGTATCTCGAACAGATTTGAGAGTGGGAGTTTTTTCTCAATCCATGCACCAAAAATCGTTCAAGTAGCTTAAATTTTTTTTTTATTTTTTTATGGAAAACTAAAAAATTTTGATATTTCCTCATATACACTTTGATCGATTTCAATGAGGTAAAGTCATTACATACTAATAACTAAAAGTATTAATAATATATAAAATTAAAATAAAATAATACTTTTGTTATGTATTCTTAGCTGGTATTATTATATAAAATGAATTTCTTTATGTTTATTTTCCTGACCATGTTCCTTAAAATAAAAACGTACATAGAATACCATTTTTAACAATAAATACATCAACAATAAAAAGGCTAATTTCTTTTCTGTTTCCAATCCATTTATAGGTTTAAGGCAGGGATGTAGTCAGAAATACATCTCGGCACCAAAATGGGGGTCAAAACTTGATGTTTTATGAGTAAAATATACAAAAAATTTCAAAGAAATTACCATAGTAAAAACATTTACATATAAATAGACCTTTAACAGATCGATAGGGATCCCATATTAAGCAATCCTTTTACTGCAATTTTTGTCATTCTCGGAGTCGACTCCGGAGTCGGAGTCGGAGTCGTGAAAAAAATTGGCCTGGAGTCGGAGTCGGCCAATTTTTACCTCGACTCCGATGCCCTGATTAGAACTGTATTTAAGTCTGGTAGAAATTTCACGATGTGCAAGGTATGGACCAACTCGGTTACTCCCTTCAAGAGTTATCGTGCGCACAAATTTTCCGAACATTTTCGAACTTTTGTGGGGGAGGTACCGGAAGGAGTGGACCGATATAACCCATTTTCGAACTTAAACCAAGTTTGGACAAAATATTACTTACTTACTTAGCTGGCCCATTACAGAACATTTGTTCCATAGACCGAACTAAGTAAAGATCTCCAATTCTCTCTGTATAGTGCTTCGCTTTCTGGAATACCGCGCCTTGTCATCTCTTCATCCACTTTGTTTGCGCCATCTATTCTTTGGCCTGCCAATTCTGCGTGCATCGCCATGTGGCTCGAATTTATACGCCTTTTTAGCGGGTTCATCATCGCTCATTCTTATTATATGGCCTAGCCAACGCAATCGCTGCATTTCAATACGTTTAACTATATTGATGTCGTTGTATAGCAGATACAGCTCGTGGTTTATACGACGTCGATATTCACCGTCAACGCAGATTGGTCCGTAGATCTTTCGAAGAATTTTTCTCTCAAACACCCAGGTTTCGGAACCATATATCAGTAGTATCAGTGTTTTTTAAAGCGTTATTTTTGTTTGACGAATTGTGGCTTTGTTTTTGAAGTGCTTACCTAAGCCAAAGTAGCATCTGTTGGCCAATACAATTCTTCTTTTTATTTCACAACTGATGTCGTTTGTTGTGTTTACGGCGGTGCCGAGGTATACGAAGTCTTTTACTACCTCAACATTATAGGAACCAACTTCAACAGTTGGTCCGATCTCAATGGTCGCATTGCGCGTCGACACCATCAACTTCGTCTTCTCGCCGTTTACCGCCTGATTACGCGGAAAAAAGATGCACTTCTTTTGATTGTTGTTACTACACTGATTTATTCAATACAAAAAGATTCTTAATAACTAAATATGACAATTTTACTTAACCTACCTAAACTAGAGTGTTGAAGCGAGAGGGAGACCAAATGTGTATGCACCATCTCTGCCATAAAACTTATGGGGAGGTAATACACATTCCTTATCTTGTGGCAAGCAAACAAACGATACATGCTTATCAGCCTGCACTTTAAATTACTTGCTGTAATCTAACACAACCCTACAACATGTAGCAATGGAAAAACTCTTATCTACTTTTATTTAAATCGACCTCCTACAAGACGAATGTTTGCTCCCCACATGCTTTTTATGTTTATGTGGACTGTACATGTATTAATAATATAATTTGGTCTTATCAATAAACTTCTACTCTACGACATAAAAATAATATTCTAAAAACTGTTCACTTATCCGTGAACACCGCCAGACCCACTTTAGGAGATTCTCCTTCGACCTTCATAAAGGTATCGGTTACTTCTTTTACTGATCGTTCCATGATGTCTATATCATCAGCATAAGCATGTAACATGTGGCTAGGTGATGATATCGAATTCCGTTCCGAATATAGATGTAGAAGCATCCAAGTCTCAAGAAATACAGGGGTAAGCTGTGTCAAATCAATTGCATGTCTATATGGGAGCAAATATCTCTTGACCCATAATATCTACAGTCTCGTTTCTTACGTTGTTTGTTAAGCAAACTTTGACACACAATCCGTGCAATTTATATGATGATTTCGAATTCCGTTCCGAAGATAGATGCAGAAGCATTGTGCCACTTCTTTTGACGTTTGCCTCTCGTATAACCTTTTCCAGCAGGATGTTGAAAAGATCAAACGAAAAGCTGTCTCCTTGCCTGAAACCTCTTTTGGTACAAAACTCTTCGGAGAGGTTCTTTCCTATTTTAACTGAAGATCTTGTGTCAGTTAGTCATTTTACAAAGCCGAATGAGCTTTGCGGGGATACCAAATTCAGACATGGCTTGGAATACCTTTAAACGTAGCGGGCTGTCGAAGGCTGCTTTATAATCGACAAAAAGGTGGTAGGTGTCGATCTGCATCTCTTGGGTCTTCTCCAGGATTTGCCGCAGGGTAAATCAATGGTCAATGGTGGACTTGCCAGGTCTAAAGCCACATTGGTATGGTCCAATTATTTCGTTGACCATGGGCTTTAGTCGTTCGCACAATATCCCTGAAACTATCTTGTAGGCGATAGGGAGAAGACTTATGCCCCTATATTTGGAGCATAAAGTCTTATCTTCTTTCTTGTGGACGGGACACAGGATGCTCAGGTTCCAATCGTCGGGTGCGCGTGCTTCCTGCCAGATGGAGCTAACTAGCTGATGCATACACCTGATCAGCGTGTCGCCTCCGGTTTTAAACAGCTAGGCTTGTAGGCCATCAGCTCCTGCTGCCTTATTATTCTTCAGCCGGTTTTTTGCTGTCCAATACCATCTTCTGGGATTGGATCGACTTCGCTACTATTGGATACCAACAGTTTGGAAAAATGATCTTTCCATATCCGAAGCACACTATCTGTATCAGTTACCAGATTGCCTTGCTGGTCTCTACGGGAGGATGTGCCTGTACCAAAGCCATCAGTTTGATGTTTCTCTCTTTGGTAGAACTTTCGGATTTCATTCTGGCTCCTGTACATCTCGATTTTTTCACACTCCCGTCTTTCATTTCTCTCTTTTTCCTGTAGACAAGACGTTTCTCCTCTCTCCTTTTCTCCCTGTATCTCTCTCGTGCGCTACGCGTTGCTACGGATTGTAAAGTAGCCTTATATGTCACATTTTCTCTTCGGTAGCAGCACGACACTCCTGCTCATACCATGGATTCCTTGGTGGAGGTCTCGGGTATCCAAGTACTGATTTTGCGGCTGTTTGCATGGAGTGGGCAATGTTTTGCCATTGTCCTGATATGTTATCGGGACGAGGAGTGCTTTGATTAAGCAGTTGGGCCAGTTGAGTGGAATATGCTGTGGCTATCTGTTGTGATTGCAGCTTACCGATGTCCAACTTCCGTGTTGTGTCTGTTCGCACTTTGTTTGCTACGTTTAATCTGGTACGTACCTTTGCTGCAACAAGGTAGTGGTCCGAATCAATGTTTGCGCCTCGGAACGATCGTACATCCAACACACTCGATAAATGCCTTCCATCTATCACAACATGATCAATTTGATTACTTGTTATTTGATCTGGAGACAGCCAGGTGCCCTTATGAATATCGAGATGATCAAATCTGGTACTGCTAACTACCATGTTTTATGCAGCTGCAAAGTCTATCAGCCTCATACCATTGTCAGATATTTCACTGTGAAGACTGAATTTCCCGCCAGTTGGGCCAAAGATATTCTCCTTTCCAATTTTGGCATTAAATTCGCCTAGTATGATTTTAATGTCAGGAACAGGGCAACGGTCATATGTTTCTTCTAAGCGCTCGTAAAATATATCTTTGGTCTGTTCGTCCTTTTCTTCAGTGGGAGCATGAGCGCAAATAAAGCTGATGTTGAAGAATTTAGCTTTTATTCGAATTGCAGCAAGTCTTTCATTCTGCAAGTCTTTCAAGCTGGATACCAGATGTTTTAGTCTCCGACTAACTACGAATCCGCAACCAAACACGTGCTTTACGTCATGGCAGCTATAATACAGTGCGTCACCTTTAGGTGTTGTTGTGACGCCTTTCCCAATCCATCGTATTTCCTGTATGACAGTAATATCGTCTTTGTACGTCTACCAATGCGAAGACTGCACCTTCTCTATAAAGAGTGCGAACATTCCAGGTGCAGATCATGGTCCTTAAAACGTTTGCGGGGTTCGTCAATTTTAGAGGGGTTTGTTTTTCTTTTCTTTCGTTTTTTCATAGTAGGCTGTTTTTTTTAGGGGAGGGTTACTAACCCGACGCCCAAACCCAAGTTTTTAACGTTCTTATGGATGAACGCGCGGTACATGGTAGCTCACTACTATTAACGGGTGTTAAAGGTAGTTCCCCAGGTGACACCACGGGAAGGTCAGTGTCAACTTGAGATGAAAGAGGGACCAAGATAAATCCTGGGCTTTGCCATGTTAAAACCGGTCAGGACCGTTCCTTGGTATCTTCCATCCCCTACGTCACGTTATGTTATATAGTTTATTATTAGCGGAGATACAAAAATTTAATGAAAAATACGCCATGCAGGTCAATTTGGGATCAATATGAATTTAAGCGGCTGCATCATCCGGATCTCAACTGCCTTGGCAGCAGCCCTTCTTCAGGGATGGTGTCTGGTATTCACATTATCGTATATCTTTGTACTTCCTGCGTAACTGCGTCAGTATTAATGTTATTCAAGCCTGCCTGATAGCGTCGTTGATCTAGAGGTTCTCGTTTACCTTTGTTTGGACCTCTCTCTTCAGATGATGGAAATCTCTCCTGTCCACTAGATCGTGGCAGGAATGCTCTCGGCGGTAACACCCAAGCAGGCACTACATCGTGTTGATGTACCAGTTGTGTTGATGTACCAGTACATTTTTCGTCTCCTCATGAAGATGGTCCACAGGTGTCATGTGGAGGCAACCTGTAGCAGTTCTCAAGGCGGCAACATTGGTATACCACAATTCTGATCTTGTCGCAAATATGCTGTCGAAAGTTTCACCCAATATCTTGTTTAGGGGAAGCCTTATTTCAGCCGTTAAGGTAGTGATGAGTATAGCAGTGGATATAATGGCGAATATGTTCATATTCCTCAGATTTGATATCCTTTTGATATAGCCCCCATGTAACCGTACCTCCCAATTTAAGGTATTTTGAATATCATGACCACATTTTTAATTCAACTTGGCTGTAATTTTGCAGTCCGTGTTCTCACTGCGCATAAAATCTTCTTGCAAAACATTTTCAATACAGATTTATGTTTCGAGGTAGCCCATTTTATGGTACCCCCGATTCGTTGAATTTTTACCTGTTATCCCATATTTAATAACATATTTATATATAATATGGTATTATAGTGTCTCCGGGAGTAGAACTCCTCCTTGCAAACATTTCTCAAGATAGGTCCATATTTTGATTTAGCTCCCATACAAATGCACAGCTAAATTTGTATGAATTTCATGCAAAATCCCTTATTTTAAAAGTGCAGTCATCAAAAGATTTGCAAATATTTGCAGCCCGAATGTGGTTATTCAGTATCCAGAGAGTCCAATTTCATTCCCCAAAAAATAATCGGACCTAAGTTCGGCCAAGTTTACAATATGCACTCTATGGAACAAGCGCGTACAACCCAAAAAAACACAAAAAATTGAATTTTTTGAAAATTTATTGCTATATAACTAAGTACCTAAAGACCCTAAACTAATTTTTATAATTTAAATCACACCCTCTGCTATTAATTAAAAATATATCTTGTCCATTTTCATTACGAATTTATTAAACATTTAAACCAATATTAAGTTAATTTTTTTGCAACAATTTTTTAGAATCTGATGCAACAAAAATATTTACAACAACAAAACTGAAAAAAAAACAAAATCTTTGTCTGCAAAGTGTCTGTAATCGATACAATGGAAAATAGTTCGCAATTTTATAGTTCGATTTTTTTACTTTCGCGCCGCTAGATCAGTGGTTTCGACCAGTGTGCGCCTTGGGAACTGCCTGTTTCACTCTATTTCTGAATTCTACAAACGACTGGCATCCACACATATAGTTTATTATCCAAAGTTTCAAACACGGTTAGAGGAAGGATATCTTCACTGTATCCTTTAATAGCTTAGCATGGTTGACGGAATTGGAAGGTTTCGATAGGTCAAGAGCCACCATAACTTTTTGGTCGCACGGCCTGCTCTGTTTCAGTCGTCGAGTGATATGTATAGATAAGGCATATAATGTTGCTGTGGTGCAGTGCATTTCCGGAATCCATCCCCATATTAAGTAACTCGGAAACTCCTCGTGGGGAGGAGTAGTGCCTCTAGAATCTTTGCTACTGGCGACAGGAGGGATATCGGCCATATTTGGATGCCAACTTTTGAGACTTCTGGTACAATATGGATGGCTACCGATAGATTGAGGGCACTTGTTAAATACTCAACTCCAGGTTCTTCCATTTACTAAAGCATCACCATTGAGTTTCTCAAAAATGATTTCCTGTAGCAGGGATGAATGAACTTTTGCCTAATAATCATTACGCTATCGTTTATTCCATTGAAATATTAAAAAAGTTCACGCACAAATCGATTTTAAAAATATAATTTTTTGAAAAAATTTAAAAAATGAAAAAAAAAAAATTTTCAAAAATTATTTTTTGTTGCACGAATGAATAAATATAAGCCTACTAATAACTATAATAATTGCTCTGTTTCAGAACCTGCAAGAATCTACTATTTTTTACTACGATAACATTTTTTTCTTTATGTTATCGGGAAAAATAGTAAAAATTAGTAGATTCTTGCAGTTCTGGAACAGACCAATAGTTTATTTCATTCAAATATTGAAAAAGGTCATGCACAAACCACTTTGAAAAAATTTTAATTTTTTTGTTTTTTGTTAAAAAATTATATCTTTAAATAAAAGCGTTAACGACATTTTACGATTCTCAGAATTGAAGAAAATTAGTGAGAAATAAATGTTATGTCAGTTTAATTATCTCATGTGACTCTAAAGTTTATTTTCAATTGTATATCTGCTTACAGTGACTTCAAAAAATTGTCCATAATTTTGATAAAATCAAATTTTAAATCATTTTGTGCGTGAGGTTTTTTCACCGAATCACCTTATAATTACGATTTAATGTAATCTTATGGTAAAACTCATCACGCTATGATACAGGGATCACGGTGCGCCTTAACTAATTTTAAATGGAAGGTGCTTACACCTGGGAAGTTTTTGCAGATTCTGAAACTACAATGCTCATAGATGAGAAATATCAAGAAACGAAAAAAATCGCCGGAGGGATTTTAAAATAAATCGCGATTTCAGTTCACATTTTTAGGGGTTCTTTAGGTTTTCACGATTTGGCTTGGAAACCGCGAGTCCAATGTAAAAAGGCCTAAAGAAAATATTGTAGCTGTAAAAATTCTCCACAAGATTCACCTTTATGATAATTTCGAAGGTTTTACCGTTTTTGAGATATAGAAGTTCAAATTGGGACAAATCAAATTGGGACAAGTCTCCTTATGAAACAATGTTATGACTGCAATTTCCCAACATAAACGTATATATCTCAAAAATGGTACATCCTAAGAAAAAATAAATCAGCCAATCTTGTAGAGAATTTTCATAGCTACAAAATTTTTTTTAGTCCCATTTTGACATGACTTGCGGTTTTCAAACAAAATCTTAAAGACTTAAGATAAAAACCTAAAAATTTGAACTGAACCTCTATATCTCAAAAATGGAAAAACCTACGAAAAAATCTAAAAATCAGTCTCGTAGAGAATTTTCACAGCTACAACATTTTCTTTAGTCCCATTCCGATAGGACTTGCGGTTTCCAAGCAAAATCGTGAAAACATAAAAAACACCTATAAATGTGAATTTTGAACGCGTTTTTTTTTTTAAATCCCTACAGCATTTTTTTCTGGTTTTGAATTTTTCTCATGTATGAACATTTCTGTTTCAGAATTCACAAAAATATCCCCTGTGTAAGCGTGTTTCATTAAAAGTTAGTTAAGGCGCACCCTTCATGATATTGTTTTATAAAGGGGCGATACAGTCAGTGCATTGTCTCAATTTGAACTTATATATCTCAAAAACGGTAAAACCTACTAAAATGTCAGAAAGTACGTTCTTGTGGAGAATTTTGACAGCTACAACATTTTCTTTAGGCCCATTTACATAGGACTCGCAAAATCTTGAAAACCTAAAGAACCCCTAAAAATGTGAACTTAAATCGCGATTTATTTGAAAATCCCTCCGGCGATTTTTTTTGTTTCTTAATATTTCTCATCTATGAGCATTGTAGTTTCAGAATCTGCAAAAACTTCCGAGGTGTAAGCCCCTGCCATTTAAATTTGGTTAAGGCACACCGTGGGATATGAGGTTGTAAAAAAGTCATAACCCTAATGGTGGTACCTCCTCGACTTGAGGGGCTTATACGGGGTAGCACCCTCCTCTTCGCCCTATCACTCACGGGGTGGACTATACACTGCCGGTTGAAATAACACGCACACCTCTTTGTGTCAGTTACTGTCACGCCGCACAGTGTTGCCGCTTCCATCAAAAGTAGACAAAAATAGAAGGCGTTGACCTAGGTTGACGAATTTTTGCACAAGTACTTATGAGGGCACAGGAATGAAAAATATTTACTTTGGTCCATATCGGTTCAGATTTTGCTACAACTCGTTCAATTTTGATCGAGTAGCCTTTAAATTTAATAAATCGGCCAACTTTTTAAGACCATTTTTCAGTTTCACCGATTTTTATTTTTAGATTTAGATTTGGAAAAAGCTCTCAAATATCTGTAGAGCGATTTCGTGAAAATTCGCATTTGGCTCCATACAAATTACTATGAAACTAGCTATTCGATCAAAATTGAACGAGTTATAGCAATCTGAACCGATATATCTCAGAAGGTTGCAGGGATGGGCAGAATGTTGTCAAAGTGGCAATAGGTGCCAATCAAAAGATATAGTCTACGAAATATTAAGAATTTATATTTTCTTATGAAATTGAAATGTTTAATTCTTGATAACGGTACTTTGCCCTTGCCCAGTTGATGTCAAATTATTGTACTAAAATTGTATATTTATTGCCCACCCATCAAATCCCCATCCAAAACTTTTAATATTATCAACAAAATTTTCAGAAATATAATTATTTTAGTGGTCGTCTAATTTTCATATGATTATCGCTTTAGATTATCTGGGAAATATTTTTCATATTTAAAGAGCTATAACTTCGTTATGGATGCACATATCGAAAAAATTCTTTCAGATTCGTTGTATCCGATGTGTTTACTGTACAGCTGTCGGATGAGTCCGTGCTGCTTTCGGAACAACCAGGTATCACTGAGCTGGTGAGCGTGGGCACCATTTGGCCTGATTTTCATTAATTTTTGTAGAATTATTTTTTAGTCACAAGAATGAAATGGCCATAAAAAGTCATATATAAGGTTTTTGGATCAAATGAAAAAAATAGGTGTAAGAGTTCCAAAACAGGGGTTTTTTGGTGGAACTTGTGTACATTAGGGCGGTTTTAAAAAATCGATGTCAATTTTTTATGCCTTTTTTGTTAGATTTTAAGATTGCCAAAGATTGAATACAATCGGAATATGTTAACACGTGCCACTGGGGCCTCGAAGTTTCCATGGGCGCTATATATAACAAATATTAAAATCCAACCCGATTTTCAAAATTTTTTGTAGGATTGGACAATAAATGTGGTCTGTAGAGCGATTTCGTGATAATTCGAGTTGGCTCCATAACAATTACGTTAACACATTCCGATTGTGTCCAAACTTTGGCAAACCTAAAATCTAACAAAAGTAAATACTTAAGGGGGGTGCCGCATAAAAAATCGACATCGATTTTTTCCCTTTGAGTTAAAACCAATCTACTACAGCTATAATCTCTAATCGCTACAATAGGAAATTGATAAAAAAAATACATATTTAAAAGAATATTCAATTTTAAAAGAATCCACACTAGGGTTACGTTTTTTTTTACAACCTCGTTTTTACCTAAGATTAGTTAAAATCTTAATTATAAAGTGATTCGATAAAATGCTCATGAACAAAGTCATTCGAAAATTTTTCTATATGAACTTTTTTTTGACAAACTTTTGAAGTCACTATAAGCAGATACACTCCACGTCAGTAGAATAGAACACCTTAATTTCTGTTAATGTTAGCTTATTTATCCCGATGCGAATGAATCTACGTTTTTAATCTTGTAGGGATTTAAAGCCAATGATGTTCCGTTTCAAACAAAGAAAAAATTATGTTTCTAGCTTTTCGCGAAATGATTTCTGATCATTTTTCCGATAGTACTATGAAAAATATGCATTTATTTTCGGTCATCAGGATAGAACAGCCATTTTATTTTCGCGAATTTTGGAGATATTTACGCCGAATTTTCTTTCAGTCGATAAAGCGTGTAAACGGGTTTAAATTGACAGATAATTGAAACATCTCGGAATATCAATAAGAGTCGCCCAGCTATGTCACATTTCTTCACAATAAGATAGAATATGACACAGAAAACCTCGACGGATACAATCGAGTGCTTCGGATGCTGAAAAGATGGAACATTTTCAAAATAAGTATGAAAAACATCAAACAAAAAACGCCAACCCTCCTAATTGTGAGACCGGGCACCGTCGAAATGTCGTTTATTACTG
Organism: Musca autumnalis; assembly: GCF_047663935.1. Lineage (NCBI taxonomy): Eukaryota > Metazoa > Arthropoda > Insecta > Diptera > Muscidae > Musca > Musca autumnalis. The sequence goes on along the minus strand of NW_027411866.1, from coordinate 153,193,756 downwards.
TAGTATGCAATACCAACAAATTAGTTATGTGTTTTTTCGTCGAGAATCGACGAACGCATAGCAGTGGGAAAGATTTGGTTTTGTTTGCAAGTGAAGTTGCTCGAGTTTAGGTAGTGCCAAAGAAACTCTCGATCAGAGTATTTCTTTGCACACGTATCTATTTGAGCTAGCAATTAACACTTGGGTATAAAAAGTTTCTAGTTGAAAAACAAGAAACAAGGGAACTGATGAAGATCTGTGGCGAGATCTGAAACTATAGTATTCCCTCCCTTACCCCTTGGTAAATATCGCCAATTTTTTCCCACTAATAAATTAAAGTTGTTTTAATAAAATATTAAAACAACGACTATGGGATTAAGCCTGACTATTTAAAAAACAAACAAAAAAATGTAAAAAAAATATTTTTTCAAAGTGGTTTGTGTGTGACCTTTTTTAATACTTAAATAAAATAAACATTACTTAAGTCATTAATGCAAAATTTCATACAATCCCGCTACAGGAAATCAGTTTTGAGAAGAAGGGCCAAAAAGTCATAACCCTATTGGACAAGCAGGGAATAAAATATGATTGTTCCACCAATATTCGAAGAGCAAAATATGATATGATAGTTCCTACCAATTATTTCGCAAGTTTTTTTTATTTATTTAAGCAAATTTTACAGTGTGTGCCTAACTAATACTACACGCAGAAAAATATATGTTAGAAATATGTTTGGATCCAAACAAATATTTGTTTGAGACTGATTGCAAAGAAATATATGTTTGGATCCAAACATAATTTGTTTGTGTCCAAATAAATATATGTTTGCAACCTTTTGTACCATATCTCAATTTAATATGTTTGGGTACCAGCATATTTTTTATGTTAGAACATATTTTTTATGGGTGGAGAGGATTTTGGTCAAAGAGAGTAACAACAGGGCTCTCGCAGCTCCAGAATGCCTTATTAACAAACCACACACACACAACAACTACCGCTGTCGCAACAATTGTTGTTAGTTAACTGACAAACCGACAAACCAAACAACTACAGTGCGTTTGGTGTCGAAAAAACAAAGTTCTTATAGTCAAATACTTCGCAACTACAAATTTGTAATTTCTTTAATATAAAGGCAACATATAATATCTAAAGCTAGCGCTGATTGATTCAACATGTATGTACATATGATTCATATTGTTCTGCTATGCTTACAAGACGATAACAACTACAGTGGAAATCTTTAGAAGAAATGGTAAGTTACAATATTACAAAATAAAAGAATTAATAAATAAATAGATAAAATAAAATGATTAAAATATAAAAAATAAATCTCTCAGAAAAACCATTTTTTTGTGCTTTGTGAAAGGCGTTATGTTTGGGACCGCTTGCAAACAAATATATGTTTGCTGCAAAATACGTTTTGGACATATGTTAGAGGGGCCTATTTTTTTGTGTGTGTACGACTAGTCTCCAGAAGTAAAAGTGACTAACTAGTAGTTTAATTCTGTTAAATATAATAGATCAATACTTAACTAATTCGTATTATTAAGAATGATGCATGGGTAAAATAATAAAGAATGTTGGTATTTCAATTCTGAAGTGACAGCAAATCGAATGGCTTTTTACGTTGAAGTCTTCTAGGTAGATTAGATGTTTGGAGAAGATTTGTAGCTTCAATGTTGTCATGTTGATTAAGACGTGAGTAATAATTTTTGGTGATGAAGTATATTTCTTCTTTTACGGTGTTAAGATTTAGGTCTCTGTGCTAATCACTATTTCGGATGTACCAAGGCGCTTTTACAATATTTCTTAGCACCTTATTTTGAATGCGTTGTATTTTTTCAATGTGTTGGTCTTTGGAGCATCCCCATAGCTGGATTCCGTATGTCCAGACTGGTTTCATTGCTTGCTTATAGATCATTAACTTATTGTCTATTGATAGTACAGAGTTTCTTCCTATTAACCAGTTTACATTTCGGTACTTCATAAGCAGTTCCTCTCTCTTTTTATTTATATGTTCTCTCCATGTAAGCATTGTATCCAATGTTAGTAAGCATTGTATCCAATGTTATACCAAGATATTTTGCTGATTTCGCAAATGGAACTTTGTTCGTGTTTATATGCAGTGGCTTGTAATTCGTTGGTTTCAATGAGAAGTCGACGTGAATTGACTTGGTGATATTGAGTTTTAGACCCCACTTGATGGTCCATTAATACACATTGTTAAGAGCTAACTGAAGCTTATCTATCATTTCAGTGGTATCGTGACCTGTTGCCATGATTACTGTATCGTCGGCGAATGTTCCGATAATGCAATTTTCATGAACCGGCATGTCATATGTGTATATAAGATAAATGATTGGTCCCAAAATACTTCCCTGTGGGACTCCTGACGTTATAGGGTATAATTCTGAATATTCATTTTCGTATCTGATTCTAAAAAATCTATCTTCTAGATACGAATAGATGATGTCCACATAGAATGAGGGTAAGAGACTTTTTATTTGCAGCACTAGTCCACAATGCCAGACTCCGTCGAATGCTTGGGAAATGTCCAGGAATACTGCCAAACTGGTTTGTTTATTTTCGAACGCGTTTTCGATCGTATGTACAACCCTGTGCACTTGTTCAATAGTCGAATGTTTTTTGCGAAAGCCAAATTGGTGGTCGGGGATGATACGTTTTATTGATACAATACTTTGAAGACGCTTGCAAAATAATCTTTCTAATAACTTTCCAATAACTGGGAGCAGAGATATTGGTCTATATGACTTGATTTAGTTTGGGTTTTTGCCTGGCTTTAGTAGCATAATAACTTCCGCCACTTTCCAGCAGCTGGGTATATATTTGACTTTTAAAACTGAATTCACGATTGGATATAGCTTTGCTATTCCATGATATGGTATATGCTTAAGTATCGTGCCGTTTATTAGATCGAATCCGGGGATTTATTGACATCAAGGTGTTTTATTGCCATCCAAATTTCTTTTAATGTTATTTTCTTGAACTCAAAGTCTGTGATTTGTTGTATGTTCGGAGTGAGCATTTCATCTTCTGTACTCGTTGTTTGGTTACTTAAATTATTGCAAAATATAGATCTTAAGTATTCTGCGAATGTAGTTGCATTTTCTTTATTACTTTTTGCCCATACACCGTTTTCATGTAAAATAGGCGCTTTGTGAAGAATTGGTCTATTTTTTTCCTTCATTGCTTTCCACAGAGAATAGTTCGTTTTGTTATCATAAGATAGAGTTCAAAGGTATGTGTGCAGATTTTTCGCATTGTGTTTTTTTTTTATTTCTCTACTCAAACGTTGCGTAATGTTATTCAAGATATTTTTATCGTTTGGGGAACGGGATTTCTGTCATTTTTTACGAATTCTGCGTTTTTGTTTAACTAAGTCCCTTATATGGCTAGGATATGTTGGGGTGTTAACAGGTATTTTCAAGGGAGGAGTGCTATTCCATGCCGCTCGTTGAATACAATTTGTAAAGGAGAATACCTCTCTTTGGATGTCCTCTTCGGTTTCAATGGGTGTATGTTGAACTGATTTGTTTATAAGGTCTTGGAATTTATGCCAGTTAGTTTTTTTTATTAATTAATACAGAATGGGGATAAAATAATGAAGTTTGATTATCATATGTTAAATAAATAGGAGAGTGGTCTGAGCTAAGGCCGTAACCGTCTTGTACGGTAATCTTATTCATATCAACTTTCAAAGTTATGAAAAAGTCTATGAGATCTGGGGTTTTTGATGGGTCCGATGGCCAATATGTAGGTTTGCCAGTCGTGGCCACATGACATCCCTTTCTTTTTACTGCATTCAATAGCTCTTTTCCCTTCGATGTGGTTAATCTTGATCCCCACTGAGTGTTTTTTCCATTGAAATCTCCTCCCATTATGAATCTATGTTTATGAGAGTTGATAAGGTTAATGTATAGCTCGCATTTTATGCTATGTCTAGGTGGACTGTACACCGATGTAATGGATAGTGGATCACCATTTAAAGTTAAAGTTATTGTTGTAGCTTGGAACTCTTCGGAGCTGATTTCATTTTCTATCCAAGGATCAAGTGATTTTCTTATGATAATTGCACTACCTCCACGAGCATTATTGCTGGGATGAATGGTATGGTATACATCATAGTTCTTAAAGTTTATAAAAGAATGTCTGACAAAGTGAGTTTCACTTACCAAACATATATCCACGTGTTCTTCGTCTAAAATGAGACTAAGCTCTTCTTTATGTCGGAACAGACCATTTGCGTTCCACTGCATTTTAGAATGTTATTGATCATTTAGGGCAGCATCAGGCAATAAGGGGCACACGTGCCCTTGATGAGAATAACAACAGAACAACCACCACTCAGTTTTCGTTCAGAAGTCAATGAAGAAGGTTCTGTTGTCGCTTGTTTCAATGATTTTTAATTTTAACAATGCATTAATGCACACGCTGTTTGTGGAGAGAGCGAGAGAGAGTTGTATGCGTGAGGCCGCAAACAATGCGTTTGAATTGGTGCCGATAAATGATTTAGGGCACAGAAAAAACTCTCTTCTAGCATGCTTAAGCGAGCATCTAAGACCATATTAAAGGATTCGATCGCTTACAATTTGGATAGAATTTTTGTAAGTGGATTTTCATTTTGCGTGCTCGTAGCATTTCCCTGTGGTATGGGGATTTGTTTTGCCGCCTCTGCATATTTTTTACCTATTTTACCAGGAGGATTGTAAGCATTTGTTGTCTTATTTTGACCTATTGGTACATGTTCCTTACTGGATTTCGGTGTTTTAGTTTGGATATTGAGAGTTGTTTCTCTTGATTGTTTTAACATTTTGTCTCTTATCTTTTGTAGTTCTTTTGCTACAATACAACCTCTGTAACTAGCGGGGTGTTGCTCCCCACAGTTACAGCATTTTGGCAGAAACACTGATGGCTTCTCGCACGTCTTAGTTTCGTGCTTGCCTGCACATTTAGCGCATCTCGCTTGCTTCGAGCAATAATTTTTTGTATGATTGTAGCCTTGGCAGTTTTTACATTGTGGAATGTGTTTAGAAAGTTTCATTTCCTCAAGTTGAAAGTTTAGAAAGTTTCATTTCCGCAAGTTGTTTTTGTTTTTTTATGTTTAGAGCAAAATATGGTATTTTTGTATTTGCAATTACAAACCTTGAACAAAACAAATACATTTTTTTGATATTCTTGTTCCATTAAAAGCAAAAAATATTTTTTCTTTGCGTGTATTTTATAAGAGCTTGTTTAAAATACTAATATGCCAGACTTATAATCATGGAATTTAAAACGCTACTTTTAAGATCTACAATGAAGATTTTTGTAATTCACTTTTGTTTTAGGCGTTCAAACACTATGGAACAAATTCTCAGAGTGATCCCGAATATGGGAATGGGGATAGTGTTCTCGCCGCGAAAGTGCAAGAATACTTACAAAACAATATTATCGAAAGGGAACTGGCCATAAGCAGTATGATTCATTTGTTTTGTGCGGTAAGTATGACGAAAAAAAAAACAAATAAAATAAAAGAAAGTACATTATTCTATCACAGGCTTTTGAAACCACTTCAATGACATTTTATTTTGTTATCCTCATGCTGGCCATGTATCCTGAGTACCAAGAAAAAGCATTTGCTGAAGTATCTGAAATATTTCCCGACAATGATGATGGTGAGTTTGATGTTACCAATGAAGATATCTTACGGCTCAGATATCTTGACATGTTTATAAAGGAGACACTGCGTTTATTGCCGACAATTCCACAATTCGGACGTCGCGTTGCTGGTGGTAATCTTCAACTAAGTAATGACATCGTTATACCTGAAGATTTGGAAATAATCATCAATATCTTTAACATGAATCGTAATAAGGATATCTGGGGTCCAGAAGCAGATAAATTTAATCCAGACAAGTTTCTACCTTGTAATACCGAGAAACTTCATCCATATGCATTTATACCGTTTTCAAAAGGATTGAGATCTTGTATAGGTGGAATCTGTTATCATCTATATTTTTCAAGTGATATTTTTTAATAATTTAATATTTTTTTCTTTTTTTCTAGGAATGCGCTACTCCGAACTGCTTCTTAGAATGGTAGTGGCTAAAATAATAAAACGTTACAAATTTTCAACTGCAGCCAAATTAGAAGATTTAGAATTGCAAAATCATATCTCAACTCAATTGATTGATTATCCTTCACTTACAGTTGAGCGTAGATAAAGAAACTGTTAATAAAGTCTATTAAAAAAATATATTTGTTATAAATTAATTTTACCAACGTTTATTGTTCCATTAAATATAAATACAAACAAAAATAACAAAATTTATTAAAAATAGAATGAAAATGAAAACGGTTATAGTTTTTAAAATAAATAAGAAAGTGTAGTAATCGACCAGCCATGCAATACCCTACAGCTCTACTCCTGCACATGAGAAACAAGTGAGCAATGATGATAGTCGGGGCAGGGCCGACTATGTGATACCTTACACCACTACCCCTGTGCATAAGATTTTCGCTGGTAAACGTTTCTTTTAGGGAAATGTGTAGCGTGATTACAGACCACCTACTCGAACCTACCTTGTAAAGGTCTTATTTTTTACTTCCATAACCAGGCTTTGCATTTGGGCGGTCCTCAACCAAAGAGATATTCGTCATTATAATTTAAAAGCAAAAATGGAAACTTATGTTGGATTAGCGACCACGAAAACCTACTTTACATTGTTGAAAAGGTGATATTTTCTTCCTTCATTTCCTTATAGAAGCGGAGATATTATTATGTATTACCGACTATTGCCACATCTCCGTTATTTGGTCACCTAGGTCAACCTATTTTGCATCATTGTAAAGATGGGATTTTCTCTTTTCATAGTCAGGCTTTGCTTCTGGAAAGTCCACAACCAAAGCTAAGATATTCGTCATTATAATTAAAACCGAAAAAATGAAAATTTGGGTATTGCGATATCTTCGTTGTTTGACCACCTACGACAACCTACTTTACATCGTTGAAAAGGTGATCTTTTCTTCTTTCATTTCCTTATAGAAGCGGAGATATTAGCTTTATAATAAAACGTTGAAGTTTTCTCCAAATAAGTTTTTGCCCATTCCGACCCCTGAATATTATCCGACCATGACCAAAATCAATAGGCTTCTTCCCCTCCGGGACTCCCATCAATAGCCAAAATTTGGTGACGATCCGGCAAAAATTGCGACCTGTAGCGTGATTACAAGGTTAATACGGACAGACGGACGGACGGATACACATAGCCAGATCCAGGGACGTACGCAGGATTTCATTTCGGGGGGGGGCCCAACTTGACCAAAATCATGAACATTTGAAACGTTACGTAAATCTATTTTAAAGGGTTTGTAAGATGATTTTATACGATATATTGACACAAAGTACATAAATTCATAGTATTTAGGGTACAATTTTATTTTTGTACAGAGTATAAAATATACATACGAGTAAGTTCTCGGATATATAGAATTGAAAAAAACCACATCAAAGTTTTTAATTTTACAACCGCAGAGGATTGCAATTGTGTTTGATATCGCAAGATTTTCAGCATTTCGAAGATCTTAGATTAGATTTTGGGTATTCTTTTAATCCGATCCCTATATAACTCTATTCGCGAGTAGGAAAAATTAATTTATACACGGGTAAAGGTATACCTCGAAAAAGAAGAATAACTCGAATCCGCAAGTGCAGCTTGGACTTCTTTATATATTGTGTCGATAATCTAAGAATAAAATATTATTTTTTGTCATAAAACGCCAAATTTGCTTCTTTACTAGAAGTGAGAGAGTCTGTACAAGACAATTAAAAACTTCAGAAATTTAAAATCGGACGATACCGACTACGACTCATAGACTCCGAATCCTTCTCGCAGTACTGTTTGAGACTACAAAACTCATGTTTGGGCTATGTCAAATCATTCGGCAAACTCTTAGCTAAATCGTGACAAAACACTTTAAGTGGAAAAAATTCCATGATTGTTGTTCCATCTGTTATAGAAGAAGCATTATTTTTTTCATTTTACGAGTTGACTTTTATGGACTCGATGACATTAAACACTTTGCTGGACTCAGTTCTTGCAACTCATTGGAACTTGAATTTAAATATTTCTTAAATTAAATGTATTGTTTAAAATGTTATATAGTTTTGACAAATAACAATCGATCCTTAAAGAACCCCACATAATTATTCGCTAATATTAAGCAAATTAATCAAGAAGGATCACTCTTGTACAAAAGAATTTTATATTAATCATAACTTGTAATCGGTTGGAAACGAACAAAAAAATCGTTAATTTTGATTTCTGAAAAAATTGGCCAAAAGATATGTACTCTCAGCCTGTGTGAATACACAATCCCAAATATTTTCCCCAACAAATATGTATTCAGGAGCTTTTAGAATGTTATGGTTAATAAAAATATCGAAACTTTTGGGATATTTATCTTAACAATTGTGGAAGTTCGGAATACATGCATACGTTTTGCTAAAAAAAATTAATTTAGATCAAAGCGCAGAAGTGTTAAAATTTTGCGGAGAAATACCTGTAAAAATGGAGCGACAAAGTCAATTTTGGACATTGATCTTATCCTGTCTTATCTTGTCTTTAGCAATATTGTAGCCCGCCCTCAGGCAGCAGAACTTATATGTCATACAAAAAATCGACTAAATATAGAAAATTTTGCGGAGAAATACCTGTAGAAATGGAGCGACAAAGTCAATTTTGGAAATTGATCTTATCTTGTCTTTAGCAATATTGTAGCCCGCCCTCAGGAAACAGAACTTATATGTCGTACAATCGACTAAATATAGAAAATTTTACATAATTTCTGAAATTCTAGTCAATAGCTGCTAAACCATTGTGAGTTGAACCATGTTACCTTTACAGAAAATCTTCCAAAAAGTGCGCTTAACAATTCCTTGCAACATTCTGAAGATGTAAAATGCTTCCTTCATGTTGTTTCAGCAGTATTTTATGCCACTCTTTTTACATCATGTATATCAAACACCGTTGACACGAATAGATTTTTCTCATATTTGGCAATTCGTGGTGAATTATTGATATATTTATTACATGATCGTGGAAAAATATTCAAGATACACCGTGATAGAGACATTAGACAAAGGCATGTTTAGATGAATTGTGTATCACATTCAAGCGAATTTTTTTTCAAAGGTATCATTACGACAAATTTGAAAGTTTGGGAGATATGGTGCAAACTATATCAAATCTGTGGTACTTTTAGATATTGCATACATCTTATAGCGCTTATGCAGTTTTTCGAGTCGATTTTTTGTATTTTCTATTTTCTTTGTTCCCTTATCTATAAGTTTGCTAAAAAGGTCAAAACAAATTTCGAATTGGTTTCCGAGATATAGCCCCGATTCAATATTTAGCCATTTTTAGATGAGAACATAAAATCTTAGCTAGATCTGACAGAACAATACCCAAATAGTGTTTTTGTCGTTTGGGTCTGTACTTTCATAAAATCCTCGGTAGAAGTTGTTTGCCCACGACTACCTTAAAAATGTTGGATAGACACGGTGTGCCTTAACCAAATTTAAATGGAAGTTGCTTACACCTTGGAAGTTTTTGCAGACTCTGAAACTACAATGCTCATAGATGAGAAATATCAAGAAACAAAAAATTTCGCCGGAGGGATTTTCAAATAAATCGCTATTTAGGTTCACATTTTTAGGGGTTCTTTAGGTTTTCACGATTGGAAACTGCTAGTCCTATGTAAATGGGCGTAAAAAAAATGTTGTATCTGTGAAAATTCTCCACTAGATTAGCCTTCATTGTATTTTCGTAGGTTTTACCGTTTTTGAGATATAGAATTTCAAATTGAGACAATGCCTGACTGTATCGACTCCTTATAAAACAATATCATGCTCAGTGCGCCTTAACTAACTTTTGATGAAAACCGCTTACACATGGGAAGATTTCGCGGATTCTGAAGCAGCAATGTGCATAGATAAGAAAAATAAAAAAACTGAAAAAATCGACGGAGGGATTTTTAAATAAATCGCGATCAAAATTTAAAATTTTAGGGTTTTTTAGGTTTTCACGATTTTGCTTCGAAACCGCAAGTCGTATCGAAATGAGTCTAAAGCAAATGTTGTAGCTGTGAAAATTCTCTACAAGAGTGACCTTTAGGGTTTTTCGTAGGTTTTACCATTTTTGATATATAGAGGTTCAGTTCAAATTTTTAGGTTTTTATCTTAAGTCTTCAAGATTTTGCTTGGAAACCGCAAGTCATATCAAAATGGGACTAAAGAAAATGTTGAAGCTGTGAATATTCTCTACAAGATTGGATGATTTATTTTTTTGTAGGTTGTTCCATTTTCAAGATATATAAGTTTAATTTGGGAAATTGCAGTAATGACATTATTTTATAAGGAGTCGATACAGTCAGTACAATGCCTCAATTTGAACTTCTATATCTCAAAAACGGTAAAACCTACGAAAATATCTTAAAGGTCAATCTTGTGGAGAATTTTCACAGCTACAACATTTTTTTAGGCCCATTTACATAGGATTCGCGGTTTCCAAGCAAAATCGTAAAAACCTAAAGAACCCCTAAAAATGCGAACTTAAATCGCGATTTATTTGAAAATCCCTCCGGCGATTTTTTTTTTTGTTTCTTGATATTTCTCATGTATGAGCATTGTAGTTTCAGAATCTGTACAAACTTCCCAGGTGTAAGCACCTTCCATTTAAAATTAGTTAAGGCGCACCGTGCAGAATTAGTTGATGATCGGGAAAACATACAAGTGGATTTGCTAAATATAGCAGATTTTAGCTGCTGTTGACGTAAACAAATTCATTTTACGTAATTCTTTCCCCTACTTTCTGGCAAACAATTTTTCAAAAATTGCATAACAAAATTTTGGTCAAGCCTCTGAGACAAATTTCTAATTGGCTTTTAAGATATTGTCCACGGAAAACCCTTAATAAATTTTGTCCAACATAAATTTTTTCATGCACTTCCATTGAGTGTGATGCCTCGAGACCTCTATATAGCTCGAATATGACATAACAATCATGGTGTATATTCATTACGGAAGTCGTATATAATAGTGGATTGATATGACATGAAGAAGTAATTCAGAAACCATTAGAAGTTTCTCTCAAAAAGAGTATAGGTCCAAACAAAAAAATTGAAAAATTCTCTTAAAAAAAACTTATTAATGATGCTCATTTTCTGAACAAAAACTTCAGAAAAATATAAGTTTTCGTATAAGTTTTCATTTTATTTTAAATCTCCAATCATTAAAAAATGTTTATGAAAAAGAAAATATGTAATAATTTTTTACAGTAGCTTAACAAATTTTATTCGACCAAACCATTTCGGGGGGGGCCCGGGCCCCCTGTGCCCCCCCCCCCCCCCCTGCGTACGTCCCTGGCCAGATCGACTCAGCTCGTCTAGATTAATTTTGGTTTATAATATAAATAGAAGTAGGCTCATTATACCCTCAGCCTTTAGGCTAAAGAGAGTATTTACACTTTGATACGACCAAAAATGTGCCTCATCGAAATAATGGTTTTAGACCCCAAGTATGTTTGTACGATATCCGTTTCAGACAATTTTGAGTAGATCTAGCAATATCCGTCCGTCTGTCTGTCTGTCGGTCTGGCTGGCTGGTGCGCACGATAACTCTCGAACGGATCAATCGATTCGGTTCAAATTTTGGGTATCGAAATATTTTGTCCAGATTCGATTTAAGTTCGAAGATGGGCCATATAGGTCCACTCCTTCAGGTACCTCCCCCACAAATGTTCAAAAATTGTCGCAAAACTTGTGCGCACGATAACTCTTGTAGGGAATAACCGATTTGGCCCATACTTTGCACATCGCGTATTTTTTACAAAACTTAGATTAGGTTCCAATATGGACTCAATCAGTCAACTCCTTCGGGTACCTCCCACACAAAATTTCGGAAAAGTTCAGTTTAGGACCTGGTCTCGAATCTCTTTGATTTTTGTTTACGCAAGTTGTATTCGCTGTCCTCTATACGACGCTGTAATTTTTATTAGGGGCAAGTCCATACTTCCTGAGAAAATAGCCTGAAAGTTACAAAAAACCCTATGACACCGTGTGTAGTGGTTGGAGCGCAAGATAACTCTCGAACGGATATGCCGATTCGGTCCAAAATTTGGCTTCCGTAATATTTTGTCCAAACTTAGTTTAAGTTCGAAGATGGGTTATATCGGTCCACTCCTTCCGGTATCTCCCCCACAGAAGTTCGAAAATGTTCGGAAAATTTGTGCGTACGATAACTCTTGAAGGGAGTAACCGATATGGACCATACTTTACACATTCTCATAATATCTACCAGATATAGATCAGGTTCGAATATGGACTATATTTGTCCACTCCATCCCGTACCTCCCACACAAAATTTTGGATAATTTCAATTTAAGACCTGCTATTGAATCACCTCAATTACGATGGTAAAAGTTGTTTCAGGGGCAAGTCTATACTTCTTGAGAAAACAGCCCGATGGGTGTAAAAACCCCCTATGGCACCCCCATGGTCTATGTCGGTCCATTCCTTTAAGTACCTTTTCAGCAAAATTTTTCAACTTTAATCCTAATCAACATTTTTGTCGGTTCATACGAGACCAAAATTTTGAAACCCCCTAAATACATAAGTGTTTTGTAAAAAAAGTGTTTCAATTTGCACAGGCTGAGGGTATATCTCTTTCGGCAAAGCCGACTGATACTTTTTTACTTGTTTTACCTTATATCGTTTTTTTACAGTCACAGGCTGTCTGTATATCTCTGTTGGCAAAACTGTCTGATACTTCATTTACTTGTTTTTAATAAACTCAGATAAAATTTTTTAATCAATATATTTTATGATTTTTTACATAACAATTATTTGCTGCCATCTAGTTTGATAATTTACTCCTCTGTTCAATAGTAAGTGGAGGATGGTCATCAAAATCCAATGATATGCGATTGAATAGTACAAAATCCTCGATTTTAGCGGTGGTTGAAAATTTATACCGCTTAATTAGTTTAGCCATTGCAACTCTGAGGGTAACTTCGGCAAAACGCATTCCTATAAGGTAAAAATATATTTTTATATATTTTATTTTAATTAAAACAACAATAATTTCAGTCTTTTAGACTCCATTTTTCTACAACTTGGAAATCTCAGTGAGTATTGCGTGTTTGCATATCTTACCTATACAATTTCGCAAGCCCTTGGCAAATGGTACATACGCATACGGATGACGTTTCTCAACGTTAGAGGGTAGAAAATTATCCGGATTAAATGTATCTGCTTCAGAACCCCATACATCTTTATTACGATGCAAATTATAAACATCTATTCCCATTTCCAGACCTTCAGGTATAACAATGCCATTACTTAGTGTTAGATCTCCGCCAACAGCTAAGCGCCCGAACATGGGAATTGTAGCAAATATACGCATAGTTTCCTTTATGAACATATCCAGATAGGTTAGTTGTGTAACGTGTTCATAAGTCACTTGAAACTCTCCGCCATCGTTAGCGGGAAACATTTTACATATTTCAGCATAGACTTTTTCTTGATATTCAGGATGAATGGCCAACATGAGCATGGTTTTGTATAGTGTAGATGAAGTCGATTCAAAAGACTAAAGTATGAGAAAGAAATATTTTAATATTTTTTTGTAAATTTTATGTTTTTAGTTTTCATATAACTTACCGCAGCAAATATATGCATCATGCTTGTTATGGCAAGATCTTTTTTAATTATATTGTTTTTTATGATTTCATGAAAATATCTGGCAATAGCCTTATCACTGTTCTCCAAATATTCTATATCATTTTGAGTTCCTTTTGAGTAGTGGTTGTATGTCTGAAAAAAAAGGCAAAGACAATAAATAAATCTTAGAAATTTGTCCAAAATTTACGTAAATTTTCTTCATACAAGAAATTTTTTGTCTTCGTAAAGCTTATACCCAATAGTAGAGGTCATTGAGCAGATATAATGGTCTTAAATCCAAGTATGTTTGAACGAAGTCAGTTTCATACAATTTTACAGTTACGAAGTCCCCTCGATTTCATCTGTCAATTCCATTGCTCAAACGTCAAATGAAATCAAATGGATTTTAGATTAGATTTCATTTGATACATACGCAAAGGAATTGACAGATTAAATCGAGTGGATTTCGTTAATGTAAATCTACTATTAGCCCTGTCCGTCCATCTGACTGGCTGGAGCGCACTATAACTCTTAAACGGATCGAACGTTTTGATTCAAAATTTGCACTTGGTATTATTTTGCCAAAATCCAACACGGGTACCTCGCCCACAAAAGTTCAAATTTCTTCACGATAAATCTTGGTCCAAATATTACACATTAGGGTTATGACTTTTTTACAACCTCGTATCCCTGTATGATATTTTGATGAGTTCTTACCTAAGATCGCATAAAATCTCAAAAAAGTGATTCGATAAAAAAAGTTTGCGCACAAAAAGCATTTAACGTTTTTATTTATCAAAACTTTTGAAAAATTTTTTTAAATCACTGTAAGCAGATATTTAACTGGGAACAAAATATAGGGACACACGTGTAACAGGAACTAATTTTTTGAGAATTTTTTCATTTCATAGAATTTTTCAAAAATTTTGATTTCAAAGTGGTTTGTGCGGAACCTTTTTATACCCTCAGCATTTATGCTAACGAGGGTATATGGCGAAAAATCAAAAAAATTTAACATTGATGAAGCCAATAATTCGCGAAATATTGCAGTGTACCACGAAATATGACCACAGTTAGGTCAAACGACTGGCTAAAAAAGTTAAATTGCGCGGAAGCTATGACCGCGTAAATGAATAAAAATAGGTAAAAACACGTTGAAGCAAACGAGTTTTTTTACGTTGTTATTCGGTTGGCGGCTAAAGCGTTTAAATTACGGATATCTGTCCATAATAAAAGTAGAAGAATACAAAATGAAGATTACACTTCTAATGTGTCACATTTCAAATTCTCCACTACATCCACCTTTTATGGATGCTGACATTTTGAAGCCAGATTTTAGGTGTTTTTTGTATTTTTGATCAAACTGCAACGCGCATTCGGGTATTTCAGGAAACATATAATAGTATCAAAGTACTCGCGATTACGCATAATTTGATATGAATATTGACTATGTAGCACAGACAGCATCACAGTAATCCACTGTCAAAGACCAAAATTTAGTGCGATATTTTTTTGGGTACAATATTTACAATATCCTTTTGATTATGCTGGGACCCCAAGATATTTTAGTTTTTTGATGGTCCGGATCATATGAATCATAGATCGTGAAAATCCATCCACTAGAACGGCGAAAACAGCAACTGCAAAAACCGAAAAATGGTGTGTGATGCTACATCCACGGTTCTTGAAGGATTTTATCGAAATAAACCTAATCGATGTATTTTTTCATGGATGATAGTGAAATCGGATGCGCATAAAAAGTGTATGCACTTTGTGCAAATTATAAGCATTATACAGTTTGTTGCACACTAAATAGCAGACGATGTTACATCTTAGCGGCCACAGTAAATCTTGGCAAATGTGTACAAATTAAAAGAGAAGAATTCGCTGTATTGGTAAACCGCATGCGCATCAAGTGGTTTTGAGGATTTCACGATTTACACGCATTTCAAAATGAACATTACCCGATACAGTTTTATTTCAATAGTATACCCCATTTAAAGGAACCCAACATTTATTTGAACGATACCCATATCTTCCGCTAGATGTTAGCGTGTATTCGAGAAGCGATTAGAATAAAAAATGTGATTTTTTGCGTGAAATTTAATTAAAATATAAGAATAACTCCGACCAATTTTTCCTACATTTTTTCAACTAACTCACAAAATAATAATAATTCTTTTACAAAAATTTTATAAATTTCCTCAACATATTTTTTTGTTTTTGCTATAATATGCAAACCACTAAACAGATTTGTATAGTTTTGGTTTCATTTGAATCTTCGCGATGTTTAGATTACGTACATATTTTTTATATATTTTTCAGATGCATAAACAGGCTGATTTTTATTAAAACAAGTTGCAAACTAAAAATTTTTTTGAATTCTTTCCTAATTTCCGCGAACATGTACAACCTTTCCACTTATGTTATGGGACCTCAGTAAACACATAGTATGTAGGAAGCCATAAATTAACAATGTTTCTCGATATAATGAGTAGCGTTTTTATAAGATTTTTTTCTAATAATCAGAATTGAAACCGCCACTACTTTTGCGCACAATATCCAAAATTAGTATCTTCAACAGTTTTGAGAATGGGAATTTTTTCTCAATCCATGTACCAAAAATCGTTCATGTAGCGTCAAAATAAAATGTTAATTTTTTTCAAATGGAATATTAAAAAATTTGACTTTTCCTCATATACACTTTCATACTGGCAAAATGTGCCTCATCGAAATAATGGTTTTAGACCCCAAGTATGTTGGACGAAATGTGTTTCAGACAATTTCGAGTTGATTTAGCCATGTCCGTCCGTCTGTCTGCCTGTCTGACTGGCTGGCTGGAGCGCACGATAACTCTCGAACGGATCAACCGATTCGGTCCAAAATTTGGCTTTAGTAATATTTTGTCCAAACTTAGTTTAAGTTCGAAGATGGGTTATATCGGTCCACTCCTTCCTGTACCTCCGCCAAAAAAGTTCGGAAATGTTCGGAAAATGTGTGCGCACGAGAACTCTTAAAGAAAGTAACCGATTTGGTCCATACTTTGCACATCGTGAAATTTCTACGAAACTTAGATGAGGTTTCAATATGGACTCAATCGGTGCACTTCTTCATGTACCTCCCACACAAAATTTTGGGAAAGTTCAGTTTAGGACCTGCTCTCGAATCGCTTTGATTTTTATTGTAGCAACTTGTATTCACTGTACCCCATACGATGGTACAAGTTTCATCAGGGGCAAGTTCATACTTCCTGAGAAAATAGCCTGAAAGGTAAAAAAACCCTATGACACCGTGTGTAGTGGTTGGAGCGCAAGATAACTCTCGAACGGATCTGCCGATTCGGTCCAAAATTTGGCTTTCGTAATATTTTATCCAAACTTAGTTCAAGTACGAAGATGGATTATATCGGTCCACTCCTTCCGGTACCTCCCCCACAAAAGTTCGAAAATGTTCGGAAAATTTGTGCGCACGATAACTCCTGAAAGGAGTAACCGATTTGGTCCATAATTTGCACATCGTAAAATTTCTACCAGACTTAGATGAGGTTCCAATCGGTAAACTCCTTCGGGTACCTCCCACACAAAATTTCGGAAAAGTTCAGTTTAGGACCTGTTCTCGAATCGCCTTGGCTTTTGTTGTAACAACTTGTATTCACTGTACCCCATACGATGGTACAAGTTTCATCAGGGGCAAGCCCATACTTCTTGACAAAATAGCCTGATAGGTGCAAAAAATCCCCTATGACACCGTGTGCAGTTGTTGGAGCGCAGCATAACTCTCCAACGGATCTGCCGATTTGGTCCAACATTTGGCCTTCGCAATATTTTGTGCAAACTTAGTTTAAGTTCGAAGACCATATCGGTCCACTCCTTCAGGTACCTCCTCCACAAAAGTTCAAAAATGTTCGGAAAAATTGTGCGTACGACAACTCGTGAAGGGAGTGACCGATTTAGTTCATCCTTTACACATCCTAATATATCTGCCAGGTATAGATCGGGTTCGAATATGGACTATATTTGTCCACTCCTTCGGGTACCTCCCACACAAAATTTCGGATAAGTTCACATTAAGACCTGCTCTCGAATCACTTTGATTTTTGTTGAAATAACTTCCATTCACTGCCCCCCTTTACGATGGTACACGTTTTTTTCAGGGGCAAGTAAATACTTTCTGTGAAAATATCCCTAAAATTGTAAAAATCCCTATGACATGTGTAGTGGCTGGAGCGCACTATAGCACTCGAACTGGTCAACGGATTTGGTCCAAAATTTGGCCTTCGTCATATTTTGTCCAAACTTAGTTTCACTTCGAAGATGGGCAATACCGGTCGACAAGCCCCAAAATTTAAAAAAAATTCACTAAACTGGTATGCACGATACACTTTTTTAAACATTGTAACCACTTTGGATCGACTAATATTTTGACCAAATTTAGTTTAACTTCGAAAATGACACTTATTGGTCCTTAAGGTAGCTCCCCCGCAAAAGTTCAAAATTTTTGTTTAAGTGCAGTTTAGGGTCTGTTCGAAGATCCTTTGGAAATGTATACCGATGCTATTGGTTGTGGTCCTGTTTACAGCGATATTATGTTTTCCGTAGACAGGTTCATGCTTCCTGGCATACTGGTCCAAATGTTATACGATGACCCACTGACATGAATTGTGGGTGCGATATCTATCGAAAAGATATAACTCCCAAAATTAGATCCACTTTCATAATGGTCTATGTCGGTCCATTCCTTCAAGTGCACCTTTAATCCTAATCCTAATCTGTAGTTCAATGTTCACATAGGGCCACAAAATTCTGAAAAGACCCTAAATACATTCGATCTGTCCATAGATGACAGTTTCAATTCACATAGGCTGAGGGTATATCTCTGTCGGCAAAGCCGACTGATACTTTTTTACTTGTTTTGTTATCAGAAAAATAAAAAGGTTTCGCAGGGTTTCACACTGGTATAAGGGAAAACATTTTCTAGAAAAATAGAAACATGTAAGATCGGCGTTAAGTTCGGGCAGGCCAGGTCTCCACCATGAGTTGTATTAAAGTAAAATGGAACAATTATTCCTTTCGTTTATGAAGAAGATCAAATACCAAATTGCAGCAAGTTCGGTAAAACAATATAGCTGACCTTCAAAATACCGAAATTAGGGAGGTACCGTTGCATTTTCCGTACCTACAAACGTGGACCTATACCGACGATTTTCGGTCAGAAGGGCTTTTACCTTATATAAAGACAGAATACCAAATTTCAGCTATTTCAGCGGGTTGCTGTGGCCACAACCTTCAAAATAAGGAAAATCGGGAGGTACCGTTCAATGGGTCTATATTAAGGCGTGTTCCTATACCGACAAATTTCTGGGAGAATGTTGTATACCCCAAACAAAGTACCAAATTTCAGCCATATCGGTGTGATAATGAGACTAAACCTTCAAAATACTGAAAATCGGGAAGTACCGTTCTATGGGGGGATTATATGAAGGAGTGGACCTGTAAGGACAAGTTTCCAGGAGAAGGTTTTATAACCCCAACGAAGACTAAATACCAAATTTCGGCCATTTCTGAGGAATGTTGGGGCCACAACCTTCAAAATACGGAAAATTGGGAGGTACCCAAAATTAGATCCACTTTCATGGTTGTTATATTAAGGCGTTGACTTATACCAACAAATTTCATACACAACGTTTAATATCCCAAATAAAGACCACACACCAAATGTCAGCCATTGCGGTGGAATATTGAGACCGGGAGGTAGCGTTCTGTGGGGGCTATATAAGGGCGTGGTTCTATACCGAAAATTTTCTCGGAGATAGTTGTATACCCCCAACGAAGACTAAGTACCAAATTTCAGCCATTTCGGTGTGATAAATGAGGCTACGTCCTTCAAAATACCGAAAATCGGACGGTACCGTTCTATGGGTGCTATATCAAAACGTGGACCGATATAGTCCATTTGCAATATAAACATCCTAGGAGTAATAGAAACTACGATACCAAATTACAAAGCTCTATTTTAACCCTCCGTCATGCACATGTATCTGGCCAGATATTATACGAATTCAACTGTGATTTAAATATATTTCTAATTTAGCTAGGGGCTTGATTCTCCAGGTACCCTCTACAAATATTGTAAGGTATCGTTTTATGAAAAAACACATTAAAAAAACCTACAAAACGTATACGTAGCGCATGTATCTGACCAGATACACACTCAGTTTGTATGAAGAGTTCTGTACTTTATTGATATATGTATTCCTAACGAAATGAGAAACGATCGTTCTCGTCCTGTTTTGTCATCGCTATTTGGATTCCACGAAAATTTGGTATCAATTTGCAAAAAAAAAAAAAAATAAATGTGTGAACCTACTTTCGACAGTTCATTTTACGAAACATTGTGAAGGGGAAGCAATGAAACCCGAAGCAATTATCTTTTACACGGGTTAAGCATGTACTAAGAACAATAAAAGAGAAAATATATATCTGGTTGGCGTGATAACAATATAACAATATAATATTATCACTAAAATAGCATATTTTTCATATAAATGTACTAAAATACATACTGTATCTGGCCAGATACATGCGCTACGTACGTGACTATCGGAACATGTGCATGACGGAGGGTTAAAAATTGCGAGCTGTATCTTGATTTCAACAGACGGACGGACAGACATACATTGACTTAGAATTTTACCCTGATCAAGAATATATATACCTTATAGGGTCACCGATGAATATTTCGATTTGTCACAAACGGAATGACAAATTCAATCTTCTTCTTTTTTTATTAGTAGCTGATAAAAAAATCCCATTTGCACCAATATTAAAGAAGATATGAGCATTCCTTTGCAAATCGTTTTTATAGAATTCGACTCTTTCAGTGCGATATCTCTGGAACAGTTTGTTAAAAAATTAAGGAAATCAAAAACCACTTTGTGAAAAAAGTGGGAGATTGATTGTAGTCGGTATTTGATTTGCCCATAGATGAGTATCTCTGTCTCTATAGGCAAAACCGGCTGATATTTTTTTTTTTTTTTTTTTTTTTTGCAAAAAACCCCTCTTGGGTTCCCAAAAACGATTTCCTGCAATAAGTTGCCCTATAAGGTAGCTTATATTCCTATATATTTAGGTATGTATATCAAAATGTGATCAATATCTCAATACAATAAATACAATATGAAACTAAATAATTATTATTTATAAATTTGTAATTTTTTTGCTAACTACCATGAACTTACCTCATCAATTTGGTTCCTAAAAAAATCCAATATTTTTCTTTTTTCTTTAAGAACCATAATGTCGGCTAATTTGATAATAAATTTGATATTGGTAAAGTACATGATTAGATACAGTATGTTAAACATTATTTCCGAAATATATTCCAGAGCACTGTTTGAAATATTAAAAAAAAAAAACAATAAATATTTGGAAAATTAAATAAGTGATGTTCCCATCTTACCGTGTTACGCGTTGGGCACAGTATTTCACATCAAATGTGGGACTTTTATCAAGGTCTCGACCCAGCATTGTTTCTGCATTTAATATTAAAAATTATACATATTTTGTTTGCAATATAATGTGCAAATAAAACTTACCCCCTGTAATGGTCATCATATATTCACGGCAAAATACAAGAATTTCGTGTGAATTTTCCATAACATGACATGTATCCAATTCCTCAAATAATCTCGAAATTTTATTATTAAATATTGGCACAAATTCAACAACTTTGGAAAATTTAAAAGCAACATCCAATAGTTTTCTATGTGGCTGCCATTCTTTATCTATAAAAAGTACAAATGAAAAAAAAAACAAACAAAATAATGGGTTAGTTGTTGATTTTGCTTTATTTGTCGAAACATGTCCTTAATCAGTAAAGTCAGCAAATGGTGACGAGAAAAGTCATCGCGTAAGCATAAGCCGAGAATTCAATTGTATGTTAGCACTTACGACATGCATTAATTGCAAAAAGATTCGAACAAAGCGTTAAAGGCGACAGTTTTCTCAAATAAATAGATCGCAAAATTCTTACAGATTATTAATACATATTTGTGATTTAGTGGGCATCAACATAAAATTGTGCATCTACTGTATAATATGCATACTATATCGACACCTCCAAATAATAGTATGCTAAGTCTGAAAAGTGAGTTTTGCAGGAGAAGCTCTCAAAGTTTACAGTTTTCTTTGACCTTCACTACAATTCTGAGTAAACATTTGTTTATAACTTCTGTTCGGATTGACCGATCATTACCAAAATTTGACAGAATTTAAGTTAAAAGACGTTAAATGTAAAAATGTAAAGAACTTGAAAACATGCTAAGTCGACTTAGCATACTATTGTTTGGAGGCGACGATATATACTATACTGTATGCTATGCGTTTTGTATATATTTTACGTGTCTTTATCGAATTTACATAACTTTAGTGGTTCACTAATTACATCGCTCTTTTACTCAAAGAGTGGCATAACTCAAAAAATGCGTTCTCTGAGTTGGCAATTTCTATTTTTTCTACGACTTCGACTTTACCTTGTGTCAAATTTTCATGCTCATATCTCTAAAACTCAACGAGTTACAGCTGATTTACTACGGGTTTGGCATAATTCAATAAAAAAGTTTTTTTGAGCTTGTGAAGCACTAAAACACTTCAAATCATGCTTGATCTTGCACAGAAATTTAGCACTGATATCTGGCTAGCTGTTTGCAAAATATGATCCAAGTAGTTATTTTATTTTTTGTGTAATAATCTTTTTGAGTTGGAAAGTCAAATTTCAACCGCCAACTTAAAACGCGTTTTTCTCGAAATTCGATTTTTTGAGATGTGTCGTTCTTTGAGTAAATGAGCGACATGTTTTCAATTACATACCTGTCATTGTCAGCAATCCATTACCCAAAGCATGGCGGAATCCGGAATATGATAATTTCGGTTTACTTCTTGTAAGTTTCGATGTTAGAATACATTTAATGGTTTCAGGATCACTGGTGAAGAAGTGGGGAAATGGACCAACATAGGTTAGATAATTGTGACCAAGTTTTCGACAGTTCTTTATGCTATTGCGGAGTAGGGCTGGAAAAATGTACAATAAATTTAAAATTAATATGTTAAGAAATCATTCATAACAGGGACGTACGCAGGATTTCATTTCGGGGGGGGCCCAACTTGACCAAAAATCATAAAAAAAAACTAAATGTTGTGTAGCGTTACGTAAAGCTATTTAAAGGGGTTATGGCCACTTATAAGCATCAGAAAAGCCATTTGCATGCATTTTTTATAAGACATCTATTAGACCTAATGAAAAATCTTTCTGACATATGCCTGCCTATAAAACACTGTTTTTACTAAAGCAGTTTGCGGTAACCACTGTGGTTTGAAAAAGAATAAACCGATTAGCATATATTTTTGTTGGATCATTACGAACTTAATAATCTTTTCCATTATCGAAACGGAATTAAAAAAATCAATTTTTATACATTTTGAACAGTTAAAATCAAAATTTCGATTTTAACAAAAAAAGCACCGCTTTCAAAAGTGCCACTTCGAGGAAAATACGTTTTTAGTTTCTATGCTACATACAAAACACAATAAATGTTTCTCTTCGAAAGCTAATATCTCGGTAAATTTTTGTCCGATGGACTGGAAATTACACATGGGAAGTTTTTGCGGATTCTGAAACTACAAAATTCATAGATGAGAAAAATCAAAAAAGAAAAAAAATCGCCGGAGCGCTTTTTAAAAAAATCATTGTCCCAATTTGAACTTTAATATCTCATGGTAAAACCTACGAAAATACCGTAAAGGTCAATCTTGTAGAAAATTTTCATAGCTACAACATTTTCTTCAGAGTCATTTTGATAGGACTTGCGGTTTCTAAGTAAAATTGTGAAAACCTAAACAACCCCTAAAAATGTCAACTTGAATCGCGATTTATTTAAAAAACGCTCCGTCGATTTTTTTTTTGTTTTTTGATTTTTCTCCTCTATGAACATTGTAGTTTCAGAATCCGCAAAAACTTCCCAGGTGTAAGCATCACCGTGTAGTATATTTTGAATTGAAAATAGACAATATCGGGCCACGTTCGGTAAAGTCGTCATGTAAAATTTACGTCCCGTTTTTAGTATATTGAAGTTTTTAATCATACATGCCCACAAAGAATTGCCGTTGTCTTTGCTATAGCAAGATTTTTACTATTTCGATGATCTTAGCCGAATTTTTAAGAATATCGGCTGCCGTCGTCTTTGATATGTTTCCAAATGAAAACATTAAGAAAAACAGTTAACAGTTTTTGAGATATGGTGCGAAATCTATACAAATTATGGAATTCTTAGATATATTATAAAATTTAAGGCAATAAATGTAGTTTTTCCAGTTCATTATTTATCCAAATATTTTATTCTGACCCTTATCTACAAATTTGCTTCAGAGGTCAGAAAAAGATTTGCATTGGTTTCACAGATATAGCCCGGAGTTGTTTTAAAAAGTCAATATTTAACAATGTTTAGATGGGACCATAATATCAAAGCCCGATATGACTCAACACAACGCAACTAGGGCTTTCGTACTTTGGGTCTGTACTTTCAAAAAATCCTCACTTCAAATTGTTTGCACAAGATTACCTTAAAAATGTTGCACAGTGTTATTTACCGGGAGAGATAGAGTCTGATCATATTCTTTTCCGTTTAACTCCTTGAGGAGCATAGGGCCTCTAGAGTCTGATACCAGGATTATTTTTACTTTTAATATAATGTTAAAAAAGAAGCGTTATATTTTTTTCTTAATTGTACGATTAGAAGTTTTTGGACTCGATGACAAACACTTTGATGGACTTAGTTCTATATAGTTTTGACAAATAACAATCGATCCTTATTGAACCCCACTTTATTATTTGCTAATAATAAGCTAATTAATTTTAGAAATGGATCTTATTTTGAGATACACTCCTCTTGATAGTTACCGCGCCCATAAGCTATTTTAGTTGGTCACCGTAGTATTTAGAGCTTTGTCAGGAAGCATGAATTTGTCCACGAAAATAGTATATCGCTGTAAACAAGACTACAAAAAGTCCAAAGGATCCTTGAACAGTCTTTAAATTGCAGTTATGTTAGACTTGTATGAGGACCTGAAGATGTTGTCCAAACATATTCTCTTGGAACTTGATGTACCTACTTTTGGAATTAATTTTGCGAGTGGACCGAGATAGTCCATATTAGGTTCGATATGTGGAGTCTAAAATCATTATTTTGATGAGACCTATTTGTATACATAATCTCGTAAGCTTAAAGTCTGAAGCTACAAATATACTTCGGTGATGATAAGGAAAAAAATCAAGTGACGCACAAAAACTCATTTGTCTTCAATATTTTCTCATACTGTTTAGCAGCAAATTTGTCTAAAATCGAATAACAAAGTTTTGGCGATGGCAGTAAAACAAATATCTAATTGGCTTTCAAGATGTAGTCCACGAAGAACCGACCCTACATACGTTTTATCCAAAAGACATTTTTTCATATACTTCCATTCCCACAATACTGAACTCGTTATTTTTGTTTTTACAGGATGAGTTTTAAGTCGAGAGCTCTATTTAGTTCGAATATGAATAAACTTGGAGTATATTCATTAAGGAATTCGCATTTGATAGTGAAAAGATATGACATGAAGAAGTAATTCAGATTTCATTGGAAGTTTCTCTTAAAAACAGCATACAAATAAAAATGTTTAAAATACTTTCTTACAAAACTTGTTAATGATGTACATTTTTTGTTCAGAGACTTAAGAAAATAAAAGTTTTAATTTGAAATCTGCAAACATACAAACATTTTTATGAGAAAAACATATAATAACTAGTTACAGTAGCTTAACAAATTTTGTTCGACCAAACCATTTCGGGGGGGGCCCGGGCCCCCCGTGCCCCCCCCCTGCGTACGTCCCTGATTCATAATATAAAATAAGTAAGAAATTATCCAAATTTTGTGCCTATCAGATATTGTTTTTGTTTTTAATTTTTCGCTTATTATGTCAGGAAGTATAGACTTGCCCACAAATAAAAACATATCGTTTTTTTCAGAATCACATTCCAAAACACAGCCTAACAAGGATATATATGTATATACATTGGGCGTGACTGCCATTAGTCCAACCTTTGTACATAGTAGACTATATCGGTCGACTCCATAGTCTGGCTCCTTAGCCCGGGCTCCCATGCCCCCACCCCCCTTGCGCACGACCCTGATAACGGGAGTATATACACTTCCACACGGGCATAATGAGTCTCATCGAAATGATGGTTTTAGACTCCAAATATGTTTGGTCGAAATCCGTTGCAGATAATTATACCCTACACCACTATGTGGAAAGGGTATTATAAGTTTGTTTTGGTAAAAAATCATGTAACACCGCGAAATATTTGTCGGAGACCCCCCAATGTGGTATACCACTCTTCATATCTCGGCGAGATAAAGCGATTTTGAGATGTGTGTCCGTCCGTCCGTGTGTACGTCTGTCCATTATAAATTGTAATCAAACTCCAGGCCGCAATTATGGACCGATCGTCAAGAAATTTGGTATGGAGGTCGGTTTCACATCAGAATAGATCGCTATTTTAATTGGTGATGATCGTGAAATCTTCAGCGGGTGAAATGGACCAAAAACATAAATTTTTTCCGATTTTGTAGGTGCACCGTAGGTCGCAATAATTTTAAATAAGATAAGAGTATATGACAAAGAAAAAGCTTGCAATTTGAGATGGCGATCAGTTAATATTTAGAGGGTTAAATGGACCAAAACTTTTGTGTGAAAATTGTGAAAATTTTTAATATACAGCTTATATCTTTATTCCTGGAAGAGACATTCCGGGAAAGTAAGCTATACTTGGAAGAGGAACACTTGACCTTTCTATTGATGTCAATTGTGTTGGTGTACATGATAAGATAACAGAGTTACCGCCTAATATACCCTGTTATTTGTTTGTAGTGTAATCATAAACGCGCTAGAGGTCGCAATTATAGCTCAACTAGCAAATGCTCGCTACTTCGTATGCGGAAAGGAAAAAATATATATAAACAATATTTAATACGGGAATGGTGAATACTGGAGATTCTGTTGTACTAAGACCTATTTTATTACCAATATTTTTTCGATTGTAGTCAGAATTTACAAAACAAAAAAAAAAAACAAAAAACAAATTTGCCGTATCGCATCCCTACACAACTACCATATCGTCTGCTCCGTCGGAAAAGGTCGTAAGTCCCTCTCAATAAATTTTTCAGTAGGAAGAAAAAACATTCCAGCGCTTTCTGTATTAAAGATTTTATTATGGTGGTAAAGGCAGAATTCTTCGGTTATTTATTCCGCTTCAATGCATGTACTTTGTTTGATAAAATTCCGTCGCGTTTGGGAGATAATTGGATGACTTTGGACTTACGACCTTTTCCTTGTACAGTTTTGTATTTTTGTAGGGACTTACGACCTTTTCCTACAATTTACGGACGTTTTTAAAATAAAATATTTATACTTTACAAAACAATGTGGAAAGGGTATTATAAGTTTGGTTTGTCCAATATTCGTGTAACATCACGAAGTATTCGTCATATCTTGACGAGATAAAGCGATCTAGCAATGTGCGTCCGTCCATCCATTAACAATTGTAATAAAACTCCAAGCCTCAATTTCGGACCGATCGTCACGAAATTTTGTGGAGAGGTCGGTTTCCGACTAGAAGTGACCCCATTAGATGTTGGTTATGATCGAAAGGTGTGACATGGACCACATCCACAATTTTTTCCCGACTTTGTAGCTGTCCTGTAGGTCGCAGTAATATTCCGATCGGAGCGAAATAAGAATGATTTGACTTTAAGACAAAGAATAAGCTTGCAATTTAACATGGCGATGAGATAATTATTAGCGGATTTAATGGACCAAAACTTTTGGGTGAAATCTTATATAAGAGACAATGTATGTATGTTTGTATGTTCCGCATAGACTCAAAAATGGCTGAACCGATTTTTTTGAAAATTTCAGAGAATATAAGAAGAACAACCGAGGTGAAAATAGGCTTTATTTTTTTTTGAATTTCGGGCGGGCGGGGCAGGCCCTATTTTTTAAAAAAAGTTTTTTTGCAAATGTTATGAAAGTATCGGTCAGAAAATTAATTTGCGAGGCAACGGTTGTTGAATCTCCGACCCTAAAGTACTTATTCCGTGTAATTGTCAGATTATGCACAGGGATGTCCCATGATGGAAGTAGGCTATATATTTTGTTGAATTTCGTAGGAGCGGGTTACACCTGTGCCCTATTTTTTAAATGCTCTACATACACAAAACTTACGAACGATTCCGTTTCCCCAATCCTGGGTACATATTTTAGCAATAAGACCCGACCAGTCCCACGTTCTTAAATATGCTACAAATCAATGGAAATACCAGATGTTATGCATAACGAAGCTTTGGTCTTATTGGAAAGCAAGTGTTTAGATTAGAAGGCAACATATCGATAGCTATAGTTTCATCAGGTATATAAGATACATTATAAGAAGGTGGACACAGTTGGCATGCCTCAAGTCATCAGTTATTTGGCGGTATCTTAAAATTGCATATCGACACCAACATTTCTGAAGATTTTTATACCCTCCACCATAATATAGAAGGTATAATTAAATGTGTCATTCAGCTTGCAACATATCGATATATTCAGCGGAGACCCTATAAATGATATATATTCTTAATCAGAGTCTTTTGAAATTAAGACAGCTCGCAATTTTTAAGATAGATCTACGTGATTTGGTATAGAAGTTTCTATTACTTCTAGGATGTATAAAACTTTCTCCCATAAATTTGTCTATATAGGTCCACGCCTTCATATAGCCCCATAGAATTTCGGTATTTTGAAGGTTAGCCACATAGTTTTACCGAAATGGCTGAAAGGTGGTATTTAGTCTACTTCATAAACGAAGGTATAACAAGGAGGGTATAACAAGTTCGGCCTAGCCGAATTTAACGACGTTCTTACTTGTTACTGATAGTCACTTGCATATCCCAACTAATTTGCGATGCAAAAAATATAATTGACATAAGAAAAAGTAACATAAACTGTTTCAAGGACCAGCAACGTCCGGCTAATCTATATATATATAAAAAAGGATGATGTTAGTTACTACGCTTATAACTCAAGAACGGCTGAACAGATTTTGACAATTTGCACCTATTCGGAATCGTCTCATGACAGAAAAGGATAAAACCTAAAAAAAATCGCGAAAAACTGCGAAAAAATGCAAAAAATATTTTTAAAAAATTCAAATTTCCCATACATTTCTTTGGAGCTGTTATTGTTGATTATTTGGTCTTTGCACTTTTTGTCAGTTTTTAGCGATACCTATATATGCACAAACCAAAGACATAGAACTGTAAAGACTGGAAAAGATGCATAATGCACACATGTTTATGAAACAAAGTATATAAACATTTACCAACAACAGGGGTATGTTAATGATAAAACCCCCATTAAAGCGCAATTGTAGGAAAGGAACAAGTTGGACTCAGGATTGTATTTCATGGCAGTTTCCAGTTTATTGAGTATGAACTTAGCGGTTAAAATCGCCTGAAATGGCTAACTACTCAACAGAATGTTGTTATGATATCGTAACCACAGAGCTTAACTCCATCTATTGACAAATGTTAAAAATTGAGTTTTCCAATCTTAATGTATTTACATCTTTGCACAAACTGTATGTGACATTTCATATTTCAGTTTTGTCAACATTTGAAAGTTCTAAATAATTATTTTATTTACTGCAATAAATTTGACTTGAATTGAAATTGTTTTAAAAGAAATACAAAAATTTAATTATAAATAATTATTAGCGATGTGGCGTGCAATCATTTTTGGAGGATTATCTGAAATACTAGATACATTTCAGTGTAAATGACATTTAAAACTGTGAGTAACGACAAAAAAATTATTTTTATATACATACATACAGGCATACATACACCCAGTTGTTCGGGTAACTAGGGAATAACTAGCAATTTTGCTGGCTACTGGTAAACACCCCTAGTTACCGCCCAATCTACTCGCAATGTTATAGACTGGTGAATTTAACATGGGGATGTCATAGGAAGGGGTCTATTGCCCCCTCACTGCATTACCAGTAACCAGGCAATTCGATAGTCTTGGAAAGTCAATTGTTCCTTCATTGCATTACCAGTAACCAGGCAATTGGATAGTCTTGGGAAACTCAATTGTCCCTTCATTGCATTACCAGTAACCAGTTAAATCGATAGTTAGAAATGATAGCCAAATTCACTAGTATGTTTTGATCAGCTAAATGTGTAAATGCTTAACGTGTAAAGGATATTATATCAGTTTAAAAAATATAATTATAACAGTTAATCTGTATATGCGCTAACCACGCTTTTAATTACATAACGTGTATATACATACATACATATATCACAAAGGACAATTTAATGTTAATCTTTTGATTCTTGTTATTGAAACTTGTGTGTGAATCCATGAACTAGAACTGTATATTTGGTCCTGGGAATGTTCATCTCAAGTGTCCTTCAGATAATTCAGAAGTACCTGAAATAAAATGTACAAAATGTAATGAGATAAAAAAAAAATCTATTGTCGCAAAAATATCGATACTTACCAAATATTCTTCTGTTCTTCACGTTTGTTGTACGAATCTTTATTTAACAACAACTTTTTGCACATCAAAGCATCAAAATACGTCTTTTATAAATTCAGAAAAAAATTAAATTAAATTAAATTAAATTGACATTTTTTCTATTTTGTTTTCAAAAAGAGAAATAATAATTTTGAAAAGAGATTACAAGAGAAAAACATTGTTGATTACACTATCCATCGGTAGTCTATAAAATATTCAATAGGTTACACTCCGCATTACCAGTAACTAGTGAATTAACATGGTAGGCAGGGAAGCCCATTTCCAGTGACAAAAGCAGACTATATGCTATTTTGTGTGCCATTTTTGGGTGTAAAGTAACTAGGATCAATGAGTAACTAGTTACATAACTATGTCAATGTAGACAATTGCTATTTCTTGAACAACTGGGCATATGTACATATGTATGTAGTTGTGATATTTTTTCACGCATTACAGCGCCTCGAGAAAATTCGAATAAAGTCTATCGAAGTGTTCAAATGGCGAGATTTTGGGCATTAAAATATAAAAATCTGCAAACAAGGAAGAAAACCAAACACGAATTTTTGGTACATTAATCCACAAAAATATGAAATATCGGACCTTATTATTATATATGGAAACGTGCAGGAAAGTTTTTACCTCTACCGAAGATTATATGCCTGTTCGATAACTTTGCAAGTAAAAAGTTTTTGCAAGTTCTTGCAACTACTTGCAAGACTTCTCAATTCTCTTTTACTGAACGAGTTTGTTATCGAACAGCATTTTGTAAAAGTTTGTGCAAATTTGTACAAACTTTTGGGTTATCGTACAGACCTTATGTATCGCATTATATCCGTTTGCTTTGCCTAGCGAGGCCACCACCAAAATAGTAAAAATGGCGGTAAGTTTAACCATTATCATTTTAGCCATTTCGGTTGGATAATGTTGGTGAAATGTTCAAAATACCAAAAAACAGTTCTATGGAGACTATAGCAAGGCGCGGACCTATACCAACAACTGTCTTCAGGAATATTGTGTATTTTTTCCCCAACGAAGACTACATACTGGATCGTATCCACTGCTGCAGATTGACGCAGCTAAAATCATAAAAATACCGAAAAGCGTTCTATAGCGATTATCTGGCGTCAATTTTAACAAGTGACCTGCACAGACCAATTTCTGAAGAGAAGTTTTGTAGCAATCACGAAGATTAAACCGTCATTTCGGTGTAATAATGAGGCTCAAACCTTCAAAATATCGAAAAACGGGAGGTACCAATCCATGGGTGCTATATCAAAACGTGGACCTGCACTGACACATTTTTGGGAAAGGTTTTGTAGCATCAACGAAAATTAAATAACAAAGGGCTATATCAAAACGTGAACTGGTATAAGTAATTTTCAATCCCAAGTAAAAAACCAACGTACCAAATTATAAAGTTCTATCTATGGAATTTTATGATATCCGACTAATATTTCGATGTGTTACCAACCAAATGGCAATTTATTTATAGGGTAGGGTATAACAAATACCTAAAATATGACGGTATCCTCCATTCTATTGTACGTATATAAAATGTGTACCTATACTGAATTTTTTTGCAAGATAGTTATATATCCCAATGCGAGCTTTACTTTCGTTTCAAATAACGGACGGAGAGTGTTAAATAAACCCATTTTTTAACCTGAACAAATGTATAAATTTCGTTCCCTTCCTAATTTTTTTAATAATTTCACCTCAAAGAAAAAGTATCCCATCACATATGTTCTGACCATAATTTCTATTTATAATAGCTTTCATTTCGTAGGGTTCAGTACATTCTACATCGTCTTAAATATTTAAAAACAAAGAATCGATTCCCATGTTCATGAGGTAGCTATCTAAAAGAATATATGTATGTTTAAACTTCCATGCGTGTCTGCGAGACGAAGTTCGCCGGGTCTTCTAGTATTTAATATAAAACATGACACGTTGTACTTACGATCTTGTATTTTTGCCTTAATACCTTTTCCTTCAATTAAATTTCATGATTATTTCCGTTAATGCACGTGGTTTTTAGCTACATTGTAATCCCAAATAGTGTCATTTTTAGTCTTCCCAAGTTTTTCTGCCCCAACTTCCTGCATCTTTTGTTTTTGTCTGCAAACCATGTGAATCTTCAGCATGTAATGTCTTCTTCGTTTAGGAAGTTTATCATCAGAGCTTTCAGAATCACCGTGAAAACCATAGGGAACTAGACCCATGACACCATCGTCTAATTCCATTCCAAATTCATACTGCTCTTTGTTAGCAAAATCATGGTTTTTGCTAGTTTAATAACATTTCAATCAATTATTATTTTAGAATCATTTAATAATATAAACATTGCACTTACCCGTCCGTTAGAAGGTATTACTTTATTAAATTCAGAATACAAACTAATCTCGTTATGTGAATAAATGTCCCTAGAGAAACCACAAATTACCAGTTGATAAAGTTAAGTAAGATATACGACAGTAAAAATTTTGATTTTTTTTTAAATTTGTCAATATATGAGGTATTTGAACAAATACAGCATCCCAATTTGTATCAATGAAAAGGCCAGAAGTCCATCTTTCATAATCAGTTCGCTTATAGGGGAAAATAGATTTCAAATGTAAATTTTCGTTCCAATATAGAATTTATCACATTTTTGTTCAAAAGTTCGGTCCACAGGCTCCGCCAAATATCATCCGATTATCATCCAAAGGTGTAGGCTAGTTCTTTACATTGTACCCCAACTATGGATGACATTAAACATTATATCTGAACTACATTAGCTGTAGTATTCTTTTAAAGTATACATTTTCCTGTGGACTTACGACCTTTTCGTACTCAAATTTGTACGTTTTGTGGACTTACGACCTTTTCCGACAAGGGCAAAACATATAGAAAAACGCGACATACTACAATTTTCTTTGTATCATACAACGTGTTTTGACTTGTACTATAATCCTGTAACAAAAACTCGACTTCCAAAAAAAGTGGACTTACGACCTTTTCCGACGGAGCAGACGATATTTTTTATATCTAATTTCCAAAACTACGTATCATATTGCAAATTTTAGATTTGACTCCTGGTTTTAACCCTTCACTAACACAGCATTCCCTTCCAGTACGAATTTCCAAACACTAAACTTTATTTCACCCTTCACAACAACAATCCCGCACATTTACAATGCAAGGTTCTAGCTTTAGCGGTTTCGCCCAGAACCCGAATAGGTCCGTTAAACTTTCGGCATTCAAAATGGTCATGAAAATCCACGTTTTCGTATATCCCCATATAACGGTACCTCTCGACTTAGTGTATTTTAAAAGAAGAACAAATCTATATTGTTCAAATTTCTTTACATTTGGACCTTGAATACTCAGAGGATATAAAAGTTTAATTTAAAAAATGTCCACTTCAATCCACGTTTATTAGAAGAGATATTTTGAAGATTTAGAGTATTTTGAAGATCTTAGGCACATTTTCCAACTGAAATTCGGAATTTGTGGCATGAAAGGTTAGAAAAACTTTTTTACAAAAAATTTTACTTAATGTGCACGGGTATGTCCACCGTATATAACGGAAAATTTTTTGGAGGCATTTCAATTTAGGTTTTTTTAATATCAGGGGGTAAATATCTTCTTGTTAATAAAATTGTTGCATTGGATCACGTTTTCAAGTTAACATACCAAAGCGGTCAGAACAAAAACATTTTTGAAAAGATACTTCACGTTTGACTACTTAATTTCAGTACACTATTTAGAAACGCCTTGGCGTTAACATCAAATCAATGGAACAATATTCAGTACAATTTTTCAAACTCAGAACTTTGTCTCTAATTTTAGA
Source organism: Musca autumnalis (assembly GCF_047663935.1). Lineage (NCBI taxonomy): Eukaryota > Metazoa > Arthropoda > Insecta > Diptera > Muscidae > Musca > Musca autumnalis. Next base: position 153,159,564 of record NW_027411866.1, on the reverse strand, counting down.
GTGATCTTCATAACAAATATTTTTCCATTTCGTATTTTTTGTACAAATAGCATATTTCCAAATTATATAATCCCAGCTTTGTTTCTACACCCAACACCAAATTTAGTACCTTAACTGTTTACACAGTGCCAAAATGGTTTTGGTACCAACATGTTACCCAACTTTTCGTACACATAGGTAAACGTTTCAAAAATTACTTCCTTATATTCAACTTATATCCTAACCCCAATTCACTTTTCCAGCTTTATCCGTTCCTCTGAAACTCATTATAGTACTATTTAGCACTTTTTGTATAAATAAGTACGAATTTTCAAAACCTCCTCCCTACCTCCACTCTAAACACCAATTGCTAATATAGTACCGAATTTCAAAATTCCAGTTCTACCCTTTACAAAGTCACAAATTGTACAAAATTCTATACCATATAGCAAATACCAAAAGGTACCAAATTTTGTACCATGTAGCACTTTTCGTATACGAATTTCCAAAATGTACTTTCATATCTCAGCTCTATCCGTTCACCTAAACCCAATTTATGGCCAACGTAGTTGCATTTAGCACTTTTCTATAAGTACGAATTTCCAAAACTACCTCAATCCTGTACTCCAACAGTACTCTGTTCACGCAAATACAAATTGTGCTTCGTACACATTAGTACGATTTTCTAAAGCTACCTCCATATCTCAATTCTATATTCCAACAACAATCTTAATTCCAAATTTCAGGATTCCAGCTCTTTAAATCCAAATCCAAATCATACTAAACTCACTACCATTTAGGACTTTTCGACCTTTGGTACTTCTTTCTTACTCTTCATCAGTGACCCCCATTCCAAATTTCAGGATTCCGGCCCTATTCGTTAACCCATATCCAAATTGTACTAAATTTAGTACCATTTAGTACTTTTCGTACACTTATAGTTCGAATTCCAAAAACTTTCATTTTTACTCTTCATCAGTGATCCTCATTCCAACTTTCAGGATTCCAGCTCTATCCGTTCACCCAAATCAAAATTGTACTAAATTTTGTACCATTTAGTACAATTCGTGCACTTATAGTTCAAATTTCCAAAAACCTTTCTTTGTAACTCTCCACAATTGACCCTAATTTAAAATTTCAGGATTCCAGCTCTATCCGTTCACACAAATCCAAATTGTACTAAATTTAGTACTTTTCGAACACATAAATACGAATTTCCAAAATCACCCTCATGTCTCAATCCTACACTTCAACAGTAATCTTAATTCCAAATTTCAGGATTCCAGCTCTATCCGTTCAACCAAAATCCAAATTGTACTAAATTTAGTACCATTTAGTAATTGTCGTACACAAAAGTACGATTTTCCAAAACCAACCTCATTTCTCAATTCTACACTTTAAAAGTAATCTTAATTCCAAATTTCAGGATTCCAGCTCTATCCGTTCACCCAAATCCAAATTGTACTAAATTTAGTACCACTTAGTACTTTTCGTACACATTAGTAGATTTTCCAAAACCATTTAATTACATCAACTCCACTTCCCAACCTTGATTTCCATACCAAATTCCATGATTCTAGCTATATCCGTTCAAAATACACAATTGGTACTAAATTTTGTAAGTTTTAGTACTTTTCGTACACTTAGAGGTTGAATTTCCAAAAACCCTTTGGTACATCTTTCTAGATCTCCATCAGTTACACTCGTTCCAAATTTCAGAATTCTAGCTCTTACCGTTTGCCTAATACAAAGGGTACCATATTTAGTACATTTTAGTACTTTTCGTACACTTCTGGGTCGAATTTCCAAAAACCCAACCTTATCTCACCCCTACACACCAACAGCATCCTACACCCAAAATTTCAACTTTCTAGCTTCAGCGGTTTCGTCTGGGCGGTGATGAATCAGTCAGTCAGTCAGTCAGTCAGTAAGTGAATACCTCACCTCACTGCTCTTTTATATATATAGATAATCACGAAGTTTTGCACGTTGTAAGAGTTTAGGTAGAGGAAGATGCTTACAATTTTGGATAATGATCTGATATTGTTTAGCGGGTGTAATGGACCATTATTTTTGTATGAAAAAAAAAAAAAAACAAAAAAAATATGTTTGGTCTATATTTTATTTCCTTTAGGGCATATACCGGCAAAGTAGACTACATATGAAAATAGAACTACTGATCTTAATATATAACTACTGCTTAATATATAATAGGTTTTGTGTAGAGAACCACATTTTCCCATTCTCAGTTTTTGCATTATTGCAAATTACATGCTGCCCTTATGTTTTAATTGTCCAATTGGATTTTTATACATACATTGCAGCATGGGTCGCTTTGCCACCTTTTTTCAAAACGATTCCCCAGCCAGGCAAAATCAAATTTTCAACGGTTGCAAAATATCCTTCGGTAAGGTTTGCGACATTTTCTGTGTATTTCAGTAATGTAAAACTACTCTACAAGTTATGTCTTAGGACATGCCGTTCGGACTCGGAGATAAGATGTGGGTTCCATATCATTGAGCGTTGTCCCTTTTGGGATGTTTGTGAAACAATTATTATGTTATTATTTAAGCTTGGTGTGATACGGTACCAGAATCCACAATTTTTTTTCTTACAATAAGTTTATTTGTTCCATAAAGAAATTTTGATATGTGGAAAGCTAATTCCCAGGGGTAAAGGTGTAGGGTATTACATGGTCGGCCCCGTCCAAATATAGCTTTGGCTTACTTGTTTTGAGTTGCTTTAGCAATGTATGTACGTCCATCTGTCTGGCTGGCTTGAGCGCACGATAACTAGAACGTATCAACCGATTCGATCCGAAATTTGGTCTTCGTAATATTTTGATCAAACTTAGTATAGTTGGAAGATAAGCCATATCGGTCCACTGCTTCAGGGTGCATCCCCCACAAAAGTTAAAAACTTTTAGCTAAAATGGTACGCATTACATCTGTTGAACGGAGAAACCTATTTTGTCCAAACTTTGATTTTCCTAATATTTTGCCCAAATGTAGTTTGTTAACCCTAGCGCATCACTAGGGTACCTTACCCAAAATTTATCTGTTCGAAAATCCTTTGGAAAATTACACCGATGCTCCTCATTGTGGTGCTGTTAACAGCGTAGGCAAGTCTATGCTTCTGTCAAGAAGCGGTCCTAAACCCCTAAGTTATGCGTTACAAGCTAAAATGATTCCCAAAATAACATCTAATTCTTCCTTAAAGTACCTCCTCCGCATCACTTGGGAGCTTTAATCCAAATATATACATATAATACCAATATATATTTTTGGAAAGGAATTTTGGTTGCGTAGCCGGTATTCGATATCATGACACAATTACCAAGGTATGGTAACATTTTCAATATTTTATGTAAAAACTTTCTTTATGTTGTTGGAGAAATTACAACAAAAATAATTTTTTTATAAAGGGATTTCCTTTCATATTCAAACACCTGGTTTGATACCACTACCTTGGTAATTGTGCCATGGTCCATATATGGAAATTTCAACTCACACATCTGTCGGCAAAGCAGACTGATACTTTTTCTTTTGTTATTAGGGAATTCCATACTTTTCGATATAATAGGGCTCTCCCATGTTATAACTCATTGCATAGAATTGCTATGGTTGACTTTTATGCAACAAAACTGTTTTTGAAGAAAACATAAAACGACTAATGTAATAATTATTTTAGAATTAAGTGAAATTAAGATGCTCATAGACTAAGATGAATAAATATCAGCCAATAAAGAAGTTGAATCTATTGGTTGAAATAAAGAAATAATGACCAAAAAGTTCCAAAATAGGTATCTCTGAGTGAAATCGGACAATATTTCAAGATGAGGTTTTTGATTTCCTTTATTTTTTGCTGTGGTGATGCTGCTGATTAGCAAAAAATGTTAGTATATTTTCAGACTTTTATTACTAACGGTTCCAGAGATATCGCGCCTTGAAAAAGTCAAATTCGGTAAAAACTACATGCAAAGAAATACTCCTAACTTCTTTAATATTGGTCCAATTTGAAAAAATCTTTTTTGTATGTTTTGTTGTTTTATCAGCTATTAAATAAAAAATAGAAAAAAAAAATGCACAGTGAGCTTGGATGCTATTTTTGCGATTTAATATTTAAAATCATTTTTTAAAGATGTTCGACCTCTTCGATTTTCTTTAAATTTTTTGTATTAAACTACGTTCAATTACAAAAATTTTAAGTCCTATGTGGTAATGGGGTTCGGACGATTACTATTTTTTCTGAATTTTTTAAAATTTGTCAATTCAATTTTTCCTGCAATATTTATTTTTTTTATTAAAAAAATTAAAAGTTTCATTTATAAATATTTGTTTTGATTTTATACTTATGAATTTATCTCAAAGATCTTAAAACTGCGTCATTTTTCGATTTTGAAAATGCATTAGCGAAAATTCCATTAAAGCCCACTGTGCATTTTTTGTAATTGAACGTAATTTAATACAAAACCAGTAAGGAAAGGATCAAAGTTGGGCGGGGCCGACTACATGATACCCTACACCACTGTGAATATGTAAAATATATATCGGAGCTATATCCAAATCTGAAATGTAGTATTGTGATTCCAACAATTGGGTTTTGTTAAATCCAAAATTAGTTTTTGTCAACTGGACAATAGTTCTCTCTTTTCTTCGACAATGTTATCTCTTCTCTCGCTATTCGATGCCGTGTTGAAAAAAACAATTATGGTGAGTTTTGTTTGTATGACATGATGCCATTACCTTTGTTTTTGTGTGTATGTATACCAACAATGAGACTCTTGTTTTTATTTGTTTCTGTTTTGTTTCATTCTTCTATCTTCATAGTGCTTTGAGGTTTGGTGTTATACCCGGAGTTTGTTATGATGTTTAATTATTCCTTATGTTGTGGTGGGTGCTTGTGGCTTTTTGTTTGTCTTTGTTGTCAGCCAATGCAGCAAACCATGTATTGTGTTCATCAATGATTGCAATATTATACGCGACATTTATATCCAAGTTATGTGAAAAGTGCATATGAGAAGTATATACACTCAAATCAAAAATTTCTGGGCTGGTTTTCTGGGTTGACAATACTTTTTGTAAACAAAATTAGATTATGATAGTTCCTACAATCGGTATTGTTAACGATTTTTACAATATTGCGGAAATTCGAAAGTTGTTTTTGTTTTCTATGTTTGGAACAAAAGATGGTATTTTTGGATTTGAATTACAATGTTTGAACAAAAAAAAAAAACCATTTTTGGAACCAAAACAGATATTTTCGTTCCAACAAAAGCGAAAAATATTTTTTCTCTGCGTGTGGTGCATCAAATACCTGAAATCGGGCGACTGTATATATGGGAGCTATATCCAAATCTGAACCGATTTTCACCAAAAGCAATAGCGTTCTTCCTATGGCTAAAAAATGTGTTGTGCCCAATTTTCAGCTGAATCGGACAAAAAATGCGACCTGTACGTTGCGAACAAAAATACATGGACAGACGGTTGGACATGCATAAATCGACTCAGAAAGTGATTATATGTATATCCCCAAAAGGAACTATGGGTCTATTTCGTTTCCTTTTGTATGCTACATACAAATGCACAAAGACATAATACCCCTTACCACAGTCTGGTGTAGGGTATAAAAATTTAAAGAAAATCGAAGGGGTCGAACATCCTTAAAAATTGATTTTTAATATTAAATCGCGAAAATAGCATCCAAGCCCACTGCGCAAATTTGTTTGCTATTTTTTATTTAATAGCTGATAAAACAACAACACATACGAAAAAAGATTTTTTTTAAAGTGGACCAATATTAAAGAAGTTATGAGCATTTCTTTGCATGTAGTTTTTACAGAATTTGACTTTTTCAAGAATTTGACTTTTTCTGGAACTGTTAGACAAAAAAAATCTGAAAATATACTAAAATGTTTTGCTAATCAGCAAATCAAAATCAAAAACCACATCTTGAATAAGTGTCCGATTTCACTCAGAAATCCCCATATGTATGGTGACAGCTCCAAACATGTTTTTTCAACGCTTCAACAACATCTTCTGGCGACAAAAATCGATGATTACGCCTTTATAGTCATTGAAGATCAGTGCGCACAAAGTGCGCACAAATTTTCCGAAATTTTTTTAACTTTTGTGGGGAAGGTACCTGAAGGAGAGGACCGATATGGTTTATCTTCGAACTTAAACTATGTTGGACCGAATCGGCAGAGTTATCTTGCGCTCCAACCACCTCACACGGTGTCATAAGGTTTTTTGAAAATTTCATGCTATTTCCTCAGGAAGTATGGACTTGCTTCTAATAAAGCAGTGTATACAAGTTGCTAAAATAAAAACCAAAGCGATTCGAGAGATGGCCCTAAACTGAACTCTTCCGAAATTTTGTGTGGGAGGTGCCCGAAGGAGTGGACACATTGAGTCCATATTGAAATTTTATCTAAGTCTATTACACATTTCAGGATGTGCACTTTGGACCAAATCGGTTACTCTCTTAAAGAGTTATCGTGCGCACAAATTTTCCGAACATTTTCGAACTTTTGTGTGGGTTGTACCGGAAGGAGTGGATCGATATGGCCCATCTTCGAACTTAAGCTAAGTTTGGACAAAATATTACGAAGGCCAAATCTTGGACTAAATCGGTTCCCGTTCGTGAGTTATCGTGCGCACCAGCCAGCCAGCCAGCCAGACAGACGGACGGACATTGATCAATCGACTCCAAATTGACTGAAACACATCTCGTCGAAACATACTTGGGGCCTAAAACCATTATTTCAATGAGGCACATTTTGCCCGTATGAAAGTGTATATATCCTCGTTGGCATAAATGCTGAGGGTATAAAAACCATAGTAGGGTTTTGTCCTGTCAGATCCAGTTCGGATTTTATGGCCTCATCTAAACCGGACTAAATCTAGACTTTTATGAATTTATCAGGCCTTTATCTCAGAAACGAATAGGAATTTGGCCTTGCTGTCTTAAGCAATATTGTAGCCCTAAACTAGTAGAACTTATCTTTTGAAAAAACCACATACGAAAAACTCCACCTAGGCCATCTAAATCTATAAAATATAGAAAATTTTACATAATTGCTGAAAATCTGGTCAGCATCGGCAAAACTATTGGGAGTTGAACTAAGTAACCTTTTGCAAAAATCTTCCACCTAAAGTTCTCAACAATTCTTTAGAGCATTCTGAAACTCTAAAATGCTTACTTCATGTTGTTTCAGCGGTATTTTGCATCAAATCTTTTACAACATGTATTCCAAACACAGTTCACACCAACAGTTTATTCTCGCATTTCGGATTTCACTACATTATTGACATTTTTATTAAATCGTCGTTGAAAAATTTACTGAATACAACGGCATAGAGACATTTTACAACAATAACATGTTCTGAAGCAGGGACGTACGCAGGGGGGGCACGGGGGGCCCGGGCCCCCCCCTTCGAAATGGTTTGGTCCGACAAAATTTTTTGAGCTACTTTAACAAATTATTACGATTTTTTCTCTAAAATAATTTTTGTATTTGAAATTTCAAATGAAATCTGATATTGTTCTGAAGGTTCTGTACTGAAAATGTACTTTATCAACAAGTTGTCTGAAGAAATATTGATTTTTTTTTTGTTTGAAAACTCTCTTTGAAAGAAACTTCCAGTAAAACTGAATTCCTCCCTTATGACATGGCTGTGTTTTGGAATTCGTATTCAAGAGATTACAAATTCATTATTGTGCGGATTAGAAGTACATAAAATGAAGTGCCTATTGGACAATATGTACGACATATCAAGGGGTTTCCGTGGAGTATATCTCGAAAACCAATTAGCAAATTAATATACTGCCTGTATCAAAATTTTGTATTCCTATTTTATATTAACTTATTGCTAAATAGTGGGAGAAAATAATGGAGAAAAATGTATTGTTTTGCATCATAAAGTGATGAAATCTGCTATAAATAGCATGCCCATCTGAATTTTTTCCTATCAGTAACAAATTCGTAGCTGAAAGCAACCGTAAACGAAATTAATGCCCAAACTTTGGTTATTTGGTATTGTATTAAAATCTGCTGTTATTTGTATTGTATATAACGGTGCTCTTGAATCAACTTAAAACGAATGAAGCTTACACCTGGGTTTATAGATGAAAAAAATAAAACAAGTGAGCAAAGGCTATAGTCGGGACGGGGCCGACCATGTGATACCCTACACCACTACCCCTGTGCATAAGCTTTTCACTGGTAAACATTTCTTTTAGGGAATATAAACCGACTACCACCAAAAATAATATGCCTCTTTGTCTCTGGGACCCCCATAAGCAACCAAAAACCAAAATCCAATCAAAATTACGACCTGTACCTTGATTGCAAAAAATGGAAGAATTGGATGCATTACCGACTATTGTGGTATCTCCCTTGTTTGACCACCTTCGCCAACCTGCTTTACACCAATGTAAAGGTAATATTTTCTTCTTCCATTGACAGGCTTTGCCCTTACTAGAAGCCAATATATTCACAAAGAATAAAACTTTGAATTTGTCTCCAAATGAGTTTTTCCCCATTCCGACCCCTAAATATTATCCGACTATTACCAAAATCAATAGGCTTCTTCCTATGTGGGACCCGCATCAACTCCCAAAAAATTCGTGACGATCCGATCAAAATTGCTACCTGTAGCGTGATTACAAACAAATCGGGAAATGGGATGCAGTACCGACTATTGCGCTGTCCCTGTTGTTTGAGCAGCTACGACAACCTCCTTTACATCGTTGTAAAGGTGATATTTTCTAATTTCCTTGCCAGGTTTTGCTTTTGATATACCTCTTAAAGAAACAGAGATATTGGCTTTGAAATAAAACGTAAACCTTTTCTCTAAATAAGTTTTTGCCCATTCCGACCCCTGAATATTATCCGACCATCATTAAAATCAGTAGGCTTCTTCCTCTGTGGGACCGCCATTAACCCCTAAAATTTCGTGACGATCCGATCAAAATTGCGACCTGTGGCGTGATTACAAAAAAATCGGAAAATGGGATGCATTATCGACTATTGCCATATCTCTGCTATTTGACCACCTATGACAACCTAATTTACATCGTTGTAAAGGTGATATTTTCTACTTTCCTTGCCAGATTTTGCTTTTGATATACCTCTTAAAGAATCAGAGATATTGGCTTTGAAATAAAATGTTGACTTTTCTCCAAATAAGTTTTTGCTCATTCCGACCCCTGAATATTATCCGACCACCATTAAAATCAGTAGGCTTCTTCCTCTGTGGGACCTCCATTAACCCCTAAAATTTCGTGACGATCCGATCAAAATTGCGACCTGTGGCGTCATTACAAAAAAATCGGAAAATGGGATGCATTATCGACTATTGCCATATCTCTGCTATATGACCACCTATGACAACCTAATTTACATCGTTGTAAAGGTGATGTTTTCTACTTTCCTTGCCAGATTTTGCTTTTGATATACCTCTTAAAGAATCAGAGATATTGGCTTTGAAATAAAATGTTGATTTTTCTCCAAATAAGTGTTTGCCCATTCCGACCCCTAAATATTATCCGACCATCACCAAAATCAATATGCTTCTTCATCTGTGAGACCCCCATTAACCCTCGAATTTTCGTGACGATCCGATCAAAATTGCGATCTGTAGCGTGATTTCCAAAAATATAGAAAAATGGGATGTATTACCGACTATTGCGATATCTCCGTTATTTGGTTACCTACGCCGACCTAGTTTGCATCATTGTAAAGACGGGATCTTCTACTTTCATAGTCAGGCTTTGCTTTGGGGTTTTATTTGCTACTATTGCGATATCTTCGTTGTTTGATCACCCACGAGCACCTACTTTACATCATTTCTGCTTTCATTGTCAGGTTTTGCTTTTGGTATACCCCATATAGAAGCTGAGATATTGGCTTTGGAAAAAAACTTTGTCTTTTTATCCACCTAAGTTTTTTGCCCTTTCTGACCCCTAAATATTATTCGACCACCACCAAAATCAATAGGCTTCTTCCCCTCCGGGACCCTCATCAACATACAAAATTTCGTGACGATCCGATCAAAATTGCGACCTGTAGCGTGATTACAAGGTTTAGATGGACAGACGGACAGACGGACAGACGGACAGACGGACGGACGGACGGACTGACGGACGGACACACATAGCCAGATCGACTCAGCTCGTCGAGACATTCATTTTGGTATATATAAGTATGGGTCTACGACCATTATTTCGATGCGTTACAAACTTTTTGGCCAAAACCAACTTATAATACCCTCTCCACATAGTGGTGTAGGGTATAAAAAACGCATTTTTAGGGTTTTTCAGGTTTTGGCCATTTTTCTGGAAAACCACAAGCCCTATCCAAATGGAAATAAAGAAAATGTTGTAGCAGTGAAAATTTTTGTTCTTTTATGATATTTTCCAACGTTTTACTATTTTTGAGATATAGAAATTCAAGTTGGGACAATTCACTGACTGTATCGTCTCCTTATAAAACAATGTCCTGACAGCAATTTCCCAACTTAAACTTATATATCTCAAAAATGGTACAACCGAGGAGCCAATTTTCAAAGCTACACCATTTTCCTTAGCCCCATTTCGATAGGACTTGCAGTTTTCAAGCAAAGTCGCGAAAACCTAAAAATGTGAACTTTGACCGCGATTTATTTAAAAATCCCTCCAGCGATTTTTTTTGTTTTGGATTTTTCTCGTCTATGAATATTGCTGTTTCAGAATCCGCACGAACTTCCCGGTTTAACGTTGGTTCAAGAGCACCGTGATATTGTACCCTCAGCTGTTAGGCTAATGATAAAAATGTAACCCGCGTTACAATTTGGAGTCGATTTATCCCAGTTCGTCCGTCCGTCAGTCTGTATGGCTCGAGCGCATTATAACTCTCGAACAGATCAAAAGATTTTGTCCAAAAATGGATATTTTGTTCAAACTTCCTTTGGACACTTCCCCAGCCAGACTTCAAAATGTTTCCCTAAAATCGCGAGCAAAGTCGTTTTTTTCGAGACCTTCGATTTTTTTGAGGGCTTGTTTACAGCGATATTGTATTTTTTGTGGGTGAGTCAATGCTTATATCAGTATTGGTCCAAAAGCTGTAAATCTTACGCCGACCAAATTAAAATTAGGCCCACTTCCAAAATGGACGGTATCAGTCGATTCTTTCAGGTATCGTCTGCACAAAAATTCAACACTTTTGCGCTTTCATCGAAGTCACATTTTTGATCAATCAACAACAATCGAGAAGTTGTACACCCCAAATATTTCGAAGTTATTGTCGGAAAGTTTATACGTCCAAGAAAGGAGACGAAATTCTGAAACTTCCTTGGTATACAATTTACAGAACAAAAATTGGCTATGTATCCCGTATTCGATCTGTCTATATATACTCGTAAAAGTCTCAACTCACATATGCTGAGGGTATATCAAACCCGACTGTTACTTTTTCTTGTTTTTCAGAAATCAAAAGTTATGCATTTTTATAAGTTTGCCTCCGCTGTGCTGACAGAAGTGATTGGTTGTTGGAAACCATTGATGTATCAGATGGAGTTTTTCGACTCAACCTTTTTTTTCAGGATTTAGCTAAAATTTTTTTGCAAAGTTTCAAACAGTACTACGAGTTGGATTCGGAGTCAATGAGTCGTAGATTGCACAGCCCAGCTCCTGATATTTTTTTAATGTAACTTTCTGAATGTTTAGTTGGATTTCATTGACTCTATCACTTCTGGTAAAATAGTAAAGCTTTGGTGTTTTTATGCACTTAAAGAATGTTATTTTCTTACAATGATACAAAACGTTTTTAATGGCACTGAAATTAGTGTGTTATATATGGTAATATTCAAAAATGTTTTACAATCGTTGAAGTTGAGGTTCACCATTTAATAAGTCGCGTACTGTCAATATATTTTATACAATATGAATATATTTATATTAATTGAAGTGTTTTAGCTGGGGTCGCATAAAATGAACCATAACAAATAATTTATGTGGAAGCTGTGTTGGTGGTAATACTCGTATTAAAAAATGGGTAAAAATGTGTTGAAGTTTACAAGTTTTTTTTGTGTTCTTTCTTGATTTCTGGTCAAACCACGGAAAATTCAGACCTGAGATCAAAGAAAGAATGGAAGAATACCCCTTGGGCAACATGGTTCTAATGTATGACTTTTCGATATATACACTGCATCCACCTAAAATCGATGCTGACATTTTGAAGTTTTGAAATATGGTTTTTTTGAATATTTCTTATAATTGGAAGGCGCAACCAGATAAATACCCAAACTATTTATTGGATTGCAGAACTCGTGATTCCACGTCGTTTGATGTATATCTCATGAGTGTGCTTCATACAGTTCCCTAGTAATAGGATTCCAAAGTCGAAATTTTGGTGCGTAAATTTTCTTTAAAAACCTATTTTTTGGCTACAACTGTGACTCAGGTACCCTTGAACCCCGCGTGATTTTAGTTTTTTTATGCGCAAGATCTAACGAACCCTCCCGCTTTGAAATCCATCCACTATAACGGCGGTTATAGACACCTTGAAAGTAGGAAATTCTGCAAAATTATATTTTGATGATTCCGCGCATTGAACCTCGATTTTCTTTGGTTATTTTTACATAAATGTAATCCTTTATACGCGATTATATTATTTTCCAAACCCGGAAAATCGCTACATATTGAAAGAGATGCACTCGCTGTATCTGAAAAGCGCATGCGCCTTAACTAAATTTAACGAATTCGCGAATTATACGTTTTTTAACTTTATTGTTTTTCTTTGGTTGTAATTTCAATATTACTTTCTATTTCATTATCCTATTGTTTATCAAAGTAAGCAAATACACTTTCGGGTTTGTCATCGCATTTACTCTGAAGAAGTTTCAGCGAAGTCCGTCAGCCCTTGCATCGAAATTTAGTAGAATAACTCCCAAAAATGTTTTTTCTATTTTTCGTATTAAACAAAAAATATATTTTTGAAATAATATTCCAACAATAAGTTTTCGTCTTTTGTTGTTGCTGTAATATAGCAGTTATAAATCCTATTAAAATTTTGGTCTCATATTTTTCTACGCGTTGTCTAGAATCTGTACGTATTTTCAATTTATTTTTTCTAGTTTTATTTGGACTCTAAATTAGAATAAATTAAATTTACTCCAAGATTTTTTAAGTATTTCTTGATTCTCCGCGAAAATAGAAATAAATTTAGTAAATATTTAGGCATCTACGGATAGATATTAAATGCTGTTAACGCTTTATATATACATTTTCTTATTACAGCAAAAATTGAATTTTTAAATATATGTTCTTTATAAGGGAATAAAACCCCCCATAACTTTGGAGCGCAGCATCCAATTTTGTGAAAGCGAAAAGGTTTGAAACCACAACTTTTTTCTTAATCTATGCTCCAAAAATTGCGGATGTGCTCGCAAAAAAAATTTTAAAATTTCTTCCAATAGAATTGCAAAAGAAATTTGAAATTTACCATATGTACTTTAAAGAATAAACGGCGTTATGTTCGGGTCGAACTGTTTATATCCTCCAAACACTGTATACATCTATTCCACATATTCGCACTTTTTGCATGGAAGTTCTTCCACCAAAAGGATTTCCAAAATCCAAATTTTTAAAAATTATGATAATAGCCTTAACAACACAACACAGGGTCGTATGTCAAACTGTCCTGAGTATGCTTATGTCAAATGACGTCTGGCGACACTGCGTGTTGCCTAGGCCAGAAGGTTTTTAGTGCCCCTCATACATAAAATCATAAAAAACCCTTTAAAATAGCTTTACGTAACGATACATAACTTTTTTAATTTTCATGATTTTTGGTGAAGTTGGGCCCCCCCCCCCCCCCCCCCCCGAAATGAAATCCTGCGTACGTCCCTGTTCTGAAGAGTTGTTTATTACATTCCAGGGAATATTTTTCCAAAAGAAAATATTCAGGAAAAATTAATGGTTTTGGAAATACGGTGCGAAATGTATAAAAATTGTGGAATTTTAGAATATATTTTGAAATTTGAGGCAATAAATAAAGTTTTTCGAGTTCATTATTTCTCCAAATATTTTATTCTTGTCCTTATCTACAAATTTGCTTCAGAGGTCAGAAGAAGATTCCCACTGGTTTCAGAGATATAGCCCCGAATTTCTTTAAAAACTCAATATGTAACCACGTTTATATGGGGCCATAAAATCCGAGCTGCATCTGACACAACAAAATCCAATTAGAGTTTCTTGTCGTTTGGGTCTGTACTTTCAAAAAATCTTCAGTTCGAGTTGTTTGCACAAGATCACCTTAAAAATGTTGCACAGTGTAAGATAAATATTACAAAATTAATTGTACGATCACTTATATCCGGATAACGGAGGAGCAAATAAAGAAGAACTTCATGCAATGTTAATGGATAAGATGACAAAGTATGCATATCCAAGCCGATGGATATCTGATCAAATGTTCTTACTTGGGGCCCGAAGTCCCGACAGCGGCCACTTTTTAAGTAAGTTATATCTCGAAAAAGAGCGAACTTATTTTCTTGAAATTTTCTGGAATGTCCGTAAGCATGACTTTCGAAGGTTGCACCGTATCTGCCCTATTAAGAAAAACTATATATATATTAACAAATTGCGTTAATGGTGATGTTCAAAGGTCCATCCGCCATGAGAAACTAAAAACATATAAGTGTCAAAAAGCGGGAGAAATCGTCTTTACGATTTATAAACCTTTATAATTATATCGTGTTAGGATAAAGATAGGGGACAGGGACGATAATACATCCTAAACAGCAACCTAACTTAGTTTGACAATGGATTCGAAGAAATAAGTTAGAAAATAGCCATTTTTGAATTGTAAAGCGTAAAGTCCATGGATTAAAAGCCAGCATTTAAAAACATTAGCATTATCTGTACACATCAAATGCTACACAATATTGACAAATAAACTAAGGAACGCATATTTATTTTTTGTGCATCTTTGCTTATTTTGTATTTTACACCAACGCGTTTTTTCGATTCGAATAATCGTCAAGAAATGTGTTAGAAAATATCCATTTAGGTATTGTATTACAAATCCCCCTACTAACCCATTATTTTAACAAGGGCATGTCGCACTGAATTACTAGTTATTCTATGACCACTAGAATAACTGGTTATTCTACGGCCACTGGAAGTTGAAAAATAAGGTATATGGTAAAAAAAATATTTTTTTTTATTTTTAGGTGGAATTTGTTTTCAATTTCAACACACTTCTTATTTTTATTTTATTTCGCCCCTTACTGGATTTGAACACACAAATTTCTGCTTTGTAGCCGAACACACTACATACTAGACCATGCACATGAATATTAAGGGTTGTTTCAATGTTTATAGGTGCACAACCAAGTGTTCATTGGTTTTTTTTTTTACAAAAGTACCCGGCTGGCCATACTCATAACTTAATAAGGAGTAATTTAAGTAGTTATTTTGGTTTACATTACTTGGTAATGGGTTACATAATGACTAACGAATCCGAATTTTTGCTGGGCAGTAACACTCACCTATGCTTTCCCAAAGGTCGCTCTAGTTAGAAACTACAAAAATCTACTTCACTCAAAGGACAACATATTCAACACAACCGAACCGAAAGCACTTTTTAATTATTATTCAGCACTAAACAACGTGATTGTTTAAAATTAGTATAGGACATGTAAATAATACGTACTTGCTGGAGTCTCTATAGCTCCAAATCCCAATATCACCTGTGATTTATATGATCCTACTTTTGAGGCAAACTGAATTATTCTCCGGTCACTCCAACGATAGAATAGCCATAGAATTGCTACACTACTTAATGCGAAAATAAAAAACAATTCCATCTTTCGGAATATTAGAAATAAATGTTTCGTATTGAATGTTGTTACGGTGGCTTTATAAAGACAAATCATACAGTTTTACTTAAAACGATAGCATACGTCCAAACTTAAAACTTAAAACAATGCTAGCTTAATACTAGCACGTTAACTAAATCGTTTGAATTTCTATAAATTCGAATGCAACTGTAAATATATTTTTTCATTTTTCATAAATAATATGTATATATGTATGTACATATGTATGTACAAAAACGTTAATTGCCGCCACTATCACTTACGCACATTGTCGCAAACGGAATGAGAAAATCCAATAGTTTAAAGTGATCAATTTGTAAGAAGAAAAATCAAATTTGCTGTGACAAAAAAATATTAAAATCATATATCAGCGTTTTTGTAGAAAATTTACTCATGTTGAATCTGAGATATGGGGTATTGTAACTCGCGAACAATTCTGCTATACCATAAGTTTTGAACACATTTCTGTAAATTCAACTGTTTTAGCACCATTCACCTAGGGATTTTGAATAACCTCCACCACAATATGAAGGGTATAATAAAAATTGTCAATCCGTTTGTAACGCATCAAAATATTCATCGCAGACCCTATAAAGTATATATATTCTTGATCAGGGTAAAATTCTAAGTCGATATAACCATGTCCGTCTGTCCGTCCTTCCGTACGTTGAAATCATGATACAGCTCGCAAATTGTAAGATAGAGCTTTGTAATTTGATATAGAAGTTTCTATTACTCCTAGGACGTTTGGTATTGCAAAATGGGTCATATCGGTCCACGTTTTGATGTAGCCCCCATAGAACGGTACCACACGATTTTCGGTATTTTGAAGGTTTTAGCCGCATTATACGACCGAAATGGTTAAAATTTGGTACATAGTCTTCATTACGGGTGTACAACTTTTCACCAGAAATTTGTCGGTATAGGTCCACGCCTTCATATTGCCCCCATACAACGGTACCCCCGATTTTCGGTATTTTAAAGGTTGTATGGTATTTGTATGGTTTGGGTGACGTAGGGGATGGAAGATACCAAGCAACGGTCCTGACCTGTTTTAACATGGCAAAGCCCAGGATTTATCTTGGTCCCTCTTTCATCCCAAGTGGACACTGACCTCCCCGTGGTATCACCTGGGGAACTGCCTTTAACACCCGTTAAAGGTAGTGAGCTAACATGTGCCGCGCGTTCACCCATAAGAAGAAGGGTTAGTAACCCTCCCCTAGAAAAAACAGCCTACTATGAAAAAACGAAAGAAAAGAAAAACAAACCCCTCTAAAGTTGACGAACCCCGCAAACGTTTTAAGGACCATGTTCTGCGAATCTGCACCTGGAATGTTCGCACTCTTTATAGAGAAGGTGCAGTCTTCGCATTGGCAGACGTACTTGAAAAGTACAAGGCCGATATTACTGCCATTCAGGAAATACGATGGATTGGGAAAGGCGTCACAACAACACCTAAAGGTGACGCACTGTATTATAGCTGCCATGACGTAAAGCATGAGTTTGGTTGCGGATTCGTAGTTAGTCGGAGACTAAAACATCTGGTATCAAGCTTAACCCCAGTGAATGAAAGACTTGCTGCAATTCGAATAAAAGCTAAATTCTTCAACATCAGCTTTATTTGTTCTCATGCTCCCACTGAAGAAAAGGACGAACAGACCAAAGATATATTTTACGACCGCTTAGAAGAAACATATGACCGTTGCCCTGCCCATGACATTAAAATCATTCTAGGCGATTTTAATGCCAAAATAGGAAAGGAGAATATCTTTGGCCCAACAGTCGGGAAATTCAGTCTCCACAGTGAAACATCTGACAATGGTATGAGGCTGATAGACTTTGCAGCTGCAAAAACATGGTAGTTAGCAGTACCAGATTTAATCATCTCGATATTCATAAGGGTACCTGACTGTCTCCGGATCAGAAAACAAGAAATCAAATTGATCATGTTGTGATAGATGGAAGACATTCATCGAGCGTGTTGGATGTACGATAGTTCCGAGGCGCAAACATTGATTCGGACCACTACCTTGTTGCAGCAAAGGTACGCACCCGCTTAAACGTAGCAAACAAAGTACGAACAGACACAACACGAAAGTTAGATATCGGTAAGCTGCAAGCACAGCAGATAGCCACAGCATGTTCCACTCAACTAGCCCAATTGCTTAATCAAAGCACTCCTCATCCCGATAACATATCAGCGCAATGGCAAAGCATTGCCCACTCCATGCAAACAGCCGCAAAATCCATACTTGGATCCCAGAGACCTCCACCAAGGAATCCATGGTATGATCGGGAGTGTCGTGCTGCCACCGAAGAGAAAAATGCGGCATATAGGGCTACTTTACAATCCGTAGCAACGCGTAGCGCACGAGAGAGATACAGGGAGAAAAGGAGAGACGAGAAACGTCTTTTCCGCAGGAAAAATAGAGAGATGGAAAAGGGGGAGTGCGAAAAAATCGAGATGTACAGGAGCCAGAATGAAGTCCGAAAAATCTACCAAGAGTCAAGCATCAAACTGATGGCTTTGTACCGCCCAGCCAAGATGAGGTAAGGACAGCAATAAATCGGCTGAAGAATAATAAGGCAGCTGGGGCCGATGGCTTGCCAGCCGAGCTGTTCAAAACCGGAGGCGACACGCTGATAAGGTGTATTCATCAGCTAGTTAGCACCATCTGGCAGGAAGAACGAGTACCCAACGATTGGGAGATAAGACTGTATGCTCTAACTATAGCGGCATAAGTCTACTCCCTATTGCCTACAAGATCGTGTCAGGGATATTGTGCGAATGACTAAAGCCTATAATTGGACCATACCAATGCGGCTTTAGACCTGGCAAGTCCACCATTGACCAGATATTTACCCTGCGGCAAATCCTGGAGAAGACCCAAGAGATGCAGATCGACATCTACCACCTTTTTGTCGATTATAAAGATGCCTTCGACAGCCCGCTGCGTTCAAAGGTATTCCAAGCCATGTCTGAATTTGGTATCCCCGCAAAGCTCATCCGACTTTGTAAAATGACTTTAACTGACAGAGGTCCTCAGTTAAAATAGGAAAGAACCTCTCCGAAGAGTTTGGTACAAAAAGAGGTTTCAGACAAGGAGACAGCCTTTCGTGTGATCTCTTCAACATCCTGCTGGAAAAGGTTATACGAGAGGCAAACGTCAAAAGAAGTGGCACAATCTACGCCAATAGTCACATGTTACTTGCTTATGCTGATGATATAGACATCATGGGCCGATCAGTAAAAGATGTAACTGATACCTTTATAAAGGTCGAAGGAGAATCTGCTAAAGTGGGTCTGGCGGTAAACGGTGAGAAGACCAAGTTGATGGTGTCGACGCGCAATGCGTCCATTGAGCTCGGACCGACCGTGGATGTTGGTTCCTATAATATTGAGGTAGTAAAAGACTTCGTCTACCTCGGAATTGTATTGGCCAACAGATGCTACTTTGGTTTAAGTAGGCAGTTTAAAACAAAGCCACATCTCGTCAAACAAAAAGAACGCTCTACAAGACACTGATACTACCCGTGCTGATGTATGGCTCCGAGGCCTGGGTACTTGCGCAAGCAGACATGGCAGTGCTTGGTGTGTTTGAGAGAAAAATTCTTCGAAAGATCTACGGACCAATCTGCGTAGACGGTGAATATCGACGTCGCATGAACCACGAGCTGTATCTGCTATACAACGACATCAATATAGTTAAACGTATCGAGATGCAGCGATTGCGTTGGCTAGGCCATATCATAAGAATGAGCGATGATGAACCCGCTAAAAAGGCGTATGAATACATGCCACATGGCGGTGCACGCAGAATTGGCAGGCCAAGGAATAGATGGCGCAAACAAGTGGATGATGAGATGAAAAGGCGCGGTATTCCAGAGTGCGAAGGAACAAATAAAGAGGAATGGAGATCTTGTCTTAGTTCGGCCTATGGAACAAATGTTCTGTAATGGGCCAGCTAAGTAAGTAATGGTATTTGGTCTTCATTTGGGGTACTGAACGTTGCAAGCTTTCCCCCAGAAACAAGTAGGTACAAGTCCGCGCCTTAGTATAGCCCCCATAGAACGGTACCTCCCTATTTTCGGTATTTTGAAGGTTGTGGCATCAATATTCCAGCGAAATAGCTGAAATTTTGTATTTGGTCTTCATTTGGGGTATTAAACGTTCCATACGAAATTTGTCGGTATAGGCCCACGCCTTCATATAGCCCCCATAGAACGGTACCACACGATTTTTGGGTTTTTTTTAAGGTTTTAGCCGCATTATCAGACCGAAATCGATTTGCATTCACTTTCCTGAGATAAAATATCAATTTTTGGATTGGAAAGGTAAAAATTTCAGTTATCTTTACCATATTTACTCTGTTTCGGACTCATAAACCTATCGAATGAGACTTTTTTGTAAATTTATTGTTGTCTTGAAAATTTTGAAAATAATTCAGTATAAAATTTTGACTTTATAAATTGTTTCTACCGATTTTTTCATATGAATATTTTTTGCAGCTATAAGCATCGATTTTAATCAAATTCCAAGACCCTAATACACATTGTTTGCACAATATTTGTTGGCAATCAACACTCAGGGCCTTTATTTATAATTATTAATAGTTTTTTGTAAAAGTTTACCACATCTGACAAAGGATTTGTGTAAATTCTTAGGGTGGTTCTATCCTGGAGAACCAATAAAAAATTTTAATATTTTGACATTTTTTCATAATGCGAGTAAAAAGTACAGTTATAACGGATATGTGAAACATGTTAGGTATTGAAAATATCGGCTACTATATACCCTACATGTCCACAAAAATAAAGTTTACAATTCCTCTCCTATCGTCAGATATTACGGTATTTGTATGCAAATATTGGTAGGTTCTATTCAGATGAACCGGAGTGTATCTCAACTGATAATACTCCCTTCAAAACAGTTAATATGGGGCGACATTTTTGTTCTTTCTAAAACATGGACCAATATTTACAATTTTCCGAATTGAGCGAAATACATAAAATTGGGCAAAGCCGACTAGACCTAAACCTGGATATTCTGGATTTGGATAGTTAACAACCTTGGGGGCGCCGTTCTATAGAGGCTGTATAAAACGTTAACCTGTACCGATAAATTTCTGGAGCAATGTTTTGTAACTCCAGCGAAGACTTTCAATATTGTGGTTAAAACTTTCAAAATACCGGAAATTGGGAGAGATCTTTCTACGGAACAATTTTCAGGTGGGAAGTTGTATACCTCCAGCAGAGATTAAATATTAAATTTCATCCGTTTCGATGGGATATTGATGACACAACCTTAAAATACTGAAAATCGGAAGGTACACTTCTATGGGGTTATTTGAAGAAAAGGGTTTATACTGGTAATTCTCTTCTGCAATATTTTATACACCCATGGCAATTTAAATTCTAAAATTCACTCATATCTGTGGTATATTGAGGCCACAACTTTCAAAATACCGTAAATCGGAAGGTACGGTCCTATGGGGGTATTTGAGGACACATTTCGGCTAGAATGTTTCATACCTCTATCAAAAACTTAATACCAAATATCAGCTATTTTGGTGGAGAACGAGCTATATTTAGAAAATCGGCGGCTACATGAAGACATGGATATACCGTTCAATGGGGGTACCCCCCAATACATGCACGTATACCGACAAATTTCTGAGGGAAATTTTTGTAGCCGGAAAAACACTAAATACCAATCGGGCGGTGCCGTTTTATGGGAGCTATATGAAGACATGGACCTATACCGACTAATTTCAGGTGGAACGTTTTATACCCCCAACGAAGACTATGTACCAAATTTTAGCCATTTCGGTGTTATAATGAGAGTAAACCCGTCAAAACACTAAAAAATTGGCATGTACCGTTCCATGGGGTGTACATTAATACGTGGACCGATACAGATCAATTTCTGGGAGAAAGCTTTGCATCCCAAAAGAGGACGAAACATCAAATTTCAGGCATTTTGGTAGTATAGTATAGCTAAAACCTTCAAATTACCGAAAATTGGGAGATATCGTCCTATGGGGACTATATGAGGGCGTGTGACCTATGCCGACAAATTTCATATGGAATATTTTATACCCCAAGTGAAGACTAACCACCAAATTTCAGCCATTTCGGTGGAATATTAAGGCCACAACCTTCAATACGAGTATACCGAAAATCGTGAGGTACCGCTCTATGGGGGCTATATGAAAGCGTAGACCTATACCGACTATTTTCATATGGAATGTTTTATAGCCCAAATAAAGACTAACCACCATATTTCAGCCATTTCGGTGGAATATTAAGGCCACAACCTTCAATATACCGAAAATCGTGAGGTACCGTCCTATGGGGGCTATATGAAGGCGTGGACCTATACCTACAAATTTCCGGGGGAAAGTTTTATACACCCAACGAAGACTAAATACCAAATTTCAGCCATTTCGCTGCGATAATGAGGCTAAAACCTTCAAAATACGGAAAATCGGGAGATATCGTCCTATGGGGTCTATATTATTTCCTAGCCTGTGGAATTGCAAAATACAAACTTACAACCGATTCTATGGTCAAATGGGACTAATACATTCCAAATGTCTTAAAGTGACGCGTACTATATATGGGGCGTTATATGGGGGCTCTACCAAAACTTGGACCTATATAAACAAACTTTGGTAGAAATGTTGTTTAGCCTTTGGAGACACAAAATACCATATTACAACCAATTCTGTAGTCAAATGGGACAAATATCCCAAAATTTCCTTAAAACGACGACGCGTCACATTGTATGGGTGCTATACGAAACCGTGGATCTACATAGCCCGCTTTCAATACCAAAAGTCCTACATACATATAATCGATTTTACCAAAATTTCATCCACCTACTTCAATCCGTTCGGAAGCTAGAATGATTTCCACAGACGGGAAGACGAACGGACATGGCTATGTCGATGTAGAATTGCACGCTTATCAAGAATATAAATAGTTTGTGGGGTATACAATGATTGTTTCGAGTAGTTACAAACGGAATGACAAACTTAATATACCCCCCATCCTATGGTGGAGGGTATAAAAATAGGGAAACTTCGTTGAGGGAAACGAGTTTTTGCAATTAGTGGATTTTCAAAACAAAGTAGAGCTTAATGCTTCAAGAAGAAGTTAAAGAATACACTTCAGAGAAGAAGTTCCTATTGTATGATTTTTTTAATATATCCTCCACATCAGCCACTAACGGATGCTAGCATTTCGAAGACTGACTGTTTTTTTTTTTAATTTTGTGTCTATTTTGGACGCGCAACCGGATTATCTGAAAGCCTAATATGTGATTGTAGTACTCGCGATTACCCAATTTTACATGTATAACTCGAGAGTTTGACCTTCATAGCATCAGAGAAATCCTCTCTCAATGTAAAAATTTTGTGCGTACATTTTTAAGAAAAACCTATTTTTATACCCTTAGCATTTATGCTAACGAGGGTATATACACTTTCATACGGGCAAAATGTGCCTCATGGAAATAATGGTTTATACTTGGGGTATGTTTGGACGAAATGTGTTTCAGAAAATTTGGAGTTAATTGAACAATGTCCGTCCATCTATCTGTCTGGCTGGACCGCACGATAACTCTCGAACGGATCAACCGATTCGGTCGAAAATTTGACTTTAGTAATATTTTGTCCAAACTTAGTTTAAGTTCGAAGATGGGTTATATCGGTCCACCCCTTCCGGTACTTCCCCCACAAAAGTTCGAAAATGTTCGGAAAATTTGTACGCACGTTAACTCTTGAAGGAAGTAACCGATTTGGTCCATACTTTGCAAATCGTGAAATGTTTACCAGACATAGATGAGTTTCCAATATGGACTCCATCGGTCCACTCCTTCGGGTACTTCCCACACAAAATTTCGGATCAGGTCAGTTTATGATCTGCTCTCCAATTGCTTTGATTTTTGTTTTAGCAACTTGTATTCACTGCCCCCCATACGACGGTACCAGTTTCATCAGGGGCAAGTACACACTTTCTGAGAAAATAGCCTGAAAGTTGTAAAGAAAAACCCTATGACCGTGTGAGGTGGTTGGAGCGCAAGACAACTCTCGAACGGATATGTCGATTTGGTCCAAAATTTGGCCTTAGTAATATTTTGTGCAAACATAGTTTAAGTTCGAAGATAAGCCACATCGGCCCACTCCTTCAGGTACCTCCCCCACAAAAGTTCAAAAATGTTCGGAAATATTGTTCTTATGGTAACTCTTTAAGGGATTGGCCGAATTGGTCCATACTTTACACATCCTAATATATCTACCAGATATAGATCAGGTTCAAATATGGACTATATTTGTCCACTCCATCCGGTACCTCCCACACTAAATTTCGGATAAGTTCACTTCAAGACCTACTATCGAATCACTTTGATTTATGTTGAAGCAACTCGCATTCACTGCCTCAATTACGATGGTAAACGTTTTTAGTTTTAAGTCTGGAGTATTACCCCAATGGCTTAAACTTCTTCATTACTTTCTGTTACAGACTGTAATGTTTTTCAAAACGAACTGACAGTGTTGCAAAATGTTACTGATCGCTACCACTATCATGATTTCACCCCTGCGAAAGGAATTATCAATTGGCTTTTCAGCTTTTTGAAATTATGCCTGTTTTAGCGAAAAACCGAACTCTTTAAGTGTCTAGTATTCTCAAATTAATGACTCAATAAAAAAATGTTTTTGGTTTTTTTTTAATGGAAAACTCAATTTTAAAAATTTTTGCCCATATATTATCTGTCCATAATTGCGCCTAGAATTTGATTATGATTTTTAATAGACGAACAAATGGACACGCATAACTGGATCGCCTTATCTGTTCGAGATATGAAAATCAGTACACCAAAAGTCATAAAAATACCCATTCCACATTGTGAACTAGGTCTATATGTAAAACTTTTTGCTCATTGAAAATCTTTAATCACACCAATTAAAATTAAAGTTCGCTAGGTTAAATGTGTATAAACTAGAATGCAATGAAATACATAAACAATTGCATATACTAATTATATAATTATAATGCACAATAAAAACATAAAACTATAAAGACTGGAAGAAATGCATTTGGCATACAAATAGTTTACAAAAAAATATACGGGCGTTGCATTACATGTTAAAAGAAAAAACAAGAAATAAACATAATAAAAGGAAATCATGAAGTACAAAACATTCAATAGTAATATTTTGAACTTGTAATTGTATTTCATAACTGTTTGCGATCCATTAGAAATTGCTTTAGCGGTCATATCGTAACAATAGAGTTTAACTCCATCTATTGAGAAATGTTAACAAACGAGTTTTACTATCTTTATATTTCTATGACTTTGTCCAGAATGTGGAAAAAGTTATTATAAGTTTGATTTTCCGAAAATTCATGTAACGTCGTAGACCCCCTATGTGGTATATTTTTCACATCTCGACGAGATATAGCTATTTAGCGATGTGTGTCCTTTCACCCGTCTGTATGTCTGCCCATTGAAATCAATGTAAACAAACTCCAGACCGATCATCACGAAATTTTGTATGGAGCACATTTTCCGATCGGAATAGATTTGATTACACCATTTTCAGATGTAATTCGAATCATTTTAGTTGTAATTCGAGAATTCCATTTGTAATTCGTAACATTTTATTTGTAATTCGAGAATTCCATTTGTTATTCGAAACATTTCAATTGTAATTCGAATTATTCTATTTGTTATTCAAATTATTCCATTTGTAATTCGAATTATTCCATTTGTAATTCGAATTATTCCATTTGAAATTCGAATTATTCCAATTGTAATTCGAATTACAATGTTTTATTTGTAATTCGAATTATTCCATTTGAAATTCGAATTATTCCATTTGTAATTCGAATTATTCTTTTTGTTATTTCAATTGGAATAATTCGAATTACAAATAAAACAATTCGAATTACAAATAAAATAATTCAAATTACAAATAGAATAATTCGAATTACAAATAGAATAATTCGAATTTCAAATGGAATAATTCGAATTACAAATGGAATAATTCGAATTTCAAATGGAATAATTCGAATTACAAATGGAATAATTCGAATTACAAATAGAATAATTCGAATTACAAATGGAATAATTCGAATTACAAATGGAATAATTCGAATTACAAATGGAATTCTCGAATTACAAATAGAATAATCGAATTACAAATGAAGTGTTACGAATTACAACTGGAATGTTTCGAATTACATGTGAAAAAGGTGTAGTTATTGGTGATGATCGTAAAATATTAAAGGGGGTGAAATGGTGACCCATTTACTTACATACTTACTTAAGGGTAGATACAGAGAGGTGGCACTCCTTCAACTTACAAAAACGACTTCATCTCATTAAAATACACCATAACTGGTGGCATTAAGAAATAATGTAATTAAATATCACTCAAATCTATTTCATCGTAGTCGGGGTTGCGAAGCGCTCCGGGATCAGCTGGTTTAAAATAAAAACATGTAAGAAATAGATATAGTTGGACAGTGAGCATAACAAATAGAATAATTCGAATTAAAAATGGAATAATTCGAAGTACA
Organism: Musca autumnalis; assembly: GCF_047663935.1. NCBI lineage: Eukaryota > Metazoa > Arthropoda > Insecta > Diptera > Muscidae > Musca > Musca autumnalis. The sequence continues at coordinate 153,133,132 of NW_027411866.1, read as the reverse complement.
AATATAATAATTCGAATTTCAAATGAAATAATTCAAATTACAAATAGAATAATTCAAATAACAAGTAGAATAATTCGAATTACAAATGGAATAATTCGAATTACAATTTAAATGTTTCGAATTACAAATGGAATTCTCGAATTACAATTAAAATGTTACGAATTACAAATAGAATTCTCGAATTACAACTAAAATGATTCGAAATGCATCTGAAAAAGGTGTAGTTATTTGATTTTTTGTGTAATAATCTTTATAAGTTGGGAAATCAAAATTCAATCGGCAACTTAAAACGTGTTTTTCTCGAAACTGAATTTTTCGAGATGTGGCCCTCTTTGAGTAAATGAGCGATATGTACATTAGGGTTATGACTTTTTTCTCAAAAATGATTTCCTATAATATGAATGAATTAACTCTCGTCTATTAATGACTGAAATAACGTTTATTTTATTTATGTATTAAAAAAGCGCACGCACAAAATACATTGATTTTTTTTGAAGAAATACTATGAAATTAAAATAAATGCAAACAAATATTTCATGTTGTACGTATGAATGACTTTTTGCCTTATTGACTACAATGACTTGTATTACAATTAAATATTAAAAAAGTCCCACACCAACCACTTTAAATTAATATGTTGTATGAAATAAAATTATATATGATATATATGTAATTGTATGATGACACAATTAGTGAGAAACAAAAGGTTATGACATTTTGGTTATGCCGTGTGGCTCCAAAGCTTATTTTCAGTGGTATATCTGCTTATAGTGACTTCAAAAGTTTATCAAAAAAGTTTATAGAAAGCTATATGAGATGCGATAGGAAATATAAATAGCACAATATGCTCAAAAAAAGAAAAAAAAGTGGGCCATGCATAAACGGCGAAAAGATCAATTACTGGAGAAACGTTTGAGCGCAAAATTACATGCAAATATTTGATTTCATTCACTTTTTTTACTATTCAATATAGGTGATAAATTGACGCATAAAGTTGAATAAAAGAAGTTATTATTGGTCATAAGAGATTAGATATAATCAAATAATGGCTTGCAAAAAGAAACTCGCAAGTACAGCAAATACTATTGATATGGGATTAGAGCAAATGTTGTAGCTTTGAAAATTCTCTACAAGATTGACATCTATGACATTTTCGTAGGTTTCACCATTTTTGAGATATAGAAGTTCAAATTGGAACAATGCACTGATTGTTTTATACACGCACGCAGAAAAACATATGTTAGAAATATGTTTGGATCCAAACAAATATTTGTTTGGGACTGGTTGCAAACAAATATATGCTTGGATCCAAACGTAATTTGTTTGTGTCCAAACAAATATATGTTTGCAACATTTTGTAACATATCTCAATTTTATTTGTTTGGGTACCAACATATTTTTTATGTTAGAAAATAATTTTTATGGGTGGAGAGAGGATGTTTGTCAAAGAGAGTAACAACAGTGCTCTCGCGACTGCGGAATGCTGTTTTATAATAAAGTGCTTTGTGTATGTTATAAGAGAAGACGTAGAAGCGAAGAAGGGGGCTTTGGTGGCGTGTATGCGTCAAAGACGTGTGTTTCTTGTTTTGTTGTTGTTAACCAACGTAGCAAGCGAAGAGGAAAAGAAAAAAATGGTATGAATTATCTTGTTCTTTTTCTTCAGTTTTTTTAAATACCATTGTTTAGTCCGCACTATAGGGACTTGGGGGGAACAAGTGTATCAAAGACTCCCCAATGGAGCCAGTACGCCCAATGCATACGTGTGGCCGTCAATAACAATGTAAAGAAATAAGAAAATAAAACACGATAGTTTAGTTGCCGGTGTTTATTTATGATAAACAATATTACCTTTAAATTAATGTTCAACGTACAGGCTTACAACAAAGCGCGAGTGATGTTGTTGCAACGATGCTTGCGATTCATGCCGTCCATCGATTCCTGTTTTTATTTATTATTAGTTATGTTTTGTGTTGACATCTGCATGGATGCTTCAAGAGGGCGGTTGTCAAGTGAATATTCGTTGAAATCTCTCATACTATTACAGGTGTGTAATAAATGGGAATGAGGAGATTTCAACGAATATGTCTATGCAATTCATTGGGCCAATTTAAATAAAATAATCAATTCTAACTTAAACAACCATCGTAGAGTAAAGACGGTAAATTGAGTGAATAAATCAGTGTTTTGTGTTTTCTTAAAGAAATGGTGCTTTTTAGTAAATTAAATGTCCAATACATTTTATAATTGAATCGAAAAGGTGAATGGAATTATGTTATTGGACAAAGAAGAAATCGCTTTTAATATTGGTAATAACATACATACATATGTATATTTGAAATATGGTACATCCATATTTATTTATATTTATATATTACATAATCATTTGATACCAGATGCCGATTCCCCGCTGATGATTTCAACTTTGGGGAAAATGTGTTTTATTTCACAACTAGGGAGAAGAAGCGTTCAACGATGTTTCCATATACTTTTTCTTTTTAAAAGTGTGACTATTTACAAATTATTTCATTCAGTTTTTCTTTTATTAAAGTGTGTTATGTATTTCTTTGGAATTTTGTATGTATGTACCTATTTGTCTGTTTTTGCTTTGCCTTTCAATAAACTACCACCATTACTTACTGAGAGCAAGTGAGGATACATTTCAATGTGTTTTACATTGAAATTTACGCTCCCTTGCTCTCAGTAACCGCCCACTGGTGTATGTGTTTGTTTTTTTTTTTTGTGGCTTTTGGGTTTGTATTTGTTTGCACCCAAACATATAATTTGTTAGCAGGACATATGTTATGTTTGGGTCCTGCAAACAAACATATGTTTGGGTGCAAACAAATCTGTGGTTTTCTTGGAAAATTACATAAGTCGACTTATATTAATTTTGAGTTATTAATGCCACGTAGTTTTACTTTTTGAGAGCTTTCCATATAATTTTTCCGTTTTTTTTACTACGTAAGTGAGCCTTTTTATACCCTACACCACTATGTGGAAAGGGTATTATAAGTTTGTTTTGGTAAAAATTCATGTAACACCGCGAAATATTCGTCGGAGACCCCCAATGTGGTATACCAATCTTCATATCTCGACGAGTTAAAGCGATTTTGAGATGTGTGTCCGTCCCTCCGTCCGTCTGTCCATTATAAATTGTAATCAAACTACAGGCCGCAATTAGGAACCGATAGTCACGAAATTTTGTATGGAGGTCGGGTTCAGACAAGAATAGATCCCTATTTTTATTGGTGATGATCGTGACATATTTAGCGGGTGAAATGGACCAAAAACATAATATTTATCCAATTTTCTAGCGGCTCTGTAGGTCTCAATAATAGTCCGATCAACGCGTAATTTTAAATAAGGTAAGAGTATATCACAAAGGAGAAGCTTGCAATTTGAGATGGCGATCGGATAATATTTAGAGGGTTGAATGGACCAAAACTTTTGTGTGAAAATTGTGAAAATTTTTAATATACAGTTTATATCTTAATTCCTGGAAGAGACGTTCCGGACAAGTGAGATATACTTGAAAGTGGAACGCTTGACCTTTCAATTGATGCCAATTATGTTGGTGTGCATGATCAGATAACAGAGTTACAGACTGATATATTCCGTTATTTGTTTGTAGTGTAATAATAAACTCGCTAGAAGTCGCAATTATATATCAATAGCCACGAAATTTTCCACAGGGTAAGAGTATAGGTCGAAAAAGATGCCTACAATTTTGAATAATGATCTGATATTCTTTAGCGGGTGAAATGGACCATTACTTTTGTATGAAAAATATAAAAATTTTATTTTTGGTCGATATTTTAATTCCTTGAGGACATATATATTTCGTAAAGTAGCCTACATATGGGAAAAAACTACTGACCTTTCCTCTGATGTAAATTGCAATAAAGTGTTTGCTAGATAACGGGCCTACTGCCTAATATATAATGGGTTCTGTGTAGAGAACCACATTTTTATCCCATGCTACATATTGTCTCTCCAAAAGTTTATGTAACACCACGAAATATTCGTCCTAGACCCCTTATTTGGTATGCCAAAATTCATATCTCGACGAGACAAAGCGATTTAGTGATGTGTGTCCGTCCATTAAAAATTGTAAACAAGCTTAAGGCCGCAATTATGGACCGATTGTAACGAATTTTTTAAGGAGGTTGGGTTCGGGCCAGAATAGAAATGATTAGTTTTTGCTGATGATCGTGAAATGTTCAGGGAATGAAATGGACCAAAAACAAAATTTTAACCAATTTTGTAGCGGCTCTGTAGGTCAAAATAATAGCCCGCAAAATTTTAAACAAAGTTTGAGTTTATGATGAAGAAGAAGCGTACAAACCAACGTGAAGATCAGATAATACTTAGCGGGTTAAATGGACTGAAACTTTTGTGTGAAATTTGTAAAAATTTCAATAACGTAGTTTGTGTGAACTAAATTTTCCTTTCCTGCTACAAAAATGTCTTTGTCATGCTAGATAACTTTTTGGTTTTGGTCATAAGTATTATACATTACATCTCTGATATTTGATAATTAAATTTTCACAATCATTGAAAAGAAGTTCCGTGGAGAGCGATTGTCCAGGGAAAGTGGTATAGGGTATCCCATGGTCGGCTCCGTCCGACGATAGACTTTTCTTACTTGTTTTATAAATAAACTGGTATATGACTGTTAAACTGGAACTAGTACAATACCACCTACAGGTAATGCATAGAGTGTCAATTGGTTACCTCCTATGACATCCCCATGTTAAAGTTTACAGTTGATTGCACTGTGAGGGGTCAGAAGTGGAACTAGTTACTGTAACGCTGAGAATCGACGAGTTTCCGATGGGGCTCTCGCTTACCCTGTTGTTACCCTCTTTGACAAAAGTCCTCTCTCCACCAATAAAAAATGTGTTGTAACATAAAAATATGTTGGTACCCAAACAAATAAAATTAAGATATGTATGTTACAAAATATTGCAAACATATATTTTGTAACATTGCAGATTTAGAATCTGCAAAAACTTCCCAGGTGTAAGCACCTTCCATTTAATGTTCGTTAAGGCGCACCGTACATGACATTGTTTTGTAAGGAGGCTATACAGTCAATTCATTGTCCCAATTTCAACTTCTATATCTCAAAAATGGTAAAACCTATGAAAAAGGCATGAAGGTCAGCCTTGTAGAGAATTTTTACAGCTACAACATTTTCTATAATCCCATTTCAATAGGACTTGCGGTTTCCATGCAAAATTGTAAAAACCAAAAAAACCCTAAAAATGTGAATCTCGCCTATGAACATTGATTGTAGTTTCAGAATCCGCAAAAACTTCATAGTTGTAAGCAACCTCCCTTTAATGTCGATTAAGGTGCACCGCGACATATAAGTGGCGTTTTGGTTTGTTTACGGGTTTTTGAAGTTTTTGTGCTACCTTTGAGTAGAAGTAATGTAATACTTTGAAATATTGATCTCTTTCATTGATCGAATCGGATAAAGTTACCAAAGGCTATTTCTAAATGCGTTTGGTATTTTTTCCTTCTTAATACAATTTTTTACATTTTTGAAGAAATATGTACAAGGTGGCGCAAAAGTAATCCTCCTATCAGAAAATGCTATAAATTTTGCGATTGGCCCCTAATGTCAGTTCTGTTTTGACATTTGTGAAGTAAACACATGCGAAAAACACGTTAATAAACAATGTTACGCTACACTGCTCCAGAGGGCGGAATATTGGTGAATATTTATTTGACCAATAATCATTCGGTTTTCATCAAAAATAATCATGAGTGATGAGGCGCATTTCCATCTTAGCGGGTACGTAAATAAGCAAAATTTACTATTCTGGGGCACTGAAAATCCGCGTGTAACCCTGAAGAGCCACTACACCCGCTCAAAGTCACTGTATGGTGTGTTGTTTTCGCTTGAGGAGTCATCGGACTTTTTTCTTCGAAGACGTCGCGGGCCAAACGGTTACGTGAATGGTGAGCGCTACAGAGCAATGATCAACGAGTTCTTTTTGCCGCAACTTGATGAATTGGGATTGGAAAACATGTGGTTCCAACAGGACGGTGCAACGGCACACACTGCACGTGCCACAACCGATATGCTGAAGGATGCATTTCCCGGGCGCCTAATCTCCCGTTTTGACGATTTGCACTGGCCAGCAAGATCGCCTGATTTGACCGCTTCAGACTTATTTTTGTGGGTCTTTTTGAAGTCGCGGGTTTATGTCAACAAGCCTCAGACTCTTTCAGCTCTTAAAGACAATATCCGTCAAGAATATGAGTACCTATCGCCGGAAGTTTTGGCCAAAGTGATGGAAAATGCCATAAAAAGGGCTCAAATGACAATAAACTGTGGCGGCGGCCATATATCTGACATCATATTCTCAACTTGATGTAAAAAAATTAAAAGACCAAATAAGACTTTCTCCTATGGACAGATGTTAAACAGGGCTATCCCGATAATAATTTTTTTCAAAACTATTATTTTTTTTGTGAAATATCATATGTGTTTTCGGAACAATCGAAGCCTATATCTCGGTAAATACGGACTTCCCAAACATTATATACAGTGCTGCTCAAAACATTTGCAACTCGGATGCCTATATCACATTAAGTGTATTTATAGGGACATTTTGAGTTTTGAAATATGTTTGTTTTTGTTATTTGATTATTTATTGACCATATTTTCAAGATTTAAAAAGGATTATTCAGTTATGAACACTTATGTTTAAAAAATGTGTGAAATATCGGAGGAACACATGTTTTAGCCTGCTCAAAACATTTGCAACTCCGTGGTACGAATATCTATTAGTTAATTTTTTACGAGTTTTTTGTATTGATTGGCATCAAATTGTTTTTAATCAGAAGACGGGGACAACAAGCTTTCATGAGGAGAAAATTCTATCGCACATATGTTGACTTTTGATAGACAAGTATGCCGAAAACAAGACATGTATAATTTTTTAAGAAAAACTTAAATTATGACCAGAATTTTTTATCAACGCTTTGCTAAAATGGTAATTTTTGAAAATTATGGATCCAACGAGGTCCAAAAAGAAACATAGGAACATCACAATATCTTAAACAGAGCTGTATACCGCGTAAAAAGAACTAAAATCGCCATAAGATGGGAAGGAGATGCAAGGAAAACAACATCTATTGCAGGGGATGATTAAATAATTATACGAATTATTAAGCAGATCCCTCAGAGGTCATCAACAGATGTTAAAAAAAGGCTTGACACCGATAAATCGATACAAACACCTCCGATACATACCATGCACATCGGTATACCAAAATAGGCAAATTTTGGGAAAACAGTAATTTCCAACTAAAGTGGGATTGTTCATAGAAATTATGCAAAAAATGTGTGGTTATGTTTCTGGAGTAGTAAAACCTAGTACTTCTCCTCGATAAAAATCAATATTTAAGTTATATGACTTAAAAAAATTTTTTTGTTCACCAGAACGAAAGATAATAGAATTTGTCCCCTTACACGAAAAAGTTGACCCAAAATGTAGTAGGTGTTTTATATTGCCCTGGAGGTATTTTGATGGACAGAAATGGTACAGGATACATGAGGTCAAGATATTTATCACATCCTAGAACTATCCGGACAGGTAGCATGTCAAAATCTCACCATGTACACGCCAGAATTGTCGTATAACAGAATGTTTTGGCATAATACTGCATCTAAACGCATATATAAACACGTAAAACTAGTAATTTTTTGAAAATATGCTTAAGTTCTTATTGAACCCAATCAGTTATAAATTCATATAGGAGGTTCCGGGACTCAAATCTGGACTCTAGACTATTAAATATCGAATAAAACCTTGGTATTTTACAATTATCCTTAGACCACAGGATTCCAAAGGATATATTAATTTATTTAGTTAACTGGTTTCCTTTACGATGTCTCCAGATAATAAATAAAATGTTTAATTCACAATATATTAAATTTCTTCAGATTTTGAATCAAATTTTCTCAGTTGCAAATGTTTTGAGCAGAACCAAAATTGAGTTCTAGCTTTGTTTTGAATATTTTTTGTAAAATAAGTGAAATTTTTCCAAATGAATTTTTAAATCTTTAAAAAGGATTCAATAAACAATCAATCTACAAAAATATTGGCATTTCAAATCCACAAACTACCTCAGAACTATATAAAATATGAACTAGTCATTCCAGTTGCAAATGTTTTGAGCAGCACTGTATATTGGCGTAATTAGCATCAAGATCCACATGTGGACAAAATTTCAAAATGTTCTGAGTCCAGCACTACATTCATCCTTTGCCATGAAAATAATATATAATGTGTCGCAATCATACATACATACATATGTTCCCACAACATCCCCGAAGGAACAAGGGAGACTTCGCAATCATATAAATAAATTCCGTGGAATACTAAAGCTCAGTGAAGTGGTGTAGGGTATAGCATGGTCCGCCCGGTCCGACTATAGCCCTCTTTTACTTGTTACTTTATGATACGAAAAAATAGTAAAAATTAGTAGATTCTTGCAGTTCAGGAACAGACCATAAGTGTTGCCTAATGGCGATAATTTTTAAATAAAAGTACATAACCCCATAAATAGAATTAAAATAGTAAATAATTATAATCGCAAGAAATAAAATTCCCTAAAAAATTGTTACTTGTTTTTCTGAGTTGCATATTTCAAATATTTGAAAACAATACAATCTTTAACAGGTGGTAATGAAATGAATTACTATACATTTATTAACCAAAGATTTTAGACAATAAACTCGTTGATAAGCCAAATTTTTAAATCGAATAAATAAAAAAATGCATAAAAATTGATTTATTGATGATTCAAAGCAACCTATCTATAGTCATTGACACCAACTTTAAATTTGTTGCCGTAAAATTTCTGAACCAAATTTCATCAACACCAGCAAATGCCAGCCAGCAACACTATTATCCAAAATATAATTTATGCAAATAATTATCGACCAAATTATTTAAACGATAATTTATGCTAAAATATGCCGTTATGTAGTGTGAGCGTCAACATGAAGAGTTCAGCGTTCGTTGACTTTTAAATTGTATTTTTACACTGATATAAATAAGAATAGGATACATAAAAAACCAGGCCGGGTTTTTCGAAATTCGAACTAGAACGGCACGAAAAGTACTAAAAGGTATTAAATTATTATGGTACCATTGTATATGGCGAACCGGTTGAGCTAGAAATCTGAAATTTGAAATGAGAGTCATTGATGTACGAAAGGGTTTTAGAAATTCGAACCGAAAGTGAACGATAAGTACTAACATGTACAAAATTTGGTAGTATGTGGACGGATAGAGTTAATAGCTTCAAATTGGGAATGAGAAAAGAAATTAAGAAGTAAGGTTGATATAAAGATGTGATGTTCTCAAGTATACGAAAAGTACTAAATGATACCAATTATGGTACAATTTGGATTTGGGTGAATGGATAGAGCTGAAAACCTTAAATTTAGAATTTTGGTTACTGTAAGAGTCTAAGGTACTACACCCAGAGTCTAGGGTTCAGATATAGAGGTAGTTTTGGAAATTCGTACTTAGGGATACGAAAAGTGCTAAACACTACCAAATTTGGTACAATTTTGATGTGGGTGGTCGAATAGAGCTGGAATCCTGAAATGTGGAATTAAGATTACAGTTGGAGTATAGGATAGAGGTAGCTTTGGAAATTCGTACTTATGGGTACCAAAAGTACTAAATGGTACTTAATTTGGTACAATTGGTATTTGGGTAGACAGATAGAGCAGAAATCCTGAAATTTGGCATTAAGATTATTGTTGGGGTGTAAAATTGAGGAATTTTTGGAAGTGCTTATGGGTACAAAAAGTACTAATGGTACTAAATTTGGTATAATTTGCATTTGGATTTTTACTTATAGGTTTGAAAAGTACTAAATGGTAAAATTTGGGTGATCGGATAGAGATGGAAGCCTGGATGGATGGAAGCTGGAATCATGAAATTTTGAAATAAGATAATTGTTAGAGTGTCGGATTGATATATGGAGGTAGTTTTGGTAGTTCTTACTTATGTGTATAAAAAACACTAAGTGATACTAAATTCGGTGTAATTTGTATAAAATAAAATAAATAAAAGGAAATAAATTTAAAACCTTTTGGTATTTTAAAAATATAGACTAAAATTCTGAATTTTGGTGTGTAGGGTAGAGATATGGAGGTGGTTTTAGAAAGACGTACATCAAAAGTAGTAAATGGTACTAAATTGGTGTTGGTGTATAGCGTTGAGAAATTGATGTTATTTTGCAAATACGTACTATGAAAATTACTAAATAAGTGGTTAGCTGGAATTTTGAAACTCGGTGGGGGTATTTAGCGAACGGATAAATCAATAAATTTGAAATTTAAAATGTAGTTCGTTCCTGATTTGTAGGAGTGAGATACCGCTGATTGGGGTATTTAACAAACGGATAAATCAATAAATTTGAAATATAAAATGTATGTCGCTCTTGATTTGTAGGAGTGAGATAGGCCGATTTTTTTGGAAATTTGAACTAATGATGTACGAACAGTACTTAAATGAAATTAAATATCAATTTAAAGAAGTATCAGTATAACACAATTTTCAATGTTCGACATTCCCATTTTAAATATTGTTTATTTTTATTAATCCCCTTTCCGCATACGAAGTTGCTGGCACTTTGGTAGCAAATAATTTCCTTAAAAAATAATGGGTTTTATAGTACTTTTTACTACTACTTACAAAACCCCCAACTAACCCAGTATTTTAACAAGGGCATATCGCACTGATTTGCTAGTTATTCTATGACCACTAGAATAACTGGTTATTCTATGGCCACTGGAAATTAACAAATAAGCTAAAAAATATATTTTCTATTTTTAGAACAGTTGAGTTGGAATTTGTTTTCAACAATTTCAACACACTTCATATTTTTATTTAATTTCGATATTTGCTGGATTTGTACACACGAACTTCTGCTTTGTAGGCGAACACACTACAAACCAGGACATGCGTGCGAACATTGAGGGTTGTTTAAACACTTACATGTGCACCACCAACTCTTCTTTGTTTTTATACCCTCAGCAGTTCCCAGCAAAATTTTATGGAAGTGGTTCCATGAGATGCCATGATTTCACTGGATCTTTTGCATTGGTTCAAATGAAGTCGTGAAAGATCCGATCTTTTCATCAGCATTTGAACCCATTCGAAGGAAGTCGTGAAAGATCCGATCGTTTCATCAGCATTTGAACCAATTCAAAGGAAGTCGTGATAGATCCGATCTTTTCCTTAGCATTTGAACCCATTCCATCGATCCAATAGAGATGCATTTTGTGTTTTTATTTTTACACATGTATATATTCTTTTATTTATCTAAATATGTACGTTTAAAGCAATGTAAGATTTATTATGCTAGAAAGTCCCAATCATTGAGCTAAAAGTAGAGTCGGACTGCACCCTTTGTTATTAGTCGTGTTCCTTTACGTGCCTGAGGTTACCAGTTTTTACCGCAAAGTGTTTCCTTACTTTTAAAAGCATACAATTTATATGAGAACAGTTCACCACTTTTACCATTTTTGCAACAATTATCATTTTTAAAAGTAAAGGAACAGACCAATTATAAAAGTTTCCTTGCCTGCTCTAGAGAACCTTGCTCAACAAGTCGATTTGTAGATCCCTACAAAACAACAAACATTTCCAAAACGTTGTAAAATAAAATTCACGAAATAGTAGTAATCTGCAGTTGGAGTCAATGTCGAAATCTGCACTGCACTGATGGGAAGTAAAATCCTCTTGTAAGAAGAATCAAAACCTGTTGCGGAGGAAGCAAACTCTGTTGCGTGCAGCGGCGGTGTTTAGACTGCAATAGCTGGGACGGCCGGAAGTCAAGTTTCTCACTTAAAATTACAACCTGTCGCTTGCCAAACACATCGTTCCCGAAGTCGACGTCTGGAAAATAGGCCAGCTACTGAAGCCCGAAAAGGATGCCAGCAAAGGTGAATCTTACAAACCGATTTCGCTTTTGTCGCCCGTAGCAAGGACCCTTGTGGCTATAGTTCTTCCAGCATCAGAAATAACTTTCCAGTTGCCGATCAATAGCATAGGATCCGTAAGCAGCACAACAACTGCGCTGAAGGCCATCTCCATATTAGCAGAGGACACACTCAGAGTAAGCCGTGCTCATAATCTAGAAAGAGAAGTCTAACGTTACAAGAGAGAACCTCTAGATCAACAAGCCTTTCAACCTGGTTTAAGTAGCATTCACACGAATGCAGTCGCAGATGCAGTAAACGGTTATCGTGTGAATGCGGTCCTTGGAGAACATCCACCATCTATCGCAACTGAGAAGCGCCAGCTGTCAGGACAAACCAGAGTAGTTTTGTAGTTTTGGGTCAATGTGCTCGGGATGGTGCAGCCGTCAAAATTCCTATAGGGCAAGTACTGATGACACCGTGGAAAACATCTGCCCAGCATACAGCACAGGCCACCACGACACACTGCTCCTTTTCAATTGCCCTACCAATCCTGCTAAGAAACTTAAGTTTGCAGCTTTGTGGTTACAAACCATATAAATAGCGAAAAAGCCACATTCTTACGACTGATAGACCCAGAGTCAGATTAAGCAGAAAAATGAGAATACAAACATATTAACTACTGTTACAACAACGAGAACAAACTGCAATTATAAATGTAAACTTTATTATGATAAATTAATTCCTTGAATTAATAAAATAAAAAAATGAAAATCATTTTTCAATACAGCATTTTCCATTTTCCGAACAAGACGTGAAAATTACATGCCAAAGGGTTGGTGAAAATGACATGCCAAAGATTAGTGAAAATGCTATTCTAGGGAATTGGTTAAGATGGCATGCCAAAGGATTGGTATAGATGCCATGCCAAAGAATTGTTGAAGATGCCATTCCATCGAGTTAGTAAAGATGACATGCTTAGGATCTGAAAATGAATTGCATCTTTTGGGGGTCACGCTCTTGTAAAAAGAATGAGTGAAGATGCTGAAAAAATGACATTCCATTTCACTTGCACCCATTCTTGAATAGCATCTTTGGCATCGAACATTTTGCTGGGTTATGCTAACGAGGGTATATACACTTTCATACGGGGAAAATGTGCCTCCTCGAAATAATGGTTTTAGACCCCAAGTATGTTTGGACGAAAACAGTTTCAGACAATTTGGGATTGATTTAGCCATGTCCGTCCGTCTGTCTGTCTATCTGTCTGGCTGGTGCGCACGATAACTCTCGAACGGATTAACCGATTCGGTCTAAAATTTGGCTTTCATCATATTTTGTCCCAACTTAGTTTAGTTTCGAAGATAAGTCATATCGCCCCACTCCTTCCGGTACCTCCTTCACAAAAGTTCGAAAATGTTCGGAAAATTTGTGCGCACTCTAACTCTTGTAGGGAGTTACCGATTTGGTCCATACTTTGCACATCGTGAAATTTTTACCAGACATAGATGAGCTTCCAGTATGGACTCTATCGGTCCACTTCTTCGGTTACATCCCACGCAAAAATTCTGAAAAGCTCAGTTTATGACCTGCTCTCGAATCGCTTTAATTTTTGTTGTAACAACTTGTATTCACTGTCCCTAAACGACGGTTCAAGTTTCATCAGCGGCAAGTCCATACTGCCTGCGAAAACAGCCTGAATGTTGCAAAAAAAAACCCTATGACACCGTGTGTGGTGGTTGGGGAGCAAGATAACTCCCGAACGCGTCTGCCGATTCGGGCCAACATTTGGCCTTGTTAATATTTTTTTCAAACTTTGTTTAAGTTCGAGAACAAGCCATATCGGCTTACTCCTTTATGTACCTCACCCACAAAAGTTCAAAATTTTTCGGAAAAATATGCGCACGATAACTCTTGAAGGGAGTGACCGATTTGGTTCATACTTTACACATCCTAATATATCTACCAGATATAGATCAGGTTCGTACATGGACTGTATTTGTCCACTCCTTCGGGTACCTCCCACACAAAATTTCGGATAAGTTCACTTAAAGACCTGCTCTCGAATCACTTTGATTTTTTTATTTTTGAAATTTTGCCTGTAAAGGCGAAGATAATTTTTAATGATATTTTATTAATTTTCTCGTTTAGAGTTAAGCTTGTTGATCGAAAATTTTTTGCAAGTGAAAAAGAAAGCCAAGGACTCGAACCCACACAGTCACCAAATTACGTGACCTGGTTTCGCTATTAGTTGAGTAGCTCTTCAGGTGTATCGACTGTGGGATGTCTTCTCTGTCCTAGAACTTTTGGTTTTTCAAATGCAAATGTGTTTTTATACATTAATGCTTTTTGTTGAAGCAGCTTGTATTCGCTGCCTCAATTACAACCGTAAAAGTTTTTCAGGGTCAAGTCCATACTTCTCGAGAAAAGAGTAAAAAACACCTATCACACCATATGTAGTGGCTGTCCAATATGTGGCTGTCCAATATTGTCCAATATGTGGTCTTCGTCATATTTTGTCCAAACATAGTTTCAGTTCGAAGATGGGTAGTACCGGTTCATTTAAAACATGTCACTAAAATGCATGCAAGATATCTCTTGAACGGGGCAACCAATTTGGTCCAAACTTTGGATCTCCTAATATTTTGTCCAAATTTGGTTTAACTTTGAAAATGAACCATATCGATCCTCTCCTTACGGTACCTCCCGCACAAAAGTTCAACATTTGTGCCTATGTGCATGTTAGGGTCTGTTCGAAGATCCTTGGAAAATGTATACCGATGCTGTTCGTTGTGGTCCTGTTTACAGCGATATTATGTTTTCCGTGGACGAGCCCATACTTCTTGGGAATACTGGTCCAAAAGTTATACGATGACCCACTGAAATGACTAGTGCGCGCGATATCTATCTAAAAGATATGACTCCCAAAATAAGATCCACTCACGTAATGGACTATGTCGGTCCATTCCTTTAAGTACCACCTCCGCAACACTTTTGAGTTTTAATCTCCTAATCTAAATTTTTGTCGGCAAGTTCTAATGTCCAAAAAGGGCCATTTTCAAAAATGATGAAAAGTAGATTAAAGTTTCAATTCGCATAGGCTGAGGGTATATCTCTGTCGGCAAAGCCGACTGATACTTTTTACTTGTTGTTTTTTTAAACAAATTCTTGTGTATTCTTTTCCACTTTCTTAAGATTATTTTCGTAGAAACTTTAATATTTCATTATTGAAGGACAGCAGTAATCGTGTTCTTAGAAAAGGATCCACAATGTCAGAAAACCATCAAACAATTAACCTAATGGCTATGGTAGATTGAAATAGGAAGCCGAACGATTATTCATGATGTATACGCATTCACCAACAACCATAACGAATGGTCGAAAATAATCAACATCAATCAGGAATTAAGTAATCTAAACAATCACAAATCATTTACATGGCCATAAAACCAAACAAACAAAAGCCGTAAAAAATATGTATATGAGCATGGTGGCATGTAAACACAGCCTTGCGACAAAAGGCTGATGTAAGCCACCCTCATCTTCACTTCTTCTTGTCAGTTTTATTATTTAATATTGCTGCGGCGGTCGGCATAAGCATTTTATTTAAGCAAAGGCACATAAAAATGGGTGAATGGGTCGCTGTAGATGTACAAACTCGTAGATTGACAAAATTTTCCAAAACCGCATACATTTTTTTCTTTGTTAGAAAATATGAATATTTAAATGCCTTGCAAACATTGTTCTACTTCTTTTTCTTCGCTTAGGTTTATGACGATGACACGCGACACCATAATCACTTTGCTACACGTGCCAGCGCAACACGACGTAAAGCTTTACAGAGTACTTTTATTGTGCCATAATTATTCCCAAGTCACTAGAATATGCCGCCATAAACCACGTAAAGCCAAATTTAAAATTCATTGATGGAAACAATGAAGCATTCCTTTTTACTATCGAACAAAAGATGAATTTTTATTACATATTTCATTCTTTGTTCAATGAAATGGAGGACATGTTTGTTTACACTTCATTGCCATAAGCCAAATGTCACAGAGTACATCCTTCGCTATGTTTGTATATGCAGGGATTTAATTATTAAAAAAAAATTGTTACAGCTTTGTTATGCCTCCTCAATACGTAGGTATACATTTGAACGGTCCTGTGCTTTCAATGGCAACTAAAAACCAGTAAGGAAAGAATCAAAGTCAGGGGAGGCCGAGCATATGATACCGTACACCACTGCGAATATGTAAAATATATATGGGAGATATATATAAATCTGAAATGATTTCGATATAATATGGTACACTTATTACGGGACCAAATTTCGTCACACATTCCAAATTTCATGAAAACTCGACAGATATAGGTTGTTTGGTGCAGCAGATACGTGAAATCGGCAGAAAATGTATATGGGAGCTGTGTCCAAATCTGAACCGATTTCGATATAATTTGGCACATTTATTTTTAGAACTAATTCAGTTGCACACTCCAAATTTCATCGAAATCGGACATATATAGCATGTTTGGTGCAGCAAATACGTGAAATCGGCGACCTGTACGTTGCGAACGGACGGACGGGCGGCCATGCATAAATCGACTCAGAAAGTGATTCGACACGCAGAAAAATATATGTTAGAAATATGTTTGGATCCACACAAATATTTGTTTGTGACTGATTGCAAACAAATATATGTTTGGATCCAAACATTAGTTGTTTGTGTCCAAACAAATATATGTTTGCACCATTTTGTAACATATTTCAATTTGATTTGTTTGGGTACCAACATATTTTTTATGTTAGAACATATTTTTTATGGGTGGGGAGAGGATTTTTGTCAAAGAGAGTAACAACAGGGCTCTCGCGACTGCGGAATGCTGTTTTATAATAAAGAGCTGTGTGTATTAGTGTTGGGCAATTTCGTTCTTTAAGCGGATCGATCTTTTTCGTTCCGTTCACTAAAAGGAACCGGGTCCTTCATATCGTTCGATGGCTCTTTTTCGTTCAATTGAAATTACGTTCAGTACGTTTTTTATTGTATGTCTATATTTTAATACCTGGAAGTTCTTTCATTCCCTTGTGAATATCGTTCATGCTTCCTCTTCTTCTTGGAAAATAAAAATGTGAACACGTCAATAGTAAATTCTCTTTAGAAATTTAAAAATTTTGTTTTGATTTACTGTCAAATACAAGAATGTAAGTAAATTAATGTGTTTACAATGAAATCGTTTGTATTTTTAAGGGAATTATTATATTTTGTGGTTTTCTAGGAAGCTGCTCCTCCACAAAAATCGTTTCAAGAACAACACAGAAGATTGCATATTCTGGCATTTAAGTATTGACGGTGTTTTTTTGGCTCAATATCAAAATGGTGCTACGGTTTCGTGTAACAGTCCAGTGGCCAGACAAGGAAATCTCTAGCCATTGAAAGCAAAAGATGAAACCAACTTCCCCGGACTAAAAGAAGAAGATGAAAATTCGGAACTCAACATAGATGACAAAATCGATGAAAGTTGGCACATTCCAGGGCGTTTAAAAGCTTTCAATGTAGGTGAAATCTATTCGTAGAACTTTGTTTCGAAGCGCAGGCGATAATTTGTTTAATTTCTTTTGCTATAGATGTTTCGTTGATGAGAATGAATTGTGGCGACCTCAGCACTGGCAAGACAACAAATCCATGCAGTGGAATTTAATATTTACATATAGCCTGATGGGCTGGTGAGGATCGATTATGAAATAAAGAATATATCGTCCCCTGTAATACACAAAGACGTAAGGGTTAGGGTTACGTCAATTGCAGTAATAGAAGTCCATTAAGTCTTCCTATAGAAGATAATTAGGAAGAAGACTATTAGGTCTTCATTTAGAAGACCACAAGGTTAGACCATTAGGTTTTCCTTCTTATAGAACGCCTCACTGAAATGCCCGAAGACGTTACCCTCACAACTTTGCGACTTTGGGCATTACTGTTGAAAATATTTTTTACCCACACCAGGCCATCTATCATCTATGGAAGCGGAACAAATATTTGCAATAAAAAATAATATGTAAATAGCAATAGAAATAAAACAAGACCTAATAATAACAATATTCTTTACAAACTTTTAATAGAAAGAAAAGTCATTTGACGTTAGATTCAATCGGACAACATAAAGTAAAAAAAATAGTAAAACTTTGTAGACAATGAAGAAGGAGTATTAATAAACGAGCTTAAAGGAGACTTATGGAGACCAACAGGGAGTATTATATAGACATTAAGGAGTTTTATACACCAAGTGGAACGAATCTTTATATACGATTTGTAAGGAATCTTAAGAAGTGATATAAAGGAAGGTCATAGAGCGTCATGATACCCAAGCATAAAAGAAACTGTATTGATGAGCGATAAAATTTAAAAGCAAGGCACATATTTTTAAATGTATTTTTATTTTAAATAAGTGTTAAACATTTTATGAGAGACAAAAAATTAAAATGAATTCAACGATTTGGAAGCAAATGCTATCCAAATTCATACTATTAGTGAGAAAAAGCATTCATGAAATAAAATATAATGCGAGGAGTCAACGGAACGTAGCTTTATAATGCGCGATAAACACGATATTTATTTAAAGATGAGAATTTGAGAATAGATGTTTTATAATAAATGTAATTAGTTACTATGTTCCGAAATCAGTCTTAGAACTCAAGACAACTTTTCTGATTTACGTTATGAGTGATCAACACGTCATAACTATAAAGGAACGAAAATATATGTATAGCTTTACATATTGTTGTGGAGGAATACTACTTTCTTAACCTTTGCTGGTTTTAAAAGTGTTCGTCTATCACGGATAATCTGACCAGTGGCAGAGATGATCCTCTCACATGTGGCTGTTATACATAAACGTGTTAACATATATGAGTAAACTCTAGGGTACAAGTCCTTTCTCTGCTTCCACCACACCAGAGGGTCCATCTTCCGTCCTATATATTCTTCAACAAGGTACTTATCAAATTCTTTAGTTGCCGCTTCCGTGTCACTCTCTGTACACGCCGTTTTATCAAAGTCCTCATCAAACAATTTCCAGAAATCAGGCTCACTTTTATGTTCTGCGTCAGTTATTTCCACTGTGTGATTGTTGTTGGCCTGATTTGGTAATTGTATACTCTTTATTTTTTCCCTCAATTTTCTAACTGCAGCTTCATAGTCCACATTGTTTTTGAAAGCTTTACGCTTAAAACGAGGATCGAGTATGGCACTTTCAGCATACAAATCATTTTTTTCATATTCGGAAAACCGTGAAAACGTGCCCTGTTTCAAAGCCAATAACATTGCTGAAACCATGCTGTTTGCAGATGACTTACCGGCAATCGATTGCTTTAAAATATTGGACAGTACCAGAACCTTGGAAAGGGTGACATTGTTTTCTGCAGAAATCTCAACTGTCATCTCATAAAATGGTTTGAGAATTGGAAGCACTTCTTCAATTATGTCCCAGTATTCAAAGCTCAGAGCTAACTTTGGTTTTATTAGGGATAATGTTGTAATCACTACGTTTTTTCGATTACACAACCGTTGAAGCATGTCATACGTTTAGTTCCAACGTGTATCGACATCCTGCTTAAGCTTTAGCACGGGTAGTTCCAAGTGCTGTTGAGCCTCACATAGTTTTAATGTGTGAGCAAAGCAGCAAAGACCTTGAAAGTTTGTATTCCGGATACCTGCTACTATATTGCTGGCGTTGTCACTGACAACGGCTGAAACTTTGTATGTAACACAAAACTCCGTGGCTATATCTGTTATGGCAGATGAAAGATTGAGTGCTGTGTGCCTATCGAAAAATTCGAAACATGATAATAAGTTTGATCTTAATACACCATTATGAATATAATGAGCTGTGACAGCAATATAAGAGTTATTTGCTTTTGATGTCCAACCATCTGTAGTGAGGCACACAGCAGTAGCAGCCTCAACTTCTTTTTTAACAATCTCAAGTATTTCAGAATACGTGTTATCTAACAGCATGTTAGATAATGTTTTGCGGGACGGCATATTGTAGTGTGGACACTGCGAAACCATGCGCAAGAGGTTTTGAAACTCTGGTTCTTCCACAATCCTGAATGCATGGTGCCCTTTTACAATCATTTTCAGAAGTTGTCGATCGAGTCTTTGCGACTTGCGGATTGATGGAGGTTTGTGAAGGAACTGAGTGATATTGGGCTGACTATTGTTTGGTTGAGTTACAGTAGTAGATGTATTTACTGGGGGCACTTCTTGTTCTGTTGGTTCTTCACTAAGAATTTGAGACGGGAATTGCCTTTCAAATAAATTTGGTATAAGGGGGTGTTTGTTTTTCAAGTGTCGATTAAGATTCCCTGTTGATCCCGAAGCAACACTAATAAAATTTTTGCAATATTTGTACTTGGCCTTTCCCTTAACAGCTTCATCAAAATGAAGCCAAATGGAACTTGTCTTCCTAGATCCCATATTATTTCCTTTCTGTAAAATTAAATTTATGTTAATATCTTGGAATATACATAACATTAGCGCTATCCAAGAAATATATACCTTTATGTAAATTTACAATTCACTGAGGACCAAAATATAACTTTTATAATGTTTATCACTAGTTTTGAAAATATTACATTCCTGATCGATGCACAATATGTTTGTTATTTTTGAACTCACCAACGGAATGACTGACTTAAGAAGAAAAAATAACGAAATGAACGAAATATCATTCATTTTCCTCCACTAATGCATCTCTCATTTTTAATGGAAAAGAGAGACATAGCGAAGTGTAAAGTAAACTGAGCTGTTAGCTCACTGAACGTAATGCAAAAAGAAGAGCTATGTGAAAGAAAATAACTAAAAGAACGACGTAATCTAAATGAACGACATAAACGAAAGTGCTTGATACGGATCCGTTCGTTCATTTCACGGATTCGTTCATTTAAACCGGTTCGTTCTTGAACGACACAACTCTTGTGTGTATGGTGTGATAGAAGACGTAGAAGCGAAGACAGGAGGGTAAAAAGTTTGGTTTTTGTTGGTGTGTATGCGTTAACCAACGTAGCATGCGAATAGGAAAAGAAAAACAAGT
This sequence comes from Musca autumnalis, assembly GCF_047663935.1. Lineage (NCBI taxonomy): Eukaryota > Metazoa > Arthropoda > Insecta > Diptera > Muscidae > Musca > Musca autumnalis. Next base: position 153,112,080 of record NW_027411866.1, on the reverse strand, counting down.
AAAAAAGTTAAGTTCGGCCGGGCCGAACTTTTTATACCATCCACCATAAAATATTCTGATACTAATAAATATGAAATATTATTTTCTTTCTTGTCTACAATTCTTGGTGGAAATATTTTGTGATCATGGATACCTAAAATGCATCTTAAAATGTCTTCAATCGGACGGCAGTTTTATATTGGGCTATATCAAAATACAGAAAATCGAGAGGTACCGTTATGTGGGGGCTATTCCAAAACATGGGCCTATGTTGACAGTTTTTGGTGGATATGTTTTGTGATCAATAGGAAACTCAACTGTGAACTGTCGGTCAAAAATTGTAGCTAAATTCTCCAAATACCGAAAATCGAGAGGTAACGTTATATCGACGCCTCCAAACAATAGTATGCTAAGCCGACTTAGCATGTTTTCAAGTTCTTTACATTTTTATATTTAACGTCCTTTAACTTAAATTCTGTCAAATGTTGGTAATAATCGGACAATCCGAACAGAAGTTATAAACAAATATTTACTTAGCATAGTACTGAAGGTCAAAGAAATTTCCAAACTTTTAGATCTTGTCCTGCAAAACGCACTGTTCAGAATTAGCAAACTATTATTTGGAGGTGTCGAACGTCCTTTAACTTAAATTCTGTCAAATTTTGGTAATGATCGGTCAATCCGAACAGAAGTTATAAACAAATATTGACTTAGCATAGTACTGAAGTTCAAAAAAATTTCCACACTTTGAGAGCTTCTCCTGCAAAACTCACATTTTAGACTTAGCATACTATTATTTGAGGGTGTCGATATGGGGGCTATACTAAAACATGGACCTAAGTTGACGATTTTGGTGGAGATGTTTTGTGACCACTGGGAGGGAACCTCAAATGTAAAATTGCAGGTATTTCGGTCAAATAATGTAGCTAAAATTCTCAAAATACCGAAAATCGGGAGGTACCGTTATATGGGGGCTATACCAAAACATGGACCTGCCCATATCTTTTGGAATATAAGTTTGTTGATCGTTAGGAACCCTAAATGTCAAATTATAGCTAATTCGGTTTGAAAATGTGGTTAAAAATGGCAAAATACCTGAAATCGGGCGGCACCGTTATATGGGGGCTATACCAAAACGTGGACCGATATAGAACATCATCGAAGTTTACCTGCCTGCAAACAAAAGACGCATCTTCCCAAAATTGCAGCTTCCTATTTCTGTTTTGGAGGATGTTAGAGTGATTACCACAGACGGACGGACATACACAGATCGAATTTTACTTTATAGGGTCGCAAATGATTATTTCAATGCGTTACAAACTATGGCGGAGGGTATAAACATGGTATTAATTATGTTGTTCTTTTTTTTCAGTGTTCTAAATACAATCGTTGAGTAAATACGGTAAAGTGAGTGAATAAATCAGTGTTTTGTGTTTTCTTAAAGAAATGTTGCTTTTTAGTAAATTAAATGCCCAACACATTTTATAATTCAATCAAAAAGGTGAATGGAAATATTTTATTGGACAAGGAAGAAATCGCATTTAATATTGGTAATTACATCAATACATTTTTCATATACATATGTACATACATATGTATATTTGAAATATGGATGTACATATTTATTACCTTATATAAACATTTGATTCCAGATGCCGATTTCCCGCTGATGATTTCAATTTTTATTTCACAACTAAGGAGAAGCATTCAACGATTTTTCTATATTTTTTTTTCCTTTAAAAGTGCGAATTTTATCAATTATTTCATTCAGTTTTTCTTTTATTAAAGTCTGTTATGTATTTCTTTGGAATTTTTTATGTACCTATGTGTCTGTTGTTGCTTTTGGCATTTCTATGCCTTTCAATAAACCACCACTATTTATAAATGTTTGTATATGTTAGATATAACCAGTGAGGGCTTACTAAGAGCAAGTGAGCGTACATTTCAATGTGTTTCACATGGCTGCTTGCTGTCAGAAAACGCCCATGGGTGCATGTGTCTGTTTTTTGTGGCTTTTGGGTTTGTATTTGTTTGCACCCAAACGTATAGTTTGTTTGCACCCAAACATATATTTATTTGCAGGACCCAAGCATATGTTATGTTTGGGACTGTTTGCAAACAAATATATGTTTGGCTGCAAACAAATACAAACCCCAAAACCACAAAAAAAAACAGACACATGCGCCAATGGGCGCTTTCCTCCGTGTATGTACCTCGTTTCCTTTTGTATGTTACATATAAATGCACAAAGACATAATACCCCTTACCACAGTTTGGTGTAGGGTATTATTAATTTGAAAAAAGAGCCAGTTAAGTTCATGTTTGAAGTTATTGGGTAAAGAATCCCATTGTGTATGCAAAAATCTGTGATAAGTCTATAGAATTAATTAGAGTTGTGTCGTTCATGAACGAACCGGTTCCAAGGAACGATTCCCTGAAAAGAACGAACGTATCCGTATCCAGCACATTCGTTTATGTCGTTCGTTCATTTACCCCCTGTTTTTTTAACTATTTTTTTGTTCGTTCGTCTACATTCGTAATAATTTGGGCATCCATATCTCAGCCCCTTGATTACATACAGATCGAATTCTTCGTAGACACGTTCTATATATAGTTAAGAACTCCTCATTCAAAAATAAGCGTTCCACATTTCCGCTAAGACGAGTAAATCGATCTACAAAATTTGACAATTCGTGTGAGAACATAAAATTTTTTTTACAAAAACCGGGGGTTAGATCCTTGATGGCCAAGACATTGCTGCTTACAAAATTAGCAGCAGAACCACCATAATTAGTTTTACACACAATATCTACTTACACAAGCTGCGTTAGCGCAATCAATGATTTAGTTAGCTCATATCGTTCAGTAAATCATATCGTTCATCTCGTTCTTTTACCTTCTTTCGTTCATATTCACAACCACCAGCACTTTCAGAAAACCAACTCCATTTTTATACACACAAACAAACTCACACACGCTGCGTTAGCGCCGGTGGTGCTCAGAATATTTTGTGCATTAGTCTCTCTGAGCGAGTCTTTCCTTTGCTAAACCATGACAGATGAGAATAAAGAGAAAATATGTTGTTGTTGCAGTCACGTTAACGTATATGGGTGATCTTGGCTGGTTAGCGCACACACAACACAATCAATGGTTCAGTTAGCTACTACCCTGCCAACATTTTTTCAATTTTTGGAAGATTGTTCGCTTAGATTAATCTTCTGTGATTCCCCACGGCGATCATTGGGTATTGTTTACATTTTGTTCTTACATTTTTTAAATGATCGCCGTTGGGAATCACAGAAGACTCTTCTGGAAGAGCAACAGATGATTGTTACTAACATTTTTGATTTTGTTGCATATAATTCTCATATACACTTTCTACAGAACTTTGATATAAATCGCACGTATAATATTATGAGTATTGACAAACCACACATGTTCAGGTTTTGCCAATTTAACCAAAAGAAAACATAGTGACTGAGGAAACAGTACGGAGTACAGTGCCTATAACAAATAACCACAACATAAAGGAATAATTAAAAACCATAACAAAGCAGAAAACTAAACAACAAATAAAAGAAACAAAAAACAATTGTTCTATTCTTTTTTTAATTTTTCTTTACATGTTGATCTTCTGAAGATCTTCCAGATGATTAATCTGCGATTCTTCCTCGCGATTCGCTTCCCGGACACAGTTACTTTATGTCGGCGATTCGCAGGTTATCATTAGGCGCGCTCTTCCGCGATTGAATTGATCTTCCCCGCGAATCGCAGATTATCTTTAAGCGATTAAAAAATGTTTGCAGGGTATCGTTTAATAGGTCATAAAAGAGAATGATGGACTAAAATTTTTTATTGAATGAAAAAGAGCCAACGAACGAAGTGAAAGACCCGGATCTTTTTGGTGAACGGAATGAAAAAGATCGATCCGCTCAATGAACGAGATTGCCCAACACTAGAATTAATGTTAAGCCTCTACTCAAAAAGTTGGAAACCCATAAATATTCTTAACAAATTAGTATGAGAAAATAACACTAAGCGACACTAAAATTATTAATCTTAGATAAATGTTTGTAGTTAATTGTTTTCTTGAATTTTGAACAGTTAAGTATTTACGGACCAGGATCAGGGAAGAAATGAGAACAATCGCAGCTGTTTTGCAATTTTGACCTATAAGAACCGTTTCTACAGAGTTCTTATGTTCTAGAAACTTCTTTACAGAGATCTAAAGCTGGGTACACATTGTCAGTTTTGAATGACAGCTTTGCTAAAAGAATCGGTTGCGTGCTAGTGTGACCATTCATTTTTGTCATTTATCATGCAACCACAATAAATTTTGTGATTGTTGGATGGTTGGGAAGTTATCGAATATTGCGAAAAATCGACGGTCAAAACTGACAATGTACACTCCACTTAAGGTAAATTTTTCTAGTTGCTTGTTGGTTTGAATTTTTATCGATTTAATATCTATAAACCAAAACTCGAGAAAAAAGTGTAAAATAAATTAGATCATGGCGGTTTTGATCGTGGAGGTGAAGTTTGATGGATGTTATATATTCACAATGTTTGTTCCTTATGGCCTGAAAGGCCTTTTGAGGTCTTCTACAGACAAGCGAAAACCTCCTGAGGTCTTCTGAGGAATTCTACAGATAAGAGAAGAACTCCTGAGGCCTTTTATAGAAAAGGAAAGAACTGCGGATGTCTTCAATAGAAAAGGAAAAACCTTCTGCATCTCCTAAGGACAAGAGAAGAAATCCTGAGGTCTTCTATACCTAGCGCATAATAAAATATCATGTCATGTCATAATAAAAAACTATTCTTAAGAAGTCTCTAAAATATATGATATTTAATAGCTGTAGACTTGGTCTATTCCTTCCCAACTATATGTACTTCTGTATATAATGATGACTTCTACTGACTTCTGAGTTTCTTCAAAATTTCATTGAAATTGGGCATACATACGTATCAAAAACATGAAATCGACCGAAACTATAAATGAGAGACATATTCCGATATGAACCGATCTCGATATAGTTTGGCACATATCCTTTTAGACCAAATCCCGTCTCATATTCCAAATTTCATTGAAATTTAACATACATACATAGCGTTTTTGGTGCATAAAATACAGGAAATCGTCCGAAAATATATATGGGAGCTGTATAAGTTTGATACGTTCCAACTCAACTTCCCGAGCTCAGTCGATCACGGATGCTGATTGACGTCATCAGGCATCTCCTCTGCACGTTCCCTCTGCGGACACCGTAGAGCGCAGATGCCAACGAGCGGTGGTTGTTGAGTTTTCTCTCATTGGAATATGTAATTGTAGTAGTATAATCGACTCAGATCCTCTGCGATCGCTGCAATCCTCTGCGATTGCAAGAACCTCCGCGTTCACTGGTCGATCAACCTTTGAATAGTTAACTTTTCGCGCATTAACCCAAACGTCTTCGCGTTTACCACCACAGATTACAATTGGTAATCAGAGTTGATATTAACAGGCCTCTGTCGCCACCCCAGTTTACAGAATGTAATCTTTGTTGTTGTTTGAAAAGAATCACAATAAACTTCAAGCATATTATTTAATATCAAAACTGATACTGCTTTGTTTTTATATTCTTTGGTTTCTTTTCTCTCTCCACTGTTAATCAAGCGGTATCCTGAGCTATCGTTGAATTATTGAAAATACCTATGGATTTCCCCTCCCTCACCTAAACAGGAGCTATATTCAAATCTGAACCGATTTCGATATAATTTGGCACATTTATTTCTGGAACAAATTCCTGAACACATTCCAAAATTCAGCATAATTGGATATATGTATATAGCTTGTTTGGTGCATCAAATACAGGAAATCGGCCGAAAATATATATATGAGCTATATGCAAATCTTCACCGATTTCGATATAATTTGGAACATTTATGTCTAGACTAAATTTCTTCACACAATTCAATATTCAGCGAAATTGGACATATATAGCATGTTTGGAGCTATATCCAAATCTAAACCGAATTCTATATAATTTGGGACATCTATTTCTAGGCCAACTTCTGTCACACATTCAAAATATGGAAACGGTATCTTTAACGGTTCATTAAATATTTGCATGCAAAATCTAAATTTTTTGGAGGTACCTCCGATCCTGATGCTATAACTCCAGATCAACGCGGAATTTCAAAAATTGATATAGCATATTCTAATTTCAGGCGATGTTGCAATATACTCTGAAAATTTCAGGAAGATCGGTTCAGCGGTTTTTGAGTCTATAAGGCACAAACAAACGTACAAACAAATAATTTTCTATTTTATATATATAGATTAGCCGTGTAGAGCATGGAAAACTATTATGAAATACGGTGTAAATTTTTCTCTATCGCGAAAAAGGTTTCCGCACCAAATGCAATGAAGTTCAGTAATGCATTTTTTAATGTTATCTGTTATAACAATATATTTGCTTTTCATTAAAATTTTTATTTTTTTGTAATCTAATTTAAAATCACCGTGGTGCAATGGTTAGCACGTCCGCCTTGCACTCAGAAGGTCTGCGGTTCGAATCCCAGGCCAAGCAACATCAAATTTTCAACGGTGGCAAAATTCCCCCTCAGTAATGCTTGGCGACATTTCCTGAGTATTTAAGCCATGAAAAACTTCTCTACAAGTGGTGTCGTAAGACACGCCGTTCGGACTCGGCAATAAAAAGTAGGTCCCATATCATTGAGCCAATATGAATCGGCGTGCACTCATTGATATGAGAGAAGTCTCCCTTGTCCCATCTGGGATGTTTGTGGAACAATTATATATATTTAAAATCATTATCTAACCGTTCTGGACCAATTTGTTCTCAAATCGCGCCATTTCGGAGCATATTAGGAACTTATGACGCTATTCCAATTTTTGGTTTTTCTTTATAAACTCGTGAATTTTATGTTTATATTTTTTGTACCTATCGGACAAGAGAATATGGGGTCATTTGCAACGAATTCGCGAAGTTACAGGCTGTTTTTGTTGACTTTGCTTCTGAGAATCGTATTTGTTTTCTATAAATATTTTTTCAGACAAAGAAAATTTAATTTTTTAAGTAGAAAAAATATGGAAAAGGCTTTAGTAATCGCAGTCGGTCCGGAAACTTTTTTCACCGAATTGATTTTAGAAACTCGATTGCGTTATCAGGACAAAATTCCCCACACGGTACTAGTGTTGTATTTATTCAGTTATAGCCCTATGAAGAAGAACCCTTTCTTTTAGAAAGGGTCTATAAAATCACCCTTGCTTTTATGTGGCCCCACCTAAGATTAAAAATATTGAAAACAAGTAAAAAAGTATCAGTCGGCTTTGCCGACAGAGATATACCCTCAGCCTGTGTATATTGAAACAATTTTTTCCCAAAAAACGTATGTATTTAGGGGGTTTTAAAGATGTTGGGCGTTTGAACCGACAAAAATGTTGATTAGGATTAAAGATCAAAAGTTTTGCGGAGGAGATACTAAAAAGAATGAATCTCCAGCCACTACATATGGTGCCATAGGAGGTTTTTACACCCTTCGGGCTGTTTGCTCAAGAAAACTTTTACCATCCTAATTGAGGCAGCGAATGCAAGTTGCTTCAACAAAAATGAAAGTGACTCGATAGCAGGTCTTAAAGTGAACTTATACGAATTTTTGTGTGGACAAATATAGTCCATATTTGAACCTGATCTATATCTGGTAGATATATTAGGATGTGTAAAGTATGGACCAATTCCGCCACTCCCTTCAAGACTTACCGTACGAACAATTTTTCCGAACATTTTTGAACTTTTGTTAGGGAGGTACCTGAAGGAGTGGACCGATATGGCTTATCTCCGAACTTAAACTATGTTTGGACAAAATATTACTAAGGCCAAATTTTGGATCGAATCGGCAGATCCGTTCCAAGGTTATCTTGCGCTCCAACCACCTCACATGGTGCCATAGGGGTTTTTTTTGCAACTTTCAGGCCATTTGCTCAGAATGTATGGACTTGCCCTGATGAAACTTGTCGTACAGGGGGCAGTGAATACAAGTTGCTGAAAGAAAAATCAAAGCGATTCGAGAAATGGCCCTAAACTGAACTTTTCCGAAATTTTGTGTGGGAGGTACCCGAAGGTGTGGACCGATTGAGTGCATATTGGAACCTTATCTAAGTCGGGTACACATTTCACGACGGGCAATGTATGGACCAAATCGGTTTCTCCCTTCCAGAGTTATCGTGCGCACAATTTTTCCGAACATTTTCGAACTTTTGTGGGGGAGGTACCGGAAGGAGTGGACCAATATAGCCCATCTTAAACTAAGATTGGGCAAAATATTACGAAAGCCAAAATTTGAAACGAATCGGTTTATCCGTTCGATAGTTATCGTGCGCTCCAGCCAGACAGACAGACGGACGGACATTGCTCAATCGACTCCAAATTGTCTAAACCACATTTCGTCCAAACATACTTGGGGTATAAAACTATTATTTCGATGAGGCACTTTTTGCCCGTATGAAAGTGTAGTTTTATACCCTCGTTAGCATAAATGCTGAGGATATAAAAATCACGAATATATTGCACCACCTAGCATTAAAAATAAATAAATAAAAAAATATATAATAATAAATAAAATTAATAAAAAAGTACAAAAAAACTTCAAGGTACTTGAAATAGAGTCGAACCATTACATGGGGACTATACCAAAACGTGGCCCGATATAGCCCATCTTCGAAGTTGCCTATGCAAAAAAGACACTCGGGTGGAAAATTTTAGCGCTCTATCTCAATTATTGCGGAAAGTTTTAAGGTTTTGTTTAGGCGTTTAATGGTAATTTTTGGCTGACTGTAAGTGTTGCTGAGTTCAGAACAAGACGTTTATTTGTATTTATTGAACGTTTGTAGCATATTACCTCCAATACTTTGGCTTATAAACAACATCTAGAAAAAAGATTCTTGCGATCTTTTGTTTTTGATAAGAGCAATAAGTATATAGTCTCTAAGACGTTTTTGTGATGAACTATTTTGAACATCATAACAATTACAAATTCCACTGTAAACCTAAATTTTGGGGCAGAGATAATTCCTTTTGGGGATGAAAGCTCTTGGTGAGTATATTAAAAATCCCGGAGGACAGATCCGCCGTGAATCGAATTTTCGCTCAGAAAGTTTTAGGTACGAATCTCATTGACAACTAACCGATTTTGTCGCGTTTTCATGATCAGTTTTGTCATTTACCCTGGTTTGGCTCAGAAACTATGTTTTGTGTTTTTGTATATTCGAACAACCAGAAAATAACGAATATACAAAAAACAATATATAGTATTTTTCTGAACAAAACCGGGTAAATGTGAAAAATGACCATAAAAACGCGACAAAATCGATAAGTTGTCAATGAGAGTCGTACCTAAAAGTTTCTGAGCGACATTTGTGCAGAATATTTCGAAGCTTAAAAACGTCATCTTTTGATACTTTTATAGCAGTTCTTAGAATAAGGGACGAAAAGGACATCGAAGGAAATGAGTTAGAAGGTCGAAATGCTCTAGACATGCCATCTCATAAGTAAGCTAAAAATATAGTTAACAAAGGTATAACGCTAATTTCAGATGCCTTACAAACTCAGAAGTTCGATTCGCGGCGGATCTGTCCTTCGGGATTCTTAATATACTTAATATACTCACCTCCATTTTGTGACATAGTGTTCTTTATAATGTTTGAAATTTGCAAAAAAAAAACTATATCAACCATTTTTTATGGTATAATTTCTATTCCACCGCAGTATCGTCCGTTGAGATTATTTGAAACTAGTCTCTTCCTACAAATTAGTAAATGTCTATTGTACAAAAAAGGATTTTTCTGTCGTATTTTTATGTTTTGTTCGATTTTTCGAATGTTAATAAAATCAAGATTATTGAGATAGAGGTCAATGTTTATATTTTATTTATTGCATATTATGTCCATTATTTGGAAATTACGTTGAATTTCATCTTCAGGGATTTTTTGTCGATTACACTTTGAATTGTATTTTGGGAAGTACTTTCAATGGATGCACATTTCTAGAATTGTTCCTTTTCCTTCTTTGGCAGAGATCCTTATAACGACAAACGGAATTAAAAATGAAAAAAACTGAACAGATTGAGATTCGTCAAGATCTCAGCAAGTATCTTTGCGAACAGGAATATACCCTGAGCCTGTGTGAACTGAAACTTTAATCTATGGACAGATCGAAAAACGGCTACACAACCAAAATCCTTTAACCCAAAACTATATATTAGGAGATTTTCAGAATTGTGTAGCCATTTTCGGACGTATGAACTCACCAACAAAATATGGATCTTATCACTGATTACAAATGTTACGGAGGAGGTACCTGAAGAAATGGACCGGACCGACATAGTTAATTTTGTAAGTATATCTTATTTTGGGCTCATTTCTTTTAAAAGATATTGCGCCCAGCAGTAATTTCAGTGCGTCACAGTATAATTTTCAGTTTTTTTTCAGGAAATATGGACTTGCCCACAAAAAACATAATACCGCTCTAAATACAAGGAATACCGACCTTAAACTGCATTAAACAACTATTTTGAAGGTTTATCGGGATGTACCCATTTTCGAGCTAAAACTAAGTTTGGACAAAATATTACTAAAAACCAAAGTTTGGGACAAATCTGTTGCTCCGTTCAAGAAAAATCGCACATACGACTGTAGCTAAAATTCTTGAATTTTGAGGGGGGAAAACCAGAAGGAGTAGACCGAAAATCACCATCTACGAATTTTATACTATAAGGCTCGCAGAAATATTGCTATAAGCAATGTTTGGAGCAAATCCATATCCGCTTCGAAAGTTGTCGTATGCACCAGCCACTACACATGATGGCCGTTGGTGTTCCTTACAGCTTTCGGGCCATTTTCTCTGGAAGTATGGACTTTTCCCTAACAAAAACTTGTATTGTAAAATAGGGGCCCCGAGAACAATTATTGCAAAAAAGCAAAGCGTTTCCAGAGAGGTATTTTTATTTATTAATTTATTTATTTCATATTTTTACTTATAACTAAATTATTAGCATAAAGGAAGTGAAGCCATGACTACTGAGGTCTTAGGCTTACACAGGTATATTTACTAATTATCCAGAGAGGTCTTAAACTGCACTTCTCTGAAAATTTTTGAAATACTCTGTGTAATGTCATGTTCACACGAGCGTTTCAATTACGTTGTTCGCCTGTCGAACGACGTACACGAATTAACCCGTTTCCACGACACCATTCGTAATTAAAAGAAACATAAACAAAATTTCCTACATTTTTGTTTCCTTGTTTTCACGGAAATTTGAACCGAAAACACATAAAATATACATTAAATGGATAGGAAAATCAATAGACTTTCCTTCAAATGTATCTTCTTTATTTAACTACACACATTTCATTCATTTTTCCATAAATTCTGAATAATTTTGTATTTTCAATATATTTTTATATGTTTCTATTTTCAAAATTAAAGAGAGAGAGACATGTCAAAACAATATTTGTGTATACAGACTTTCAGGTATTTGTTTCCTTTTTGTTTCTGATTTTTTACGCGATTTTGAACTAATGGACGAGAAATGTGTGTGGAAGAAGGAAACACAACAATCTTCCTTCTGCATCTATATAAAATGTTTAGTTCATTAATTTTCAATCACCTTTTTCCTTTTTTCTAAAAATTTTTGTGTTTTCAACAAATTTTTCAATTTTGAATTTAGACATGTCATAATTAATTTTTTCGATAAATTCTCTCATTTGTTAGGGATGGGACATACTTATTCGTCGTTCAGAGAGTATTTCTAATCGAACAACGTAGAAAAATCGTCGTTCGTTCATAGAATTTTGTGTGGGGAAATAAGTAATTTATTCGTAGTTATGGGTCGAACAACGAATAGAGAACGAACGACGTACCGTGGAAACGGGCTATAAGGTTATTGAAAGAGTAAATCGATATTTGGACAAAATATCACGGAAGCCAAATTTTGGACCGAATCGGTTGATCTTTTCGAGAATTATCGTGTTTTCCAGGCAGCTATCCAGACCGACGAACATAGCTAAGTCGACTTCCAATTTTCTGAAACAGATTTCTTCCAAACATACTTTGGCACTAAAACCATTATTTCGATGAGAGTATAAAAAATGTAGATTGGAAAAAATTGTGTTTATGGATTTTTGCTAAAATTTAATTTTAAAAGTATTGAAGACTGACAAGACAAGTGTTTTCTTAGTTCCTGATCAATTTATGAGAAAATCCACTATAGGAATCCAGAATTTCTATAAGAGAAATCCGACGATTGGACGCCAAAATAGTCTATTGACAGATGCATGATTGCGGGACATAAATCTGCATAAATCAGTTCTCTAATAATCCAATTTTCCTTTCATAAATTACTCAAAAAAATTGGAGTGGAAAACTGAAGTCTTGATTTTGAACTTTTGTGAAGTAGTAAACAAAGGAAATGTCCTCAACATTACATGTAAACAACTAAATTAAATGTTAAGATATTTCTAAAGTTTTCCGATTGTATACTCTTTATTTTGGTCTTACCGAAGTGATATCAGTAAATTACATATTCACTGTAGATGTGAGTTATTTGATAAATTATACACCCAAAAATATTATATTCATTGTTTTGAACATATATTAATTCTGATATATTGTCAAAAAAGTTCTGAAAACTAGGGGAAATTGCCCAAGAAGTCTTACGTCATTTTAATTAAAAAATAGTAATGAAAATTATTTCATCAGTAATATAAGTATAAAATAAGGTTTACATCATTGCTAAATAAGGCATTTTCGCTAACATGTACTTTAAAAATGTTGGTCAGATGGCACCCCCCCTCCCCCCCCAAATGAAATCCTGGCTACGTCCCTGATTCACTCTATATTAAGAACGAAATAATTTCAGTAATATTCAGTAAAAGTATATCCCTCCAGATTAAGGATACACCCCTATATCCTGCTTTGGCAAGGAATCGCACAATTTCCTATCATAATCACGTGTAATGCTTAACAATGCTTGCACTATTCCTTCAATATGTTTATTTTTGGATTCGTACTGTCTATCAGAGTCTTAGATTTTGCACAGAAGTCTTTCCCATACATTTTAGAGAATATTTACCACTACAAAATGTGGCGGTCCCTTCAGGATATCCGAATTTCTTCTGAGAATAGCTAGTATTCGGTGCTCGAAGTGTTTAAAATGGACCAATATCGTGATGAAATTACCACTCCGGACATCCGAAAATGCCTTCCACTACTGGAAAAGACTTTTTTAGAATTCCTTTGTAAGATATCCTACGCATTTAAGGTGAAAGGAATTGATGCCAATGTCCTTCATAATTATTAAGGACTCTCCTCATCGAGTTTTTTTGCATAATTCTGGAAAAAATGAAGGTTGAAAAAAAATTGGTAGGGGGTCCTATTCAAGTGACGGGCAGTGTACATTGCAGCATGGGTCGCTTTGCCACCCTTTTTGAAAACAATTCCCAGGGGTAGTGGTGTAGGTTATCACATGGTCGGCCCCGTCCGAAAAAAAAACAAGTAAAAAAAGTATCAGTCGGCTTTGCCGACAGAGATATACCCTCAGCCTATGTGAATTGAAATATTAATTTACGGACAGATCGAATATATTTCGGGTCTTTTCAGAATTTTGTGGCCATTTTGTACCTTTGAACTTGCCGACGATAATGTGGATTAGGATTAAAGTTTTGCGGAGGGGCTACTTAAAGGAATAGACGACATAGGAAGTGGATCTGATTTTGAGAGTCATATCTTTTTGATATATATTGGGCACACTAGTCATTTCAGTGGGTCATCTTATAACTTTTGGACCAGTATGCCAGGAAGCATGGACTTGTCCACGGAAAACATAATATGACTGTAAACAGCAGGACCACAATGAACAGCATCGGCCTTTAATTTCAAAGCATCTTCGAAGAGACCCTAAACTGCATATCGACACGAATGTTGAACTTTTGTGGGGGAGAGGAAGAGGAAGTTCTCGTGCTCTCCAGCGAATATATACACCTTTCGGGCTGTTTCCTTAAGAAGTACGGACTTGCCCCTGAAAAAAAAACATTTATCGTCGTTATTGAGGTAGCGAATGCAAGTTGCTTCAACAGAAATCAAAGTGTCTCGAGAGCAGGTCTTAAAGTGAACCTGTCCGAAATTTTGTATGGGATGTACCCGAGGGAGTGGACAAATATAGTCCATATTTAAACTTGATCTATATCTGGTAGATGTATTAAGATGTGTAAAGTATGGACCAAATCGTTCACTCAATTCAAGAGTTATCGTGCGCACAAATTTTCTGAATATTTTTGAACTTTTGTGGGGGAGGTACCTGAAGGAAAGGACCGATTTGGATTATCTTCGAACGTAAACTATGTTTGGACAACATATTACGAAAGCCAAATTTTGGACTGAATCGGCAGATCCGTTCGAGAGTTATTTGCGCTCAAACCATTACATACGGTGTCACAGGGGTTTTTCGCGGGGTTTCAGGCTATTTTCTCAGGAAGTATGGACTTCCTCCCGATGAAACATGCACCGTCGTATAGGGGGCGGTGAATACAAGTTGCTACAACCAAAAACGATTCTAGGCCAGGCCCTAAACCAAACATTTTCGAAATTTTGTGTGGGAGGTACCCGAAGGAGTTTACCAATCGAGTCCGTATTGAAGCCTTATCTAACCCTGTTAGAAAATTACCGATATACAAAGTATGGACCAAATCGGTTACTCCCTTCAAGTATTATCGTTCGCACAAATTTTCCAAACATTTTTGAACTTTTGTGGGGGAGGTACCTGAAGGAGTGGACCGATATCGCCCATCTTCGAACTTAAACTAAGTTTGTACAAAATATTACGAAGGCCAAATTTTGGACCGAATCGGTTAATCCGTTCGAGAGTTATTGTGCGCTCCAGCCAGCAGGACAGACAAACGGACGGACATGGCTAGATCGACTCCAAATTGTCTGAAACACATTTCGTCCAAACATACTTGGGGATCTAAAACTATTATTTCGATGAGGCACATTTTCATCGTATCAAAGTGTATATACCCTCTTTAGCCTAAAGGCTGAGGGTATAAACAATTATCTTTCAAATTCTTAGTTACTTGCCTTGAAAGCAGTCACAACTTTACTGACGTTTTTAAAGTCCTAAAGAGATCGTACGTAAATGTCAACTTCTTCTGTTTAGCTTTCTTAAGTACCGTTATAAATTACAAAATCATTGTTGGAATTTTAAAATATGATATACAGTTGAACCTCGATTATCCGTGAATCGATTATCCGGGAACCTCCCTTATTCGGGATAGAAAAGAAATGTTGGTCTTTTTTCCATTTCCTATATTTTTCGTTATCAACTTTATTATCCGGGAGTTAAAGAACATTTTCCAATAAATTTTATTAAGCAAACAAAAGGTAAACAAAAGAAAACTGGAAATTTTCCCTATTACACAATTTGTATATTAATGGTATCACAAAAACCATGGGACAAAGTCAATTCAGATGAATCCGATGATGGTATTATGTATCCTTCTAAAATGTTTTAGATTACCTTTAGAAATATAACCACCACCAACTGACTCTATTGTTATTGTACAATACTATAGCTTCGTTCCAAAACTAAAAAGTTTTTACACATTTAACACATTTTGAACATTTTTCCCCGAAATGCGTTCCCGTACACCAAAAAAGTTGCAAAATGTTCACTTCTCTTTGAACAAAAAATGGCGCTGAATGGCTCTCTCTTTAGAAACTTTTTACACGACAAATTTGAGCGAGCAAAAATGTGCAACATGTTTGCCGGCTTCCGATTGGCTGACACGCCGACTTTGACATTTGTTCCAGGTTTTTTTACGTTTTAGTCATATTTCCGTTCCAGTACATTTTGGAAAAATGTGTGCGTTGAACTCATTTTTGACGGGTCTCTCTTTTGCACGTTTTACCATTAAAAAAAGTACTGGAACGGAGCTTATGTCATGTTTACTTAAAAATATGTTCAAAAAATTCATAAAAACATTGCATCTATTATCCGTGAAAATCGATTATCCGTAATGCCTCCGGTCCCGACCATCACGGATAATCGAGGTCCGTCTGAGCAAATTACCCCTACGAGCAAATTACCCCTTAATTTGCTGAATTGTTATTGAAATTTGTTGATATCGATTTTTCCATTTTTGTCGCAGGTTGAGACCACAGTGCAACGCACTATGTCGCGAGTTCATATTAACTGTGGCCAAAAATAGAAGGAGTTGTCGTAGGTGCATCAATTTTGGTACACGTACCTATTATTCACTTACAATCTTCAGGACAAAAATTTGGGTTGGTCGGTCCACGTTTTGATATAGCCCCCATAGAACCGTACCTCCCGATTTTCGGTATTTTGAATGTTTAAGACACAATGACCAACCGAAAGTATTCAAATTTTGTGGTTAGTCTTCGGCAGAGGTATCAAACATTCCAACAGAGAATTGTGGGCTTAGGTCCACGTTTTGATATAGCTCCCATATGACGGTACCACCCTATTATCGGTATTTTGAAGATTTTAGCCTCATTATTACACCGAAATTGCTGAAATTTGGTATTTAGTCTTCGCAGGGGGCATTATACATTCACCATGAAATTTGTCTGCATAGGTCCACGCCTTCATATAGCCCCTTAGGACGGTACCTCCCGATTTTCGGTATTTTGGAGGTTTTAGCCTGATTATCACACCGAAATGGCTGAAAATTGGTATTAAGTCTCCGTTGGGGGACTTATAACCTTCCACCAGAAATATGTCGGTATAGGTCCTCGTCTTCCTATAGCCCCCATAGAACCGTGCCTCCTCATTTTCGGTGTTTTGAGTGTTGTGGCCTCAATATCCACCCGATATGACTGAAATTTGGTGTTTAGTCTTCATATTGTTTGTGAGCATATTAATTATATCAAACTCTTGTCTTTATATATGAGAAATTTCCTTTAAAAAAATTTTTGACCGATTAGTGGTAAAAAAACGGTCAATTTTTTGTAAAAAATCGAATTTTGATTTTCGCTGTTCACAATTTTTTTAAAAATTTATATTTTTAAAAATTCTCTTGTTTTAAAGCAAGACTATTAGGTACTTAATAAGCCCACAAAAATATATGATGATCGGTTCATTCGTTTTCGGGCTATAGCCAACACCGCAAAACGATTTGTTAAAAAAGGGGGTATCCCCTCAGTGAGGTGGTCGCTGAAAAAGAGAAGTGACACATTCGTCTGCAAACCTCTGCAGCTGGGACCTTTATATATTTGAAGCACTCACTTTTTACTACTCATACAGCAAAAAATATCGATATACACTTTTATACAATTTTTTCCCACTCCACTCAATTTAAAATTTGCTTCAGAAAATTAATAAACTTAGTAATACATGTTTGGGTAAATGTAAACACCATATGATTAATATTTACATGCAAACAAAGGTGTAGCCAAGTTTATTACATCCCAAGAGAACTTAGGAACCATTTTTGCAGCGACCGTTACTTTTAAATTTTAAATATTAACGCATAATATAATTTATTAATTTTAGAAAAAAAACACACAAAAATACGTATTAACTAAAATTGTCGGATTTAAATCCTCATATAGCAAAAACTACTTCACGTATCAGTACCAAAATTCAGATTCTTCTTAATTAATATGTTTTCTATCACTCCCCATCAATAAATTTGTTCAACGAAGTATTTAGTTTTTGCCATTTTTGGCCACGGTCGTGACACTGTGCAACGCGGACCGGGTTCTGCTAGTAGAGTATACAATTTAACCTGTTTCTAATATGCATGCATCTATCATAGGTGTCAATTCCAAGGACGATTGAGTATACTCGTTTTATTCTTACTAATTATTAGGCAATTAATATTTGTTAATCAATACAGTATAAAATTATAGCCTATTTTGAATAAAGAAGATACTAGAAATACAATAAATGTCTTCTATTAAAACGAATTAAGGTATTAACATAAATAGCTTCTTAAATTTTTATTGCGGTGATAAATGTTTTACGCAGGTGTGATTTAAGACTAAGAGGATATGCATATTTATCAGTTTGTAGTTTGGGTCTTACTTAAGTTTGTACATATATATTGTTTGAAATAATATTTATATATATTTGACAACAAAAGCGGAAGGATGGAATAAACAAGAAATGATATCGGGGTTCGGACGGTAAAAAATCACCAAACTACATAACTGATAGCCAATTAAAATTATTTATTTAGCATATAAGCAAAAGCTATAACCGAGACGAGGCCGATCATGTGATACCCTACACTTTGGCGACATGTTTTTAGACCAAATTAGTTCATATTTTCCAAATTTGTAGACTTTGAACTACTACAGTGCACGGCATAAATATTTTGTCAAAAAAAAAAAAAAAAAAAAAAAAACTAAAAATAAACACATACCTAAAACTAGTACAGTTAAATGTGACTACATGTGGGAGACAATTGCAGCTGTGTGGAAATAAAGTCCGCCCTGCAAAAAATTCGTAAATGAATAAGATTGTTAGAGTTGGCAATGCCATCTGCCTTAAAAAATCCGGTGTATTGAATTCCTAATTGCAAATTTGCAATAAATTCAGTATATATAGAAGGAAAAATTTAGGGTAGAGACATAGTCAGATTGCCGCACAAAATACACCTGATGAGCGCTTCTCACCAAAGTGCGAAACATGTAGTGTAGTGGTTTGTGATGACAATTTCTCTGACATTCTTTTTCATTTACAAAAACCTTCTGATGAATCAGCTCTTCTCGAAAGAGAAAAATAACAAAATTGAAAAAAAAAAACATATGATCATCATCGCCTTAACAGGTAAACATAAAAAAAGGCATCATTTCAAAAGTTGAAAGGCCAATTGATAATTCCATTCGCCGGGATGAAATCATGATATTGGTAGCGATCAGTAAAAATTTGCAAAACTGTCAGTTCGTTTTGAAAAACATTAGTCTCTGTAATACTATAGATCGCTTTAGGATAAAAACAGGGAACATTGACGATAATAAATCGTAAACAGTATCAATGGGCGAAAAAATCCGACAAAGTCCGTAAGAGAAAAGAAGAGCTACGAACGAAATCTGTTGACAAATTTATTATCCTCCTCGGTTTGTCAATGGACCGAAGAAGTGAGGTAGAAAATACCTATTTTTAAATTGTCAAGCATAAAGTAAATAAAAAGTTGTCATTAAAACTCATTACGACGGGCCAGCAACGCATATCGGGGTCTGCTAGTCTATATAAATAAAAATCAAATGTGGTTCGTTGGTAGTGACAGCAGTTAAGAACGGCTGAACCGATTTGGATATTTTTTTGAAATGTTCGTCATAACCCAACTTAGGTTATAATGCAAAGAACATTTGACCACGCCCACATTATTCAATTTTAATCTTCTCTACAAAAACTACTGAAATTATTTTACTGAAATTGTCATGGAATGTACAGGGATGGCCCCCGGTGAAAAAGGCTACATAATTTGTTGAATTTTGGAAGGCGCGGGGTACTATACCCTATTTCTTTAATTTAAAAATTTGCTATAATTACGAATTTAACTGTTTGGAAATTAATTTGCGAGACAATAGTGGTGGCTGTGTCTCCGATCTTACCTACTTATTTGGGAAAAAAAATTGACCACGCCCATTTCTTAAAATATGTTACATCTACAAAACTACTGAACTGATTTTCTTAAAATTGTCAGGGAATGTACGAGATTGGCCCTCGAAACAGGCAAAATATTTTGTTGAATTCCAGAGTTTTTAAAAATTTACGAATTAATCTACAATCCAAGTATATCTTTGGGGCCTAAAGACCCGAACACGCCTGCTTTTTTAAATATGTTATATCGCTAATACTACTGAACCAATTTTCTTGAAATTTGCAGCAATAACTAGAGGTTTGCCGTTGTTATGTATATTTTATGAATTTCGGAGGAGGTGGGGTCCATACCCCACGCCTTTCTTTTAAACGCTATATGTATAAGCCAAACCTATGATCATATCAGTTTCAGCATCAATTTTGGGAGACAATGGTGTTGTGTGTATACAGGTACAATATTGGAGCCAAATTACCCGACAAATTTTAAAATATGTTATATATTGAAAACTAGTGACCACGCCCACTCTTTTCAACACATTATTTTTTTAAAACTACTGAACCTAATTTCATGCAATTTTCAGCAAATATTCAGGAATGTCGCGTGGCCCAAAATGCCCTTTATTTATAGACGAATTTCCGGGGCTTATTGTTTTATAATCGCTATATTTGCTAAACTTAGGGTGCATCGGTTTGCAAATTTACAAATTTCCTTAAATGGTGAGGTTCAACGGTCCATCAGCCATGAAAAACTAAAACAAATAACTCTCAAAAGCGGATGAATTCAATGGGCAAAAAATTCGACAAAGTCCGTATGAGAATAGAAAGGTTACAGACAAAATCTATAGATACATTAAAAATCATCCTCGGTTTTACAATGGAGCGAAGAAGTGAGGTAGAAAATATAGTCAAGCATAAAGTCTATAAAAAGTTGTCATTAAAACTCATTACGACGGGCCAACATCGCGGGCCGGGGTCTGCTAGTAAGGTATACAATTAAACCTGTCTCTAATGGTTTATATGCATACATCTGTCATAAGTGTCAATTCCAAGGACGATTGATTATACTCGTTTTATTATTACTAATTATTAGACAATTATTATTTGTATAGAGTATAGAGTATAATTAAAAAATTAAGTTTCAGTGTTTTATTTATAAATGCACTTAAAACTAGAAAATAATTTGTCGCATAGCCTTATTAAGTATATTCTTCCTCATGATGGAATCTCTCAAATAAAACGCTTGTCGTTTAATTTAAATGCAAGCGTTTTATTTGAGAGATTTCATCATGAGGAAGAATATACTTAATAAGGCTATGCGACAAATTATTTTTCATCCAACTCTGAAAAATGTGCAAAATTTCAGTTCGATTGGTCAAATTTCAGTTCGATTTGGGTCTTATGCCAAGTTTACATGCTCCAAAATCCACTGGATTTCACGAAATCCTGAAATAAACCCCGGTGTTTACACTTATTTTTTCTTGATTTCAAACATATAGCAATAATCAAGGTAGATGCATATGCGTAGCTGATCGAACATGAATTGTCAAAAAATTGGTTGTAAATTGAATTGGTCATCAAAAATATACGACAATATAGCACTTTACTGCTTTATTTCGAAAATTATCGTAAAATTATCTATATATCGTATTTTTTGTTTATAATACTAAAAATGAAAAAAATAATAATACATTTTTATAGATAAAAAAGTTGTGTTCAGAAACTGCAAAATATTACTACTTGAAGTAGTTTTCCCGTTTAGTGCTAAAAATGCGTTCCAGTACACCGGAATCTAGCAAGACTTGCACTTCTTTTTGAATAACAACATCTTCTCCTGTTTTCTGCTATAAAAATTTGACCTAGTAGAAACTAGCAGCATGTTTATTGGTATTTGAATACGATGGCTGATACGCTGATTTTGGCATTTTTGCTGGAGTTTTTTTCCGTTTCCGATTTTTTTAAGAAATTTGTATGAGAAAACGATTTTTGACAATTCGCTCTTTTTTCTAACATTACCATTAAAAAGTACGGGAATACGATTAAAAAAAGGGTTGTAGCAAAGTAATTTAATATTTTTTCACATTGTTTACAAATTTTGATACTAAAATTTTTTGCTGCAGTAATTGACCATCTACCTTGTTTATTGTGATACGTGAAAAGTGTTGCAACTTTTGGTACTTTTTTAGGCAAAAACAGGGTTGTATATCATAAGTACTGTGATTTCGATTTTGATTTCGTCGATGGTAAAAATTAATAAAAGTACATCACTGATAACCAATTAAAAGTATTGTTTTGGCATATATGGTAACATGGGGCGCCTTCGCCACTGGGGCGGCTACGCCAGCGACGATTTTCTCGCAAAATATAAGTGCTAGAAAAAATCCGTTAAAAGCAAAATTGTGAGTTTAATGAAGATCTATCATCCCCCAAAAGTTGGCAGTTGTGTCATAGGTATGATAGCGGACGCACCCGGTTTTGTGTTTTCAGGGTATTGGGAAAAATAATTATGGTAGGTATTTTTTGTGATATCTTCTTTACCTATTGTGATATCAAAAACATATTTTTTACCGTTAGAAGACAACTACTGAAGAATATAAATCCCAATAATTCGCATGAAAAAAGCAATTACAAATGTCAATATATTAATATTATGAAATATGTAAGGGGTGGGAGGCCTACGCCATGATAGGGGCGTGGTGGGTTAATGTTCGAAATATGTCATGTTTAACTTAAATTCTTTATACCATAGATATACCACACTATAATATGAAGTTAAAATCAAATATTATCCTAAACATATCTTGTTTTAGTTAAATTTTGATTTTTGTACCTAAATTCAAGGCACCTACTTCAATTAACCGCTAGGATCGGTTACTTTTTGTGAATTTTAAAATATTTTTTGATTATTCAATAGAAAACAAGTTCCTTTTTTACATAATGTTGATAATTAAGGAATAAGTATGGTAAATGACAGTTTTAGAGTCCGTTGGAGAATGTTCAATATCGATGGCGAAGCTGCCCCATGGGTGGGGAGGCTTCGCCACTTTTTACACATTTTGTATATTCTCAAAAATAATATTTTAAAAACAAAATTATAACCATTTATATATCAAAACTTATAGTCAAGATATGCTAATATTTGTACCAAAAATAATATTTGGAAAAACTTTAACGGTGTCGGTATGAGAACATTTTGAACAAAAACGTGGCGAATTCGCCCCATGTTACCATAAGCAAAAGCTACACACAGAGAAGAGATATTGTTGGAACAATCATATTCTAAGAGCAAAATAGTGTATTTTAAAAATCTGAAAATATATATTGTTGTTTCAACCATATATTTTTTATTAGGAAACATGATGACACAAAATATATTGTTGCGCCAACAATACATATTTTAAGAATTTTAAAATACACTATTTTGCTCTTAGAATATGATTGTTCCAACAATATTTTTTCTCTGCGTGTATGACCGAGACAACGCCGATCATGTGATACCCTACACTACATTTCACATTTCTTGGTGTGTATGCTTGTTATTAACCCTGCCAGCAATTGGAAGTGAGTTTCGCACTCCCTCGCCTAAGAGGTCACTCCGGAGACACGCCAAGGAAGATCGTTGGTGAATTACACAAACAATTTCTATAGCCTTATTGTGATTACGTTTTATCTCGTATGCCGACACTTCGGGGTGACTTCTGAATGACTTCCAAGGCGATTGTTTACATTTATTTAATGAATCAACACATTTGAACACATATACAACATTTTTCTATCTGATGATTATATGAGACGGTGGTGCAGTGGTAAGCATACTCGCTTTGCACTCTGACCCCGAATAACTTGTTTTGCACACATGGGATCGATGGGGACTTTTAGGACGTTGCTTCTAATGGCAAACCCTAGCTCTCCACCAAAATTCAGCTTTGTGGGAATTTTTGCTATTTCAATGTCTATTTTGACCGGACTATTAACGTATGTGAGAATAACAATCAGTCGTCGTTGAGCAGCCGACAAGTAAACATGTGCATGGATGTACGCATGATTTTAGTGGGGACACTGAACAAAACCGCACACACCCACCACATGTTTACTGGTCACAGGTCTAGCAACCACTGAATGCTGATACAAACTTTCTTGTGATTCTCTCACTACTTTACTCTCTTTTTTATTTTGAGCATCAATGGTTTACACCTAGTCAATGTGCGTGTAGATCATAGATGGGCAAAATTTCTCTTAAATAGAATTTAAGGGAAAATTAGAATGGGGTTTTTGTTAAAATTTCTTTGCCTTTTTAATATTTTTTAAACACAGACGGTATCTTAACAAGTCCAAAAAATATTATATTAAAAACAAATTTGCAAAATTACTCGTAAATGTTTATTTATGTTGTAACAACGAAAAAGAGAAACAAAACATAGCAACGCTGGCGTGCAAGAAAGCCCATCTATGGTGTAGATCAAAGCCGTTCTTTGGTATTGTTAAAGTTACGAAGTTTTTCGGCTATTCACACACATATGACCCGAACGCAACGAAAGAGCACACAAAAGAGAGCAAATGTTTTGATTTGTTTTTGTTTTGCAGCATGCGTGCATACAACCTTACTAACACCCTGTCAAAAGTTGCCAATATTCAGAATTTTGTGTGCTCTCTTCGTGGTCGGCAGTGGTGTGGATACGATGGAGGGGAGGAAAGACAAAAAACAATAGAAGCAAAACCACAACATTTTTATAGGCAAAGCACAAAAACCGGTTTTAGTCAGAAAAAAATAATGGTGAATGTAGGGGAAACTAGAAAATTTATTTTTGTATTCACTTTAAAAGAGGTGCGTTGAAATTATGGACAAAAAAATATGAACGGAATTAGTAAAAAATTCATACATTTGTTTTTTTCTCTGTATGCTCAATAAACTGTGGGTTACGTCTTTTGGCATTTCAGAAAAATACAATACCGAAAGACGTAACCCACACAGCTTCTGAAATTCTAAAAAAAAAAATTAATTTTTTCCCAAATATATATTTCGTCTCTGTCTTAAAACACGATACTAAAAATATTTTATAACACCGTTTTCATTTTATAACGTTTTTGCTTCTCCTGTAAAGTTTTAGTTATGTGGATTACGTCTTCGGGCATTTATGGTGACGATATACTTTATAGGGATGAATATTTCGATGTGTTACAAACGACCACCACCATATTACGGCGGAGGGTATAAAAATATACAATCGGTAATTAATTAAATCTATGCAGAAGCAATTTGTACGAAACCAAAAAATATCTTGTTTCAGCCTCAAATGAACACACAATAATCACGTTTTGCAAGTCTTCTTTTAATAACAAGTTCATTATTAAATATTAATTGTTGAATCAGGAATGCATGATCAGAGTAATTTTTGTTAGCTTTTACATCCACATATTCTTGAGCGGTTTTGTCATTTTCATTTGTTGAATACCTTTCAAAGCATTCGTGTCTGAGGTAAATGGCCGCGGTTTTAATATTCGTTGTAGTTTTTCTAATATGTTTGTGGGCGTATCATCGTTGGAATCATAGGCGAATATTTGAATTTGCTAAAAAGGTGCCATCGCA
Source organism: Musca autumnalis (assembly GCF_047663935.1). NCBI lineage: Eukaryota > Metazoa > Arthropoda > Insecta > Diptera > Muscidae > Musca > Musca autumnalis. The sequence goes on along the minus strand of NW_027411866.1, from coordinate 153,086,888 downwards.
CAAACTGCAAATGATATTCGGTTTAGGGCCAATATTGACACCGAAAAGTAAGTAGTTGCTGATATTATTATTAAATAGTAATTGTAGGTCCACAAAAGTAAAAATATTTCAGAATATCGGCAAAGAAGTTAAATTATTAATACGAAATGGGAAAAAGATTTTTTTTTTCGTAAATATGCCAACGTTTAAAGTTAGAATATTAAAAACATCGTGACGAATAAATAAGATTGAATGAGTAGTTTCATTTCATTTCTGAAAGTACATATCTCCCCTCGCCACGTTATTATAAAACGTATTTTATAGGAGTAAGTCACTTATTCATAATTCTATCATCAAACTGAGAATAATTATCATAGTTTTTGGAAACTATTGATTGTATTATTAAATAACAATTTTAGCATATACTCCATTAATATGATATAGGGTATACAAGGAATTATGTGGCTAAACGATTCAAAATACCGAAAATCTTGGGATGGACCTCTACCGACAATTCTCTATAGGAATGTTTTATACCATTATTGACAAAATTCCTCTAAATAAGTTCAATTAGGTTGGATAACACTGTGCAACATTTTCAAGGTAATTTCGTGCAACCAACTTCTAATGTGGTTTTAATGAAAGTACAGACCATATAGACAAAAACCCTTTTTGGGTTTTGTATTTTTAGATCGGGTTCGCATTTTATGGTCCTATCTACACATGGTTAAATATTGACGTTTTAAAGCAAATCGGGGCTATATCTCCGAAACCAATACGAATTTTTCCATGACATCAGCAGCAAATTTGTAGATAAGAACAATAACAACATATTTGGAGGAATAATGAACTCGAATAACTGAATTTATTGCCTCAAATTTCATAATATGCGATGACGTGATTTCATGGCATATTTTGCATTGGTTCAAAGCAAGTTGTGAAAGATCCGATCTTTTCATTAGCATTTAAACCCATGCAAAGGAAGTCGTGAAAGATCCGATCTTTTCATCAGCATTTGAATCATTTGTACAGATCACTAAAAACAAACAAGTCGATTTGTACATCCCTAGCGACATCAAAACAAAAGAGTATACATTTCCAAAATTTTTGTTACAAAATTACAAATTAAATGTAGGTTCACGAACTAGAAAGGAGTGCTGTTGGAGTCCATGTCGAAATCTGAACTGGTTATGAGAAGATAATAGAAAAGCTTTTGTAAGATGAAACAAAATCAGTGGCTGGGAGTGGACGAAGTAAACTCTGTTGCGGTGCAGCGGCGGTGATAAAATTGAAATTTTGGGTGTAAACTTTATGCTGATAAATTAGTTCTAGTTACGAGGGCAGTTCGGAAACTTCTTAGCCTAGCACAAAAAGCGCGGTATAAACAGAAAAAAAGTTAAGTGTTTTGGAAACTTCCATCTTTGTTATGAACACATGTTAAATTTTGTTTCGATCTGGCAACTCCTTCATATAGAAACAGGTGTTCAAAAAAGACACATCCGCATTTTTTTTCAGTGGAAAAATTAGAAATGCGTGCTGTCATTAAATATTTAAATAAAAAAGGTTTATCGGGACAAGAAATTCATAATGATATGGTGAATGTGTTAGGTGAAAGTGCTCCTTCATATGCAACAGTAAAAAATTGGGTTGCTGAATTTAAACGTGGTCGTACAAGCATTGAAGATGAACCACGTAGTGGCCGTCCAAAAACAGCAACAACAACAGAAATTGTAGCCAAAGTGCAGGATATGGTATTAAATGATCGACGAATAAAAGTGCGTAAAATTGCTAATATCATGGGCACCTCAAATGATCGAGTCCATTTAATTTTAATGAAGAACTACAGATGAAAAAGCTTTCTGCAAGATGGGTGCCGCATTTGTTAACAGTCGATCAAAAACGCATAAGAATGAACATTTCTCAAGCTTGTTTGGATCGTTTTAAGCGAAATAAAATGGATTTTAAGCGTCGTTTCATAACTGTTGATGAGACATGGATCCACCACTATACTCCAGAGACAAAAGAACAATCCAAACAATGGACTGAAGCTGGAGGAAGTGCCCCAAAGAAGGCATAAACAATTCAATCGGCTGGTAAGGTTATGGCAACGGTTTTTTGGGACTTCAAAGGTATTTTATTGATTGACTATCTGCAAAAGGGTAAACAATAAATTCAGAGTACTATTGCAACCTTTTGGATCAATTAAATGTACAAATTCGAGAAAAACGTCCTGGCTCACAACACAAAAAAATAATTTTTCATCAAGAACACGCACCAGCGCACAAGAGTGTTTTAACAATGGCTAAAATCAACGAATTAAAGTACGAGTTGCTTGACCACCCACCTTATTCTCCTGATTTAGCTCCCAGTAACTTCTACTTGTTCCCAAATCGAAAAAAATTCCTTGCTGGCAAGCGTTTTACCTTAAATGGAGATGCAATTACAGTTGTAAACCACTGTTTTGAAGACCTTGAGGAAAACTATTTTAATCAAGGGATAGAATTGCTAGAAAAGCGTTGGACTAAGTGTATTGAAGTTTCAGGAGATTATATTGAAAAATAAAAATATTTTTGAAAAACTAGCTATTCTCTTTCATTGATAGGCTAAGAAGTTTCCGAACCGCCCTCGTATTTCATGAATTAGTTTGAATTAATAAAGAGTATGGTTTGTCATGAAAATCATATTTCAATACAGAATTTTCCATTTTCCAAACAAGACATGAAAATGTCATGTCAAAGGGTAGGTGAAAATGACATGTCAAAGCATCGGTCAAAATGACATGCTTAGGATCCGACAATGAATGTCATCTTAAGATCCGAAAATGAATGTCATCTTATGGTGGTAACGCTCATATAAAATTCATGAGTGAAAATACTAAAAAGATGACATGCCAGATCACTTGCACCCATGATTCAATAGCATCCTTGGCATCGAATATTTTGCTGGGTATATATATGAAAATTCCATAATTTGTATATATTTCGCAACATACCTCCTAAACCGCTATATTTTTCGTAGCGTTATCTGAGAAAAATATTCGCTGGAAAGTAGTACACATCTTTTAGGAACAATCTTTTGTTGTAAAATGCCTCTATCGCTTTATTTCTCACATATTTTTCAACTACAATTTGATAAATATATCAACAATTCATTGAAATCTTAAAGAAGGGAATATACACCCTGCACAGTGTTGCCTCAGTGGACAAAAATCGAAAAATGTGTTCTTGACTTTTTTATAATTTTATGGTTTTATTTTATTGAAACACTTCAAATAGGACAAACCTCAAAGATGTTGTCGATATTTGGTGTTACTATAAAGTTATAGCTCGTTAAACATAGAACATTTTTCGTATGTGACATTTACTAAAATGTATTTAAAAAAGAAACCCATGTTCATGGAAATTTTTTAAAGAAGTTATTGACATACTCCACAACTTTTGAATAGGGAATTAAAGAGTGGTCGATAGTGTTGCAATTTATGAAAAAAAGTTTACATATAATGTGTATACATAAAGTACCGTTATGTTGATTGAAACAGTAACGTGTTATACAAAACTCACGAATTTCGATTCTTACATGGAGTGTATCTAAAAATTGCAGCAAATTGCAGTTTCGACCATTTGGTACATGAAACAGACATCCCTTTCGAATTAAAAAATGCAAAGTTCACATCCTATAAAATCCGATTCTCGGAGCCACAACCATATCATCTTAAACAATTTGTACGAAAGAAGCAAGAATCCAATTAAAATTGGCTGAGTTATAGCAAAATCGGGGAAATATATATATGTGGGGGCTATATCGAAATCTGATCCGATTTTTAAAAAAATCGGTAAAACTGATCAGAGGCCCAAGCAAATATCGCATATTAAATTCGAAGTCGGTTCAACTAAAATTGGCTGAGTTATAGCAGAATCGGAGAAATATATATGGGGGATATATCCAAATCTGAACCGATATGGACCAAAATGGGAATTTTTCATTCCTATGCCCGCATAAGTACTTGTATAAAAATTCATCGACATAGGTCAACTCCTTCTATTTTTGTCCACGTTTACAAGGAAGCGGTAACACTGTGCCCTGTGTGAACATTGTTTGAAATATGTTTAGTAGAATGTAAGATATGAAATGTCGCCTAAACAATATGAAATATATATTTTACAGTTACGGAATGTTCTGAAGAATTGCTGAGCACATTATTTGGAAAAAGTTTACTTGGTTTAACTCTCAATAGTTTAGCTTTTATTGACCATAATTGCACAAATTATGTAAACTTTTCTATATTTTATCAATTTTAATGCGCGAGATGGAGTTTTTCCCAGTTCTTCTGTTTAAGTTCTACTATTTCAGGGCTACAATATTGCTGAAGATCGCAAAGCAAAATTCTTATTAGTTTCTAAGATAAAGCCTGGATTAATGGGAAAAAGCTTCGTTATAGCCCGTTTTTGATGAGGCCATAAAATCCAAATCAAAAGTAGGGGTTTTGTAGTCTCAATATGCACTTTCAGAAAATGACCACTAGAATTTGTTGCTTAATGATATGGGAGCTACTGTTTATGGCAGAGTCCGCAGAGAAATTGTACATGGCTAAAATATTCAGGAAATTTTAACGAGGTTTTGTCGTCGGCTGTGGTAAGCTCAGTCGCGTCCAGGTTCTCCATAAGGACCTCCTAAACCTTACGAAATGAGAAGACTAGTATTATCCCTTTCCTGGGGGTTTAAATCAGATCTTTATTGATTAAGTTTACAATCTACTCGTGATTAAATGCGATAAGTATATTTAATGTATATGGCTTGGATATCGTTGGAGTTGATTGCGGTGGCTTCGGCGCTACAGCAGAAGTTTTGGCAGCTGGGGACTTCGTGGCGAGCCCTCTGCTAGATTCTATGGTTCACTGACGGTTCGTATATAATCGGGAATCAGGTAAGTTGACAATGGTCGCAGGTAATCGAAATGACAATTTGTAGATGTTCGGGGAGCATACGTTCGGGCGAGAACGGTCGGGGTCACGATGTATTCGGAATTCGGCTGCAGATGTTCGGGACCACGACATATTCGGAGTTCGGCTGCAGATGTTCGGGACCACGATGTATTCAGAGTTCGGTGTTTAAATGTTATTCATAGTGATCGGTTGCATACATATTTCTTTATTTTTATGAAGTTAATGAAAGTAAAGATTTTCTTCGTCAAACTTCAACACTATTCCGTGGAAAGTCATATGTTTATATTTGTATATGGCCAAAGTTAAGTTTCTTAACACTTTTATGTGTATCAGCATTTTTTGCACGTGAAAGCATGTATTTTTTCATATATTAATAACAATTGTTTTACATATTTCACAGATCCTGTTGACGAATTTGTTGTTCTCCACAGTTTGTTTTCCACCAAGTCGCGCATTTAACACAGCATAAGATGATATTAAAACCTTTAATATGTTTGTAGTAGATAAACTTTTATATGATTTGGATATTTTATGAATTAACTCTGTATTTTCAACATCTTTTAATAATAAAAACAAGTGAGCAAAGGCTATAGTCGGGACGGGGCTGACCATGTGATACCCTACACCACTACCCCTGTGCATAAGCTTTTCACTGGTAAACATTTCTTTTAGGGAATATAATCCGACTACCACCAAAAATAATATGCCTCTTTCTCTCTGGGACCGCCATAAGCAACCAAAATTTCGTGACCATCCGATCAAAATTACAACCTGTAGCTTGATTGCATAAAATGGAAGAATTGGATGCATAATCGACTATTGTGGTATCTCCCTTGTTTGACCACCTTCGCCAAAATGCTTTACACCAATGTAAAGGTAATATTTTCTTCTTCTATTGACAGGCTTTGCCGCTGGAATACCCCTACTAGAAGCCGATATATTCACAAAGAATAAAACTTTGAATTTGTCTCCAAATGAGTTTTTCCCCATTCCGACCCCTAAATATTATCCGACTATCACCAAAATCAATATACTTCTTCCTCTGTAGGGCCCCCATCTACCCCCAACATTTCGTCACTATCCGGTCAAAATTCCAACTTGTAGCGTGATTTCAAAAAATGGAAAAATTGGGTATATTACTGAATTTTGCAATATCTCGGTTTGCTCACTTACGCCAACATACTTTGCATCACTATAAACGAGATATTTTCTTCTTCCATTGACGGGTATTCCTTTTGGAATACTCCAACCAGAAGCGGAGATATTCGCATAAGAAAAAAACGTTGACTTTTCTGCACATAAGCTTTTCGCTTATTCCGACTCCTGAATATTATCCGACCATCGCCAAACTAAATAGGCTTCTTCCTCTGTGGGACCCGCATCAAATGCCAAAAAATTCGTGACGATCCGATCAAAATTGCGACCTGTAGCGTGATTACAAACAAATCGGAAAATGGGATGCATTACCGACTATTGCGATATCTCTGTTGTTTGAGCAGCTACGACAACCTACTTTACATCGTTGTAAAGGTGATATTTTCTACTTTCCTTGCCAGGTTTTGCTTTAGATATACATTTTAAAGAAACAGAGATATTGGCTTTGAAATAAAACGTTGACCTTTCTCCAAATAAGTGTTTGCCCATTCCGACCCCTGAATATTATCCGACAATCAGCAAATTGAGTAGAATTCAGCACAACTTTTGTTTTTTCGAAATTCGAAAATTGCAATTCTATCGTATTTTCGAAAATATCGGTTTTTTTTCGAAAATGGTAGGAGATATCGAAAAAATTTTTGCGGCACAAATGAGCACAAGCTGAGCACAATTCAGCACAACTTTTGTTTTTTCGAAATTCGAAAATTGCAATTCTGTGATGTATTCGAAAATATCGGTTTTTTCGAAAATGGTACGAGATATCGAAAAAATTTTTGCGGCACAAATGGTCACAAACTGAGCACAATTCACCACAACTTAAATTTTTTCGAAATTCGAAAATTGCAATTCTGGCAACATTTTTTCGAAAAAAATGTTTTGTCGAATATCTCAGCCATTTTTTTCGAATTTCGAAAAAAAATTTTCGGCACAAATGGGCACAAACCTAGCACAATTCAGCACAACTCATCTTTTTTCGAAATTCGAAAATTGCAATTCCATCGGATACCACATGGGAGAGCGAGCAGTGGTTTTTCCTATCCCTTCGTGATAATGCTTTTCTGACTTTTTCACGTAACGCACATATTCCAAAATCGTTTTCAATTACAAAACCAAAATTTGATTCTGGTTTGTGGTCTATTATTGATTTCTTAAATTATTTAGTGACGAAAAGTTATAGACTCTACATTTCTATATACCAAGAACGCCATAATAATTCTTAATTGCAAACAGAACAACTCAATTAAAAACACAATTTTTAAAACATCTTCTTCTAACAAAAACTGTATGGTGTTAGTTTGTGACGAAATCTACATACTCAGATGTAAAAGAAAATCTTGCAATTTTTCTCAAAAATCGACTTCGAAAAATGTTGAGTATTTTGGTTTGAGTCTGTTGACAGCACTCAACATGAGTAATCCTTTGTCTATACACTTCATTTGTCTATGCCCATACCATAACTTACAGTTCTCCGAACTTTACAGTATGTATTACATTTTCATTTTCCAGGGCTGTGAGAGGGTTGCGCCATATTTTTTGGGTTCCGTCGTAATAGTGCAACATAATTTTCATCTCATCAGAAAATATAACGTCATCAAAGTACTTTAACGGGCTTGAAATCTTCTTAGTAGAAAATCTGATTCGTTCCTTTATATTTTGCGGGGAGAGAACTTTTTCCTAACCCTTCGTGATGAATACTTGTTATGTAATACTTTTCTGTCTTTTTCACGTAACACACATACTCCAAAATCGTTTTCAATTACAGAACCAATCGTTGTCTCTGGGTCTATTATTGATTTCATTAATTATTTAGCGATTTCTTCAAATGACAGATTTTGAAATTGAAAATTGAATAGTTATGACTGTACATCTCCATACACGACAAAATTCTTAATTGCAAATAAATCGAGGTAATATGCACAATTTTATTGCACTTTCATTGATTTGCAAACATTTTGTTATTACCAATAAGTCAGGTCCATACAGTTTTTAGTTGTTGTTATTTCTGGCCGATTTCTGAATTTATTCCCCTAATGTAGTCTTCAACAGCAACTCATTCGTTCAACAAACCCAACATTATTTATTGAAAGAATTTTTGTTTTAATTTTAAATTGAAAATCAAAATTTTTACAAATGCATCGTTTGTAATCATTTTTTCTAACTGGATTTTAACGAATGAAAATCTTTTGTGCGTCACCTGTTATGTGAAAACTAAATCAGGATCGGTTTGTATTTTTTGTTTATACCATTATCACCAACTGCGACATCTGTTGCAATGGAAGATAACAAATGTCTTGTCTTTCTATTATTTAGTGGTTTACAATAAAATAAGTGCGCCTAGAAGTAAACTACAAAATTTGAAATTATGTGTGATCGTTTACGGTATCAAGAAGTTATAACATTGTTATTTTGACACATGTCTTGCAGAGGGCCAACTAAGTGAATAAGTACGTAATAATAATGAAAAATAAGGATTTTTGTTGTTGTTATTTTTTGTGGTTCCAGGACGAATTTTCTAAAACCCGGCCTTATCTCGCACATTTGCATCAACAGTGACCCACTGGCTGGGCGTTGATGATGAGTCAGTCAGTCACTTATCACCAAGCTCATTTATATATATAGATTTGTTTTTTATATCCTTTCCGCATATGAAGTAGCGGGCACTTTGCTAGTACAATATAAGAGGACATTTTTAATGCTGTCATAGAAATTATGAATATTCATCAACTGACTAACATTCGTTGTTGAGTGTAATACTAATGTCAGTCATTCGGGTTTTTCCACTCACACTGCAATTTAAAACTGCAAATGTGTGTTTTTGGCCATCAATGTTTTAGAATCAATATTCAACAGAAATGGCTGAAATTTGGTATTTGGTGCGTGCCCGATGCTTTTTATTAAAGCGACAATATCAAATAGCATCAGCATCGCTAGCAATATTTTTGTGAAATTTGTTGCTACATGTTGCCGTTGTTCATTGTTGCTAAACATATTTCGAAGAAATATTAGCAGGCAAAGCTGCAATTATTCGGTGCTTTTGCTAATATGGCGTTAGCATTTTAAACCCTGAAATGAAATATAAATACAAACCCAAAATCCACAAAAAAAAAACACACCAGGGTAAGGCAATGTGTCTCCCGTGAGCGTAAATTTACTTTCGCTCACAACCTTTGTAGACTCTAACTGGTGTTGGCCGAGAGTAAACTAACACTCACGGGAGACCCATTGTATTACTCCGACATACACAGATTTATTAATGGTGGTGGTTTGTTTTATTGAAATGTATAAAAATACCAAACACAAAATCAACAACAGACGTGTTGATACATACAAATTGCAAATAAAAGAAATAGTGTCACACTTTTAGAGAGAAAAACATATAAAAACTATTAATTACAAAATATAGAAACATCTTTAAACGCTTCTCGTTAGTTGTAAAAAAATAAAACACATTCTCCTCAAAATTGAAATCATCAACGGGAAATCGGCATCTGAAATTAAATGATTATTATAAATAAATAATATAATGTAATAAATATATTTCAAATATATTCATGTATATGAAAAATACGCTGTGAGTAATTTTTTGAGTCGTGTTTTATTAACCATATTCTGACTTCACAGTGTGATAGAACACCAAAAATGAGAAGACACGTGTCTCGCAGTTTTTCCCTATCTCATCAACTTTTGCGGTTATAGGCCTCCAAAGGTTTCAGGCTTTGATGTAAAAAGGAAATCTTAGGTAAATTTTTGTGGTTGACGGTATCCTTAATTTTTGGCGGATGCGTATCTTTGGACCAGAGTCGGAGAAAAAAGTATAAAAATTGGATATTTTCAAAAGATTTTTGCTATTTTTACCATTAAGAACCGTTCATAGACATTTCGCATATTCCAGAAAGTAGTTTATTGAAGCCTCTGCTACACTATTGTGGTCGATTGTTTTCTTGAATTTTCAACGGTTTAATATCTATGGAGCAGAATCCTAAAAAAGAGGATAAAAATGGGAATTGTTTTGCTAGAAAGATATTTATTGAGATCTGAGGTACATTTTTGTAGTTGGTTGTTTGCTTCAAATTTGATTGGTTTGAAAGCTGTAAAACAAAACTTGAGAAAACATTTTAAAAGAAATTTGATCATGGCAATTTTGACCTTGCAGATGAAGCTTGATGGATTATATGTGTTCACAATTTTTGCTCTTTAAGGCAAGAGCTACAACTTTGCCTCCGAAATAAATTCAAATTTCCTAACGGTTTGGAAGATATAGTCCTGGCTAAATGACCCTTTCTACATCAAAGCCTCAAACCTTTGGAGGCCTATTACCGCAAAAGTTGATGAGATAGGGAAAAGCGGCGAGACACGTGTCTTCTCATTTTTGGTGTTCTATCACACTGCGGTGGCAGAATATGGTTAATAATTTTCGTGCTGTACAGTGATATATTAAAGGTATTGCCAATATTAAATGCAATTTATTCCTTGTCAAAATATTTTCGTTCACCTTTTTGATTCAATTATAAAATTTCCCATTATAAAATGTATTGGTCATTTAATTTACTAAAAAGCCCCATTTTTTTAAAGAAAATACTAACTCTGATTTATTCACTCACTTTTCCGTCGTGACGATTGTTGCTAGAAAACTGGAAAAAAGAACAACATAATTCATACAGTTTTTGTTTCCTTCCCTCTTCGCTTGCTACGTTGGTTAAAAACAACAAAGCACGAAACACACGTGTTTGGCCACATACACACCACCAAAGAACAAACAATCTTTGTTACCCTCCCTTCTTCGCTTCTGCGTCTTTATTACCCCATACGCATAGCTCTTTATTATAAAACAGCATTTTGCAGCCGCGAGAGCCCTGTTCTTACCCTCTTTGACCCATAAAAATATGTTCTAACATAAAAAATATGTTGGTACCAAAACAAATAAAATTGAGATATGTTACAAAATGTTGCAAACATATATTTGTTTGGACCCAAGCATATTATGTTTGGATCCAAACATATATTTGTTTGCAAGCAGTCAAAACATAAATTTGTTTGAATCAAAACATATTTCTTACATATATTTTTCTGCGTGTAGCCTCAACACCCCGCCGAAATGGCTGAAATATAGTAGTTAGTCTTCGTTGAGGGTACAAAACTTTCCACCTAAAATGTTTTGGTATAGGTCCACGTCTTTATATAGACCTTATAGAATGGTACCTCCCGATTTTCGGTATTTTGAAGGTCGTGGCCTCAAAATCCCACCGAAATGGCTGAAATTTGGTATTTAGTCTTCGTTTGGTGGTATAAAAGTTTCCACCTGGAAGTTGTGGATATAGGTCAACGTCTTAATATAGTACCTATTTTGAAGGATTTAGCCTCAATATCCCTCCGAAATGGCTGAAATTTGGTATTTAGTCTTCGTCGGGGGTATAAAACTTTTCAGCAGAAATGTGTCGGTATAAATCAACGTTTTTATATAGCCCCTATAAAATGGCACCTCCCGATTTTCGGTATTTTGAAGGATTTTGCCTCAATACACCACCGAAATGGCTGATATATAGTAGTTAGTCTTCGTCGGGGGTATAAAAGATTCCACCTGAAATTTGTCGGTATATATCGACGACTTTATATAGCCCTAATATAATGGAAACTCCCGATATTCGGTATTTTGAAGGTCGTGTCCTCAATATCCCCACGAAACGCCTTTGGTATTTAGTTTTCGTCGGGGGTATAAAACTTTCCACCTGAAATTTGTCGGTATAGGTCTACGTCTTCATAAAGCCCCCTAGAATGGTACCTCCAGACTTTTGGTATTTTGAAGGATTAACCTCAATATCCCACCGAAATGGCTGAAATGTGGTATTTAGTCTTCGTCGGGGGTATAAAAATTTTCACCAGAAATGTGTCGGTATAGGTCTTTATATAGCCCCCATAGAACTGTCATCGCGGATTTTCGGATTTCATTATGACAGGTACAAAGCATTCCTTGCAAAAAATCAGACAGCATACGTACACGTTTTGCCAAAGGCCCCTTGCAAGTGTACCACCCAATTTAAGATTTTTTGAAGATTTTTGAATTTTCAAAGTCAGCACAGGAAATGCATTGTTTTCCATACAACTGCCAATATCTCACGACCCATAAGGGGTACAGTAATGACTTTTACCTTGTTTCGTTAGGCTCGGTTATCCACACAATCCATGCAAAAGACGTTTAATAATAAATTTATCCGTTTGAAATGTATATCGTCACCTGAAATACCCATTTCAGGTGAAGATATGCAGATTCATTCAAGTGTCACGCAATTCCACAGTCAGCATATTGGTTTTAATTGGTATTTTGTGTTCCCAGAAAATAGAAAACTTTCTCGCAAAAAACATCCATGGATCGGTATTGCTCAAATGTATGTATTTCGAGGGGTTTTTGTCAAATTTTCGAACCGAGATTGCTGTGATTTGGTATCGTGTTTAGTCAGGGGATAGAAAGAGCAACGATGAACTCATTAAAGAGTGCTGCTGCAGTTTCCTTCAGAAGTAGGTTTAACTTGGTATTTTGGAATCTCAGTGAGTAGAAACACTCCATACAGTATTGATTATCATTAGTTAAGATATTATTCTCCTACATGGAACTATACTTAATATAGAGAAAGAGTGTATCTATTATATAAAACTCAAATGGCGTTTGTACGTAAATCAAAAACTCTACCAATTTTATTTTTTAGATACCGCGAAAATTTGCAAAAATATATTTTTATGAAAGTTAATTGTTTCCTCACATTTCGTTGGAGGCTTTCGTTGTCGACTTATTCGAAATTACGCCAATCAATGGTGTTAAATTTCCCGTGTTTCGTGCTTCAAAACATGGATTGGAGGTATACTAAGTTTGATTTTCCGTTTGTAACGCATTGAAATTTGCGACCCTATAAAGTATATATATTCTCGATCAGCGTATAATTCTAAGTAGATTTAGTCATGTCGGTCCGTTCGTATGTTGTAATTACACTAACTTCCGAATAACCTGAGATAGAGGGCTGAAACTTGGATCTGTACTTAGATAAAGGTCGAAAATGGGCTACATCTGTCTACGTTTTGTTATAGCCCTTATATACTGTACCGCCTGATTCCAGATATTTTGACTGTTTTAGCCAAATTTTCTGGCCAAAATAGCTATAATTTTTGGGCATAAGAAAAAAATTGTGATTTTTAACCTGGAACCTATCTCTGAAATTTACTTGGTTTTCCATAGAAAGTCCTAATTCGCTTTGCGTCGTTTCACTTTGAGTCCATATTCAATAATTACTATTACACAATTAAATCACATTTTTATTCAGTTATGGAAAGGCTTCGGGTTCTGGCGGCTTTCAAAAGATTTCGTTCTTCTTGCAGACCCGTCCAAAGTCTTAGGAGATATATAATTTTCATTAAAAGCTCTATCAAAAATGTTGAGATGGGCGAACTGATGGACATCGAATTGACATTTTATGCAGATTAAAAATATGTTTACTAGGGTCATACATTTGTTGTATTTTTTTACAAACATCGAAAATATCACATAGCATTTGTTGTAGAGGGGTTGCAATAATACACGCATTGTTACTATATTATATATATTACTGGATATGTGCGTATATAGAAGATTAAAACGAGATCCTACTTATAACCTACAGAACAAGAACAACAAATTAGTCGAAAAATTATTTAAAATGAATATCATAAACATCAACGAAAAACGGAAAATGACGACAAACACAGCGGTTGCGCCAAGGATTTACGGCCTCCCTAAAATACATAAAGAAGGGGCGCCTTTAAGACCGATTTGTTCTTCCATAAATTCCCCAACATATGAGCTCTCTAAATATATGGTTGAAATTTTAAAGTACTTGACGAAGAATTCTGTTTATAATATCAAGGACGCGCTGGAGTTAAAAGACAGAATCAAAGATACGAAGATTGAAGAGGACGAAATATTATTATCATTTGACGTCATATCACTATTTCCTAGCGTGCCTATAAATCTAGCCTTAAAAACAATCTCAGAAAAATGGAACATAATCAAAGAACACACACAAATACAAAAGGACCACTTCATTGAAATACTGACTCTTTGTATAAAAGAATCTAGATATTTCATGTATGATGACAAGGTGTACCAACAACAAAAAGGACTTCCTATGGGATCTCCAGCGTCACCGATTATTGCAGACATTGTAATGGAGGAGTTATTGGACGCTACGAAGGAGAAATTGACGATAAAACCGAAACTAATAATCAAATATGTAGACGATCTTTTTTGTATTGTAAAGAAGTCAGAAATTGAAAACACGCTAAAAACATTAAACTCCTTCGATAAAAGTATACAATTTACACACGAAATAGAAGAAAATGGAAAATTACCTTATTTGGACGCGGTAATAATCAGAGATGACAAGGAATTAATATTAGATTGGTACCAAAAGCCGACAGCATCAGGACGATTGATCAACTTTTACTCTAAGCATCCCAGACGAATAAAGATAAATACAGCCATAAACTTCATTGACAGAGTTCTTAACATAAGCGACAAACGATTTTATAAGAACAAGTAAAAAAGTATCAGTCGGCTTTGCCGACAGAGATATACCCTCAGCCTGTGCAAATGAAACACTTTTTTCACAAAAAACTTATGTACTTAGGGAGTTTCAAAATGTTGGTCTCGTATGAACTGACAAAAATGTTGATTAGGATTATAGTTCAAAAATTTTGCTGAAAAGGTACTTAAAGGAATGGACCGACATAGACCATGGGGGTGCCATAGGGGTTTTTTACACTCTTCGGGGTGTTTTCTCAAGAAGTATGGACTTGCCCCTGAAACAACTTTTGCCATCGTAATTGAGGCACCGAATGTAAGTTGCTTCAACAAAAATCAAAGTGATTCAATAGCAGTTCTTAAAGTGAACTTATCCAAAATTTTGTGTGGGAGGTACGGGATGGAGTGGACAAATATAGTCCATATTCGAACCTGATCTATATCTGGTAGATATAGAGTTATCGTGCGCACAATTTTTCCGAATATTTTTGAACTTTTGTGGGGTAGGTACCTGAAGGAGTGGACCGATATGGCTTATCTACGAACTTAAAGTAAGTTTGGAAACAATATTACGAAGGCCAAATTTTGGCAGGAACCGGCATTTCCGTTCGAGAATTATCTTGCGCTTCCACCCATAAACATGGTGTAATAGTGTTTGTTTTTCAACTTTCAGGCTATTTTTTCAGGAAGTATGGACTTGCCCCTGAGGAAACTTGTACCTTCGTATAGGGGACAGTGAATACAAGATGGTACAACAAAAACCAAGGCGATTCGAAAGCAGGTCCTAAACTGAACTTTTCCGAAATTTTGTGTGGGAGGTACTCGAAGGAGTTTACCGATTGAGTCCATATTGGAACCTCATCTAAGTCTGGTAGAAATTTCATAATGTGCAAAGTATGGACCAAATCGGTTACTCCCTTCAAGAGTTATCGTACGCACAAATTTTCCGAACATTTTCGAACTTCTGTGGGGGAGGTACCGGAAGGAGTGGACCGATATAATCCATCTTTGAACTTGATCTAAGTTTGGACAAAATATTACGAAAGCCAAATTTTGGACCGAATCGGCAGATCCGTTCGATAGTTATCTTGCGTTCCAACCACTACACACGGTGTCATAGGGTTTTTTGTAACTTTCAGGCTATTTTCTCAGGAAGTATGGACTTGCCCCTAATGAAACTTACAGCGTCGTATAGAGGACAGCAAATACAACTAGTGTAAACAAAAATCAAAGCGATTCGAGACCAGGTCCTAAACTGAACTTTTCCGAAATTTTGTGTGGGAGGTACCCGAAGGAGTGGGTCGATTGAGTCCATATTGGAACCTCATCTTAGTCTGGTAGAAATTTCACGACGTGCAACGTATGGATCAAATCGGTTACTCCCTTAGAGAGTTATCGTGCGCAAAATTTCGCGACAATTTTTGAACATTTGTGGGGGAGGTACCTGAAGGAGTGGACCTATATGACCCATCTTCGAACTTAAATCGAATCTGGACAAAATATTTCGATACCCAAAATTTGAACCGAATCGATTGATCCGTTCGGGAGTTATCGTGCGCACCAGCCAGACAGACAGACAGACGGACAGACAGACAGACAGACAGACAGACGGACGGACATTGCTAGATCTACTCAAAATTGTCTGAAACGGATATCGTACAAACATACTTGGGGTCTAAAACCATTATTTCGATGAGGCACATTTTTGGTCGTATCAAAGTGTAAATACCCTCTTTAGCCTAAAGGCTGAGGGTATAAAAATGAAGAAAGGATTCGAAGTATACTATCGAAGAACGATTTCCCGAAGATGACCATAAATGAGTTATTCAAATACGCCTTAAAGAAAACCACCAAAGAAGAAAAAGTGGGGAAACTATACAAGCCAATAACGTATATACCTGGACTATCAGAGAGACTATGTAGTTCAAATATCTACAATAAGGACACACACCAGTTAGCATTTAAATCTAAAAATAGTGTCAATAGCCTATTTAGCAAAACAAAGTCCAAAATAAATAATGAAGATAAGTGCAATGTAGTTTATAAGATAGGTTGTAATGGAGACGGAACCAACATATGCCAAAAGGTATATGTTGGTACAACTAAAACTAAACTTAAGACTAGGATATCAGGACACAAATCGGATCAGAGAGCAGACGAACCACTCGAACAAAAGACGACGCTTGCAGCACATTGCACTATAACTGGACATAAACCAAATTTTAAAGACGTTAAAATATTGACACAAGAAAATAATTATAAGAGGCGGTTCACTTTGGAAATGTTAAATATAATAAATGTTCCAAACGATAAAAGAATGAATTTTAAGACTGATACGGACCACTGTGCACATATTTATAGAAACTTAGTTCATAAGCATAAGCTGACAAAAACTTAGTTTAGCATCGACGGTGTAACAAACCTGCCGCTTTTCTCAACAATGTAAAAATTTGTGTTATAATTACGTTATTTCCATTTGTTAATTTTTGTCATTTGCAGTATTTCCCTGAAGATGACTGAAGAATACAGTCGAAATATTGGAATAATAAAAAGAAAATAAAAATTAAAACCCCAATTCTTTTAATTTTGACTTTAAGCCAAAAGAACCAAAACGAATAAAACTTAAAGACAAGTCAACAATAACAACACATTAAGTACGTTTATTTAACAAGAGATAACTTAAGACTAACAACAAGTAAAAAGTCGTTAAGTTCGGCCGGGCCGAACTTTTTATACCCTCCACCATAAAATAGTCTTAATTAAAATGGAATAATTAGGGTTCTTTTACAATTTTACGTGGAACAACTTTCGACAATGTATAGATTCCTAATGCCTCCCACTATTTCTTAAATTACACTGTGAACACAAATGTTGGGCAGAGATATCTCCTTTTGGAGATGAAAGCCCTTGGTGTGTATATATTAAAAACCCCGAAGGACAGATGCGCCGTGAGTCGAACTTCAGCGTTATGGCGTGATGAAGTTTTTGCAAGAGACCCTGTAAGCCATCATGAATTAGCATTATATCTTTGTTTGTTGTTTTTGTAGAGCACTTAAGCAATAGTGAACAAAGATATAACGCTAATTCCTGATGGCCCACAGGGTCTCTAACAAAAATTTCATCACGCCATAACGCGGAAGTTCGACTCACGGCGGATCTGTCCTTCGGGGTTCATAATATACTCACCAAGGCCTTTCTTCCCCAAGAGGAATTTTCCGTGCCCCAGACTTTCACCTCCATTTTGTTGCACAGTGTTATCTAATCTAATCTAATCTAAAAAAATGTGTTCAGCGATGTGAAAGGTACCACATACGGCGCTATATCAAAGAGTCAACCTATCTTTAAATTTTTTGGCGGAAAAGTTGTATAGCTGCAGGGAACTTCAAGAGTCAAATTGAGGGTAGTTTCATCAAAACAATGTAGACCCTCAAAAATGGACCCATGTTGACGAATTTTAGTGAAGAAATTTCGTGACCACTGAAAATTCCCGAAAATCGGGTGGTACAGTTATATGGGGGGATATACAAAAACATGGACCTATATTGACGATTATTTTTGAATAGACAAAATTTTAGCTTAAATTCTCAAAATACCGATCATTACAGCTAGTTCGGTTAAAAATTGCAGCTAAAATTCTCAAAATACCGAAAATCTGGAGATACCGTTATATGGGGGCTTTACCAAAACATGGACCTATGTTGACGATGTTTCGTTGGAGATGTTTTATGACCACTGAGAACTTCAAATGTCAAATTACAGCTATTTCGCTTAAAAACTGTAGCAAAAAGTCTCAAAATACCGAAAATTGGGAGGTACCGTTATATGGGGGCTATACTAAAACATGGACCTATGTTGACGATGTTTGGTGGGATGTTTTAAAACCACTGAGAACCTCAAATGGCAAATTACAGCTAGTTCGGTTAAAAATTGTAACTAAAATGCTCAAAATAATGTATATCGGTAGGTACCGTTATATGGGGGCTATACCAACACATGGACCTATGTTGACGATGTTTGGTGGAGATGTTTCATGACCACTGAGAACCTCAAATGTCAAATTGCAGATAGTTCGGTTACAAATTGTGGCTAAAATTCTCAAAATACCGAAAATCGGGAGGTACCGTTATATGGGGACTATACCAAAACATGTGCCTATGTTGACGATGCTTGGTGGAGATATTTCATGACCACTGAGAACCTCAAATGGCAAATTACAGCTAGTTCGGTTAAAATTTGTAGCTAAAATTCTCAAAATACCGAAAATCGGGAGGTACCGATATATGGGGGCTATACCAAAACATGGACCTATGTTGACGATGTTTCGTGGAGATGTTTTATGACCATTGAGAACCTCAAATGTCAAATTGCAGAAAGTTCGGTTAAAAATTGTAGCTAAAATTCTCAAAATACCGAAAATAGGGAGGTACCGTTATATGGGGACTATACCAAAACATGGACCTATGCCCATATCCTTTGGGATATAAGTTTGTTGATCACTAGGAACCCTAAGTGCTAAATTATAGCTAATTCGGTCTGCAAATGTGGCGAAGAACGTCAAAATACCTCAAATCCGGAGGTACCGTTATATGGGGGCTATACCAAAGAGTGGACCGGTATAGCCCATCTTCGAACTTGACCTGCCTATGGAAAAAAGACCCTCAAGTGCAAAATTTCAGCACTCTATCTCAATTATTGCGGACGCTAGAGTGATTACAACAGACGGACAGACGGACGGACAGACGGACATGGCTAGATCGTCTTAGAATTTTATCCTGATCAAGAATATATATACCTTATAGGGTAGCAAATTATTAGTTCGATGTGTTACAAACGGAATGACAAACTTAATATACCCTCCATACTATGGTGGAGGGTATAAAAAAGGAATGAAGGAATGAACAATGACATTTCATGAATATATAAAGTTGCCAATAGGTATAATATAAAATAGGAATAACACAGTCTACCACGCTTAATTGAGATCATTAAAACGTATTTCTACTAGAAAATATAAGATATGAATTTGAAATTTGACATTTGAATTTGAAAAAGTGAATTGAATTACATCTATGTAATTACATTAATCGATTTCTTCGACATAATCTCTAAAAAAGACACACTTAATGATGATTTGAATTGTTGAATTGAAATGATTTTGAATTGATTCTCACACTTTATATTGATTTACCATGCTTTTGAAGGTTGTGGCCTCAGTATTCCTCCCAAATTGCTGCAATTTTATATTTAGTCTTCGTTGGGGGTATACAACTCTCCCCCAGAAAATTTTCGCTACAGGTACACGCCTTAATATAACCTCCATAGAATGGTACCTTCCTATTTTCGGGATTTTGAAGGTTATGGTCTCAATAATCCATCGAAGTGGCGGAAATTTGGTATTTAGTGTTCGGTGGGGTATTTAACTTTTTCCTCTAATTTTGTCGCTATAGGACCACGCCTTTATATAGCCCCATCTCCTGATTTTTTGTTTTTCCAACATTATCTTACCGAAATATAGGGAATTTGGTCTTTAGTCTTCTTTGAGTCTAAAAACTTTCCGCAGGAATTTGTCGGTATAGATCGACGAATTTGCTGAATCTTGCTATTTAGTCTTCTTCGTAAGCGAAAGGAAACTAATTGTTCGATTTTACTCCAATACAACTCGTGCTGAATGGTATAACAAGTTCGGCCCGGCCGTTCTTACCTGTTGTAGCTAGCGTTTTAATTTAAATTTTTAGAAAGAATTTTAAAAAATAGCGGCTGTTTCAATATGTGCCGTTTGTGATGATGCAAAAATACTCCTGAAATGTCTCAATGGATTCGAGAAAAAGCAAATCTATTTTACATAATTGCAAACATATTTTTTGAAATAATAGCGCTTATGCTTACAAAACAATGTATTAAATAATTACAACAGCATCCAGACATTGTGAGAAATAAAACGGAGCCTATGTCGTGAAGGTCGGTGCTATAATATCCCAGTTATTTCAAAATACTAAGAAAACTAGCAAAGTGCCCGCTACTTCGTATGCGTTAAATATATAAAACAAATGAACAATATATAATATAGAATGGTGGAAACATTTTGTGTAGTAATACGTACCACTTTAGTTCGATTTTTGTCACGCCTACACATCAAGAGCAATCCACATTTTTTGAGATATTTTAATTGAGGTTCTCAGCGCAAATACGGCCTAACCCAACAACCGCCATCCTCATTTCTAGCTCTATCTGTTCCCCCAATTATAGAACTATTTAGTACCTTACTTGTAAATATATACATACGAACCTCCTCCTATTATTTCAAAATTCCCATTACACAATAACAAATTGTACCAAATCCTGTGCCATTTACAACTTTTTACGTAGATTTATGGCACATATTTCTTAAATCGGACGTTATAAGCAAATGATAACAATAATCTTAATTCCAAATCTCACGAATCCAGATCTATCCGTTCATCCAATACAAAATTGTACCATACATGGAACCATTTCGTACCCCTAAGTGTACCTAATTCCACATTTTAGGATTCGAGCGCTATAATTTCACCTAAATCCTAATTGTACAAAATGTAGTACTTATTGTAAGTACGCATTTCTAAAACTAAGTACGCATTTCCAAAACTAACCCCAACAGTAATATTAACTCCAAAATTCAAGATTCCAGCTCTAACCGTTCGCTCAAATCCAAGTTGTAGCATATCTCAATCCTACACTCCAACAGTAATATTAATTCCAAATTTCTTGATTCCAGCTCTACCCGTTCGCTCAAATCCAAGTTGTACCAAATTTAGTACCGTTTAGTACTTTTCGTACATATAAGTAAGAATTTCCAAAACTTCATCAATCCTACACCCCAACAGTAATCTTAATTCCAAACTTCAAGATTCCAGCTCTAGCCGTTTGCTCAAATCCAAATTGTACCAAATTTAGTACTTTTCGCACTCATAAGTACGAATTTCAAAAACTACTTCTATATCTCAATCCTACACTCCAACAATAATCTTAATTCCAAATTTCTTGATTCCAACTCTATCCGTTCGCTCAAATCCAAATTGTACCAAATTTAGTACTATTTAGTACTTTTCCTACCCATAACTAAAAATTTCCAAAATTTTATCAATCCTACAATTCAACAGGTATTTTAAATTCAAAATTGGGGATGGCAGCTACATCAGATCACCAAAATCCAAATTGTACCAAATTTAGTACCATTTAGTACTTTTCGTACCCATAAGTACAAATTTTCAAAACTACCTCAGTGCTATGTTCAAACGATAACTCAAATCCAAATTTGGTTCCATTTAGTACTATTCGTATCCATAGTACGAATTTCTAAACCTACCTCTATCAACACTTCAACATCAATTTTAATTCCGAATTTCACGATTCCAAATGTATCCTATCACTGAAATCCAAATTGTACCAAATTTAGTACTATTTAGTACTTTTCCTACCCATAACTACAAATTTCCAAAACTTTATCAATCCTACACTCAAACAGTACTCCTTATTCCAAATCTCGGGTTTCCAGCTATATCCGTTCACCCAAATGCAAACTGTACCAAATTTGGTACCATTTAGTACTTTCGTACCCATGAGTACGAATTTCTACAACTACCTCAATCCTACACGCCAACAGTAATCTTAATTCCAAATTTCAGGATTACAGCTGCATCCGATCACAGTAATCCAAATTGTACCAAATTTGATACCATTTAGTACTTTTCGTATCCAAAGTACGTACTTCCAAACCTTCCTCTTTCAACACTCCATCAGTAATCGTAATTCCGAATTTCAGGATTCCAAATGTATCCGATCACATAAATTAAAATTTGGTACCATTTAGTACTTTTCGTACCCATAAAACTAAAAATTTCAAAAACTTCATCAATCCTACACACCAACAGTAATCCTTATTCCGAATCTCTGGATTCCAGTTCACCGTTCACCCAAATCCAAATTGTACCAGATTTGGTACCATTTAGTACTTTTCGTACACATAAGTACAAATTTTCAAAACTACCTCAGTGCTATGTTCAAACAATAAGCTTAATTCCGAATTTCAGAATTCCAGATACATCCGATAACTCAAATCCAAATTTGGTACCATTTAGTACTATTCGTATCCAAAGTACGAATTTCCAAACCTACCTCTATCAACACTCCAACAACAATTTTAATTCCGAATTTCACGATTCCAAATGTATCCCATCATTGAAATCTAAATTGTACCAAATTTAGTACTATTTAGTACTTTTCCTACCCATAACTAAACATTTCCAAAACTTTATCTATCCACACTCCAATAGTACTCCTTATTCCAAATCTCGGAATTTCAGCTATATCCGTTCACCCAAATCCAAATTGTACCAAATTTGGTACTATTTAGTGCTATTCGTACCCAAGAGTACCAATATCCACAACTACCTGAATCCTACACGCGAACAGTAATCTTAATTCCAAATTTCTGAATTACAGCTGCATCAGATCACCGTATTCCAAATTTAGTACCATTTAGTACTTTTTGTTCCCATAGTTCAGAATTTCCAAACCTACTTCTATCCAACACTCCAAAAGTAATCTTACTTTCGAATTTCAGGATTCCAAATGTATCTGATCACCCAAATCCAAACTGTACAAAATTTGGTACCATTTAGTATTTTTCGTTGCCATAAGTACGAATTTCCAAAAGTATCCCAATCCCACACTCCAATAGTAATCTTAATTCCAAATTTCACTATTCCAGCTCTATCCGATCACTTAAATTCATATTGTACCAAATTTGGTACCATTTAGTACTTTTCGTACCCAAAAGTACGAATTTCCAAAATACTTCTATCCTACACCCCGACAGTAATCCTAATTCTAAATTTCAGGATTCCAGCTCCATCCGTTCCCCCAAATCCAAATTGCACCTTATTTGGTACTATTTAGTACCTTTCGTACCCATATGCACGAACTTCGAAAACTACCTCCATATCTCTAACCTACCCTCCAACAGTAATAGTAATTCACAAATTTCAGAATTCCAACTTTATCGGTTCGCCTTAATTCAAATTTTACCAAATTTAGTACCATTTAGTACTATTCGTACACATGAGTGCACATTTACAAAACCACCTCCTTGTATCAACTCATCTTTCTAACCTTGATTTGCATTCCAAATTTCAAGATTTTAGCTCTATCCGTTCACGTAATACCAAATAGTACTAAATTTAGTAACTTTTAGTACTTTTCGTACACTTATAGTTCGAATTTCCAAAAACCATTTGGTACACCTTTCTAACTCACCATCAGTGAACCTCATTCCAAATTTCAGAATTCTAGCTCTTCGCGTTTGCCTAATACAAAGGGTACCCTATTTAGTACCTTTTAGTACTTTTAGTACAGTTCTAGTTCGAATTTCCAAAAATCCAGCCTTATCTGACACCTTCGGACCAAGAGTGACCCTCACCCAAAATTTCAAGATTCTAGCTTTAGCCGTTTGGTCTGGGCGTTGATTATCAGTCAGTCAGTCAGTCAGTGAGTCAGTGAATCAGTGAGTCAGTGAGTCATCATTACTGAACTCTTTTATAAGTATAGATATAAGGAAAGAAGTAGATAAGTAGATACAACTACCAAAAAGTACTATAAAAACCCATTATTTGGTAATGATTTTTTTTTGGGTTTATCTAAAATTATGTGTTGTGGGATAATTTTGAATAAACTCAGATGAAGTACGACTTTAACCATAAAAGGTGCTTTGATATAATTTACATATTTGTTGTATTCTGAAATCTATAGTAAAATTTTATGACGAATAACTGCGTAGAATATTTTGATCTGATATGATAACATTTGGAAGGCGTTCAAAAACTCCATAAAAGGGACAAACAGATCACTTTGATAAACCGCATGAATGTTAATATTTTTAATAAAAACATGTTCCACATTCTCCTCAGTAATGTTGCCAAAGACACTATATAACAAAAATACAAGTAATCCAAGAAATCTTAACTCGAATATTTTGAAGAAAAAAAAAAAAAAAAAACTGGAAATGGGAACTTGCCCGGCCTACTAACGTTACTTCGCGACGTAAACTTAAAAACGCCTATATATATATATATATATATATATATATATATATATATATATATATATATATATATATAATCTTTAATAAAAATTTATCAAAATGTGATACAGGGATATGAGGTCGTAAAAAAGGCACTATATGTTTATACCCTCAGCCCTTAGGCTAAAGAGGGTATTTACACTTTGATACGACCAAAAATGTGCCTCATCGAAATAATGGTTTTAGACCCCAAGTATGTTTGTACGATATCCGTTTCAGACAATTTTGAATAGATCTAGCAATGTCCGTCCGTCTGTCTGTCTGTCTGGCAGGCTGGTGCGCACGATAACTCTCGAACGGATCAATCGATTCGGTTCAAATTTTGGGTATCGAAATATTTTAAGTTCGATTTAAGTTCGAAGATGGGCCATATAGGTCCACTCCTTCAGGTACCTCCCCCACAAATGTTCAAAAATTGTCGCAAAACTTGTGCGCACGATAACTCTTGTAGGGAATAACCGTCCATACTTTTCACATCGTGTAGTTTCTACCAAACTTAGATGAGGATCCAATATGGACTCAATCGGTCCACTCCTTCGGGTACCTCCCACACAAAATTTCGGAAAAGTTCAGTTTAGGGCCTGGTCTTGAATCGCTTTGATTTTTGTTTACGCAAGTTGTATTCGCTGTCCTCTATACGACGCTGTAAGTTTCATTAGGGGCAAGTCCATACTTCCTGAGAAAATAGCCTGAAAGGTACAAAAAACCCTATGACACCGTGTGTAGTGGTTGGAGCGCAAGATAACTCTCGAACGGATCTGCCGATTCGGTCCAAAATTTGGCATTCGTAATATTTTGTCCAAACTTAGTTCAAGTTCAAAGATGGATTATATCGGTCCATTCATTCCGGTACCTCCCCCACCAAAGTTCGAAAATGTTCGGAAAATTTGTGCGTACGATAACTCTTAAAGGGAGTAACCGATTTGGTCCATACTTTGCACATTATGAAATTTCTACCAGACTTAGATGAGGTTCCAATATGGACTCAATCGGTAAACTCCTTCGAGTACCTCCCACACAAAATTTTCGGAAAAGTTCAGTTTAGGACCTACTCTCGAATCGCCTTGGTTTTTGTTGTAACATATTGTATTCACTGTCCCCTATACGAAGGTACAAGTTTCCTCAGGGGCAAGTCCATACTTTCTAAAAAAATAGCCTGAAAGTTGAAAAACAAACCCTATGACACCATGTTTATGGGTGGAAGCGCAAGATAATTCTCGAAATGTCGATTCCGGCCAAAATTTGGCCTTCGTAATATTGTTTCCAAACTTTCCAAACTTCGTAGATAAGCCATATCGGTCCACTCCTTCAGATACCTACCCCACAAAAGTTCAAAAATATTCGGAAAAATTGTGCGCACGATGGGTGGGTTAAAATTTCTTTTTGAGATGAAAGCCCTTCGTGAGTTTATTAAGAACCCAAAGGAAATAGGTCAAGTTTCTGAGATATCGCGTGATGAATTTTTTGATATTTCCCCTATAATGCATGGGAAAATAGCTTTATATCTCTCATTGGCGTTATTTTAGCTTTGTTTGAGTCAGTCAAACCTGGCAAATCTTTTTGTAGAATATTTCATTCAATTCCTTTCATATCCTTTTCGTCCTTTATTTCTTGAACCGTAGTAAATGTATCACAAGATGAGATTTTTCAACATCCAGATATTCTACAAAAATGTTGCTCAGAAAATTTTAGGTACGGTTCTCTTTGGAAACTAATCAATATTTTCCCGTTTTCACTGCCATTTTTGATGTTTACTCCGTCTTGGTTCAGAAAAAAACTATGTTTGGTTTTTCTGTATATTCGATATTGGTTATTTATTGGTATGTAGACTTAAAAATTGGTTATTGCTTATGTAGACATCTGGGGTGTTTTTGAAATATTTAACAAAAAAACTCCTGTAATGAAGAACATGTTAATAAAAAATTTTCATGAAGGACAGATCCGGTTATCTCAATTTTTGAACCGGATATTCCGACATTAAAACCGATTTTTGAACCGGTTTTAAGTTTATATGCATACCATTACAAAGCTTATAGAGTTGTCAATCAAATGAAATTAATTCGTTGATTGAAACTTTGCTAGTTACAGTGCTAGAATAAAAAACCCCGTTTTATTGAACCGATTTTAAGAAAAAATATCGCTACGCGCAAATATGATGATCAAAGGCTGCGGGGGCGAAGCATTCCTTTTGGCGATGAAAGTCGATGAAGATAATATGTCGAAGCCGGAAGGACAGTTATGCCGTAGGTCAAACTTCTGAGTTATGGCGTGGTCAAATTTTTGTTTTGTTCTTTTTGTCATGCATGTAAAGTTCGGCAAGAAAGAATTCATTTCGCTATAACACAGAAGTTGTATTTTCAAAACGAAGCACCAATACCGCAAAAGAGAGATATGAAGCAATTTTCCCATGCATTATAGGGGAAAAATCAAAAAAAAAATCACGCGATATCTCAGAAACTTGACCTATGGCGAAAATTTCCTTTTGAGTTCTTAATATACTCACCAATGGCTTTCATCTCCAAAAGGAATTTGAGTTCCATTTTGTGTCACAGTGTAATCTTTGCAATTTTTTTTATATAATTTTTCTTTACATTTAACCATTATTTCCAGCCATTACTCAGAAACTCATTGAAAATTGTCAAAAACTGGGACACAATTTTATACACTATGTTGGCCCATATCCACAATTTGTAACTGGCGATCCTGAGACTGTACAAGATATTCTAACATCAAGATTAGTATTGAATAAGGGCAAAGTGATGTATATGGGATTAGATCATGGTCTAGGCAATGGCTTATTGAGCATGCCAGGTAAGAATCGATTGTGTTAAATTTTGATTAGAATAGTTAAGAAATATATATATTATTATTTATTATAGCAACTCAGTGGAAACATCATAGAAAACTAATGGATGCTGGTTTTAAATTCTCCAAACTTCTTGAATTTGTGTCTGTCTTTAATAAAAAAATTAAACGATTATTTGCGGAAATGGATGGATGCGATATTATGGAGGATTCCTACAATATTCTGGTATATTGTCGTGAATTTACACTAAGTACTACAGCTGGTATGAGTAACTATGTAAATTAAAAAAAAAATAATAATTATGACCTTATGTGTTTTCTCAACCACAGAGACAATGCTGGGACGAGATTTGGATAAGAGCGCAGACATTAGGTCGAAAGATTATGCTGAACATATGGCAAGGTTAGACCGAAAAAATCCGCATGCTACATAGTATTTTTGTCTGCTTTCTCCAGATGCACTCACACATATATGTATATTTACATATTTTTCTAGCATCATGGAATACATTTCGGATATTACCTTTAATGTGTTATATCAATCGAAAGAGATCCTCAATTTAGCCGATTTAACCATATTTAAGAAGGAACGAAAAATACTGGATTTTTTTAGAAAGGAAGTTGATTCGGTAAGTATGCCGCAACCTATAGATAGTGCATCGTTATGATATTTATAAACTACCTTATTTGTCGAATTTTTGGAGGAATTATCCTAACTAGTAAATAACAAGTAAAAACGCCGTTAAGTTCGGCCTAGCCGAACTTGTTATACCCTCCACCACTAGTTGTATTGAAGTAAAATGGAATAATTAGTTTCCTTTCGTGTATGAAGAAGACTTTATACTAAATTTTAGCAATTTTGGTAAAACAATATGAGGCACCATTCTATGAAAGCTATTTCAGAACGTCGATCCATACCGTCAAATTTCTGACCGAAAGTTTTTAGACCCAAAGAAGACTAAATACCGAAAATCGGGAGATATCGTTCTATGGGGGCTATATGAAGGTATGGACCGATACCGACAAAATTCTGGGGGAAAGTTTTATACCCCCAACGCAAACTTAATAGCACATTTTAGCCATTTTGGTGTGATAATGAATCCAAAACCTTCAAAATACCGAAAATCGGGAGGTACCGTTCTATGGGGGCTATATGAAGGTATGGACCGATACCGACAAAATTCTGGGGGAAAGTTTTATACCCCCAACGTAGAGTAAGTACCAAAATTCAGCCATTTCGGTGTGATAATGAAGCTAAAACCTTCAAACTACCGAAAATCGGGAGGTACCGTTCTATGGGGGCTATATGAAGGCATGGACCGATACCGACAAAATTCTGGGGGCAAGTTGTATACCCCCAACGTAGACTAAGTACCAAATATTAGAAGTTTCGGTGTGATAATGAAGCTAAAACCTTCAAACTACCGAAAATCGGGAGGTACCGTTCTATGGGGGCTATATGAAGTCATGGACCGATACCGACAAAATTCTGGGGGCAAGTTGTATACCCCCAACGTAGACTAAGTACCAAATATTAGAAGTTTCGGTGCGTTAATGAAGCTAAAACCTCCAAAATACCGAATATCGGGAGGTACCGTTCTATGGGGGTCTATATATATGCGTAGACTTATACCAACAAATTTCAGGTGGAAAGTTTAATACACCCAACGATAACTAAATACCAAATTTCAGCCATTTTGGTAGGATAATGAAGCTAAAACCTTAAAAATACCCAAAATCGGGAGGTACCGTTCTATGGGGGCTATATCAATACCGAAGATCGGGAGATATCGTTCTATGGGGGCTATATGAAGGCATGGACCGATACCGACAAAATTCTGGTGGAAAGTTTTATACCTCCAACGTAGAATAAGTACCAAATTCCAGCCATTTCGGTGTGATAATGAAGCTAAAACCTTCAAAACACCGAAAATCGGGAGATACCGTTCTGTGGGGGCTATATGAAGGCATGGACCAATACCGACAAAATTCTGGTGGAAAGTTTTATACCCCCAACGCAAACTTAGTACCAAATTTCAGCCATTTTGGTGTGATAATGAATCTAAAACCTTCAAAATACCGAAAATCGGGAGGTACCGTTCTATGGGGGCTATATGAAGGTATGGACCGATACCGACAAAATTCTGGGGGAAGGTTTTATACCCCTAACGTAAACTTAGTACCAAATTTTAGCCATTTTGGTGTGATAATGAATCTAAAACCTTCAAAATACCGAAAATCGGGAGGTACCGTTCTATGGGGGCTATATGAAGGCATGGGCCGATACCGACAAAATTCTGGGAGAAAGTTGTATATACCAAACGTAGACTAAGTACTAAATATTAGAAGTTTCGGTGCGATAATGAAGCTAAAACCTCCAAAATACCGAACATCAGGAGGTACCGTTCTATGGGGGCTATATGAATGCGAGGACTTATACGAACAAATTTGAGGTGGAAAGTTTAATACACCCAACGATAACTAAATACCAAATTTCAGCCATTTTGGTAAGATAATGAATCTAAAACCTTCAAAATACCGAAAATCGGGAGGTACCGTTCTATGGGGGCTATATGAAGGCATGGACCGATACCGACAAAATGCTGGGAGAAAGTTGTATACCCCCAACGTAGACTAAGTACCAAATATTAGAAGTTTCGGTGCGTTAATGAAGCTAAAACCTCCAAAATACCGAATATCGGGAGGTACCGTTCTTTGGGGGTCTATATAAATGCGTAGACTTATACCAACAAATTTCAGGTGGAAAGTTTAATAACCCCAACGTAGAGTAAGTACCAAAATTCAGCCATTTCGGTGTGATAATGAAGCTAAAACCTTCAAACTACCGAAAATCGGGAGGTACCGTTCTATGGGGGCTATATGAAGGCATGGACCGATACCGACAAAATTCTGGGGGCAAGTTGTATACCCCCAACGTAGACTAAGTACCAAATATTAGAAGTTTCGGTGTGATAATGAAGCTAAAACCTTCAAACTACCGAAAATCGGGAGGTACCGTTCTATGGGGGCTATATGAAGTCATGGACCGATACCGACAAAATTCTGGGGGCAAGTTGTATACCCCCAACGTAGACTAAGTACCAAATATTAGAAGTTTCGGTGCGTTAATGAAGCTAAAACCTCCAAAATACCGAATATCTGGAGGTACCGTTCTATGGGGGCTATATGAATGCGAGGACTTATACGAACAAATTTCAGATGGAAAGTTTAATACACCCAACGATAACTAAATACCAAATTTCAGCCATTTTGGTAAGATAATGAATCTAAAACCTTCAAAATACCGAAAATCGGGAGGTACCGTTCTATGGGGGCTATATGAAGGCATGGACCGATACCGACAAAATTCTGGGAGAAAGTTGTATACCCCCAACGTAGACTAAGTACCAAATATTAGAAGTTTCGGTGCGTTAATGAAGCTAAAACCTCCAAAATACCGAATATTGGGAGGTACCGTTCTTTGGGGGTCTATATAAATGCGTAGACTTATACCAACAAATTTCAGGTGGAAAGTTTAATACACCCAACGATAACTAAATACCAAATTTCAGCCATTTTGGTAGGATAAGGAAGCTAAAACCTTAAAAATACCCAAAATCGGGAGGGGAGCTATACAAAACGTGGACCGATATATCCCATTTTCAATACCAACCATCCAGCAAGTAATAAAAACTTCTGTACCAAACATTGACTCTCTATCTTTAAAATCGCGAGCTGTATCTTGATTTCAACAGACAGACAGACGGACGGACGGACATGGTTAAATCGACATAGAATTTTATGCTGATCAATAATATACATATATATTTTATAGGGTCTCCGACGTATAGTTCGATGTGTTACAAACGGAATGACAAATTTAATTATACCCTCCATATGGTGGAGGGTATAAAAAAGAATTGAGCAAAGGCTATAGACGGGACGTGGCCGAATAGGCGATACCCTATACCACTACCCCTGTGCATAACTGAACCAAAATAATTAATTTTTGTCATTAAAAAACCAATAAGGAAAGGATCAAAGTCGGGCGGGGCCGACTATATGATACCCTACACCACTGTGAATATGTAAAATATATATGGAAGCTATATCCAAATCATAACCGATTTCGATATAATTTGGCACATTTATTTCCAGACTTAATTCAGTCACACAATCCAAATATCATTGAAATCGGAATTATATATCGTGTTTCCTTTTGTATGTTACATACAAATGCACAAAGACATGACACCCCTTACCACAGTGTGGTGTAGGGTATAAATACTTCAAGATATTAAAATTGGGATAGCTCAGCGAATTGTGCAATAACTCTGATAATTTACCGACACAGATATCCGCATTGGAAATAAAATTCCACAAATTAGAAATTGGGATATCTGGGCGTCTTTGTCTATATCTCAAGCATTTGACCACTTTGGTAACACAAATAGGGGTTACTTTAACCCAGATAAAGCCAATGGTCGTTTAAACGCCACAAAAAATGGTTGCAAAAATTGACGTAAAACTCTGGTTTTTTTCGAATATTTTTTGTGGTTTTTTTTTGCATTTTGTTATAGTATTGTCTGTTATCTGTCACTTCACGCTTATAAAGCTTCATTTGACCTATGCATTTCCACGCAATTGGCCTAAAACCCAAGTTATTCGACTTTTTTGTAATTTTCGACTTTTGATGAGAAATTTAAATATACGATAAAAAATCATAAATGTTAGAATCATATAAAGTCAGGGATTTGTTAGTAAGAATACACGTATATTACCCTCCAAAGTTTTTGGCACTTTTGAAGGAAGGCCCGATTGCAGGAAAACTATACGTTTTAGAGACAAAAGTTATTTATTAAAAAACGCTTAAAAAGACTCAAAAATATAATTTTCATAAACAATTTTAAGTTTTCTCGCAAAAAAATTCTCGGCGCTTAGTGGGTTAAACCTCAGAATGTTATAATTGTCCATATTTATATTAGGCCATTTTCCTTGCGGCAATTGTCAGTTTGAAGGGGAGGGAGGTGAGTCATATGGTAACTCTTTGCCTCTCAACACCCTCTCTCACCGATAAATTGACAATTGCCGCAAGGAAAATTGCCTAATGTAAATATGGACATTGTTCTTTTGTTGAAATTCACCTTACCAAAGTACACAAAAACCTACTTTGCACCTTTGTAAAGGTGAACGTTTCTTCTTCTGTCGATAGGCTTTGCTTCTGGAATAATCCTACGTTGAAATAGTGGTCTAGGGTATAAACGTATGCTTTATTGTAAATGTGATATTTTCTTCTTCTATTGACAGGCTGTCCTTTTGGAATACCCCTACTAGCAGCGAACATATTCGCATAAGACTATATACATGATTTTCGTTTTGCATGGATGGCTTCTATTCACTACCCAGCAAAACTTTGGATCCGGTAGTCATTACGTAACCCTTTACAAAGCAATGTAAACAAGCTTCTTTTCGCATTACAAGTAATCTGAAAAGTAATGGGTTACTTCTTAAAAATTTACAAGGTAAACCTACTTACTTTACTCCTCCCTAAGTAATGACGACGGTGGCACAGTGAGGGTGTGTCCGGCTATAAATCCTAGGGTTGTGTGTTCAACGCTCACCGTCGGCACGCGATTTTTTTTAATTAAAAAATAACAGTTCGTGGTGCACATGTGAACTGCACATTTAAGTTTTCGTGTGCGTGTCATAGTGTGTACTCGTAGTGTCTTTGGCAAGAAATCAGAGGGTTCGTGGGTTCAATTCGGGCAGACAGCGAAATAAAATAAAATAAATCAACTGTCTAAAAATAGATTTTTTTCACCTTACTTTTCAACTTCTAGTGGCCACAGAATAACTAGTTATTCTAGTGGTCATAAAATAACTACAAACTGTGTGCGACATGCCATTGCACAGTGGATCCACCCATTGGCCAAAAATAAAAAAATAAATGTCAAAATTTTGGTACAACATCTGGCAACTCTGACAGCTATGACATGGACCTTTTTCAACATATATAAATTTTTGTTTCATTCGAACGCGATCTTCTTAAGAATAGCTTCAAAAGTCAGAACATTTGACTAATATTTTTTGTTGTGAGTACAATCTATATTTTAAGTGCAAGTAAATGTATTCAAAATATCGCGAAACTAATACGTATAGCAAAATATTATAGTGGATTTTGAAGGGGGAGGTAATAGCTTAATTTTCATTAAAAAGAAGTGCTTTAGCGTGTTGTGGAATTCTAGTTAGCTGCATATTTTCTTAGTGTATTTTGTAATGCCAATTCGACCATATACCTACATTTGACCTAAGGTTTTAGTAATGATGCCCACCAGTGCCCACCTCGGGAATAATTTTCCAAAGTAGTTCATGGGTTAAAGATTATTCAGTATTAAAATCAGCTGCCATCTAGTGCCAGACTATAAATGGTGGGCCGCTGACTAAAGCTGCCCTAGAATAGGGTTTCTAAGGATATATTAGCATAGAACTCTGTTATCTGACCACGTACATTAACATAATTGGCTTCAGTGGCAAGATGAAGAAATCTTCTTCCAAATTTGTCTTACGTTGGCGGTACGTGCCATCCAGGAAGAACGCTATAAGATCTATATTAAAAATTTTACGAATTTTCAGACAAAAGTTTTGATTTTTTTTAATCCGCTAAATTGGTTGGAGATTGTTTTGTTTTGGAGATAATTTTGTTTCCCCAAGCCTATTTTTGCATCATAAGATAATCGGGACCTTTGTTCATGTCATTTTGTATTAACAGCATAAAACAATTCTTACCGTATACCCCCTCCCGAGGGGAAAGGGGGAGAATGTTACGCTCGTGGTTTCTTAAAACACTCTTCGCAGCAGCACAAAGCTGTAACCAGCGCATTGGCTTGATATTTACACGGAAAATATTTTTGGCCACTTTCTCCATACAAGTGGATCCACTGTGCATTGTAAAAACAATGGGGAAGAAAGGGGGTTTGAGAGTAGTTACGGCTGCCAAAAATCCCTTACGAAACCCATGATTTTGGGAGGACTTTTTTTGCGGGGTAGGAACTCAAAATTAGTTGGAAAATTTGGGGACTTTGCCAAAAATTGGACCGACATGACCCATTTTTTAAGGTCTCTATCAAATTTGAATGCTTTGTCTTTAATATTGGGAAGTACACAGTAAAAATATTTCAAGAACTTTTACATATTTTCGGTCGTGATGTAGTTTTTTATGCCCTCAGAATTTATGCTAACGAGGGTATACGATACACTTTCATACGGGAAAAATGTGCCTCATCGAAATAATGGTTTTAGACCCTTAAGGCCTGCGTACATAAGCTGCCTTGCCTGATTGCCTTGCTTTCCTGCTTCATTTCTGACATAATAAAAATAAAAGAATAAAGAAGTCCGAGCAAATTTCGAACTGGGTTGCCCTTTTCTTTTTTATTCTTTTATCAGAAACAAGCAAGGTAAGCAGGCAAGGCAGCTTATGTACTCATCCCTTAAGTATGTTTGGGCCAAATGGGTTTCAGACAATTTGGGGTCGATTAAGCAATGTCCGTCCGTCTGTCTGTCTGGCTGGTGCGCACGATAACTCTCGAACGGATGAACCGATTTGGTCCAAAATTTGACTGGCATTCACTGCCCCCCATATAGCGGTATAAGCTTCATCAGGGTATGTCGATACTTCCTGAGAAAATAGCCTGAAAGGTACAAAAAAGCCCTATGACACCGTATGTAGTGGTTGGAGCGCAAGATAACTCTCGAACGGATCTGTCGATTCGGTCCACAATTTGGTCTTTGTAATATAACAAATATAATATAACAAACTTAGATTAAGTTCGAAGATAAACCATATCGGTCCACTACTTCAGGTACCTCCCCCACAAAAGTTCAAAAATGTTCGGAAAAATTGTGCACACTATAACTCTTGATGGAAGTGACAGATTTGGTCCATACTTTACACATCCTAAAATATCTACCAGATATAGATCAGGTTCGGATATGGACTATATTTGTCTACTCCATCCGGTACCTCCCACACAAAATTTTAGATAAATTCACTTTAAGACCTGCTCTCGAATCACTTTGATTTTTGTTGAAGCAACCTGCATTCGCTGCCACAATTACGGCAGTAAAAGTCTTTTCAGGGGCAGGTCCATACTTCTTGAGAAAACAGCCCGAAAGTTGTAAAAAACCCCTATGGCACCATATGTAGTGGCTGGAGGGCTTGAACCGAATATACATATTATTATGTTTTTGCAGGCTTACTTACTTACTTACTTAGCTGGCCCATTACAGAACATTTGTTCTATAGGCCGAACTAAGAAGAGATCTCCATTTCTCTCTATTTGTTGCTTTGCACACTGGAATACCGCGCCTTGTCATCTCATCATCCACTTGTTTGCGCCATCTATTCCTTGGCCAGCCAATTCTGCGTGCACCGCCATGTGGCATGTATTCATACGCCTTTTTAGCGGGTTCATCATCGCTCATTCTTATGATATGGCCTAGCCAACGCAATCGCTGCATCTCGATACGTTTAACAATATTGATGTCGTTGTATAGCAGATACAGCTCGTGGTTCATGCGACGTCGATATTCACCGTCAACGCAGATTGGTCCGTAGATCTTTCGAAGAATTTTTCTCTCAAACACACCAAGCACTGCCATGTCTGCTTGCGCAAGTACCCAGGCTTCGGAGCCATACATCAGCACGGGTAGTATCAGTGTTTTGTAGAGCGTTATTTTTGTTTGACGAGATGTGGCTTTGTTTTTAAACTGCTTACTTAATCCAAAGTAGCATCTGTTGGCCAATACAATTCTTCTTTTTATTTCACAACTGATGTCGTTTGTTGTGTTGACGGAGGTGCCGAGGTAGACGAAGTCTTTTACTACCTCAATATTATAGGAACCAACTTCCACAGTCGGTCCGAGCTCAATGGACGCATTGCGCGTCGACACCATCAACTTGGTCTTCTCACCGTTTACCGCCAGACCCACTTTAGCAGATTCTCCTTCGACCTTTATAAAGGTATCAGTTACTTCTTTTACTGATCGACCCATGATGTCTATATCATCAGCATAAGCAAGTAACATGTGACTGTTGGTGTAGATTGTGCCACTTCTTTTGACGTTTGCCTCTCGTATAACCTTTTCTAGCAGGATGTTGAAGAGGTCACACGAAAGGCTGTCTCCTTGTCTGAAACCTCTTTTGGTACCAAACTCTTCGGAGAGGTTCTTTCCTATTTTAACTGAGGACCTCGTGTCAGTTAAAGTCATTTTACAAAGCCGGATGAGCTTTGCGGGAATACCAAATTCAGACATGGCTTGGAATACCTTTGAGCGCAGCGGACTGTCGAAGGCTGCTTTATAATCGACAAAAAGGTGGTAGGTGTCGATCTGCATCTCTTGGGTCTTCTCCAGGATTTGCCGCAGGGTAAATATCTGGTCAATGGTGGACTTGCCAGGTCTAAAGCCGCATTGGTATGGTCCAATAATCTCGTTGACCATTGGCTTTAGTCGTTCGCACAATATCCCTGACACGATCTTGTAGGCAATAGGGAGTAGACTTATGCCCCTATAGTTAGAGCATACAGTCTTATCTCCCTTCTTGTGGACGGGGCACAGGATACTCAGGTTCCAATCGTCGGGTACTCGTTCTTCCTGCCAGATGGTGCTAACTAGCTGATGAATACACCTTATCAGCGTGTCGCCTCCGGTTTTGAACAGCTCGGCTGGTAAGCCATCGGCCCCTGCTGCCTTATTATTCTTCAGCCGATTTATTGCTGTCTTTACCTCATCTTGGCTGGGCGGTATACATTCAATACCATCTTCTGGGATTGGGACTGTGGTATCTTCGTCGTCTTCGCTGCTATTGGATACCAACAGATTTGAAAAATGTTCTTTCCATATCCTGAGTACACTATCTGTATCAGTTACCAAATTACCTTGCTGGTCTCTACAGGAGGATGTGCCTGTACCAAAGCCATCAGTTTGATGCTTGACTCTTTGGTAGAATTTTCGGACTTCATTCTGGCTCCTGTACATCTCGATTTTTTCACACTCCCGCTTTTCCATCTCTCTCTTTTTCCTGCGGAAGAGACGTTTCTCCTCTCTCCTTTTCTCCCTGTATCTCTCTCGTGCGCTACGCGTTGCTACGGATTGTAAAGTAGCCTTATATGCCGCATTTTTCTCTTCGGTGGCAGCACGACACTCCTCATCATACCATGGATTCCTTGGTGGAGGTCTCTGGTATCCAAGTATGGATTTTGCGGCTGTTTGCATGGAGTGGGCAATGCTTTGCCATTGCGCTGATATGTTATCGGGATGAGGAGGGCTTTGATTAAGCAATTGGGCTAGTTGAGTGGAATATGCTGTGGCTATCTGTTGTGATTGCAGCTTACCGATGTCTAACTTTCGTGTTGTGTCTGTTCGTACTTTGTTTGCTACGTTTAAGCGGGTGCGTACCTTTGCTGCAACAAGGTAGTGGTCCGAATCAATGTTTGCGCCTCGGAACGATCGTACATCCAACACGCTCGATGAATGTCTTCCATCTATCACAACATGATCAATTTGGTTTCTTGTTTTCTGATCTGGAGACAGCCAGGTGCCCTTATGAATATCGAGATGATTAAATCTGGTACTGCTAACTACCATGTTTTTTGCAGCTGCAAAGTCTATCAGTCTCATACCATTGTCAGATGTTTCACTGTGGAGACTGAATTTCCCGACTGTTGGGCCAAAGATATTCTCCTTTCCATTTTTGGCATTAAAATCGCCTAGAATGATTTTAATGTCATGGGCAGGGCAACGGTCATATGTTTCTTCTAAGCGCTCGTAAAATATATCTTTGGTCTGTTCATCCTTTTCTTCAGTGGGAGCATGAGCGCAGATAAAGCTGATGTTGGAGAATTTAGCTTTTATTCGAATTGCAGCAAGTCTTTCATTCACTGGAGTGAAGCTGGATACAAGATGTTTTAGTCTCCGACTAACTACGAATCCACAACCAAACTCATGCTTTACGTCATGGCAGCTATAATACAGTGCGTCACCTTTAGGTGTTGTTGTGACGCCTTTCCCAATCCATCGTATTTCCTGTATGGCAGTAATATCGGTCTTGTACTTTTCAAGTACGTCTGCCAATGCGAAGACTGCACCTTCTCTATAAAGAGTGCGAACATTCCAGGTGCAGATTCGCAGATCATGGTCCTTAAAACGTTTGCGGGGTTCGTCAACTTTAGAGGGGTTTGTTTTTCTTTTCTTTCGTTTTTTCATAGTAGGCTGTTTTTTCTAGGGGAGGGTTACTAACCCGACGCCCAAACCCAAGTTTTTAACGTTCTTATGGGTGAACGCGCGGCACATGTTAGCTCACTACCTTTAACGGGTGTTAAAGGCAGTTCCCCAGGTGACACCACGGGGAGGTCAGTGTCCACTTGGGATGAAAGAGGGACCAAGATAAATCCTGGGCTTTGCCATGTTAAAACCGGCTAGTGTGATAAAAAGCCCTATCTATGATATCCCCGCAAATTTTTGAGCTATCTATACTTTTGTCGGTGCATACGGCCAAATTTTTTAAAACCACCCTTAAGTTTTTTTTTTTTTTTTTTTGGGAAAAAAACAATATCTCAATCCACACATGCTGAGGGTATATCTCTGTCGGCAAAGCCGACTGATACTTTTTTACTTGTTCATACTGTACAGGTACCACACATAAGATACATGTGCAGTTTATAATTTCCATCCGAAAGCCACTATTTTTTCAAAAATATGTAAGATTTTCATGAGATGCAAAATCACTTTCCTATTTTTCTCGATATTCCACTACTTGCTCTCATATTTTCTCTCTTGTTTGGTAAATGCTCTCAACTTTGTTCTCGTTTTCTTTTGAATCGTATTGGCAATCTATCAACAAACCACACCACACACATACACACCACAACAACATACCTAAACTACCAGTGTTGTTAGTTAAATGACAAATCAAACAACTATAGAGCGTTTGGTGTCGAAAAAAGAAAGTTCATATAGTCAAATACTTCGCAACTACAAATTTGTAATTTCTTT
This sequence comes from Musca autumnalis, assembly GCF_047663935.1. Classification (NCBI taxonomy): domain Eukaryota; kingdom Metazoa; phylum Arthropoda; class Insecta; order Diptera; family Muscidae; genus Musca; species Musca autumnalis. The sequence continues at coordinate 153,047,293 of NW_027411866.1, read as the reverse complement.
ATTATAAAGGCAACATCTAATATCTCAACCTAGTGCTGATACACTCAACACGTATCTACATATGGTTCGTATTGTTCTGATATGTTCACAAGACGATAACAACTACAGAGAAAATCATTAGATGAAACGCCCGCTGGCGCGATGGGCTAGTTCGGCATCGGAAACTCGTCGATTCTCAGTGTTACAGTAGTTCCACTTCTGACCCCTCACAGTGCAATCAACTGTAAACTTTAACATGGGGATGTCATAAGGAGGTAACCAATTGACACTCTATGCATTACCTGTAGGTGGTATTGTACTAGTTCCAGGTTTACAGTCATATATCAGTTTATTTATAAAAAAAGTGTTGGGAAATAGTCACAACAGACGCTTCGTCGTTTACTTGGGGATATATAGGTGTCAATTGGTTCCCTTCGCATTACTTATGGGTCAATTGTGAACTAGCACCACTTACCTCTAGTTTAGGACTATTTAAATTGCGACAATTGGGATTGCTACCGGGTAGAGAGAAGAAGAGGTCGATGTGCATATTTCCTTCGTATTCCTTTTTTATACCAGAATATGAATAATATGTACGAAGATATTCAGTCCATCAACACTAGCTTCTGTTATTGGATGCTTCATTTATATTAAAGTTATGAAGAAAATGTAAATGTGAATTATTTATACAACTCGTCGTTTAAGTTAAGTTAATTAAGTCGCAACTGACGCCTCCTCGTTTACTTGGGGATAAAAAGGTGACAATTGGTTCCCTTCGCATTACTTAGGGGCCAATATTTGTACTAGTACTGATTAGAACTAGTTCTGGACTACTTTAATTGCGACAATTGGAATTTTCGTCGCAAGCGGGCGGTAAGTTACAATAATACAAAATAAAAGAATTAATAAAAGTATCAAAATTTGTCTCTGGTTTGGTTGGTGGTGTGTGGTGGGTTAGTCAATAATAACAAAAACAACAACTCACCAAAATTGCTTTTTTTTAATCTCTCAGAAAAAAACAGTATTTTTTTTTGCTTTATGAAATGCGTTCATGAAATGCAGAAATTTGAACCTTGGTTATGTTAACATATACATATAAGCGGCTTTTTGCTTACAAAAAAACTTGCTTGCCGATGGTGAGCGTTGAACTCACTTTTTTCGGTTGAGTAGTCGGACACATACAACTTTCCAGCTGAAATTTGTCGTTATAGGTCCACGTCTTCATATATCCCCCATAGAACGGTACCTCCCAATTTTCGGTAGTGTGAAGGTTGTGTCCTCAATATCCCACCGAAATGACTGAAATTTGGTAGTTAGTCTTTGTCGGGGGTATAAAACGTTCCACCTGAAATTTGTCGGTATACATAGGTCCACGTATACGTCCAGTACCTCTCGATTTTCTGTATTTTGAAGGTTATGGCCTCAATATCACACCGAAATGACTGAAATTTGGTACTTAGGGTAAAAAACTTTCCCCCTGAAATTTGTCGGAATAGATCCGCACCTTCATATAGCGTCCATAGAACTGTACCTCCCTATTTTCAATATTTTGAAGGTTTTAGCTTCATTAACACACCGAAAAAGCTGAAAGTTGGTATTTAGTCTTCGTTGGGGGTGTACAACTTTCCACCTGAATTTTTTCAGTATAGGACAGAACCTCCCGATTTTCGATATTTTGAAGGTTCTGGGGATATTAAAATTCCACCTGAACTTTTACCATATATGCCCTCATCGTCAAACGAAACGGCTGAAATTTGGTATTTAGTCTTCGTTGGGGATATAAAAGTTTCCAAAGGAAATTTTTCGGCATTGTTCTAAGTCTTAATAAAGCCCCCTCGTAATTGTCGGTATTTTGACTCCAATAGTAGGCCGGGGCGATTTGAAAACCTTAATGAGCCCTTCGCGTTTCTGATTCCTGGGATTGAACTGAGCAAAAAAGTCCTCTGGACCATATATCTACCGTGAAAATCGAGCCTCCCGATTTTAACTTTAAGTTTTTTATTGACGTTTTTTGGATATTTTGGCATATAACAGCCAAACCATTGAGATTTTCGATTCAACACAAATACAAAAATTTTAGCCAAGACATTAGTTGAAAACTCTCTAATACATCGCATAAGCATTGGAACGATCCTTCAGGCAGTTTTGGCCTTAAGAATGTGCAAACTTTTCGGAAAATGTCGATAAATGACATTGTGCTACATAACTTGACCAGAAAATTATTCAAGCGTTCTGATGCAAAATTCCATCGTGTTGGGATCCATGGATAAAGAAAATGCCTTTACTTGGTTTGGGTCACTTCGTTTTATTTTTTTATAACAGTAAAAGTAGTGAAAATCTGAGTTTCTTATATTTTCAAATTTAAACGGGCATATCTTATTTTTTCCACAACGGAATTCTTTTGATCCTTCTTCCTTATAAAGGGGCGAATAATATCTTTTAAATAAGCTATTATTTGTTCAAATCGGTTAACAAATGGCTAAGTTATAGTGGTTTATGTCTGAAAAAATGTAATGTTTTCAAAAATGTTATGTTTTTTGTTTTGTTCAAAATTTATTTTGAAAATTGTGAGTAACTAATTAATTAAGTAATTAATTAAGCCAGACTATTTTGAAAACAAAAAAAAACATAAATGGTGTAAATTTATTGTTTAGTCTTCTCTGGGGGTATAAAACTTTCCACCAGAAGTTTGTCGGTAGGCACACGTCTTCACATAGACCCCCAAGAACGGTACCCTCCGATTTTCGGTCTTTTGGAAGCTTTAGCCACATTATAGAACCGGAATAACTGAAATTTGGCATTTAGTTTATGCAGGTACAAAACATCCCTTGCAAAAAATCAGTATAGGTTTACCTTTTGGTATAGCCCCCCGTATAAGCGTAGCCACCATTAAAGGTTTTTTGAAGATTTTCGTCACATTTTTTACCAAATTATTCGTTGATTGGATCTTTGTGTTCCCAGAAGATAGAAAATTTACTCGCAAACAAACTGTCCATATATATCCAGGTTTAAGTTTAGCTGGTATTACCCAATTTTATGTATTTCAAGAGTTTTTTTTTGTCAAATTGTCGAAGCGAGATTGCTGTGTGTTGCACGGAGTTCAAAAGCTCAATTCGTTTCCATGTTTTGGAAACAACTACGATGACCATAAGAGCTCTTTTGAAGGGGGTATTATCAGTTGGGATATACTACTCCTGCAATAAGAGACAGTGCTTAGTACTTTCACAAACGAAAGGAAACAATTAGTTATTCACTACAATAAAGTTCGTGGTGGAGTGCATAAAAAGTTCGGCCTGCCCGAACTTAACTCCTTTCTTACTGGTTATTACTGTTGTTTATCCATAAACTCTATTATTTTCAGACATATCGATACAATTCAAATGAACTTCCACATGATCCACAATATTTGGAGAATTTCGATTGCAATGTTGCCAAATATGTAAATGAAAACATACAAAATAATGTACTTGACAAGGATCTTGCCGTAACAAGTATGATGCATTTATTTGGTGCGGTAGGTTATTACGAACGTCAGTTATACATACACATTTAGATTATTAAAATAATGAAATACATTTTTTGTTTTTTTGTCCAGGGCTTTGAAACCACTTCATCCACAATATATTTCATAATTCTTATGCTGGCCATGCATCCGGAATACCAGGCAAAAGCCTATGCAGAAATATGTGACTTGCTTCCCGACAAGAATGATGACGGCGAGTTTGAAATGACATATGAACACATCACACAACTCTCCTATCTGGATATGTTTGTAAAGGAGACTATGCGCCTATTTCCTACAGTTCCGCTTATCGCCCGCACCATTGTTGGTGGAGATTTTAAACTGAGTAATGGTGTGGTAATACCTGACAAACTAGATGTATTTCTAAATATTTACAATCTACATCGTAACAAGGATGTATGGGGACCAGATGCGGACAAATTTAATCCTGATAATTTTCTACCTAGTAAAGCGGAAAAACGTCATCCATATGCATTTATACCATTTGCCAAGGGATTGCGATTTTGTATAGGTAAAACTATTGCATGATGCATCGTAATTCTTGTTTTTAAAGAATTTAATTACATATTATTTTTATTTTTTCATTTTATTTTCCAGGAATGCGTTACGCTGAGATGTCGATTCGTGTCGCCGCGGCTAAACTAATCAAGCGCTATAAATTTTCAACAACAGCCAAAGTAGAAGACCTAGTTTTTGAAAATCGCGTATCATTACAATTGGCTAGTTTTCCTCCACTTACCATTGAAAGGAGGAGACAAGGTCCGGAATAAATTATTATTAACAACAATAAATTGTTATTTAACATTTAACACTGTTGTTTGTTTGCCAACGTCGAATCCCGAAGTAATAAATACCTGTTTTTATACCCTCAGCCTTTAGGCTATGAAGGGTATATACACTTTCATACGGGCAAAATGTGCCTCATCGAAATAATGGTTTTAGACCCCAAGTATGTTTGGACGAAATGTGTTTCAGACAATTTGGAGTCGATTGAGCAATGTCCGTCCGTCCGTCTGTCTGTCTGTCTGGCTGGCTGGAGCGCACGATAACTCTCGAAGGGATGAACCGATTCGGTTCAAATTTTGGCTTTCGTAATATTTTGTCCAAACTTAGTTTAAGTTCGAAGATGAGCTATATCGGTCCACTCCTTCCGGTACCTCCCCCACAAAAGTTCGAAAATGTTCGGAAAATTTGTACGCACGATAACTCTTGAAGGGTGTAACCGATTTGGTCCATACTTTGCCCATCGTGGAGCGTGTACCAGACTTAGATCAGGTTTTAATATGTACTCAATCGGTCCACTCCGTCGGGTACCTCCCACACAAAATTTTGGAAAAGTTCAGTTTAGGAACATCTCTCGAATCGCTTTTTTGCTTTAGCAACTTGTATTCGCTGCGCTCCATACGACGGTATAAGTTTCATCAGGGGCAAGTCCATACTTCCTGAGAAAATAGCCTGAAAGTTGCAAAAAACCCCTATGACACCGTGTGAGGAGGTTGGAGGGCAAAATAACTCTCGAACAGGTCTGCCGATTCGGTCCAAAGTTTGGCCTTAGTAATATTTTGTCCAAACATAGTTTAAGTTCGAAGATAAGCCATATCGGTCCACTCCTTCAGGTACCTCCCCCACAAAAGTTCAAAAATGTTCGGAAAAATTGTGCGTACGATAACTCTTGAAGAGAGTGGCCGAATTGGTCCATACTTTACACATCCTAATATATCTACCAGATATAGATCAGGTTCAAATATGGACTATATTTGTCCACTCCATCCGGTACCTCCCACTCAAAATTTCGGATACATGTTCACTTTAAGACCTGCTTTCGAATCACTTTGATTTTTTTTGAAGCAACCCCTATGGTACCATATGTGGTGGCTGGAGATCCATTCTTTTTAGTATCTCCTCCGCAAAACTTTTGATATTAAATCCTAATCAACATTTTTGTCAGTTCAAACGCCCAAAATTTTTAAAACTCCATAAATACATGCGTGTTTTGGAAAAAAATTGTTTCAAAATACACAGGCTGAGGGTATATCTCTGTCGGCAAAGCCGACTGATACTTTTTTACTTGTTTTTGGTATGTTAAGGACAATCGGCGGCACAGGTATTAATTATTTTGTAATGAGCCAGTAGACACTTTATCTTTTATTTTCTGAAGAATTATCCCATTATTTTTTCGCTACTGCTAATGTAGTAGGTTGCTTGTTTACTAGGGTAATGACTTTTCTACTTTTTCTCAAACATTTTCCCTTTTTATACCCTCAGCCTTTAGGCTAAAGAGGGTATTAACACATTGATACGACCAAAAATGTGCCTGATCGAAATAATGGTTTTAGACCCCAAGTATGTTTGTACGATATCCGTTTCAGACAATTTTGAGTAGATTTAGCAATATCCGTCCGTCTGTCTGTCGGTCTGTCTGGCTGGCAGGTGCGCACGATAATTCTCGAACGGATCAATCGATTCGGTTCAAATGTTGGGTATTGAAATATGTCCAGATTCGATTTAAGTTCGAAGATGGGCCATATAGGTCCACTCCTTCAGGTACCTCCCCCACAAATGTTCAAAAATTGTCGCAAAACTTGTGCTCACGATAACTCTTGTAGGGAATAACCGATTTGGTCCATACTTTGCACATAGTGTAATTTCTACCAAACTTAGATTAGGTTCCAATATGGACTCACAATTTCGAATCGCTTTAATTTTTGTTTACGCAAGTTGTATTCGCTGTCCTCTATACGACGCTGTAAGTTTCATTAGGGGCAAGTCCATACTTCCTGAGAAAATAGCCTGAAAATTACAAAAAAACCCTATGACACCGTGTGTAGTGGTTGGAGCGCAAGATAACTCTCGAACGGATCTGCCGATTTGGTCCAAAATTTGGCTTTCGTAATATTTTGTCCAAACTTAGTTCAAGTTCAAAGATGGATTATATCGGTCCACTCCTTCCGGTACCTCCCCCACAGAAGTTCGAAAATGTTCGGAAAATTTGTGCGTACGATAACTCTTGAAGGGAGTAACCGATTTGGTCCATACTTTGCACATTATGAAATTTCTACCAGACTTAGATGAGGTTCCAATATGGACTTAATCGGTAAACTCCTTCGAGTACCTCCAACACAAAATTTCGGAAAAGTTCAGTTTAGGACCTGCTCTGGAATCGCCTTGGTTTTTGTTGTACCATCTTGTATTCACTGTCCCCTATACGAAGATACAAGTTTCCTCAGGGGCAAGTCCATACTTCCTGAAAAAATAGCCTGAAAGTTGAAAAACAAACCCTATGACACCATGTTTATGGGTGGAAGCGCAAGATAATTCTCGAACGGAAATGCCGGTTCCGGCCAAAATTTGGCCTTCGTAATATTGTTTACAAACTTAGTTTAAGTTCGTAGATAAGCCATATCGGTCCACTCCTTCAGGTACCTACCCCACAAAACTTCAAAAATATTCGGAAAAATTGTGGGCACGATAACTCTTGATGGGAGTGACCGATTTAGTCCATACTTTAGACATTCTCATAATATCTACCAGATATAGATCAGGTTCGAATATGGACTAAATTTGTCCACTCCATCCCGTACCTCCCACACACAATTTTGGATAAGTTCACTTTGTTGAAGCAACTTACATTCGCTGCCTCAATTACGATGGTAAAAGTTGTTTCAGGGGCAAGTCCATACTTCTTGAGAAAACAGCCCGAAGGCTGTAAAAACCCCCTATGGCACCTCATGGTCTATGTCGGTCCATTCCTTAAGGTACCCTTTCAGCAAAATTTTTGAACTTTAATCCTAATCAACATTTTTGTCGGTTCATACTAGACCAAAATTTTGAAACCCCCTAAATACATACGTTTTTTGTGAAAAAAGTGTTTCAATTTGCACAGGCTGAGGGTATATCTCTGTCGGCAAAGCCGACTAATACTTTTTTACTTCTTTCATTCAATCAATTTAAGGGGGGACAATACCACATTCAGGTACACTGAAAGTAAAAGCTTCATCAATGAAATTTGTCTTTGATGTTGACCAACGTAGAGCTTCATTGAATAAACAAAAAAGTTTTATTGAAGTAAAATTAAAGAATTTGTTCATTAATGCAATGAATCTTCTTCATTGATGCCATGAAACGTTTTCATTAATGCAATGAAACTGCAATGCAATGAAACCTCTTCATTAATGCAATGAAACTTCTTCATTAATGCAATGAAATACTTTCATTAACATAATGAAATACTTTCATATATATAATGAAATACGTTCATTAATATAATGAAATACTTTCATTAATATAATGAAATACTGTCATTAATACAATGAAATACTTTCGTTAATGCAATGACATATTTTCATTAGTGTAATGAAATAAAGCCTTACGTTGGTTCAAAATCAATGATACATTTCATTGATGTAACGTACGATTTCATTTATGTTATGAATTCGTTTCATACTCATGTAATGAATAAAAATTAAGTCAATGCTAAATATGTTTAATTCATTTTATTGCAGTTAGTTTTGACCATGGATACAACACGTCATTTTTAATTCCTCAGGTATTAACTACATACAGTAATGATACCATTGGTCGTTGTCATCTGTAAGTAAAATTGAAAGAATAAGCACTTTGTTAACAAAATAACTGGTTTTCTACACAATAACTTACCTTCATATTTTGCCGCTGAGTCATCCCCTGTGTACGTCCATGATGTTGAGATACAACATAGAAAATTCGCATAAAACAACTGTACACATTAAAACTACGTGAAAGTGTTTTAATTTAATATTTGTATTTTTTTCACATTAAACACTCATACCTACTTTCAACAAAGTTTATGATCTTATTGGACGTTGTCACCAGTAAGTAGAATTGAAAATCATAAAAAAATGTTAATGTTTTATTTGTCTTTTGTCGCTGGAAACCAAACTGTGGCATTTTCTCCGTCATTCCACTCTTCTTTAGATTTTCTATTGCTTGCATCTATTACAAAGAAAAAAACAAAATAAATGAAAATTCATTAAATAAACAAATGAACACATAAAATTTACCAGAAATGCCCAATATTTACATACGGTATAGTCTCGATAATCCCGACAACGCGGTAATCCGGACAACGCGGTAATCCGGACACTAGAATTTTTTACATTGTAGACTCGGTAATCCGGACATCTCATATTTTTCGTGCCTCGATAATCCGGACATCAATATTTTTTCCTATCTTGAGCATTATATTTTTATTTATTTCATTGACGGTTTCGTTCTAAGCAATAGCAATTGGTGTATAAATAATAAAAATTAAGTTTTTTCGGTCCACAACTCGTCTTTCTGGCTAGCCACTGTTGACTCAGTTATACAGTCAATATGGGATTAACTATTTGAATCTGTCGAATGGTTTTCTACGGATGACTATGATAAGCAACAGTATTTTAAACCTAGCGTTAAGTGGCCTAGTTCCCTTTAAAATCGATGTCGGGTGTTCCTTTCCTGTAAAGGAATTAGGTTATTAGGCCTCCGATTAGTGAGAAAGTCCTTTGGAACTGTGTAAAGTATTCCAATGATATTTTTCCTAGAAATGTTTAAAAAAAATGTTGGGATTAATCGATTAGTTTTAAGATTTAAATTTTTTATATTCTTTAAATAATTTTTTGAGTTAACGACAAAATTAAAATCGGTAAAATTAAAATCAAAATGATATATGAATAGTTTATATAAAATTTGACAGCACTCTTGCTATAGGCAATACTTAACGACCACTTGGTTGGTCGCAAACTTACTGAAAAATATCATTAATTACAGAAATTATAAGCAATTTAATTTTACCGATCTTTTTCGGTAAATTATTATTTAAACAATGTATGGACTCCCTTTGTTTTCAATCTTTACAAAACACCGGCAACTACGGATTGTTGTATTGTATTCCTGTAATTATACCACCAATAGCTATAAATTCCATTGTCTAATAGCCCTATGAACCCCTATACTATGGAAAAATATACACCAATAATAGATAAGTTTTAAACTACCTGTGTATTGGAAATATCAGCTAAATTACGCTGGAGGAGTAAAATTAAGAAGTAAATTTGGTAGCCAGAAAAGCTGCTTAAAATGATCGCAACCTGTGATATTTGCTTAATATGAATTCACGTTCGATATTAATGATTTAAACTTACAAAATTATGTGTTTTTGTCACTACTCGGTAATCCGGACAATTCGATAATCCGGACATCGTCGAAACATGTGGTGTTCGGATTATCGAAATTATATTGTATGTACTTACTTTTCTAAGTTAAAAACACGAATCGTAACCCAGCAAGCATTTTTTATCGCCCATTACCCGAAAGAGTCACTCCCAGGCGATAGAAATGCACATCCGCGACACTACCGTTTTCGAGACTTCCTAGAAGTACTTTTAGCGATAAAATTGGTTGTGACGGAAAAAAATTTATTTATTTTGTTTTTTTTTTCTTTTTACTTTTTTATACCCTCCACCATAGTATGGAGGGTATATTAAGTTTGTCATTCCGTTTGTAACACATCGAACTAATCATTTGCGACCCTATAAAGTATATATATTATTGATCAGGATAAAATTCTAAGACGATCTAGCCATGTCCGTCTGTCCGTCTGTTGTAATCACTCTAGCGTCCGCCATAATAGAGATAGAGTGTTGAAATTTTGCACCCGAGGGTATTTTTTCCATAGGCAGGTCAAGTTCGAAGATGGGCTATATCGGTCCACTCTTAGGTATAGCCCCCATATAACGGTACCTCCGGATTTGAGGTATTTTGACGTTCTTCGCCACATTTGGAGACCGAATTAGCTATAATTTGGCACTTAGGGTTCCTAGTGATCAACAAACTTATATCCCAGAGGATATGGGCATGGGTCCATGTTTTGGTATAGTCCCCATATAACGGTACCTCCCGATTTTCGGTATTTTGAGAATTTTAGCTACAATTTTTAACCGAACTAGCTGTAATTTGCCATTTGAGGTTCTCAGTGGTCATGAAACATCTCCACCAAACATCGTCAACATAGGTCCATGTTTTGGTATAGCCCCCATATAACGGTACCTCCCGATTTTCGGTATTTTGAGAATTTAAGCTACAGTTTTTAACCGAAATAGCTGTAATTTGACATTTGAAGTTCTCAGTGGTCATAAAACATCTCCAACGAAACATCGTCAACATAGGTCAATGTTTTGGTGTAGCCCCCATATAACGGTATCTCCCGATTTTCGGTATTTTGAGAATTTTAGCTGCAATTTTTAACCGAACTAGCTGTAATGATCGGTATTTTGAGAATTTTATCTACAATTTTGTCTATTCAAAAATAATCGTCAATATAGGTCCACCTTCCGATTTTCGGGAATTTTCAGTGGTCACGAAATTTCTTCACTAAAATTCGTCAACATGGGTCCATTTTTGAGGATCTACATTGTTTTGATGAAACTACCCTCAATTTGACTATTGAAGTTCCCTGCAGCTATAAAACTTTTCCGCCAAACAAATTAAAGATATGTTGACTCTTGCGTACGTGGTACCTTTCACCTAGCTGAACACATTTTTTTAGATTAGGTTAGATAACACTGTGCAACAAAATGGAGGTGAAAGTCTGGGGCTCGGAAAATTCCTCTTGGGGAAGAAAGGCCTTGGTGAGTATATTATGAACCCCGAAGGACAGATCCGCCGTGAGTCGAACTTCCGCGTTATGGCGTGATGAAATTTTTGTTAGAGACCCTGTGGGCCATCAGGAATTAGCGTTATATCTTTGTTCACTGTTGCTTAAGTGCTCTACAAAAACAACAAACAAAGATATAATGCTAATTCATGATGGCTTACAGGGTCTCTTGCAAAAACTTCATCACGCCATAACTCGGAAGTTCGACTCACGGCGCATCTGTCCTTCGGGGTTTTTAATATACACACACCAAGGGCTTTCATCTCCAAAAGGAATTATCTCTGCCCCAACATTTGTTTTCACAGTGTAATTTAAGCAATACACGATGGGGCCAATGACAGGTTTTTGAGGCAACAAATCACTGGGGCAAGCTAGACCTTCCAAATTTTGTACAGATGTTTATAATGGGATTAGAAACTAATATGCCGAATTTGGTTCATATCGGTTCATATATACATATAGCTCCCGTATATATGTTCGCCCGATTTCAAGCAATTGATGGACCAAACACGCAAATTCTGCCCAATTTTTATGCGATTTGGAAAATAGCACGGACTTAGGACTAAAAATAAGTTTGCCAAGTTATATTGAAGTCGGTTCAGATTTTGATATAGCTCCAATATATATTTTCGCCCGATTTTAGGTATTTGATGCACCAATCCCGCTATGTATGTCCAATCTTGATGAAATTTGAAATGTGTGACGCATTTTGGTCTAGAAACATTTTTGGCAAATCATATTGAAATCGGTTCAGAATTGGATATAGCTCCCATATATATGTTCGCCCGATTTCTGCTATATGATTGACCAAGCATGCAAATTCCATCAAATTACAATAAAATTTGGAAAATGTTACGGAATTCGGACTACAAATAAGTATGTCAAGTTATATTGAAATCGGTTCAGATATAGAAATAGCTCCCCTATATAAATATGTTCAAATTTCATGGTTTTGTCTGTGGTTTGTTACAAGTTAATAAAAAAGGTTACAAATTTAGTAAAAATCCGCTAAGATTCCGCCACAAAAGCCAAAGTTTGTCTGCAATATCTTTGAAATTATATATTATTATTTTATACGTCTATTAAATTTTTCCGAAATCCAATTGATAACATTAATGGGTTTCCGATTATTCGCCAAACAAAACATAAAAATGTCCATATTTTTAAGAATTACTACGTCTGAAATCAGATTTTTATGAAAAGGCGCAGATGGGCGCAGCTAATTTTTTCACAAAATGATAGTTCATATTAATACCTTTCACCACATATATATAATATCCTAGATCTACCTAGATCTCAAAAGTTATACTCCAGAGAACACATGGATAACAAAGCAAAATACTCCAAAAAAGACATAACAACATAACTCAAGAATACATTTACCACCCATAACATTTTTATTATTTGTTAACACTATCTTATTTTACATACCCTTAGAAGAGCTTTCCATGTTTAAGAAATATAAAAATGTTGAAATGTTCTTTTTGGCGCCTAAAATGATTTCACTTCTTATTTATGATGAATGTCGGAAAATGATGCATAAGAAAATATGTCACCATTGCCAGATCAGTATGTCGCTATGTGATGTTACCAGATTGATTTATTTTTTTATTTTTAGTGATTCAGAGTGTTGGCAATCGAAATCCGTTATCATTTTTTATAAATTGTTCACTTCAAAAATTGACTTTTTGCCTCGAAAACCTGCTACTGGCCCCATCGTGCAATAGTGGGCGGCAGTAGGAGTCTATCCATTGTCGAAAATTAGTTCCACCTAAAATTTTGAAAGGACCCTAATTATTCCATTTTAATTAAGACTATTTTATGGTGGAGGGTATAAAAGGTTCGGCCCGGCCGAACTTAACGACTTTTTACTTGTTATTATTCGAATTATTTTTCCAAAGTACCCAAAGATTTTAAAGAACTATTCTTAGTTAAAATTGTCGTCTACATTAATGTTGTAATTTTAAAAATGTGATATTGCCTGACCTGGGAATCAAACCCATGACGTTAAAAATGCAAAGCAAACATGCTAACCACTGCACCACCGCACCATATAAACATCGGATAGACTAATTTCTTATATTAGTTCAAGGTTGTACACGCCTCAAATGAACGTAAACAATCGAAGTGTCTGCATTGACCAGAAAATGTGTCTGCCCACGCGATAGTCGTAAGTAGTAGCATTGTTAGTGTAAAAAAGCAATAATAGAATTTCGATCTCCTTTTCTGATACTAGGTAGTTATTCAAGAAGTTCAAAAAGGGACAGCAATGCAATTGTTATTGTAAAATGATAAAGGATCGCTATTTTCTAGAATAGAAGTTCAGAATGTGATTACTTCTGATAGAGGAAGTGAGAAACTCACTTCCAAATGCTGGCAGGGAAAATTTGTATTCATCCGCATGAATATGTGTATATGTATATCAAAGCCAATAGCTGACAGTAAAGAATTTTTGTACAGTTACGCTGTTAGTGACGCTTCTGCTGTGTTTTGCAAATATTCCTGCATACCCTGCCAGCATTTGGAAGTGAGTTTCTCACTTCCTCTATCAGAAGTAATCGCATTCTGAACTTCTATTCTAGAAAATAGCGATCCTTTATAGAGATGAACCACTTTGAACAGAAAAAATTTTCGGCAATTGTCCATGTCTAGATAACTTTTCGACCAATATAAAGTTAATCGAAAAGTTATCTAGAGATTAACCACTCTGAAAACAGAAACATGTACCGTCTGCAAAGTATTTGCGTTTGTCGAAGAAATAAGGCACAAATGTATAAATAATTCGCACTTGCTTTTTCTTAATATTCTTCGTATAAATGCAGCATCCAGTTATAGAATACAGTGTTGATGGACTGAACATATTCGTACATATTACTCATATTATTCTGGAATTAAAAAGGAACACAAAGGAAATATACAAATTTGCGCCTTCTTCTCTCTAACAAAAGAGGGAGAGAGACAAAGAGAGGGAGAGAGAGTATGAAAAGTCAAAAAAAAACACACTGAAACAATAATTGTTTTTTTCACATTATGTTTTAAACTGACTAAAAATAGGCAAAAAAAGTTTATTATCAGTCGAAAAGTTATCTGGCGTTGGACAATACTGACTACTCGGGCGCTCATCGCCTTGTAAAATTAGTCAGTTGGCATAAGGCAAAATAATCGATAAAATGCCACTTATGTTTAAAAAAAAGCTAGCTTTATGTGAGCTTTAAATCGGCCACAGTCCCTACAGGGTGCTTAATAGTCATTTCGCTAAGGGGACGCATATACAAAAAAACAAAAGAAGTGACACACAACCTTCTTCATTGTCTCTCCACATGTTGTATACGTGAATAAATGTACGCTCCCAAAGAGCGTACGTGCACCCTTTGCCTGATGCTGATCACGGTGCTCTTGAATCAAAATTAAATGGAAGGTGCTTACACCTGGGAAGTTTTTGCGAATTCTGAAACTACAATGTTCATAGATGAGAAAAATCAAAAAACTAAAAAAATCGCCGGAGCGCTTTTAAATAAATCGCGATTCAAGTTGACATTTTTAGAGGTTGTTTAGGTTTTCACCATTTTGCTTAGAAACCGCAAGTCCTATCAAAATGAGACTGAAGAAAATGTTGTAGCTATCAAAATTATCTACAAGATTGTCCTGTACGGTATTTTCGTAGGTTTTACCATTTTTGAGATATTGAAGTTCAAATTGGGACAAAGCACTGACTGTATCGCCCACTTATAAAACAATGTGATGAAGGGTGCGCCTTAACTAACTTTTAATGCAAACCGCTTACACAGTTCAAGTTTTTGTGAATTCTGAAACAGCAATGTTCATAGATGATAAAAATCTAAAAACAAGAAAAAAATCGCTGTAGGGATTTTTAAATAAATCGCGGTCAAAATTCACATTTTTATGTGTTTTTTAGGTTTTCACGATTTTGCTTGGAAATCGCAAGTCGAATGGAAATGGAGCTAAAGAAAATGTTGTAGCTGTGAAAATTCTCTACAGGATTGACGTTTATGATTTGTTCTCAGGCTGTACCATTTTTGATATAAAGAAGCTCAGTTTGCATTTTTAGCGTTTTTTGTTAGGGTTTCGCGATTTTACTTGAATACAGCAAGTCTTATAGGCATGCGACCTGAGAAAATCTTATAGCTGTGAAAATTCTCTTCAAGACTGGCTTGTGTATTTTTTGCTAGGTTGTACCATTTTTGTAGATATACAAGTTTAAGTTGGGAAATTGCAGACATGACATTGTTTTATAAGAAGACGATACAGAATTGAATTGAATTTGAATTGTGCCAATTTCAACTTCTACATCTCAAAAGTTGTAAAACCTACGAACACATCATTGAGGTCAATCTTGTAGAGAATTTTAATAGCTACAACATTATCTTTATACGCATTTTGATAGGATTTGCGGTTTCCAAGCAAAATCGCAAAAACCTAAACAACGCCTAAAAATGTCAACTTGAATCGCCATTTATTTAACCAGTAAGGAAAGGATCAAAGTCGGGCGGGGCCGACTATATGATACCCTACACCACTGTGAATATGTAAAATATATATGGGAGCTATATCCCAATCTTAACCGATTTCGATATAATTTGGCACATTTATTTCCAGAGTTCAGTCACACATTCAAAATTTCATTGAAATCGGACTTACGAGTATATAGCGTGTTTGGTGCAGCAAATACGCGAAATAGGCCTAAAAAATATATGGGAGCTATATCCTAATCTGAACCGATTTCGACATAATTTGGCACAGTTATTTCTAGACCGAATTCAGTCAAACATTCCAAATTTCATCGAAATCCGACATATATAGCGTGTTTGGTACAGAAAATACGTGAAATCGGCCTAAAATATATATGGGAGCTATATCCAAATCTGAATCGATTTCGATATAATTTGGCACATTTATTGTTAGACCGAATTCAATCACACATTCCAAATTTTATCAAAATCGGACGTATATAGCATGTTTGGTGCAGCGAATACGTGAAATCGGGCGAAAATATATATGGGAGCTATATCCAAATCTGAACCGATTTCGATATAATTTGGCACACTTATTTTTAGACCGAATTCAGTCAAACATTCAAAGTTTTATCAAAATCGGACGTATATGGCGTGTTTGGTGCAGCAAATACGTCAAATCGGCCGAAAATATATATAGGAGCTATATCCAAATCTGAACCGATTTTCACCAAAAGCAATAGGGTCCTTCCTATGGCTAAAAAAAATTATAGTTTCCAAGTTTTAGCTGAATCGGACAAAAAATGCGACCTGTACGTTGCGAACAAAAATACATGGACAGACGTACAGACGGACGGACATGCATAAATCGACTCAGAAAGTGATTATATGTATATCCCCAAAAGGAACTATGGGTCTGTTTCGTTTCCTTTTGTATGTTACATACAAATGCACAAAGACATAATACCCCTTACCACTGTGTGGTGTAGGGTATAAAAAGCGCTCCGGCGATTTTTTTAGTTTTTAGATTTTTCCATTTAAATTTGATTCAAGAGCATCCGCCAAAAAGGGGCACACGTGCCCTTGATGAGAATAACAACAGAACAAACACCACTCAGTCTTCGTTCAGAAGTCAATGAAGAAAGTTCTGTTGTCGCTTGTTTCAATGATTTTTAATTTAAGCAATGCATTAACGCACACGCTGTTTGTGGAGAGAGTCGTATGAGTGAGACCGCAAACAATGTGTTTGTATTAGTGCCGATACCTGTTCCATACACACATATGTATGTGACAAAATTATAAATGTGTAATGTTTATGATTGTGGAAAATTTAAAACATTTTTTTAATAAAGGAAAATAATCAAAAAAAATAATATAAGGGTGATAGATTATATAGATAAAACTTCATTATAACTAACATCAGAAATGTTTCATTTATTTAATGAAACTGTTGCATTTATTTAATGAAACTGTTGCATTTATTTAATGAAACTGTTGCATTTATTTAATGAAACTGTTTCATTTATTTAATGAAACTGTTTCATTTATTTAATGAAACTGTTTCATTTATTTAATGAAACTATTTCATTTGTTTAATGAAACTATATCATTAATTTTTGGAGCCAACCAAAAACATCAAATATATAAAATTTTCCGCCATTTTCTTAAAAGATGTTTGCGTACTAGTTTTTTTAATCCCATAATTTAAAGAAATAAAAAGTTTAATTACATCAATGAAATCCGTTTTATTTATACAATGAAACCAAAAATCATTAAGTTTTAGGTAACACTTTGACCATGGCGAATTTGAAGTTTGATGGATTATATGTGTTCACAATTTTTGTTCTTTAAGACAAGAGCTACAACTTTGCCTCTGAGATGAATTCAAATTTCCTAACGGTTTGGAAGATATAGTCCTGACTAAATTACCCTTTTTACACCAAAGCCTCAAACCTTTGGAGGCCTATAACCGCGAAAGTTGATGAGATACGAAAAAACGGCGAGACACGTGTCCTCTCTTTTTTGCTATTCTATCACGCTGCGGTGTCAGAATATGGTATATATAATAATTTTCGTGTTGTAATGTAAAGTTTCACAGCATCAACGAAACATTTCATTGTATTAATGTAACATTTCATAGCATCAATGAAAAATAATCAATGAAAGCCATTCATTGATACAACGAAGCATTTTTCTTTCGGTGGATAGTCCCAATATATGTAATTGTATTCCCCTTTTTTATACCCTCCATCACGGACTGCATTGAAGTAAATAGGAACAATTAATTTCCTTTAGTTTCTTAACTGTAGTTCCAAATACTCGCTCGAATTCCACTAGCTAGTGGAACTCTTCTCGCATTCGAGTAAGTTGAAGTTGAATGTAGTTAAACTCTCATGAATGTTCTTTCCAAAAAAATAAACAAATATTTACAAATGTCCGAATTGAACTTTTGTATCATCTGACAACACTCAATACAAAGTTATTCAGGTTGAATGTGGCTGAAGCTTTTAAAATAACGAAAAGTGAGAGTACCATTTGATGGGGACTGCATCAAATGTAAACTTCTAGACTTCTACTTGAACGACTGCAATCCAGTTTCAACACCGGTTGATACAAATCAGAAGATATCAATCTCAATGAGCCCTAAGAATGAAAAGGAAAGACAGGAAATGTCGAAGGTTGCGTACATGCAAGCGATTGGGTGCTTGTTATTTGCAGCCCAGGTGTCACGTCCTGAAATTTCATGAAATTTCGATGTAGTACTAATCCAGGGAGAGCTCATTGAGAAGCGATGAAGCGAGTTATGCGATACCTCAAAGGAACGATAGACAAAGGTTTAGTACATAAATCAAATTCTGCGAGATAAATCTGTTGTTGACCAACAACGAATTTATGATGCCCTAATTCAAAAGCATAACCATCCGAATTTTATATATACATAGTTAATAGATTGTGCGAAATTTACCGAAATACATAAGCATACGTTTTTTATTGAGAAAGTAACGAGTAAAACTTATAAAGAGCAATGAAAACGTGACAATATCGATTTCTTGGATATGGGAAACCTACATATAATTTTCGGTGGAACGTTATTGTAGAAAATTTAATTTTGTTTCATTGTTGAGTTCAAGAACAAAAAGGACGCGGAAGGCACTGAGGTGGAAGGACATCATATTCGAGAGAAAGGTTCCTCATTCTATTTAACTGAAAACATGTCATCTAAAAATGATGAAACAATATCTCCAAACAGAGATATAAAGCTATCTTCTCAATGATTGATGGGGGTCAATCAAAAAATTCATTATGTCATAACTAAGAAATTTCAGCTATGAGATCGTTTGGGGTTCTCAATTGGGGCTTTAATTCCAAAAAGGAATTTTTCAACCCCCAGATCTTGACTTCCATTTTGTGTCACAGGGTATTCAGTAAGATTTCCCATAGAGACCACAAAGTCTTTAATAGAAGACAAGGACGACTTCTCAAAAAAACATGATGAGAATACCAATAGACCTAGGTCACAAAGCTTTGTGAGAAGACCAGTAAGACTTCTGACGAAAGAGGTTAAAGGTCCAATCTTAATTCTATTATAATAGAACTTTACTTTTGTTTGCAAAAATGTCCAATGTCCAATTGATTCGATCAACAAAATAGGGATTCAGAGGATAGTAAATATCCTGTGAATTGTCCTTTAACTTAGTAGGTATAATATACCGTATGCATATATGTCTTCTTTAGATGTTTGGGCCGGGAATTCCCGAAAATTTTTGGATGGGATTTCCCGGGGTTTAAAAAAAAAATCCGGGTATTTGTGTTTTCATATATACATAAGTCATATATTATTTGCTTTATAGTTATTTAGTTTTAGAAATACATTGAAATAGCGATAATTCGGACCCTGATAATTCGTAATTCACGATAATTCGTAACAAATAGCGGGTCCCTTGTAAAAATCAGGATAATTCGTAAAAAGTACATATATACATACATGTTAGTCCCCTCGATAGTTAGTATTTTTCTGGATTTCGAAGTCTCTATAACCGCACATAATTCTTTCTTTTTATTTGGTTACGTCAATGAATAAGTACGTTCTGAAATATTCTCACCACAAAACCTTTCATTTCACTTTTTTGGAGCTATTTCCTTGCTGTTAACAGTATTTTTAAAGAATATTAATTTTCTAAAACCTAAACAGCGCGATCGATTCGAATTTTTTTTTTTTTTTTTCTTAAAAATTATTAAGTGCAATATTGAAAACTGTACAATGTATAAGTGGCAAATCGCGTATATTGGAAGTCAGTAATAATCAGCGTACGTAAAAATAGTTTAAATAACATTTTCAATCGTTTCGTTTCGTATTTTCCATAGGAACATAACCCTCGTTGGCCGAGCTCACTGTTTAGTTTCGTTTTGTTTACATCCGTGAGGGCGAACAAAACGAAAAGCGAAAAGTACTCAACTCCACAAGAGCAGATAGAAAACGGAATAGTAATAAACACATGTGAATAAATCAAAAACGTTTGGTGGTTGATAAAATTCACTGATGCTAACTTATAGAGTTGTTAAACAATCACATGTGTGTGTGCCTGAGTGTGTTATTGACCATAACGCACAGCAAACGTTTGCCAAAAATTCTTTTTGTTTGGGTAGTGAATGAAACAACTCGGCAAAGCATAGCCGAAGTACATTTCAGCAATCGTACAGTTTTCATCTTTTTACATTGAAAAGTTTGTGGTTTTGTTTTGGTTGTGAGAATGAAACGATTCAGAGAAACTGAAAAGTTTGTGGCTTTGTGTGATTGGTACGGGAATCGTTTTGTTTGTTTCCGTTCATTGGTAATAACACTCTATTTTTTTCCAGTGAGCCAAAAACCTTCGGACTATCGATAGTTTGCCTGCACTAGGCTATATTAAAACATGCATCTATACCCACAATTGCCTATAGGAATGTTTTATACCCATGTCGAATGCAAAATACCTAATATCAGTTATTTCGATGGGATAATGAGGCTATACCTTTAAAATGCCGAAAATCGAATGGTACCGTTTTGTGGTGGCTATATCAGAACGGGCACCTGTACTGTCAAATTTCTGGGAGTTTTGTAGCCCCAACGAAGACTAAATACCAAATTTCAAAAATTTTGGTATGGGTACAAATAACTTTTGTACATACTTTCGGCTCATGTCGAGGCGCTGGAAAATTTGATAAGTAAAAATAAATCTTCCACCCGAATTTTCGGCAGCCTAAGTAAATAAATATTTTATTACCATTGTTATCGTAAGTGGTAAATTATGTTATGATGAGCGGTAAAGATTCCACAGGCAGCGGTAGCTGTTATCGCTGGTCATGGTGTGTGCATTATTTGTTGCACTTATGAAAGGTCGCAGCAATCTAGCACCAGTTTCTATTACTTATTGAATAGAAGACAAGAGTCGCTAGATTGTACTTAGGTTAAGAAATATTTTGTAAACTAGCAAGTAAGTTGTAAATATTTTGAATAAAGGAGTGCCTTACAAACACTCAACTAAAGCAGACCGACTGCTTCATCTTATTAATGCACCGAGCATCCCATCGAATTTATAATTGTACAGTATGATAATATGGGTCAAACCTTCAAAATATCGAAAAATTTCAGGAAGCGGTAGAGTCTACGACGAATATTTTGATGTGTTACAAACAGGGACAAATTTACTTATACCCTCCAGGAAGGTATAAAAATATATACGATTTAGCAACAATTTTTCAGATTTCATGAGTAACAATTTTTAATTTAAAAAAGTACCTTTTCAATGAAAAACGTACCATTTCAGTACTTTTTGGAATTTTAATTTTCCATCCCTGTCGCCACCGCATAATAAAAGCAATCATTCTGTGACATTTATTTTCGAAGTTTTTAATACAATTTCCGTTTTGAATTCTTAAGGCCTCGTCACATAAGAGGATTTCTGGCTTAATTCATTAAGTTGCATGTTCTTCCGACTTTAAGTCAAAAGTCGAAAATCGCAGTTTCCTGCAAATACAGGAATCGCCTAAAAAGTCGTACAAGAAAAGAAAGAAAGCGACACTTTCGTGGAATTTTTAATTCCATGTCCACGAAGGAAACTTGGCATGAACTAAGAAAACTAGGTAATATACCTGCTAACAGCAATGAAATAGATATTGATCCAGGCGATTGCAATGATCATTTTATTTTGCCTCGAATCAATAAACCCCATCGGTTCATTTTGAATGTGATGAAATTAATTTCCAGGGGTTTTCTTTTAGAAATATTGATGCAGGTGAACTGTACTCAGCTTTGAATCATGTAAAATCCAATGCAGTGGGAAATGATAAATTACCTTTTAAGTTTATAAAAATAGTATGGCAGGTTATATCTCATCATATTCTGCATATTTTCAATACCATCATTACAACTTCAGTATTTCCCAGAGAGTGGACTTGTGCAAGGGTATTGCCGATACCAAAGATAAGGAATCCTCATTGTATATCCGATTATCGCCCAATTAGCATCGTACGGTCGCTGTCGAAAATTTTAGAGGTCCTCATAAACGACCGAATTATGTCTCATATGAGGATGAATTCGTTGATCTCAAATTTACAATCGGATTAGAAAAAGGCAATAGTACAACAACCCTTATGATAGACCTTGTTGATGACATACGAAAAAATATGGATAAAGGTACACAATCTGCGTTAATAAGTCTTGACTTTAGTCGGGCGTTTGACGCTATTAGTCACGAAGTTCTGCAAAACAAACTTTACACCAATTATTATTTTTCACAAACAGCATGTCGATTAATCAAATCATTCTTATGAGACAGAACCAGTGTCAACGTTTTGGGCATTTCGGTCCAAATTTGGGGCGAAAAAAAAAATAATTTTAATTTTGGGCCAATGGGCGGCCCAAATCCATTTTGGGCCGTTTTCAATCTAATTTTAAATAATATTTTCTAAAATATCAAAATTAGTCTTTAAAATATATTTTTCATGATACTGAAGTATTTGGTAAAGATTCATGCATTGTGGCCACCGTTTAAAACCTACCATAGAAGTTCATAATGATTTGGTGGCAACGGTATCTTAAGATACATTACGCAGTCGGCATTTCATTATTAGCGGCGTTCTAAATAATTTAGTGGCACAGAATTACATGCTGCTTCTTCCTTGTTGTTTTAAATGTTTGTTTATAAACTGTTCAGTAGATAAAAACAATGGACAAGTAAGTAGAAAGACTTTTTCTATAAAAAATAGTATTGACTACAAACATATTTTAGATTTATAACAAAGAAGACAAAAACAACTATAACGAACAACAATAGCGAGACAGATTGCAGGTAATTATGTATGTTGACATAAATTAATGGTGCAATATTGTGAAATGTGTTGTTTGTTTACTCTAAGCGATGCCAATGATACCGCTAAATGTTCGCAAAATGTAAAAAAGGAAAATTCGTGCAGAATGGCTATCAACATTTGATTGGATACAAGAGAAGGATGGGACTCTGTTTTGTATTGCATAGCTCAAAGTCACTTAATACACATCTTTCACATTTAAAGGAACATGAGAAGACTTCGTCCCATCGACAAAATTATGCCACGAAGAAAAAGAATTTGTTTTGTGAGACATTTTTTAAAAGCGAGCAGCAAAACAAGTCCTACATGCAGAATTTACGCTTGTCATGTTTTGTATAACGCACAATTTGCCGTTCTTTTTAATGGATTTCCCACCTGCGTTATTAGTGGAATGCTGCCCGGTCTCAGCCATTGCGACAGAAATATGTTCCAACATAGGAAGCTTGCAGGACAAGAAATTATATCCACTTTACAAAAAAGGAAATTTTCTTTAATTGTGGATGGAACTACGGACGTTTCTACAAAGAAATGGTTTGTTTTAATTGCTCGGTATGTAGACGATGCTTTTGAAATAATAGACAAGTTCCTTCCTTTTTGGAAATCAGCAATTCAGATGCCCAGTCGATATTTGAGCGAATTAAGGACTACTTCAAGTCATGTACAATTCCGTTGGACAATTTGATTGGATTAGGAACCGATGGTGAACATGCTATGTCTGTTGATAATAGAGGACTTAAGGTGTGGTTTGACAAAGAAGTTAAATGGTTTTATATAAAATGTTCCTGTCATGCCCTACAACACTGTTCTAGTAATGCTACAAAGAAATTACCTATGTCCATTGAAATGTTATGTCGAAATATCTGCACGTTTTTTTGCACGTAGTCCCAAACGTGTAAACGAATTAAAGGTGTTTCAAGAGTACTGAAGTGCCTCCTCACAAAATATTATGTATTAGCTATACACGTTGGCTTTCCCTTGAGGGTGTAATCGGAAGAATTGTTGAGCAATGGGACAGCTTAAAATTGCATTATTTCATGTGCCTATGAAGTTCAAGGTATTTCTGCACGAACCATTGCAGAGGAAATGACATGCCAAGCTAGATGTTTTTTTCTTTCTTTTTTTGGCATATATTTTACCTATAATAAACAACCTTAACAAGGAATTTCAAGCAGAAAGTTCACATTTACCCTATTTATATCCGAGTATCAAATCAGATTGTCTTTTAATATTGAGCAATTTTATAAAAAAAGAGCATCAAAATATTGACATTGACTACAATAATAAATCGTACCAGCTCGAAACTTCAAAAATATTTGTAGGCACAAAAGCAGAAAATTATATACACGCTCACCTTACAGAAAACGAAAAGAATAAAAGAAAAAATGACCCAATTATACTGCTAAATATCATAACTCCATATAAGGTAACTTCAAATGAAGATATGCCTATTATGAACTTTGTATTACATTTTCCCAGACTTGCAGAATGTGACCCCGATTTAATAGTATCAGAGTGTAATTTGCTAAGACTCAGTGAAACTGTACTTTCAAATATTAACGTTAACGATACTAATATTAACGTTTTCTGGGGAAAAATTGCATCAATTAAAAATTGCTTGAATGAAAAGTGTGTTGCAAATCTTGCAACTTTTATTTTTAATTTGTTGTCACTGCCACATAGTTCCGCCGCTGCTGAACGAAAAATTTCCACCCTATCCTTAATAAAAACTAAACTCTGAAATATGTAAAGAACTTATTAATGTTTATAGCCCCCACTATGTGTGGTCCGCCAAAAAAGATTTAAAAATCTAAAATAATTTTGTTTTTATATGTTTTTTGTTTATATATATAAAAAGACTGATTATATAATTATATGTTTTTATTAATAGTGTACTGTAGTGTATTAACACGCCTTTATTACTCAATGAAAATTTTACTTTTAAATAAAACTCGATCTCAACAATACATTAAATGGATTCAGTCTATTACAGAATGTATGTATTTATATAAGTTATTATATATCTTTTATTAATAATATTAATGTTTAATATACACCTGAATTACTTAAGTATTTTTGTTTTAAATACGGACTTGAAGTCCTTTGTTATGTTCTGTTATTTTTTTAATACTAATAAAAGATATTTATGAGAAATATATATGTATTTTTGTTTTAATTTTGGGCCGTTTTTGTCCGTTTTGGGCCGTTTTTACGAAAATTTTGGGCCAAAAAAATTGAACGGCAACACTGGACAGAACGCAATATGTTGAAAAAACTTGTGAAAAATCTTGGTTGTCATCAATTTTTCGAGGAGTTCCTCAAGGGTCAATTCTGGGATCTCAGTTATATTCTATCTACATAAATGATATATTGAAACAATTACGGTATATGAAAGGATATCTATATGCAAATGATCTCCAACTAGTCGCGCATGATTTATACATAAATTTCGTTTCATGATTTAGTAATGAATGGTGCGAAGACAACTTCATAATCATTAATGCTTCTAAATCTAAAGTGATGGTGTTTAATGAAGCTTTAAACTCAAATGATTGCTTTATTTTGAATGATGCTGTTATATCTAAAGTAAACTACTGTAGAATTCTGGGGTTCCATTTGGACGATGAATTATCCTCTCAGAATCATATACGTAATGTAATTTCAAATTTAACATTTACCTTGAGAAAACTGTATAACACAGGCTCAGACCTCCCATTGGAAATACGGAAGCGGTTAGCAATGACTCTGATAATGCCTCATATTATGTATGTATGTATTGATCGACTGCGAATGTGTTTCAATCGTATTTTACGATACGTATACCGTTTAAACGTACACGATCACGTCATTTCTTATGCTATTCAGTTCTTGGGGTGTACTTTTGATAATTTTATTAGCTTGAGAATAATTTTACTTTTGTTCAAAATATTGATGTGTGGGAACCCACCACACCTAGCATCAAAATTTGTTTTTGGTCATTCTATTAGGACCCATTCACTGTTATTACCTCGGCTTGACAACTTAGTGATGCAAAGGGTTTTTATAGTACGTTCTATTCGTTTGTGGAATAACACTATTTCCTATGAGAACAGGAATTTCTCAATTTCTTTTGATAATTTCAAAAGACTAGCATTGCTGAGTATTTAGTGTAAGACTTTGTTTATTTTTCGCGTTAATGGTTTCTCTATCCCTCTTTAATTAAACCAATCTAATTTACTGGTGTATATATTATTGTTAACCCAGTTTCATCCGTAGTCGTGTTTTAGTAATTATGTTTGAATTTGTAATTGCATTTTAAGTTTTCATAAAATGTGTCATATTTGTTAGAACTATCTTAATCAATTTCGGCCCTGATGGGCTTATCGATTAATTAATAAATAAATGAAATGAAAAGTCAAAGCATACGAAAATCGTGTTCCAGCACACATTCAGCCGCGTAGAGATGCGGCAACTCTAATGAATTAAGCCAGAAATCCTCTTATGTGACGAGGCCTTTAGTATAGGCAATACGCATTAAATGCAAATACATACATACATCGTAAATCTTTTATCGTTTATGGTAGTACTACATCATATTTTTTTGATTTATTAATATATAAATAGTTAATTAAATCTATGAAAAGAAAAATTGACTCAATATCGACTAGCATTAGACTACACTGTGCAACAAAATTGAATTATTTTTAAATGTTTCCCACTGGGTAGATTATGAAAGTAGAGCTAAAACTATGAGATACGTGTATCGGCGTTAGGGTTAGAGTCGCACTTCATCTGAGTTTCTTCAAAATTGTCCCACCAAACATAATTTTAGAGGATGACGTCAAACACAAAAATATTCTTCGTCATTTCACTATAGGTCACCAACAAATTGTATTGTATATTACAAAAAAAATAAGTACCAATATTGCAAAAAAAAAAACACGAAAATATCTTTAATTTTTTTTTTTGATGAAATTTTATTCCTTCCTTCTAGGAATAATAGTTTTTATAAAAATTACATTAAAAATGGTTTTTCATGTGCTTTATTTTTTACAGTGATAATGCTGTGGTAAAACACTTCAATATATTTTCAGATTTTTTGACTAACGGTTCCAAAGATATCGCGCTGAAAAGTCGATTTGTGTCAAAACTATAGGCAAGGAAATATTTATAACTTCTTTAATATTGGTCCAAATAGAAAAAAATGATATTTTTTATCTGCCATATAACAAACAAGTAAAACAGTATCAGTCGGCTTTGGTATACCCTCAGCCTATGTGAAATGAAACTTTCATCTTTGGACAGATCTAATGTATTTAGGTTCTTTTCAAAATTTTGTGACCTTTTTCGACATTTGAACTTGCCGATACAAATGTAGATTAGGGTTAAAGTTTAAAAGTGTTGCGGATGAGGTATTTGAAGAAATGGAACTACATAGTCCATTATGGACGAGGATCTTATTTTAGGAGTCATATCTTTTCGATAGATATCGAGCCCATTTTTTAAATTTTGGGGGGACGTACCGGAAGTTATGGACCGGTATTCCTCATCTTCGAACTGAATCTAAGTTTGGAAAAAATATTACGAAAGCCAAATTTTGGACCGAATCGGTTGATCCGTTCGAAAGTTATCGTGCGCACTAGCCAGCCAGACAGACGGACGGACATGGCTAAATCGACTTCAAATTGTCTGAAACACATTTCGTCCAAACATACCTGGAGTCTAAAACCATTATTTCGATGAGGCACATTTTGTCCGTATGAAAGTGTTTATACCCTCGGGTATAAAAATAACACAGCCAACAATTTTTGCCGATGGCTCTGATATCAGATTTCGTAACCTTTTTTCTGATTATTTTCCGAGTGCTCTGCACAATCTCTGAAGGGAAATTTTAATTCGATTTTTCCCCGATTAGTTTCCGAGTACTCTGCTTACTTACTTACTTAGCTGGCCCATTACAGAACATTTGTTCTATAGGCCGAACTAAGAAGAGATCTCCATTCCTCTCTATTTGTTGCTTTGCACTCTGGAATACCGCGCCTTTTCATCTCAATATCCACTTGTTTGCGCCATCTATTCCTTGGCCTGCCAATTCTGCGTGCACCGCCATGTGGCATGTATTCATACGCCTTTTTAGCGGGTTCATCATCGCTCATTCTTATGATATGGCCTAGCCAACGCAATCGCTGCATCTCGATACGTTTAACAATATTGATGTCGTTGTATAGCAGATACAGCTCGTGGTTCATGCGACGTCGATATTCACCGTCAACGCAGATTGGTCCGTAGATCTTTCGAAGAATTTTTCTCTCAAACACACCAAGCACTGCCATGTCTGCTTGCGCAAGTACCCAGGCTTCGGAGCCATACATCAGCACGGGTAGTATCAGTGTTTTGTAGAGCGTTATTTTTGTTTGACGAGATGTGGCTTTGTTTTTAAACTGCTTACTTAATCCAAAGTAGCATCTGTTGGCCAATACAATTCTTCTTTTTATTTCACAACTGATGTCGTTTGTTGTGTTGACGGAGGTGCCGAGGTAGACGAAGTCTTTTACTACCTCAATATTATAGGAACCAACTTCCACAGTCGGTCCGAGCTCAATGGACGCATTGCGCGTCGACACCATCAACTTGGTCTTCTCACCGTTTACCGCCAGACCCACTTTAGCAGATTCTCCTTCGACCTTTATAAAGGTATCAGTTACTTCTTTTACTGATCGACCCATGATGTCTATATCATCAGCATAAGCAAGTAACATGTGACTATTGGTGTAGATTGTGCCACTTCTTTTGACGTTTGCCTCTCGTATAACCTTTTCTAGCAGGATGTTGAAGAGGTCACACGAAAGGCTGTCTCCTTGTCTGAAACCTCTTTTGGTACCAAACTCTTCGGAGAGGTTCTTTCCTATTTTAACTGAGGACCTCGTGTCAGTTAAAGTCATTTTACAAAGCCGGATGAGCTTTGCGGGAATACCAAATTCAGACATGGCTTGGAATACCTTTGAGCGCAGCGGACTGTCGAAGGCTGCTTTATAATCGACAAAAAGGTGGTAGGTGTCGATCTGCATCTCTTGGGTCTTCTCCAGGATTTGCCGCAGGGTAAATATCTGGTCAATGGTGGACTTGCCAGGTCTAAAGCCGCATTGGTATGGTCCAATAATCTCGTTGACCATTGGCTTTAGTCGTTCGCACAATATCCCTGACACGATCTTGTAGGCAATAGGGAGTAGACTTATGCCCCTATAGTTAGAGCATACAGTCTTATCTCCCTTCTTGTGGACGGGGCACAGGATACTCAGGTTCCAATCGTCGGGTACTCGTTCTTCCTGCCAGATGGTGCTAACTAGCTGATGAATACACCTTATCAGCGTGTCGCCTCCGGTTTTGAACAGCTCGGCTGGTAAGCCATCGGCCCCTGCTGCCTTATTATTCTTCAGCCGATTTATTGCTGTCTTTACCTCATCTTGGCTGGGCAGTATACATTCAATACCATCTTCTGGGATTGGGACTGTGGTATCTTCGTCGTCTTCGCTGCTATTGGATACCAACAGTTTTGAAAAATGTTCTTTCCATATCCTGAGTACACTATCTGTATCAGTTACCAAATTACCTTGCTGGTCTCTACAGGAGGATGTGCCTGTACCAAAGCCATCAGTTTGATGCTTGACTCTTTGGTAGAATTTTCGGACTTCATTCTGGCTCCTGTACATCTCGATTTTTTCACACTCCCGCTTTTCCATCTCTCTCTTTTTCCTGCGGAAAAGACGTTTCTCCTCTCTCCTTTTCTCCCTGTATCTCTCTCGTGCGCTACGCGTTGCTACGGATTGTAAAGTAGCCTTATATGCCGCATTTTTCTCTTCGGTGGCAGCACGACACTCCTCATCATACCATGGATTCCTTGGTGGAGGTCTCTGGTATCCAAGTATGGATTTTGCGGCTGTTTGCATGGAGTGGGCAATGCTTTGCCATTGCGCTGATATGTTATCGGGATGAGGAGGGCTTTGATTAAGCAATTGGGCTAGTTGAGTGGAATATGCTGTGGCTATCTGTTGTGATTGCAGCTTACCGATGTCTAACTTTCGTGTTGTGTCTGCTCGTACTTTGTTTGCTACGTTTAAGCGGGTGCGTACCTTTGCTGCAACAAGGTAGTGGTTCGAATCAATGTTTGCGCCTCGGAACGATCGTACATCCAACACGCTCGATGAATGTCTTCCATCTATCACAACATGATCAATTTGGTTTCTTGTTTTCTGATCTGGAGACAGCCAGGTGCCCTTATGAATATCGAGATGATTAAATCTGGTACTGCTAACTACCATGTTTTTTGCAGCTGCAAAGTCTATCAGTCTCATACCATTGTCAGATGTTTCACTGTGGAGACTGAATTTCCCGACTGTTGGGCCAAAGATATTCTCCTTTCCAATTTTGGCATTAAAATCGCCTAGAATGATTTTAATGTCATGGGCAGGGCAACGGTCATATGTTTCTTCTAAGCACTCGTAAAATATATCTTTGGTCTGTTCGTCCTTTTCTTCAGTGGGAGCATGAGCGCAAATAAAGCTGATGTTGAAGAATTTAGCTTTTATTCGAATTGCAGCAAGTCTTTCATTCACTGGAGTGAAGCTGGATACAAGATGTTTTAGTCTCCGACTAACTACGAATCCACAACCAAACTCATGCTTTACGTCATGGCAGCTATAATACAGTGCGTCACCTTTAGGTGTTGTTGTGACGCCTTTCCCAATCCATCGTATTTCCTGTATGGCAGTAATATCGGTCTTGTACTTTTCAAGTACGTCTGCCAATGCGAAGACTGCACCTTCTCTATAAAGAGTGCGAACATTCCAGGTGCAGATTCGCAGATCATGGTCCTTAAAACGTTTGCGGGGTTCGTCAACTTTAGAGGGGTTTGTTTTTCTTTTCTTTCGTTTTTTCATAGTAGGCTGTTTTTTCTAGGGGAGGGTTACTAACCCGACGCCCAAACCCAAGTTTTTAACGTTCTTATGGGTGAACGTCCGAGTACTCTGCACATAATCTAAAAAGAAATTTGAATTCGTTTCTTTTTCTCACGAACAAAATTCCCGAACTTAGGTTGAGAGTTGATTGTCTACACAGAAAAAAATATTTCAAGAATTTGTACATATTTTCGATCGTGATGTAGTTTTTTCATAAGGTACAGGTACCGCACATAAGATACATGTGCAGTTTCTTATTTCCATCCGAAAGCCACTATTTTTATGTAAGATTTTCATGAGATCAGCCAAGATCATCCATATACGTTAACGTATATGAGAATAACAATCAGTCGTAGTTGAGAAGCCGACAAGTAAACATGTGCATGGATGTACGCATAATTTTAGTGGGGACACTGAACAAAACCGCACACACCCGCCAAATGTTTACTGGTCGAAGTTCTAAGAACCACTGAATGCTTATACCACTGATGGGCAGAAATGCTCTGCCTCACACACAAAAGTGTAAAAAATACATGAGTCTCTCGCAATTTGCCCATCAGTGGCTTATACAAACTTTGTTGTGATTCTCTCACTACTTTACTCTCTCTTTTATTTTGATCATCAATGCATGAGATACAAAATCACGTTCCTATTTTTCCCGATATTCAACTATTTACTCTCATATTCCCTCTCTTGGTTGGTAAATGCTATCAGCTTTGTTCTCGTTTTCTTTTGAATGCTCTCGTTGTCTCACCATCAACAAACCAAAACACAACCCCCACCCAGTGATGCCAGATTTGCCTATTTATCGGCATTTTGCCGATTTTTAGTCCAAAAAAATAGAAATGCCGATTTGCCGATTTTTAGCCCTAAAACGCCGATTTTTAGTTAAGGCAACTTGTTCACATAAAATTTCCGTTTTGTATGAAAATTGTGGTTGCTAGAACTAATTTGGTACAATAACAAAGACAACTATATCGTCAAGAGTAGTTTGATTAATAATAATAACATTTTTTCTTGATACCAAAACATGTACTTCAGTATATAAGCCAAGGAAATTGTTCAAAAAACGAAATTGTTGAAAAGTGGGTTAGTGGAAATAATTAAAAACTGCACAAACTTTTACATTGAACTTTTTTGTCAGATTTTGAAGCGGTTTAAATTAGAAAATAAATTTAAGTGCCTAGCTTCAATAAATCAAAGTTTTATAATAAATGGCACAGAGGATTCATTTTTCGACATTATAAAGGAATACGAATGCTTTATAAACATAAACAAACAGCAAGAATCACGAGAACTTTCACGTTTAAATGTCAGAAATTTGTTTAAAGATAAAAACGTAGAGTTGCTAGAATTTTGGAAAACAGTGTGTGAATTAATATGTGCAAATTGTGAACCATTATTTCCTATTTTGTCCAAATTTATTAAACATATTTTAGTCTTGCCACATTCTTCAGCAAATGTGGAAAGAGTTTCTAGCCAAGTAAATTTAAATAAAAACAAGTGCCGAAATCGATTAGTTAGGGACTCGATGGATGTAATTCTCTTTACTAAAGACTACTTAAAATTATTATATGTGTTATTTTACTATCTGATGGATTTGAAAACGGAAAATACACTAATATTGAGGCATTAAAAATATAATTTTTCATTGAAAGTTAATGGCAAGAAGCTCCATCTTAAAATTCAATCTTCACTTTTAACTTTAAGTTAATCGGAACGCTCTAAATCTCTTCGGTAAATCCAAAATATAACAACAGAAGAATTGTAATAATGGGGGTAACTGTTATAATGTTGTCATTAAAAATGATTTGTTACAAATATTTATTACAGAAATTGAATTTAATTGTAAACCAACATTTCAAAATTCCAAAACAACTAGTAAGAAAGTGTCAGTCGGCTTTGCTGACAGAGGTATACCCTCAGCCTATGTGAATTGAAACTTTCTTCTACGGACAGATCGAATGTTTTTAAGGTCTTTTCAGAATTTTCCAGTCATTTTTAGACATTAGAACTTGCCGAAAAATGTGGATTAAAATTTAAATTCAAAAGTGTTGTGGAGGTGGTACTTAAAGGAATGGACCGACATGAGAGTTATATCTTTTCGATAGATATCGCGCCCACTAGTCATTTCAGTGGGTCATCGTATAACTTTTGGAATCGGTTGATCAGTTCGAGAATTATCGTGCTCTACAGCCACTACATTTGGTGCCATATTGGTTGTTACACCTCTCGGGCTATATTCTCAAGAAGTATGGAAAAAGCTTTAACCGTCATAATGGAGGCAGCGTATACAAATTGTTGCAACAAAAACCAAAGCGATTCGAGAGCAGGCCCTAAACTGAACTTATCCGAAATTTTGTGTGGAAGGTTCCCGAAGGAGTGGACCGATTGAAAGCCAAACTTTGGAAAAAATCGGCTCAGTCATCCAGACAGACATACGGGCGACTCCAAATTGTCTGAAACACATTTCGTCCAAACATACTTGGGGTCTAAAACCATTATTTCGATGAGGCACATTTTGCCCGTATAGAAGTTTATATACCCTCGTTAGCATAAATGCTGAGGGTATAAAAACAATCACCTTATTAATTAACCTCTTAAGACAATACTTGTATACGTTTTGTTTAGCTTGACTGAATTGAAAATATATTGATCTCATATATACACGTACTTATAAATACATATATACTACATATGCATATGGTAAAACCATTTATTTTCATACATATTTTGAATTATTGCCTTGGTTTATGAATTTTGAATTATTGCCTTGTTTTATGAATTGTTAATTGTTTTGTTGTACTTAAAACGTTATTTTTTAAACTTATGCTTATTAAATAAAGCGATAATTTGAACTGAAATAAATGTTTTTTAATTTGCCGATTTTTTGCCGATTTTGAAAATGTTTTGCCGATTTTGGCACCCGAAAAGTGCCGATTTTCGACCAAACTTATCTGGCATCCCTGCCCCCACCATCGTCTCACTATCACTTTGAGACTATATCAGTGTTAATCACCACTGGGCTCGCGAGCCATGTCTGTGTGAACACACACAATCTCAATTGTGGTGAGTTTGAACGTTGCTCTCACCACCGATCATCTTCTTTGTTTTAGCATTGCATAAACGCACACGATGTTTCTCGTGTGTGTGCCCAACACAAACGCAGCGGTTGAATTTGTTGTTGCTGGTGAACACTGGACTATATCAACAAACCAAACCACACACATGCACACCACAACAACATACCTAAACTAAGTAGCAACAATTTTGTTGTTAGTTAACTGACAAACCAAACAACTACAGTGCGTTTGGTGTCGAAAAAAGCAAAGTGTTTGGCTGTATAGTTCGCAACTACATATTTGTAATTTCTTTAATATAAAGGCAACATCTAACATCTCAACCTAGTGCTGGTAGGCTCAACATGTACATATGTACATACGGTTCGTATTGTTCTGCTATGTTCATAATACGATAACAACTACAGCAGCCAAGATCATCCATATACGTTAACGTGACTACAAAAACAACACACGTTCTCTTTTTTTCTCATCTGCTGTGGTTTAGCAACGGAAAGACACTCTCAGAGAGACTAATGAACAAAATATTTTGAGCATCAATGAACTACAGTGAAAATCATTAAGTTACAATAATTAAAAATAAAAGAATTATAATAAAAGTAGCAAAATTTTGTCTTTGGTTGGTGGTGTGTTAGTCCCCACTAAAATTATGCGTATATCCATGCACATGTTTACTTGTCGGCTGCTCAACGACGACTGATTGTTATTCTCACATACGTTAACGTATATGGATGATCTTATACCAGCCAAGATCACCCATATACGTTAACGTGACTGCAACAACAACATATTTTCTCTTTATTTTCATCTGTCGTGGTTTAGCAAAGGAAAGACTCGCTCAGAGAGACTACTGCGCAAAAAATTTTGAGCACCACCCACAGTGGAAAAAAATACCGATCTAGCGCGCCAAAAGTCAAAAAAGTCACATACGCCAATTTAAAAATTATTATTGCAGTATTAATCTAAGGTGTCCACAGAATGCAGCGGCTATTAAAATAATTTATTTTGCATCAGTCTAAGCGGAATAACGGCCCATTTTTGGTTGACATTTTTTGAACTAGTTTTCATAATATAGTTTAGTAGTAAATTTATGATCGTCGCATGCACTCTTCCTACAAAGTAATTTTAAAGCTTTACTGAATCTAACATTTCGTGAAGCAGGTGATTTAAAAAATGTTGAATATAAGATGTTATTTATTGCAACTCGGATTTTACACTTAAAACATGTGACATCCGATTTTTTTCCAAATTGTGGACTTTGTTAAAGCTATTACTAAGGAGTGTCGAGAGATGGCGCTTCGATTTTTTATTTTATTTTTAGTACACATAGTTCTTAACCAATTTGTAAAATTTTAGCTGCAACAAACTGCAACATTTTATTTTATTACTATTTTTATTAATAGTATTTTTTATGTAAAAATGATGAAATTAGGGCGGTACCTTTCTATGGGGGCCATATCAATTCGTGTACCTGTGCCGAAAATTCTCCGTCGGAATATTTTATACCACCAACGAAGACTAAATGTCAACTTTCAGCTATTTCGGTTGGACAATGTGGCAAAAACATCAAAAATTACCGAAATCGGTGGTACGGTCTGTGGGGGCTATATGAAAACGTGGACCTATACCGAAAATGTTTATAGGAGTGTATGCATAAACCCCACGGAGACTAATTACCAAATCCTAGCCGTTTCGGTTGGATAATGTGGTAGAAATCTTTAAAATACCGAAAATCGATAGGTACCATTCTACGGTAAAAATTCAAATTTACCAAATATATTAATAAATGAAGTAAAATTGTCAATTTACATCTGTTCATATCGAATTTATGGACAAACATGCAATAAAACATAGATTTGTACTTTTGGCGCGCTAAATTGGTTCTTTTTTCCACTGTGCCACCGTCTTATACGTTAACGTATGTGAGAATAACAATCAGTCGTCGTTAAGCAGCCGACAAGTAAACATGTGCACGGATATACGCATAATTTTAGTGGGGACAATGAACAAAACCGCACACACCCGCCACATGTTTACTGGTCACAGGTCTAGCAACCACTGAATGCAGATACAAAATTTCTTGTGATTCTCTCACTACTTTACTCTCTTTTTTATTTTGAGCATCAATGGTGTTAGTCCAATAATTACAAAAGCAACAACTCGTCAAAATTGTTTTTTTTAATCTCTCAGAAAAAAACAGTATTTTTTCTTGCTTTATGAAAGGCGTTCATGAAATGCAGAAATTTCAACCTTGGCAAGACTTTATGAACACTATTCCTGAAATGCAGTAATTATTTTTTTCTGTGTACAATAAACGGCAAGGGTAATTTCTTTGTTTTGTTTGAATGTTGTAGCTTGTTTTTTAGTTATTTCGCAGTAGTTAAGTGAGCGGAACAAATGAAAATGGGAAGTTTGTAAAAAGTTATTTATAATAATAAATATTTTCTTTATTATGTATTTTGTTGGGCTTTTCGTGGTCAGTTTGCTTTATGACAATAAAAACGAGTTTTATTTCATTTTCTGCTCGACATTTCGCTGGCTTTTTTCCAGCTTTTTCATGACCTTTTTATTGAAAATGTTATTGCAATGGAATACTGAAGATTGGTTTTATCTTTGTCCTCTTTTGTGTTCAACAAAATACATAATAAAGAAAATAAAAAATTACATTGGTCAAAAATATTAGACAGAAATAATAAATATTGTGATTCTATTTTAGATACGCCAAATAAAGAACATCAGCCTGATGGCATATGGAAACCTTATTAGGAAAGCATGGTAGAACAAATACAAGGTAAAGTTAATACTACAACAAATACAACTCGAACAACAACCACAAAGGAATTTGTTTTTGTTTGGAACGTTAGTGTCAAATATAAATGTAAACAAAATAATGAAATGTCTATAAATTATTGGAATTTAAAAAACTAATAATTTTTCACATTTGATTGAATATTTTGAAAAACATAAATGAAAACTCGTTAGATTTTCAGTTTGAATGTTTCCATATCATTCCACTAAATGCACAATATCACGCAGGAAGTAGAATTCTTGCAAAAATGTTTGGGGTCGCTCGTAATTCATTGAAAAAAGAGAAGCTGTTTCAATCTTTTGTTTTTGAAAACAAGAAGCACATGTTTATTAGGGCTTTATTATTTTCAAGTTTAACAAAATACCACACATATTGACAAATATTGTACCGCCTCTATAAGTGGTGTTTTAGTGTGCGACATGTCGTTCGGACCTGGAGCAGGTTACATGTCAATGATATGAAGGAGCCTTTATGGGAAATTGTTTTTATTTCAGATGAATAATTTTTTTCTTCAAAAAATATATGTCCCTAATATACATCGAACATAGAAATAAATATATAAAATGTCGTATGGAATTTGACACTAACACTACAGCCCAGTTCAGTCAGCTGGGTATTGCTGCTACCTTTTCTTGTTCTACCATGTTAGGAAAGGCTGTGTTTTATAATTAATAGTATAAAATACAATTTAAGAGGAACAACAAATAAAGAAACTAATTATTGAGAAGTTCGCTTCAAACATCCAAAAATTTTCCGAATCCATTATATAAAACTCAAATGACGTTCGTACGTGAATCAAAAACTCGACCAATTTACAACCGATTTGTTTCGCGTTTGTCTTAAAATGTTCGTATTTATCCAAGGAAGGATCTGACGTATTTTATTTTTGAGATATCGCGAAGAATCCGCGAAAATTTGCAAAAATATATTTTGAAGAAAGATTGTCAGAGAATATTGTCTCAAAATATTCGTATTTATCCAAGGAAAGATCTGATGTATTTTATTTTTGAGATATCGCGAAAAATTCTCGAGAATTTGCAAAAATATATTTTGAAGAAAGATTGTCAGACAAAATTGTCTCAAAATGGTCGTATTTATCCAAGGAAGGATCTTACGTATTTTATTTTTGAGATATCGCGAAAATTTGCAAAAATATATTTTGAAGAAGGATTTTCAGAGAATAATGCTGCATCGCCTGAAAGTAACATTGGATATATAAATCATTGAAATTCCACGTTGATCAGGAGATATAGCATCGGGATCGGAGGTATCTCCAAAAAAAATGTAAAAGTTGTATGCGGATATCTATAGAACGGTAATAGATTTAGTCTCTAAAATGTGGATGTGTAGCGGAAAATGATTTAGACGTAAGTATGCTAAATTATATTGAAATCGATTCAGATTTGCATATACATAGCTCCCATAAATATTTTCGGAC
Source organism: Musca autumnalis (assembly GCF_047663935.1). Classification (NCBI taxonomy): domain Eukaryota; kingdom Metazoa; phylum Arthropoda; class Insecta; order Diptera; family Muscidae; genus Musca; species Musca autumnalis. The sequence continues at coordinate 153,009,039 of NW_027411866.1, read as the reverse complement.
GATTTCATGTATTTGATGCACCAAACATGCTATGTATATCCAATTTCAATGAAATTTGGAATGTGTGATGGTATTTGGATATGAAAGAAGTATATGGTAATATTCAAAAATGTTTTACAATCGTTGAAGTTGAGGTTCACCATTTAATAAGTCGCGAACTGTCAATATATTTTATACAATATGAATATATTTATATTAATTGAAGTGTTTTAGCCGGGGTCGCATAAAATTAACCATAACAAATAACGTATGTGGAAGCTGTGTTGGTGGTAATATTAAAAAATGGGTAAAAATGTGTTGAAGTTTACAAGTTTTTTTGTGTTCTTTCTTAATTTCTGGTCAAACCACGGAAAATGTAGACCTGAGCTCAAAGAAAGAATTGAAGAATACCCCTTGGACAACATGGTTCTAATGTATGACTTTTCGATATATACACTGCATCCCCCTAAAATCGATGCTGACATTTTGAAGTTTTGAAATCTGGGTTTTTTTGAATTTTTCTTATAATTGGAGGGCGCAACCAGATAATTACACAAACTATTTATTGGATTGTAGAACTCGGGATTCCACGTCGTTTGATGTATATCTCATGAGTGTGCTTCATACAGCTCCCTAGTAATAGGAGCCCAAAATCGAAATTTTGGTGCTTAAATTTTCTTTAAAAACCTATTTTTTGGCTTCAAAATTTACAACTGTGACTCAGGTACCCTTGAACCCCGCGTGATTTTAGTTTTTTTACGCGCCGGATCTAATGAACCCTTCCGCTTTCAAATCCATCCACTAAAACGGCGGTTATAGATACCTTGAAAGTAGGAAATTCTGCAAAATTATATTTTGATGATTCCGCGCATTGAACCGCGATTTTCTTTGGTCATTTTTACATAAATGGAATCCTTTATACGCGATTATATTATTTTCCAAAACCGTGTGACATAAATTACCTAGATTCTGGAGTAATATTCGTATTTCGTATAAAACAGAATTTGGTAGCACATCCGCGGTTCCTGACGAATTTGTTTAAAATTTGTTATAATGACGTATTTTTTATAGGCGGTCACTGAAATCGGATGCGCCTTATAATCTTATGCACATCGCGCAATTTTTACCCATATAAAGGTTTTTTGAACAGTAAGATGCAGCTGACGGCACACTTTGGCCGCTGAATGAAAAGTGGAAAAATCGCTACATATTGATAGAAATGCACTCGCTGTATCTGAAAAGCGCATGCGCCTTTTCTGATTTTAACGAATTCGCGAATTATACGTTTTGTAACTTTTATGTTTTTTCTTTGGTTGTAATTTCAATATTACTTTCTATTTCATATCCTATTGTTTATCAAAGTAATCAAATACACTTTCGGGTTTGTCATCGCATTTTCCCTGAAGAAGTTTCAGCGAACCCCGTCAGTCCTTGCATCGAAATTTAGCGAAATAGTAGAATAACTCCCCAAAATTTTTTTTCTATTTTTCGTATTAAACAAAAAAATAAATTTTTGAAATAATTTCGAACAATAAGCTTTCGTCTTTTGTTGTTACTGTAATATGGCAGTTATAAATCCTATCGTTAAAATTTTGGTCTCATATTTTGCTACGCGTTCTCTAGAATCTGTACGTATTTTTAATTTATTTTTTCGAGTTTTATTTGGACTCTAAATTAGAATAAATTAAATTTACTCCAAGATTTTTTCAGTATTTCTTGATTTTCCGCGATAATAGAAATACATTTAGTAAATATTTAGGTATCTACGGATAGATATTAAATGCTGTTAACGCTTTATATATACATTTTCTTATTACAGCAAAAATTTAATTTTTAAATATTTGTTCTTTATAAGGGAATAAAACCCCCATAACTTTGGAGCGCAGCATCCGATTTTGTGAACGCGAACAGATTTGAAACCAGGACTTTTTTTCTTAATGTATGTTCCAAAAATTGCGGATGTGCTCGCAATTTTTTTTTTTTAAATTTCTTCCAATGGAATTGCAAAAGAAATTTGAAATTTACCATATATCGTAAATCTTTTTTCATTTTTTTGATTTATTAATATATACATAGCTAATTAAATCTATGAAGAGAAAAATTGACTCAATCTCGACTAGCATTAGACTACACTGTGCAACAAAATTGATTTTTTTTAAATGTTTCCCACCGGGTAGATTATGAAAGTAGAGCTAAAACTATGAGATACGTGTATCGGCATTTTTGAAGTTTACATCGGGAAGTAAGTAGGCTGCGGGGCAAGTTCCGCCCATTTCTATTTTTTCGAAATATTCAAGTTAAGATATTTTGGAATATTTGCAATTTAGGTATATAGTGTCTTTGGCAACATCGCTGAGGGGGATGGGGGAATATTTTGTTTAAAAATATTAAGCCTCTTGCAGTTCATCAATGGGGTATTTTTGGTCTTTTTTCGAAAATCGTTCAAAAACTCATTTAACAGATCAAAATATTCAGAATTGTTCGTCATAAAATTTTACTATTGGTCTCAGAATACACCAAATTTGTAAATCATTTCCAAACACGTTTTAGGGTTAAAGTCGCACTTCACTGAGTTTCTTCAAAATTGTCCCACCAAACATAATTTTAGAGGTTGACGTCAAAGACAAAAATATTCTTCGTCATCTCACTATAGGCCACCAACAAAATTGTATTGTATATTACAAAAATATAAGTACCTTTTCCTTCCTTTTTGAGTTAATGCATCAAAATAACATCATCAAAATAACTTAGTTCTAGATGAAAAGTGTCAAAGGCAGAACAATTCTACACAAAACGTCATTATAAGTCTCGGAACAAACAACAAATCTAGGAGTAATAGGTTTTATGGAAATTACATTAAAAATTTATATTAAAATTGTTTTTCTTGTGCTTTATTTTTTACAGTGGCAATGCTGCTCATTATTAAAACACTTCGGTATATTTTCAGATTTTTTTGACTAACGGTTCCAAAGATATCGCGCCGTGAAAAAGTCAAATTCTGTAAAAACTATAGGCAGGGAAATACTCATAACTTCTTTATTATTGGTCCAAATAGAAAAAAAAATATTTTTTAATAAACAAGTAAAACAGTATCAGTCGGCTTCGCCGACAGAGGTATACCTTCAGCCTATGTGGATTGAAACTGTCTATGGACAGATCGAATGTATTTAGGGTCTTTTCAGAATTTTGTGGTCTTTTTGACATTTGAACTTGCAGATAAAAATGTAGATTAAAAAAGTTTTGCGAAGGAGGTACTTAAAAGTTTTACGTAGGATGTACTTGGAGAAGTGGAACTACATAGTCCATTATGGACGTGGATCTTATTTTAGGAGTCATATATTTTCGATAGATATCGAGTCCACTATTTTAGTGTGATTTTTTAAATTTTGGGGGGAAGTACCGTAAGTTGTGGACCGGTATTCCTCATCTTCGAATTGAATCTAAGTTTGGAAAAAATATTACGAAAGCCAAATTTTGGACCGAATCGGTTGATCCGTTCGAAAGTTATCGTGCTCTCCAGCCACTGCATATCATGTCAGAGGGTTTATTTCGGGCTGTTTTCTAAAGAAGTATGGACTTGCCCTTGAAAAAACTTTTACCGTCGTAATGAAGGCAGCGAATGCAAGACGAGCTCTTAAACTTCACATCTTCCGAAACATGTCTGGGAGGTACCCGAAGGAGTAGACAACTATAGTCTACATTCGAACCTGATCTATATCTGGTAGATATATTAGGATGTATAAAGTATGGACCAAATCGGTCAGTCCCATCAAGAGTTATCGTGCGCACATTTTTTCCGAACATTTTTGAACTTTTGTGGGGGATGCACCTGTAGGAGTGGACCGATATTGATTATCTTCTAACTTTTACCAATTTTGGACAAAATATTACGATGGCCAAATTTTGGATCGAATCGGCAAATCCGTTCGAGAGTTATTTGCGCCAACCACTACACACGGTGTCATAGTGTTTTTGCACCTTTCGGGCTATTTTCTCAGGAAGTATGGACTTGCCCCCGATGAAACTTGTAGCTTCGTATGGGGGGCAGTGAATACAATATGTTACAACAAAAATCAAAGCGAGCAGGTCCTAAGCCGAAATTTTCCGAAATTGTGTGTGGGAGGTACCGGAAGGAGTCGACCGCTTGAGCCCATATTGGAACCCCATTTAAGTCTAGTAGAAATTTCGGGATTTGCAAAGTATGGACCAAATCGGTTACTCCCTTCAAGCGTTATTTTGCGCACAAATTGTCCGAACATTTTCGAACTTTTGTGGGGGAGGTACCGGAAGGAGTGGACCGATATAACCCATCTTCGAACTTAAACTAAATTTGGACAAAATATTAGGAAAGCCAAATTTTGGACCGAATCGGTTGATCCGTTCGAAAGTTATCGTGCGCACCAGCCATCTAGACAGACAGAGGGACGAACATGGCTAAATCGACTCCAAATTGTCTGAAACACAATTCGTCCAAACATACCTGGGGTCTAAAACCATTATTTCGATGAGGCACATTTTGTCCGTATGAAAGTGTATATACCCTCGCTAGCATAAATGCTGAGGGTATAAAAACAAAGTACGTCAGAACCTTCCTTGGATAAGTACAGACATTTTTAAACAAACGCGAAACAAATCGGTTGTAAATTGGTTGAGTTTTTGATTCACGTACGAACGTCAATTCAGTTTTATATAATAGATTTAAAAACTGGGCGTGTTAAAATCGCGTTTTTAAAAAATGGGCGTCGTCGGGTTTATGCCCCAAATGAGTGCATAGGGTCAGAGATACAAGCACCATTGCACAACGGATGCGCCCAACGACAAAAATCAAAAAATTCATGACATCGTTTTAAAAATTTAAAACTGCAAAACGTTCCAAATTTTTCGAAACTCAACTTATTTTTTCCATTTTTCGCGGTTCTTGAGGAGAAAAAGCCTCACAAACATGACTAATTTTGAAGAAAAAATTGTATTTAAAAATGAGAAAAATTGGTTATATTCTAAGCGAATTTATGAAACAAAGAACTATCATTAACGCCTTAACTTAAGTTGAATCATTTAGTAAATTGCCTTAGCTTCATTTTTATAGTTATGAAAATACCTCTAAATTTCAAGGGTTGCCATATATTTTGGTTATAATATTTAATATAGATTTATATGGATTTCCTTAAAGTTTAAGATACTTTGCAAAAATTCGCAAGAATGGCCAAATTGAAGCCTAGCGCCTGTAGATTTCTAAACTGTATAGAATTTTTGCGGAAATTTGCGGTTTTGGAAGTTATGACCAAAAGTTTAACTCCCTTTTTCTAGTTGTTGTATTTATATTTTTTGGAATATTTTTAAGTAATTTTATTATCCTTTCTTACATTTAGTTTCAATATAATGTTATTGTGCAATTAGCGATTCCTATGGTCATGGTAACTTAGAGGGTATTCGCTTTAACAAATAACTTATTTTATTTTTGGGACACCCTAATGTTGGACCACGCAAAAAAGTGGAGATTTTCCATGCACTGAGAAACAAAATACATTATTACAAGTAATTCTGCAGACAAATGAGGTTAAATCTTATAAAGTACCAAGAAAAGGATGGGAACCTCTATGGAGGCTGTGGTCAAAAGTGGACCGATATGACATTTCTTCATAAGATGGTGTTCTGAAGTCTGAGTTCATTATAAGAACATATTCGCTTAGAATATTTGGTTGACATCTGCCAAAATAAATCGAAATAAAAATCATATAGGGAGTATACCAAATAATTGACCAATACAGAAAATTTTTCGCAGGGAGGTTTACTATGCATTAAAAATTTTTGGTACCGGATTGAAGTAAATTCGGTTGAAAAACGTGTTGGTAACAGTAAAATACTTCAATTCGGAATGATTCATTACATGGCAACTACGCGAAATTTTGGACCTAGGACCCCAATATTTTACTTAGAGTGTTTTAGGCCACTATGACCCATTGATAACAATTTCAGTTCGATATATTATTTAGAAGTATTTTTGTCACACCTTCCCATTGCCTCGAAAATTAAATTTCCCACCGATACGTTCGTCAGATTTGATAAAAAAGCGTTTTTAAAAAAGGGCATAGGGAAGGTACCGCGCCCTTTTCAAGAAAATCGGTTCAGTAGTTTGGGATATATAACATATTTAAAACATATATACCATATTTAAAAAATGGGTGTGCTAAAATAGCGTTTTTAAAATAGCACATAGGGGAGCTACCCCCGTCCCCCCGAAATTCAACAGATATATAGTCTATTTTCACCTCGGGTGCTCTCTGAAATTTTCAGGAAAATCGGTTCAGTCAGAACATACAAACATTGTCTTTTATATATAAGATGAAGGTATAAAAAACACAAAACACTCATATTTTCATGAAAAATAGTAAAAAAAACTCATAACTTTCACTTCGAATTCCACTGCAACTACTAGACCGAATTTGACCGTTTAAGAATTACGAAAATATCTTTATCCGTTCAAAAGTTACAGAATTTTGACAAGAAAAAACGATTCTGAACCACTGTGCCCTGCCTACTTAGGTTGCTTTCCGATGTGAACTTTAAAAACGCCGATACATATTTTTAGCCCCACTTTCATAATCTGCTTAGTCTTATGCCAGACTATGAAAATTTTCGTTAGAAAATTCTTTGTTATTCTCCTTTAAATTTTCATTTACGTCCGTCCACACACATAAATGAAACCATATGAAAATTTTGATATTTTCATTGCTTTGCATTGATTTGAGAGTTACGAATTTAAACACAAAGAATAATTTCAGATTATCGAACCTTCACACCTCTTGCCTATAAACTCATTTTCACGTGAAAATGTTCATAGTCCGGCATAAGACCTAGTTTTCCTTGTCATTTTTTTGCTGTCGTACAGTGTTATTAACGAACACACAAAAAATCACGTTCTACAAGTCTTTTTGAGTAGCTAGTTTACTATTTATGATTAAATTATAAATAAAAAAAAATAAACAAGTAAGAAAAGCGTTAAGTTCGGTCGGGCCGAACTTTTTATACCCTCCACCACAAATTTCAGCCATTTCGGTGGATTAATGTGGCCACAACCTTCAAAGTACCGAAATTCGGAAGGTACCGTTCTATGGGGGCTATATGATGGCGTGGACCTATACCTACAAATTTCTGGGGAAAGTTGTATACGCCTAAAGAAGACTAAATACCAAATTTCAGCCATATCGGTGTGATAATGAGGCTAAAACGTTCAAAATATGGAAAATCGGGAGATATTGTATTATGGGGGCTATATCAACACGTGGACCTATATAAACATTTTATGGTAGAAATATTTCTTAGTCTCTGGAAACACAAAATACAAAGTTACAACCGATTCTTTGGTCAAATGGGTCTAATACATTCAAAATATATTAAAATGACGCGTACTTTATAAGGGGTCTTATGTGGGGACTATACCAAAACGTGGACCTATACAACCCAACTTTGGTAGGAATATTTTCTGGCCTCTGAAGATACAAAATACCAAATTACAACCAATTCTGTGGTCAAATGGGTCTAATACATTCAAAATATTTTAAAATGACGCGTACTTTATATGGGGCCCTATATGGGGGCTATACCAAAACGTGGACCTATATAACCCAACTTTGGTAGGAATATTTTTTGGCCTCTGGAGACACAAAGTACCAAATTACAACCAATTCGGTGGTAAAATGGGCCAAATATCTTAAAAATTCCTTAAAACGACGACGCGTCACGCGTCATTTTGTATGGGGGCTATACGAAAGCGTGGACCTACATAGCCCGCTTTCAATACCAAAAGTCCTACGTAAATATAACATATTTTCCCAAAATTTCATCAACCTACGTCAATCCGTTCGGACGCTAGAGTGATTTCCACAGACGGACAGACGGACAGACAGACAGACGGACAGACGGACGGACATGGCTATATCGATGTAGAATTGCACGCTGATCAAGAATATATATACTTTGTGGGGTCTACAATGATTATTTCGAGTAGTTACAAACGTAGTGACAAACTTAATATACCCCCATCTTATGGTGGAGGGTATAAAAAAACATAAAATATTTGTTGGTGAATCAGGTATGATGATATAGCAAATTTTTGCCAAATTCTAAATAAAAACACCATATTGTCTTGTGTAGTTTTTTGTCATTTTCATTTATTCATAACACTTCAAAGCATTTGTATCTGAGAAACATGGCCGCGGTATTAATATTCGTTGTTGTACTTATTCTAATACGTTTGTGGTTGTATCATCGTTGGAATCATAAGCAAATATTTGAATTGGCTAAAAAGGTGCCATCACACAAACTGCAAATGATATTGGGTTTTGGGAAAATATTGACACCAAAAAGTAAGTATTTGCACATATGAATAAACCATGGATATGGGTATACAAAATTACTACATGCAGAGTCTAATGAATCTTTGAAAAATATTCAAAATCCTCTGTCTGATGATGATAAGTGGTGTATTATTATTAGACAGCGGATTTTGTATATTTTTAAAAAATTCCTTTACATAATTTTGAATATATTTTGTCAAGTTATATGATGTACAAATATGACAACAACAAAATGTAAAATCATCCAAAATTTTCAAAACTTTTCTATGAGAATTTTGAAAAATCCGCTCGCTGCCTACTAATGTAAGAACGTATGCCGGTAAATAAGTTAACCCAATATCACTTGTAAAGCTTGTAGTCGTTTACTCCATAAATTGAACATATTTATATTAATATTAGTATTTTCTAACTGTATTTTTCAATTGAATCCTGCTGTCGACTTTTTCTTATGTTTCGGTCACTAGAGTTCCACTTCATTCCCTAAAAGCACGATAACGTGAAAATTTTAATTTATTTTCTAAAATCTTTCGCAAGGTTTGGGTTAATCGATCATTTAACAAGAAAAAAATAACTGGAGCTGTAATTATAAATGTGCTAAGCGCCTAATTTTAACAAGTAAAAAAGTGTTGAGTTCGTTCGGGCAGAAATTTTTATAACCTCAACCATGAAAAATTATGAACCTTGTTTTAGACATTAACAGGCAAAATTTCATTAACTTTTATTAAATGTGAAAAAGCCATAACCCTAATGTCCACACTTTGATATAGCCAGACTGGCAGACGGACGGACATTGCTAAATCGACTATTATTTCGATGAGGCACATTTTGCCCGTATTAAAGTGTACATGCCCTCGTTAGCATAAATGCTGAGGGTATAAAAATCGCGACAAATCCGCGAAAAGTTGCAAAAACAAATTTTGAAGAAAATTAATAGTCTCCACACATTTCTTGGGATCTTTTATTGTTGTTTTAATTTTTAGCAACAAATTTACATATAGTACGGTTACACTAGAATTTTTTGCCGGGTTAACCCACTTCGAGAGGATTTATTTGACGTTTGCCATATGAAATTGACATTTTAAATCCAAACCCACTGGGTTAATCCGGTTAAGTGTAACCGGGGTATACATACCCTCCGGTTCATCTGAATAGAACCAACCAATTTTGCCTACAAATACCGTTATATCTAACGGTAGGAGAGGAATTGAAAACTATATGTTTGTGGACATGCAGAGTATATAGTAGCCGATATTTTCAATACCTAACGCATATGTGAAGCGTTATAACGGTACTATTTACTCGTTTTATGAAAAAATGCCAAAATATTGACATGTTTTAATGGTTCACCAGGATAGAACCACCATAAGAATGTACACAAATCCTTTTTCAGATGTGGAAAACTTTTACAAAAAAATACTTATAATTAAAAATAAAGGCCGTCAGAGCCCATTGCCAACGTCGGGAAGTAACCTAAATAGGCGTGGCAAGTTCCGCCCATTTCTACAGGTTTTGAAATATTCGACATCAGATTCCTTGGAATCCTTGCATTTTAGGTATAAAGTGTCTTTGGCAATATTGCTGACAACAATGCGGGGTATCTTTTTATGAAAAAAATTAACCCCCATGTGAGCCACTAAAGGGGTCTTTTTGGTCCCTTTTTTCAAAATCGTTTAAAAACTCCTTTAAAATGTGATCGTATCAGACCAAAATATTCTACAAAATTATTTGTCATAAAATTTTACTATAGGTCCTTGAATACACCAAAACTCTAAATCGTACCTAAACGCCAGGAATCTGCCAAAAGTAAAATCACGTTTTAGGGTTAATGTTGTACTTTATCTGAGTTTATTAAGTTTTGTCCCACAAAACTTCATTGTAGATAGAAGACGTCAAAGACAAAAATATTCTCCATCAAATTTCAATATAAATCGGCGAATAAATAAAATATGTATTTGCAATATATATCAAGAAAATATATACATCAAATTTGCCAACAAAACACCCAAATATTTTTTGAATAAATTTGTTTTGTTTTTTTTTTTCGAGTTGATGCATGAAAGTAACATGAAATTTAGTTCTAGACGAATGGTGTTAAGAGAAGAAATATTCTACACAAAATTTCAGTGTAAATCCTAGAACAAACTAGATATCTAAGTCAAATATATTTTGTTAAGAAAATTACGCTACCAAATTAGATATTATAGGTAGAAATTATTTTTTAAACTTTTAGACTCTTAATTACAATTTATTCCATACTGAGTCAAAATCTCCTAAAATACCTCACTTTTTGGGGGTTGTGTCAAAAAAAGAAATGTTCCAAATCAAATTTTATTATGAGTCTCTGAACAAAAAAAAAAAAAAATTTGTAGCTGTAGTATTTAACATCTCCAGAAGCTTTCGCTTTTTATATATGATTTAGGACGATATTCTACCGTTTTTATTCACATTTTCGTTATCTGCGGTCACAAAATATTCTTTATTGAAGTTTTTTTGACAATAAATTCTTTCAGAAGATTATGTGTGCTCGATCCAAACTGTTTTTGAAATATCTATGGTGAATATATATAGGGAAAATATTGATAACCCAGATCGGGCTTTGAAAAATTACGTATTTTAGTACTATAAACTAAAATAACGTCATCAGGATAAATCATAGGATTGTGTGCTAAATGGGCGGAACTTGCCACGCCTATTTAGGTTACTTCCCGACGTAAACTTTCAAAACGCCGATACACGTGTCTTCTTTTTTGCGGTCCTCTTTCATTATCTGTGCGGGCTTTTTGTAATTTAAAAAAAAATTAGATTTGTAGGGTTTTGGTATTGTGTGCATGGAAATATATTAGGAAATGTGTTGTTACTTTTCCCCTACCGTTAAAAAAGTTCCCGCACCGATTGCATGCAAGTTTTCCATTGCAGCTAATATAATCTATTTTTATACCCTCAGCATTTATGCTAACGAGGGTATATACACTTTCATACGGGCAAAATGTGCCTCATCGAAATAATGGTTTTAGACCCCAAGTATGTTTGGACGAAATGTGTTTCAGACAATTTGGAGTCGATTGAGCAATGTCCGTCCGTCTGTCTGTCTGTCCGTCTGTCTGGCTGGCTGGCTGGTGCGCACGATAACTCTGGAACGGAGCAACCGATTCGGTTCAAAATTTGGCTTTCGTAATATTTTGCCCAAACTTAGTTTAAGTTCGAAGATGGATTATATCGGTCCACTCCTTCCGGTACCTCCCCCACAAAAGTTCGAAAATGTTCGGAAAATTTGTGCGCACGATAACTCTTGAAGGGAGTAACCGATTTGGCCCACACTTTGTACATCGTGAAAGTTCTACCAGATTTAGATGAGGTTTAAATATGGACTCAATCGGTTCACTCCTTCGGGTACCTCCCACACAAAATTTCGGAAAAGTTCAGTTTAGGACCTGCTCTCGAATCGCTTTGATTTTTGTTGTAGCAACTTGTATTCGCTGTCCCCCATACGACGGTACAAGTTTCATAAGTGGCAAGTCCATACTTCCTGAGAAAATAGCCTGAAAGGTGCAAAAAACCCCTATGACACCGTGTGTAGTGGTTGGAGCGCAAGACAAATCTCGAACGGATCTGCCAATTCGGTCCAAAATTTGGCCTTCGTAATATTTTGTCCAAACATAGTTTAAGTTCGAAGATAAACCATGTCGGTCCACTCCTTCATGTACCTCCCTCACAAAAATTCAAAAATCTTCGGAAAAAATATGCGCCTGATAACTCTTGAAGGGAGTGACTGATATAATCCATACTCTGCACATCCTAATATATCTACCAGATATAGATCAGGTTCGAATATGGACTATATTTGTCCACTCCTTTGGGTACCTTCCACACAAAATTTCGGATAAGTTCACTTTAAGACCTGCTCTCGAATCACTTTGATTTTTGTTGAAGCGATTTGCATTCGCTACCTCCATTGGGAAAACATCCCGAAAGGTGTAAAAAGCCTTATGACACCATATGTGGCTCTCGAACTGTTCAACCGATTTGGTGCAACATTTGGTCTTCGTCATATTTTATCCAAACTCAGTTTCATGGGGCAATACCGGTCCCCAACTTCCGGTACTTCTCCCCAATATTTAAAAAATGTCACTAGAATGTTAGGACGATATCACTTGATCCAAACGTTGGATCTCCAAACTTTGGATCTCCTAATATTTTGTCAAAATTTAGTTAACTTCTAAAATGGCCCATATCGGTCCTCCATAAGGGTACCTCCCCCACAAAAGTTCAACATTTGTGTTAATTCCTAATCCACATTTTTGTCGGCAAGTTCAAATGTTGAAAAAGGGCCACAAAATTCTGAAGAGACGCTATTTACATTCTATCTGTCCATAGATGAAAGTTTCAATTCACATTGGCTGAGGGTATACCTCTGTCGGCAAAGCCGACTGACACTTTTTTACTTGTTTTATAGAATTTTAATGTAGTCTTCAATATGCGATCATTCTACATAAGTCTACGTTATATTTATTTTTACCTAACGGTGTTTACTTTAACCCCCTGTTTTTGTAACTAATTTTTGTTCGTTCGTCTATATTCGAAATAATTTAGGCATCCATAGCTCAGCCCCCAGAAGACATACCTAATTTTTCGTATACCCGTTCCATATGTCGTTAAGAATTCCTCATTTAAAAATCAGCGCTCTACATTTGTGCTAAAACGAGTAAATCGAGCTACAAAATTTGACAATTCTTGTGAAAAGAATAAAAAAATTTACAAAAACAGGGGGTTAACATAGATATACCTTATATTTCACGGTGCTCTTGTAGCAACTTTAAATAAAAGGTACTTACACCTGAGAAGTTTTTGCCGATTTTATGCACAAAATTCTGAACTTTAAATGGAAGGTGCTTACACCTGGGAATCATCAGAATCGGTAAAACCTACTAAATTATCATAAAGTTCAACCTTGTAGAAAATGTTCATATCTACAATATTTTCTTTAGTCCCATTTCGAAAGGACTTGCGATTTCGAAGAAAAATCGTGAAAACCTAAAAAACACATAAAAATGTCAACTTGAATAGCGCTTTATTTAAAAAGCGCCCCTGCAATTTTTTTATCATCTATGGACACTGCAGTTTCATAATCCGCAAAAACTTTCCAGGTGTAAGTACTTCTTCAATACGGGATCATTCTACATAAGTTTACCTTATATTTATTTTTAACTAACGGCGTTTACTTAATTAACTTAAATATACCTCATATTTCACGGTGCTCTTGAAGCAACTTTAAATGGAAGGTGCTTACACCTGGGAATCATCAGAATCGGTAAAACCTATGAAATTATCATAAAGGTCAATGTTGTAGAAAATTTTCATAGCTACAATATTTTCTTTAGTCCTATTTCGATAGAGCTTGTGATTTTCTAGCAAAATCGTGAAAACCTAAAAAACCTAAAAATGTGGTTATGTTTTTCAAGCGATGCTAACTGATGTTCGTACGTTGATTTCTCATTTCGATGCAGGAGAAGATTTGAGAATCGGCAAGAAATCGCTTTAGGTCATGAGCATTAGGCAACTTTAAAGTTGGTGTCAATTTATCTTTGTTTTTTGAAACATCAACAAATCAACGTTTATGCAATTTGTTGTTAATAAAATTTATTAATAGACGACATTTATGTTTAAAATGTGTTGAAATAAGTAAAGAAACATCAAGAAAAATGCAATATTAAATTTGCCTCTCTCGCGATTTTGCTCACTCATGCTTTAGATGTTTACAAATCAATTACTATTAACTTTTTCCTACATAACATTGGTATTCTTTTCTTAGCACTAGAAACACGTCAATTTCTTTGGAACGCTCAGAACCTTTTTTTGAGAAAATATGACAAAGAATTATGGATTCAGTTCGAAATTAAACTAAAATAGCTGATGATAGCCATTTTTTTAATGATTTTCGAAACCGTATACTAAAACTTCAATACATTTTATTAAATTGCGGATTACGTTTTTTTTTTGCATTTCCAAACGCTGCACAGTGCGAAATATGGGAACTTTAGTGGAACATTACTCAAAAATTAAAGTACATAAAACTAATGAGATTCTTGTAGAATTCTATTGCTAAGTATCCCATGAATAATGCCTCCTATTCAGTTTTGCGATTTACCCCGCGAAACAACTAGAAATGCACTTAAAAGTTGCACTTTCGTTTTACAATATTTATTTTCTTAAAATATTGCTTCTAGCTTTGCTTAAGTAATTTAGTGATACAAACAAACTGTACGTTAGTTGACTATAGTTTTTGTTGCTGTTATAATTCTCGACAAGTTTTTGATTATTTGGCGTTTATAGATTTGTAATATCTATCTATTTGTAATATCTAATTAAAATGTGCTTTTTTAAAAGGCTATTAAATTTTTTTTTATAAGTTTTGGAGTTTTTTTATGAATTTTGGCGAATTGCAGAATAAATCGCCCATTTTCTGAGATGTAGGACATTTTTTTATAGACAAGCCAAAAATTAGCTGCAGGTTCGCGCAGGTTTACGAGATATGCGACTTTTTCAGAAAGTCATTGGAATATTCATATATCTATATTTTTAAAAAATTGATTGAAGAACCGGCATTAGACGTCAATGTTGGTTTCGTTTATCCCCAAAATGGGTTCACCAATACTAAGAAATGTTGTTTTTAATAGTTTTATGACTATTCTTGCGAATTTCATTCTCATTTTATAAGAAAAATGGTCAAATTTGAGCAGTTTTCTCAGGACATCGTTAAGTACCTAAAACAAAGCATAGTTGCACCAGATGCTTTTAGGTGATATACTCATTTGCAGAACCGGGTAATAAGATAAACATATCCTCAGTCCAAACGTCCAATTTGTAGAATTTATGTTATATCAATGACACTATACTAAAAATAATAAGTAAAAAAGCGTTCATACCCTCCACCATAAAATATTCTGAACTAAAATAGAATAATTAGTTTTCATTCCTGTCCCCAACTTTAAGTGGGTGCGTTAAAATATCAGATAATGTACATAAAATGCTTCATTCGAGAGGCCCTTTTTTATGGTGCCTATATCTAACTATGTATGTTGACAATTTTTAGTGGGCTAGAAATTGGGAAATACCGTTATATAGGGGTTATAATAAAACATGGACCTATGTTGACAGTTTTTGATGGGAGCCTTTTATGTCAAATAACTCCTAATTCGGTTAAAAATTGTAGCTAAAATCCTCAAAACACTGAACATAACGTGGGAACAATTTTTGTTGCAGAAAATTCGTCCAAAAAAAGGTAAGGTACGAAAATCGGAAGGTTTGTTTTGGGGCTATACCAAAACAATCGGGAGGTATCGTTATAATGGGGCTAAGTTGAAAATTGTTGATGTAGATGTGTGGTGACCACTACAATCTTCAAATGTCAAATTACAGTTAGTTCGGACCTATGTTCATAATTTTTTCGAATATACGTTTTTTGGTCACTACGAACCCTAAATACCAAATTATAGCTATTTCGGTCTAGAAATGTGATTTAAAACATCAAAATACCTGAAATCGGGCGGTAACGTTATATGGGGGTTATTCCAAAACATGGATCTATGTCCACTAGTTTTGTTATATAAGTTTATTGACACTTAAGAACCCTAAATGTCAATTTATAGCTAAATCGGTCTGAAAATGTAGCTACAAACGTCAAAATACCGTATATCTGGGGGTACCGTTATATGGGGGCTATACCAAAACTTGGACCTATATACATAATTTTTTGTAGATATGTTGTTTGCCCGCCCGGAACCCTAAATGCCAAGTTATAGCTAATTCGGTTTGCAAATATGGCGAAGAACGTGAAAATACTTCAAATCGGGAGGTACCGTATAAAAAATCTCAAAAAAATTTTTTTTTTCATTTACTAACGTCTGTGGATGCTTGGGGGGAGGGGTCAAAGGAGGGGCTCGGAATTGTTTTTTAGAAAATTTTCTATACAATGAAGACAAATTTCAAAGTAAACCAAACTCGTTTGGCAATAATTACTTAACACAATTTAAATATCCCAAATGGGGTGCCCCCTACAGCAAAACGAGAAAATTCGTTGCTAATATTTCGCAAAACGGTTTTCTACCTACGAAGAACATAAAATACCAAAATACAAACAAATAGATTGGTAAATGTGCTAGGAATCTTTAAAATATGTTATATTGGCCGGTACCGCTCAATGGGGGCTATACCTACACGCGAACAGATATTGACAATATTTTGTACATATGTTCTCCATCCACTGAAACCCCAATATACCAATTTGCAGCAAAATCGGTTGAAAAATTAACCTAATACGTAAAAACGGTCACCACTGATATGTGGGGGCTATAGGAAATCGCAGGTCTATGTGGCCTATATTTATCCACATACGACCCTCAACTATAAGAAACATTTTTGGAAAGTTTTTGTAACCTACGTTCTTTACATTAGGTCTGTACGTTAACCCAAAAGTTTGCACAAATTTGTAAAAGCTTTTACAAAATGCTGTTCGATAACAAACTTGTAAAGTAAAAGAGAGCGAATTTGGAGAGAATTGTGAGAGAATTTTGGAGACTTTTGTTACTGAGAACTTACAAGTTTATGCAAGCAAAATTTTCCTTGTAAGAATTTGCAAGTTTGATCAGCTGATTTAAATTCGAATGTTTTGTGGCGGACTTTGCAATTCTTGGTAAAAACATAAACAAACCTTTGGTTATTAAAATAATTACAAGATATAAAAGAGAAGAGATAACTAAATAAATTATGGAAAACGACTTATTTTGTTAAATAACTTATTTTGTTGTTAGTGATGATTGTTTTATTTCTAAGGTATCAAAACCCAACAAAAAGCGGCGAATCCATGGAGTGGGAGGAACACTATGTGAACGGCCAGCCGTTAATTTATGATATGGAAAGAGAATTATTGTTGTAGCAATGGATAATCAAACAATTTTCGTAAACAATTTTCGATTGTTAAATTAAATCTTATCCGCCAAACTTCTTGTTTGTCAAATCAGCTGACTTCTTGCAAGTTTTTGCAAATTGTTGTTCGATAACATTCTGCAAATTTTTAGTTTCGAGAGAGTAAAATAAGTGGAGAGATGTTACTGAGAACTTGCTGAGTACTTGCAAGTACTTTTTACTTGCGAAGTTATCGTACAGACCTATTAAAAGTTATGAGTAAAATTCCACAAAAGTGCCCATATTTCGCACTGTGCGCTGGCAACATTTATTTTCATATTAGCTATATTCGTCCAAAATTCGGGAATTAATTGTCATAGTTAATCATATCTACCACATTTTTCGTAAGAATTTCAAATGTTTTTCCGACTTTTTATTCATGCAAATTTTGTAATAAAATTATCGTTATTTTTACATATTTCTATAGCGGAGGCATTCCAGATGATGAAAGGAACAAAATTTTGCGGTATTTTGCTTTAAAAATCCTTAAAACCGCCAAATATAAACCAAATTCCACTCGCGATTGTCAATCTATTCTATTTTACATATATTTATATCTGGTTTATTCTTCCACGGTTTTAAGCACATTGAAATATATATATATATATATATATATATATATATATATATATATATATATATATATATATATATATATATATATATTTGTTCCACAAACATCCCATAAGGGACAAGGGAGACTTCTCTCATATCAATGAGTGCACCCCGATTCATATTAGCTCAATGATATGGGACCTACAGTTTATCGCCGAGTCCGAACGGCGTGTCTAAGACACCACTTTTGTAGAGAAGTTTTGAAATAGGCCTTATAATTTGACCGCAATTTATACCGCCATAATTGCGCTATTTTTAAAAATATCACTCAAATTAATAAATTTTGAAATGTTCTTTTTTCAATGCCAACTAAAAAAACCAGTAAGGAAAGGATCAAAGTCGGGCGGGGCCGACTATATGATACCCTACACCACTGTGAATATGTAAAATATAAATCGGAGCTATATCCAGATCTAAACCGAATTTGATATAATTTGGCACATTTATTTCCAGACAGAATTCAGTCACACATTCCAAATATCATTGAAATCGGACTTATATAGCGTGTTTGGAGCAGCAAATACGCGAAATCGGCCGAAAATATATGGATGCTATATCCAAATCTGAACCGATTTCGATATATATTGGCACATTTATTTCTTGACTGAATTCAGTCACACATTCCACATTTCATCGAAATCGGAAATATATAGCGTGTTTGGTACAGAAAATACGTGAAATCGGCCGAAAATATATATGGGAGCTATATCCAAATCTTAACCGATTTCTATATAATTTGGCACACTTATTTCTAGACCAAATTCAGTCAAACATTCAAAATTTCATTAAAATCGGACGTATATAGCGTGATTGGTGCAGCACATACGTGAAATCGGACGAACATATATATGGGAGCTATATCCAAATCTGAACCGATTTCGATATAATTTGGCACATTTATTTTTAGGCCAAATTCAGTCACACTTTCCAAATTTCATCGAAATCGGACATATATAGCGTGTGTGGTACAGAAAATACGTGAAATCGGCCGAAATTATATATGGGAGCTATATCCAAATCTGACCCGATTTCTATATAATTTGGCACACTTATTTGTAGACCGAATTCAGTCACACATTCAAAATTTCATCAAAATTGGACGTATATAGAGTGTTTGGTGCAGCAAATACGTGAAATCGGGCGAAAATATATATGGGAGCTATATCCAAATCTGAACCGATTTTCACCAAAAGCAGTAGCGTTCTTCCTATGGCTAAAAAAGTTGTAGTCTACAATTTTCAGCTGAATCGGACAAAAAATGCGACCTGTACTTTGCGAACAAAAATACATGGACAGACGGACAGACAGACAGACAGACAGACAGACGGACGGACATGCATAAATCGACTCAGAAAGTGATTATATGTATATCCCCAAAAGGAACTATGGGTCTATTTCGTTTCCTTTTGTATGTTACATACAAATGCACGAAGACATAATACCCCATACCACTGTGTGGTGTAGGGTATAATTATTATTATTATTATTAAAAGTTGCAAAATCGACTTTTTGCCTCAAAAACTGGGCAAATTACCTATAGTTCATCGGTGTTGTTAATGATTTTTACAATATTGTGGAATTTCGGAAGTTGCTTTTGTTTTTTATGTTTGGAGCAAAAGATTTTTGAATTTGCTTGAACATAGCAAATAAGTTGGTCGAACAAAAATAGATACTTTTATTAATTTTCTCGTTTAGAGTTAAGCTTTATGATCGAAAATTGTTTGCAAGTGAAAAAGGAAAGCCAAGGACTGGAACCCACACAGTCACCAAATTACGTGACCTGGTTTCGCAGTTAGTTGAGCAGTTCTTCAGACGTATCGACTGTGGGATGGCTTCTCTGTCCTAGAGCTTTTGGTTTTTCAAATGCAAATGTATTTTTATACATCCACGGATATTTGGCCGTTGAATTGTATTTCTTCATGACAAACGCTTTTTGCGCTGCCTTTGAGGTTATGAGTTTGGCTTTGAACGCTAACACGCCGTGACAACATTTTTTTCCATACGGCGGGCTCAGCCAGTTTTTTATTTTTTGAAATTTTGCCTGTTAGGGCGAAGATAATTTTAAATGATTTTTATTAATTTTCTCGTTTAGAGTTAAGCTTGATGATCGAAAATTTTTTGCAAGTGATCGATCATCATCACTTTCTTAAAAAACGCATTATGAATGCGAAATTATCATTCTGCTGTTTTGAAATATTCCATGTCTATTTCGAAAGTATTTATTGTGATGTATGATAAACTTGTTATTTTTTATTATGAATATGTATGTTTTGAATATTTTTAAGCGTCAAATATTGTTAGACGCTTTTTTTTGTTTTTTTTTTTCTTTGATGATGAAATATGATAAACAAACTAGTTATAAAAATTTATATATGCATACATTAGGCCGGGGCGATTTGTATGGAAGGAAAAAAACCTTAATGGGCCCTTCGCGTTTCGGATTCCTTGGATTGAACTGAGCAAAAAAGTCCACTAGAGCATAGGTCTACGGTAAAAATCGAGCCTCCCGATTTTGACTTTAAGTTTTTTATCCACGTTTTTTAGACATTTTGGCATATAACAGCCAAACCATTGAGATTTTCGATCCTTTGATAAAGACAAAATTCCCTACGCCGAAAGTACTTATACAACCCCATAACATACTATACCCCCCCTCCGTGCTTTACCGTTGAAATTGTGTGTTTAGGGTCGAAGGCCGTATTTGCCCTATGGCACACTATGTCGCGAGTTCATATTAACTGTGGTCAAACATAGGAGGAGTTATCGTAGGGGCTTACATTTTGGTACAAGTACTTATTGTTGACTTACAATCTCGAGGACAGAAAACTGGGCCTCCATAGAACCGTACCTCCCTATTTTCGATATTTTCAACGCTTTAGTCGCAATGGCCAACCGAAATGACTGACATTTGGTGGCTAGTCTTCGGCAGAAGTATCAAACATTCCAACAAAGAATTGTAGGTTTTAGTCCACGTTTTGATATAGCCCCAATAGGACGGTACCTCTCGATTTTCGGGTTTTTGCAGGTTTTAGCCTCATTATTACACCGAAATTGCTGAAATTTGGTATTTAGTCTTCGTTGGGCTATAAAACTTTCCCCTTGAAACTTGTCAGAATAGGTTCACGCCTTCATATAGCCTCCATAGGACGGTACCTCTCGATTTTCGTTATTTTGGATGTTTTAGCCCCATTATCACACCGAAATGGCTGAAAATTGGTATTTAGTCTTTGTTGGGGGTACATAACTTTCCACGTAAAATCTGTTGGTGTAGGTCTTCGTTTTCATATATCCCCCATAGAACCGTATATCCCCATTTTGAGTATTTTGAAGGTTGTGGCCTCAATATCCACCCGAAATGACTGAAAGTTGGCTGTCAGTCTTCATATTTTTTGTGGGCTTGTTAAATACATCAAACTCTTGTCTTTAAAAATGAAAAGTTTTAAATAAAAAGCTTTTTGACCTATTAGTGGTCGAAAAATGCCAATTTTATAAAAAAAAAAAATCTAATTTTGACTTTGGCTTTTTACATTTTTTACACCCTCAGCCTTTAGGCTAGACAAATAAAATTAACAAATGCATAACTGAACTTCAATGCATTTGGTGCGGAAACTTTTTTCCGGATTGAGAAAAAATAAAATTTAGCCATGTCCGTCCGTCCGTCTGCCTGGCTGATGCGCACGATAACTATTCATACCAAATTTTGGGTATCGTAATATTTTGTCCAAACTTAGCTTAAATTCGAAGATGGGCCACATCGGTCCACTCCTTCGGATACCTCCCCTACAAAAGTTCAAAATTTATCTGTAAAATTGTGTAATCGATAACTCTCAAAGGGTGCAATAGATTTGGTCCAAACTTTGCACATCGTATTATTCCCTCCAGATATAGATCGGGTTCGAATATGGACTATATCGGTCCAGTCCTTCGGGTATGTCCCATACAAAATTCGGATAAAGTGAAGTTTAAGAGTTCCCGTCGGGTTGATTTGATAAAGCATGTCATTTACACCATTGCTTTGACATGTCATTTTAACCAATGCTTTGGCATGTCATTTCCACCAATGCTTTGGCACGTCATTTTCACCAACCCTTTGCAATGACATTATCATTGCAAAGAGAGTTTTAACAACGTTGGTAGTGATTTCGAGTCTCCGACAACATTAGCCTATTGTAGATAAGTAATCTTATATATTTAGAAAAAAAAATGTATGAATAAAAACACAAAATTCATCTCTATTGGATCGATGAAATGGGTTGAAACTCTGATGAAAATATCGGATCTTTCAAGACTTTCACGACTTTGCGTGGGTTCAAATGCTGATGAAACGATCGGATTTTTCATGACTTCCTTTGCATTGGTTCAAAGGCTAATGAAAAGATCGGATCTTTCACGACATCGTTTGAACCAATGCAAAAGATGCCATGAAATCACGTCATCGCATTGAACCCCTTCCTCAAATTTTGCTGGGATAGAATAACAAATCCATAAATTGAACATATTTATATTAATTTTTTTTCAACTCTATTTTTCTACTGAATCCTGCTGTCGCCTTTTTCTTATGTTTCGGTCACTAGAATAAAGTGGAAATTCTCTAATAGCACGATAACGTGAACATTTTATTTTTTTTCTAAAATCTTCCGCATGGATTGGGTTAATCGATTACACTGTACAAAATGTTTAAGGTGATCTTGTGCAAACAATTCGAGTTGAGGATTTTTTGAAAGTACAGACCCAAATGACAAAAACCCTAGTTGGGTTTGGTTGTGTCAGATCCAGCTCGGATTTTATGGCTCCATCTTAAAAATAAATAAATATAGAGTTTTTAAAGAAATTCGGGGCTATATCTCTGATACCAATCCGAATCTTCTTCTGACCTCTGAAGCAGATTTGTAGATAAGGACAAGAATAAAATATTTGGAGAAATAATGAACTCGAAAAACTACATTTATTGCCTCAAATTTCAAAATAGATGCAAAAATTCCACAATTTTTATACATTTCGCACCGTATCTCCAAAACAGTTAATTTTTTCTGAATATTTTCTTTTGGAAAAATATTCCCTGGAATGTAATACACAACTCTTCAGAACATGTCATTGTTGTAAAATGCCTCTATGCCGTTGTTTTCAGTACATTTTTCAACGACGATTTAATAAAAATGTCAATAATGTAGTGAAATCCGAAATGCGAGAATAAACTGTTGGTGTGAACTGTGTTTAAAATACGTGTTGTAATAGATATGATGCCAAATACCGCTGAAACAACATTAAGTAAGCATTTTAGAGTTTCCGAATGTTCTAAAGAATTGTTGAGAACTTTATTTGGAAGATTTTTGCAAAGGGTTACTTGGTTCAACTCCCAATAGTTTAGCCGATACTGACCAGAACTTCAGCAATTATGTAAAATTTTCTATATTTTATAGATTTTGCTGCCCTAGATGGAATTTTTCTTATAAGTTCTACTAGTTTAGGGCTACAATATTGCTAAAGACAGCAAGGCCAAATTCCTATTCGTTTCTGAGATAAAGGCCTGCTAAATTCAAAATAGTGTATATTTAGCCCGGTTTAGATGAGGCCATAAAATCCGAACTGGATCTGGCAGGACAGAACCCTACTAGGGTTTTTGTAGTCTAAATATGTACTTTCAAAAAATGCATACTATAAGTTGTTTGCATTTTCAGTGTTATACAACAAATCTTTGCAATTTTTTCATATAATTTTTCTTCACATTTACAACATTATTTCCAGCTATTACTCAGAATCTCATTGAAAATTGTCAAACATTTGGGCACAATTTTATAAACTTTATTGGCCCATATCCACAATTTATAACTGGCGATCCTGAGACCGTAGAAGACATTTTAAAATCAAGATTAGCATTAAATAAAGGCGAATTAACGTATCATGGATTACATCATGGTCTGGGCAATGGCTTATTGAAGATGCCAGGTAAGATTCGAAAGAAATGGTAAAATTAAGAATTTAGAAATGTACATATGAATATGTGTCTTGATTATAGCAAATCAATGGAAACATCATAGAAAACTAATGGATGTCGGTTTTAAATTCTCCAAACTTGTGGAATTTATGCCTGTCTTTAATAAAAAAATGAAAGGACTATTTGCCGAAGTGGACAGATGCAATACTATGGAGGATTCCTATGATATTTTGGTATATTGCCGGGAATTTACAATAAGTCTTACAACTGGTATGAGTATCTATGTATGTAAATTAAAAAAAAATAAATAAACTGATGTGTTTTCTCAACAACAGAGACAATGCTGGGACGAGATTTGGATAACAACAAAGAAATTGATTCGAAACATTATGCTGAACTTATAGGAAGGTAAGATCAACAAGAAAATCCCTATGTACAGTATCAGCCAAAACTTAAGCACACCCCCAATTAATTTTTTAAATGATAATTTTATAAGACAACTACTACTCAGAGACAATTTTCTTTTAATGCGCTATTTATGGAAGATTCTAATTTCAAACGTTCTAATGATTTTCCATGTTGTTATCATTTTGGGATTAATAGTAGAAGAATGTGCACGAGTATGTTGAAGCTATCATCACTAGCTTGAATTATTATATGTTGTTATACCCTATATCACAATGTGGAAAAGGGTATTATAAGTTTGTTTTGGTAAAAACTTATGTAACACCGCGAAATATTCGTCGGAGACCCCCAATGTGGTATACCAATCTTCATATCTCGACGAGATAAAACGATTTTGAGATGTGTGTCCGTCCGTCCGTCCCTCCGTCCGTCCGTCCGTCCGTCTGTCCATTATAAATTGTAAACACGCTCCAGGCCGCAATTATGGACCGATCGTCACGAAATTTTGTATGGAGGTCGGGTTCAGATCAGAATAGATCCCTACTCTTATTGGTGATGATCGTGAAATATTTAGCTGGTGAAATGGACCAAAAACATAATATTTATCCAATTTTGTAGCGGGTCTGTAGGTCTCAATAATAGTCCGATCAACGCGTAATTTTAAATAAGGTAAGAGTATATCGCAAAGGAGAAGCTTGCAATTTGAGATGGCGATCGGATAATATTTAGAGGGTTAAATGGACCAAAACTTTTGTGTGAAAATTGTGAAAATTTTTCATATACAGCTTATATCTTAATTCCTGGAAGTGACATTCCGGACAAGTGAGATATACTTGAAAGTGGAACGCTTGACCTTTCAATTGATGCCAATTATGTTGGTGTGCATGATCAGATAACAGAGTTACAGCCTAATATATTCCGTTATTTGTTTGTAGTGTAATAATAAACTCGCTAGAAGTCGCAATTATACATCAATAGTCACGAAATTTTGCACCGGGTAAGAGTATAGGTCGAAAAAGATGCCTACAATTTTGAATGATGATCTGATATTCTTTAGCGGGTGAAATGGACCATTACTTTTGTATGAAAAATGTAAAAATTTTATTTTTGGTCGATATTTTAATTCCTTGAGGACATATATATTTCGCAAAGTAGCCTACATATGGAAAAAAACTACTGACCTTTCCTCTGATGTAAATTGCAATAAAGTGTTTGCTATATAACGGGCCTACAGCCCAATATATAATGGGTTCTGTGTAGAGAACCACATTTTTATCCCATGCTACATATTGTCTCTCCAAAAGTTTATGTAACACCACGAAATATTCGTCCTAGACCCCTTATTTGGTATGCCAAAATTCATATCTCGACGAGATAAAGCGATTTAGCGATGTGTGTCCGTCCAGTCAAAATTGTAAACAATCTTAAGGCCGCAATTATTGACCGATTGTAACGAATTTTTTAAGGAGGTTGGTTTCGGGCCAGAATATAAATGATTAGTTTTTGGTGATGATCGTGAAATATTCAGGGGATGAAATGGACCAAAAACCAATTTTGTAGCGGCTCTGAAGGTCAAAATAATAACCCGCAAAATTCTAAACAAAGTTTGAGTTTTTGATGACGAAGAAGCGTACAAACCAACGTGAAGATCAGATAATACTTAGCGGGTTAAATGGACTGAAACTTTTGTGTGAAATTGGTAAAAATTTCAATAACGTAGCGGTTAAAAACGGAAGTAGTAGTACTACATAAGTGGGTTTCATTACATTTTAGTTTCCTCTTCTTTATTTGCCAATCCGTGTTCGGATGTTAGCGATCATACAATTATAATGCAGTGTTACATAAATTAACTTAACTAATTGTTAATATTATAGTACAATTAAATATGTTCTATTCAATTATCGAAAGGCTTCGGTTTCTGGCGGCATTTAAAAGAATTCGTTCGTTTTGCACACCCGTCCATTCTTTAATGTTACTTATCCATATTGTTTCTTTTCTTCCTCTGGGTCTTTTTCCTTCGATATTGGTCTGTATAATGGCTTGGAGCAGCTTATATTTTTCATTCCTCATTAAATGGCCCAAATAGGCAGTTTTTCTGGTTTTTATCATACGTGTAATTTGAAGTTCGGTATTCATGCGTCTAAGCATTTCTTCATTTGAGATACGTTCAGTCCAACGAATTTTTAAAATACGGCGATATATCCACATTTCAAACGAATTTAATCTTTTCTGATCTGTTACTTTTACCGTCCAGGTTTCGGCTGAGTATAATAGTACTGGCCATATGTAACATTTAACAAAGCGCATTTTTGTTGTTAGGCTTATATCATGACTTGTAAGCGTTTTTTTATATTTAAAAAATGAATTTCGTGCCATTTCAATTCTGCACTTGATTTCTTTCGACATATCCCACTGGACATTAATCTGGACTCCCAGGTATTTAAACGTTTTAACTCTTTCTATTTCGGTATTACTTATTAACATAGGTGCAGTTGTTTCCACAGACTTTCTGCTCACAATCATATATTTGCTCTTTTTTATGTTAATACGTAATCCATATGTTTCGCTTGTTTTCACAAGTACATCTAATAATCTTTGTAGCCCCGCAAAACTGCTTGCTAGTAACGTAGTATCGTCGGCGTAACGGATGTTATTAATTAGCGTATTGTTTATAGCAATACCAATGTTCTTTCTAGCAATGGATTCTACGAATATTTGTTCTGAATATATGTTGAATAGAAGGGGAGACAAAACACATCCTTGTCTTACACCCTTTGAAATTTGAACATTGTCTGTTAATTCATCATCTACATTAATATTTGCTACTTGATTCCAGTATAAATTTTTAATGCATCTTATATCCCATTCGTCTAGCCCAATAAAGTCAAGATATTCATCAGTTTATCATGTTTCACCGTATCAAATGCTTTCTCATAATCCACGAAGCAAATATATACGTCTTTTTGAACTTCTCGACATTTTTGTATTAATACGTTAAGTCCAAGTAGTGCTTCTCGCGTTCCCATACCTTCATTAAATCCAAATTGCGTCTGCCCCATGTGTGCCTCACATAGTGGGTATATTCTTCTGTGTATTATTTTTAGAAATATTTTCAGGGCATGGCTCATTAAACTAATTAACCTGAAGTCACCACACGTATTCGCATTATTTTTCTTGGGTATAGGTATAAATGTTGATTGGAGCCAATCTTGCGGATATTCCCCGGTAATATAAATTTGGTTAAACAACCCCAATAATAGTTGTTTATTGTTTCCTTCTATTAATTTGAGTACTTCGGTAGGTATATCATCTGGCCCCGGTGCCTTTTTGTCTTTCATAGATTTTATTGCCGATTCCAATTCTTCCTCATTGATTAGTCTTCCTGGAATACCGATTTGGTGTGTATTGGTTAGGAACTGGGTTCGACTCTCGTCAGTAAATAAATTTCTGATATAACTCTCCCATAGTTTATTCTTATCCTCATGTTCGTAGTGAGCTAAATTATTATCGTCGCAAATAAACGCGGACGTTCTTTTTGCATATATACCGGATGCCTCTCTCATTTTTTTGTGGAGATTGAAATCGTCATGGAGAAGTTGTAATCTTTCAATTTCCTGGCATTCTCTGTTTATTTGTGCATTTTACGCGGCACGAATTGCGGTTTTAATTTCTTGATTCAATTCGCAATATTTTTCATAGTTATTATTTCTGTATTTGCTCCGTTCTTCTCGAAGTGCACATATTTCTTCTGTTATCCAGTTGTTCTTCTTCCGTCTAGTTGTAGTTATACCTAATACATCTTTCGACACGTTGTTGATGGATTCTTTTAAACTGTTCCATTTCTGTTCATTGTTGTCCCCAACGAAGGATCGTTTGGCGTTTATTTGATCTTTCATTGTTTGTTTCATAAAGGGGTCGCTAAGCTTTTCGAAATCTATTTTCTTCCGGGGGTTTCTCCTGCGGGTGATAGCCAATTTTATACCAATCTTACAAAGTAGGAGGGTGTGATCTGATGGAACGTCAGCACCGGGATATGTGGAGCATCTACTCACGCAGGAAGAATATCGCTTATTGATAATTATGTAGTCGATTTGGTTTCTGACTATATTATTATTACTGTCTTGTGGCGACTTCCAAGTATATAATCGTCTCGGATGGAGATTGAACATAGTGTTACTAATTTTAAACTTGTGTTCTTGGCAAAATTGAATTAGCCTGTCTCCTCTTTCGTTACGTTGGCCCAACCCAAATTTACCTGTAACATCAGTTGTTTCTTCCTTTCCAACTTTCGCATTAAAATCCCCCTGTATAATTGTGATATCATTGGGTTTCGTCATTATCAACACTTTTTCCACATCACTGTAAAATTGTTCTACCTCGAGATTGTCGCCATCACATGTGGGTGCATACACTTGTATTACGTTCAAGTTAATCGGTTTTCCGGATATTTTGATCATCATCACCCTATCCGAAATCGGGAAGCATCCTGTCACACTGGGTGCAATGTTACTTTTAACTAAGATAGCAACGCCCTTTCTGTGGATTCCGTCAACATTGCCTGAGTGATAAACCTTTGTATTTTCAGAGAAGAACGCTGAGCTTTCGGTCCACCATGTCTCACTTATACCCAATATATCTATTTGCAGCCGCTTCATCTCGCTTATGGTGTTATCCAATTTTCCAAGCTCATAAAGACTTCGAACATTCCATGTTCCGATGTTAAGTTTTGTTTTACCTCCGGGGATTCTTAGCACCCTCGTTTGGCCGGAGACTGAGGGCCGATTGTTATTTTGTGTTTCCATTTTCATTGTATGATTTTCATGGGATATTACTTTAGTGGTTTCCCGTTGCCTTCTAAAGGGTTTGGAGTTTACCGTCTCCGTATTCAGCCGCTCCACTGGAGTACAGACGCTGTTTGCAGTCGCCCAATGTGGGAACAGACACTGCCTTTTCACCTTTTTTTTTTTTTTTGGTTCGCCCCGCATATTTTATTTTTGCGGTACCCTTCAGTGAGCAATCGCTGACGAGCATTCCCCTATCCAGCACCTGGGGAGGCGTCCGATAGGAGAAAAAAGTGAAGAAAAACAACTCCGCACGGACATTTTAGTTTGTGTGAACTAAATTTTCCTTTCCTGCTACAAAAATGTCTTTGTCATGATAGATAACTTTTTGGTTTTGGTCATAAGTATTATACATTACGAGTACATATCTGATATTTGATAATTAAATTTTCACAATCATTAAAAAAAGTTCCGTGGAGAGCGATTGTCCAGAGATAGTGGTATAGGGTATCCCATGGTCGGCTCCGTCCGACTATAGACTTTTCTTACTTGTATTTATATTAAAACAATTCAAAAATTGTATATGCGAATTTAATAACCAATCACTTTGTTTTTTGTCAACAACCGAACAAAAAAATCCCTTAGAAAATCGATTAGAAATCGGAACGAATTCGGAACGAACATTCTTAAGATTCTTCAGAAAATGTGCAGATATTCTTAAAACTTTAAACTTTAAGGAAATTGGTACAATTTCTAGGAAAATATTAGAGAAATCGGCAAATATTGAAAAAAAAATATTTGGAAAATCTCGGGAAAAAATCGGAAATTAAAGCCCTTGGAAAAAATGTTAGCTGGGTTATAGGGTTGTTAAGCAATGTTTGCCAAAAATTCTTTTCCTTTCGGTGGTGAATGAAACAACTCGGTATTCAGGAGATTCCTCTACCTTCCCTCCACGTTCTTGGCTTTGGCTGGCTTATGTGTTTCACGAAATCGATTACTTCTATATTTTCGAGACTTTTGAACATTTCAACTATATTCGACTAAATATTAGAAAATAAGCAAAAATTTCCTTTTATTTCTGCTGTTTTTATAATGAAATATGACCAGTTTTCTCTTTTCTAGGATAGTGTTTTTCCTTAGCGCTAAATTTTAATAATTTCCTATTAAATATAATGCTTTTGCACACAGGAACAAAGATTCTATTATTATTAAAATGTATACTAATATTGCAGAAGAAGTTCGATAATGACCTGTACATTTTTTAATTGCCACAGCACAAACATTTTTAAAGTATTTGGTTTTTTTGGACATGGTTTCATTGGGCATGTGCTTCTAAAATACTGAGGTGTTATTATTGGTGAAATTGAAAACCGAATATTTTTGACACTCACTGTAAGCCTAATTTTATTTCTCAGGAAGTTGTAAATTTTTATATATATTTTGTGTGCACATGCGCTACTATTTCAAAAATATGTCTTCAAAAACGAAAGAAAGTTTGTCATCTGATAAAACGCGAGTTTATTGTTATGAAAATAAATAATGGTAGTACGATTTTGTATTTATTTGTAAAGTAAGATTTGTATTTGTAGTAAGATTTTGAATTTATTTAAGTCGCTTTCCAATATATTTTAATAATTATTGCCTAAAAATTATTTGAAATTGATTTTATTTTTATATGCTGTTGTTAACAAAATCAGTCACGTCTTTTTTCTCGCACGTCTTTTTTCTCGCATATTGCAAGATAATATGATGGAAACAATTTTAATTGCTTTACTGCTTCCAAAATTATAAACGTATACTTCTTTTTATAGCATCCTTGAATACATTTCGGAAATCAGCTTTAATGTTTTATACCAATCGAAAGAAGTCCTCAAATTAGCCGATTTAACCGTATTTAAGAAGGAACGAAAAACATTGGATTTTTTGAAAAAGGAAATTGATGCGGTAAGTATGCGACAATCTGTAGATTGTGTATCGTTACGATATTTAAAAACTCCCTTAATTGTCGGATAACTGACTGCTCGCTTAGGAAGGGGCCCAGTGGGAAAATGTAATCGAAGGGAATCGAACGGGTAATACAGAGCCACTATGTTTTATTGATTACCGAATACATTATTCGTAACACGGTGCATGTCCTAGGAAAATAATATATTCCTTTATAGTATCCATAGAAAGCATCGTGTAATCAATGGGTATATTCTTTTATAGTTCTTTCTTTAGTAATATATAATGGAATTCATATACTGGAATGCATCGTATTATGTATGTATTCTCTTTTTATAAATAATTTATTCCCCCGTATGCCTTAAGTAATTTATTGCATTAAAATAGAAAACTATTAATTTTAATTAATTTTTTATTTATATTTAGAAATATAAGGATTTTACGTAGTTAAAAAAGAATTCATAGAATACAAAAAAAGAATATTCAATTATTAAAAACAGCAATTAAAATAGTTCATTACATTTTTTTTTACAAAATTACGTCTTTATTGTTACACAAAACAAAATTTATGCTGCGACTTAAAGGCGTCGGCAGATAACGGGATTACAAAAAGAAACATTGTCGTATCCAGTGGGAATGTAAGAGGTAATTAATATGCATTTTTTGTCAAGTGGAATTACTCGTTCGATTCTTTACGGTATATTATATAACGTATCTTCTATAATATATTTAATAATTTAACTTTTTGTCCAATTATATTATTTTCTCGATTCTTACGGATACGTTTTGGAACGTATTGCTTATAATGCGTTAATAAATATATTTTCAATGTAATATGTTCCCAATTTTTCCACTGGGGGGAAATAAATAAAGGGAGAGAAAACTGTGTGTAAGAGGCCAGTCGTATGGACCTTTGGATATTACCCAGAAGAAAGCCACATGAACCGAATTACCAATTACAAACTTTTGTAAACCAGCTACCTTCTACATCACCAATAAGCTGAATCATTCAGTCATTATGTAACCCATTACAAAGTAATGTAAACAAAAATAACTACTTATATTACTCCTTACTACTTACTACTACACTTGGTGGTGTACATGTACACATTGAAACAACCCTTCCCAGCAAAAATTTGGATCCATTAGTCATTACGTAACCCATTACAAAGTACTGTGAACAAGCTTCTTTTCGCATTACAAGTAATCTGAAAAGTAATGGGATACTTCTTAAAAAAAATACAAGGCAAACCTACTTACTTTGCTCCTCACTAAGTAATGAGGACGGTGGCACAGTGAGTGTGTGTCCGACTATAAATCCTAGGGTTGTGTGTTCAACGCTCACTGTCGGCACGCGAGTTTTTATACCCTCCACCATAGTATGGAGGGTATATTAAGTTTGTTTTTCCGTTTGTAACGCATTGAAATACTCATTTGCGACCCTATAAAGTATATATATTCTTGATCAGGGTAAAATTCTAAGTCGATCTGAGCACGTCCGTCCGTCCGTCTGTGGTAATCACTCTAGCATCCATAAAAATGGAGATAGGACGCTGAAATTTTGGGAAAATGCGTCTTTTGTTTGCAGGCAGGTCAAGTTCGATGATGGGCTATATCGGTCCACGTTTTGGTATAGCCCCCATATAACGGTACCCCCCGATTTGCGGTATTTTGACGTTTTTAGCTACATTTTCAGACCGATGTAGCTATAATTTGACATTTGGGGTTCTTAAATGTCAATAAACTTATATAACAAAAGTTGTGGACATAGGTCCACGTTTTGGTATAGCCCCCATATAACGGTACCCCCCGATATACGGTATTTTGTAGCGATGTAGCTATAATTTGACATTTAGGGTTCTTAAGTGTCAATAAACTTACATAACAAAAGTTGTGGACATAGGTCCACGTTTTGGTATAGCCCCCATATAACGGTACCCCCCGATTTACGGTATTTTGACGTTTTTAGCTACATTTTCAGACCGATTTAGCTATAATTTGACATTTAGGGTTCTTAAGTGTTAATAAACGTATATAACAAAAGTTGTGGACATAGGTCCACGTTTTGGTATAGCCCCCATATAACGGTACCCCCCGATTTACGGTATTTTTACGTTTTTAGCTACATTTTCAGACCGATATAGCTATAATTTGACATTTAGGGTCCTTAAGTGTAACTAAACTTATATAACAAAAGTTGTGGAACTAGGTCCACGTTTTGGTATAGCCCCCATATAACGGTAAACCCGATTTACGGCATTTTGACGTTTTTATCTGCATTTTCAGACCGATTTAGCTATCAATTGACATTTAGGGTTCTTAAATGTCAATAAATTTATATAACTAGTGGACATAGGTCCATGTTTTAGAAAAGCCCCCATGAAATCGGGCGGTAAGATTTCAGGTATTTTGAGAATTTTACCAACAAGTTTTAACCGAATTATCTGTAATTTGAACATTTGACATTTGAAATTCTTAGTGGTCACCACACCTCTCCACCAAAAATTGTCAAGAAAGCCCCCATATAACGGTAACTCCCGATTTTCAGTAATTTGATGATTTTAGCTACAATATTAAACCGAACTAGCAATAATTTGGCATTTGAAATTCTTAGTGGCCACAACACCTCTCCATCAAAAATTGTCAACATAGGTCCATGTTCAGATATAGCTCCCATGTAACGGTACCTCCCAATTTTCAGTAATTTGGCAATTTTAGCTACAATTTTTAACAGAACTGACTGTGATTTGACATTTGAAGGTTGTAGTGGTCACCACACATCTGCATCAACAATTTTCAACATAGCCCCATTATAACGATACTTACCGATTTTCGGTACTTTGAGGATTTTACTTAAAATGTTTAACCGAACGTAGGTCCATGTTTTTGTATAGCCCCAAAACAAACCTACCGATTTTCCGTGCCTTAGCTCTATTTTTTGGACGAACTTTCTGTAATTTGAAATTTAAAAGTCAACAAAAATTCTGCAACAAAAATTGTTCATTTAAGTTCATATTCTCATATAGCCCAGATACCTCCGAACTAGCTGTTAATGACATTTGAAGTTCCCACGTTATGTACCGATTTTCGATATTTTGAGGATTCTAGCTAAATTTTTTAACCGAATTAGGAGTTATTAGGGGCTCCCATCAAAAACTGTCAACATAGGCCCATGTTTTATTATAACACCTATATAATGGTACCTCCCAATTTCTAGCCCACCAAAAATTGTCAACAGTTAGATATAGGCACCATAAAAAAGGGCCTCCCGAATGAAGCATTTTATGTACATTATCTGACATTTTAACGTACTCACTTAAAGTTGGGGACGGGAATGAATATTTTATGGTGGAGGGTATGAAAAGTTCGGCCCGGCCGAACTTAATGTTTTTTTACTTGTTTTAATTAAAAAATAACAGTTCGTGGTGCACATGTGTACTGCACATTTGAGTTCTTAAGCAACCCTTAATGTTCGTGTGCGTGGCATAGTATGTAGTGTCTTTGGCTAGAAATCAGAGGGTTCGTGTGTTCAACTCGCACAGCGAGCGAAATAAAATAAAGTAAAATAAAAGTAAGAAGTATGATGAAATTAAAAAAAAATCTCTACATTAACTGTTCTAAAAATATAATTTTTTTCAACTTACTTTTCAACTTGTCGTGGCCACAGAATATCTAGTTATTCTAGTGGTCATAAAATAACTACAAACTGAGTGCGACATGCCCTTGTAAAAATAGTGGGGAAGAAAGGGGGTTTGCGAGTAGTTACGGCTGCCAAAAATCCCTTACAAAACCCATGATTTTGGGAGGACTTTTTTCGCTGGGTTAATGTTCGTGTGCATGGCCTAGTGTGTACCCAGCTAACAATTTTTTCCGAGGGCTCTGATTTCCGATTTTTTCCAAGATTTTCTGAATATTTTTTAGATATTTGTCAATTTCTCTAATATTTTCCTAGAAATTGTACCGATTTTCTAAAACTTTTTTTTAAGAATATCTGCACATTCTCTGAAGAACCTTAAGAATCTCGTTCCGATTTCTAATCTATTTTCTAAGGGATTTTTTTGTTCGATTGTTGTCGAAAAACAAATTGATTTTTTATAAAATTTGCATATACAATTTTTGAATTGTTTTAATATAAATGCAACATATAATAATTCAAGCTAGTGTTGATAGCTTCAACATATTCGTGCACATTCTTCTACTATTAATCACAAAATGATAAGAACAGGAAAAATCATTAGAACGTTTGAAATTAGAATCTTCAATAAATAGCGCATTAAAAGAAAATTGTCTCTAAGTAGTAGTGGAGTTTTTTCTCCGGCGTCAGCGCCCAAGAATCTTTTCCGATTTTTTTTTTTCAGAAAATCTATACTTTTCCTCGAATTTTTCTAGAATTCCTCTGCGAAGTCGGACCGATTTTCTTCACAAATTTTATATTTTTCACCGAATTTTCCAGATTTTTTTCCGAATTCGCACCGAATTCGTTGCGAACTGCTAATATTTTGTTAGAATTTTCTTAGAAAATTCTTTTCGAATTCCGTGGACACGTCCATACAACTTTTGTACCGAATTCGCAAAGAATTCAGAAAAAAATGTTAGCTGGGTAGTGTGTTCGGCTACAAAATTATGGGTTGTTAAAATAATGGGTTAGTAGGGGGATTTGTAATTAGTTACGGCTACCAAAAATCCCATTATTTTGGGAGGATTTTTTTGCTGGGAATGGGTTATATCTTAAAAATTTTACAAAGCAAACCTACTTACTTTACTCCTTACTAAGTAATGAGTACAGCGGCACAGAGTGTGTGTGTCCGATTGCAAGACCGAGATTTGTGTGTTTAACGTTCACAGTCGGCAGACAAATTTTAGGTAGGAAAATTACAAAAAGTTGGTGGTGTCGTAAAACAATAATTTCGTCGGCCACCAAAACATGATGTCTGTCACGAATTATCTAAAAATAATTGCTTTGGAGCCAGATATAAATAAACGGCAATAAAAACTATAGTCGGACTACAGCTTTTGTTAAAATCCAGCAAAGGGCGAAACTAATGTGGAGTGTATTGAAATTGAACATAAATCCATATCAACTGTTCTAAATATAGAACATTGTTTTAGTAGGGTGGGGCAATTTGAACACCCTCTCGGGCCGCTGGTATTTCTGATTCTTGAGATTGTACTGAGCAAAAAAGTTTACCAGACCATATGTCTAAAGTGAAAATCGAGCTCCCGGATTTTGACTTGAAATTTTTTATCCAGGTTTTTTTGCATATTTTGGCATATAACAGCCAAACCATTGAGATTTTCGATCCAGCGTAAAGACAAACATTGTAGCCAAGACAATAATTAAGAACTCTCTAGTACATTTTAAAAGCATTGGAATGCTCCTTCTGGCAGTTTTGGCCTTGAGAAAGTGAAAATGGTTCGGAAAATATCGATAAATGACACTGTGCTACAAAATGGAACTTAAAATCAGTCGGTGGAAAATTCATTTTGGAGATGAAAGCCCTCGGTGAGTGTACTAAAAACCCAAGAGGAAATTTTCACCATAGGTCAAGTTTCTGAGATATCTCGTGATTAATAGTTTAATTTTGGCACCTTACTTTGTGAGAAAATAGCTTTATATCTCTGTTTAGCGTTATTGTAGCTTCATTTTAAGATTACATGTCTTCAATGAAATCGAATGCCGAATCTTTTCCTCTCCTAACTCAATTCCTTTCATATCCTTTCTCTCCTTTATTTCTTCAACCGTAGTAAAAGTAATACAAGATAAGATTTTTCAACATTCATGTATGTACAAAAATGTTGCTCAGAAGATTTAAGGTACGGTTCTCACTGATGTCTAATCGATATTTCCCTTTAATTTGATATGCACTTTGTGAAATTCTATTTGGCGACCACTATGTAGCATCAGATGCATATTAGGGTCGAAAAACAGTAAAATGACCATAATTTCCACAAAGTACATTTACATTTTATGCGCATCCGATTTCAATAATCAACAGTACCCAGCAAAAATTTGGTAGGCACATGTCATTACTTTCTGCATTACCAGGTAATGAGTACTCATTACCCTCCGCATTATCAGACAGTACATATATAACAGTTAACATATAACTAGTTACATCCTTACTTACTACTTACTTACAAAGGAATAAGTATGGTGGCACAGGGCTAGTGTGTCTGACTACAAATCCTAGGTTTGTGTGTTCAAAGCTCACCGTCAGCATGGGAGTTTTTTGTTGACAAAATTACGAAGAAATGTTGATGTACATGGATGTTTTTAAACAACCCTTACTATTCGTACGAGTGGCCTAGTGTGTAGTGTGTTTGGCTACAAATCAGAAGTTCGTGTGTTCGAAACTAGAAGGAACCGAAATAAAAGAAAAAGAAAAAAAAAACAGAAAGTGTGCAGTGTTGAATTTGAATATATTTTCACCTCAATTGATCTAAAAATAGAACATATGCTTTTAGCATCCTTTTCGACTACCGGTAAGTGGTTAAATATGTACTTTGTGTACACATTTAAGGAAGTACTTCCCTCCTATGACATCCCCATGTAAAAATAATGACTTTTACGGTCATTTAGTAAGTAGTTACAACTGCCAAAATTTACTGAATAAAGTCATTATTTGGTAATGACTTTTTTTGCTGGGTAAATTTACATTATTCTATGCCGTTTAAAAAAATTTAAAAAAATTTTTAAAAAAATTATTATATCTCAGGATTTCCGATAGTTTTTAAAAATCTGTTTTCGCAAATTTAAACCGGCGTATCGATCTATTTAAGTGTAAATAAAACATCCAAAACGCGTTTTAATACGCGATATTTGGGAAA
The DNA here is from genome assembly GCF_047663935.1 of Musca autumnalis. Classification (NCBI taxonomy): domain Eukaryota; kingdom Metazoa; phylum Arthropoda; class Insecta; order Diptera; family Muscidae; genus Musca; species Musca autumnalis. The sequence continues at coordinate 152,971,234 of NW_027411866.1, read as the reverse complement.
CCATTTTTTGCAGATGTTCGGAAATTGAGGGGTATCATATCCGCCGACATAATTGAAGGATTTGCACGCGCCATTGCTTATTCGATTCAGAATGCAAAAAAATAAAGTCACGCGGGTTTCCACAAGGATCGTATGACTGATTTACAATTTGAACCAAAAAATAAGTTTTTTTAATTTACGCACAAAAATGTCTACTGTGGGAGAATATTGATCTGATCCTATGAAGGATACACTCTCGAGTTATACCTGCAAAATTCCGTAATCGCGAGTACTACAATTACATATTAAACTTTTAGATAAATCCAAAATAGAGACAAAATTATAAAAAAAATCATTTTTCAGTCTTCAAAACGTCAGCATGCCTTTGAGGCTGATGTAGTGGATATATTAAAAATCATACATTAAGAACTTCGTCCTTGAAGTGTATTCTTTAGCTTCTCCTTGGAGCATTAAGCTCTACATTGTCTTGAAAAGCCTCTAATTGGAAATTAATATAAAAACTCGTTTCTTTCAACTGTTTTTCCTAGTTTTTTATATTAAAACGACAACAGCTTCCGCTCTATCGGTGAATCCTGCTAAAACAATTGATTTTACAGAAATGCTTTCAAAACTTATGGCATAGTACAATTGTTCGCGAGTTACTATATCCCATACACCCCATTTTCTACAATAAGGCCCATATCTCTGATACTTGTTTTTACTAGCCCAACCCCCCATATCAAGTTTTTATCGTTCCTCTGGGTGAACGCGCGGCACATGTTAGCTCACTACATTTAACGAGTGTTAAAGGCAGCTCCCCAGGGGATACCAGGGGGAAATCAGTGTCCACTTAAGATAAAAGAGGGACCAACATCTGCTCCGGGCTTTGCCATGTGAGGAGCGCTGCTACATATCTGTTATCAATATTTAGGGTCACTCCTTCATATATCTCTGGAACTAATGTTTTTAGTCCTATATTTTAATTCTGTGTATACTATGTTTATTGTGTTTTTCAGTGGTGTAATTAGACGCATTGTTCAATGTAAATACACCATAATCGCATAAAAATGTGCGCTGAAAGCTTCCAGACCATTTTTTATATTTATTTGAAAATAATATTTATTTGTAAAACCACGGATCTATTCATAGCATAATTAGATTCACCGATCCTTTTATTGTTTTATTTGTATTTGTCCGGCCACAGCCTAAGGGTATATCTCTGTCGTCAAAGCTGACTTATACTTTTTTACTTGTTAATCCCCAAATTCCATTACTTTCAGACGTATCGGTACTATTCAAATGAACTTCCACATGATCCACAATATTTGGAGAATTTTGATAGCAATGTTGCTAAATATGTAAATGAAGCCATAAACAAGAATGTACTTGACAAGGATCTTGCCGTAACAAGTATGATGAATTTATTTGCTGCGGTATGTAATTACATGTCAAACATACATACACATTTACATTATATTTTAACAATAATGAAATATTTTTTTTACCTAGGGCTTTGAAACCACTTCAGCCACAATATATTTCACAATTCTCATGTTGGCCATGTATCCCGAATATCAGGCAAAAGTCTATGAAGAAATATGTGACATGTTTCCCGACAAGAATGATGACGGCGAGTTTGAAATGACATATGAACACATCACACAACTCACATATTTCGATATGTTTGTAAAGGAGACATTGCGGCTGTTTCCTACAGTTCCGCTTTTCTCCCGCTGTATTGTTGATGGGAATGGTCTTAAACTGAGTAATGGAGTGGTTATACCTCCAAATCTAGAACTAGTTTTGAATATTTATAATCTGCATCGTAACAAGGATGTATGGGGACCAGATGCTGATAAATTTAATCCTGATAATTTTCTACCCAGTAACGCGGAAAAACGTCATCCATATGCATACATACCATTTGCCAAGGGAATACGATTTTGTATAGGTAAACCTATAGCTTGACTCATAATTTTAGCTTTTAAAGAATTAAATAATTATTATTTTAAATTTGTCGTCTTATATTGCAGGAAATCGTTACGCTGAGATGTCCGTTCGGGTGGCAATGGCTAAACTAATCAAGCGTTATAAATTTTCAACAACAGCCAAATTAGAAGACCTAGTTATTGAAAATCACATATCACTGCAATTGGCTAGTCATCCTCCACTTACCATTGAAAGGCGGAGATAAGGTCCGAAATAAATTTTTTTTATAAGTACACTACATTTTTGTTCAACATTTAACACTGTTAATGGTTTGCCAACGTCGAGTCCCACATTCAAGTTTAGGGTCATTTTTATACCCTACACCACAATATGGAAAGGGTATTATTATAAGTTTGTTTTTCCGAAAATGAATGTAACACCGCGAATTATTCGTCGTAGACCCCCATGTGGTATACCAAAATTCATATCTCGACGAGATAAAGCGATTATGAGTGTGTATGTGTCCATCCGTCCGTCCATTAAAATTTGTAATCAATTTCCAGCCCACAATTGTGGACCAATCACCACAAAATATTTTTGGAAGTCGAGTTTCAACGGAATAGAAACGATTAGTTTTTGGTGGTGATCGTGAAATATTTAGGGGATGGACCAAACACAACATTTTTATCCAAATTTGGAGCGGCTCTGTAGGTTGCAATGATGGTCTGATCAGCGCGAAATTTTAAGTAAGGTTTGGGTTTACGACAAAGAAGAAGTTTGCAATTTAACATGACGAACAGATAATATTTAGTGGATGAAATGAACCAAAACTATTGTGTGGAAATTGGTAAAAATTTTAGTATAATGGCTATATCTTTATTCCTGGAAGATATGTTATATTTAGGAAATCTTCAACTTTCGATTGGTGCCAATTATGCTGATGTACGTGGTCAGATAGCATAGTTACAGGTACAGTGTAACCAAAATCGCACTAGAGGTCGCAGTTATATTTATACCCTCAGCCTTTAGGCTAAAGAGGGTATTTACACTTTGATACGACCAAAAATGTGCCTCATCGAAATAATGGTTTTAGACTCCAAGTATGTTTGTACGATATCCGTTTCAGACAATTTTGAGTAGATCTAGCAATGTCCGTCCGTCTGTCTGGCTGGTGCGCACGATAACTCTCGAATGGATCAATCGATTTTGGCTATCGAAATATTTGTCCAGATTTGATTTAAGTTCGAAAATGGGCCATATAGGTCCACTCCTTCAGGTACCTCCCCCGCAAATGTTCAAAAATTGTCACAAAACTTGTGAGCTCGATAAGTCTCGAAGAAAGTAACCGAATTGAACCAAACTTTGCATATGGTAATACTACCTCTAGGCAGGTTCGGTTCGAATATGGATTATATCGGTTCACTCCTTCAGGTACCTCCCACACAAAATTTGAAATAAGTGCAGTTTAGTGACACCTCACGAATCGTTATGAAATTTTTTGTAACAGGATGTTCGTGCGGCCCCACATTACGTCATTGTAATTTTTTTCGAGGGCAAGTCCATAGTTCCCGAGATAATGGCGCATAAACTCAAAAACACGCTGCACTATGTCCAAATAAACGGTGGCCAAATATAAAAGGAGTTGGCGTTGGCAGATGAATTTTGGTATAAAAAAATTGGGAAGGTCGGTCCACGTTTTGGGATAGTCCCCATGCAACGGTACTTCTTAATGTTTCGGTATTTTGAATATTTTAGCTAAACTTATCAACCAAATTGGTTGAATTTTGAGATGCGGGGTTTTCACTTTACAAAAAACTTTTCCGATAAAAATTATGGACATAGGTCCACGTTTTGATATAGACCCCATATAGCGGTACCTTCCGATTTTCGGAATTTTGAAGTTTCACGCCCAAATACGCCGAAATTTTGAATTGAGGGTTCCCAAAGGACCAAAAAACTTCTCTGATAAAAATTATGTACATAGGTCCACGTTTTGATATAGCTCCAATAGAACGGTATCGCCCGATTTTCGGTATTTTCAAGGTTTTAGCCACGTTAAACAACCAATGTAGCTGATATTTGTATTTAGTCTTCGCCAGGTCTTGAGAAATATTTTTACAGAGAATTGTTGGTATTGGTTCACGTTTTGATATAACCCCCGTGGAACGGTACCGCAAATTTGAGATAATGGCCCTGGAGCTCCAAAAAATCTGCCGGCACTAACTAAATTTGGTTGTGTCTAACATAACACTCGCGTACATACTTGGATTACGTCCAAATGTGGAACGTACATGGCACAATATGTAGTGGCTGGAGAGCACGATATATCTCGAACTGATCAACCGATGTGATCCAAAAATTTGGCCTTCGTCCTATTTTGCCACACTTTTAGTTTGCAGATAGGCAATACCGCTCCACAACTCCCCCGAATATTTAAAAAATGTCGCTTAAATGGTATGCACAATTGAACAAATTTGGTCCAAACTTTGGATCTCCTAACATTTTGTCCAAATTTAGTTTAACTTCTAAAATAAAGCTACCTTAGGGTACCTCCCCACAAAAGTTCAACATTTGTGTCTAAGTGCAGTGTAAGGTCTGTTCGCCTCTGCAACACTTTTGAATTGTTATCCTAGTCCAGTGAAAAGACCCTAAATACATTCGATCTGTCCCTAGATGAAAGTTTCAATTCACAAAGCCGACTGATACTTTTTTACTTGTTTAATATAATCTCGATAATCCGGACATCGCCGAACCATGTGGTGTCTGGATTATCGAATTGTCCGGATTACCGAGTAATAACAAAAACATATAATTTTGTACGTTTAAATCATTACTAATGGAATTTTACTAGATAATAAACTGACAAACAAATTCATATTAAACAAATATTATGGGTTGCGACCATTTTAAGACCGGAAGCAGCTTCCATGGCCCAAATTTACGTCTTATAATTCTCCAGCATAATTTAGGCGACTTTTGCTGATTACTTTTGTCATCACAACTGGTGTATATTTATGCATAGTTTTTTAAGGATATAAACTTTGTAGTCCATGTACATACATATACTGATGTCCCTTGTCCATGGGACAGGAGCCTCTTATGACTCGCGATAGAACTTCAGAAATCAAATGCACTCATCTCATTATGGGGAATATTTAGCGATTTCTATGACTTCATCTCGTTGACGAAATAAAAAAAAAACATTGTTTCATATAAATGTTATAGCTTAAGAATAAGACAAAATATAATTTAAGGGCATGTTTATGTAAGTCGATAAGAATGTATAAGAAAAACTACCAAATTTGAGTGTATTTTTCAAATTTGTTATTTGTTTTGAAGCAAAAGCAAAGGAAATAATATTTCCGAAACTAAAGTTTGGGTGTGCTTCATGCGCACACATTTTTGTTTCGAAATACATAAACAGGGGGTAAATCTATTGGTTGCATAATAAAAGGGGCCATATAACTTTGTTTCAAATTTATTGAAATTGCTATGTAAGGACTTTACTCGTTTCCTCGTTTAGGTATAAATCCAAATGAAAACCAACCTATTAAATGATTTAAACATTTAAATGATTTAAACATTTTTAGATAAAATATTCTTGGACTACATTACATGCCATTACATGGGTGCCACCGTGATGCAATGGTATGCATACCCGCCTTGCACGCTGAGGCTCGTGGGTTCGATTCCCCGGCCAGTCAACATCAAAATTTTCAACGGTGGCAAAATACCCCTCAGTAATGTTGGCGACATTTCCTGAGTATTTCAGCCATGTAAAACTTCTCTACAAAGTGGTGTCTTGACCCAGCAAACCAAATGTCTGATGTCCGACACGTCTGAACAATTTCGGAAGCAAAGTCGTTCAGATTTCGTTCCGATTTTTAAACGATTTTTCGGATAGGAAATAGTTCAGATATTGTACCGATTTCGTTCCGATTTCGGAACGAATGTCGGAAAGAAATTTCCTTTCCGAATTTCCCAAGGATTTTCTTCAGATTTCGTTACGAAATCGGACCGAAATCGATCCGATGTCGCTAAGACATTTCGTTCCGAAATTATGTCAACCACTTCATACAACTTTCGTTAAGATATCGTTACGATTTCGGGTCAGATATCGGACGTATCGTCCGAATTTTGTACCGATTTCGTTACGATGTCGGTACGATTGGTTTGCTGGGAAGACACGCCGTTCGGACTCGGCGATAAACAGTAGGTCCCGATCTGGGCTGAGGGTATGTATATCTCTGTCGGTAAAGCCGACTGATACTTTTTTAATTGTTAATTTTCACAAACATAAATCAACGTAAAATTAGAAACAGATGATTGATTGTTTTCAGAAAGTAGAGTTGCTAGTGCTTGCTAGAAAAAAATTGTCCAGCAAGAATTTGCAAACTCCCAGTAAACGAACTGTCAAAATGTCTCTCTCGAATCGCTCTCTTTTGCTGACTTTTTGTGTTAACAGACGACTTCCAGCAACAATTGGTACAAATTGTTACAAATTTTCTGAGTATTTCAGCAATGTAAAATTTCTCTACAATGTGGTGTCTTAAGACACGCCGTGCGGACTCGTCAATAAACAGTAGGTTCCATATCATTGAGCTAATATTAAACGGGGTGCACTCATTGATAAGAGAGAAGTCTCCCTTGTCCCGTATGGATGTTTGTGGAACCATGTGGAAAGGACTTTCTCACTAATAGGAGGGCTAATGAATTAATTCCTTTAGAGGAAAGTACCACTCAACATCGATTTTTCAGGGAACGAGGCCACCCAACTCTAGGTTTTAAATACTTTTGCTTATCATAGCCAGTCATCAATGGTTGAAGTATAGGAAAATTATTTGACAGATTCAGATAGTTAATTCCATTTTTAGGAGATGCGTAATCATTAACAAATTATAGTGTAATTTATGGATATGCGTAATTTTAAACACAAATTATTGCAAAAACAGTAGTCGCAACAGAATATGCTTGAAATTAAACACAAACAGCAGCAAATTCATTTTCGCCCAACAAAAAATATTTCTGGTGCACGAAAAATTCCTATTGGGGAAGAAAGGCCTTGTTGAGTATATTAAGAACCCCGAAGGACAGATCCGCCGTGTGTCGAACTTCCGCGTTATGTCGTGATGAAGTTTTTGCTAGAGACCCTGTAAGCCATCAGGAATTAGCGTTATATCTTTGTTCACTGTTGCTCTAGCTTATTTTTGAGATTACATGTCTTCAGTTAAATCGAATGAGGATTATTTCCGTAGAGAACTTAAATCTTCTAACTCGCTTCCCTCAATGTCCTTTTCGTACCTTATTTTAAGAGCCGCTATAAAAGTACCACAAGAAGACGTTTTTCTGCTTCGAAATGGTCTGCAAAAAATCTCGCTCAGAAAATTTTAGGTACGGTTCTCATTGACAACTAATCGATTTTGTCGCGTTGTCCGGGTGTCCGGATTATCGAAACTATACTTTACTCACAAATGTATGCACGAAGTAGTATAAGGTTTAGTCAAGGAAAATATCAATAGAATAAATTAGATGAAAAACAGTGCCCAGAGGAAGTGGTGTAGGGTATGATATGGTCGGCCCGTTCGAATATTGCCCTCTCTTACTTGCTAAAAAGAGATCTCGAGAAATGGAAAAATTTATGGCGACAAATTTGAGTGCGAGTGAAATAAATATTGTCTAAACACATCTAATTTTTAACATCCAGTTTTAGTTTTGTTAATTTACAGCGGTAATATGCCAGGTTAAGCCTACCCTGCGGGACTTTTCTCAACCGGTTTACAAAATAGTTAGTTATAAATGCATTATTCTACAACTAACTACAAATTGGTTGAAAAGTCATCTATAGATCAACCAGATTGAAAACTAAAAAAATGGAGAACTGGCTATCTCTGCATTACTTTTCAACTAGTTATTAACCAGTTGGAAAATAGTCGGTTACAAAGCAATTTCTCTACAACCAACTATAAATTAGTTGAAAAGTCATCTAGAGATCAACCAGTTGAAAACGTTGAATGTTCAATAGTGTGTTTTCGACGCAAATAATTCACATATACACTTTCGTAATTATTTCGATATAAATGCAACATACAATTATACAAGCTAGTTTTGATAGACTCGACATATCAAAAGAGGAACAACAAGGGAACGTAACTGACAAACAACTGGTGTCAAAGATAAGAGCAAAAGAGAGAATTAAAAGAAATAAAAAATAAATAAAATATAATAAATAAAAAAATACTTTTTTCTCTCTCTTTAAGACAAAAACAACATATTTAAACTGACTATTAAAAGTCAAAAAATAGTTAGATATAAATTAGTTAAAAATAGTTGGTTTATAACTAGTTAAAAGTAATGCAGAGATGGACAATTGTCCACTGCCTAGCTCATTCCCATGTTAAAATAGTTAGTTGGCGTAATGGAAAATAATCGAAAAATAACCAGTTGTGGTTCTTTTTAAACTACTTATAAACTATTTTTAAACTAATTTATTTCCCCGCATACATTTTTACTAAAAAACACTCCAGACTTAAAAACAATCAAATGAGATTGAAACTTCAACCAAAAACAAAACAATCAAAAAACAACGAATGGCTCGCGTCGGGGAGATTTGTTTGAAAATAAAAACAAAATTCCAACAACAACCTCACAGGCAACTGTGTTGGTGTTCTTTTCAACGCACAGAATTCGAAGAATTCTTAGTTGATACGTGCTGACATGTTGCAAAATATTTTGATTTTGGTGTTTCTTTGGAAAAGCCGAAAAGTGAGTTTGATTCTCATTTATATGAGAATACTAGACACTTAAAGAGTTCGGTTTTTCGCTAAAAAGGCATCATTTCAACAACTGAGAAGCCAATTGATAATTCCCTTCGCCGGGATGAAATCATGATATTGGTAACGATCAGTAAAATTTTGCAACACTGTCAGTTCGTTTTGAAAAACATTACTCTCTGTAATAGAGAGTAATGATGAACACTCCAGACTTAAAAGCAATAAATAAAATATTTTTTTAAAATCGATTTGTGTGTGAACTTTCTTTATCTTTTAATGGAATAAATGTTATTTTAGTGATTAATAGGCAAAAGTTCATTCATTCGTGCTACACGAAATCAGTTTGGAGAAAAATATCGAACAAATTCATAACCCTAATGCACACGGACATCGACAAATATAGTTAAGCGTATCACCTCAGCAGACCAAGTGTCGGATGCCCGACATGTCTGAACACTTTCGTAAGCAAAATCGTTCAGTTTTCGTTCCGATTTCTGTGCCATTTTTCGTAGGGGTTCCGGAGAAAAAACAATTTTTCAAACTATTTTGATACGACGTTATCTGCCAAGTCGTTCAGAAATCTGTGCGAAAATTCGAAAGATACATTCGATTTCACTACATTATTATTTACGAAATCGTTCAGAAATCTGTACGATGATCGATTCCGGCCCGGTATAAATTATGTCAATCACTCAATACAAATTTCGTTAAAAAATCTTTACGATTTTGGATCGGATGTAGCGTCCGAATTTCGTACAGATTTCTATAAGATGTCGGTAGGATTAATTTGCTGGGATGTAACAACAAATACGTTAGATAGGAATGATGATGCCTAACAAACCTCGCTTTGGTCATTGTAATCGCGAATTATCTAAGACTATATTTATATTCTTATCTTCTTCAATATTCCAGATAATAATTTTTAAGTGATGTCTTACTTTAAATTCAGTTTTTTTCTTCCTGCAAAATAAAAACGTTATTTGGTGAAGTTTTTTTTGTTGGGTAGCGGTCTGCATGAAGCTCGTGAACTCATACAGCTTATCCCATGTGCTTTATGGACATATCAATAAAACTCAAATTTTGTGTTTATCTATATTAATAAAAGAGTAGAGTGACTGATTCACTGACTGACTGATTGACTGATTGATTCATCAACGCCCAGACGAAACGGCTGAAGCTAGAATCATGAAATTTTGGGTGAGGGTCACTCTTGGTCCGAAGGTGACAGATAAGGCTTGGTTTTTGGAAATTCGTACTAGAACGGTACGAAAAGTACCAAAAGGTACTAAATATGGTACCATTAGTATTAGCCAAACGCGAAGAGCTAGAATTCTGAAATTTGGAATGAGGGTCGCTGATGAAAAGATAGAAAGGTATACCAAAGGGTTTTTGGAAATTCGGACTATAAGTGTACGAAAAGTACTAAAAGTTACCAAATTTAGTACCATTTGGTATTATGTGAACGGATAGAGCTATAATCTTGAAATTTGGAATAAAAATCAAGGTTTAGAAGATGTGTTGATACAAGGCGGTGGTTTTGGAAATGTGTACTCTTGTGTGCGAAAAGTACTAAATGGTACTAAATTTGGTACAATTTGCATTTGGGCGAACCGGTAGAGCTAGAACTCTAAAATTTGGAATGAGGGTCACTGATGGAAAGATAAAAAGGTGTACGAAAGGGTTTTTGGAAATTCGGACTACAAGTCTACGAAAAGTACTAAAACGTACTAAATTTAGTACTATTTCGTATTATGGGAAAGAATAGAGGTAAAATCTTCAAATTTGGAATGTAAATCAAGGTCTGGAAGATGTGTTGATATATGGTTTTGGGAATGTGCATTTATGTGTACGAATAGTACTAAATGGTACTAAATTTGGTACACTTTGAATTTGGCGAACCGATACGGTTAGAATTCTGAAATTTGGAATTTCTATTACTGTTGGAGTGTAGGTGTGAGATATGGAAGTAGTTTTCGAAATTCGTACATATGAGTACGAAAAGTACTAAATAGTACCAACTAAGGTACATTTTGAACAGATGGAGCTGGAATCCTGCAATTTAGAATTAGGATTACTGTAGGAGTGTGGTATAAAGGTATTTTGGAACTTCGTACTTTTGGGTACGAAAAGTACTAAATGGTACCAAATTTGGTACAATTTGGAATAGAGTGATCGGATAAAGGTGGAATCTTGAGATTTGGAATTAAGATTACTATTGGAGTGAATGATTGAGGTAGTTTTGAAAATTTATGGTTATGGGTACGAAAAGTACTAAATGGTATCAAACCTGGTACAATTTGGATATGAGTGATCGGATAGAGTTGGAATAGTGAAATTTGGAACTAAGATTATTGTTGGACTGTAGCATTGTGAAAGTTTAAGAAATTCGTACTTTTGGGTACGAAAAGTACTAAATGGTACTAACCTTGGTACAACTTGGATTTGGCGTAACGGATACAGCTGGAATCCTAAGATTTGGAATTAAGAGTACTGTTGAGTTGTAGGATTGAGGTAGTTTTGAAAATTTTTGGTTATGGGTACGAAAAGTACTGGACGGTACTAAATCTGGTACAATTTGGACTTGGGTGAACAGATAAAGCAGGATATCTATATACAGTTGCGTTCAAAATAATAGGAGCGCCCATACAAAAAAAGAAAATTGTCAAAAAATATGGTTAAACTTACCCATTTTGGTTTATTTTGAATTTGTTTAACATTGTTGACATCCCAACAGTTAATTCAACAGCAGAAATGTGGCAATCTATTTTAAATTATTTACTGTTTACACCAACATTATAAATCGTGTTTAAAGTTTTTGTTCAAAAAAATAGGAGTGTGGAAGAAAAAGGACGATAAAAATAGCTTTAGTTGAGTTTAGGATCAAAATTGCCAATTTTTTATTTAACAGTAGTAAATCCAATCGATTTTATGAGATTTGATTGCTGTTTGAAAACAAAAGTCCTTTGGAGGTAGCCAAGAAACAGGCGATTGTCCTTGCAGAAATTGTTTCCATAAATTGAGCACTTATTGGGCAACTCAATGGATTTTGTAGACAAAAGCTTTAACGATTAGATTTGTTTGATGCTATGGATGTTATCTCTAACAATATATAATGATTGGTATCCCATAAATTTGTGTATTTTGATCCTTGAGCCAAGTTTAAGGACAGTTTACATTAGCCCTTAAGGCAAGGATCGTCAAAAAAATCGTATCCATAAGGAATTTATTCCCCTAACCAAATAATATTTAAAAGTCCTTAGGAATCTAACCTTGTATATGCAATCAGTTTCGCTTCTATTCAAAAAATGTTTAAAACGTGAACGGTTGAAATGTACTTTGAACCATTTAGTGATAGGCAGGCTGGGATTGCACTAAGGTTGGTATACGCCGTAATATATTTCTCAATATAGACTTACGTTTTTCACTCAAAAATACTTCATTTAGGTTATTTTCATTAGAAAACTGTTTATTATACGATGTAAAACCTAATAAAAATAATCTTAGGCCAACTTCAAAAGTTTGTCTTTAAAGTTTCCTTCTCAACAAAGCGTTTTGAAAAATGTCTCATATGTGCCAATCATCCAATTATTCAAAAATGAACCATATAATGAATTCTGCGTGCAGTTAAGATGCTAAGGACCTCAAAACATCACTTGATTGAGAAATTAATGCCTTATAGATACGCTTTTTTAACCGATCCTTACATAAAGAGGTAACGGAAACCGGCTTTAACTTGGCTCAAGGATCAAAATACACAAATTTCTGGGATACGGATCATTATATATTGTTCGAGATAACATTCAGAGCATCAAAAAACTCTAATCACTAAAGTTCTGTCTACAAAATCCATTGAGTTACCCAATAAGTGCTCAATTTATGGAAAAAATCGCTGCAAGGACAATCACCTGTTTTTAGGCTACCTCCAAAAGAACTTTTGTTTTCCAACAGCCATTAAATCTCATAAAATCTATTGGATTCACTACTGTCAACTAAAATATAGACACTTTTGATCTTAAACTCAACTAAAAATATTTTTATTGTCCTTTTTCTTCCGCACTCCTATTTTTTTGAACAACAAATTTGAAGGCGATTTATAATGTTGGTGTAAACAGTAAATAATTTAAAACAGATTACCACATTTCTGCTGATGAATTAACTGTTGGGATGTCAACAATATTAAACAAATTCAAAATAAACCAAAATGGGTAAGTTTAACCATGTTTATTCGACCATTCCCTTGGTGTGAATGAGCACACCTATTATTTTGAACACAGCTGTATATAAAAGAGTAGTGAGGTGAGTGACTGACTGACTGATTCATCAACGCCCAGACGAAACCGCTGAAGCTAGAAATTTTGGGTGTAGGTTGCTGTTGGTGTGTAGGGGTGAGATAAGGCTGGGTTTTTGGAAATTCGACCTAGAAGTGTACGAAAAGTACTAAAAGGTACTAAATATGGTACCCTTTGTATTAGGCAAACGGTAAGAGCTAGAATTCTGAAATTTGGAATGAGGGTCACTTATGAAGAGTTAGAAAGATTTACCAAAGGGTTTTTGGAAATTCGAACTACAAGGGTACGAAAAGTACTAAATGGTACTAATTTTAGTACAATTTGGATTTGTGTGAAAGGATAGAGCTGGAATCCTGAAATTTGAAATTAGGGTCACTGATGAAGAGTAACAAAAAAGGTTTTTGGAAATTCGAACTATAAGTGCACGAATAGTACTAAATGGTACTAAATACAGTACAATTTGGATTTGGATGAACGGATAGAGCTGGAATACAAACATTTGGAATTAGGGTCACTGATGAAGAGTAACAATGAAAGGTTTTTGGAAATTCGAACTATAGGTGTACGAAAAGTACTAAATGGTACTAAATTTAGTACAATTTGGATTTCGGTGAACGGATTGAGCTGGAATCCTAAAATTTGGAATGAGAGCCACTGATGGAGAGTAACAAAGAAAAGTTTTTGGAAATTCGAACTGTATGTGCACGAAAAGTACTAAATTTAGTACAATTTGGATTTGGGTGAACAGATAGAGCTGGAATACTGAAATTTGGAATGAAGGTCAATGATGAAAAGAAACAATGAAAGGTTTTTGGAAAGTCGACGTACTAGTGTACGAAAAGTACTAAATGGTACTAAATTTAGTACAATTTGAAGATGGAGAGTAACAAAGAAAAGTTTTTGGAAATTCGAACTGTAAGTGCACGAAAAGTACTAAATTTAGTACAATTGGGATTTGGGTGAGCGGATAGAGCTGGAATACTGAAATTTGTAATGAAGGTCACTGATGAAAAGTAACAATGAAAGGTTGTTGGAAAGTCGACCTATTAGTGTACGAAAAGTACTAAATGGTATTAAATTTAGTACAATTTGGATTTGGGTGAACGGATTGAGCTGGAATCCTGAAATTTGGAATGAGGGGTCACTGATGGAGAGTAACAAAGAAAGGTTTTTGGAAATTCAAACTATAAGTGTACGAAAAGTACTAAATGGTACTAAATTTTGTACAATTTGGATTTGGGTGAACGGATAGAGCTGGAATCCTGAAATTTGGAATGAGAGTTACTGATGGAGATTAACAACAGAACTAAATGGTACTAAATTTAGTACAATTTGGATTCGGGTGAACGGATAGGGTTGGAGTCCGGAAATTTGTAATGAGGGGTCACTGATGGAGATTAACAAAGAAAGGTTTTTGGAAATTCTAACTATAAGTGTACGAAAAGTACTAAATGGTACTTAATTTTAGTACTTACTTTAATTTAGTACGGATAGAGCAGGAATCTTGGAATTTTGAATAAGGGTCACTGATTAAAGGAATTAAATTGATTAAATGTTGGTATTAAAGATAGGTTTTAGTACAACAGAATCGTCAGCGTTCACCACTTCCATATTAAATATTGTTCATATATATTTTATGGCCTTTCCGCATACGAAGTAGCGGGCATATGCTAGTGTTTATATAAAACACTGTAAAAACATAACACAACATAGTTTATTTACCTATTAACTAATACTGTTGAATTCGCGAAATTACGCACATATCTAGTTATGTTAATTTTTGCTGTCGAGAACATGTGATCTCCAAAATAAATTATGTAAATTCAATGGTATGCACTACCATAATTGAATGATGAGGAGTTGCAAAGAAATAATTTTCATTTTAATTTATCGATATACTTAATTTATACTTGAATTGTTACTCATCCGATGGACGAAAACAAATTAACGACATTAAGCACACACTTAAAATTTTACCATATCCATGGAGGCAAATAGAAAATCTGCCGGACGCATACATGTCGAATATCAGCAGTAAATAAATAAAGATATAAATAAATAGGCATGTACATAGCTAAGGTGTTGAATATTTATACAAGTATGTACATACATATTAATTTACCAATGAATGGTCACTTTTAAAGAGGCAACGGTCTACTGACCTTGAAGAAAACGAACATTTATTCCTGTATTAGTAGGAATAAAGTTTTTATCTAACTGAATTAATTGAGCCTTCATGATCATCAGTCATATCAGATGTGATTGCCTAGACAAAGGTCGAATTTTGATAACCTCTATTTATACGAACATTATTGCAAATTTGCAGATGTGTAGTATTTTTAAGCCTATTGCCCTAAAAGTTAACCTACCCAGCAAACCAATCGTAGCGAAATCGGTACAAAATTCGGACGCTACGTCCGATGTCGGATCCGAAATCGTAACGATCGATATCTTAACAAAAGTTGTATGAAGTGTTTCACATAATTTCGAAACGAAATGTCGGAGCGAAATAGGAACGACTTCGCTGCGATTTTGGAACGAAATAGGAGGAAATTCGAAAGGGGAATTTTTCTTCGAAATGATTTCTAAACGATTACGGAAAAATGTCGTATGAATAACGAACAAATTTTTTTCTCTGACGCCTTTTTTATTGATAAATTTTTCTTTGTTATGCTTTTTTATTGGAAGATTGTAATTTCAAAGGGTACTCTTGTTAAAAAAAAAAACAATGAACACTTGGTGGTGCACATGTAAACATTGAAACAACCCTTAATATTCGTGTGCCTGGCCTAGTATGTAGTGTGTTCGGCTACAAAGCAGAAGTTCGTGTGTTCAAATCCAGTAAGGGGAGAAATAAAAAAATATTAAGTTGGTTGAAATTGAAAACAAATTCCCCCTAATCTGTTCTAAAAATAAAACAAGTAAGAAAAGCGTTAAGTTCGGCCGGGCCGAACTTTTTATACCCTCCACCACAAATTTCAGCCATTTCGGTGGATTAATGTGGCCACAACCTTCAAAATACCGAAAATCGGAAGGTACCGTTCTATGGGGGCTATATGATGGCGTGGACCTATACCTACAAATTTCTGGGGGAAAGTTTTATACCCCCAACGAAGACCAAATACCAAATTTCAGCCATCTCGGTGTGATAATGAGGCCAAAACCTACAAAATACCGAAAATCGGGAGATATCGTCCTATGGGGGCTATATCAAAACGTGGACCTATATAAACATTTTATGGTGGAAAAGGAAAAATTGAATTGACAAATTTTAAAAAATTCAGAAAAAATAGTTATCGTCCGAATCCCATTACCACAAAGGACTTAAAATTTTTGTAATTGAACGTAGTTTAATACAAAAAAATTTAAAGAAAATCGAAGGGGTCGAACATCTTTAAAAATTGATTTTAAATATTAAATCGCGAAAATAGCATCCAAGCCCACTGTGCAATTTTTTTGCTATTTTTTATTTAATAGCTGATAAAACAACAAAATATACAAAAAAAGATTTTTTCAAATTGGACCAATATTAAAGAAGTTATGAGTATTTCTTTGCATGTAGTTTTTACAGAATTTGGCTTTTTCAAGGCGCGATATCTCTGGAACCGTTAGTCAAAAAAAATCTGAAAATATACTAAAATGTTTTGTTAATCAGCAGCATCACCACAGCAAAAAATAAAGGAAATCAAAAACCTCATCTTGAAAAAGTGTCCGATTTCACTCAGAAATCCCCATATATATAGTCTAGGGTCTACAATGATTATTTCGAGTAGTTACAAACGGAATGACAAACTTAATATACCCCCCCATCGTATGGTGGAGGGTATAAAAATATATTTTTATCATATAGCTTATTTTATTTAAAATAACTAGTTATTCTAGTGGTCATAGAATAACTAGTAATTCAGTGCGACATGCCCTTGTTAAAATAATGGGTTAGTAGGGGAATTTGTAAGTAGTTACGGCTGCCAAAAATCCCTAACCCATTTTCTGGGATGTTTTTTTTTTTTTTTGCTGGAAATGTGAACTTTGTGTACGAATATGTTGAGCCTGTCAGCACTAGTTTGAATTATTAGAATATAATTGTTCCACAAACATCCCATGCGGGACAAGGGAGACGGTTTATTGCCGAGTCCGAACGGCGTGTCTTAGGACACCACTTGTATAGAAGTTTTACTCAGGAAATGTCGCCAACATTAGTGAGGGGTATTTTGCCACCGTTGAAATTGTTGATGTTGCCTGTCCTGGGAATCGAACCCACGACCTTCAGCGTGCAAGGCGGGTGTGCATACCATTGCACACGGTATATTGCATTTATAATTAAAATATTTTAAAATTGTGTATGCGAATTTTATAACCAACAACTTTGTTGATGTAGATACATAAAAAAGGTGGTTGTTGTGCGAAGGGACATTTGTTTCCGACATTTCGCTCCGACTTCGTACCGAAATAGGAAGAAAAACATTGGTATATTCGAAGAGAAATTTACTTCCGACATTCTCTCCGAAATCTGAACGAATTCTCCTACGAAAAATCGTTCAGATATCGTTCCAATTTCTACACGATATTTCGTAGGGCTTCCGGAGGAAAAATAAATATTCATCCGAATTTCATACGACGTTATTTGCGAAATCGTTCAGAAATCTGTGCGTAAATTCAAAAGGTACATACGAATTAATACATCATCATTTACGAAATCGTTCAGAAATTTTTAGGATTATAGATTCCGGTCCGGTATAAATTAAGTCAACCACTCCATAAAAATTTCGCAAAAAAATCGTTACGATTTCGGATCTAACGTAGCGTTCGAATTTCGTACCGATTTCGATACAGTGTGGGTACGATTGGTTTGCTTGGATGTTACAACAAATACGTTAGATAGGTCATGGTATGAGAATGAATGATGATACCCAACAAACCTCGCTTTGGTCATTGTAATCGCGAATTAGCTAATACATTTTAAATTATGTCTTACTTTAGATTCAGTTCTTTCTTCATGCAAAACAACAACATTAATTGGTAAAGATTTTTTTGTTCGGTAGCGATCTGTCTGAAGCTCGTAAACTCATTCAGATTATCCCATGTGCTTTATGGGCAGATCAAATTCTTCTACTTTATCGCCAACAAATTAAAACAGTAAAACTCAATTTTTATGTTTATGTTTATAAAACATCACACAACAGTTTATTTACCTCTTAGCT
This sequence comes from Musca autumnalis, assembly GCF_047663935.1. Classification (NCBI taxonomy): domain Eukaryota; kingdom Metazoa; phylum Arthropoda; class Insecta; order Diptera; family Muscidae; genus Musca; species Musca autumnalis. The sequence goes on along the minus strand of NW_027411866.1, from coordinate 152,953,066 downwards.
TACTAATACTGTTGAATTCGCGAAATTACGACCAAACCTGGTTATGTTAATTTTTCGACCATGTTCTGCTGATGACACGTGGTCTCCAAAATAAATTATGTAATTATGTAAACTACCATCATAGATGATGATGAATTGCAAAGAAATATATTCATTTAATTTATCGATATACTTAATTTATACTCGAATACATTTTTACTCATCCGATGGACGAAAACAAATTAACGGCATTAGGCGCAGACTTAGAAGTTTACCATATCCATGGAGTAAAATAGAAAATAGTGAATAAATATGAATATAAATAAATAGGTCTTGAATATTTATGGAAGTATTTACATACATACTAATTTACCAATGAATGGTCAACTTTTAAGGGATCCACTGACCTTGAAGAAAACGAACATAATTTTAAATGTATTGTTCTATTAGTGGGACGAAGGTCATTATTTATGAAAGTTATTTGTGAAATTAATTCAGTAATTTGAATTAATTGAGCTGCCATGACCTAAGGAGTTTATATTGAAAAATCGAAGCCCCACAATTCCAACCAATATGCTACGATCTTTCGTTGGTGGTTCTCCTTCGAAGTCTCTATCTTTCTAGAATAATTTCACAATACCTACTTTTAGGGGGTCCACTGACCTTGAAGAAAACGAAAATCATTTTAAATGTGTTGTTCTATTAGTGGGGCGAAGGTCATTATTTGTGAATGTTATTTGTAAATTAATTCAGTAATTTGAATTAATTGAGCCGCCATGACCTAAGGAGTTTACATTGAAAAAGCCCACACTTCCAACCAATATGCTACGATCTTTCGTTGGTGGTTCTTCACCTAATCAGGCATCTCAGATTGGATTAAACAAAGGTAGAATTTTTATAGCATGTGTAAGTCGTCCGTGCAAGAAACATCTCTTTGTGACAAGATCAGAAGTAGGAACAACGTTCTCAAGTCGCTGGCCGCCAGCACTTGGTCGGTCTGTGTTAAGCTATACGGCGCTGGTATGTTATGTTATATTAGCACCACACAGTGGAAGAATATTCTTAACTCTCGTCCCTGAGGACTGAGGAGTCACCCTTCACGACACCACTGGATATAAAAATTGATTATGGTGGTGCTCAAATGAAAGTAAATATCCTCCTCCTCATCCTCTAAATGAGTACAATATAGTTTTTGCCTACATGTTTTCAAAGTATTTTTATACCCTCCACCATAGTATGGAGGGTATATTAAGTTTGTTTTTCCGTTTGTAACGCATTGAAATACTCATTAGCGACCCTATAAAGTATATATATTCTTGATCAGGGTAAAATTCTAAGTCGATCTGAGCACGTCCGTCCGTCCGTCCGTCTGTGGTAATCACTCTAGCATCCACAACAATGGAGATAGGACGCTGAAATTTTGGGAAAATGCGTCTTTTGTTTGCAGGCAGGGCTATATCGGTCCACGATGATGGGCTATATCGGTCCACGTTTTGGTATAGCCCCCATATAACGGTACCCCCCGATTTACGGTATTTTGACGATTTTAGCTACATTTTCAGACCGATTTGGCTATAATTTGACATTTAGGGTTCCTAAGTGTCAATAAACATATATAATAAAACTTGTGGACATAGGTCCACGTTTTGGTATAGCCCCCATATAACGGTACCCCCCGATTTGCGGTATTTTGACGTTTTTAGTTACATTTTCAGACCGATGTAGCTATAATTTGACATTTAGGGTTCTTAAATGTCAATAAGCTTAGATAACAAAAGTTGTGGACATAGGTCCACGTTTTGGTATAGCCCCCATATAACGGTACCCCCCGATTTACGGTATTTTGACGGTTTTAGCTACATTTTCAGACCAATTTGGCTATAATTTGACATTTAGGGTTCTTAAGTGTCAATAAACATATATAACAAAACTTGTGGACATAGGTCCACGTTTTGGTATAGCCCCCATATAACGGTACCCCCCGATTTACGGTATTTTGACGTTTTTGGCTACATTTTCAGACCGATGAAGCTATAATTTGACATTTGAAGTTCTTAAATGTCAATAAACTTATGTGACAAAAGTTGTGGACCTAGGTCCACGTTTTGGTATAGCCCCCATATAACGGTACCCCCGATTTACGGCATTTTGACGTTTTTATCTACATTTTCAGACCGATTTAGCTATCAATTGACATTTAGGGTACTTAAATATCAATAAACTTATATAACTAGTGGACATAGGTCCATGTTTTGGAATAACCCCCATATAACGTTACCGCCCGATTTCAGGTATTTTGAGAATTTTACCAACAAGTTTTAACCGAATTATCTGTAATTTGAACATTTGACATTTGAAATTCTTAGTGGTCACCACACCTCCCACCTCAATTGTCAAGAAAGCCCCCATATAACGGTACCTCCCGATTTCAGGTATTTTGAGAATTTTACCAACAATTTTTAACCGAATTATCTGTAATTTGAACATTTGACATTCTTAGTGGTCACAACACCTCTCCATCAAAAATTGTCAACATAGGTCCATGTTCGGATATAGCTCTCATGTAACGGTACCTCCAAATTTTCAGTAATTTGGCAATTTTAGCTACAATTTTTAACAGAACTAATATTTGAAGGTTGTAGTGGTCACCACACATCTGCATCAACAACTTTCAACATAGCCCCAATATAACGATACTTCCCGATTTTCGGTACTTTGCGGATTTTACTTAAAATGTTTAACAGAACGTAGGTCCATGTTTTTGTTTGGCCCAAAACAAACCTCCCGATTTTCCGTACCTTAGCTTTATTTTTTGGACGAACTTTCTGTAGTTTGAAATTTAAAAGTCAACAAAAATTCTGCAACAAAAATTGTTCATTTAAGTTCATATTTTCGTATAGCCCAGATACCTCCGAACTAGCTGTTAATGACATTTGAAGTTCCCACGATTTTCGATATTTTGAGGATTCTAGCTAAATTTTTTAACCGAATTAGGAGCTATTTCACATTAAAGGCTCCCATCAAAAACTGTCAACATAGGCCCATGTTTTATTATAACCCCTATATAACAGTACCGCCCAATTTCTAGCCCACCAAAAATTGTCAACAGTTAGATATAGGCACCATAAAAAAGGGTCTCCCGAATGAAGCATTTTATGTACATTATCTGACATTTTAACGTACTCACTCAAAGTTGGCGACAGGAATGAATGTTTTATGGTGGAGGGTATGAAAAGTTCGGCCCGGCCGAACTTAATGCTTTTTTACTTGTTTTTTCTATAATATGGATAAACGGGCGAACAGCAGTTTTGTTCGAATACTTTTCATATAAGAATAAAATAAACCGTGTGTAAATAAATGTAGAAAAAATGTAGCCCGGAGTAGGAAGGGCGTTTGTCAAGGGAAGATTTTTTTATTTGCTGACAGATGAGACTTTATATATATATCCAAACTTGTTTAAATGTTTACATTTTTCATACATAAATATAATTTACACGAGAACAGTGTTATGAAGATTTCTTGTCGGCCACTGTATTGTCTTAAAGTAGCCTCTTTCGAGGACTATTAAGTAAGTTTATCGTACGCATATAATTATGTTTACCTTTTTTAAACATTCCAAACCGGAAGAAAAAAAGATTGGATGAATTATTCATTCTTGCAAATTTAAGATTTGTTGGGATTGATCTCATGATTTTTTTGTATGCGGCATAGTTTTGAATAATATTATAAACCTGAACCAATGATAATGTTAGCAGCAACTTAGGCCTATTGTTTTTTTTTTATTTGCAAACATTCTATAACAGTTATGATAAAAATTATATTCATTAAAGACAGATTCAGAAAGATTTAATAATAAAAGCTGGTGCAAAGGACTCTTCAAATTTCAAAAACTCATATAAATTTGATTATTTGAAGTTAAGTCATTAAAGAATATAAATTAATTCGTAAATACTTATTTAAATTACAATGCATCAAAAAGTATGTAATAACGATTTCTTTAAAAAACTCGTTTATTTTTGTCGTCGTTTTCTACGCTACGTTTTCGCACACATCTGTACTTTATATTCTCGTTAGTTTATTTATAGGAGTGATTTTCAACGAACGCTTAACATTTCCTTGTAAGAGTTTGAAACATGAGTCCGTTTTTAGTGTTCCCGTTTGTTTTTCTAATATTTTTATGGATATACCATCGCTGGAATCACCGACATCTGTTTAAATTGGCCCAAAAAGTTCCAGCGTATAAATCACAGCTGATATTCGGTTTTGGACCCATACCCAGCTAGCATTTGGAAGTGACTTACTCACTTCCTCTACCAAAAGTAATCGCTTTCTGAACTTCTTTTCTATAAAAGAGCGATACTTTATCATTTTACAATAACAAATGTATTACTGTTCAAATTAGATCGATCTGCAAGAACTACCTAGTGTCACAGAAGAAGATGAAAATTCTGCATTTGATTGTTTACACAAACAATTTACATTGTTTTACTATTTCTTCTCGTGAGAGAGATAAGGTGAGAGTTTTACAGCTACTCCAAGTATTTGCAAATATCAACAATAAGAAAAATATCAGTCAGTTTGATATTGTAAGTGCGAAGGTTCGTGGAAAAGTGAAATTGAAAAAATTAAATTAATAATTTAATATTTAAACATTTATAAATTGAAATGTAAAAAAGTGCAGTGACTAAATAATTGTGAATGATAAAAAGCAGAAAAAATAATAATATGTATTGTGTATAATGTGAGTGATATGTAGATCGTTTATCATAGAGTGAATTTGAATATTAGAAAAAAAAAACAAAAAATCGAAAAAATTCCAAAAATTCAAAAGTGCCAACAGTACTTATTACACTCATTCGACAAAGAAAATTAAAACAAATAAGTTTGCAGAAATAATGATAATATAATTTGACTTTTAAAATGTAAACATTTTCGATTTTAATTTTTGTTTTATTTATTTATTTATTTATTTATTTATTTATTTATTTATTTATTTATTTATTTATTTATTTATTTATTTATTTATTTATTTATTTATTTATTTATTTATTTATTTATTTATTTATTTATTTATTTATTTATTTATTTATTTATTTATTTATTTATTTATTTATTTATTTATTTATTTATTTATTTATTTATTTATTTATTTATTTATTTATTTATTTATTTATTTATTTATTTATTTATTTATTTATTTATTTATTTATTTATTTATTTATTTATTTATTTATTTATTTATTTATTTATTTATTTATTTATTTATTTATTTATTTATTTATTTATTTATTTATTTATTTATTTATTTATTTATTTATTTATTTATTTATTTATTTATTTATTTATTTATTTATTTATTTATTTATTTATTTATTTATTTATTTATTTATTTATTTATTTATTTATTTATTTATTTATTTATTTATTTATTTATTTATTTATTTATTTATTTATTTATTTATTTATTTATTTATTTATTTATTTATTTATTTATTTATTTATTTATTTATTTATTTATTTATTTATTTATTTATTTATTTATTTATTTATTTATTTATTTATTTATTTATTTATTTATTTATTTATTTATTTATTTATTTATTTATTTATTTATTTATTTATTTATTTATTTATTTATTTATTTATTTATTTATTTATTTATTTATTTATTTATTTATTTATTTATTTATTTATTTATTTATTTATTTATTTATTTATTTATTTATTTATTTATTTATTTATTTATTTATTTATTTATTTATTTATTTATTTATTTATTTATTTATTTATTTATTTATTTATTTATTTATTTATTTATTTATTTATTTATTTATTTATTTATTTATTTATTTATTTATTTATTTATTTATTTATTTATTTATTTATTTATTTATTTATTTATTTATTTATTTATTTATTTATTTATTTATTTATTGGTCATTGCCACTATTTTATGGTAAAATATACAATATCTTTCAAACAATGTACTTATTTGTCGCCTAAAGGTACTATATCCAACAAGCATTTTCTATCGCCCATTACCCGAAGCAGTCACTCCCGGGCGATAGAAACACATATCCCCGATATCGCATTCTAATTGATGTAGGCACACCGTACGGGAAGAAATGAACCACGCACTCCTTTCCTCATAAATGTGTCTCATGCGTTGTCTTTGAAAGAATCGCTTTAGTCCAGAGTCGAGAGTCACGATGGCGATATTTTTATGAGGAAACGAATGCGTGGTTCATTTCTTCCCGTACGGTGTGCCTACATCAATTAGAATGCGATATCGCGGATGTGTGTTTCTATCGCCCGGGAGTGACTGCTTCGGGTAATGGGCGATAGAAAATGCTTGCTGGGTAGTTACACCAAAATGTAAGGTTATTATAATATTGTTGTGTTATATGTGTGTATGTGTGTGTGTGTATGAAAGTGAAGTGAAAAAGACGACAAAAGTGTGTCAACAACCTATAACATCAATGGAATAATAAATGGTCTGTTCTTTCTGTTAACAAATCATTTTTTGATTTTTGTGACCGGTCTTGTTTTTTACATTCACAGGCTGAGCGTATATTCAGTCGACAAAAGTGGTTGATACTTTTTTACTTGTCGGCAAAACTGGCCGCTACTTTTTTACTTGTTTTAATTTTTTTTTGTAATTTTCCAGGTATAATTAGAAGAAATGCAGACAACTGCGAGAAATTGGGACAAAATTTTATATTTTACATTGGACCCTATCCTCAATTCGTAACTGGTGATCCGGAGATCGTAAAGGATATTCTAACATCAAGATTAACTATTTATAAGGGTCCTTTAAATTATGGCGGAATGAAAGCTGCTCTAGGACAAGGCCTATTAAGCATGCAAGGTAATTTTAGATTTTGTCGGCAGACATTTTTCATAATGAAACAATCACTGATTTGTTTTCAATTATAGGAAAGGAATGGCAACAACATCGAAAAATAATGGATACAGGTTTTAAATTTTCCAAACAAGTCAAATTCTTGCCAATATTTCAAAAGAAGATGAAATCATTATTTGCCAACATGGATAAATGTACGACTATGGATAATTCTTATGATATTCTGGTATATTGTCGGGAATTCACCATTAACAATACAACAGGTAATATTCAGAAAATAACACTGTGCAACAAAACGTGAATTAGTTTTTTTTATCAAAAGCAGTAAGGAAAGGATCAAAGTTGGGCGGGGCCGACTATATGATACTCTACACCACATGTGATGTATATTGGAGATATTTATAAATTTAAACTGATTTCGATATAATATGATGCACTTATATTTAACCCAAATTCCGTCACACATTCCAAAATTCATCTACATTGGACAGATATAGGGTGTTTGGTGCAGCAAATATGTGGAATCTGACGAATATATATATATGGGAGCTTTTATTTGGCACATTTATTTCTAGACTGAATTCAGTCGCACATTCCAAATTTCATTTAAATCGGACAAATATGAGGGGCTCAGCGCCAAAACGGCCTAACCCACATGCCCAAAACATCAAACAGGCTATAAAGATCTAACCATAACCTTTTGAAATAACTACTAAAAAATTCCATATTGCATTGAATAAAACTAGTGCAGTATGGAATTTGTTTAGAATTTATTTCAAAAGGTTCAGTTAAATCTTAATAATCACTTTGGTTTTTTGGCCATGTGGGTTAGGCCGTTTTGGCGCTGAGCGCCTCATATAGCTTGTTTGGTGCAGCAAATACGTGAAATCGGCAACAAATACGTGAAATCGGCCGAATATATATTTGGGAGCTACTTTAAAATCTGAACCGATTTAGCACATTTATTTTTAGACCGAATTCAGTCACATATTCCAAATTACATCAAAATGGGAATCATATATTGTGTTTGGTGCAGCAAATACGTGAAAGCGGCCGAAAATATATAAGGGAGCTATATCCAAATCTGAACCGATTTCGATACAGTTTGGAAAATTCATTTTTAGACCGAATTCACTGAGACACATTCCAAATTTCATTAAAATTGCACATATATAGGCGGTTTGGTGCCGCAAATACGTGAAATCGGCCGAAAATATATAAGGGAGCTGTATCCAAATCTGAACCGATTTCGATCAAATTTAGCACATTTATTTCTACACCGAATTCAGTCACACATTCCAAATTGAAATCGGCCGATAATATATAAGGGAACGATTTCTACAAATTGGCAATTTATTTCTAGTTTGGCACATTTATCTCTAGTCCGAATTCAGCCCCATATTCCAAATTTCATTAAAATTTGACAGACATAAATATACATGGGAGCTTTATCCAAATCTGAACCGATTATCACCAAAAGCAATGGTGTTCTTCCTATGGCTAAAAAATGGCATTCCCCAATTCTCAGCAGAATCGGTCAATAAATGCGACCGACGGACGGACGTGCATAAATCGACTCAGAAAGAAGGAACTATGGGTCTATCTCGTTTCCTTTTGTGTATTACACACAAATTCTCAAAAACATAATACCCCTTACCACAGTGTGGTGCAGGGTATAACTAAGTTTCTCGTTGGTGTTGAGTATATATGAAAAACGTTATCATGACGTATTGGCGTTCAAAACCAAAGCTGCGCTAAAATGCGTTTTTCGTGGAAGCCATGCAAGTTGAATGGGTAAAAGCTCGTCACTGCAAACAACAAAGCTTAGTCTCTTAATTACATTATTGCATTTGCAAGAGAAGCCACTCCACAGCCGATATGTCTGATGATCTGCCTAAACCAACAACGAAGCCAGGTCACATAATTTGGTGATTGTACGGGTTCAAATCTTCGGCTTTCCTTTTTTGCTTGCAAAAATCTTCGATCAAAAAGCTCAACTCCAACGAGAAATTAAATAAAATTAATATTAAAATGATCTTCGCTCTAATGGAAAAAATTTCAAAATTTTTTCCTCTCCACCATAACATAGTCTCAATAAATTAATGGACCGCCTCAAATGTCAAATTACATCTAGTTCGGTTAAAAATTGTAGCTAAAATCCTCAATATACCAAAACAAGTGAGCAAAGGCTATAGTCGGGACGGGGCCGACCATGTGATACCCTACACCACTACCCCTGTGCATAAGGTTTTCACTGGTAAATATAATCCGACTACCACCAAAAATAATATGCCTCTTTCTCTCTGGGACCCCCATAAGCAATCAAACTTTCGTGACCATCCGATCAAAATTACGACCTGTAGCTTGATTGCAAAAAATGGAAGAATTGGATGAATTACCGACTATTGTGGTATCTCCCTTGTTTGACCACCTTCGCCAACCTGCTTTACGCCAATGTAAAGGTAATATTTTCTTCTTCAATTGACAGGTTTTGCCGTTGGAATACCCCTACTAGAAGCCAATATATTCACAAAGAATGAAACTTTGAATTTGTCTCCAAATGAGTTTTTGCCCATTCCGACCCCTAAATATTATCCGACAATCATTAAAATCAGTAGGCTTCTTCCTCTGTGAGACCCCCATTAACCCCTAAAATTTCGTGACGATCCGATCAAAATTACAACCTGTGGCGTGATTACAAAATAATCGGAAAATGGGATGCATTATCGACTATTGTCATATCTCTGCTATTTGACCACCTACGACAACCTAATTTACATCACTGGAAAGGTGATATTTTCTACCTTCCTTGCCAGGTTTTGCTTTTTATATACCTCTTAAAGAAACAGATATATTGGCTTTGAAATAAAACGTTGACCTTTCTCTAAATAAGTGTTTGCCCATTCCGACCCCTGAATATTATCCGACCATCATCAAAATCAATAGTCTTCTTTCCCTTGGGACCCCCATAAACCCCCAAAATTTCGTGACGATCCGATCAAAATTGCGACCTGTAGCGTGATTACAAAAAAATCGGAGAATGGGATGCATTATCGACTATTGCCATATCTCTGCTATTTGACCACCGACGACAACCTACTTTACATCGTTGTAAAGTTGATTTTTTCTACTTTCCTGGCCAGGTTTTGCTTTTGATATACCTCTTAAAGAAACAGAGATATTGGCTTTGAAATAAAATGTTGACTTTTCTCCAAATAAGTGTTTGCCCATTCCGACCCCTAAATATTATCGGACCATCACCAAAATAAATAGGCTTCTTCATCTGTGAAACCCCCATTAACCCTTAAATTTTCGTGACGATCCGATTAAAATTGCGACCTGTAGCGTGATTTCCAAAAAATAGAAAAATGGGATGCATTACCGACTATTGCGATATCTCCGCTATTTAGTTACTTACGCCGACCTAGTTTGCATCATTGTAAAGACGGTATGTTTTACTTTCATAGGCAGGCTTTGCTTTTGGAAAATTTTCAACCAAAGCTTTTATATTCGTCAATATAATTAAAATCGCAAAAATTAAAATAGGGGTTTTATTTGCTACTATTGTGATATCTTCGTTGTTTGATCACCTACGAGCACCTCCTTTACATCATTAGAAAGGCGATATTTTCTGCTTTCATTGTCAGGTTTTGCTTTTGGTATACCCCATACAGAAGCTGAGATATTCGCTTTGGAAAAAAACGTTGTCTTTTTAGCCACCTAAGTTTTTTGCCCTTTCCGACCCCTAAATATTATCCGACCATCACCAAAATCAATAGGCTTCTTCCCCTCCGGGACCCTCATCAACACCAAAAATTTGGTGACGATCCGATCAAAATTGCGACCTGTGGCGGGATTACAAGGTTTAGATGGACAGACGGACAGACGGACGGACGGACGGACTGACGGACGGACACACATAGCCAGATCGACTCAGCTCGTCGAGACATTCATTTTGGTATATATAAGTATGGGTCTACGACCATTATTTCGATGCGTTACAAACTTTTTGGCCAAAACCAACTTATAATACCCTCCCCACATAGTGGTGTAGGGTATAAAAATCGGAATGTACCGTTATATGGGGGCTATACCAAAACAAAAACCTATGCTGATGATTTTAAGTGAAGAAGTTTTAAATGTCAACTGAGAACCTCAAATGTCAAATAACAGCTAGTCTATACCAAAACATAGACCTATATTGGCGGTTTTTGGTGGAGAAGTGTCGTGGCCACTGAGAATATCAAATGTCAAATTACAGCTAGTTCGGTTCAAAATGGTAGCTAAAATCCTCAAAGTACCGAAAATCTGGAGGTACCGTTATATGGGGGCTATATCAAAACATGGACCTACGCCCAAAACTTTTGGAATATATATCACTAAAAACACTAAATGCCAAATTATAGCTAATTCGGTTTAAACATGTGACTAAAAACGTCAAAATACCTGAAATCGGGCTGCACCGTTGTATGGGGACTATACCAAAACAATAACCGATTCTGATGACTTTAAGTGAAGAAGTTTCGTGGCCACTGAGAACCTCAAATGTCAAACTACATCTAGTTCGGTTGAAAATTGTAGCTAAAATCCTCAAAATATCAAAAAATCGGGAAGTACCGTTATATGGGGACTATACCAAAACACGGACCAATGTTGACGATATTTGGAGGTGAACCTAATATTGTTTTTGAAAATATCGCGCAATTTATCAGAAATTAAGCTGGAATTTCTTTGATCCATTAATTTTTATTTAGCCGATAGGTCAATGAAAACCCCAAAGCTGTTATGAATGAATGTTTATGAATGTTGACAATAATTGTATGCCTTTTAAGACAAATGTAGATTTTGTCAAAATATTTATGCCAGGTACTGTATGTAGCCAAAACGGTCCATCTGTCCTTATGAAATAATGAAAATAATACATAACGTGTCGCAATCATGAATGCATATGTTCCCACAATAACACCAAGGGAACAATGGAAACTTCGCAATCATATAAATAAATTCGGCGCAAAACTAGTGCCCTAGGAAGTGGTGTAGGGTATCAAAAGGTCGGCCCCATCCGAATATAGACCTCTTTAATTTGTTATAATTACTTACTTAGCTGGCCCATTACAGAACATTTGTTCCATAGACCGAACTAAGAAAAGATCTCCAATTCTCTCTGTTTCGTGCTTCGCTTTTTAGAATACCGCGCCTTGTCTTCTCTTCTGCCCATTCTGCGTGCACCGCCATGTGGCTCGAATTTATACGCCTTTTTGGCGGGTTCATCATCGCTCAATCTTATTATATGGCCTAGCCAACGCAATCGCTGCATCTCGATGCGTTTAACTATATTGATGTCGTTGTATGACAGATACAGCTCGTGGTTTATACGACGTCGATATTCACCATCAACGCATATCGGTCCGTAGATCTTTCGAAGAATTTTTCTCTCAAACACGCCAAGCACTGCCTTATCTGCTTGCGCAAGTGCCCAGGCATTGGAACCATACATCTGCACGGGTAGTATCAGTATTTTGTAGAGCGTTCTTTTTGTTTGACGAGTTGTGGCTTTGTTTTTGAAGTGCTTTCTTAAGCCAAAGTGTCATATGTTGGCCAATACAACTCTTCTTTTTATTTCACAACTGATGTCGTTTGTTGTGTTTACGAGGTATACGAAGTATTTTACTACCTCAAAATTATAGGAACCAACTTCAACAGTTGGTCCGATCTCAATGGACGCATTGCGCGTCGACACCATCAACTTGGTCTTCTCGCCGTTTACCGCCAGACCCACTTTAGCAGATTCTCCTTCGACCTTCAAAAATGTATCCGTTACTTCTTTTACTGATCGTCAATATCATCAGCATAAGCAAGTAACATGTGGCTATTGGTGTAGATTGTGCCACTTCTTTTGACGTTTGCCTCTCGTAAAACCTTTTCCAGCAGGATGTTAAAAAGATCACACGAAAGGCTGTGCACTCTTTTGGTACAAAACTCTTCGGAGAGGTTCTTTCCTATTTTAACTAAAGATGTTGTGTTAGTTAGAGTCATTTTACAAAGCCGAATGAGCTTTGCGGGGATACCAAATTCAGACATTGGTTGGAATAACTTTGAACGTAGCGGGCTGTCGAAGGCTGCTTTATAATCGACAAAAAGGTGGTAGATGTCGATCTGCATCTCTTGGGTCTTCTTCAGGATTTGCCGCAGGGTAAATATCTGGTCAATGGTGGAGTTACCAGGTCTAAAGCCGCATTGGTATGGTCTAATTATTTCGTTGTCCATGGGCTTTAGTCGTTTGCACAATATCCCTGACACTATCTTGTAGGCGATAGGGAGAAAACTTATGCCCCAGGTTCCAATCGTCAGGTATGCGTTCTTCCTGCCAGATGGAGCTAACTAGCTGATGCACACACCTGATCAGCGTGTCGCCTCCGGCTGGTAGGCCATCAGCTCCTGCTGCCTTTTTATTCTTCAGCCGGTTTATTGCTGTCTTTACCTCATCTTGGGCGGGTGGTATACATTCAATACCATCTTCTGGGATTGGATCTGTGGTATCTTCGTCGACTTCGCTACTATTGGATACCAACAGTTTAGAAAAATGCTCTTTCCATATCCTTAGCACACTATCTGTATGAGTTACCAGATTACCTTGCTGGTCTCTATAGGAGGATGTGCCAGTTCCAAAGCCATCAGTTTGATGTTTCACTCTTTGGTAGAATTTTCGGACTTCATTCTGTCTCCTGTACATCTCGATTTGTTCACACTCCCGCTTTTCCATCTCTCTCTTTTTCCTGCGGAAAATACGTTTTTCCTCTCTCCTTTTCTCCCGATACCTCTCTCGTGCGCTACGCGTTGCTACTGATTGTAAAGTAGCCCTATATGCCGCATTTTTCTCTTCGGTAGCAGCACGACACTGCTGGTCATACCATGGATTCCTTGGTGGAGGTCTCTGATATCCCAGTACTGATTTTGCGGCTGTTTGCATGGAGTGGGCAATGTTTTGTCATTGTCCTGATATGTTATCGGGACGAGGAGTGCTTTGATTAAGCAGTTGGGCCAGTTGAGTGGAATATGCTGTGGCTATATGTTGTGATTGCAGCTTACCGATGTCCAACTTCCGTGTTGTGTCTGCTCGCACTTTGTTTGCTACGTTAAATCTGGTACGTACCTTTGCTGCACCAAGGTAGTGGTCCGAGTCTATGTTTGCGCCTCGGAACGATCGTACATCCAACCCGCTTGCATGTCTTCCATCTATCACAACGTGATCAATTTGATTTCTTGCTCTTTGATCTGGCGACAGCCAGGTGCCCTTATGAATATCGAGATGCTTAAATCTGGTACTGCTAACTACCATGTTTCTTGCAGCTGCAAAGTCTATCAGCCTCATACCATTGTCAGATGTTTCACTGTGGAGACTGAATTTCCCGACTGTTGGGCCAAAGATATTCTCCTTTCCAATTTTGGCATTAAAATCGCCTAGTATAATTTTAATGTCATGGGCAGGGCAACCGACATAAGTTTCTTCTAAGCGCTCGTAAAATATATCTTTGATCTGTTCGTCCTTGTCTTCAGTGGGAGCATGAGCGCAAATAAAGCTGATGTTGAAAAATTTTGCTTTTAATCGAATTGCAGCTAGTCTTTCATTCACTGGGGTGAAGCTGGAGACCAAATGTTTTAACCTCCGACCAACTACCAATTCGCAAACAAACTCATGCTTTGTGTCATGGCAGCTATAATACAGTGCGTCACCTTTAGGTGTTGTTGCGACGCCTTTCCCGTTCCATCGTATTTCTTGTATGGCAGTAATGTCGGCCTTGTACTTTTCAAGTACATCTGCCAATGCGTAAACTGCACCTTCCCTATAAAGAGTGCGAACATTCCAGTTGCAGATTCGCAGATCAACGTTTGCGGGGTTCGTCAACTTTAGAGGGGTTTGTTTTTCTTTTCTTTCGTTTTTTCATAGTAGGCTGTTTTTTCTAGCGGAGGGTTACTAACCCGACGCCCAAACCCAAGTTGTTAACGTTCTTATGGGTGAACGCGCGGCACATGTTAGCTCACTACCTTTAACGGGTGTTAAAGGCAGTTCCCCAGGTGACACCACGGGGAGGTCAGTGTCCACTTGAGATGAAAGAGGGACCAAGATAAATCCTGGGCTTTGCCATGTTAAAGCCGGTCAGGACCGTTCCCTGGTATCTTTCATCCCCTACGTCACCAATTTGTTATACCCTCAACCATAATAAGGAGGGTATAATTAAATTTGTCATTCCTTTTGTAACACATCGAAATATCGATCGGAGACCCTATAACGTATATACATATATTCTTGATCAGGGAAAAATTCTAAGTCGATATAACCATGTCCGTCCGTGTATTGAAATCAAGATACAACTCGCAATTTTAAGATAGAGCTTTGCAATTTGGTATAGAAGTTGCTATTAATCCTATGAAGTTTGTTTGGTATTGCAAATGGGCTATATAGCTTCACGTTTTGATATAGCCCCCATAGAACGATACCACCCGATTTTCGGTATTTTGAAGGTTTTAGCCTCATTATCACACCGAAATGGCTGAAATTTGGTACGTATTCTTCGTTGGGGGTACACAAATTTCCCCCAGAAATTTGTCGGTATAGGCCCACGCCTTCATATAGCCTCCATAGAACGGCACCTCCCGTTTTGCGGTATTTTGAACGTTGTGGCCAAAATAATCCAGCTAAATGACTGAATGGCTGGTATTTAACCTTCCATATGAAATATATGTCCACACCTTCATATAGTCCCCATAGAACGATACCTCCCGATTTTTGGTATTTTGAAGTTTTTAGCATCGTTATTACACCGAAATGTCTGAAATTTGGTGCCTAGTCTTCGTTGAGGGTATAAAACTTTTGGCTAAAATTTGTTACTTAGTCTTCGTTGGGGGTACAAAACTTTCCCCCAGAAATTTGTCGGTATAGGCCCTTCGCCTTCAAATAGCCCCCATAGAATGGTACCTCCCGATTTTCGGTATTTTGAAGGTTGTGGCCACAGCAACCCATGGAAATAGCTAACATTTGGTATTCAGTCTTTGTTGGAGGTAAAAGCCTTTCTGACGGTACCTCCCTATTTTCGTAATTCTGAAGGTTGTGACGTCAATATCCAACCGAAAGACTAAAATTCGTTATTTAGTCTTCCATGTGGTTATAAAATATTCCAGAAGAGAATTATCAGTATAGGTCTGAGGGTTTCCCCATAGAAGCGTACCTCTTTATTTTCCGATATTTTGAAGGTTTTGAGTCTAAAAACTTTCCGCCAGAAATTTGTTGGTATAGATCGACGTTTTCATATTGCCCCCATAGAACGGTACTTCCCGAATTTCGTTATTTTGAAGGTTAGCCACACTGTTTTACCGAACTTGCTGAAATTTGGCATTTAGTCTTCTTCATAAACGAAAGGAAACTAATTGTTCTACATTAATTCAATACAACTCGTGGTAGAGGGTATAACAAGTATGACCTGGCCGAACTTAAAGACGTTATTACTTGTTTTTTCATAGTATGTTGGATTTTGGAGAGATGTGTTACTAGCCCAAAGCCCAACCCAAGTTTTTAACGTTCTTATAGCGGAACGCGTAGTTGCAAAGCTTTTCAAAAAGTGACATTTAATAAAGCGCTTTGGACTTAAAACATTGTATAAAACAATTCTTTGCGCCGTTATCAGTTACTTGTTACTTGTTATGCCTGTCTTCTGTTTTTCAAATCTTCTTTTATAACTCACATAGTCTTTATCGTACTTTTGAAAAAAAAATAATTTTTTACATAGTGTAATGAATAAAGTATTGCGCAACACACATTCTCTAATTAATGGATTGTTTTATTTTGCAGAGACCCTTGGTGGTCGTGATTTGGAAAAATCCACCACCATCGATGTTAAGCACTATTCGCAACAAATAGCGAGGTAAGAACTAATGGATTATGAATTTTCATACGCATATATCAGGTCCAAATTATTATCAGCAGTCATTAAATTTGAATTTGAAACGAGACTTTTAAAAAAAAGGCCAAATAAAAACGTAATGAAATACAAGTACATAAGAAGGTATGGGTAGGTTTTAAAGACAGAAATATGTCGTCACAATCTTTACATTAAGCTAATAAAAGCCATTCTAAGGACAGGCCGCGCGATTTTTTTATTATTTTTAGGATCACATAGATCCCTAGGTGTAAACAGCTCAAATCATTTGGAGAAATATCCCAAAACTGATTCCGAGTGCTATAGTTTATTCTTCTATTCTATTACAATAAAAACAGATAAGCACAAAAATTGTGGCAAAAAATTGTGTTTGGTAAATGGCTACCTGTCAAACCCTTTTTCATACCCTCCACCATAGTACGGAGATTATACGAGGGCAGTTCGGAAACTTCTTAGCCTAGCACAAAAAGCGCGGTATAAACAGAAAAAAGTTAAGTGTTTTGGAAACTTCCATCTCTGTTAAGAACACATGTTAAATTTTGTTTCGATCTGGCAACTCCTTCATATAGAAACAGGTGTTCAAAAAAGACGCATCCGCAATTTTTTTACAATGGAAAAATTAGAAATGCGTGCTCTCATTAAATATTTACATAAAAAGGTTTATCGGGACAAGAAATTCATAATGATATGGTGAATGTGTTAGGTGAAAGTGCTCCTTCATATGCAACAGTAAACAAGTAAGAACGGCGTTAAGTTCGGCCGGGCCGAACTTGTTATACCCTCCACCACAAGTTGTATTGAAGTAAAATGGAATAATTAGTTTCATTTCGTGTATGAAGAAGTCTTAATACTATTTCAAAACGTCGATCTATACCGACAAATTTCTGACGGAAAGTTTTTAGGCTCAAAGAAGACTAAATACCAAATTTCCTATATTTCGGTAAGAGAATGTGGCTAAAACTTAAAAAATACCGAAAATCAAGAAGTACGCTTCTATGGGGATATAGGAAGACCTGGAATATTTTATAACTCTTGGAAGACAAAATTTAAGGGGGAAGTTTGAGTACCCCCAACGACCCACAACGTTCAAAATACCGAAAATCGGGAGGTACCGTTCTATAGGGGCTATATGAAGACATGGACCGATACCGACAAAGTTTTGGGGGAAAGTTTTGTACCACCAACGTAGACTAAGTACCAAATTGCAGCCATTTCGGTCTGATAATGAAGCTAAAACCTTCAAAATACCGAAAATCGGAGGTACCGTTCTATGGGGGCTATATGAAGATGTGGACCGATACCGACAAAATTCTGGGGGAAAGTTAATTACCCCTAAGGAGG
Source organism: Musca autumnalis (assembly GCF_047663935.1). Taxonomy (NCBI): domain Eukaryota; kingdom Metazoa; phylum Arthropoda; class Insecta; order Diptera; family Muscidae; genus Musca; species Musca autumnalis. The sequence goes on along the minus strand of NW_027411866.1, from coordinate 152,934,949 downwards.
ACTACGTACCAAATTTCACCCATTTTGGTAGGATAATGAAGCTAAAACCTTCAAAATACCGAAAATCGGGAGGTACCGTTCTATGGGGGCTATATGAAGATGTGGACCGATACCGACGAAATTCTGGGGGAAAGTTTAATACCCCTAAAGAAGACTATGTAACAAATTTCAGCCATTTTGGTAGGATAATGAAGCTAAAACCTTAACAATACCGAAAATCGGGAGGTACCCTTCTATGGGGGCTATATGAAGATGTGGACCGATACCGACAAAATTCTAGGAGAAAGTTTTATACCCCTAAAGAAGACTACGTACCAAATTTCAGTCATTTTGGTAGGATAATGAAGCTAAAACCTTAAAAATACCGAAAATCGGGAGGTACCGTTCTATGGGGGCTATATCAAAACGTGGACCGATATATCCCATTTTCAATACCAACCATCCTGCAAGTAATAAAAACTTCTGTACCAAATTTTGATTCTCTATCTTTAAAATTGCGAGCTGTATCTTGATTTCAACAGACAGACGGACGAACGGACGGACGGACGGACAGACGGACATGGTCAAATCGACATAGAATTTTATGCTGATCAATAATATATATACTTTATAGGGTCTCCGACGAATATTTCGATGTGTTACAAACGGAATGACAAATTTAATTATACCCTCCATATGGTGGAGGGTAAAAAAATTGGGTTGCTGAATTTAAACGTGGTCGTACAAGCAGTGAAGATGAAACAAGTAGTGGACGTCCAAAAACAGCAACAACAACAGAAATTGTAGCCAAAGTGCATGATATGGTATTAAATGATCGACGAATAAAAGTGCGTGAAATTGCTAATATCATGGGCATCTCAAATGATCGAGTCCATTTAATTTTGCATGAAGAACTACAGATGAAAAAGCTGTCTGCAAGATGGGTGCCGCATTTGTTAACAGTCGATCAAAAATGCATAAGAATGAACATTTCTCAAGCTTGTTTGGATCGTTTTAAGCGAAATAAAATGGATTTTATGCGTCGTTTCATAACTGTTGATGAGACATGGAACCACCACTATACTCCAGAGACAAAAGAACAATCCAAACAATGGACTCAAGCTGGAGGAAGTGCCCCAAAGAAGGCAAAAACAATTCAATCGGCTGGTAAGGTTATGGCAACGGTTTTTTGGGACTTCAAAGGTATTTTATTGATTGACTATCTGCAAAAGGGTAAAACAATAAATTCAGAGTACTATTGCAACCTTTTGAATCAATTAAATGTACAATTTTGAAAAACTAACTATTTTCTTTCATTGATAGGCTAAGAAGTTTCCGAACCGCCCTCGTATTAAGTTTGTTTTCCTTTTTAGAGAATTGAAATAATGATTTGCGGCCCTATAAAGTATATATATTCTTGATCAGGGTAAAAGTATATATCTAGTCTGTGGTAATCACTTGAGCATCCTATCTACAAAAATGGAGATAGGACGCAAAAATTTTGGGAAGATGGGTCTTTTGTTTGCAGGCAGGTGATGTTCGATGATGGGCTATATCGGTTCACGTTTTGGTATATCACCCATATAACGGTACCGCCCGATTTCAGGTATTTTGACGTTCTTAGTCACATTTTTAAACGGAATTAGCTATAATTTGACATTTAGGGTTCCTAGTGATACAAAACTTATATTGCAAAAATTATGGACATAGGTCCATGTTTTGATATAGCCCCCTATAACGGTACCTCCCGATTTTTTGGTAATTTAAGGATTTTAGCAAAAAATTTTAACCGAACTACCTGTAATTTGACAGTTGAGGCTCTCGTTGGTCCATTTTAATTAATACTATTTGATGATGGAGTGTATAAAAAGTACGACTTTTACTTATTTTTTTTTGCGGTGCCAACGATAGCTCGAAAACGAATAGGCCAATCATCGTATATTTTTATGGGCGTTTTAAGAACCTAATAAACTTGTCGTTAAGCAAAATAGAATTTTAAAAAAATCTATTGAAAACAAGTGAGCAAAGGTTATAGTCGGGACGGGGACCATGTGATACCCTACACCACTACCCCTGTGCATAAGCTTTTCACTGGTGAACATTTATTTTAGGGAACATTATCCGACTATCACCAAACATATTTTGGTTTTTAATCAAAAAATATGCCTCTTTCTCTCTTTGTGACCATCCGATCAAAATTTTGACCTGTAGAATGGAATAATTGGATGCATTACCGACTATTGTGGTATCTCCCTTGTTTGACCACCTTCGCCAAACCTACTTTACACCAATGTACAGGTAATATTTTCTTCTTCCATTGACAGGCTTTGCCGTTGAAATAACCCTACTAGAAATCGATATATTCCAAAGAATAAAATTTTGAATTTGTCTCCACTATCACCAAAATCAATAGGCATCTTCCTCTGTGGGGCCCCCATCAACCCCCAAAAATTCGTGACTATCTGATCAAAATTCCAACCTGTAGCGTGATTACAAAAAATGGAAAAATTGGATATAACATATTTTATAATATATTTTGCGATATCTCGGTTGTTTGCCCACTTACGCCAACATACTTTGCGTCAATATAAAGGACATCTTTTCTTCTTCCATTGGCGGGCTTTCCTTTTGGACTCCAGAATATTATCCGACCATCACCAAAATAAATAGGCTTCTTCCTCTGTGGGACCCGCATAAAATTCCAAAAACTTCGTGACGATCCGACCAAATTGCGACCTGTAGCGTGATTACAAAAAAATCGGAAAATGGGATGCATTATCGACTATTGCCATATCTCTGCTATTTGACCACCTACGACAACCTACTTTACACGGTTGTAAAGGTGATATTTTCTACTTTCCTTGCTTTGCTTTTGATATACCTCTTAAAGAAACAGAGATATTGGCTTTGAAATAAAAAGTTGACCTTTCTCCAAATAAGTTTTTTGCCCATTCCGACCCCTAACTATTATCCGACCATCACCAAAATCAATAGGCTTCTTCCTCTGTGAGACCCCCATTAACCCTCAAAATTTCGTGACGATTCGATCAAAATTGGGACCTGTAGCGTGATTTCCATAAAAATTGATAAATGGGATGTATTACCGACTATTGCGATATCTCCGTTATTTGGTTACCTACGCCGACCTAGTTTACATCATTGTAAAGGCGGGATCTTCTACTTTCATAGTCAGGCTTTGCTTTTGGAAAGTTTCCAACCAAAGCTGTGATATTCGTCAATATAATTAAAATCGCAAAAATGAAAAAATGGGGCTTTAGTTTGCTAGTATTGTGATATCTTCGTTGTTTGAGCACCTACGAGCACCAACTTTACATCATTAGAAAAGTTTTATTTTCTACTTTCATTGGCAGGTTTTGCTTTTGGTATACCCCATATAGAAGCTGAGATATTCGCTTTGGAAAAAAACGTTGTCTTTTTATCCACCTAAGTTTTTTGCCCTTTCCGACCCCTAAATATTCCCCTACCATCACCAAAATCAAAATCTTCCCCTCCGGGACCCCCATCAATATCCAAAATTTCGTGACGATCCGATCAAAATTGCGACCTGTAGCGTGATTACAAGATTTAGATGGACAGACGGACGGACGGACACACATAGCAAGATCGACTCAGCTCGTCGAGACATTCATTTTGGTATATATAAGTATGGGTCTACGACCATTATTTCGATGCGTTACAAACTTTTTGGCCAAAACCAACTTATAATACCCTCCCCACATAGTGGTGTACTTACTTACTTAGCTGGCCCATTACAGAACATTTGTTCTATAGGCCGAACTAAGAAAAGATCTCCAATTCTCTATAGTTGTTGCTTCACTTTCTGGAATACCGCGTCTTTTCATCTCATCATCTACTTGTTTGCGCCATCTATTCCTTGGCCTGCCAATTCTGCGTGCACCGGCAAGCGGTCCGTGTTTATACACCTTTTTAGCGGGGTCATCATCGCTCATTCTTATGATATGGCCTAGCCAACGCAATCGCTGCATCTCGATACGTTTAACAATATTGATGTTGTTGTACAGCAGATACAGCTCGTGGTTCATGCGACGCCGATATTCACCGTCAACGCAGATTGGTCCGTAGATCTTTCGAAGAATTTTTCTCTCAAACACACCAAGCACTGCCATGTCTGCTTGCGCAAGTACCCAGGCTTCGGAGCCATACATCAGCACAGGTAGTATCAGTGTTTTGTAGAGCGTTATTTTTGTTTGACGAGATGTGGCTCTGTTTTTAAACTGCTCACTTAAACCAAAGTAGCATCTGTTGGTCAATACAATTCTTCTTTTTATTTCACAACTGATGTCGTTTGTTGTGTTTACGGAGGTGCCGAGGTAGACGAAGTCTTTTACTACCTCAATATTATAGGAACCAACTTCCACAGTCGGTCCGAGCTCAATGGACGCATTGCGCGTCGACACCATCAACTTGGTCTTCTCACCGTTTACCGCCAGACCCACTTTAGCAGATTCTCCTTCGACCTTCATAAAGGTATCAGTTACTTCTTTTACTGATCGGCCTATGATATCTATATCATCAGCATAAGCAAGTAACATGTGACTATTGGTGTAGATTGTGCCACTTCTTTTGACGTTTGCCTCTCGTATAACCTTTTCCAGCAGGATGTTAAAGAGATCACACGAAAGGCTGTCCCCTTGTCTGAAACCTCTTTTGGTACCAAACTCCTCGGAGAGGTTCTTTCCTATTTTAACTGAAGACCTCGTGTCAGTTAAAGTCATTTTGCAAAGCCGGATAAGCTTTGCGGGAATACCAAATTCAGACATGGCTTGGAATACCTTTGAACGCAGCGGGCTGTCGAAGGCTGCTTTATAATCGACAAAAAGGTGGTAGGTGTCGATCTGCATCTATTGGGTCTTCTCCAGGATTTGCCGCAGGGTAAATATCTGGTCAATGGTGGACTTGCCAGGTCTAAACCCCCATTGGTATGGTCCAATTATCTCGTTGACCATAGGCTTTAGTCGTTCGCACAATATCCCTGACACGATATAGTTAGAGCATACAGTCTTATCTCCCTTCTTGTGGACGGGGCACAGGATACTTAGGTTCCAATCGTCGGGTACTCGTTCTTCCTGCCAGATGGTGCTAACTAGCTGATGAATACACCTTATTAGCGTGTCGCCTTCGGTTTTGAACATCTCGGCTGGTAAGCCATCGGCTCCTGCTGCCTTATTATTCTTCAGCCGATTTATTGCTGTCTTTACCTCATCTTGGCTGGGCGGTATACATTCAATACCATCTTCTGGGATTGGGACTGTGGTATCTTCGTCGTCTTCGCTGCTATTGGATACCAACAGTTTTGAAAAATGTTCTTTCCATATCCTGACTACACTATCTGTATCAGTTACCAAATTACCTTGCTGGTCTCTAAAGGAGGATGTGCCTGTACCAAAGCCATCAGTTTGATGCTTGACTCTTTGGTAGAATTTTCGGACTTCATTCTGGCTCTTGTACATCTCGATTTTTTCGCACTCCCGCTTTTCCATCTCTCTCTTTTTCCTGCGGAAAAAACGTTTCTCCTCTCTCCTTTTCTCCCTGTATCTCTCTCGTGCGCTACGCGTTGCTACGGATTGTAAAGTAGCCCTATATGCCGAATTTTTCTCTTCGGTGGCAGCACGACACTCCTGATCATACCATGGATTCCTTGGTGGAGGTCTCTGGTATCCAACTATGGATTTTGCGGCTGTCTGCATGGAGTGGGCAATGATTTGCCACTGCGCTGATATGTTATCGGGATAAGCCGTGCTTTGATTAAGCAATTGGGCTAGTTGAGTGGAATATGCTGTGGCTATCTGTTGTGATTGCAGCTTACCGATGTCTAACTTTCGTGTTGTGTCTGTTCGTACTTTGTTTGCTACGTTTAAGCGGGTGCGTACCTTTGCTGCAACAAGGTAGTGGTCCGAATCAATGTTTGCGCCTCGGAACGATCGTACATCCAACACGCTCGATGAATGTCTTCCATCTATCACAACATGATCAATATGATTTCTTGTTTTCTGATCTGGAGACAGCCAGGTGCCCTTATGAATATCGAGATGATTAAATCTGGTACTGCTAACTACCATGTGGTGTGGGGTATAAAAATTGTGAACTCTCAAATACAAAATTTTGATTTTAACGAAAACTTTTCAGGATTTTTGTTATTTTGACTTTTAATATCGATTCATAGAAAGTTCGAATGTTCTAAAAATGTTGTTTATTGTGATTTTAAATATATTCTTATAGTTGGTTGTTTCCTTGAATTTTGAACGGTTCGTACCCTATGGACTAAAGCACGAGAAAAAAATATAACAACACACTTTTCAGGTTTTTTTTGTTATTTTGACTTTTAAAATCGATTCACAGAAAGTTCGTATGCTCTATGTTTATTGTGATGTCAGATACATTTTTGTAGTTGGTTGTTTCCTTGAATTTTGAACGGTTCGTGCCCTATGGAATAAAGCACGAGAAAAAAATTATTAAAAACACATTTTTTCAGGTTTTTTGCTATTTTGACTTTTAAGATCGATTCATAGAAAGTTCGTATGCTCCTAAAATTAGTTTATTGTGATGCCAGATACATTTTTGTAGTTGGTTGTTTCCTTGAATTTTGAACGGTCTATGGACAAGAACCTGAGAAAAATCGATTATTTAAGACTTTTCCCCATTCTGACCTTTCAGAACGGCTCCGTGAAATTTTGTATATTCTAGAAAGTTATGTATTGAGATCTAAGGCAAATTTTAGTAGTTGGTTGTTTCTTTAAATTTTGAACGGTTTGGTATCTATGAACCAAAATCGAACAAAAATCGACAAAAATTTAATTTTCTATTTCTATGTTGCTATTTTCACCTTTAAGGACTGCTCCTAGAAAGTTCGTGCAGTCAAGAAAGTTCTTTGCTGAGGTCTATGGTACAATTTTGTAGTTGACTGTTTCCACCAATTGTTGGCGGTTAGATGTCTATGGACTACAACCAGAAATAAAATTTAAAAGAAATTTGACCTTGACGATTTTTGACCTTGAAGATGAACTTTGATGGATTTTGTGTATTGACAAGTTTTGTTCCTTATGACAAGTATTACAACTTTGCCTCGGAGTGGAAAGCAAAATTCTTAATGGTTTTGAGATATGAGCCTGACAATGTGATCCCTTTTTATACCAAGGCCTCAGACTTTTGGAAGCCCGCAACCGCGTAATTCGAAGTGATGGGACGAAACGCCGCGACACGTGTCTTCTTTTTGGTCTTCTATCATGCTGCGGTGTCAGAATGTGGTTAATTTTTTCGTGTTGCATAGTGTTATTAAAAGTTCAGAATTTCCGTTTCTAGCCGTTCCCATACCCGACGGTGTCAAAATTAGTACTTTTGTATCCGCTTGAATTTCAAGAAGCATCCTCGTATCTTGACCTATTAAACTTGATATTAGGGTCACAGCATGGTAGAATCATTACAAGGTAGGGCATAGCAAACAGCTGATTACATTTTTTTCTATTGGTTTGCTTATTCTTTCAAATCAGTATACACAAAATGTGTATGTATTTGTATGGTTTTGAAAAATATGACAAAATATTTTATACATATTAAAATTCAGTCGAAATGAAAATTGTTATTATAACATTTATTATTTATATTTATTACAACATTGTAATAAAACAAACTTTTGAACATATACAGAAGCTGACTCTGTAAAGAAAACTTAGCATCTCATTCATTCTTCTCGTTTTTCGTTAATGATCCAAAATATCAAATAAACAGTACAACCTGTTGCATATTCAGTTATGGTAATTCTGACAGAATAAGCAAATACACCCAGGCCTTGTTTTTCACATTTTGTTCGAACCTGACCTACCTTCCAAATTATTGTACCATGGGTCACAGATTCTCAACCAATACCAAATTTATTACCATTAAATATATATTTATACGCTTATAGTAGGTTTTTTTTTTCAAAGCTATCTTCTTATCTCAAACCGCCAACTGCGACCATAATATTAAAATTCATAATTCCAGTTGTATCTTTTCACCCAAAACCAAATTGTACAAAATTTTTACTTTTCGATTTCTATATTACGTCAAGAGTAGTAGTCGGAAGAAGGAACTATTGATATCAATTATGTGGTCGCATATGGAATAGACTCTAAATTGTCCAATATTGGTAACAATTACAACTCATATGTACATATATTGATCACTAAAATTAGTTATAAGCTATCAGTCATATTATCCTGTATGAAAATGTAGAATTTTTTAACGTACATACGTCGACGTCCTTTTTACAAACTTGGAGTATCACATGATCGGCCCCGCCCAACTGTCGTCTTTTCGTATTTGTTTTAATTTACAGCACCCACATTTTAATTCCGTTTTTTTTTTTTTTGTAAATTTTTCAGAATCATGGAATACGTTTCCGCTATATCGTATAAAGTGTTTTATCAAAACAAACACATTCTCAAATGGGCACATTCAACGATATTTAAGGAACAACGTAAGACAATTGAATTTCTTCACAAAGAATTGGTTGAGGTAAGCACAACAATAATTATAATGAAAGACACATATGGTAAAAACCAAAAATGTTTTACAGTCGATGAATCCGAGTTTTACTCTTACAGAATTCGCGAACTGTTAACATTTTCTATATGTATGACTGAAATTCTTTAAAATGAAGTGTTTTAGAAGGGATCCCATAATGTCGACCATTAAAATTAATTGACGTGGAAGCTGTGTTGGCATCAATGTAGAAAAATAGGTAAAAATGGGTTGAAGCCAACATGTTTTTTATGTTCCCTTCCCATTTCTGACTTAACCTTACATTTTATAGACCTATGTCTCAAAAAAGAATCACAGAATAGTCCATGGGCAACATAATACTAGTGTATGATTTTTCGATACATCCACTGCATCCACCTTAAATTTATGCTGACATTTTGAAGCCGGAAATTCGGGTTTTTTTGAATTTTTTTTAATAATCCGGACGCGCAAGAAGATTATATTCAAAACTCATAACGGGATTATAGGAAGTTTAATCTATATCTCATGAATGTGCTCCTTAGAGTATCCTAGTAATTGGAGTCTAAAGGCCAAAATTTGATGCGTGAATTTTCTTAAAAAAAACTGTTTTTGCGTTTGAAACTTAGAAGTGTAATTCAATTTCCTTTGAAACCCGTGTGAATTTAGTTTTTTTTTTTTTTTAAGCGACACATCTTATGAGCCCTTCCGCGACCGAATCCATCCAGTAAAACCGCGGATATAGATACCTTGGAAATGGGAAAATCACCTAAAATATATTATGACAAATTAGGGCACTAAACCGCGATTATTAAAAAAAAAAAAATTAAATAAATGGAATCCTTTATACGCGATTGTAATATTTGCGAAAACGCGAGTAAAATGGGTCTTTTACGCAAAATAGAATGTGAAGGCACATCCGCGGTTCTTGAAGAATCTATTTGAAAAAATTCGCGAATAACGGGCTTTTTAATTTTCATATTTTTTGAATGATTGAAATTTCAATATTATTCATAACTTCCCATCCTAGTAAGTTATCAATGGAAGCAGTTAAGCTTTCGCGATGGTAAACCCTATTTCTTGATGAAGTTCTAGCAGTATATATTAATTATTGTATGGGATTTTAGCGAAATAATTTTCCAATTTTTTTTCTAATTTTTTTAATATATTTGGAATAATATTTTAACAATAAGTTTTTTCTCCTTTGTTGTTGCTATAATATTCAATTTATAAAGCCAATGTTTATAATTTTGGTTTAATATTTTTTAAGCGTTGTCTGGATTCTGTACGTATTTTTTATTCAATTTTTAGAGTTTTATACGGACTCTGAGGTAGTATAATTTAGATTTGCTCCCAGGTTTTTTTAATTTTTTTTATATACCGCGAAAATAAAAACAAGTTTTAGAAATTATGGTGTATGTACGGATGGATATCAAATGCTGTTACCGATATATGCATACATTTTCTCAATACAACAAATACGAAATTTTAAAATATTTTTTCTTTATAAGAGAATAAAAACCGGTATAACTTTTGCGCGCATCGGTCAATTTTGTGAACGCGAACAGATTTGAAACCAGATTTTTTATTACCCTCTAAGCCAAAAATCGTAGATGTGTTCGCAAAAAAAATTAGTATGGCTGATATCAGTTTCAAAATTTTATTCACTTTTAATCTTCCCAAAAAAAAAATCGTATAAAAAAATAATAATAAAAACGCCAACCCTCCTAAAATAATATTATACAAAAAAATTAGGATTTTTGCATCGTATTTGGTTCGATTGCATATGTTTTGACCATTAAATTGTAATATGTATTTTCATATTTTATCAAAATTTTTGTTGTACCTATAACGTCTTTCTTATATTTGAATCAATAAACTATGAAAAAGTTCAAAAAAATATTTTAAATAATAATTGGCCACCACCAGCATACGTAAAACTTTATGAAACATTTCCAATGGTTTCGTTTCGTATGTTCCATAGGAACAATACAACACGAAACATAACCCACGTTGATCGAATTCGCTGTTTAGTTTCGTGTTGTTTACATTCGTCAGTGTGAACTAAACGAATAGCGAAAAGTTCTCAATTCCACAACAACAGATAGAAAACGAAAAAGTTCAAAATACATGTAAGATTCAATGAATGATTCGTTTGGTGGTTGAAAACCATACTTTCAACCATGTATGTATGTTCCAAGTATGTTGATTAGGGTTATGACTTTTGGACATTTTTTCTCAAAAATGGTTTCCCGTAGTGAGAATGAATGAACTTTTGCCTATTAATGCATAAAATAATATTCAATCCATTTTATGGTAAAAATGGTTCCGCACAAACCACTTTGAAAATTTTGTTTTTTCTTTAAATCCTATAAAATGAAAAAAAAAAATCAAAAGGATATTTCCTGTTACACGAATGAATGACCTTTTGCCTATTAATGACTAAAATAACTTTTATTCCATTTAAATTTTAAAAAAAGATCCCGCACAAACCACTTTTGATATTTATGATACATTACGAGTAAATAAACTTATATATACTATAAAACGATATATGTATATGCTATAATACGATGACAAAATTAGTGAGAAACAAATGGTTATATAATTTTGGTTATGTCGTGTGCCCCTATATTTTTTTCAGTGACTTTTAAAAATTTTCGAATATTTTGAAAAATAAAAACAAATTTCTCATTTTATTTAATTTGCTAGATGGCTTTATTGACCTGTTTATCGATACAGAGTCGGCGAAAAAGGGAACTGATGAAGTTGTTTGGTGACAACTGAAACTATAGTATTCCCTACCCTTCGCCCGCAACTAATCAATTTCATATCCACTTTAAAATATTTTGTTGTTATTCAAACAATTGAATTACAACAAAATATGGACTAAAGCTGAAATAAACACAAAGATGAAAAATAAAAACTTTAAAAGCTTTTAGTGCGAAAGCTTTTTTTATCGAATCACTTTATAATTTAGATTTTATGCAATCTTATGTAAAAACTCATCAAAATATGATACAGGGATACAAGGTTGTAAAAAGTCACAACCCTAGTATATACCCTCGTTAGCATAAATGGTGAGGGTATAAACAGTATTACTCCATTATCCGGGAAAATCTATTATCCGTAATACCTACGGTCCGACTGTAGTACAAATACGGACGAAAGAAATGTATTGAGAGACCTCCGATTGCTTCTAAAAAATGACCGAACTACCTAAAATCGAATTTAATGAGCTATATCAAAATCTGATCCAATTTTCACAATATTTTGTAGGATACGTTTTTTTGCCACAAAAATGAACTGGTAGAAAAGTTGCATCGATTGGACCAAACTACGGCTTTTAGAGAAAAAGGCACCTTCCGCCCCATACAAATTACTATGAAAACAAACACCGATCGCCATAAATTTTAGTGAAAATTTTTGAGCTTTTGTGGGGGATGTACCTCAAAGAGTACATGAATATGGCTCGAAGATTTCGGACAAATTATTACGAGATTCAAAATGTGGACCATATCGGTTGATCCGTTCGAGGGTTATCTAAAACGGACAATATAAAATAAAAAAGTTTTCCAAGTCGTTTAATTCTCTTCTTTTTCTTCTTCATTTTAGACATTTGAATATTACGCCCAAGGTGATGGATGTGATCCACATTATGTTAAAAACGTTGAATGTGTCGCCGAAAGTGTATTAGAAGCTATAAAACGTGGTGATATTTCACATGAACTGGCCACAACTGGTTTGATACATTTATTTGGTGGGGTATGTGTTGTAAAAATACAACGACAAATAAATGAACACCACTTCTAACGTCCCCTTTCCCCTTTACAGGCTTTTGAGACCACATCATCTACATTATATTTTACCATTCTCATGTTGGGCATATATCCAGAGTATCAGGCAAAAGTCTATGAGGAAGTTTGTGAAATATTTCCCGACAATGACGATGGAGAATTTGAAGTGACCTATGAACACATTACGCAATTCAAATATTTGGATATGTTTATAAAGGAAACAATGCGTCTATTTCCCACCATTCCACATTTTGGCCGCCTAATTGTTGGTGGTGATCTAACTCTAAGTAATGGAACAGTTTTACCAGAGGGCTTGGAAATAACTGTCAACACTTATAATTTGCATCGCAACAAAGATGTATGGGGTCGTGCGGCGAATACATTTGATCCGGATAATTTTCTACCTAGCAAAACTGCGGAACGTCATCCGTATGCATTTATACCATTTTCCAAGGGTATACGATCTTGTATAGGTAAGCTGGTTTTTAACTCAATAGCAATACTACGACTGTTTTGACTGTACTTTTTTCTATGTATTTTTGTTCTATTTCTTAGGAATGCGTTATGCCGAAATGAATCTTAAAGTGGCAATTTCCAAAATAGTTAAGCGTTATAAATTTTATTGTCCCGCTAAAATCGACGATTTCGTTTTGTACAATCATATCTCAACGCAATTGGCCAGTTATCCACCGCTTACTGTTGAGAGGCGAACATTTTGCAAATAATGATATATAAATGTTACAAAACTTACCGAATATAAATCAGTTACCTGCAATCAAAAAAAAAATGTAAATGTTATTCTTTATGTACGTGTATAAATTATTAAATTTAAAGTTAATAAATTAAATTATTAAATAGAACAATTTTCAATTTCATATTTTTGCGGGATATTTGTTTCTACATTGTACTCCGAATAAATTAAAACAGGGCGGTGTATAATGTTAATTGTTGCTGTAAACGTATATGATAGGTTTGTTAATTCCCTTCATAGTATTGAGGATATATTAAGTTTGTCCGTCTCTTGCAATAACTACAGCGCACACTGGTCGAAACCATTGATCTAGCGGCGCGAAAATCAAAAAAGCAAAGTATAAAATCGCGAAATGTTTCCCATTGTATCGATTACAGACATTCTGCTGACTAAAATTTTGTTTTCACTTTTTTGTTGTTGTAAATATTCAGTTATTAACTGTTAAGTGCAAGAAATTTTGATGCATCAGATTTTAACAAAATTTTTGCTAAAAACCTGATTTATTATTTGTTGAATTGTTTAATAAATTCGTAATAAAACTAAACAAAGTTTATTTTTTATTGATAGGGGAAGGTGTAAGTTAAGTTAAAAAAAAACTGTTTCGGGCCTGAAGTTACATAGTTATCTAGCAATAAATTTTCAAAAATTATTATTTTTTTATGTTTTTAGTGCAATATACTTTTGTTGAATGGAGCGTAACTACCAAGGTCCACTGAGGTTCAGTTTAATTTTTTTACTAATTAATTTGGATTTCCTAGGTTCCGAATAACCACAATTTAGCTGCAAATCTTGCTGATAAATGGTCTTGAAAAATAGCTTAAATCCTCAAAATACACAAAATCTCTCGGTACAGTTATATGGAGGCTATATCAAAATGTAGACCTATGTTCACAAATTTTGGTGGAGAAGATGTATAACCAACGAGAACCTCCTATGCCACAATGCAGCTTATTTGGTCTGAAAATGTAGACAAAATCCTAACAATACCGAATGTTGGGAGGTACCGTTATATGGGGCCTATACCAAAATATTAGCATATGTTGTTCATATTTAGTTCATTATTACCTACGGACACAGCCTGAGTTTGTGCAAAATTTCAGAAAGATATCGCCATTCGTTTCCAAGTTATTAATTTCGGGCCGCTAGATCAGTGATTTCGACCACTGTGCAGCGTTCGAAATTTCGAGCAGTCAACTTTGCACAAATGTAAAGTCGCGCTTGCGCATTTAAATCATGTTCTTTATATTTTGTGAAACGGTTACATATATTGACAGTAATTCCCCATGCTTACTTTTTTAATTTATTTTTTTTATAATTTTTTAAAATTAATTTAAAAAGTATCCAAAAATATAGGTTTCAAAAATGTACCCTACCATCGAGGGGGAGGGGGGAGGGTTTTCAAGGAAAGATTTTTTTATTTGCTGACAGATGAGACTTAATATACATATATATCAAAACTTGTTTAAATGTTTACCTTTTTCATACATAAATATAATTCACACGAGAACAATGTTATGAAGATTTCTTGTCGGCCACTGTTTTGTCTTAAAGTAGCCTCTTTCGAGGTAGACATTTATTTTCATGAAACTATTAAGTAAGTTTATCGTACGCATATAAATATGTTTAGCAATTTCAAATATTCCAAACCAGAAGAAAAAAAGATTGGATGAATTATTAATTCTTGCAAATTTAAGATTTGTTGATTTTTTGTATGCGTCATATGGGGACAATATCAAAACGTAGACCTATATCCACAATTTTTGGTGGAGAATGTTTGCGTCCACTGGGAACCCCAAATACCAAATTACACCTAATTTGGCCTAATTTAAACCCCCAAAATACTGAAAATCGGGAGGTACCTTAAAAGGGGCCTATGCCCAAACGTGGACCTATGACCACAATTTTTGGTGGAAAGGTTTAGTGATCACTAGAAACCCTAAGTACCAAATTACAGCTAATTTGGAAGGCAAGGGTGGCTTAAATCCTCAAAATACCGAATATCAGGAGGTACCGTTATATGGGGGCTATACCAAAATATTAGCCGATGTTGTTCATATTTAGTCCATTATTACCCACGGACACAGATTGAGTTTGTGCAAAATTTCAGAAAGATATCTCCATTCGTTTCCAAGTTATTAATTTCGCTCCGCTAGATCAGTGATTTCGACCACTGTGTAGCGTCAACAATAATTGAGATAGAACGCTAAAATTTTTCACCCGAGTGTATTTTTTCCATAGGCAGGACAAGCTTGAAGATGGACTATATAGGTCCACGTTTTTGTATAGCCCCATATAACGGTACTACCCGATTTAAGGTATTATGAGGATTTTAGCTACATTTTTAGTATGAAGGGTATATTAAGTTTGTTTTTCTGTTTGTAACACATCGAATTAATCATTTGCGACTGTAAAGTATATACACATAGCCCAGAAAGTCTGCGTTCACCTTGCTACTTTTCAAAAATGATACTAAAACATTATATAAATGGGTAAATGAATACAGTTTTTCTTTCATAAATATTTTATTCGGACTCTTTAGTACAAGAATACAAAGAAAAATTCCAGAAAATACATTACTATTATGACGATTGCGGTATAAAAGTGTTACATGGCTAAATTAGTGCCCCAAAAAGTCTGCGTTCACTTTGTGTGTTGTAATAGTACTCGTTAGGTGAGTAGAGTTGGACAATCTCGTTCCTTTTGCGATTCGATCTTTTTCGTTCCGTTCCGCAAAAGGAACTGGGTCGTTCAGTTAGTTCCATAGTTCCTTTAGTACCATCCTTACACCCATACTCGTTCACTCAGTTCATATCGTTCGTATTTCTTCTTCATCAAAAAAAAAAAAGAAAAATAAATTGTTTTCGGCTTTCTTCATGGTAGATTACAAATATTTAAAACAAATTTACAATCGTTTTGCTAATTAAAAATACTTCAATTGCTTTTTTTAATTCCGCAAAGATCAGTTTAGTAAGAAATGAAAAACGAAATGACACTATGATATTTCTTATACACTAATAAAAGAAAAGGAGAGAGAGACAACTGATGGTAAATGAACTGATGGAACTAACTAAAAGAGAAGAGCAAAATGAATATGAGAAAAACGAACGAGGGAGCAAAAGGAACTAGCTGAACCGCATAGTGGGACCTAGTACCGGTCGTTCCTTTTGTGGAGTAGTTCCTTTGAAATAGTTCGTTCCGGAACGACACAACTCTATAGGTGAGTGAGGGGAAATCCATAGGTGTCTTCAATAATTCAAGGATAGCTCAGTTACCGTATGATGAGCAGTGAAGGTGGAGAAAAGAACAAAAAAATAAAATACAACAGTATCAGTTTAAATATTAAATAATATGCTGGTTTATTGGTGATGTTTATTCCTTTTCAATTCAACAAAAAAGATTACCTTGTAATCTGGGGTGGCGACAGAGGCTGGTTAATATTAACGCGAGACATTTGGTTAATACGCGACAAGTTAACTATTCAACGATTGACTGACAAGTGAACGCAGAGAATTGCAGCGATCGCAGAGGATCTGAGTCGATTTATGAGGGGCACTACAAACTTTCTGCCATAGGCAACTCGCAGTGTCGCCAGGTGTCATTTGACATTTTTATGGAAAGTTTGACAGTTTTTATCCTAAGCATACTCAGGTCAGTTTGACATATCGCTCATTTACTCAAAGAGTGACATAACTAAAAAAATGCGTTTTCTGAGTTAGCAATTTCTATTTTTTCTAAGACTTTTATCTTGTGTCAGATTTCCTTGCCTATATCTCTAAAACTCAACGAGATACAGCCAATTTACTACGAGTTTGGCATAATTCAACAAAAAAGTTTCTTGAGTTTATGAAGCACTAAAACACTTCAAATCATGCTCGATCTTGCACAGAAATTTAGGTCTGATATCTGGCAACCTGCTTGCAAAATATGGCACAAGTAGTTATTTTATTATTTGTGTAATACAGGGCAATCATGAACAAAAAGTCCGTGCAGAATTTGTTCCCTTTTCCCAATTTCAAATTTTTTTATTTCCATATTTATGTTCAAAAAGGGAATATTTTTGTCGATTCGGCAAAAATATTCCATAATTAAATGATCCTAGTAGTTTTCAAGGTTTTAAAATAATGATTTTAAAAGAATTTCACTTTTTAAAATTATTTTCCGTGCGGAAAATTCCGAGGGAAATATTCATGATTGCCCTGATAGTATTTTTAAGTTGGGAAGCCAAATTTCAATCGCCAACTTGAAACGCGTTTTTCTCGAAACTCCATTTTTTGAGATGTATCACACTTTGAGTAAATGAGCGAAATGACCATGTGTTGGGTTCTTTACAGTGACTTGAAAAAATTGCTTTGCAAAAAAATTGAATTTACTTGTGAACATTTTCGTCCGAAAATTTTTCACAACTTTCGACGTGGATAATCACGGCAAGAGTGCATCGATGAAACTAAATCTTTGTATGTGATAAAGGACCATCCTATAGGACTATGTAAAACTGGTTCAATGAATTCAATCGTGGCGGACGGTCGCTAAAAACGAAGGACGTCCAAAAACGACAGTTGAGCCAGAAAAAAATTAAGCCGTGCCTGAACGGATAATCCAAGATCGCCATGTTAAATACCGTCAGAGACATCCTTGGGTATTTATTCCACCAACGAACACTCGATATTGCATGAACACCTGGCCGCAAAAATGGATTTTTCTCGCTAGATTCAGCAAAATTGGTCAATCGCTCAAAAAAGACTCTTGTGAATTGGAGCAAAGAAATTGTAAATAAAAACAATCGCTGTGCTTCAAACGGCATTTATAAGATCATCACAGATGATGAATCTTGGATCTATGCTTAGAAGCCCGAAACAAAACAGGAATCGACCGTTTGGGTCTTCGAAAGCGAGCCAAATCCAACCAGAGTTGTTCATGGAAATAGACCTTCGAAGCAAATGTTCGCCTGTCTCTTCGGCAATACTGACCGTGTGGCGACTCCACGGCTTGAGAAATAAAGGACGGTTAATTCTGAGCATTACACTACAATTTGTTTGCCTGAAATCTCCTGAGAAATTCGAAAAACAAACAAAAGAACGAATTGTTCTGCATCATGACAATGCGAGCTCTCACACATCGATTCAAACCAGCGCACTGTGGTCGAACTTGTATGGGAAATGCGGCCAAAAATACTTCCTGAGCAGATAACAATACGAAAATTTCAGTAAAGGCTAGTTTAGCAACACAAATAAAAAGAAGCAAAAAAAATTCAATGTAGGTCCAAGGTTAGGTATAGCCCCCATAGAACGGTACCCCCTGATAACAGGCATTTTGGTGGTCTTGACCACATCTTTCAGTGAAATTGGCTAAAATTTGGCTATCGGTATTCCCTAGTGTTAGAAAACCTTCTAGCAAAATTTTTTTGAACTGGGTCCACGTTTTGATATGGTCCACATGTAATTGTACCGACCGATTTTCGGAATTTTGAGGGTTTCATATAAGTTATTAAATCGAAAGGGCAGAAATGCCACTTAATCTTTCGTGGATGTAGGCTACCCCCAGAAAATTGTCGATTAATGTAGGTCCACCCTTTGATTTTGTCCCCATAAATAGGTACCGCTCAATATTCGGTATTTTTATGGTTCTAGCCGTAATAATCAATCAAAATTGTTGAATTTTTCAAATTTTACATTGAGGACCACATTTTAACGTATCCTTCATATAACTGAACCTCACAATGCCTCTTCTATATATTTAAAACTGAAATGTATCACCTGCACATTTGAAAAAAATGACAAAAATACCCTGAAATGTACCCTTAGTATTTTGGGAACCAGTTCTAAAGATGCGGAAAGATGCAGCTGAAAGTTTGAAAAATATAATCCTTAGACTACTACTGATCTTTTAAAAAAAATTTCGTTAGGGGAAAAGAGGGGGAACATAATTAAAACTTTACATGAAATTGAATTATATTGAAGAAATGACATTACAAAAGTCCTTTAGTCAACACACGTATTCAATAATGAATCCCAAAAATTAACAAACACAAAACTGCATAAAAATTCAGTTAATACATTGTTTTTCAATACTCGAATTAAGTTTAGTCAATATAGAGTTAATTTAGTTTGATATTGATATTTTACTTTCACCTAACTTTTGCACTGAATTCACCTAGAAATCCAACCTGTTAAATTTTCTCTTTTTTGATGCCATTCTCAAAGATTACAGTAAGAAGTAATCCATAACAAATTTATTTTCGAGAAATTTAACATGTTTGTAGTATATATGAACACATTTGTTACCAAAAATTAGACTTTCATTTTTTAATTTTGGCCAATGGCAGCGACCACTGTGCAGCGCCTGTTTGACCGGACAAAACGTGGAATTGATAGTCATACACCGTACAGCCCCAACTGGGGATCCAATGACTTCATTTGATTCACCAAATCAAGAAAAAAGACCTGGCCAACGATGTTGTAAAAACCATGTTTTTGAGGTGTCTCAATCAACTGTAAACAACTCAACACATGGTCATATGTCAAACTGACCTGAGTACGCTTAGGCTAAAAACTGTCAAACTTTCCAAAAAAATGTCAGATGACACCTGGCGACACTGCGAGTTGCCTAGGCCAGAAGGGTTTTTAGTACTTCTCGTATACTACTACATTTACATTTTCCAATGAGAGAAAACTCAACAACCACCGCTCGTTGGCATCTGCGCTCTACGGTGTCCGCAGAGGGAACGTGCAGAGGAGATGCCTGATGTTGTCAATCAGCATCCGTGATCGATTGAGCTCGGGAAGTTGAGATGGAACCTATCAAACTTATACATTCCGTCTCCATTGATAGACGAAGTGTCTAGCAATTTATACAAAAATTGGAATATAATGCCTAGTTCATACTAAGGCTAATTCGCTCTATATTCGTTGTTCGAACCCATATTACGATATAATTACTTCATTTCCTACTCAAAATGTTGAGAACGATCAATTAAAATTACTATCAGAACGACGATAAAATGTGTCCCATCTCTAGCAAATGAGAGAATTTATCGAAATAAATTAATTATGACAGGAAAAATAAAAAAATAAAAATGTATTAAAAATCCAAACATTTTTAGAAAAACTTCAAAATATGAATGAAAAGTAAACGGTTTAACGACTAGTATACATTCAAATCATAGCAAATTTGGTCTTCTCTTTCATTGCAGTTAAATTTCTTTTGCATCGTTTCAAATTCGCGTAGAAATTTAGAAACAAAAATCAAATGCCTGCCGGAAAGTCTGTATACCAAAAAGTTATTTTGGCAGGTCTCTCTCGTTAATTTTTAAAATAGAAAAATTTTGAGAAAAAATAGAAAACTTTAATGAAAATAATATAATTTTATATTGAATAGATATCCGTAAGAAGGACAAATATTTTTTCATTTCATATCAATTAACTTTACTCGTCTTTTGGCTGAAACTTTCTTTAAAATCAGTAAACAAAAACTATGAAAATATGAATCATGTTGCTATGAATTGTGTACCATGTCGTATGAACGGGTTAATTCGTGTACGTAGTTATGAGAACGAACGACGTGATTCAAATGCTGGTATGGACATGGCAGAAGTCATTTCAACGTTAGGAAAGAACGTACATTCAGATTCCTAAGTGAGCTATGTATAATATACTGATATTAATTTTCAGGACAGGGTGCAAGCGATTTAAGTTATTAAGCTTAACAAGTATTCACTAAATTGTGATTTCTGAAGTGGTCGATTCCAATTTTGTGTGCGAGATTAGGCACTAGATACCGGAGGAACTGAATCTGTATGGAGGTACCCGAAAATAGAGTTCTGAGCCAGCAATGAATCTAAAACTACTTTAAGCGGTTCAGCTTCAAGTACTGGGGGTAGAGATCAGCACCAAGTAGCAAGTCTATTGGATTGTCATCAAAAGAATTCTAAATGAGGAATCCGAGTCCTCAATTTCGACATAGGTGGAAGTGAGAGTACTTTCCGTTTGACATTAGGTAGGACTAATACCGAAGTTTCAAAAATTTTGGAAGTGTTTTTAGGAGAACACAACTGAAGAGAACAAACTTCTCTTGGGGTACCAGATTTCAATTTACTAGAAGAAGATCTGGCAGGGCAAGTAGAAATCCCAATAGTTTTCTTAAGTTTCTTTGACACAATTGAAACTTTGGACGTTGGATCTATGATAGCACGAACGCTATACGATTTACCATTATGCACAATACTTACTCTCGAGGTTCCAAGGAGCACATTCCTATCTAAGGAAGAGTTTGGTGTTGTCCGAAGACCGATCCAACAAACGCGGTTCTCGACTTTTGACATCAGTAAAAGCCAAAAAGGACTAAATATTCGACTTTTGACCTTGGTAAAAGCCGGAGAGGTATTTGAGCGCGACGAAGAAGGGCTAAATACTCGACTTTTGTCCTTCGTAAAAGCCGGAGATGGTGATTGCGATAGAGTTGAAGCAAATTCTGGCTTTTGACATATGTAAAAGCCGGAGAGGTATTCAAAGATGGCGAAGCAAGAAATTTACTCTTGCGCAAGGTATTAATGCCTGGATGATTGCTTTGGCGTTTGTCGTTTTATGACATTTTTGTAAAAGCCGAAAAAGTGCATGGCAAAGTAGAACTGCCTAGAGGGTGCCTGGGATCCCCACTATTCTTATTCTTCTGGCGTTTCTGACGCCGTCATTTGTGTATATCGCTGACGTTGCTTTTTTAACCTGGCCTCATATTGCTCAGGTGTTTTTGACGCTAATTGTTCCCGTCGTTTCTGTAATCGACTATTTCTATCACCTTCACCTTCTTTAGCTCGTTTTGCTTTATACTTTTCTTTCGCTTTTTGAAGCCTTCGTTTACGTTGTGTTGCAGTTTCTGTTTTATTTGTGTTTGTATTTTTTATATATTTTTTACCATTTTGATCCCACGAGTAATGGACATTTAAACGGTCGACCCCCCCAGAGGTCAAATAAAGGGGCAAGGCTATGTACAACAAGATGCGCCTGAGTCTTGAGGGGAAAACGCTAACGACATATCATTTTTATCCACCCTAATGCCATACAGTTCTCGGCGCGTTTTAACCTTTCACCTTAACTTGGGTGGTGTACCGCTAACGACGTATCATTTTTAGCCACCCTAACGCCACACAGTCCTCAACACGATAAAAAATTTTGACTTGGGTGGTGGATTCAGGCTGGATTAATCAGATACCTAAATTACAGATTCAATTTCTAAATTTAAATCTTAATATTGAGGTTGTATAGTGCACTATATTCTTCTTGTCAAGCCTTTTTATTTGATACCCATATTGGTGGGATTGATAAAAAATTGTTATCAGCCATTTGGTAGCGGCGGCCATCTTAGATTTCAATTTTGCATAGTACATTGTATTCTACTTGTAGAGACCTTTCATTTGATAAAATTGATAAAATCTAAGTTATCCGCCATTTTGTAGAGGCCGCCATCTTTTATATAGTACATTGTATTCTACTGGTTGAGCACTTTCATTTGATACCCATATTGATGGGATTGATAAAACCTACGTTATCCGCCATTTTGTAGCGGCCGCCATCTTGGATTTCAATTTTTTATAGTATATTGTATTCTGCTTGTTGAGCCCTTCCATTTGATACCCATATCGATGGGATTGATAAAACCTACGTTATCCGCCATTTTGTAGCGGCCGCCATCTTGGATTTCAATTGTTTATAGTGTATTGTATTCTGCTTGTTGACCCTTTCATTAGATATGATTGATAAAACTTACGTTATCCGCCATTTTGTAGCGGCCGCCATCTTGGATTTCAATTTTTTATAGTATATTGTATTCTGCTTGTTGAGCCCTTCCATTTGATACCCATATTGATGGGATTGATAAAACCTACGTTATCCGCCATTTTGTAGCGGCGGCCATCTTGAATTTATAATGATAATGAATAAACATAATTGTATTGTCACCAAAATCCAAAGTGTATACAAAATTTCAGATTAATCGGTTGACAGGAAGAGGGTGAAATTTGAATTACTAAATTTGACCCAAGAATAAATAATAAAACAAACGGGGTGAGCTAAATAAAACCATTTAATAAAAATATTTTTGAAAAACTAACTATTCTCTTTCATTGAGAGGCTAAGAAGTTTCCGAACCGCCCTCGTACAATTTTCGGGTGAACATTTTTGTACAAAATGTCATCTTGTGTTACTTGCTAGAAGGACAATATATATCACAGAAATATTCCTCACCCTACTTAACTGAAAACATTCATCTTAAACTGATGAAACACTATCTCCAAATAGGGATATAAACCTACTTTCTCAAACAATGTTGGCGGTGAATAAAAAACTCATTACCAAATAACTCAGAAATCTCAGCTACGTGATCCTTTGGGGTTCTTAATATACTCAATAGGGGCTTTCATTCCGAAAGGAAATTTTCCACCCCCAGATCTTCCTTGACTTCCATTTTGTGTCGCAGGGTATTCAGTAGGATTTCCCATAGATATTGAATTTGGCTACACTGTGCAATTTATTGGTGGAGAAGATGTATGTATAACCAACGAGAATCTCCAATGCCAAAATTCAGCTTATTTGGCCTGAAAATGCAAACAAAATCCTCAAAATACCGAATATTGGGATGTACCGTTATATGGGAGCAATACCGAAACGTACACCTATGTCCGCAATTTTTGGTAGAGAATGTTTGTGTCCACTGGCAACCCCAAATACCAAATTACACCCAAATTGGTTGGAAAATTTAGCTTAAATCCCCCAAACACCTGAAAATGTGGAGGTATCTAAAAAGGGACCTTTACCCAAACGTGGACCTATGTCCACGATTTTTGGTGGAAAGTTTTAGTGACCACTATAAACCCTAAGTACCAAATAACAACTAATTTGGAAGGAAAGGGTTGCTTAAATCATCAAAATATCGAATATCAGGAGGTACCGTTGTATGACGGCTATACCAAAATATTACGCGATGTTGTTCATATTTAGTCCATTATTACTCACGGACCCAAACAGAGTTTGTACAGAATTTCAGAAACATATCTCCATTCGTTTTCAAGTTATTAATTTCGCGCCGCTAGATCAGTGATTTAGACCACTGTGCGCTGGTTTGATCCTCATCGAATTATTAAGCATAGTACACACGGTCCAACAAAACTGACAGTCAACGTACTTTTACGGCAATTTTCTGGCAAATAAAAACTTTTTGTTAGCTAAAAATGATTGAAATACAACATTTAATGTATAATTTAGTGATTAGGAAAGTAATTATTCAGCTAGACTTTGATATTAACGAAATAGACCTCGATGACTGTCAGTTTTGTTGGACCGTGTGTACTATGCTTTAATTAGTTGAGTTGGATAAGTTTCGCGAGAATTATGATATTTAAATTAATGCAGATTGCGTTGATATTGCTGTCCCAATTCTTCGAGTTTTCTACAGAAGCAATGCTATGAAGCAGTCGATAAAACTACCTTAGGTCATCCGGTATTAAATGCCATGGTGGCTTCATTACTTCTTATGACCTTTGCTAAATTGTTTTTATTTGAACTGAATATTAATTTTTTGCGCCTAAAACTAAAAACTTGTGTGTAAAGTATGAAGCTGAACCAGTTATATTGGTTACTACAATGGGGAAGTAAATGAGCCATATGTATGAATATTCATAACATCTATGAAACATATCTATTTCATATAATTTGTTATTACCATCTTCAAATGAAATCAGTTGTATTAAAGATTTGCAAAGATGCCTTTGCTTCTGGTTGCCGTAATATTTTGTTTGATATTTTTATGGCTGTTTCATCGATGGAATGACCGCAAGTTAATCCTTTTGTCGTCTAAAGTGCCATCACGTAAACCACAAGTGATATTGGGATTTGGAAGAATTCTCACTGCGAAATGTAAGTATTTTTAATAAAAATATTGTCCTTTTTTAAGACCAAACACAGGCAGATTTATTAGTGAAATTGTTGAAGAATATTGGTTGGACGGATGAAGTTTTCGACAAAACAAATAAAAACAATGTTCGTATATCCTCAACCTGAGACATAATGAAAAGAAGTAAACTAATCTAATGAGTTCTGAAAGAACTATCCGAAATAAAGTTTAAAATTTCATATAAGTTTGGAAGAACGACTAGGATGTGCAAAGAGGACTTCCTTAGAGAGCCATATTTGGTTGCCGTAGGGAGTTATTATCCCCCATAAAATGTATATTGTCATAATAGGAGCCGCGAGGAATATCAGGTGTAAAATTTTCAAAACTATCCCAGACATGCGCATAAACTGCCCATATGCAGTTGGACTCCTTCTAACTCCCATCAGACACTTTTGTTGATAACCGTGGATTTTTTAAAACCTTTGGGGGACCATTATGAGGCTCATTTCCATCGTATCAAAGTGTATATGAGGAAATATCAAAATTTTTTAGTTTTCCATAAAAAAAAAATTAAAAAAAAAAAATGTTAAGCTACATGAAAGATTTTAGGTACATGAATTGAGAAAAAATTCTCATTCTCGAATCTGTTCGAGATATGTAATGTTCAAAACCAATCCTTCAAACAGTTTTGAGGATGACAGTTATCCTCTGCGAGCATGAAGCTGTGTTCTATTGTTCGAACGTAGGAAGATACATCGATAGTAGATTGATAAAAGTTGTTCGAGACAAGCCAGACTAGGGGAGCCATTGATTATCCTAGCAATCAGTCGGGAAGGGGGGTTCGTGTCCGTCTTGATCTCAACTATATATCATCCTGAACATAAACAAGAAAAAAATTTATAGACTCCCGGAAAATTAACAATAATGGGGTGGACTAGTTATCTGGCCAACACTGTACCCTTAGTGGTCCAGAATAAAGATAAAGTTGATGAAACAAAGTCAATCCTACAGAGCAATGCAACCAAACTTCAGATGTTGTTGAAGTTTGAGCCTCATTACCCATCCCTACCGTATTATTGCATGATTGAAACCCCAAATGCTAACTTCTCTCTTCCCCTCCTTAATTCACCTCACCAAGTAAGAAAAAATGTGCAGAATTTAGCCTTTCATATTAAAGACAGTAAGTTTATATCTCAAAAAATTCATTTTTGTTTTAATAATGTATGACTATTATTAGTTCAGGATCCTATCAAGGTATTATATATTAACAAAAGTTGGTTTGAAAAATACAATATATACATTTGTTACAGACTAATGAACTCAAAGCATTAAGTATGTGATTATAAATAAGTAATAATACACTCGAAATAATTGAATATATTATTCGATGTATACTTGATATCTGTTAATTCTGATTAATATTTCAATGGGATTGAATCAACACAAAGTACAATTATTTTTTTTAACAGTTGTTTGAAGGATTCCGAAATTAAAGGAACCACATAGCCTTATTCTATTCGCCAGAGTAAAAGATTTAGAAATTCAATGGTTTTTTTTAGGAACCGACTTTAATGAATGTTGCGCGGATAGATAAAGGTTTTATGAACTTTTAATTTTGGAAATAACCTTTTTTTGAGTTTATAAAAAAAAACAAAAAAAAAAATCAGAATTCCTCCTGCATATGCAACTATTTTAATATTGGATGTATTGGTTTTAGGTTTGAACTTACTGATGTTTTTTTGTATCCTTGCATGCAAGGTCACACATTAACGATGATCCTTCGAGGCCTCGACGAATAATGGTATTGGTGTGTAAGGATGATGTTGTGTATATGGTTTTATATGTGTTGGTTATATTCCTCCTGCAGAGATTCAGAGTATTGGCTGTAATAATTGAAGCAGGTTAATTCTTAAAATGTTTGCATATGTTTAGGAACTGCATACTAATTTTGTATAACATAAACAATACTTATCACAATAGTTAGATACTAGAAACAAACTCGGCTGGACTGTGATTCGAACCCACGAGCCCTAAACTGAACGATGACTGCAGCACCCATCTGCCATCTGGGCCACTAAGCCGCTTTGCGTGTGATGTGCTAATGGGGTGTTTTCCAGCTTAAACAAGATTTAATGGCTTCTGATGGCTCCAAAATTATTCTGACGACTCCGTCAATCCGACAAAAGGTCAGATGATCTATTTTTGGCTCACCCACTAGACGATGTCGGAACTATTGGTGTTGGCGGTTATGCACGTGGTATCTCTGCCCAATAGCTGGTTAACATGTATAGTTGATGAATTTGATATGTCGATCAACCAGTTATAATGAGTTTGATGGGGTTTCTTAAGACGTGAAGGGGTCAATATTGCTAGTATTTCAAGTGACAACGCTAAGACCTTCTTCTAAATTATCCGGAGTTTTGGCGTGTTATAATATCTTCACTAGGGCTTGTTATGTCTTCTATAATCTGTGGATTAGCAGGAAAACTGAACTGACATTCTTGTATAGATTGACACGTTTAGTACGGTGGCAACGAAAAGTTAATCCTCCTTTACACATACACTGGTTATTGTTGTAAAGGAGGAATAATTTTGAAATCTGTATGGTACAGAGAAAAAAAACATATGTTTGTAGAACCAAAAGAAACACAAATTGGTTTGTTTGAGCACTGGTATGGTTTCTTACCTCAAATTTCCTACACGAAATGTCTAGACAGGCTATTATAAATCGATAGGATTTTCGTACAACTTCAAAAATTTTCCGGAATTTGCTGTTGACAACAATTTAAGAACATTTCTTGATTAAATAAAAACCGATTTGAAAGATTTTTTTTTCACGAAATTACCTTTAGGTTATATCTGAGCAGCGGTTTTGATTTAAATAAAAGTGGAATAGATTTAAATAGTTCACTGATTTCTATAGTATTTAAAGATTTCGGTGTACTCTACACTTCGATTTACTTGTAATACTTTGGCAATTCACTTTTTCCTTTTAAGTTTGTTGACTATCAGAAGTTTCTCCGCTTAACTTAGTCTTATGTTCTGTATGTCAATCAAGCAAAAGAAATATCATAATGTGATTCAAAGTTATTGGAGCAAAGGTACTAAAATTAGCCATGGATTCACCACGCTGTTTCATATTAATGTGAGAGATCTTAACTGACAGTTACTAGTATATAAAAGCCATACAAATCTTTCGGAATTCTAACTAACACCTAGAACCTCGGTTATCCGGACTCTCCAAAAATGGGTACAATAAAAAATAAAAAATTATAATTAACAAAAATTAACGTCCTAACCGGGACTCGAACCCGGCCTGCTTCGACTGGGGAGAGGCAACACTACCTCTAGCCCACTGGATATGTTTGGGGTGGTTTCGACAAATGTATCGACCAATCGTTGGTAGTGGTTCCGTTACGAGAGGAAGTTCCCGAAATTGGTAGATATTAAAAATAGAACAATTATTCTGCAAGTACCTAATTACAACATCCCAGCGAACATTTTATTTTTGAATCGGAACGAAACATGATTTGGTTTGGTGGACCATAATTTCACCACAGATACTACGCGCAAAAGTTATAGCGGTTTCAATTCTGATTATTAGAAAAATCTTATAAAAACGCTATTCATTATATTGAGAAACATTGTTAATTTATTACTTCCTACATACTACATGATTATCGAGGTCCCATAACATGATTGAAAAAGTTGTACATTTTTGCGGAAATTAAGAAAGAATAAAAAAAATTGCTTGCTGGCAACTTGTTTTAATAAAATGTAAGCTGTTTATGCATCGGAAAAATATTTTAAAAATATTTACGTAATCTAAACATCGCGACGATTCAGATGGAACCAAAAATATAGAAATCTGTTTAGAGGTTTGCACATTTTAGCAAAAACAAAAAAAATATGTTGAGGGAAGTTATAAAATTTTTGTAAGAGAAAATATTTTTCAAATTTTTTTGTGAGTTAGTTGAAGAGAATGTAAGAAAATTAGGTCGAGTTATTCTTCTATTTCAGTTAAATTTCAGGTAAAAAATTACGTTTTTTTTCTAATCACTTCTCGAGTACACGCTAACATCTAGCGGAAGATATGGGTAACGTTCAAATAAATGTTGGGTTCCTTTAAGTGGGGTATAATCTTCAAATAAAACTGTATCAAGTGAAATGCGTGTAAATCGCGAAATCCTCAAAATCGCTTGATGCGCATGCGGTTTATCAATACGGCGAATTCTTCTCTTTTAATTTGTACACATTTGCCAGGATTTACTTTGGCCGCTAAGATGTAGCGTCGTCTGCAGTTTAGTGTGCAACAATCTGTATAACGCTTATAATTTGCACAAAGTGCATACACTTTTTATGCGCATCCGATTTCACTACCAACCGTGGAAAAATACATCGATCGAATCCTACTTCGATCAAATCCATCAAGAACTGTGGATGTAGCATCACACACTATTTTTGGGATAAATCGGATACAGCTCCCATGCCACTAAATTTTTTAAACCGCTGTTTTCGCAAAACCGCGAGTGATGTGTAAGTTTCTTCATTGACAAGGGAATGATCCACAGAAAATGCGACTAACTCCGCGATATTTTCAAAAACATTCTTCGCACATTTTTCGGTTTTTGCAGTTGCTGTTTTCGCCGATCTAGTGGATGGATTTTCACGATCTATGATTTATATGATCCGGACCGCCGAAAAACTAAAATATCGCGGGGTTCCAGCACACTTCAAAGGATATTTTAAATACTGTACCCAAAAAATAGGTTTTTTAGAAAAAATATCGCACTAAATTTTGGCCTTTGGCAGTAGATTACTCTGCTGCTGTGTGGGCTATATAGCCAATATACATATCAAATTATGCGTAATCGCGAGTACTTTGTTTTTTGAAATATTCGAATGCGCGTTCCAGTTAAATTTAAAATACGAAAAACACCTAAAATCCGGCTTCAAAATGTCAGCATCCATTAAAGGTGGATGCAGTGGAAATTTTGAAAAGTGATACATTAGAAATGTAATCTTCATTTTGTATTCTTCTACTTTTACTTTGGACATATGTCCGTCATTTGAACGGTTTAATCAGCAATCAAATAGTAACGTAAAAAACATCGTTAGCTTCAACTTTTTTTCATATTTTTATTCATTTACGCGGTCATAACTTCCACGCAAATGAAATTATATTGCCAAATTTTTTAGCTTTGTTCAAAAACACTTGAATTGATCTAGCCATGGTCATAGTTACTGGTAAATTGCAATAGTTCGCGTATTATAATAGTGCAAACCTTGGCTTAATGGAAACTAAATTTTTTGATATTCACTCATATACCCTCTTTAGCCTAAAGGTTGAGGGTATGAATACAGACACTTTTTGGGTATTCATCCTATCGATTGTGAACGTTCCGAATAAAGGCTTACCTTTTCCTAATTAATATATTTGATTTGGATTAAAGTTTTGAACTTTTGCGGAGTAGGTACATGAAGGAATGCACTAATATAGTCCATAATGAAAGTGGATCTTATTTTGGAAATCATTCCCTTTATATTTATCGTGCCCCACCAGCAATTTAGTTAAAGTTATTGAGCCATTATATCAGGAAGCATGGATCTGATTACGAAAAACATAATATCACTGAATACTGGATCACCAGGAGGACACTAACTTCGTCAGTTTTCGTGTCCATCAGTTATTTTAATTGGTTCTGTCCGGTTTTTTTACAGCTTTATGGTCAATTGTCTCAGAAAAAAATGTATCGGTTACTCCCTTCGAGAGCTATTGTGAGCACTATTTTAGCAAACATTTTTTTTAACTTTTGTGGGGGAGGTACCCGAAAGAGTTGACCGATATAGAACTTAACCTAAGTTTGGTGAAAACACGGACTATAACGCTATAACCAACCAGTCAGACAGACAGTCCGACCGACAAGGGGTTAAATCCACTACAAAGTGTTTGAAAAAATTTCGTTCAAATATATACAGTTAGTCAACTAAATTATTGCAAACGATTAATTTTTATACCCTACACCACTATGTGGTAAGGGGTATTATGTGTTAGTGCATTTGTATGTAACATACAAAAGGAAGCGATATAGACCCATAGTTCCTTCTAGGGATATACATAGAATCACTTTCTGAGTCGATTTATGCATGTCCGTCCGTCCGTCCGTCCGTTCGCAACATACAGGTCGCATTTGTTGACCGATTTCGCTGAAAATTGGGGAATACCATTTTTTTAGCCGTCGGAAGATCAAGTTCGAAGATGGGCTATATCGGTCCAAGTTTTGGTATAGCCCCCATATAACGGTACCCCCCGATTTGCGGTATTTTGACGTTTTTAGCTACATTTTCAGACCGATGTAGCTATAATTTGACAGTTAGGGTTCTTAAATGTCAATAAACTTATATAACAAAAGTTGTGGACATAGGTCCACGTTTTGGTATAGCCCCCATATAACGCTACCCCCCGATTTACGGTATTTTGAAGGTTTTAGCTACATTTTCAGACCGATTTAGCTATAATTTGACATTTACGGTTCTTAAGTATCAATAAACTTATATAATAAAAGTTGTGGACATAGGTCCACGTTTTGGTATAGCCCCCATAAAACCCCCGATTTACGGTATTTGGACGTTTTTAGCTACATTTTCAGACCGATGTAGCTATAATTTGACATTTAAAGTTCTTAAATGTCAGTAAACTTATATGACAAAACTTGTGGACATAGGTCCACGTTTTGGTATAGCCCCCATATAACGGTACCCCCGATTTACGGTATTTTGACGTTTTTAGCTACATTTTCTGACCGATGTAGCTATAATTTGACATTTAAAGTTCTTAAATGTCAATAAACTTATACGACAAAACTTGTGGACATAGGTCCACGTTTTGGTATAGCCCCCATATAACGGTACCCCCCAATTTACGGTATTTTGACGTTTTTAGCTACATTTTCAGACCGATTTAGCTATAATTTGACATTTAGGGTTCTTAAGTATCAATAAACTTATATAACAAAAGTTGTGGACATAGGTCCACGTTTTGGTATAGCCCCCATAGAACGGTACCCCCGATTTACGGTATTTTGACGTTTTTAGCTACATTTTCGGACCGATGTAGCTATAATTTGACATTTAGGGTTCTTAAATGTCAGTAAACTTATATAATAAAACTTGTGGACATAGGTCCACGTTTTGGTATAGCCCCCATATAACGGTGCCCGCTGATTAATGGTATTTTGACGTTTTTAGTTACATTTTCAGACCGATTTAGCTATAATTTGACATTTTGGGTTCTTAAGTATCAATAAACTTATATAACAAAAGTTGTGGAGATAGGTCCACGTTTTGGTATAGCCCCCATAGAACGGTACCCCCGATTTACGGTATTTCGACGTTTTTATCTACATTTTCAGACCGATTTAGCTATAAATTGACATTTAGGGTTCTTAAGTGTCAATAAACTTATATAACTAGTGGACATAGGTCCATGTTTTGGAATAGCCCCCATATAACGTTACCTCCCGATTTCAGGTATTTTGACGTTTTAAGTCACATTTCTAGACCGAATTAGTTATAATATTACCGATTTTCTGTATTTTGAGGATTCTAGCTAAAATTTTTAACCGAATTAGGAGTTATTTGACATTAAAGGCTCAAAAACTGTCAACATAGGCCCATGTTTTATTATAACACCTATATAACGGTACCTCTCAATTTCTAGCCCACCAAAAATTGTCAACATACATAGTTAGATATAGGCACCATAAAAAAGGGTCTCCCGAATGAAACATTTTATGTACATTATCTGACATTTTAACGTACCCACTTAAAGTTGGGAACAGGAATGAAAACTAATTATTCCATTTTAGTTCAGAATATTTTATGGTGGAGGGTATGAAAAGTTCGGCCCGGCCGAACTTAATGCTTTTTTACTTGTTAAAAATTTAGATTTTAATTAGGAATTACTACAAGAAATTCGTTCAATATTGTAGGGGTTTTTATACATATCTGTTTATTTACCTGTTAATGGCAACATCAAGCCAATAAATGCAGAAATCGGTCGGAAATAACAAAAACAACGGGCAAAAAGGATAGGTACCTGCTTTTTGTGGTGTAATTGCAAAATGAAACGTGTAAGAGGTAAACGGATTTCGGAAAATATGCTACATTTGATATTTCCAATTATAATTATGGTAAATCCGCCATATAAATCGCTAAAATCAACTTTCAAAAGCTGATAACTGTATACAACACCATATACCGCCCGAGAGAGAAGTCAGGCTCAAACTAAAGACGTTACACGTCAGGTCCATAATAGTAACTCCACGAATTGACTGGAGAATGATTAAAGAAATTGACGAAAGTCCCCAATGCAGCACAAGTAAATAGCTTTTTCTAATTAAAAAAGATTTTGGAGTAAGTGTGTCAGAAAAGTGCTACATATAAACAAGCCTTCATCACGAGTTACTAGGTAAAAACCATTGCCCTCCCAGCACAATATATAGAAACTATTCAGACTTGCTACAGGCAACTTTTCACGCCATCTTTAGTAATGGAATGACGTTATATTTTCTGATGAGACTTAAAATTTGTTGTACTATCAGGATGGGCCTGAAAAAGTATTGCAAAAAACTTTTACAGCCATGGAAAACAAAAATTTAATACATACCGTAAAGTTCGGAAAACGGGCAGTTATCCCAGCAAAATGTTCGATGCCAAAGATGACATTCAATCATGGGTGCAAGTGATCTAGCATGTCATCTTTTTAGCATCTTCATCGATGAATTTTATATGAGCGTGGACCCCAAATAATGACGTTCTTTTCTGGATCCTAAGCATGTCATTTTAACCAATGCGTTGACATGTCATTTCCACCAATGCTTTGGCATGTCATTTCCACCAATGATTTGACATGTCATTTTCACCAATGCTTTGACACGTCATTTTCACCCATGCTTTGGCATGTCATTTTCACCAACCCCTTGGCATGAAATTTTCATGTATTGTTTGGAAAATGGAAATGCTGTATTGAAATATGGATTTCATGAAAAACAAAACTCTTTATTAATTAAAACGAATTCATGAAATAACTACAATTAATTTATCAGTTTAGCTTTTCAAAAGTTTACATCCAAAATTGCAATGTAATCACCACCGCTGCAACGCAAAAGATTACTTCCTCCGTTCTCCGCAACTGATATTCTTTCATTTTACAAAAGGTTTTTTCAATTATCTTCCCATCACCAGTTCAGATTTCGACATGGACTCCAAATGCACTCCTTTAAGTATTTTTATTTCGTAAATTACTTTTATTTTATAATTTTGTTATTTTATAACAACATTTTGGTAATTTATACTCTTTTGTTTAGTGACGGAAATATGTAGAGATCTACAACCCGGCTTGCTTTAGGGATCTCTAAGAACAAAATGTAACGAACGGGGAGGAGAGATTTTTTATGGAAAATACCATTTATGCTTAATTAATTTATTTTTAATTGTTTCTTTCCAAAAGTAGTTTCTTCTTTATTTTCAGATTCTTGTTCCTTTTCGTTTCGGACTTTTTTTTCAAATTCCAAGAAGCAAGATTTGATTGATTTCATTCTATGTCAGATTTAGAACAGACAAGGGAACTTTTAAAATAGCAATGTGTGCAGTCCGATTCTATTTTTAGCTCGATGGTTGGGACTTCATATAATACCAATTGTTTAGAAGTTTTAGTTGTTTGATATGCAGGAAATGTAAGACAACATCACGACGACAGTTCTAACAACTTTGGTCTGTTCCAGAAACTGCAAGAATCTACTTATTTTTACTACGATAACAATTTTTCCTTTATGTTATCGGAAAAAATAGTAAAAATTAGTAGATTTTTGCAGTACTGGAACATACCAAAATGAAAATAAACAGGTGTGTAAATAAAAACACAAACATCATCTCTATTGGATCGATGGAATGGGTACAAATGCTGATGAAAAGATCGGATCTTTCACGACTTCCTTTGCATTGGTTCAAATCCTAATGAAAAGATCGGATCTTCCACGACTTCCTTTGAACCAATGCAAAAGATGACATGAAATCACGTCATCGCAAAGAACCCCTTCCGTCAAATTTTGCTGGGAAGGTATGGGGTTGTATATCAAGCAGTGACGTTGGTAACATCCAAATTTTGGAGGAAGCAATGACAGAGGAGGTTTATTTAGATGTTTTGAAAACTGATTTAACCAACAGCGTCAAGAAATTTGCTCATGTTGACCCTGAAAATTCAAACAAATTTCAATATGCATACTAGGGTTATGACTTTTTGACATTTTTTCTCAAAAATTATTACCTGTATCACGGATGAATGAACTCTTGCCTATTAATCACTATGCTATCGTTTATTCCATTGAAATATAAAAAAAGATCACGCACAAATCGATTTTAAAAAAATTATTTGTGGGAAAAATATATGAAATGAAAAAAACAATTTTTTTCAAAAAATTATTTTTTGTTGCACGAATGAATAAATAGGTTTGTCCTTTTACGTACTGAACTTTACTGAACATTGTTTCTTCAGTAATGTTTAGCAACATTTCAATTATACAATTGTCAAAACTTTACTGAAAAAAAAATGTTCAGTAAAGTTCAGTACGTAAAAAGACAAACCAAATATAAGCCTACTAATAACTATAATAACGTTTATTTCATTCAAATATTGAAAAAGTGGCGAAAAAAGTCACTTTGAAAAAATTTTAATTTTTTTGTTTCTTGTTAAAAAATTATATTTTTGAATAAAAGCGTTTACGAAATTTTTACGATTCTCAGAATTGAAGAAAAATAGTGAGAAATACATTTTATGTCATTTTAATTATCTCATGTGGCTCTAAAGTTTATTTTCAATTATATATCTGTTTTCAGTGACTTCAAAAAATTGTCCATAATTTTGATAAATTCAAATTTTAAAATCATTTTGTGCGTGAGGTTTTTTCACCGAATCACCTTATAATTAAGATTTTATGTAATTATATGGCAAAACTCATCACGCTATGATACAGGGATATGAGGTTGTAAAAAGTCATAACCCTATTGCATACATAAGTACTACCTAGACAACGACCCTAAGCATAAATCTTATTTATGTAGTCATTATTATTTACGTAGTCATTGCACCAAAGTCATTGACACCCCAGTCCAAAGTCTACATATTAACTCCATCGACAATTCATCGGAACACCTAATGAAAACATCCGGGAATAGGTCGCCCACTAACAGGAGGGACTAAAAAAAATGCATTAAAGACGAATGGCAAAAAATACCATTGGAATATGATATTCCGAAACTTATACCCTAGACAGACGGCATTAACTGCCTTAATTCAAATTAATTCGTGCATTATCCACATTCTTAATGCACAAAATCAAAGGAAATTGCTGTTGAAAATCAATTGTCTTTTGTCAAATTTCCATGTTTAAGAAAATAAAAATGGAAAGCAAATCAGCAATTTTCGCGTTTCTTCAAAATAAGTAGTGGTCTTTCGCGAGTAGAATAATAGCTAACAAATCTCTTTTTCAAATTTTTATTTTCACAAAAAATTTCATTACCCACCATACCAATTCTATCGAAAATTATATCTTCCTCAAATGTTTTTAAAAGTTTTGCAATATTTTTATAATATTAAAAAGACTCAAAAATATCGCGAATAAATTAAATTTATTTTTGCTTCATCGTGGTGAAAAGATCAAAGGTAGAAAGTGTATTTGTTTCGCATATTTTGGCGAACTTTTGTAAAGCTTTATGAAATGGTCTGCTGGGTACAAACAAACAACACAAACAGCTGTTTCATAAATGCAGATACTATCGTCTGTCAGGGTGAAAAATTAATTCAAATTAGGACATTTTTAATGCAAATTAACTCTGCCGTCTGTCTAGGGTATTATTTATTAAATTCAGAGACGTTTACAAGCTGTTATTGATGAAATACTAGCTGACCCGGTCCGCGTTGCTGGCCCGTTGTTTGGGTTCTCCGTGTAAATTTTAGTTATCTATCCAGCATTGATACAGCCATAATTAGGCATCCCTCTAGAAACTTCATAATATAAATCAATGTTTTGACATAAATTCCATGTAATGGTATCCCCCAAATTTAAGATATAAAATCTCTTTTATTATACCCTTCACCATAAATTGACAGTTTAAAGCACTTTGTGACCCACATATAATGATCGTTGCACGTCAATTAACACTGCTATATATTGGATTGTTGGTCTCGGTTGGGGTCGTAATTATTACTGCAGAGAATTGTCAGTATAGGTCCACGTTTTGATATAGCTCCCATAGAACGGTACCGGCTGATTTTCGCTATTTTTGAGGATTTAACATCATTATCACACCGAAATGGCTAAAATTTGGTTTTAATGTAATGTAAGAGGAGAGCATAAATATTCGTATCGACCGAAAGACACGCCTTTTTATTTGCGCTCGGTATGCAACAGTTATAGGTTCACGTTTTGATATAGCTCCCATAAAGCAGTACCTCCCGATTTTCGATAGTTTGGAGATATAGTCACTTTTGGGGGTCGTAAACAGTCTTGCAGAGAATTTTCAGTATACGTCCTCGTTTTGATATAGCTCCCATAGAAGGGTGGCGCCTGATTTTCACTATTTTTGGTGGATTTAACCTCTGGATAGTGACATCTCAAGTTATCGGGATTTTACTGTATTCCAAAATGTGGAGTTGATCGTGCTTTCCCACTTATTGTTTAGTGTTCAGTGTTTATAGCATTTTTTAGGCACGCAAAATTATGTATATTATCTGAAATAATAAATGTTTGAACATTTTGTGATGACCGCGATATTTCACTTCCGCGAAGACCATTCGGGGTCAAGACGGTAATTACAGTAGTATTGTAAACAATCTGTAAACAATACGTTCAAAAATATCATGGACTTTAAAAAAAAATTGAAGGAGAACCTCCGGTCACTACACTGAGCCATATTAAAATAGCTCACGACGGCGCTATCCCACTTGTTCAAGCTAGTGTTCATATCATTTTTGTGTCACGCTTACTAAAATTATGTATATTAATTGAAATAATACCTTTTTGAAAACTTTGTAATGACCGCGATCATTCAGGGAAAACAATCTGTAAACAATACGTTCAAAAATATCAAAGATTTCTGATTTTCTTAAAAACATTGTGGGGAGGACCACCGGTCACTATTCTTAGCAGTAAAAAACAGCTTACGATCGTTCTAGTTAACTGAAATAATACATTTTTGAAAATTTTGGGATGAACGCGATATTTCACTTCCGCAACGACCATTCAGGGTCAAGACAGTAATTACCATAGCAATGCAAACAATTTGTAAACAATATATTAAAAAGTATCTTGAATTTCGCGGGTTTCTTAACAATTTGTGGGGAGGACCAGCGGTCACTACACTTAGCAGGATAAAAAAATAGATTACGACCTATTCTCAGACCTAAAAACTCCACATGGAAAATTTTATAAGATTTCCAAATCGATTTTTATGAATTTCTATATAGTGACATCTCATGTTATCGGGATTTTACTGTATTCCAAACTATGGCGTTGACCGCGTTATCCCACATATTGAAGCCAGTGTTATAGCGGTTTTGTAGTCACGCTTACTAAAATTAGGTATATTATCTGATGAAATAATACATTTTTGAATAATTTGGGATGACCGCGATATTTCACTTCCGCGACGACCATCCAAAAAAATATATAGCCTATTTTCACCACCGGTGTTCCCAGTACATTATCTGAAATTTTCAAGAAAATCTATTCAGCC
The DNA here is from genome assembly GCF_047663935.1 of Musca autumnalis. Classification (NCBI taxonomy): domain Eukaryota; kingdom Metazoa; phylum Arthropoda; class Insecta; order Diptera; family Muscidae; genus Musca; species Musca autumnalis. The sequence continues at coordinate 152,896,228 of NW_027411866.1, read as the reverse complement.
GTTTTTGAGTCTATTCGGAACATACAAACATACAAACAAACAAACATACTAACATACACACATTGCCTTTTATATATTAGATTTTGGGATGAACGCGATATTTCACTTCCGCGACGACCATTCAGGGTCAAGACTGTAATTACCATAGCATTGCAAACAATTTGTAAACAATATATTAAAACGTACGTTGAATTTGGCGGTTTTCTTAAAAAAATTGTGGGGAGGACCACCGGTCACTACACTTAGCGGGATAAAAAAATAGATTACGACCTATTCTCAGACCTAAAAACTCCACATACAAAATTTCATAAGATTTCCCAATCGATTTTTCGGAATTTCTATATAGTGACATCTCAAGTCATCGAGATTTTACTGTATTCCAAAATATGGCGTTGACCGCGTTATCCCACATATTGAAGCCAGTGTTTTAGCGGTTTTGTAGTCACGCTTACTAAAATTAGGTATATTATCTGAAATAAAACATTTTTGAATAATTTGGGATGACCGCGATATTTCACTTCCGCGGCGACCATTCAAAAAAATATATTGCCTATTTTCACCACCGCTGTTCCCAGTATATTATCTGAAATTTTCAAGAAAATCTATTCAGCCGTTTTTGAGTCTATTCGGAACATACAAACATACAAACAAACAAACATACTAACATACACACATTGCCTTTTATATATTAGATTAGAACCGACTTTTCGAAATATACAATGAAAGACTGAAGTTGTGAATTTTTAAATTCTTTAGTTGACAGTACAAATATTGAGTTGTTCTCCTTTTTGTTAATTTTCAGACATTTTTGTGTGAAATTTAGGCCCATACCTATATACGTCCGTATACCCAGGGCGTGTGTGGTGAAAAAAGTAGAACACATGTATTCTTATGAGAACTACCGAAATACGTCGAGCGTATACTTTTTGTAAGTTGAAAAAAAATAACTTTGACAGAACGTTATTGTTTGTATGTGTGTGTGTGTGTTTTGTATTTTAAAAACAAAAGTCCAACAAAACATGAAATACAATTCATTGCAAAGGAAAATTATTTGTTTTACGAATGAAAACATGTAAGTAAGTTTCGGTCGCGGTTTTTGTGTTTTAAATATGGCGTTGTTGTGGTAGGTTGGTGAATAATTTTTATACGTCGCGCTGAGAGTTAGGTATAGCTGTTAGAATTGTTTTTTTATTTTATATTAATAATAAACATGTGCAAGAATTAAACTGTTAACAAAACTATTAATAATGACATTTATTTATACAAATAACATGATGTTTTATTTAAAATTTTGTAACAATTTTGGATTTGCAATAATTAAGCTGACTAACTGTATATGAGTGAAAGTCAAAAAAAATAAGATAGGTGAAGCCAAATATTGTAATCTATATATGTAAAAGAGTAGTGAGGTGAGTGACTGACTGACTGATTGACTGACTGATTCATCAACGCCCAGACGAAACCGCTGAAGCTAGAAAGTTGAAATTTTGGGTGTAGGTTGCTGTTGGTGTGTAGGGGTGAGATAAGGCTGGGTTTTTGGAAATTCGACCTAGAAGTGTACGAAAAGTACTAAATATGGTACCCTTTGTATTAGGCAAACGGTAAGAGCTAGAATTCTGAAATTTGGAATGAGGGTCACTGATGGAGAGTTAGAAAGATGTACCAAAGGGTTTTTGGAAATTCGAACTACAAGAGTGCGAAAAGTACTAAATGGTCCTAATTTTAGTACAATTTGGATTTGTGTGAACGGATAGAGCTGGAATCCTGAAATTTGAAATTAGGGTCACTGATGAAGAGTAACGATGATAGGTTTTTGGAAATTCGAACTATAAGTGCACGAATAGTACTAAATGGTACTAAATTTAGTACAATTTGGGTTTGGGTGAACGAATAGAGCTGGAATCCTGAAATTTGGAATTAAGGTCACTGATGGAGAGTAAAAAAGGAAGGTTTTTGGAAATTCGAATTAAAAGTATACGAAAAGTACTAAATGGTACTAAATACAGTACAATTTCGATTTGGATGAACGGATAGAGCTGGAATACAAACATTTGGAATTAGGGTCACTGATGAAGAGTAACAATGAAAGATTTTTGGAAATTCGAACTATAAGGGTACGAAAAGTACTAAATGGTACTAAATTTAGTACAATTTTGATTTGGGTGGGATTGAGCTGGAATACAGACATTTGGAATGAGGGTCACTGATGAAGACTAACAATGAAAGGTTTTTGTAAATTCGAACTATAAGGGTACGAACAGTACTAAATGGTACTAAATTTAGTACAATTTGGATTTGGGTGAACGGATAGAGCTGGAATTTGTAATGAGGATCACTGATGAAGACTAAAAATGAAAGGTTTTTGGAATTTGAACTATAATTTACGAAAAGTAATAAATGGTACTAAATTTAGTACAATTTGGGTTTGGGTGAACGAACAGAGCTGGAATCCTGAAATTTGGAATGAAGGTCACTGATGGAGAGTAAAAAAGAAAGGTTTTTGGAAATTCGAATTACAAGGGTACGAAAAGTACTAAATGGTCCTAAATTTAGTACAATTTTGATTTGGGTGAACGGATGGAGCTAGAATCCTGAAATTTGAAATTAGGGTCACTGGTGGAGAGTAACAAAGAAAGGTTTTTGGAAATTCGAACTATAAGTACACGAAAAGTTCTAAATGGTACTAAATTTAGTACAATTTGGATTTGGGTGAACGGATTGAGCTGGAATCCTGAAATTTGTAATGAGGGTCACTGATGGAGAGTAACAAAGAAAGGTTTTTAGAAATTTTAACTATAAGTGCACGAAAAGTACTAAATGGTACTAAATTTAGTACAATTTGGGTTTGGGTGAACGAATAGAGCTGGAATCCTGAAATCACCTGTGGAATGAAGGTCACTGATGGAAAGTAAAAAAGAAAGGTTTTTTGGAAATTCGAATTAAAAGTATACGAAAAATACTAAATGGTACTAAATACAGTACAATTTGGATATGGGTTAACGAATAGGGCCGGAATCCTGAAATGTGGAATGGGGGTCACTGATGAAGATGTGCCAAAGGTCGAAAAGTCGTAAATGGTAGTGTGTTTAGTATGATTTGGATTTGAAGAGCTGGAATCCTGAAATTTGGAATTAAGATTACTGTTGAAATATAGAATTAAGATATAGAGGTAGCTTTGGAAAATCGTACTAATGTGCACGAAGTAGTACTAAATGGTACGAAATTCGCTATAATTTGTATTTGCGTGAACAAATTATTGTTGGAGTATAGGATTGACGTAGTTTTGGAAATTCGTACTTATGGAAAAGTGCTAAATAGAACTACATTGGCTATAATTTGGGTTTAGGTGAACGGATAGAGCTGACATATGAAAGTACATTTTGGAAAATCGTGTACGAAAAGTGCTAAATGGTACAACATTTGGTACCTTTTGGTATTTGCTATATGGTATAGAATTTTGTACAATTTGTGATTTTGTAAAGGGTAGAACTGGAATTTTGAAATTCGGTATTAGGGTAGCAATTGGTGTTTAGAGTAGAGGTAGGAAGGGCGTTTTGAAAATTCGTACTTATTTATACAAAAACTACTAAATAGTCCTCAAATGGGTTTCAGGGGAACTGGTAAGACTGGAAAATTGAATTAGGGTTAGGATATATGTTGAATATAAGGAAGTAATTTTTGAAACGTTTACCTATGTGTACGAAAAGTTGGGTAACATATTGGTACCAAAACCATTTTAAATAGTTAAGGTACTAAATTTGGTGTTGGGTGTAGGAACAAAGCTGGGATTATATAATTTGGAAATACGCTATTTGTACAAAAAATACGAAATGGAAAAATATTTGTTATGAAGGTCACTCTAAAATTTGAGACAAAGTTCTGAGTTTGAAAAATTGTACTGAATATTGTTCCATTGATTTGATGTTAACGCCAAGGAGATTCTAAATAATGTACTGAGATTAAGTAGTCAAACGTGAAGTATCTTTTCAAATAATGTTTTTTGTTCTGACCGCTTTGGTATGTAAATTTGAAAACGTGGTCCAATGCGACAATTTTGTTAACTAGAAGGTATTTAACCCCTGATATTAAAAAATCCTAAATTGAAATGCCTCCAAAAAATTTTCCGTTATATACGGTTGACTTACCCGTGCACATTAACTACAATTTTTTGTAAAGAAGTTTTCTAACCTATCATGCCACAAATTCCGAATTTCGGTTGGAAAATGTGCAGAAGATCTTCAAAATACTCTAAATCTTCAAAATATCTCTTCTAATAAACGTGGATTGAAGTGGAGATTTTTTAAATTAAACTGTTATATCCTCTGAGTATTCAAGATCCAAATTTAAAGAAAATTGGACAATATAGATTTGTTCTTCTTTTAAAATACACTAAGTCGAGAGGTACCGTTATACGGGGATATACGAAAACGTGGATTTTTATGAACATTTTGAATGCCGAAAATTTAACGGACCTATTCGGGTTCTGGGTACCACCGTGGTGCAATGGTATGCACACCCGCCTTGCACACATAAGGTCGTGGGTTCGATTCCCCGGCCAGGTAACATCAAAACACTTTTCAACGGTGGCAAAATACCCCTCAGTAATGTTGGCGACATTTCCTGAGTATTTCAGCCATGTAAAACTTCTCTACAAAAGTGGTGTCTTAGACACGCCGTTCGGACTCGGCGATAAACTGTAGGTCCCATATCATTGAGCTAATATGAATCGGGGTGCACTCATTAATATGAGAGAAGTCTCCCTTGTCCCTATGGGATGTTGTGGAACAATTATTATTATTCGGGTCCGGGCGAAAGGGTGAGATAAAGTTTAGTGTTTGGAAATTCGTACTGGAAGGGAATGCTGTGTTAGTGAAGGGTTAAAACCAGGAGTCAAATCTGAAATTTGCAATATGATACGTAGTTTTGGAAATTCGAAATAAAAAATATGGTAGTTGTGTAGGGATGCGATACGGCAGATTTTTTTTTTTTTTTGTAAATTCTGACTACAACGCCCAGACGAAACGGCTGAAGCTAGAATCATGAAATTTTGGGTGAGGGTCACTCTTGGTCCGAAGGTGACAGATAAGGCTTGGTTTTTGGAAATTCGTACTAGAACGGTACGAAAAGTACTAAAAGGTACTAAATATGGTACCCTTTGTATTAGGCAAACGGTAATAGCTAGAAATCTGAAATTTGGAATGAGGGTAACTGATGGAGAGCTAGAAAGATGTACCAAAGGGTTTTTGGAAATTCGAACTACAAGGGTACGAAAAGTACTAAATGGTACTAAATTTAGCACAATTTGGATTTGTGTGAACGGATAGAGCTGGAATCCTGAAATTTGAAATTAGGTTAACTCGTGGAGAGTAACAAAGAAAGGTTTTTGGAAATTCGAACTATAAGTGCACGAATAGTACTAAATGGTACTAAATTTAGTACAATTTGGATTTGGGTGAACGGATAGAGCTGGAATACAGGCATTTGGAATGAGGGTCACTGATGAAGAGTAAGAATGAAAGGTTTTTGGAAATTCGAACTGTAAGGGTACGAAAAGTACTAAATGGTACTAAATTTAGTACAATTTTGATTTGGGTGAACGGATTGAGCTGGAATACAGACATTTGGAATGAGGTTCACTGATGAAGAGTAACAATGAAAGGTTTTTATAGATTCGAACTATAAAGGTACGAAAAGTACTAAATGGTACTAAATTTAGTACAATTTGAGTTTGGGTGAACTCATAGAGCTGGAATCTTGAAATTTGGAATGAAGGTCACTGATGGAGACTAACAAAGAAAGGTTTTTGGAAATTCGAACCATAAGTGCACGCAAAGTATTAAATGGTACTAAATTTAGTACAATTCGGATTTGGGTGAACGGATAGAGCTGGAATCCTGAAATTTGGATTTGGATCACCGATGAAGAGTAAAAATGAAAGGTTTTTGGAATTCGAACGATAAGTATACGAAAAGTAATAAATGGTACTAAATTTAGTACAATTTGGGTTTGGGTGAACGAACAGAGCTGGAATCCTGAAATTTGGAATGAAGGTCACTGATGAAGAGTAAAAAAGAAAGGTTTTTGAAAATTCGAATTACAAGGGTACGAAAAGTACTAAATGGTACTAAATTTAATACAATTTGGATTTGGGTGAACGGATGGAGCTAGAATCCTGAAATTTTAAATTAGGGTCCCTGGTGGAGAGTAATAAAGAAAGGTTTTTGGAAATTCGAATTATAAGTGCACGAAAAGTTCTAAATGGTACTAAATTTAGTACAATTTGGATTTGGGTGAACGGATTGAGCTGGAATCCTGAAATTTGGAATGAGGATCACTGATGAAGAGTAAAAATGAAAGGTTTTTGGAATTCGAACTATTAGTGTACGAAAAGTAATAAATGGTAGTCAATTTAGTACAATTTGGGTTTGGGTGAACGGATAGAGCTGGAATCCTGAAATTTGAAATTAGGGTAACTTGTGGAGAGTATCAAAGAAAGGTTTTTGGAAATTCGAACTATAAGTGCACGAATAGTACTAAATGGTACTAAATTTAGTACAATTTGGATTTGGGTGAACGGATAGAGCTGGAATACAGGCATTTGGAATGAGGGTCACTGATGAAGAGTAACAATGAAAGGTTTTTGTAGATTCGAACTATAAAGGTACGAAAAGTACTAAATGGTACTAAATTTAGTACAATTTGAGTTTGGGTGAACGCATAGAGTTGGAATCTTGAAATTTGGAATGCAGGTCACTGATGGAGACTAAAAAAGAAAGGTTTTTGGAAATTCGAACCATAAGTGCACGCAAAGTATTAAATGGTACTAAATTTAGTACAATTCGGATTTGGGTGAACAGATAGAGCTGGAATCCTGAAATTTGGATTTGGATCACCAATGAAGAGTAAAAATGAAAGGTTTTTGGAATTCGAACTATAAGTATACGAAAAGTAATAAATGGTACTAAATTTAGTACAATTTGGGTTTGGGTGAACGAACAGAGCTGGAATCCTGAAATTTGGAATGAAGGTCACTGATGAAGAGTAAAAAAGAAACGTTTTTGGAAATTCGAATTACAAGTGTACGAAAAGTACTAAATGGTACTAAATTTAGTACAATTTTGATTTGGGTGAACAGATTGAGCTGGAATACAGACATTTGGAACGAGGGTCACTGATGAAGAGTAACAATGAAAGGTTTTTGGAAATTCGAACTATAAGGGTACGAAAAGTACTAAATGGTACTAAATTTAGTACAATTTGGATTTGGATGAACGGATGGAGCTAGAATCCTGAAATTTGAAATTAGGGTCCCTGGTGGAGAGTAATAAAGAAAGGTTTTTGGAAATTCGAATTATAAGTGCACGAAAAGTTCTAAATGGTACTAAATTTAGTACAATTTGGATTTGGGTGAACGGATTGAGCTGGAATCCTGAAATTTGTAATGAGGGTCACTGATGGAGAGTAACAATGAAAGGTTTTTGGAATTCGAACTATTAGTGTACGAAAAGTAATAAATGGTAGTCAATTTAGTACAATTTGGGTTTGGGTGAACGGATAGAGCTGGAATTTTGAAATTTGGAATGAAGGGCACTGATGGAGAGTAAAAAAGAAAGGTTTTTGGAAATTCGAATTAAAATTATACGAAAAATACTAAAAGGTACTAAATATAGTACAATTTGGGTATGGGTTAACGAATAGGGCCGGAATTTGTAATGGGGGTCACTGATGAAGAGTAAGAAAGATGTACCAAAGGTCGAAAAGTCCTAAATGGTAGTGAGTTTAGTATGATTTGGATTTGAAGAGCTGGAATCCTGAAATTTGGAATTAAGATTACTGTTGGAATATAGAATTGAGATATGGAGGTAGCTTTGGAAAATCGTACTAATGTGTACGAAGTACTACTAAATGGTACGAAATTCGCTATAATTTGTATTTGCGTGAACAGATTATTGTTGGAGTGTAGGATTGAGGTAGTTTTGGAAATTCGTACTTATGGAAAAGTGCTAAATGGAACTACATTGGCTATAATTTGGGTTTAGGTGAACGGATAGAGCTGAGATATGAAAGTACATTTTGGAAAATCGTGTACGAAAAGTGCTAAATGGTACAAAATTTGGTAACTTTTGGTATTTGCTATATGGTATAGAATTTTGTACAATTTGTGATTTTGTAAAGGGTAGAACTGGAATTTTGAAATTCGGTATTAGATTAGCAATTGGTGTTTAGAGCGGAGGTAGGGAGGAGGTTTTGAAAATTCGTACTTATTTATACAAAAACTACTAAATAGTACTCAAATGGGTTTCAGGGGAACTGGTAAAACTGGAAAACTGAATTGGGGTTAGGATATATGTTGAATATAAGGAAGTAATTTTTGAAACGTTTACCTATGTGTAGGAAAAGTTTGGTAACATGTTGATACCAAAACCATTTTAAATAGTTAAGGAACAAAGCTGGGATTATATAATTTAAAAATATGCTATTTGTACAAAAAATACGAAATGGAAAAATATTTGTTACGAAGATCGCTCTAAAGTTTGAGACAAAGTTCTGAGTTTGAAAAATTGTACTGAATATTGTCCCATTGATTTGATGTTAACGCCAAGGAGTTTCTAAATAATGTACTGAAATTAAGTAGTCAAACGTGAAGTATCTTTTCAAAAAATGTTTTTTGTCTGACCGCTTTGGTATGTAAATTTGAAAACGTGGTTCAATGCGACATTTTTGTTAACTAGAAGGTATTTACCCCCTGATATTAAAAAATCCTAAATTGAAATGCCTTCAAAAAATTTGCCGTTATATACGGTTGGCATACCGGTGCACATTAAGTACAATTTTTTGTAAAGAAGTTTTCTAACCTTTCATGCCACAAATTCCGAATTTCGGTTGGAAAATGTGCAGAAGATCTTCAAAATACTCTAAACCTTCACAATATCTCTTCTAATAAACGTGGATTGAAGTGGAGATTTTTTAAATTAAGCTTCTATATCCTCTGAGTATTCAAGGTCCAAATTTAAAGAAAATTGGACAATATACATTTGATCTTCTTTAAAAATACACTAAGTCGAGAGGTACCGTTATATGGGGATATACGAAAACGTGGCCGAAAATTTAACGGACCTATTCGGGTTCTGGGCGAAACCGCTAAAGCTAGAACCTTGAATTGTGAATGTGCGTGATTGTTGTTGTGAAGGGGTGAGATAAAGTTTAGTGTTTGGAAATTCGTACTGGAAGAGAATGCTGTGTTAGTGAAGGGGTAAAACCAGGAGTCAAATCTGAAATTTGCAATATGATACGTAGTTTTGGAAATTCGAAATAAAAAATATGGTAGCTGTGTAGGGATGCGATACGGCAATTTTTTTTTTTAAATCCTGACTACAATCGAAAAAATATTGGTAATAAAAATAGGTCTTAGTACAACAGAATCTCCAGTATTCACCATTCCCGTATTAAATATTGTTTATATATATTTCGTTTCCTTTCCGCATACGAAGTAGCGGGCATTTGCTAGTATACCATAAAATATGACTACAATGGGCCAACAAAGCTCGAAAATGTGGCTAAAAAACTAAATTGCGTGGAAGCTAGGACCTCTGAAATGAATAAAAATGCTGGTTAAACTGTATAAATTACTGATATATGCCCAAAGTAAAAATAGAAGAATACAAAATGAATATCACACTTCTAATTCATCATTTTTTAACATCTCCACTACATCCACTTTTTATGGATTCCCACATTTTTAATCCAGATTTTAGGTGTTTTTTGTATTTTTGATCTAAGTGCGACGCCCATTCGGGTATTTCAAAAAAACCAATACCAACATTGACTATGTAGCCCAGACAGCATCACTGTAATCTTCTGACAAAGGCCAAAATTTTGTGCAATATTTTGTTTTATAAAAAACATTTTTTTTTTTGGTATTGTATTTATAATATCCTTTTAATTGTGCTGTGACTCCTAGGTATTTTAGTTTTTTGGCGGTCCTGATCATTTAATAATAGATCGTGAAAATCCATCCATTAGAACGGCAAAAATATAAAAATGTGCGAAAATGTTTTTGAAAATATCGCGGATTAAATCGCGTTCTTTGTGGATCGTTTCCACTTCAATGAAGAAACTGACACATCACGTTTTTGTGGAAACAGAAGTTTAAACACTTTCCCAAAAATAGATGGTGAATGTACATCCACGGGTCTTGATGGATTTTAATGAAATAGGTTTAGATCAATGCCGTTCTTTGGTATTGTTAAACTTACGAAGTTTTTCGGCAATTCACACACACACTACCCGAACGCAACGAAGGAGCATGGCTGCCAGATTTGACGATTTATCGTCATTTTGACGATTTTTTGGTCAAAAATTGATAAATGACGATTTTTGCCCAAAAAATTAAGATTTTTGGTTATTTGCTAATTAAGTCATAATTAATTTTCTAAAACACGATTTTCTAAAAACTGCTCAAATATTCTTAGTTGATTTTAATAATTAATTCTTAGACAATAATTAAATATATTTATGTGTATATACAAAGGAATTGTTAACAAAAAACAAAACAGGATTCAAGTGGAACATGCAAAATATACAAATAAAATTTTTGATTTTTTGGAAAATTTATGCAGGACAAGTAAAAAAGTATCAGTCGGCTTTGCCAACAGATATATACCCTCAGCCTGTGTATATTGAAAAAAGTTTTTCCCAAAAAACCTATGTATTTGGGGGGTTTTAAAAATGTTGGGCGACAAAAATGTTGATTTGGATTAATGATCAAAAGTTTTGCGGAGGAGATACCTTTTAATGGATCGACATTGACCATTATGGAAGTGGATCTCCAGCCACTACAGGGTTTTTACAGCCTTCGGGCTGTTTGCTCAAGAAGTATGGACTTGCCCTTGAAAAAAAAAACTTTTACCATCGTAATTGAACGAATGCAAGTTGCTTCAACAAAAATCAAAGTGATTCGATATCAGGTCTTAAAGTGAACTTATCCGAAATTTTGTGTGGGAGGTACCGGATGGAGTGGACAAATAAAGTCCATATTAGAGTTGTACTTTTTAGCTCTTTTAGCTGATCGCACTTTTTAGTTCAGCTCTTTTCAACGAACTAGGTCGTTCTTTTAGTTCAGTAGTTCAATCGTTCGTCGAAAAGCTCTGTCAGCCAGCTGTCTTTTCGTTCTATCGTTCACCGGCTCTGACTCGTTCGCTTGCAAGTTCGTTCATTTGTATACAAACACACATACATATGTATGTATACCGATAAAGAACAAACAACAGAAGAATATTTTAAAGAACCTAGCAACGAAAATAGGTTTGGTGTTATCAAAAAGCAAGTTTGGAGTTTTTTAAACTTTAAATTTTTAATTAAGTTAAAAATAAATGAAAATATTAAAATTATAAAATTACGATGAATAAAGATATGTGTGGGTATCTGTGTAAAAATAAAAATGTAAACAAAACTATTACATTTACAAAGGCAACAGTTAACTCTGACGACGGCGTCACATTATGATACGTGAATGACGTGCTGAATCGTTCGTTCTTGAATCGAAGCGTTTGTTTTGATCGTTCTTTTATCTTTCGGTCAATGCTCAGTGAGCTACTGAACTACACGCAGAGAAAAAAATATGTTTGATCCAACAATATTCCAAGAGCAAAATACATATTGTTAACATATTGTTGGATTCCTTATGTAGTACTGTCAATCCAACAATCGTTATTGTCACACTGGACTATATTATGTGTTCTAAATATAAATATGTATTGTCACTTTGACACGATAGTTACGATAGTTTTGGTTAGAGGTAACAATTTGTGTTGTTGCAATTCACAATAGTTTTGGTCTAAATGGACAATAAATATTGTTAGAACTTACAATTATTTTGGTCAGAATTAACAATATTTATTGTTGCAGTTCACAATAGTTTTGGTCAAAATAGACAATAAATATTGTTAGAACTTACAATAGTTTTGGTCAGAAGTATCAATATTTATTGTTGTAATTCACAATAGTTTTTGTCAAAATGGACAATAAATATTGTTAGAACTTACAATAGTTTCGGTCAGAAGTAACAATATTTATTTTTGCAATTCACAATAGTTTTAGTCAAAACGGACAATAAATATTGTTAGAACTTACAATAGTTTCGGTCAGAAGTAACAATTTTTATTTTTGCAATTCACAATAGTTTTGGTCAGAACAATATTTATTGTTGCAATGCGAAATGGTTGGAATAAAAATTGTATACCCACCTTTTTAATGTGTTACATTTAAAAAAAATATAAAAAGTTTCATTGTATTATTTATTTCATATATGATCTTTAAAACATTTAAATAACACTGATTTGAGATAATTTTAATTTCGATTGACGCTAATTTTATTTAGTTTAACAAAGATTCGTCTCTTGATGTGCAAATAAAGCATGTTGGTAAACTTTTTCTTGTGATTTATTCGGTCAGGAAAATTGTGAATCCCAGTCGTTAGTAGAATTTGAAGCTAAATTAAAAAAGAAAAAATGTTAGAAATAACGCTTAATAAAAGTACAAAAAGAAGATACTTACTAATTAATTTTATGCCCAAAACAAAATCGGTTGAAGAAATGTATTGTTGCACAAATTACTGAATATAACTGGTTTTAGAGAGTATTCTTATTAAAAGTTTCCACTTCAGCTGTCGGTGATAATTTTATGTTTTCCCAAATTTAAAAAGTCTGCAGCAAAACAATCCTTAACCCGCTAAATAAAAAAATATTAGTTAAAAACAGACACACACAAAACTACGCAATACAATACAAGTGTCAGCAGTAGTCGTTTCTTTGCTTTTCATTGAGCATGAATTGCAAAAATTATTAGACTGTTGCAACGCGCTCTTTATATTTTAAATTAAAATAGAATCCCGACAATTCGTTCACAAAAACACAAATTTAAGAGAAAAAAAAACTATTTCTATTGTGTCAAAGATGTATGAATTATCGGAATTCTTCTTTAATATCTCTTGCAACGCAAATTCTGCTTCAACCGCCACTTTTATATTTACCGCTTCACAAAACCACATGAGAAAACCAAAAACAAAAAAACTACATGGCATTTTAAAAGTAGATAATGCCATAAAAAAGAAAACACCGACAGTTTTAAAATAATAAAGAATTCAATAGATTTAATAATGTATGACACTTTTATTATTAGCTTTTTTTAATTTTTGTCTTGGAATGTTGTTTTTCTAAGTTTATAGTCACTAATGTTTTACTTTTTTGATCCACTTCCTTTGACTGCCAAACAAAAACTGATTAGGGACATAGAATGCACAAACACAAATAACTTCACCGGCTGCCACACATAAAGTAAAGAGAGCAAAACAAGAATGCAGCTACTAGAATCCAGAGAAAATACTCAACAAGTTAACGGGAGAGAGTATAGTCAAAAATATGTATTTTTGAACTAATAATAGAAATTTTCAATCCAAAATTGTGTATCTACTGAAAAAACAAAATAACAATACGTATTTAAAACTACAACAAAAGCGAATTTTTTAAATGACAATATTTTTTGTAAAAATTCTAGATTATGATAGTTCCTACCAATTGGTATTGTTAATAATTTTGACAATAGTGCGGAATTTCGAAAGTTGTTTTTGTTTTTTATGTTTGGAGCAAAATATTGTATTTTTGGATTTGCAATACAATGCTTGAACAAAACAAATACAATTTTGGAACAAAAATTGATATTTTTATTCCAACAAAAGCGAAAAATATTTTTTCTCTGCGTGTATAATGAACTATGTCGACTGATCTAGTTCGCTCTTTTCAATGAATCGTTCAATTGAACTAGTTCTTCGTGAACTATACAACTCTACTATATAGTCCATCTTCGAATTCGACTTTCCTACGGTGCAACATTTTAGTGTTCTATCTCAATTATTGCGGACGATAGAGTGAATATACCCTCCATACTATGATGAATGGTATAAAAATACTTTTGGCAGAACTGAAGTTTAGGAACTCTTGACGGATCGGCATGACTTTTTGCAGGTTTGCATCTTTTCATTATGTCACACGCTGAGGGAATATCGCTATCTTACTATTTTTGGTGGAGAAATTTCGGAAACACTGAGAACTTCAAATGTCAAATTACAGCTAGTTCGGTCAAAAAATTTAGCTAAAAAAATCCCCAAAAAATACCTCAAACCAGGAGGTACCGACATATGGGTGCTATACCAAAACGTGGACCTATCTTGACAATTGTTAGTGGAGAAGTTTTTTGTCATTGAGAAACTCAAATACTTTAATGCCTCAAAATAATTCAAGTTGGGAGGTAGCTTTATATTGGGCTTATACCAAAAACGTGGTGCATTTTTGGTGCAGAAGTTTTTGACCTCTTGAAACTTCAAGTGCCAAATTAGAGTAAATTTGGACGGAAAATGTAGTTAAAATCCTCGAAATACCTTAAATCGGGTCGTACCGTTATAGTGGAGCTATACCAAAACGTGAACCTATATAGTCTATCTTCGAACTTGACCTGTGTAAATTGAAGCATCTGTTTTCCAAAAAACTTAAAAATTTTGGGCGCATAAACCTAAAAAACATGAGGTTGGATTAAAGCTCCAAAGTTTTGCAATGGAGGTAACTACAAAAATGGACATAGTCCATTTTCGAAGTTGGTCTTATTTTGGGAGTCATTCCTCTTGATAGATATTGCGCTCACCTGTCATTTCAGTTGGCCGCCATATATTTTAGAGCTTTTGGGCCATTATATCAGGAAACATGTACTTGCCTACGAAAAACATGATGTCGCTGTAAACAGAACCACTAGGTAGAGCCTCAACCGCACAAAAAATGTTGAACATTTGTGTATTGAGCGTACCATTTTAACGAAGATTTTCGAACTTATGGTGTAAACCTATAAGCACCACCTTCGAATTTCATCTAATATTCGAAGAAATATTACGATATACCAAGTTTGAACCAATGCAGTATTCGGTTCCAGAGTTGTCGTGCGCACCAGCCCCTACACACGCTAGTCGTAGGGCTTTTTTGCAGCTTTCGGGTCATTTTCTCATGAAGTATGCACTTGCTGCTCAAAAAACTTGCAGCGTCGTACTAGGGGATTTGAGCACAACATGTTGTAAGAAAAAATTCAAAACGATTCGAAAGGAGGTCCTAACCTGCACTTTTCTGAAATGTTGTGTGGAAGGTACCCGAAGGAGTTAACCTATATAGTCCATATTCAAACCGGATCTATGTTTCGTAGAAATTTTACGATGTGCAAAGTATGGTTCAAATCGGTTACTGCTTTCGAGAGTTATCGTTCGCACTGTTTTAGTGAAAAGTTGTGAACTTTTGTGGGGGAGTTACTCGAAGAAGTGGACCAATATAACCCATTTTAGAACTTGTTTTCATTTCTGCGCAAAATATTACGACTGCCAATTTTGGACCGAGTCGGCTTATCCATTCAAGAGTTATCTTGCGCACCATCCACTACACATGGCATCATAGTGGGTTTTTACAGCTATCTTCGCGATAGCGATATTCCCTCAGCGTGTGACATAATGAAAAGATGCAAACCTGCA
The DNA here is from genome assembly GCF_047663935.1 of Musca autumnalis. Taxonomy (NCBI): domain Eukaryota; kingdom Metazoa; phylum Arthropoda; class Insecta; order Diptera; family Muscidae; genus Musca; species Musca autumnalis. Next base: position 152,880,669 of record NW_027411866.1, on the reverse strand, counting down.
AAAAGTCATGCCGATCCGTCAAGAGTTCCTAAACTTCAGTTCTGCCAAAAGTATTTTTATACCCTTCATCATAGTATGGAGGGTATATTCACTCTATCGTCCGCAATAATTGAGATAGAACACTAAAATTTTGCACCGTAGGAAAGTCGAATTCGAAGATGGACTATATAGTAGAGTTGTATAGTTCACGAACGAACTAGTCGACTGATACTTGTATTTTTGAAAAAATATCTGTGGCTTTTATCATGCTAACATCTAAAGACTATTCTATAATAAATCTTTTCAAAATATAATCATTCAATTTTGAACTTTTATTTTAGCAATAATTACTGCACTCAGTGATGCCCACGAAGAACTTGGGCCAACAATTTTTGGGTACACTGGACCATTTGCACACTTTATAACCGCTGAACCCGACATCATTAAGGATATTTTGACTTCGAAATTATGTCTTAATAAAAGTGCCAAATTATATAATGGGATTAAAACTGCCGTTGGCAACGGACCATTAACGATGGAAGGTAAGGGTAGAGGGCTTAGCAAATTGAAGAATTGAAATAAAATTCAAAACTACATGCATTAATTTAGGAATGGACTATTTACAACATAGAAAGCTCATGAGTGAAGCTTTTAAGTATTCCACTCTAATTGAATTTATACCGGTATTTAATAGAAGAGCAAATGAACTTTTTGAGGATATAGATAAATACGGATATATGGAAAATTCTCATGATATTCTGAGGCATTGTCGAGAATTTACAGTTAAAATTGCATGCGGTAAGTGTAAGGATACATGTTAGAAAACAAAAAAAAATATATTTTTTCCTGAGTTTTTTTTTTGCAGAAACAATGCTGGGCCGTGTTCTCAATACAAAGGACATCGATATAACTACTCGAAAATACTACACAGACCTTGTATCACGGTTAGAAGAAAAATTTTTCTTGAATATATTGGCAAAGAAATGCTAACTAAACAATTTTATATATTTTCCCATAGTGATATCAAATATGTTTCTGATATATCATTTACATTTATTTATTTTAATCAACTATTGCTGAAACTTGCAAATTTGACCGTATTCAAGGATTGCCGCAAAGCTATCCACGCCCTCATAAGAACAATTGACAAGGTAAGAAATCAATTTTACACAATACTGGGCAGAACAATGGAATTCGATTGGATAATTTCATTTTTTTTTTTTATTAAATATTTCTTTTGTTGACTTCAGTACATAGTTATGAAATCGATGATGACAAAAATTGAGGTTTTGGATGGTGAAATCAACTGTTTTTATACCCTCAGCATTTGTTTCATTGAAATAATTGTTTTAGCTCCCAAGTATGTTTGGACGATATCCGTTTCAGACAATTTGGATTCCGTGCGTCTGTCTGGCTGGAGCGCACGATAACCCTCAAACGGATCAACCGATTGAGTTAAAAATTTGGCCTTCGTAATATCTTGTCTAAACTTAGTTTAAATCCGAAGACGGATGATATGGCCACAAGAGTTCAAAAATTTTCGGGAAAAATGATGCGCACAATAAATCTCGAAGGCAGTCATCGAGGTGTTCCATACTTTGCACATCACAATGTTTCCACCAGACAGGTTCGAATATGGACTATATCGATCCACTCCTTCGGGTACCCCCACAAAAATTTTCGGAAAAGTGCAGTTTAAGACTTCTTCTCGAATAGTTTTGATTTTTGTTGTAGCAACTTGTATTCGTCTCCCCCTTATTACGACGGTACAAATTTTTTTCAGAGGCAAGTCCATACATCCTGAGAAAATTGCCCGAAAGCTGTAAAAACCCGCTATGATGCCATGTGTAGTGGATGGTGCGCAAGATAACTCTTGAATGGATAAGCCGACTCGGTCCAAAATTGGCAGTCGTAATATTTTGCGCAGAAATGAAAACAAGTTCTAAAATGGGTTATATTGGTCCACTTCTTCGAGTAACTCCCCCACAAAAGTTCACAACTTTTCACTAAAACAGTGCGAACGATAACTCTCGAAAGCAGTAACCCTCCGATACGCAATTGTTTTATTTTCCATGTCCCTGTAGTTAGAGCATTGAGAAAGATTGCCTTTTTTGGTACATTCATTACCAGACCTTTCTTTAAGTCGGATGCCAACTCCCCAGTATTCCAAAAGTTGTTGATGACTGGATGTAAGATTAATGCGCTTGCATAAGGGTCCGCTTTCAGCATTTCTGGTGCAATTTCGTCAATGCCTGCTGCTTTGTTAGTTTTTAAGGATGATATGGCATGACATATTTCATCTATGGAAGGAGGTGCTGTGCATATGTCGTCTCTAGTTTCGTGATGTTCGCAGTTGCAGATATTTGAATTCTGAACTGGGTTGTTTATGGACAGTATGTTGGCTCGTATGGGAAGTACCATCTGGGCCAATTAGAGGCTTGCCCTTTGAAAAAGTAGTCTTTTTTCCATTGAGTTTCCTTATCATTTGGTACATTTCTTTTGTTTTCTTAGATGTTGCTGCAATCTCGGCTTGTTCTGCAATGTTTGTTGCCCAATGGCGTTTGTCGTTTCTGGCGCTTTTTTTTAACTCCCTTATCCAGTTCATTGTATTTTCTGTTTAAGGTAAACTTCGTTGATCTTGTTCTAGCTGTGTTTAGCTGCTGTTCTAGCTGTGTTTATTTTTTTCCACTGTTGGATAAGCATCCACGTATCGTCTGATATCCAACATTTTCTGAGATCTCTCCTGAAAGTTAAATGTTCGGCTGCTGTTTCTAAAATTGTGGTCTTTGCTTTTTTCCAGTATTTATCAACGTTATTACTTGCTATGCGTTGAAGTTTGGCATATTTTGCAGCGAGATCCCTCGAGTATCTGTTGCGCACGGTTTCTTCTTGTAGTTTGGCAACTTTGGTTATTGCCGCTTCTTTAAACCTTAGTGTACCCATCAGTAAATGGTGGTCGCTACCTACATCTGCTCCCCTTTTCACATACATCTAGCAGTGATCGTCTCCATGTCTCACGGATGGCAATATGGTCTATCCGGTTTTCCGTTATACAATCCCGAGATATCCATGTGACTTTATGAATTCTCTTGTGAGGGAATAATGTACCACCTATTACAAGCGCGTTGCTGGCACAGGTTTCTGCCAAAAGTGTACCATTATCGTTCATGGTTCCTAAGCCGTGTTTGCCCATTACATATCAAAATTTTTATTGTCCAATCCTACCTGAGCGTTGAAATCGCCCACTATGATCATTATATCTCCTCTGCGAATTGAATCTAAAACATTTGTGAGTTGGCTATAGAAAGCACTCTTGTCGAAATCTTCAACGTTCTCAGTAGGTACAACGTAAGATATCTAACACGCGTGCGGAATCTTGCTGATATTATGCGATCCGTATGAGCTTTCCAATCCTCTTGTTGTATCTTATTATGGTTTCAGTAATCATGTGTTTTAAGGTGATCAGGCGATTACCCTGACGCACCCGATTCTGGGTTGGGGCTGCCAACTAAGCTTCCAGACAAGCAGTAATAAAAAAGCCGCTCCTAACATGGAGTACAGATGCTTGTTATAATTCTGGCATTTAATCGCTGTTTATGTGGATGCCACTACGCCGACTAAATTAAGGTCGAAAAAACAGTAAAATGGCCATAATTTCCACTGAGTACATTTATATTTATGAGCATTCGATTTCAATGATCACCATTAAAAAATACATCATTATATGCCGTTTCATTGCGATCCATCAAGAACCATGGATGTAGCATCTGACTCACTTTTTAGAAAAAATACCTTTGGATTTCCGATAAGTTTTAATATTTGTTTTTGAATATCTATTTTTAAATTTACTTAAGGAAAAATCAAACATCCCAAACGCGTTTTAATACGCCATATTTAAGAAAAACATTTTTGCAAATTTGAGGAATAACATGTCGGCCGAAATATTCACTTTTTCGACTTATTTTTTAAAGACTGCAAACAATAATTTTTGGTTAATGAATGCATTTATTTTAATTCTAATTTTATTACTATTTCTCAAAAAGATTGCCAATAACTTTTCCTAATTTCTTTTGATATTCTGTGTAAAAAATGCCAATATTTATTTACAAATATTATTTTTCTTCTGTAAACCGACAACAAACAGCTATTTTCATATTTCGAACAAGAAGACAAGAAGAAATCTTTCATTTTGTTTGTTTACGATAGGTAATGTAGCTGCGACCAAATTTATGTTCATTACTCGACAATTTTACTCGATAACAAATGCTGTCATATCAACTTTGAGTACTCGGTTCGAAACAACTCGATATCAAATTGCATAATTAGGCCCAGGCGATTTTAACCGCTAAGTTCAACATAATGAACTAGAAACTGCTATGGAATACAATCCTGTGTCCAACTTTTTAATGGGACTTTTAACATTAGGTATGTACGATAACTTTCCCAGCAAGTTCCAGCAATTTGTCTCAGTGGATTTTATTCTCTCAAGCAAGAAAAATTGCGGAAAGTTATCGAACAACTTTTTGTAAGAACTTGCAAGGAGGTCAGCTGTTTCCGAAAATGTATGAAAATTATTTTTTTGTTTCATTTGATATTTTAAACCAAATGGAACAAAAACATAAATTTTAATATTGCATTTTAATTATTAAAGGGGTGACTTCCACTTGTAAATTTCAGAAAATTCATTTATTGAACTAGTTTAAAGTATAGGCAGCAAGTGGTAATACTTTGAAGTCGATCGGAACAATATTGACTGAAATATGAGTAATGGAAGGGAAAAATTCATTTTGATTTGTATGTTTTTCTCGAAATGACAGTTTGAAAACGGTGCCAACTCTAGCTCAAAAACTATTAAACCGACTGTCATATAATTTTGTGGGATTATCAAGGACATCAAAAAATAGTACCATATCGACCAATTTTATTTTTAAATTTTTTTCGCCCATTTTATAACCAAAAAGAGTAAATTTTTTAAGCCGAAAATTTAATGGCCTGTTTCACTAAGACGATTCGAAAACAAATTCGTTCGACTTACTACCAAACTTCTGTTTTTTGAAAAATATTTGATTCATTGTGCTTTCAATCAAATAATTTTTCTTCTACAACAATAGGAGTTTGGAAGCAATTCGAACGAATTTGAATTCGAATCGTCTTAGAGAAACTGGCCATAAAATTTGAATTATTGGGGCCACCGTGTCATAGATCCTTGAATTTATACATTCGCTTCTGATAATATAACTTATTTTAAAGATGATCTCGGAAAAATGTAAACATTTGTTGAATTCGTAGAACAATACTTTTATTTATTTATTTCGTCTATAGAATCTTAATTCTTTCCAGACAATGCTAATTATTAAATATACATATATACAAATCGTATATTACTTAAATATCTCTAATGAAAATTACATGACAAGAAAATCATTTAGATAGAATTTCAAACGGCCGAACTTTAACATCAGACGGCCATAAGCACGGTTTAAACATTTCCGCATACCAGCTTGCCGAAACTCCATGTTTGAACGATATCCTTTTCATATCATTAACATTCCTTTTAATAAGCATATAACATTCCAATTCATGATTGGGTACTCCAGCATGCTTCACCACATAGTTAACAATTTGTTCCGTTGTTACACTCGGCTTAAATGAGGATAAATGAATCCATTTTTTGCTTCTAATTCCGAATTTGCATTTTCACCAAACACGACATTTTTTCTAACTTTTCTCGGCTTAGCATTAACCCAGTGTAAATTATTTGCTGGGTTAAGATCAGCATTTTCACTCACCGAGTACTGTTTAGAGAGAGAACTGTTATTAGCATTATTTGCAACACAAGCAGCATATGAACTGTTTCCCAATTCAGTTTTTTTTTATTATACCCTCCACCATAGTATGGAGGGTATATTAAGTTTGTTTTTCCGTTTGTAACGCATTGAAATACTCATTTGCGACCCTATAAAGTATATATATTCTTGATCAGGGTAAAATTCTGAGTCGATTGGTGCACGTCCGTCCGTCCGTCCGTCTGTGGTAATCACTCTAGCATCCACAAAAATGGAGATAGAACGCTGAAATTTTGGGAAAATACGTCTTTTGTTTGCAGGCAGGTCAAGTTCGATGATGGGCTATATCGGTCCACGTTTTGGTATAGCCCCCATATAACGGTACCCCCCGATTTACGGTATTTTGCTGTTTTTAGCTACATTTACAGACTGATTTAGCTATAATTTGATATTTAGGGTTCTTAAGTATCAATAAACTTATATAACAAAAGTTGTGGACATAGGTCCACGTTTTGGTATAGCCCCCATATAACGGTACCCCCCGATTTACGGTATTTTGCCGTTTTTATCTACATTTTCAGACCGATTTAGCTATAATTTGACATTTAGGGTTCTTATGTGTCAATAAATTTATATAACAAAAGTTGTGGACATCGGTCCACGTTTTGGTATAGCCCCCATATAACGGTACCCCCCGATTTACGGTATTTTGCTGTTTTAAGCTACATTTTCTGACCGATTTAGCTATAATTTGGCGTTTAGGGTTCTTAAATGTCAATAAACTTATATACCAAAAGTTGTGGACATAGGTCCACGTTCTGGTATAGCCCCCATATAACGGTACCCCCGAATTACGGTATTTTGCCGTTTTTAGCTACATTTTCAGACCGATTTAGCTATAATTTGACATTTAGGGTTCTTAAGTGTCAATAAATTTACATAACAAAAGTTGTGGACATCTGTCCACGTTTTGGTATAGCCCCCATATAACGGTACCCCCCGATTTACGGTATTTTGCTGTTTTTAGCTACATTTTCAGACCGATTTTGCTATAATTTGACATTTAGGGTTCTTAAGTGTCAATTAATGTATATAACAAAAGTTGTGGACATAGGTCCACGTTTTGGTGTAGCCCCCATATAACGGTACCCCCGATTTACGGTATTTTGCCGTTTGTATGTACATTTTCAGACCGATTTAGCTATAATTTGACATTTAGGGTTCTTAAGTGTCAATAAACTTATATAACAAAAGTTGTGGACATAGGTCCACGTTTTGGTGTAGCCCCCATATAACGGTACCACCGATTTATGGCATTTTGACGTTTTTAGTTACATCTTCAGACCGATTTAGCTATAAATTGACATTTAGGGTTCTTAAATGTTAATAAACTTAAATAACTAGTAGACATAGGTCCATGTTTTGGAATAGCCCCCATATAACGTTACAGCACGATTTTAGGTATTTTGACGTTTAAATTCACATTTGTAGACCGAATTAGCTATAATTTCATATTTAGGGTTCTTAGTGACCAAAGAAGTGACCATGTTTTGGTATAGCCCCATACAACGGTACCTCCCGATTTTCGGTATTTTGAGAATTTTACCTACAAGTTTTACCGAAATATCTGTAATTTGAACATTTGACAGTTGAAATTCTTAGTGGTCACCACACTTCTCCACCAAAAATTGTCAAGAAAGGTCGATGTATTGATAAAGCCCCCATATAACGGTACCTCCCGATTTTCAGTAATTTGATGATTTTAGCTACAATACTAAACCGAACTAGCAGTAATTTGACATTTAAAGTTCTTAGTGGTCACAACACCTCTCCATCAAAAATTGTCAACATAACTCCATGTTCGGATATAGCTCCCATATAACGGTACCTCCCAATTTTCAATAATTTGGCAATTTTAGCTACATTTTTTAACCGAACTAACTGTAATTTGACATTTGAAGGTTGTAGTGGTCACCACACGTCTGCATCAACAATTTTCAACATAGCCCCAATATAACGATACTTCCCGATTTTCGGTACTTTGAGGATTTTGCTTAAAATGTTTAACCGAACGTAAGTCCATGTTTTGGTATAGCCCCAAAACAAACCTCCCGATTTTCCGTACCTTAGCTTTATTTTTTGGACGAAATTTTGTAATTTGAAATTTAAAATCCAACAAAAATTGTACATTTAAGTTCATATTTTCGTATAGCCCACATACCCCCGAACTAGCTGTTAATGTCATTTGAAGTTCCCACGTTATGTACAGATTTTCGGTATTTTGAGGATTCTAGCTACAATTTTTAACCGAATTAGGAGTTATTTGACATTAAGGGCTCCCATCAAAAACTGTCAACATAGGTCCATGTTTTATAATAACCTCTATATAACGGCACCTCCTAATTTCTAGCCCACCAAAAATTGTCAACATATATAGTTAGATATAGGCACCATAAAAAAGGGCATTTTATGTACATTATCTGACATTTTAACGTACCCACTTAAAATTGGGGACAGGAATGAAAACTAATTATTCCATTTTAGTTCAGAATATTTTATGGTGGAGGGTATGAAAAGTTCGGCCCGGCCGAACTTAACGATTTTTTACTTGTTTTATTTTTTAAACTCGCAGTGAGAGAACCGTCAGCGCCAACAAATGTAGTGTGGTTAACATTAGCAGATGAAGAAGAAGCAATGGCATCATTAACATTACTGGCATTATCCCTCTCCACAATGAGAGCAGCAACGGACATATCTTGTGTACTAAAGTGGGGTTCAGACGATCAGTTTTGACTGACAGCTTTTGGTCAAATATCGATTGCTTCAGTTTTGTTGTGCTGTTCGTAGCGGCCAAACAGTCATTCAAGTTGGATGACAAACCAACAGTCAAGTTGAAAAATTACTGTGTTCACATAGCTATAAAATCATATAAATAACAACTTTTATTAATAAATATGGATGGCAAAAAGATTGGATGTGCATTTTTGATCATTTCGCTTTTAGAGGAAGAAAATAAAGTGACAAGAAGAAGGAAATGGGTAAAAAAATGGATAGCCTCCCGAAAACAATATTCACATGTGAATATTTTAAAAGAAATTCGAGATTCTGAGCCAAACGCTGTCCACTCCAGCTCCACAAGATTCAGATTGCTTTATTTTTTCAATTCCCTTCTGTACGATGAGCGGATTACGTTTATTTTCTTCTTGACGTCGTCAATAGAACAATCCTTCTCGTATTTCTTCATAACATTTAGTAGTTCTCCTTATGCTTTTGTTTTAACCCAGATATGCCCAGCGTCCTATATATAGGACACACAAAATTCTTGGTAATTTGATATGTTATGTTTATCAAAGTACCGTTTATTTTGGTGATATACTCAGTACACATCTGAAGCTCTTGGGATATTATGCGATTCCATTATTTTGAGCTACTATTTTTGAGTTTTGAGGCCTAGTTCATCGAAGTTGCCACCTATCGCTTAGTTTTTACAATGATTTGCGTTATGACCGATTAATTATTGGGTAGTTTTATAACGAAAACATACAAGATGTGGAGCCTACTACGAAAAAACGTTAACTAGATGCCGAAAAGGTGTCTTTGGACTATATGTCAAATGTTTTGTGTCCCATAACTCCCAGTTATAAGATAAAACCCTGTGACCAAAAGTGGCCTCAAAAACCACTTTTTTCAAAAAATTTTTAAAAAACATATAAACATACTGTTTTTATTTCACATTTGCTTCTAAAATAATATAAAAATACTTTTAAAATGATCACGATCAAGCAATGGGCATATCTGGGTTAATGTCGCGCATCATATATTCTGGACTGGTTATGTCCCAGAGACATCTTTGCATTTCGTAGCAACATAAAAATTCCTTTAAAAATTCATTTTCGTTGTCCATGTTTGTCGTTTTGTTTGCAATTTTTTGCTTGGCCGATATTAAAATGAAGGAAAAGATTTTTGTCTGCTATTTTATATTTTATTTGCAATAATAATCAATCAAATTAATAAAAACACACGACTTTTTTAACTTTTATTTGATATTTACTCTGCTAATTTATTCCTTGACTGACGTTGTTTCGTTCACACGGTCAAACAAACAAACAACCAACAGCTGACTGTCCAACATCCACAAAAAATTTTGTGGTTGCCTGATGACTGACAAAAATGAACGACCACACTGGCAAGCAACCGATTATTTGAGCAAAGCTGTCAGTCAAAACTGATCGTCTGAACCCCACTTAACACTAGAAACAGCATCAGCAACAACAACGTGACTATTAGAGTTATCGGCAATAGTGTTGGCAGTAGGCAAATTTATGTGAGACGAATCACTTGTAACAGGTGAATGACCCTCATGACGAGAAGAAACATTGGCCTTGGGCAACGTATTATTTTTTCTGCCAGTAAACGACAGAAACTGCATTTTAAGCTCTCTCACTTCATTTGACAAAATAGAGATTGAGGCAATCAATTCTCTCGATACTGCTGAGCAATCATCACAATTATAAACAATATTCGAAGATGATTTCAATAATTTAAAATCATAGTCATTATTAACACCCGCGCAAAGCCTGTGGAATTTACAGCAACAAATTTTACATCTAATAAAAACATTGCTGTCCATCACTTTAAAGCACCTGCCACAAATTGACTTTTTCTTTTCCGACATTATCAAATGCGTCTTGTTCACTGAGAGGCAAAAACTGAACTGAACTTTGAGTAATAATTTCAAAATGAAGTTGTGCTAGAAATTGTTCAAAATATTACCTTACTGATTGAGCTTTATCACTCTGCCTTTCTCTTATTTCAGACCCTAAAAGACTTCTCGCGTGGAGAATTTGATTCAAATTACACAACTAGCATTTATGCAGCCGTCAATTGTCTAGATAATGCCATTAAAAGCAACATTATTCCTCACGAACTTGGTATAACGAGCATGATCCAAATATTTTTTGGGGTAAGCTATGTGTAAGAAATTAACTAAAGAATTTTTTAATAAAACTCTTTTAATTTTTAGGCTTTTGAAACAACTTCATCTACAATATATTTTACCATTCTCATGCTGGCTATGCATCCTGAATTTCAATCAAAAGCCTATGACGAAATCTGTAAAATATTTCCCGATAACGACGATGGAGAGGTTGAAGTGACCTATGAAGATATTGCGAAACTTGAATATTTGGATATGTGTATAAAGGAAACAATGAGATTGTTGCCTACTATTCCACAGACTGGACGTTGCATATCTGGTGGAAATCTAACACTAAATAATGGTCTGGTTTTACCTGAAGGTCTTGATCTTATTATAAATATTTATAATTTACATCGTAATAAGAAGATATGGGGTCCAAACGCTGAAATGTTTATTCCGGAAAATTTTCTGCGTTCGAATGTAGAGAAACGTCATCCTTATGCCTATATTCCGTTTGGGAAAGGAATACGATATTGTTTGGGTGAGTAGAGACAATTTTTGAAGATATGTAACGTAGATAAATGCTATGTTGGTGATGCCTTACAATCGAACCCCGGCATTAAAGGTGTAAGGCGTACTTACTTGCAATTGCAGATTTTTGTATATTGCTGCCGGCAGGACCGACTGATACTTATTTACTTTTTCAAATATTTTTGAATTGTTTATACCTGATATTTTAATGAATATGTACTAACGTGAAGGAGTGCATTTTATATTTTCTGTGGATTCTTCGAGCTAAATTCGTTCAATGTTTAAAGCCAGTTTCTCCCTTCCTCTCTTTCTCTTTCAGGTATGCGTTATGGCGAGGTTAGCCTTAGAGTGGCAATTGCAAAACTAATCAAAAGGTACAAATTTTCAACGACAGCCAAAATAGAGGATTTGGTGTTTGAAAATCATCTAGCATTGTTTTTATCTAAAAATCCCCCGCTAAGTATTGAGAAGAGAACATGATGGAATTTTTTTTAATATAAAATATTTAATATGTAAATCAAGTAATTAAATAAAATAGAAAAAAAAAAAACAGATTATTTGCTATCATATGTCATCGTCTGTCTTGCAAGATAATGTCGTAAGACCTCTTTTTATGAAAACCGCATTTTTGTTGTAGAATGAAAGTAAAAGTGAAAACACATCATATCAGATAAGGAAAATAGTACTATATAGCGTTTGCCCTTGCACAAATGATGCGTCGCACAGTGTGTCCAAAATGGGTTTTTTGTGTCAAAAATCTATATTTTCTAAACGGATAATGATAGAGCAATGACATTTGGAGGAGACGTTTATCATACATAGATATTTTATTCCATGTAGCTACAAGCTATGCGGTCAACTTCTTCTATAGAATTTTATTGAATAAAAAAAAGTTTTTCGACATTTTAAAGTTTATGTAATATAGATACATTTAGATAAGAAATGATAATTTCTTAGAGTTATTTAAAATACGTTTTGGAGATACCTTGTAATGGCGCTTGCATTGCATATGGATTTTTCTTGCAATAGTTTTTTTTATTAATTTTTTTTTTTGCATTTAAATTTTAACGGCTCAGTACGGCGACCTCTGTGGACAATATGCGTGAACGTATGCAAATTATCTATCAGCCAATTGACGTTCTACCCTTATTTATTTTTATGCTTTTACCAACATTTTTGGAATAGAAACGTTAGTTGAAATCATTACCAAGGTTTCATCTAGAATTTTTTAGATTTTCTCGTTCATTTGGTTTATTGAAGCTCATACCGTCAACTACAGAAAAAAAAGTTAATACAAGGTTTTTTTTTAACCTGCGTAGCACTTGTGCTGAAGTTAAAAGTATCTTCACTTACAACGATTCCCATATTAATTTTTTGTGCTTTTTCTACTTTGTTCAGTAAGTAAGCCTTTAATTTTGTTTCCCTGCTGCTTGTTTGGTAAGAAAAGGAAAAAAAAAATCTTTTTTTTTATAGCTTTCTTGCATGGAATTTCGTGACAAGGTTATGTCAGGAGATTTTTCCTGTTAAATAAATACATGGTTATGTATTTGGATTGATTTCCCTCACAATATATGCTTTAAAATATCTCAATTGGTAATTATTTTTCCCTTTTCGCACAGGTTTTGTTTTTCTCATTTGATATTTATTCATTCCTATAGGCTGAATTGCTTAATATTACCACAGGCTGATGTATCAAAGGTTAAGTGAGACCAAAATTCTTGAATGCTTTTCTGTTGCTGGCATGCAAAATTCGCTCACTTGGTGGAGGTCCCGTATGCAGATTTAGTTCTCCTTCGTCATCTCAACAAACGTAACATAAACGAATCGAATTGTCTTGTGTTTTACCGCCGCATTGATTGTTCAGACAAGTGAAGTGATACAAAACCCTAAACGTCCATTAAAATCGCTGCTAGAATAGCCGGTTCGGTACCAACTAACCCCAAAATCAAGCTTATGTTTTGTGAAAAGTACAAGAAATACCCAAGTATTGTTTTTCATAGTGTAGCAGATAGTCATGGGGAAATCGTTTTTGTTTTGTTCCATGAAAAGAAGTGATTTTTGGAAATTTCGCCAAATTGAAAAAAAAAACTCGCCAAAATCGATTATTCTAATTGCCAATCTTATTAGTGCTGCTAAATATCGTTAATTGATCCATACTCATTTTATAATTAAATCTCAGACAAATTGTGCTTCAATTCAGTCCCTACATAGTGTTACCTATTTGTGTTTAAATTATTTTCAAACATTGATTTCTAGTGTTATTAGCATTTGCTCATTTGTTAAGATTTTCTCTCTCAAATATTTGTTGAAAAAAATTAAATAAAGTGCAACAAACAAAAGAAGAAAAAAAAAACAAAGAAAAAGAAAAAAAAGCAAAATTACAAAAGAAAAATTAAAGTATGAGAACTGAAAAGAAAACATAAATACAGAAAGTGAAGTGAACAAATTGTTAATGCCGTTGATAGTTTGTAAACGAAACATCACCTAATACCCTAGACAGACGGCAGAGTTAATTTGCATTAAAAATGTCCTAATTTGAATTAATTTTTCACCCTGACAGACGATAGTATCTGCATTTATGAAACAGCTGTTTGTGTTGTTTCTTTGTACCCAGCAGACCATTTCATAAAGCTTTACAAAAGTTCGCCAAAATATGCGAAACAAATACACTTTCTACCTTTGATCTTTTCACCACGATGAAGCAAAAATAAATTTAATTTATTCGCGATATTTTTGAGTCTTTTTAATATTATAAAAATATTGCAAAACTTTAAAAAACATTTGAGGAAGATATAATTTTCGATAGAATTGGTATGGTGGGTAATGGCATTTTTTGTGAAAATAAAAATTTGAAAAAGAAATTTGTTAAAAGGCGTGAAAAACGATTAGCTGCTATTCTGCTCGCGAAAGACCACTACTTATTTTGAAGAAACGCGAAAATTGCTGATTTGCTTTCCCTTTTTATTTTCTTAAACATGGAAATTTGACAAAAGACAATTGATTTTCAACAGCATTGCCATATTGAAATTGCTTAATTCAGTTTAAATTTCCTTCGATTTTGTGCATTAAGAAAGGGGATAATGTTCAAATTAATTTGAATTAAGGCTGTTAATGCAAATTAAGACTGCCGTCTGTCTAGGCTATAATATACACATGCTTGTACACACAAATTTGTGGAATTTATGACCCTTGATGATCATTAAAATTTTATGTAAATACAGTCGAAATCGCTTATAACGTCGGTCAAGGGACCGACCAAAATTGGAAGCTATAAGCGATAGTCGTTATAAGCGATACTTATAAAAGCGGTGAAATTATATTATATAGTGACTTTTGGGTATAAATACGTTGTTTTATTACTTTTTCATCTATATTCATACGTATGAATGACTTAAAAACAAAATAATAAAAACAAGTGAGCAAAGGCTATAGTCGGGACGGAGCCGACCATGTGATACCCTACACCACTACCCCTGTGCATAAGCTTTTCACTGGTAAACATTTCTTTTAGGGAATATAATCCAACTACCACTAAACATATTATTCCCTTTTTCTCTCTGGGACCCCCATAAGCAACCAAAATTTCGTGACTATCCGATCAAAATTGCGACCTGTAACGCAAAAAACCTGTAACGCATTACCCACTATTGTGGTATCTCCCTGTTTGGCCACCTTCGCCAACCTACTTTACTCCAATATAAAGGTAATATTTTATTCTTCCATTAACAGTCTTTATCGTTTTAATACCCCTACTGGAAGCCGATGTATTCACAAAGAATAAAACTTTGATTTTGTCTCACCATAAGTTTTTCCCCATTCCGACCCCTAAATATTATCCGACTATCACCAAAATCAATAGGCTTTTTCTTCTGTGGGGCCTCCATCAACCCCCAAAATTTCGTGACTATCCAATCAAAATTCCAACCAGTAGCGCTATTACAAAAACTGGAAAATAGGATATACTATTGACTTTTGTGATATCTCGGTTGTTTGCCCACTTACGCCAACATACTTTGCATCAATATAAAGGAGGTCTATTCTTCTTCCATAGACATGCTATACTTTTGGAATACTCCTACTAGAAGCGGGGATTTTCGCATAAGAACAACATAAAAAAACGTTGAGTTTTCTCCGCATAAGCTTTTTGCTTATTCCGACTTCTGAATATTATCCGACCATAACAAAACTTTATATGCTTCTTCCTCTGTGGGTCCCGCATCAACTCCCAAAAATTTCGTGACGATCCGATCAAAATTGTAACCTGTAGCGTGATTACAAAAAAATCGGAAAATGGGATACATTACCATCTATTGCGATATCTCTGTTGTTTGACCAACTTCGACAACCTACTATATGGTAACATGGGGCGCCTTCGCCACGTTTTTGTTCAAAATGCTCTCATACCGACACCGTTAAAGTTTTTCAAATATTATTTTTGGTACAAATATTAGCATATCTTGACTATAAGTTTTGATATATAAATGGTTATAATATTGTTTTTAAAATATTATTTTTGAGAATTTACAAAATGTGTAAAAAGTGGCAAAGCCTCCCCACCCATGGGGCAGCTTCGCCATCGATAAGGAACATTCTCCAACGGACTCTAAAACTGTAATTTACCATAGTTCTTCCTTAAATATCAACATTATGCAGAAAAGGAACATGTTTTCTAATGAATAATCCAAAATTATTTTAAAACTCACAAAAGGTAACCGATTCTAGCGGTTAATTGAAGTAGGTGCCTTGAATTTAGGTACAAAAATCATAATATAACTAAAACAAGATACGTTTAGGATAATATTTGATTTTAACTTCATATTATAGTGTGGTATGTCTATGGTATAAAGAATTTAAGTAAAACATGACAAATTTCTAATCATAACCCAACTCGTCCCTATCATGGCGTAGGCGCCCCACCCCTTACATATTTCATAATATTAATATATTGACATTTGCAATTTCTTTTTTCATGCGAATTATTAGGATTTATATTCTTCAGTAGTTGTCTTCTAACGGTATAAAATGTGTTTTTGATATCACAAAAGGTAAATAACATATCGCAAAACATACCTTCCATAATTATTTTTCCCAATACCCTGGAAACACAAAACCGCGTGCGTCCGCTATCACACCTATGACGCAACTGCCAACTTTTGGGAGATGATAGATCTTCATTAAACCCACAATTTTGCTTTTAACGGATTTTTTCTAGCACTTGTATTTTGCGAGAAAATCGGCGCTGGCATAGCCGCCCCAGTGGCGAAGGCGCCCCATGTTACCATACATCGTTGTAAAGGTGATATTTTCTTCTTTCCGTGCCATGTTTTGCTTTGGATATACCTCTTAAAGAAACGGATATATTGATTTTGAAATACAACGTTGACCTTTTCTCCAAATACGTTTTTGCCCATTCCGACCCCTGAATATTATCCGACCATCATCAAACATAATAGGCTTTTTCCTCTGTGGGTCGCCCATTAACCCCCAAAATTTCGTGATCCGATCAAAATTGCGACCTGTAGCGTGATTACAAAAAAATCGGAAAATGGGATGCATTACCGTCGATTGCTATACCTCCGTTATTTGGCCACCGACGCCAACCTACTTTGCATCATTCTAAAGATGGGATTTTCTACTTTCATACCCAGACTTTGTTTTTGGAAAGTCCCCATCCAAATCTGTGATATTCGCCATTATAACTGAAATCGCAAAAATGAAAAGTTTGGTTCTATTTGCGACTATTGTGATATCTTCGCTGTTTGATCACCTACGATAACCTACTTTACGTCGTTAGAAAGGTGATATTTTCTACTTTCATTATCAGGTTTTGCTTTTGATATACCCGTTATAGATGCGGAGATTTTCGCTTTGGAAAAAAAGTTGACTTTTTCCCCAAATAAGTTTTTTGCCCATTCCGAGCCCTAAATATTATCCGAGCATCACCAAAATAGGCTTCTTCCCCACCGGGACCCTCATCAACACCCAAAATTTGGTGACGATCCGATCAAAATTACGACCTGTAGCGTGATTACAAGGTTTAGATGGACAGACGGACACACATTTTGGTATATATATACAGTGGCGGCCATATAATTAAGAACGACATCGTATTAAAAAGTATTTGACTTGCTACGTTCCAAATATTTGAATATTTATATGGAACAAAATTTGTAAATAAAGTACACGGTAAGCACTTTCAAATAAAGCCAAAACATGTTTTAATTCTCCCTCGTTTATACGAAAGAAACCACGATTTATTAAAATAGTCATAAATCGACCTGGCCACATAATTAAGAACGATATAAGTAAAGGTTACTTTAAGGTAATTTTCATACACAATATGTGAATATATCGTTATGTATTTTAGAAATCGGTTACTTTGATTCATTTTAAGTATCAAATGTCCTTCAATGCGTCAATTCAATTATTGCGTCTAAGTTTGATAATTAGGGCATACCTAACGTTTTCAAAAATTTGCCCATAATTTGACGAATTTATTTTATTTTTGGGATCTAAAGCCACAGATTTGGCTTCCTCTCATCCCATCGATGACGCTCTAAACGATACACTGTGATTGTCGTTCCATAGTCGGCGCTTACTTACCCTTAATTTGGCTTTTATCCCACTTCTTTGAGTCCTTTACGAGGAAATTGTCTGGGAAATAGTTTCGTATGAGCCATTTCCACCTTATAAATCGGCAGGATTGTTGTCTGCAGATAGTAGACAGGAAATAAAAAAATAATTTCGTTTTGTACAAAAAATTGGCCTAATGGTACACCGAACAAAAATGAAAGGTTTAATATTTTGAAAGATTTCATTGCACAATGTCTTTGTGGGTGTGGTAGGCATAGTTATGTAAGACTTTTTAATCAATGAAGCTCATATCAAAACCAGTCAAATCAATAATTTTTATGGATGAAAATACAATTTTTGTATAAACTAATGTCTGATGTACATACACAAAATTATTGTGGAAATCGAGCATTCAAAACATTATGTTAATTAATGTTATATTCGGTGTGGAATTCTTCCAATTTTTGTATAGACCTTATATTATTGTTTCATTTCCTGTCTACTACCTTCAGACAAAAATCCTACCGCTTTATAAGGTGGAAATGGCTCTTACGAAACTATTTCCCAGACAATTCCCTCGTAAAGGACTCAAAGAAGTGGGATAAAAGCCAAATTAAGGGTAATGGGTACTTTACACGATATGTTTTTTACATATGAGTTGTCACTTTGCATATATATTTTGTATGGCAGAAGTGACAACTCATATGTAAAAAACATACCGTGTAAAGTACCCCTAAGTAACCGCCGACTATGGAACGACAATCACAGGGTATCGTTTAGAGCGTCATCGAGGGAATGAGAGGAAGCCAAAACTGTGGCTTTAGATCCCAAAAATAAAATAAATTCGTCAAATTATGGGCAAATTTTTGAAAACGTTAGGTATGCCCTAATTATCAAACTTAGACGCAATAATATGTACCATTGAAGGACATTTGATACTAAAAATGAATCAAAGTAACCGATTTCTAAAATACATAACGATATATTCACATATTGTGTATGAAAATTACCTTAAAGTAACCTTTACTTATATCGTTCTTAATTATGTGGCCAGGTCGATTTATGACTATTTTAATAAATCGTGGTTTCTTTCGTATAAACGAGGGAGAATTAAAACATGTTTTGGCTTTATTTGAAAGTGCTTACCGTGTACTTTATTTACAAATTTTGTTCCATATAAATATTCAAATATTTGGAACGTAGCAAGTCAAATACTTTTTAATACGATGTCGTTCTTAATTATATGGCCGCCACTGTATATGTATAGGTCTACGACCATTATTTCGATGCGTTACAAACTTTTTGGCCAAAACCAACTTATAATACCCTCCCTCATAGTGGTGTAGGGTATAAATAGCGATATTTTTAAAATAGTAGTCTCTTATTTTAGGGCTTTTGAATTCCAAAAAAAGCTTTAAATTTAACTCAGATCTGAGTTTTGAAAGGGTCTTTTAAAACACATTCTTTGCTTGTAACATCTTCTAAGTGAATAAATTTTTGAAATGTTTCTACACCTAGACACGCCTCTGAGACTGACGCAATTGAAATTCTGGTTCTATTGTATCCTCAATTTCTTCGCTAGAATTGTCATCATCTTCCAATATTATGTTGTCATTTTAAACATTGCTATCAATGGCAAATTATTCATCAATATCTTCTACGTTCTGGGAGGAATTAGAATGAATATAAATGTCTTTAGAATCATTTAAAGGCATTGACAATCTAGAATGATGAAAACAATTAGTAATGGCAGGCGACGTTACATTTGTCCACGCTTCATGTAACAATAACACGGCATCCAACACATTTAATTTCGTACTTTGATGTTTTTCTATTCTTGCCAGGATAGTGGATATTTTCCGACTCCGGCAATGTGATTTTAATACACCTTGGTCCATCGGTTGGCTTGAGTGCGCCTCCATATGAGTGGTAATTCAGCTGTCCAATCCCATCTTCGAACATGTTGAGCATACATACAACAAAATATTGAGATAAATTTTTCTTCTTCGTATGGTTCGACGTTATAACCGATAGCAAAATTCAAATATTTCACAAAAAAACCGACGTTACAACCGATATTACGCTATAAGCGACGACGTTATAAGCGATATTTATTTGTGTGGAATATAAAGGGCAGAAATTCGGGACTTTTGGATTTCGTCGTTATAAGCGATATGACGTTATAAACGACGACGTTATAAGCGATTTCGACTGTATATTGCAAACTTACTGCTAGTGAGCTGTTGGGTGACGTTCCTGTTACAACTGTTAACTTACAAGATCAATGTTAACAATTTGATTTTAAACAGTGTGTGTGTATGTTGTTAATCTGCATATCTTACTGTTAACTTAACATTGCTAAGCAACCATCACAAAAACTCTACACCAGCCAAGATCATCCATATACGTTAACGAGCCTGCAACAACAACATATTTTCTCTTTATTCTCATCTGTCGTGGTTTAGCAAAGGAAAGACTCGCTCAGAGAGAATAATGCACAAAAAATTTTGAGCACCACCGCTCTACACCATTGATCATAGATGGGCTTTCTTGCACGCCTGCGTTGCTATGTTTTGTTTCTCTTTTTCGTTGTTTCAACATAAATAAACATTTACGAGTAATTTTGCAAATTTGTTTTTAATATAATAGTTTTTTGGACTTGTTAAGATACCGTCTGTGTTTAAAAAATATTAAAAAGGCAAAGAAATTTTAACAAAAACCCCGTTCAAATTTTCCCTTAAATTCTATTTAAGAGAAATTTTGCCCATCTATGCCATTGATGCTCAAAATAAAAATGAGAGTAAAGTAGTGAGAGAATCACAAGAAAGTTTGTATCAGCATTCAGTGGTTGTTAGAACTTCGACCAGTAAACATATGGCGGGTGTGTGCGGTTTTATTCAGTGTCCCACTAAAATTATGCGTACATTCATGCACATGTTTACTTGTCGGCTGCTCAACGACGACTGATTGTTATTCTCATTGTGAGTACACGAATCATGTAGTCACGTTAACGCAATGGTGGGCTTTCATACACGCCAGCGTTGATTGTCAACCCTCACGCATTCTTACGCTCTTCGATTCAGTTGCTGCTGAGAAGCCGAAGAATGAACACACGTGTGCGATGCGCGCGTGATTTTCTTGTGTACACACAACGAAATCTACAATTATTTTTCAGGGAATTAATTATGTTGTTAAAAATGTATATAAAAACATAATAAAATTTTTGTTATTTTACAAAAAGTGTTACACGTTTTAAGAAAACATTTCTGCGCATATTATCATAAATTAAATACGCATAATGTTATGGAAAAATGATATTATGATGAAACAAATAGAAAAGTTTAAATATTTTTTTATTTTTTCCTAAACAATATAAACATATGTTTAAAACAATATAATTTTCTTATTTAATTTTTAAATGCACAAAGCATACAATATTATGTAAATGTTTACAGATCATTAAGACAGCGTCCATAAAATGCTTGCACTTAATTTCTTTCAATGCATTTTCACTCTCTCTCTCACTCATACTCTCAATTTCATTTTGCCCATCTATGCGTTAACGTATGTGGATGATCTTGGCTGCTCTACACTCTCTCGCCATTAATAACAATCTCTGAGAACGTAAGCAAAAGAGAACGCATTTGCTTGCAGACTCTTCGTTCTCTTGTGATCCACAATAACAAAACTACCAACGACGAAAGCGCTTTCAACGAAGGAGAAAACACAACAAAATCAAAGTAAGTCAATGAATCTCTTTTATTTACAACTAGCAAGTGCCCGCTACTTCGTTAGCGGAGAATTCACACGAATATAAAGGAGGATAATCATTACTAAAGGGATTTAGTTATGCCATATTCGAAGTAGTGTAGGGTACCAAATATTAAAGGTATATGTAGTTTTAACAATAGTCGTTGGGAATATAGTTTTAAAAATACTACGGCCCACATTTTTTGAAAACAAAATTTTGCCGTTGATAGCTTCTAGCTACTTCTACGCGGCATCAATAAAGCAAAATTAACACAAATCGATTTATGTAGTTCTATTTGAAAACCACAGGTATGATTTTTAGAAAGAATATGTGGTAAAACCTTAAACTATCGTACTTTACTGGATAAAGAATTTGTAAATAGGAACGGGTGAAACTTTACTCTGCATTTTCATTTATTTATTTATTATCCTAACGAAGTAGCGGGCACTTGCTAGTATATATATATCGTAATAATACAACATAATGTTCGTCTCATTAGAAAATATAACGTCATCAAAGTACTTTAAAGGGCTTGAAACATTGATGATCAAAATAAAAAGAGAGTAAAGTAGTGAGAGAATCACAACAAAGTTTGTATAAGCATTCAGTGGTTCTTAGAACTTCGACCAGTAAACATTTGGCGGGTGTGTGCGGTTTTGTTCAGTGTCCCCACTAAAATTATGCGTACATCCATGCACATGTTTACTTGTCGGCTTCTCAACGACGACTGATTGTTATTCTCATATACGTTAACGTATATGGATGATCTTGGCTGGCTTGAAATCTTCTCTGTAAAAAATTCGTTTCCCTATATTTTACGGGGAGAGCAGTGGTTTTTTCCTATCCCTTCGTGATAATGCTTTTCTGACTCTTTCACGTAACGCACATATTCCAAAATCGTTTTCAATTACAAAACCAAAATTTGATTCCGGTTTGTGGTCTATTATTGATTTCCTAAAATATATTTAGTGACGAAAAGTTATAGACTCTACATTTCTATATACCAAGGACGCCATAATAATTCTTAATTGTAAACAGAACAACTCAATTAAAAACACAATTTTAAAAACATCTTGTTCTAACAAAAACTGTATGGGGTTAGTATTTGACGGAATCGACATCCTCAGATGTAAAAGAAAATCTTGCAATTTTTCTCAAAAATCGACTTCGAAAAATGTTGAGTATTTTGGTTTGAGTCTGTTGACAGCACTCAACATGAGTAATCCTTTGTCTATACACTTCATTTGTCTATGCCCTTACCATAACTTACAGTTCTCAGAACTTTACAGTATGTATTGCATTTTTATTTTCCAGGGCTGTGAGAGGGTTGCGCCATATTTTTTGGGTTCCGTCGTAATAGTGCAACATAATTTTCATCTCATCAGAAAATATAACGCCATCAAAGTACTTTAACGGGCTTGAAATCTTCATAGTAGCAAATCTGATTCGTTCCTTTATATTTTGCGGGGAGAGAACTTTTTCCTACCAACATTATTTATTGAAAGAATTTTTGTTTTAATTTTAAATTGAAAATCAAAATTTTTACAAATGCATCGTTTGTAATCATTTTTTCTAACTGGACTTTAACGAATGAAAATCTGTTGTGCGACACCTGTTATGTGAAAACAAAATCAGGATCAGTTTGTATTTGTCTTTCTATTATTTAGTGGTTTACTATAAAATAGGTGCGCCTAGAAGTAAACTACAAAATTTGAAATTATGTCAAGAAGTTATAGCAGTGTTAATTTGACACATGTCTTGCAGAGGGACAACTAAGGGAATAAGTACGTAATAATAATGAAAAATAAGGATTTTTGTTGTTATCTCGCACAATTGCATCAACAGTGACCCACTGGTAAAATTTCAAGCTCCTCAAGAAATCTACATCCTCAGATAAATGTATAAATGAAAATATTGCATTTTTTTTAAATCGCCTTCGAAAAACGTTGAGTATTTTTGTTTGGGTCGGTTAACAGCATATAACATGATGCGGTGCTCTTGAACCAACATTAAATGAAAGGAGCTTACACCTGGGAATAAAAAAAATCGCCTGAGCGCTTTTAAAATAAATCACGGTCAAAGTTCACATTTTTTGGGGGTTTTTAGGTTTTCACGCCCTATCAAAATGGAATAAAGAAAATGTTGTAGCATCGAAAATTCTCTGCAAAATTGTCCTTTATGATATTTTTGTAGGTTTTACCATTTTTAAGATATAGATGTTCAGATTAGGACAATTCGCTGACTGTATCGTCTCCATATGAGAAAAATGTCAGGACTGCAATTTCCCTACTTTAACTTATATATAGCAATTTTTTTTTTTAAATTCGCCTTCGAAAAACGTTGAGTATTTTGGTTTGGATCGGTTAACAGCATATAACATGATACGGTGCTCTTGAACCAACATTAAATGAAAGGAGCTTACACCTGGGAATAAAAAAATCGCCCGAGCGCTTTTTAAATAAATCACGGTCAAAGTTCACATTTTTTGGGGTTTTTTAGGTTTTCGCGCCCTATCAAAATGGAATAAAATGTTGTAGCAGTGAAAATTCTCTACAAAATTGTCCTTTATGATATTTTTGTAGCTTTTACCATTTTTAAGATATAGATGTTCAGATTAGGACAATTCACTGACTGTATCGTCTCCATATGAAACAATGTCAGGACTGCAATTTCCCTACTTTAACTTATATATCGCAAAAATGGTACAACCCAGGAAAAAATTACGAAATTTTCACAGCTATAAGTCCCATTTTGATAATACTTGCCGTTTTCAAGCAAACTCGCGAAAACCTAACAAATAACCTAAAACTGTGATCTGAACTTCTAAATCTCAAAAATGGTAAAACCTAGGAACAAATCGAATGAGTAATCCTTTGTCTATACGATTCATTTGTTAACATCGATTTCGTTTTCAGAACAACTCAATTAAAAACACAATTTTAAAAACATTTGGTTCTAACAAAAACTGTATGGGGTTAGTTTTTGACGAAATCTACATACTCAGATGTAAAAGAAAATCTTGCAATTTTTCTCAAAAATCGACTTCGAAAAATGTTGACTATTTTGGTTTGAGTCTGTTGACAGCACTCAACATGAGTAATCCTTTGTCTGTACCCTTCATTTGTCTATGCCCTTACCATAACTTACAGTTCTCCAAACATTACAGTATGTATTGCATTTTTATTTTCCAGGGCTGTGAGAGGGTTGCGCCATATTTTTTGGGTTCCGTCGTAATAGTGCAACATAATTTTCATCTCATCAGAAATATAACGTCATCAAATTACTTTAACGGGCTTGAAATTTTCTTAGTAGCAAATCTGATTCGTTCCTTTATATTTTGCGGGGAGAGAACTTTTTCCTAACCCTTCGTGATGAATACTTGTTATGTAATACGTTTCTGCCTTTTTACGTAACACACATACTCCAAATCGTTTTCAATTACAGAACCAATCTTTTGTCTCCGGTTTGGGACCTATTATTGATTTCATTAATTATTTAGCCATTTCTTCAAATTACAGATTTTGAAATTGAAAATTGAATAGTTATGACTGTACATCTCCATAGACGATAAAATTCTTAATTGCAAATAAATCGTGGTAATATGCACCATTTTATTGCACTTTCATTGATTTGCAAACATTTAGTGATTACTAAAAAAGTCAAGTCCATACAGTTTTTAGTTGTTGTTATTTCTGGCCGATTTCTGAATTTAACAAACAAACCCAACATTATTTATTGAAAGAATTTTTGTTTTAATTTTAAATTGAAAATCAAAATTATTACAAATGCATCGTTTGTAATCATTTTTTCTAACTGGACTTTAACGAATAAAAATCTTTTGTGCGACACCTGTTATGTGAAAACAAAATCAGGATCGGTTTGTCTTTGTCTTTCTATTATTTAGTGGTTTGCGATAAAATAAGTGCGCCTAGAAGTAAACTACAAAATTTGAAATTATGTGTGTTCGTTTACGGTATCAAGAAGTTATAGCATTGTTAATTTGACACATGTCTTGCAGAGGGCCAACTAAGTGAATAAGTACGTTATAATAATGAAAAATAAGGATTTTTGTTGTTGTTATTTTTTGTGGTTCCAGGACGAATTTTCTAAAACCCGGCCTTATCTCGCACATTTGCATCAACAGTGACCCACTGATAAAATTTCAAGCTCCAAGCTTTAGCCGTTTTGGCTGGGCGTTGATGATGAATCAGTCAGTCAGTCAGTACCTTATCACCAAGCTCATTTATATATATAGATAGGTCCATATTTTGATTTAGCTCCCATACAAATGCACAGCTAAATTTGTATGAATTTCATGCAAAATCCCTTATTTTAAAAATGCAGTCATTAAAAGATTTGCAAATATTTGCAGCCCTAATGTGGTTATTCCGTATCCAGAGAGTCCAATTTCATTCCCCAAAAAATAATCGAACCTCAGTTCGGCCAAGTTTACAAGATGCACTCTATGGAACAAGCGCGTACAACCCATAAAAACACTAAAAAATTGAATTTTTTGAAAATTTATTGCTATATAACTACGTAACTCCAGACCCCAAACTAATTTTTATAATTTAAAGCACACCCTCTGCTATTAATTAAAAATAAATCTTGTCCAGTTACATTACGATTTTATTTAATATTTAAACAAATATGAAGTTAATTTTTTTGCAACAATTTTTTAAAATTTGTTGCAACAAAAACTCTTGTATTTGATAGTGAATAACTGAGTGAATATTTACAACAACAAAATGAAAAAACAAAATCTTTGTCTGCAAAGTGTCTGTAATCGATACAATGGAAAATATTTAGCAATTTTATAGTTCGATTTTTTGACTTTAGCGCCGCTAGATCAGTGGTTTCGACCAGTGTGTGTCGTCGTGATGTTGTCTTACATTTCCTGCATATCAAACAACTAAAATTTCTAAACAATTGGTATTATATGAAGTCCCAACCATCGAGCTAAAAATAGAATCGGACTGCACACATTGCTATTTTAAAAGTTCCCTTGTCTGTTCTAAATCTGACATAGAATGAAATCAATCAAATCTCGCTTCTTGGAATTTGAAAAAAAGTCCGAAACGAAAAGGAACAAGAATCTGAAAATAAAGAAGAAACTACTTTTGGAAAGAAACAATTAAAAATAAATTAATTAAGCATAAATGGTATTTTCCATAAAAAGTCTCTCCACCCCGTTCGTTACATTTTGTTCTTAGAGATCCCTAAAGCAAGCCGGGTTGTAGATCCCTACATATTTCCGTCACTAAACAAAAGAGTATAAATTACCAAAATGTTGTTATAAAATAAAAAAATTATAAAATAAAAGTAATTTACGAAATAAAAATACTTAAAGGAGTGCATGGACTCCAACCATGTTGAAATCTGAACTGGTGATGGGAAGATAATTGAAAAAACCTTTTGTAAGATGAAAGAATATCAGTTGCGGAGAACGAAGGAAGTAATCTTTTGCGTTGCAGCGGTGGTGATTACATTGCAATTTTGGATGTAAACTTTTGAAAAACTAAACTGATAAATTAATTGTAGCTATTTCATGAATTCGTTTGAATTAATAAAGAGTTTTGTTTTTCATGAAAACCATATTTCAATACAGCATTTCCATTTTCCAAACAAGACATGAAAATTTCATGCCAAGTGGTTGGTGAAAATGATATGCCAAAGCATTGGTTAAAATGACATGTCAAAGCATGGGTAAAAATGACGTGTCAAAGCATTGGTGAAAATGACATGTCAAATCATTGGTGGAAATGACATGCCAAAGCATTGGTGGAAATGACATGTCAACGCATTGGTTAAAATGAAATGCTTATGATCCAGAAAAGAACGTCATCTTTTGGGGTCCACGCTCATATAAAATTCATCGATGATGATGCTAAAAAGATGACATGCTAGATCACTTGCACCCATGATTGAATGTCATCTTTGGCATCGAACATTTTGCTGGGATCATTATGAATTTCTTGTCCCGATAAACCTTTTTTATGTTAATATTTAATGACAGCACGCATTTCTAATTTTTCCATTGTAAAAAAATTGAGGATGCGTCTTTTTTGAACACCTGTTTCTATATGAAGGAGTTGCCAGATCGAAAAAAAATTTAAAAATTTACACATTTAACATGTGTTCATAACAGAGATGGAAGTTTCCAAAACAATTAACTTTTTTCTGTTTATACCGCGCTTTTTGTGCTAGGCTAAGAAGTTTCCGAACTGCCCTCGTACACTAGAGGTCACAATTATAGCTCAATAGTCACGAAATTTTGCACGAGGTAAGAGTTTAGGTAGAAGAAAATGCATATAATTTTGCATGATGATCTGATATTATTTAGCGGGTAACATAGACCATTACTTTTGTATAAAAAATATACAAATTTTATTTTTGGTCCATATTTTAATTCCTGGAGGGGATATACCGGCAAAGTAGCCTACATATGGAAAAATACAGGGTTTAAAATGCTAACGCCATATTAGCAAAAGCACCGAATATTTGCAGCTTTGCCTGCTACAATTTCTTCGAAATATGTTTAGCAACAATGAACAACGGCAACATGTAGCAACAAATTTCACAAAAATATTGCTAGCGATGCCGATGTAATTTGCTTTAATAAAATAGCATCGCATACTCAGAGGTAGTTTACACTATCTATCAATGTCATATGACACGAAATAAAAATATTCCATATCTACCCACGGAGGCAATGTGGAGACGTACTTTTTTAACATTTTTGCTGGTGTGGAGGCACAGAGTAAATGGCGTAAGGAAAATCTCCAATATTACACATATTAGCGAATATATAACGATGGAAAATTTCATGTCATATGACACTTACATATAGTGTAAACTACCCCTTAACAATGTTTTCAGCAAACATTTGTTTTTGAGATCAGGGCTACCAGTGCATTAAAAATCACGATGTAATTAATTCCACTTTTTCGTTCAAAGGACATGTGAATTTTTGGTGAAGCTGTTCAATATATGTATATTTTTTATTTTTAAAAAATAAAAATTAGTATTCTTTAGGTTCTACCATATGATGGAGGCATTTTGACATTAAATGACACCTTTTTTATTACTGCCTTGGCAACTCTAATCAAAAAACCACCCTCGGATGCTAATTCGTTCTTACGAATGGTCAGCCGACTGCTAAATATATAGCGTGGTTGTCGATTATGCCTAACGCAAAAAAGATTAGGCGTAAAAAACGAAATAAGCAAATATGTACAAAAATAAATATGCGTTTTGTTGCTTATTTAGCCGTGTGTATCAATGTTGTGTAGCAGTTGAAGTGTACAGGTAATGCTAATGTTTTTAGATGCTGGCTTTTAAACCCTGAAAAAAAACTACTGATATTTCCCCGGATGCAAATTGCAATAATGTGTCTGCTAGATAACGGGTCTACTACCTAATATATACTGGGTTTTGTGTAGAGAATCACAATTTCCTCCCATGCTACAATTTGTCTCTATCATGACAGAGAAATGTTCAGTTCATTCGTCAAATTGGATTTTTTATACAAATATTGCAGCATTGGGTCGCTTCGCCACCTATTTTATAGCTCAGGATTCAGGTGTGTCTCATCGAAATATTGGTTTTAGACCCCAAGTATGTTTGGACGAAATTCGTTTCAGACAATTTGGAGTCTGTTTAGCCCTGTCCGTTCATCTGTCTCTCTTAATGTCTACCTGGCTGGTGCGCACGATAACTCTCGAACGGATCTACCGATTAGAACCAAATTGTATACTTAGTATTATTTTGCCCAAGCTTTGTTTAAGTTCGAATGTAGGCTTTGTCGGTCCACACCTCCCCCAAAAAAGTTCAAAATTGTTTTCGAAAAATTGTGTGAACGATAACTGGCGAAGTGAGCAATCGATTTGCTCCAAACTTTCCATATATTATTATACCTTCCAGTAGTGCGATTCTGTAACTTTTTTTAATAACGAACCGACATCGGTAGTTAACGAAAATATTCGGTTGAGTTAACGAATGTCCTATTCTGTAACTTTATGTTAACGATTGTAGAAATCGTTAACTCATACCGACGAAAATCGATAGGAAGGAAATGTCAAATATTATATTTTAATATTTATTAAAATATATTTTGAAGCTGAAAACATTATTTCGTCGCGAGTACAAAACATAAAGTGTTTAAGAAGGAAACAATTCATATTTTTGAAGGAATTTGGCTCAAATGTGTGTCTTTTGGATGAATACGGATGCCAGTAAAGAAGGATTTCTTAAGATGTTTTTATTGTGTGTGTGATTTAAAAGTAATAAAAGTGATAAAACCATAATTAATCTGTTTTAAAAGCGCAGTTGTATTTTTTTCATTAAAAGTTGGGATAATATTTTGGGTTGTGGCGCTCTGTATGGAAATTCAGCTTTGATATTTGACATGACTTAAGCCCCTTCAGTGATCGTGGATCCACGTTACCGGCATTTGAGTCTATATATTCACACATTCAATTCACGCCCACATTAAATGAAATTTCTCATAGCGGAGAGTATGAAAAGTTCGAAAATCCAAGCTTATACGCCATTTTTAGCATTCTGATTGTTAGTGATGCTGAGTTAAAATCTATAAGATTATCACAGAACAAAGTAGGTTATAGTAATACTATTAACGTGTTGGCCTCAATGCTAAATTAAAGCCAACGAAAGCCTCCTAGAAAGATAGTGTTACCGACATTGGTATAGGTCTTAGATAGCAGTACCACACTTGAGTTCTTTTGAAGCATTAGCTAACGTTTTTTCCTCTTTAGTAAGTAAAACAAAGGTTAGCGTAGTCTTCATATGTAGGATAGCATGGGGCAGCTTCGCCACTGTTGCGCTTTCGCCAGCGCCGATTTAATTGATGCTACATAAAGGTGGTCTAAAGGAAATTTATGAGTTAATCGAAGATCAAAGAGAACTTTGATGATCTTTATGCAGTTTCAATAAAATCGGCGCTGGCGAAAGCACAACAGTGGCGAAGCTGACCCATGTTATCATACATAGTTAACCCTTATGTAAACGCTTTAAGAAGATTTTTCTCAATAAGGCAGAATTTACCTTGTGTACACTTCTCATTAACATAAAATATGCTCATATAAAAACGCCGTTTTTAAAAGAAATCAACAAAATATTGCAATAATGTACTGTCGTTAAGACTTAACAACAACTTTTTTTTGGTTGTTAACTTAACAATAATTTTCGGTAATTAACGACAAAATTTACCGACAAAAATTGTTAAAATTGGTATACAGAATAGCACTTACCGAAAATTATCGTTAACTACCGACATTCGTCGTTAATTCTGTCGTTAAGAAGTTACAGAATCGCACTACAGATATAGATCGGATAAGACTAGAGCGGTCCACACCCTAGGGTACCTCCCACACAAAATTCGGAAAAGAGAAATTTAAAAGTCCTCTCGAATCGTTCTGATTTTTTATTCAGCAGATTGTAGTTGAGCCGCAAATCCGCAAGATAACTCTCAAGGGGATTTTCTGATTGGTCGAAACTTTACACATTGTATTATTGCATCCAGTCATGTATCAGGAATATGGACTATATCGGCCCCGTCCTTCGAGTACCTCCCACACATAATTGGGGAAAAGTGCAGTTTGAGGACCCGTATCGGATCTATTTGATTATTATTATTATTATTATTTTTTTTTTTTTTGAAGAAGGTTCTTTTCACGGTCCCTATTCTGGTCCCTTTTCCGGGGTAAGTCATACATCCTGAGAAAATGGTCCAGAAGTTCCAAAAACCCTTGCCGGCTCCAACTAAAATTACAAATCTGAAAAAATAATTCTCAAACTTTTCCAAAGCTCAGAAGTTAGCTTACTAAAATTGATTTGGTATAGCCCCATATTACGATACCTACAGATTCCGCGTATTTTGAAGCAAACTCGTGTTACAAAATAAATATATTTTTATACGGCAGAGGCTGAGGGTCTATCACCGTTAGCGCAGCTGACTTATACTATCTTCTATCGCTCTAACCACAAGGAATAACTTTAGTAAATATTTCTCTAAGGATCCTCGAACAGACCTTAAACTGCATTAAACTAGTTTGAGGGTTTGTGAGGGAGGTACCGCAGTATGGTCCATTTTTGACCTAAAACTAAGTTTGAACAAAATATTACTAAATCCAAAGTTTGGACCAAATCTGTTGCTCCGTTCAAGAAAATCGCGCATACCACTTTAGCGAAAATTCTTGAAATTTTGGGGAAAATACCAGAAGGAGTATACCGAAAAGCACCATCCTCGAACTTTATATAACGCTCGCAGAAATATTGTGATAAACAAATGTTGGACCAACGCAGTAACCGATTCGAAAGTTGCCATGCGCACCAGCCACTACACATGGTAGCCTTAGGTGTTCTTTACAGGTTTCGGGCCATTTTCTCTGGGAGTATGGACTTGCCCCTAAAAAAACTGGTACTGTAGTAATAGGGACCCCGAGAACACTTGTTGCAAAAAAGCAAAG
This sequence comes from Musca autumnalis, assembly GCF_047663935.1. Classification (NCBI taxonomy): domain Eukaryota; kingdom Metazoa; phylum Arthropoda; class Insecta; order Diptera; family Muscidae; genus Musca; species Musca autumnalis. The sequence goes on along the minus strand of NW_027411866.1, from coordinate 152,848,644 downwards.
CGTTTCCAGAGAGGCATTTTTATTTATTTCACATTTTTACTTATAACTAAATTGTTAGAATAAAGGAGGCCTTAACCTACACTTCTCTGAAAATTTTTGAAATACTCTGTAAAATGTTACCGAAAGAGTGGATCGATATGGTCCATCTTCGAAGTTGATCAAAATTTGGACAAAATGTTACGAAGGCCAAATTTTGGACCGAATCGGTTGATCTGTTCGAGAATCGTCGTGCTGCAGCCATCCAGATGAACGAAGATAGCTAAGTCGACACAAAGTTTTCTGAAACAGATTTCTTCCAAACACACTTTGGCCCTAAAATAATTACATATTTCGATGTGGCACATTTTGACTAAAGGAGGGTATAAAAAATGTAGATTGGGAAAAATTGTGTTTATGGATTTTTGCTAAAATAATATGTGCCTATGAATACCTTGGAGTGGACGCCAGAATTTAATTTTAAATGAATTCAAGACTGGTTGCGAGAGTTTTCCTTGTTCCTGATCAATTTATGAGAAGATCCACGATAGGAAACCAGAATTTCTATAAGTCAAGTTCGACGAATGGGCGTCAAAATTAGTATACTGACAGATAGATGCACAGAATTTGTCATTTACATACCCGCTAGAATTTCATGATGGATACACTCACTATTGCTCAGCATTAGTTCTCTATCATGAAAACCACTGTCGACCTTCAGAAATTCTTTGTGATAAGATCTACGATTAGGCACCAAAATATATTTAGGAAAATAACTACAAATGGCTTCTTTATGACAGTAACAACGATTAGAGTGAGTTATTTGAGAAATGATACACCCAAAAATATATGCGATTATTAATATATCCATTGTTTTGAACATACAGTGCTGCTCAAAACATATGCAACTCGTATTGCCTCTGCCTTTTTTTGAGTAAAATGTTACCCACAGTAGTTCCATATGTCAGTATTTGACATTTTTTTATGTATTTATATGTTATTTAAATAAAATAAAAGTTTTAAGTGGTTTGAGTTGTATAAAAAAAAGTTATGCGCTTATGATTATGAAAAGTCATAGTTTGAGTTGATGAAAACATATGCAACTGGGTGTCACCCTGTACTTGTTTTTATACCCTCCATAGTATGGAGGGTATATTAAGTTTGTTTTTCCGTTTGTAACGCATTGAAATACTCATTTGCTACCCTATAAAGTATATATATTCTTGATCAGGGTAAAATTCTGAGTCGATCTGTGCACGTCCGTCCGTCTGTGGCAATCACTCTAGCATCCACAAAAATGGAGATAAAACGCAGAAATTTTGGGAAAACGCGTATTTTGTTTGCAGGCAGGTTAAGTTCGATGATGGGCTATATCGGTCCACGTTTTGGTATAGCCCTCCCTATAACGGTACCCCCCGATTTACGGTATTTTGCCGTTTTAAGCTACATTTTCAGACCGATGTGGCTATAATTTGACATTTAGGGTTCATAGGTGTCAATAAACTTATATAACAAAAGTTGTGGACATAGGTCTACGTTTTTGTATAGCCCCCATATAACGGTACCCTCCGATTTACGGTATTTTGCGGTTTTTAGCTACATTTTCAGACCGATTAAGCTATAATTTGACATTTAGGGTTTTTAAGTGTCAATAAACTTATATAACAAAATTTGTGGACATAGGTCCACGTTTTGGTATAGCCCCCATATAACGGTACCCCCCGATTTACGGTATTTTGACGTTTTTAGCTACATTTTCAGACCGATTTAGCTATAATTTGAGATTTAGGGTTCTTAAGTGTCAATAAACTTATATGTATATCAAAACTAGTGGACGTAGATCAATGTTTTGGAATAGCCCCCATATAACGTTACCGCCCGATTTCAGGTATTTTGACGATTTAAGTCGCATTTCTAGGCCGAATTAGCTATAATTTGATATTTAGGGTTCTTAGTGACCAAAAAACTTATATTCGAAAAAATTATGAACATAGGTACATGTTTTGGTATAGCCCCATATAACGGTACCTCCTGATTTTCGGTATTTTGAGATTTTTACCTACAAGTTTTAACTGAATTAGCTGTAATTTGAACATTTGACATTTGAAGTTCTTAGTTGTCACCACACCTCTCCACCAAAATTGTCTGAAATTCTGGAAAATGCGTCTTTTGTTTGCAGGCAGGTCAAGTTCGATGATGGGCTATATAGGTCCACGTTTTGGTATAGCCCCCATATAACGGTACGCCCGATTTACGGTATTTTGACGTTTTTAGCTACATTTTCAGACCGATATAGCTATAATTTGACATTTAGGGTTCTTAAATGTCAATAAACTTATATAACAAAACTTGTGGACATAGGTCCACGTTTTGGTATAGCCCCCATATAACGGTGCCCCCGATTTACGGTATTTTGAAGTTTATAGCTACATTTTCAGGTCGATTAAGCTATAATTTGACATTTAGGGTTCTTAAGTGTCAATAAACTTATATAACAAAAGTTGTGGACATACGAGTAGGTCCACGTTTTGGTATAGCCCCCATATAACGGTACCCCCGATTTATGGCATTCTGACGTTTTTAGTTACATTTTCAGACCGATTTAGCTATAAATTGATATTTAGGGTTCTTAAATGTCAATAAACTTATGTAACTAGTGGACATAGGTCCATGTTTTGGAATAGCCCCCCATATAACGTTACCGACAGATTTCAGGTATTTTGACGTTTAAATTCACATTTCTAGACCGAATTAGCTATAATTTGATACTTAGGGTTCATAATAATTGTTCCACAAACATCCCAGGCGGGACAGGGGAGACTTCTCTCATATCAATGAGTGCACCCCGATTCATATTAAGCTCAATGATATGGGACCTACTGTTTATCGCCGAGTCCGAACGGCGTGTCTAAGACACCACTTGTAGAGAAGTTTTACAAGGCTGAAATACTCAGAAAATGTCGCCAACATTACTGAGGGGTATTTTGCCACCGTTGAAAAGAGTTTGATGTTGACTGGCCGGGGAATCGAACCCACGACCTTCAGCGTGCAAAGCGGGTGTGCATACCATTGCACCACGGTGGTGGTTAGGGTTCATAGTGACCAAAAAACTTATATTCGAAATAATTATGAACGTAGGTCCATGTTTTGGCATAGCCCATATAACGGTACCTCGGTATAACGGATTTTGGTATCCCCATATAACGGATTTTCGGTATTTTGAGAATTTTACCTACAAGTTTTAACCGAATTATCTGTAATTTGAACGTTTGACATTTGAAATTCTTAGTGGTCACCATACCTCTCCACCAAAAATTGTCAAGAAAGGTCGATGTATTGATAAAGCTCTCATATAAAATACCTCCCGATTTTCAGTAATTTGGCAATTTTAGCTACAATATTAAACCGAACTAGCAGTAATTTGACATTTGAAGTTCTTAGTGGTCACAACACCTCTCCATAAAAAATTGTCAACATAGGTCCATGTTCGGATATAGCTCCCATATGACGGTACCTCCCAATTTTCAGTAATTGGCAATTTTAGCTACAATTTTTAACCGAACTAACTGTAATTTGACATTTGAAGGTTGTAGTGGTCACCACACATCTGCATCAACAATTTTCAACATAGCCCCAATATAACTATACTTCCCGATTTTCGGTACTTTGAGGATTTTACTTAAAATGTTTAATCACGTTTTGGTATGGCCCCAAAACAAACCTCCCGATTTTCCGTACCTTAGCTTTATTTTTTGGACGAACTTTCTGTAATTTGAAATTTAAAAGCCAACAAAAATTCTGCAACAAAAATTGTTCATTTAAGTTCATATTTTCGTATAGCCCACATACCTCCGAACTAGCTGTTAATGACATTTGAAGTTCCCACGATATGTGCCGATTTTCTGTATTTTGAGGATTCTAGCTACCATTTTTAACCGAATTAGGAGTTATTTGACATTAAAGGCTCCCATCAAAAACTGTCAACATAGGCCCATGTTTTATTATAACCCCTATATAACGGTACCTCCCAATTTCTGGCCCACCAAAAATTGTGAACATACATAAAAAAGGTCTCCCGAATGAAGCATTTTATGTACATTATTTGACATTTTAACGTACCCACTTAAAGTTGGAGACAGGAATGAAAACTAATTATTCCATTTTAGTTCAGAATATTTTATGGTGGAGGGTATGAAAAGTTCGGCCCGGCCGAACTTAACGCTTTTTTACTTGTTTATTTTGCTTTTGATTTTCGTATTCCAATAACGGTATATTTTTTGTAATCAGTATCAGAGGGGTACGAACTGTCATCAAAATGTTAATTTAGTGTATTTACATTTAGTTGACCGGTTAAAAGATCGAATAGAATCACGTGTTCGAAATTTTAAAGAAAAATTAATAAAATGGCTGGAAATAAATATAATGAGTATATAAGGAAACAAATTATCTTTGAATATAGTATTGGCAGAACTCAAAAAGAAATTTCAGAAAAATATAACATAAATAAATAAACAGTTTCCCGCATAATTAATAGTGGCGGGAGAAATCGTAAGACATCTCCAAAAGATGATCGAAATATAATACGGATGATCAAGAAAAATCCTCAGATTTCCTCCAGAGAAATTAAAAATGCCCTAAAAATCGAAATATCCACACAAACCATCGGGCGACGTGCCGTAGAAGCTGGTTTACGATCATATAAAGTTGTTAAAAAACCCTTCATCTCGGCTAAAAATCGTATTAAACGAGTAAATTTCGCAAAAAAGTACAAAGAATGGTCAGTTCAAGAGTGGAAACGTGTTCTTTTCTCGGATGAATCGAAATTCAACCTTCATGGTTCGGATGGGAGGTGTTTTGTGAGAAGGCCAAAGGGAGAAAATCTTCACCCTCGATATACAAAAGCCACTGTAAAACATGGTGGTGGTAATATTATGGTGTGGGGGTGTTTTTCTGGATACGGAATCGGTCCTATACATAGGATCGAAGGAATTATGAAGTCCGAAGACTACGCATCTCTGAAAATGCCCCCGGATTGGGTGTTTCAGCATGATAATGACCCCAAACACACCTCTAAGGTGGTAAAAGGATGGATAAATGATCAAAATTTGTGTTTACTTGACTGGCCGGCCCAGTCTCCCGATTTAAACCCGATAGAGAACCTCTGGGAAATTCTTAAACGAAAAGTTGGAAACAAAATATTCGCAAAACCTGAGGATCTCTACTTGGCCCTGCAGGAGCAGTGGCACAAGATTCCGAATGATACAATCGACCATTTAATACAGTCGATGCCTAAAAGATGTTCAGAAGTAATAAAAAGAAAAGGTTATGCCATAAAATATTGAGAAAAATATGAAAAAAAATAAGTTTATTCTATAATTTGTAGTACTTGCATATGTTTTGAGCAGGACAAAATGTAACTTTTTTGCTATTTTTCCTTATATTTTAAAAAACCAATGTACATTAATGAATTATTAGTCTTAATTTTGAAAAATGAATTAATAAAGAATAAAAATCACAAAAAAAAACATTTGGCTTCTACCTTTTTTTCTTCAGTATAGCCAAAAATGATGGGTGGGTATCTCAGTTGCAAATGTTTTGAGCAGCACTGTATATTAACTCTGATATATTGTCAAAAAAAAATTCTGAAAACAAGGGCAAATTGGCTAAGAAGTCTTACGTCGTTTTAATTAAAAATAGTAATGAAAACTATTTCATCAGTAATATAAATCTAAATGAAATCCTGGCTACGTCCCTGATCCAAAGCACTGCATCATTTCATACGTTTTTTCAAAAAAATATTTTTTTAAAATTGATTTGTTCGTGAAATTTTTTTATATTTCAAAGTTCATTCCTTCCCGCTACAGGAAATCGTTTTTGAGAAAAACGGTCAAAAAGTCATAACCCTAATGCTTATTATTGACGTCATGCTCGATTCAGTGTTATAAAAATAACTTTTTATAACTGTTTTGTTTATCATATTTTATCATTAAAAACGAAACAATAACAAGCGGCTAAAAATAATTGACGCTTAATAATATTCAAAACCTATTCATAAAAAAAAACAAGTTTATCATACGTCACAATAAATGCTTTCGAAATAGACATGCAATATTTCAAAACAGCAGAATTATAATTTCTGTGTGCTCATTAGGGTGGTTTTAAAAAATCTATGTCGGATTTTTTTATTCGGCACCCCCCTAAAGTGTTTAGTTAGATTTTAAAATTGCCAAAGTTTGAGTACAATCGGGATATGTTAACACGCGCCACTGAGGCCTCAAAGTTTCTATAGTTATATAGCTAATAATAAAATCTGACCCGATTTCCAAAATTTTTTGTAGGATTACTTGTTTAGCCACTGAAATTGATTGGACAATAAATGTTGTGTGTAGAGCGATTTCGTGAAAATTCGCCTTTGGCTCCGTACAAATTAACTATGGAAACTTTGAGGCCCCAGTGGCACGTTTTAACATATTCCGATTGTACTCAAACTTTGGCAATCTTAAAATCTAACAAAACTAAACACTTTAGGGGTGCCGCCAAATTTTGGACCGAAGCGGTTGATCCGTTCGAGAGTTATTGTGCGCTCCAGCCAGCCAGACAGACGGACGGACATGGCTAAATCAACTACAATTTGTCTGAAACGGATTTCGTCCAAACATACTTTGGGTCTAAAACCATTATTTCGATGAGGCACATTTTGGTGGTTCATGCGACGTCGATATTCACCGACAACGCAGATTGGTCCGTAGATCTTTCGAAGAATTTTTCTCTCAAACACACCAAGCACTGCCATGTCTGCTTGCGCAAGTACACAGGCTTCGGAGCCATACATCAGCACGGGTAGTATCAGTGTTTTGTAGAGCGTTATTTTTGTTTGACGAGATGTGGCTCTGTTTTTAAACTGCTTACTTAAACCAAAGTAGCATCTGTTGGCCAATACAATTCTTCTTTTTATTTCACAACTGATGTCGTTTGTTGTGTTTACGGAGGTGCCGAGGTAGACGAAGTCTTTTACTACCTCAATATTATAGGAACCAACATCCACAGTCGGTCCGAGCTCAATGGATGCATTGCGCGTCGACACCATCAACTTGGTCTTCTCACCGTTTACCGCCAGACCCACTTTAGCAGATTCTCCTTCGACCTTTATAAAGGTATCAGTTACTTTTTTTACTGATCGGCCCATGATGTCTATATCATCAGCATAAGCAAGTAACATGTGACTATTGGTGTAGATTGTGCCACTTCTTTTGACGTTTGCCTCTCGTATAACCTTTTCCAGCAGGATGTTAAAGAGATCACACGAAAGACTGTCTCCTTGTCTGAAACCTCTTTTGGTACCAAACTCTTCGGAGAGGTTCTTTCCTATTTTAACTGAGGACCTCGTGTCAGTTAAAGTCATTTTGCAAAGCCGGATAAGCTTTGCGGGAATACCAAATTCAGACATGGCTTGGAATACCTTTGAACGCAGCGGGCTGTCGAAGGCTGCTTTATAATCGACAAAAAGGTGGTAGGTGTCGATCTGCATCTCTTGGGTCTTCTCCAGGATTTGCCGCAGGGTAAATATCTGGTCAATGGTGGACTTGCCAGGTCTAAAGCCGCATTGGTATGGTCCAATTATCTCGTTGACCATAGGCTTTAGTCGTTCGCACAATATCCCTGACACGATCTTGTAGGCAATAGGGAGTAGACTTATGCCCCTATAGTTAGAGCATACAGTCTTATCTCCCATCTTGTGGACGGGGCACAGGATACTCAGGTTCCAATCGTCGGGTACTCGTTCTTCCTGCCAGATGGTGCTAACTAGCTGATGAATAACCTTATCAGCGTGTCGCCTCCGGTTTTGAACAGCTCGGCCCCTGCTGCCTTATTATTCTTCAGCCGATTTATTGCTGTCCTTACCTCATCTTGGCTGGGCGGTATACATTCAATACCATCTTCTGGGATTGGGACTGTGGTATCTTCGTCGTCTTCGCTGCTATTGGATACCAACAGATTTGAAAAATGTTCTTTCCATATCCTGAGTACACTATCTGTATCAGTTACCAAATTACCTTGCTGGTCTCTACAGGAGGATGTGCCTGTACCAAAGCCATCAGTTTGATGCTTGAATCTTTGGTAGAATTTTCGGACTTCATTCTGGCTCCTGTACATCTCGATTTGTTCACACTCCCGCTTTTCCATCTCTCTCTTTTTCCTGCGGAAAAGACGTTTCTCCTCTCTCCTTTTCTCCCTGTATCTCTCTCGTGCGCTACGCGTTGCTACGGATTGTAAAGTAGCCCTATATGCCGCATTTTTCTCTTCGGTGGCAGCACGACACTCCTCATCATACCATGGATTCCTTGGTGGAGGTCTCTGGTATCCAAGTATGGATTTTGCGGCTGTTTGCATGGAGTGGGCAATGCTTTGCCATTGCGCTGATATGTTATCGGGATGAGGAGTGCTTTGATTAAGCAATTGGGCTAGTTGCTTGGAATATGCTGTGGCTATCTGTTGTGATTGCAGCTTACCGATGTCTAACTTTCGTGTTGTGTCTGTTCGCACTTTGTTTGCCACGTTTAAGCGGGTGCGCACCTTTGCTGCAACAAGGTAGTGGTCCGAATCAATGTTTGCGCCTCGGAACGATCGTACATTCAACACGCTCGATGAATGTCTTCCATCTATCACAACATGATCAATTTGGTTTCTTGTTTTCTGATCTGGAGACAGCCAGGTGCCCTTATGAATATCGAGATGATTAAATCTGGTACTGCTAACTACCATGTTTTTTGCAGCTGCAAAGTCGATCAGCCTCATACCATTGTCAGATGTTTCACTGTGGAGGCTGAATTTCCCGACTGTTGGGCCAAAGATATTCTCCTTTCCAATTTTGGCATTAAAATCGCCTAGAATGATTTTAATGTCATGGGCAGGGCGACTGTCATATGTTTCTTCTAGGCGCTCGTAAAATATATCTTTGGTCTGTTCGTCCTTTTCTTCAGTGGGAGCATGAGCGCAAATAAAGCTGATGTTGAAGAATTTAGCTTTTATTCGAATTGCAGCAAGTCTTTCATTCACTGGAGTGAAGCTGGATACCAGATGTTTTAGTCTCCGACTAACTACAAATCCGCAGCCAAACTCATGCTTTACGTCATGGCAGCTATAATACAGTGCGTCACCTTTAGGTGTTGTTGTGACGCCTTTCCCAATCCATCGTATTTCCTGTATGGCAGTAATATCGGCCTTGTACTTTTCAAGTACGTCTGCCAATGCGAAGACTGCACCTTCTCTACAAAGAGTGCGAACATTCCAGGTGCAGATTCGCAGATCATGGTCCTTAAAACGTTTGCGGGGTTCGTCAACTTTAGAGGGGTTTGTTTTTCTTTTCTTTCGTTTTTTCATAGTAGGCTGTTTTTTCTAGGGGAGGGTTACTAACCCGACGCCCAAACCCAAGTTTTTAACGTTCTTATGGGTGAACGCGCGGCACATGTTAGCTCACTACCTTTAACGGGTGTTAAAGGCAGTTCCCCAGGTGACACCACGGGGAGGTCAGTGTCCACTTGGGATGAAAGAGGGACCAAGATAAATCCTGGGCTTTGCCATGTTAAAACCGGTCAGGACCGTTGCTTGGTATCTTCCATCCCCTACGTCACCCAGCAAAAATGCTGGGGGTATAAAAAGTGGGCGTGGTCAAGCCGTTCTCAACTGACACCATTACCAACGAACGACATTTGGTTTTTATGTATAAAGATGTTATGTTGACACTTATGTAAAAATATAAAAAAATAATAAAATCACTTTCATTAATTAACTCTTAGCAATCGCAGTTTTAATTAAAGAAACTCAAGTTAATACTTTTGACTGTGACTCACTGTATGTATGCATATTATTGACGTCATGCTCGATGAAGTGTTATAAAAATAAATTTATATAACTATTTTATTTTTAATATTTTATCATAAAAAAACAAAAACAAGCGGCTAATAATAATTGACGCTTAATAATATTCAAAACATATTCATAATAAGAAATAACAAGTTTATCATACGTCACAATAAATACTTTCGAAATAGACATGGAATATGTATTTCAAAACAGCAGAATGACAATTTCTGTGTGCTTAAAATTAATATGTGAATGCGTTTTTTTTAAGAAAGTAAATTTAGTTTAACGGATTTTTTGGCTTATTCCTAGAAGAAGCGGAATAAGCTAACTGCAGAATATCACATTATTGTAAGCAAGATTTATTAACGAGCGGTCATCATCATGCCCATTCAGAATCTGAAATAACATGTAACCTATCTATTCCATTTGGACGATACAATAGGGCTGTCCAAAGGGTGTAGGCCTTTCATAAAAAATGATGTCGTTTTTGGGGCCACCTAGTGTACAGCCTTTAAATTACGTTAAATTTGGAGGTACCTTCAAATTAGGTGTATACCAAAATATGAGCATATGCCCATATATTGATTACACTGTGACACAAAATTGAACTCAAAGTCTGGGGGGTGGAAAAATAATAATACTTGGGAAAATAGCTCCAATCTCTGTTTGACGTTATTGTAGATTCGTTTCGAGATGACATGTCTTCAGTCAAATCGATTGGCGAATCTTTTTGTAGAACATTCCATTCTACTAACTCAATTCCTTTCATGTCCTTTTCGTCCTTTATTTCTTGAACCGTAGGGAAAGTACCATTAGATGAGATTTTTCAGCATACATCTGGGGTGCTTGTGAAATATTTACCACAAATAGCTCTTGTAATGATAAACACGTTAATAACAGATTTTCTTGGAGGATAGATCCGGTTATCTTAGTTTTTGAACCGGATATTCCAACATTAAAATCGATTTTTGAACCGGTTTTAAGTAACCGATTAACCTTATATGTTTACCATTAAAAAGCTTAAAGAGTTGTCAATCAAATTAAATTAATTCGCTTATGAAAAAATTGCTAGTTGCAGTTCTAGAACAAAAAACCGTTTTCTTAAACCGTTTTTAAGGAAAAATATCAGTACGCGCAAATATGGAGATCAAAGGCTGGGGGGTGAAAAATTCTTTTTGGCGATGAATGTCGGTGAAGATAATATGATGAACCCGGTAGGACAGTTCTGCCGTAGGTCAAACTTTAATACAACCTCAAATTTGGTACTATTGAGCATTAGACAGGACTACTTTTGGTTAGACAAATTGGAACTTTGTTGCAGTAAGGTGCTCCAATAACTTCACGTAATCTATATATATAAAAGAGTAGTGAGGTGAGTGACTGACTGATTGACTGACTGATTCATCAACGCCCAGACGAAACCGCTGAAGCTAGAAAGTTGAAATTTTGGGTGCAGGTTGCTGTTGGTGTGTAGGGGTGAGATAAGGCTGGGTTTTTGGAAATTCGACCAAGAAGTGCACGAAAAGTACTAAAAGGTACTAAATATGGTACCCTTTGTATTAAGCAAACGGTAAGAGCTAGAATTCTGAAATTTCGAATGAGGGTCACTGATGGAGAGTTAGAAAGATGTACCAAAGGGTTTTTGGAAATTCGAACTACAAGGGTACGTAAAGTACTAAATGGTACTAATTTTAGAACAATTTGGATTTGTGTGAACGGATAGAGCTGGAATCCTGAAATTTGAAATTAGGGTCACTGATGAATAGTAACAAAAAAGGTTTTTGTAAATTCGAACAATTTGTGATTTTGTAAAGGGTAGAACTGGAATTTTGAAATTCGGTATTAGGTATTAGTAGCAATTGGTGTTTAGAGTAGAGGTAGGAAGGACGTTTTGAAAATTCGTACTTATTTATACAAAAACTACTAAATAGTCCTCAAATGGGTTTCAGGGGAACTGGTAAGACTGGAAAAGTGAATTATGGTTAGGATATATGTTGAATATAAGGAATTAATTTTTGAAACGTTTACCTATGTGTACGAAAAGTTGGGTAACATGTTGGTACCAAAACCATTTTAAATAGTTAAGGTACTAAATTTGGTGTTGGGTGTAGGAACAAAGCTGGGATTATATAATTTGGAAATACGCTATTTGTACAAAAAATACGAAATGGAAAAATATTTGTTATGAAGGTCACTCTAAACTTTGAGACAAAGTTCTGAGTTTGAAAAATTGTACTGAATATTGTTCCATTGATTTGATGTAAACGCCAAGGCGTTTCTAAATAATGTACTGAAATTAAGTAGTCAAACGTGAAGTATCTTTTCAAAAAATGTTTTTTGTTCTGACCGCTTTGGTATGTAAATTTTAAAACGTGGTCCAATGCGACAATTTTGTTAACTAGAAGGTATTTACCCCCTGATATTAAAAATCCTAAATTGAAATGCCTCCAAAAAATTTTCCGTTATATACGGTTGACTTACCCGTGCACATTAACTACAATTTTTTGTAAAGAAGTTTTCTAACCTTTCATGCCACAAATTCCGAATTTCGGTTGGAAAATGTGCAGAAGATCTTCAAAATACTCTAAATCTTCAAAATATCTCTTCTAATAAACGTAGATTGAAGTGGAGATTTTTTAAATTAAACTTTTATATCCTCTGAGTATTCAAGGTCCAAATTTAAAGAAAATTGGACAATATAGATTTGTTCTTCTTTTAAAATACACTAAGTCGAGAGATACCGTTATACGGGGATATACGAAAACGTCGATTTTTATGACCAGTTTGAATGCCGAAAATTTAACGGACCTATTCGGGTTCTGGGCGAAAGGGTGAGATAAAGTTTAGTGTTTGGAAGGGTTAAAACCAGGAGTCAAATCTGAAATTTGCAATATGATACGTAGTTTTGGAAATTCGAAATAAAAAATATGGTAGTTGTGTAGGGATGCGATACGGCAGTTTTTTTTTTTTTTTTTTTTTTTTTTTTTTTGTAAATTCTGACTAAAATCGAACAAAATATTGGTAATAAAAATATGTCTTAGTACAACAGAATCTCCAGTATTCACCATTCCCGTATTAAATATTGTTTATATATATTTTGTTCCCTTTCCGCATACGAAGTAGCGGGCATTTGCTAGTATATAATATTAACCACTTGACTGTCCGAGCATTCCTGACAGGTAAAGTCAACTATATACGCAGGATTGGGTCGTAATCTTTTACATAACGTCGCGATCCATATCCTGGCCGCAGAAAAACATGTAATTCTCCTTTCATTTAACAGATTTTTTTCCTGTTAGCGATCATAACTAAAATATTTAGACGTTATTCCAGGAGCGGATTACGAATTTTCCGCTTAGATTCCATCCATAAAGCCACATAAGGTACAGAGGTATTTCATACTGGACATGAGACCTTAAAGTTTGTTTTCTGAGTTTTTCAGTTTCCTTAAAATGGAATAAAATTTTGGTCGATATGAGTTAAATTCAAAAATCACTACCACATAAAATGTATACATTTTCGAATTTTTTTATACAATCTATCTGCTACAAACACATCCTTAGGCCACCGATGTGAAATAAATAATACGGCAATGACTAGATCGCCATCTACGGCTTCTTGGAAGGAAACTGTGGGGCAAATTTGCATTACACTCTTGGAATCATGACTGAATATTAAAATTATGATATGTATTCGACTGGAAAAATAGGATCATATGAAGAGAATTTGCGAAACATTTGCAGCATTTCCTGCAGTCAGGATATGGATCGCAACGATATGTAACAAAGTTACTACCAAATCCATCGTATATAGTTCACTTTATCTATCAGGGATTCTCTGGCAGTCAAGTGGCTAAAATAATATGTAAGCTTTTAAGCACCTAATTTCAGCAAAGCTCGAAAATTGGGCCGAAAACATTTTTGTAATGCAGGTGGTTAATTTTCAGTGTGAATCACTGTATATCTGTATATTACTATTGGAAACCGACCTCCACGGTTCCTGATATATTGGTAAAATTGGTTGGTTAAAATTGGTTGCCTTTGCCTTCACCAAAATTAACACATCACATATACTTTAACAGTAGCGACATCGAGAATATTCCTATTGGAAACCGACCTCCATACAACATTGGTGATGTTCGGTATATAATTGTGCCTGGAGTTTTATTAACATTTTTGTGGACAGACAGGCAAACATATCTTGATCGTTTCATTTTGTCGATATATGAAGATTGGTATACAAAAGGGGGGTCTAGGATGAATGTTCCACTCTTTCCAGATTAACCCAGATATGTCCATTGCTTGATCGTGATCATTTTAAAAGTATTTTGAACACAGGGTTTTATTATATAACTGGGAGTTATGGGACACAAAACATTTGACATATAGCCCAAAAACACCTTTTCGGCATCTAGTTAACGTTTTTTCGTAGTAGACTCCACATCGTGTATGTTTTCGTTATAAAACTACCCAATAATTAATCGGTCATAACGCAAATCATTGTGAAAACTATGAACTAGACATCAAAACTCAAAAAACTCATGACTACTGAGAACCTCAAATAACAAATTACAGCCAGTTCGGCTAAAAATTGTAGCTAAAATTCTCAAAATACCGAAAGTCGTGAGGTATGGTTATAAGGGGGCCATACCAAAACATGGACCTATGTTGACGATGTTTGGTGGAGATGTTTCATGACCACTGAGAACCTCAAATGTCAAATTACAGCTATTTCGGTTAAAAACTGTAGCTAAAATTCTCAAAATACCGAAAATCGGGAGGTTCCGATATATGGGGGCTATATCAAAACATGGACCTATGTTGACGATGTTTCGTGGAGATGTTTCATGACCACTCAGAACCTCAAACGCCAAATTGCAGATTGTTCGGTTACAAATTGTGGCTAAAATTCTCAAAATACCGTAAATCGGGAGGTACCGATATAGCCCATCTTCGAACTTGATCTTCCGACGGCTAAAAAAATGGTATTCCCCAATTTTCAGCGAAATCGGTCAACAAATGCGACCTGTATGTTGCGAACGGACGGACGGACGGACATGCATAAATCGACTCAGAAAGTGATTCTATGTATATCCCTAGAAGGAACTATGGGTCTATCTCGCTTCCTTTTGTATGTTACATACAAATGCACTAACACATAATACCCCTTACCACATAGTGGTGTAGGGTATAAAAACTACAATTGGCCAATTAATACGCTAAACTGGACTTTCTCTGTCATTATAGGGAATATTTGTATCAGGGATGGAAAATGTGGTTCTCTACACAAACCCCATTATATATTAGGCAGCAGGCCCGGTATTTAGCAGACATATTATTTCAATTTGCATCTGGGAAAAAGTCAGTAGTTCTTTTTCCATATGTAGGCTACATTGGCGGTATTCAAGAATTTAAATATGGACGAAAAATAAAATTTGTATATTTTTCATATAAAAGTTATGGTCCATTTCATCCGCTAAATAATATCATATCATCAGCCAAATATATAGGCATCTTCTTCTACCTAAACTCTTACCTCTTGCAAAATTTCGTGACTATTGTGCTACAATTGCGACCTCTAACGTGTTTATGATTACACTACAAACACATAACTGAATATATAAGTCCCAATTTACATTAGGCGAGTTTACTTGCGGCAATTGTCAGTTTGTAGGTGAGAGAGGGTGCTGAGAGGCAAAGGGTTACCATATGCCTCACCTCTCTCTCCTACAAAATGACAATTGCCGCAAGTAAACTCGCCCAATGTAAATTGGGACTTAGGCTGTAACTACCTACACACAGACAAATATATGTTAGAAATATATTTGGATCCAAACAAATATTTGTGTGGGACTGATTGCAAACAAATATATGCTTGGATGAAAACATAATTTGTTTGTGTCCAAACAAATATATGTTTGCAACATTTTGTAACATATCTCAATTTAATATGTTTGGGTACCAACATATTTTTATGGGTGGGGAGGATTTTTGTCAAAGAGAGTAACAACTGGGGTCTCGCAGCTGCGGAATGGTGGTTTATAATGAAGAGGTGTGTGCATGGTGTAATAGAAGACAGAAGTTTTGTGATGTGTATTCGTAAAACACGTGTGTTTCGTGCTTTGTTGTTGTTAACCAACGTAGCAAGCGAAGAGGAAAAGAAACATGTGGGAAAAGCGTTAAGTTCGGTCGGGCCGAACTTTTTATACCCTCCACCACAAATTTCAGCCATTTCGGTGTGATAATGAGGCCAAAACCTTCAAAATACCGAAAACCGGGAGATATCGTCCTATGGGGGGCTGTATCAAAACGTGGACCTATATAAACATTTTATGGTAGAAATGTTTCCTAGCCTCTGGAAACACAAAATACAAAGTTGCAACCGATTCTGTTGTCAAATGGGACTAATACATACATTCAAAATATATTAAAATGACGCGTACTTTATATGGGGCGTTATATGGGGGCTATACCAAAACGTGGACCTATATAAACCAACTTTGGTAGGAATGTGTTTTGGCCTCTGGAGACACAAAATACTAAATTACAACCAATTCGGTGGTAAAATGGGACAAATATCTTAAAAATTCCTTAAAACGACGACGCGTCACGCGTCATTTTGTATGGGGGCTATACGAAAGCGTGGACCTACATAGCCCACTTTCAATACCAAAAGTCCTACGTACAAATAATAGATTTTCCCAACATTTCATCCACCTACGTCAATCCGTTCCGACGCTAGAGTGATTTCCACAGACGGACAGACGGACGGACATGGCTATATCGATTACAATGATTATTTCGAGTAGTTACAAACGTAGTGACAAACTTAATATACCCCCATCCTATGGTGGAGGATATAAAAATGGTATTAATTATGTTGGTCTTTTTTCATCAGTGTTCTAGAGAACATCGTTGAGTAAAGACGGTAAAGTGAGTGATTAAATCAGTGTTTTGTGTTTTCTTAAAGAAATTGTGCTTTCAGTAAATTAAATGTCCAATACATTTTATAATTGAATCAAAAAGGTGAATGGAAATATTTTATTGGACAAGGAAGAAATCGCATTTAATATTGGTAATTACATCAATACATTTTTCATATACATACATACATATGTACATTTGAGATATGGACAAACATATGTTATGTTTGGGACTGCTTGCAAACAAATATATGTTTGCTGCAGAATATGTTTGGGACATATGTTAGAGAGGTATAGCTTACTTACCCGGAATGTGTCTTCCAGAAATAAAGATTTAAGCTGTATATTAAAAATGTTCACAATTTTAACACAAAAATTGTGGTCCATTTAAATATTATCTGATCGCCATCTCAAATTGCAAGCTTCTTCTTTGTCATATACTCTTACCTTATTTAAAATTTCGAGGCGATCGGACTATTATTGCGACCTACAGAGCAGACACAAATTTGGATAAAAATTTTGTTTTTGGTCCATTTCATCCCCTAAATATATCGCGATAATCACCAATAAAAATAGCGATCTATTCTGATGTGAAACCGACCTCCATACCAAATTTCGTGACGATCGGTCCATAATTGCGGCCTGGAGTGTGTTTACAATTTATAATGGACAGACGGACGGACGGACACACATCTCAAAATCGCTTTATCTCGTCGGGATATTGAGATTGGTATACCACATTGGGAGTCTCCGACGAATATTTCGCGGTGTTGCATTTTTGCCAAAACAAACTTATAATACCCTTTTCACAGTGTGGATTATATTTAAATTAGAATTTATAATTTCGTAGAGTACTATCACAAAAAGTCAACATATTAAATTCATGTTTATGTGCACTGCGCATTTAAGCTCTCAAGCAACCTTTAATGTTCGTGTGCGTGGCATAGTATGTAGTGTCTTTGACTAGAAATCAGAGGGTTCGTGTGTTCAACTTGGGCGGGGTACGAAATGAAATAAAGTAAACTAAAAGTAAGAAGTGTGTTGAAATTAAAAACAAATTCTCTCTTTTCAACTTCTATTGGCCACAGAATAACTAGTTATTCTAGTGGTCATAAAATAACTAGAAACTGAGTGCGACACGCCCTTGTAAAAATAATGGGGAAGAAATGGGGTTTGAGAGTAGTTATGGCTGCCAAAAATCCCTTACGAAACCCATAATTTGGCAGGACTTTTTTGCTGGGAAGGTTCCAAAACAAATCAGGATAATCTATACAACTGTAACGAAAATACAATTACATACTTCTAAACACATTTCTCTTCATACCATCTTCATTCACACATTACTCGCCATACCATCGGATAGCAAAAAATTAAAAAAAAAAATCCAATAACTCGTGATAATATGGTCTACACAAAATCGACGAATTTTCTTGCGATTTTGAGTATTTGTTGTAACGAAAATAAGGTCATGTTATAGATACCGTTACTTCAATTATAACGGTACAACGAACGAAATTTTTCTGTTTCTCTCTTAGGTAGCATCTTTTCTAACCCTACAATTTTTTTTTAAATTTTTGGCACAAAATATTGATTTTGGCCACACTGTGCAATTTATTGGTGGAGAAGATGTATGTATAACCAACGAGAACCTCCAATGCCAAAATTCAGCTTATTTGGCCTGAAAATGCAAACAAAATCCTCAAAATACCGAATATTGGGATGTACCGTTATATGGGAGCAATACCGAAACGTAGACCTATGCCCACAATTTTTGGTAGAGAATGTTTGTGTCCACTGGCAACCCCAAATACCAAATTACACCCAAACTGGTTGCAAAAATTTAGCTTAAATCCCCCAAAATCCTGAAAATGGGGTGGTATCTAAAAAGGGACCTATACCCAAACGTGGACCTATGTCCACAATTTTTGGTGGAAAGTTTTAGTGACCACCATAAACTCTAAGTACCAAATTACAACTAATTTGGAAGGAAGGGGTTGCTTAAATCATCAAAAAATCGAATATCAGGAGGTACCGTTATATGACGGCTATACCAAAATATTACGCGATGTTGTTCATATTTAGTCCATTATTACACACGGACCCAAACTGAGTTTGTACAGAATTTCAGAAACATATCTCCATTCGTTTGCAAGTTATTAATTTCGCGCCGCTAGATCAGTAATTTCGACCACTGTGCGCTGGTTTGAACCTCACCATATTTATACCCTACACCACCTTGTGGTAAGGGGTATTACATATGTCTTTGTTCATTAGTTTGTAACATGCAAACGGAAACGAGATAGACCCATAGTTCCTTTTCGGGATATACATAGAATCATTTTCTGAGTCGATTTACGCATGTCCGTCTGTCTGTCCGCCTGTCCATGTATTTTTGTTAACAAAGTACAGGTCGCATTTACTGTTCGATTCGCATGAAAATTGGGGAAGATAGTTTTTTTTGCCCAAAGGACGAACTCTATTTATTTTGGTAAAAATCGGTTAAGATTTGGATATAGCCCCCATATATATCTTCGCCCGATTTAAGGCATTTGGTGCACGAAACACGCTATATATGTCCGATTTCAATGAAATTTGGAATCTGCGACGGAATTTAGTCTAGAAATAAGTGTACCAAATTATATAGAAATCTGTTCGGATTTGGATATAGCCCCCATATATATTTTCGCCCGATTTAAGGAATTTGGTGCACGAAACACGCTATATATGTCCGATTTCAATTAAATTTGGAATGTGTGACGGTATTTTGTCTAGAAATAAGTGTGCCAAATTATATACAAATCGGTTCAAATTTGGCTATAGCTCCTATATATATTCTCGGCAGATTTTAGGTATTTGATGCACGAAACGCGCTATATATATACAATTTCAACAAAATTTGGAACGTTTGCCGGGATTTGGCCTAGAAATAAGTGTGCCAAATTATATCGAAATCGGTTAAGATTTGGATATAGCCCCCATATATATCTTCGCCCGATTAAAGGCATTTGGTGCACGAAACACGCTATATATGTCCGATTTCAATGAAATTTGGAATGTGCGACGGAATTTAGTCTAGAAATAAGTGTGCCAAATTATATACAAATCGGTTCAAATTTGGCTATAGCTCCTATATATATTCTCGGCCGATTTTAGGTATTTGATGCACGAAACGCGCTATATATGTACGATTTCAATAAAATTTGGAACGTTTGCCGGGATTTGGCCTAGAAATAAGTGTGCCAAATTATATCGAAATCAGTTCAGATTTGGATATAGCTCTCATATGTATTTTAGGCAGATTTGTGGTATTTGATGCACGAAACACGCTATATTTGTCCGATTTCAATGAAATTTGGAATGTGTGACATTGGTTAGTCTAGAAATAATTGTGGCAAATCATATCGAAATCGGTTCAGATTTGGATATAGCACCCATATATATTTTCGACCGATTTGAGGTATTTGATGCACGAAACACGCTATATATGTCCAATTTTGATGAAATTTGGACTATGTGACGGAATTTGGTCTACAAATAAATATGAAAAATTATATCAAAATCTGTTCTGATTTGGAGTTAGCTCCCATATATATTTTACATATTCACAGTGGTGTAGGGTATTATATAGTCGGCAGCGCCCGACTTTGATCCTTTCCTTCTGGTTTATTAATTAGTTGAGTTGGCTTAGTTTCGCGAGAATTATGATATTTAAATTAATGCAGATTGCGTTGATATTGCTGTCCCAATTCTTCGAGTTTTCTATAAAAGCAATGCTATGAAGCAGTCGATAAAAATACCTTAAGTCATCCGGTATTAAATGCCAAGGTGGCCTCATTGCGTCTTATAGCCTTTGCTAACTTGTGTTTATTAAATAAACTTTGTTTGCACCTAAAACTAAAAACTTGTGTTTATACTATAATAATTAATAATAATTATCTTTATATATAAAACTCAATTGTCGTTTGTTGGTAATTGAATCAGTTGAAAACGGCTAGAGCGATTTGGATAATTTTTTGTGGAAATGTTAGTCATAGTCCAGTTTAGGTTTTTATGCAAAGAAAAATTGGCCACGCCCACTTCTCCGCCCACTTTTATAAATATATTATATCTACGAAACTTCTCAACAGATTTTCCTGAAATCAGGGAACGTAGAGTGATGGCCCCCTGTTGAAATAGGCTACACATTTGGTTGAATTTCGGATCGGGCGGGGTACCTCCCCTATGCCGTATTTTTAAAAAAATGCAATATTTGCAACAATTACAAATGTATCGCTTTGAAAACTAATTTCCGAGTCAATGGCGATTGTGCTCCGACCTTACTTGCTTATTTGGGGCATTAAGACTGGACAACGCCCACTTTTTTAAATATGTTATATCTACGAAACTACTGAATCGATTTTCCTGAAACTTTCAGCGAATGTACAGGGTTGGTCCCCGATAAAAATAGGCTACATATTTTTTGACTTTCTGATCGGGCGGGTACTTCCCCTATGCCCTATTTTTGTAAAAATGCAATATTTGCAACACGAATGTATCGGTTTCGGAATTTATTTACGAGTCAATGGCGATTGTGTCTCACACCTTACGTACTTATTTTGGAACTTAAGATCCGACCACGCTCACTTTCTAATTAGGTTATATCTACAAAACTACTGAAGGGATTTTCAAGGAAATCGCGATTTGTCTAAACTTTTAAATCTTTAAAAATAAAAATCAAATGTCGTTCGTTGGGCATGGCATCAGTTGAGAACGGCTGGACCGATTTCGATATTTTTTATGCAAAGAAAATGTACGCCCACTTTTTTCAATCTTCAATTTTTGTCATTTCTACAAAAACTACTGAACCGATTTTCCTGAAATTGCCAGGGAATGTACAAGGATGGCCCCGCTTAAAATAGGCTACAAATTCAGTTGAATTTCGGAAGGGGCGGGGTACTTCCCCTATACCCTACTTTTTTAAAAATGTTATATTTACAATAATTACGAATGTATCTATTTCGGAAGAACTTACCCACTTTTTTAGGATCCAATGACTTGACCACACCCACTTTTTAAAATATGTTACATCTACAAAACTACTAAACCGATTTTCCTGAAAATGTCAGGGAATGTACGGGCATATTTTCTTGAATTTTGAAGGGGGCACATTTAAAATAAAACGACTTACCTTTATGAATAAAAATCAAATGCTGTCATAACCCAACTTAGGTTTTTTGGAAAGAAAAGTTTACCACGCCCCCCAAAAACAGGTTACATATTTTATTGAATTCCAGGGGGAGCGGGGTACATCCCCTATGTGATATTTTTAAAAAACGTTATATTTGCAAAAATTATGCATGTATCGGATTAAAAATTTACGGATTAGTCTACAACCTAGGTACTTCTTTAGGGCCTATAGGCCCGACCACGCCTGTTTTTTTTAATATGTCATAACTCCAATACTACTGAAGGGATTTCCATAAAATTTGCGACAAAAGCTCAATGTTTGCCGTTGTTATGTATATATTATGAATTTCGGAAGAGGTGGGGTACCTTCCCCATGCCTTTCTGTTAAACGCTGTATATAAGCCAGATGTATGATTATATCGGTGTCACCATACATTTTGGTAGGCAATGAAGTTGTGTGCACCCTAGGTACATATTTGGAGCCAAGATACCGGACCAGGCCTACTTTTTTTTTAATATGTTATATCTTGAAAACTGATGACCACGCCCACTCTTTTCAAAACATTATTTTTCCAAAACTACTGAACCTAATATTCAGGAATGTCCCGTGGTCCAAAATGCTATATATTTGTAGACGAATTTCGGGGCCTATTATGTTATAATCGCTATATTTGCTAAACTTATGAGTGCATCGGGTTGCAAATTAGTTTTCGAGACAACGGTGGTTGCGCCCCCGATCAAGAAAAACTATATATTTACAAATTTACTTGAATGATGAGGTTCAACGGTCCATCAGCGATGAAAAGCTAAAACATATAAGTCTCAATAAGCGGGAGAATTCGATTTAACCACTTTTTAACCTTTAAAATTAGATCGCTTTAGGATAAAGACAGGGACATGAACGATAATAATTCCTAAAAAGCATAAATTGGCGAAAAAATCCGATAAAGTCCGTGAGAGAAAAGAAAGGTTAGACACAAAAAATCCTTCTCGGTTTGACAATAGACCGAAGAAGTGAGGTAGAAAATACCTATTTTTTAATTTTCAAGCGTAAAGTCGATAAAAAGTTGTCATTAAAACTCATTACGACGGGCCAGCAACGCGGTCCGGGGTCTGCTAGTATATATATAAAGTAGAAAAATGTTTGTATGTTTGTTTGAAATTTATGGACTCAAAAGCTGCTGAACCGATCTTTCTGAAATTTTCTGGGTATAACTACATCACCTGAAAGTAACATAGGCTATAAAAAGTTTTGAAATTATGCTCTGATCCAGAGATATAGCATCAGAATCGGAGGTACCTCCAAAAAATGTAAACTTTATATGCAAATATCTATAGAACGGTTACAGATACAGTCTCCAAATTTGGAATGTGTTACGGGATTGGGTCTAGAAATAAATTTGCCAAGTTAAATTTAAATCGAATCAGATATAGCTCCCATATATATTTTCGGCTGATTTCATGTATTTTATGTACCACAAACGCTATATATGCCCGATTTCTGTGAAATTTTGAGTGTGTGATGGCAGTTGGCCTACAAACACATGATCAAATCAGTTCAGATTTGGATAAAGCTCCCATATATATTTTCCTCTGATTTCATGTATTTGATGCACCCAACACGCTACATATACCCGATTTTAATGAAATTTGGAAGAAAATTGGCCCTCAAACAAATGTGTCAAACTATATTATACATTAGTCGGGGTAGCGAAGCGCACCGGGTACAGCTAGTTATATATTAGTTATTAATTATTATATATAATTATATTATATTAATTAATCACCACTGTCCTCGCGAGCCGTGTCTGTGTGAACCCACACAATCTCAATTGTGGTGAGTTTGAACGTTACTCTCACCACCGATCATCTTCTTGTTTTAGCAATGAATTAACGCACACGATGTTTATCTAGAGAGGGATATATAATCTCGTGTGTGTGCCCAACACAAACGGAGCGGTTGCATTTGTAGTTGTTGGGGAACACTCCCTGTAGCGACTGTAGTCGATTTAAAGCCCACATAAAGCTAGTTTTTTTAAACATAAGTGGGTTTTTATCGATTATTTTCCCTTATGCCAACTGACTAATTTTACAAGGCGATGAGCGCCTAAGTAGTCAGTATTGTCCAACGCCAGATAACTTTTCGACTGATGATAAACTAACTTTTTTTGCCTATTTGTAGTCAGTTTAAAACATAATATGAAAAAAACAATTTTTGTTTCTGTGTTTTTTTTATTTTTGACTTTTCATATTCTCTCTCTCCCTCTCTGTGTCTCTCTCTCTTTTTTGTTAGAGATAAGAAGAGGCAAATTTGTATATTTCCTTTCCCGCTTGGGCGATGGGCTAGTTCGGCATCGGAAACTCGTCGATTCTCAGCGTTACAGTAACTAGTTCCACTTCTGACCCCTCACAGTGCAATCAACTGTAAACTTTAACATGGGGATGTCATAGGAGGTAACCAATTGACACTCTATGCATTACCTGTAGGTGGTATTGTACTAGTTCCAGGTTTACAGTCATATACCAGTTTATTTATAAAAAAGTGGTGGGAAATAGTCACACAACTGACGCTTCGTCGTTTACTTGGGGATATATAGGTGTCAATTGGTTCCCTTCGCATTACTTATGGGTCAATTGTGAACTAGTACCACTTACCTCTAGTTTAGGACTATTTAAATTGCGACAATTGGAATTGCTAGCGGGTAAAGAGAAGAAGAGGGCGATTTGCATGTTTCCGTCGTATTCCTTTTTTATACCAGAACAATATGAATAATATGAACGAAGATATTCATTCCATCAACAATAGCTTCTGTTATTGGATGCTTCATTTATATTAAAGTTATGAAGAAAATGTAAATGTGAATTATTTATACAACTCGTCGTTTAAGTTAAGTTAATTAAGTCGCAACTGACGCCTCCTCGTTTACTTGGGGATAAAAAGGTGACAATTGGTTCCCTTCGCATTACTTAGGGGCCAATATTTGTACTAGTACTGATTAGAACTAGTTCTGGACTACTTAAATTGCGACAATTGGAATTTTCGTCCCCACAGGGTTGTGTTCCTTTTTAATTCCAGAATAATATGAGTAATATGTACGAATATGTTCAGTCCATCAACACTGTATTCTATAATTGGATGCTGCATTTATATGAAGAATATTAAGAAAAAGCAAGTGTGAATTATTTATACATTTGTGCCTTATTTTTTTCGAAAAACACAAATACTTTGCAGAAGGTACATGTTTCTGTTTTCAGAGTGGTTGATCTTTAGTTAACTTTTCGACCTATATAAAGTTAGTCGAAAAGTAGTGCAGACATGGACAATTGCCGAAATTTTTTTTGTTCAAAGTGGTTCATCTCTAGATAACTTTTCAGCCAGTTTTTAGTCAGTTTAAAAATAATCGATCTATTATCAATCATTTTATCAACTGGTTGATAAAAGTCCGACAGGGCTGGTTTATAGTATGAAGCTGAACCAGTTATATTGGATACTACAATGGGGAAGTAAATGAGCCATATGTATGAATATGCATAACTTCTATGAAACATACATATCTATGTCATATAATTTGTTATTACCATCTTCAAATGAAATCAGTTGTATTAAACATTTGCAAAGATGCATTTGCTTCTGGTTGCCGTAATATTTTGTTTAATATTTTTATGGCTGTATCATCGATGGAATGACCGAAAGTTAATCCTTTTGTCATCTAAAGTGCCATCATTAAAATCACAAGTGATATTTGGATTTGGAAGAATTCTCTCGTCGAAATGTAAGTATTTTCAATAACAATATTTGTTATTTTTTAAGACCTAACACAGCCAGATTTATGAGTGAAATTATTGAAGAATATTGTGAACTTTTCGACAAAACAAATAAAAAAATATCAATCGGTTTTGCCAACAGCCATGCTCGTATACCCTCAGCCTGAGACATAATGAAAAGAAGTAAACTATTCTAATGGGTACTGAAAGAACTATCCGATATAAAGTTTACAATTTCATATAGGTTTGCAAGACCGACTAAGATGTGCAAAGAGGACTCCCTTAGAGAGCCATATTTGGTTGCCTTAGAGAGTAATTATCCGCCATAAAATGTATACGAGGGCTGAACGATAACTATCTGGCCTAACAATGAAAACGCGAATATTTACCATCAAAAACGATTTTATTGTTTTCTTAAGTAGTCTCCAGCATGATCTACACACTTTTTCCTGCGCTCAAACCTATTGGCGAAACACTTTTTCCACTCCGATTTAGGCAGCTCCAAAACATGTTTTTTGAACGCTTTTACAGGATCTTCAGAAAACAAAAATCGTTGACCACGCCTTTTTTCTTGATGTGCTGGAATCAAATGAAGTCATTGGATCCCATGTCAGGGCTGTACGACGGATGACCCATCAATTCCAAGTTTTGTCCGGTCAATCAGGCGCTGGTTTGAGAGCCCACATTGCCATGATGCAGAATGATTTATCTTCTCTTGTTCGTCTTTCGAACTTCTCAGGAGACTGCAGGCAAACAAATTATAGTGTACCACTCAGAATTAATCGTCCTATATTTCTCAAGCCGTCGCCACAAGGTCAGTTTTTCTGGAGAAACCGGCAACCGTTTGCTTTGAAGTGCTTCTTACATAAACAACTTTCGTTTGATTTAGCTCGCTTTCCAAGACCAAGCGGACGATTTCTGCGTTGTTTCAGGGTCCTAAACATAGATCATAAATTCATCGTCGGTGACGATCCTATAACGACGTTTGTAGCACCGCGATCGATTTTATGCTCAATTTCTTTGAACCAATTTACAGGAGCCTTCTTTTGAGCGATTATCCAATTTTTCTGGATTTAACGAGAAAAATCCATTTTTGCGGCCAGGTGTTTATGCAATATGAAATCTTAGTAGGTGGAAAAAATGCCCAAGGACGCCTCTATCTCACGGTATTTAACATGGCGATCTCGCATTATCCGTTCATGCACGGCATATATATTTTTTTTTTTTTTTTTTGCATAACGACCGATTTTGGGCGACTCTCACGACCCTCGTTTTTTGGCGAGTGCTGTCCACGGATGAATTCATTAAACCAGTTTTTCATAGTCCTATAGGATGACATACAAAGATTTAATTTGATCGATACACTCTTGCGGTGATTATCTTCTGATTCTTTAACGAAAATGTTCACAAGTACCCAGCAAAATGTTCGATGCCAAAGATGACATTCAATCATGGGTGCAAGTGATCTAGCATGTCATCTTTTTAGCATCTTCATCGATGAATTTTATATGAGCGTGGACCCCAAAAGATGACGTTCTTTTCTGGATCCTAAGCATGTCATTTTAACCAATGCGTTGACATGTCGTTTCCACCAATGCTTTGGCATGTCATTTCCACCAATGATTTGACATGTCATTTTCACCAATGCTTTGACACGTCATTTTCACCCATGCTTTGACATGTCATTTTAACCAATGCTTTGGCATGTCATTTTTACCAACCCCTTGGCATGAAATTTTCATGTCTTGTTTGGAAAATGGAAATGCTGTATTGAAATATGGTTTTCATGAAAAACAAAACTCTTTATCAATTCAAACGAATTCATGAAATAGCTACAATTAATTTATCAGTTTAGTTTTTCAAAAGTTTACATCCAAAATTGCAATGTAATCACCACCGCTGCAACGCAAAAGATTACTTCCTCCGTTCTCCGCAACTCATATTCTTTCATCTTACAAAAGGTTTTTTCAATTATCTTCCCATCGCCAGTTCAGATTTCAACATGGACTCCAAATGCACTCCTTTAAGTATTTTTATTTCGTAAATTACTTTTATTTTATAATTTTGTTATTTTATAACAACATTTTGGTAATTTATACTGTTTTGTTTAGTGACGGAAATATGTAGGGATCTACAACCCGGCTTGCTTTAGGGATATCTAAGAACAAAATGTAACGAACGGGGAGGAGAGACTTTTTATGGAAAATACCATTTATGCTTAATTAATTTATTTTTAATTGTTTCTTTCCAAAAGTAGTTTCTTCTTTATTTTCAGATTCTTGTTCCTTTTCGTTTCGGACTTTTTTTCAAATTCCAAGAAGCGATATTTGATTGATTTCATTCTATGTCAGATTTAGAACAGACAAGGGAACTTTTAAAATAGCAATGTGTGCAGTCCGATTCTATTTTTAGCTCGATGGTTGAGACTTCATATAATACCAATTGTTTAGAAGTTTTAGTTGTTTGATATGCAGGAAATGTAAGACAACATCACGACGACAGTTCTAACAACTTTGGTCTGTTCCAGAAACTGCAAGAATCTACTTATTTTTACTACGATAACAATTTTTCCTTTATGTTACCGGAAAAAAATAGTAAAAATTAGTAGATTTTTGCAGTACTGGAACATACCAAAATGAAAATAAACAGGTGTGTAAATAAAAACACAAACATCATCTCTATTGGAACATCATCTCTATTGGATGCTGATGAAAAGATCGGATCTTTCACGACTTCCTTTGCATTGGTTCAAATCCTAATGAAAAGATCGGATCTTTCACGACTTCCTTTGAACCAATGCAAAAGATGACATGAAATCACGTCATTGCAAAGAACCCCTTCCGTCAAATTTTGCTGGGTAAATTCAAAGTGATTTTCTCAAGTCACTGTAAACAACACATAACATGGTCGTCCTGAGTAAGTCCTGTCCTGAGTAAGTCTAGACTAAACACTGTCAAACTATCCAAAACATTTTTCAAATGACGCCTGGCAATACACGGTGTTGCCTAGGCCAAGTAGTTCATTATAGTAGCCGCGAGGACTACCTGGTGTAAAAATTTCAAAACTATCTCAGACATGCGCATAAACTGCCCATATGCAGTTGGACTCATCCTAACTCCTCTTTCGATAGTAATCATGCCCATCAGACACTTTTGTTGATCACCGTGGATTTTTTAGAACTTTTGAGGCACATTTCCATCGTATCAAAGTGTATATATGTACCTTCTTTAGCCTAAAGGTTGAGGGTATAAACATAGACACTTTTTGGGTATTCATCCTATCGAACAAAAGCTTACATTTTTCTAATTAATATATTTGGATTAAAGTTTTGAATTTTTGTGGAGTAGGTACATGAAGAAATGTACCAACATAGACCATTATGAAAGTGGATCTTATTTTGGAAATCATTCCCTTCTTATTTATCGTGCCCCACCAGCAATTTAGTTAAAGCTATTGGGCCATTATATCAGGAAGCATGGATCTGATCACGAAAAACATTGGGTCTCATGCATAAAAACGAGTAAAAGCGATGAGTTGAGTCAAGTAAGCAATTGCTCGTAAGTTGAGTTAGATCGAACAGCAACAGCTTTTGCTCAATTTCGTATGCATAAAAATGAGTTCAAACCAATTGCAATTACTTGAGTAAATTGAGATCAAACGTCTAATTGTTATTGAAGTGCAAACATGTCGTCAAGTGGAAGTGAAGTAGAAGTAGAAGCAAATAATAATAATAAAATAGAAACTGACGATATATCTAAATTTTTAGTACAAAAAATGAAAGAAAATAAATATTTACTTGCAAAAAGTCAGCTACCAAGCATTAAAAATAAGAAAAAAGAAACAATAGAAACATGTGTCAAAGAAATGAAGCAAAAATTTGGAATAGAAATAACGGAAAAAATATAAAAAAATAGCTAATATGAAATATCGCATAAAAAATAAAATAGACTTGAATAAAACAGGCAACATGAAAATTATTTAAAAAACTGGGACTCCAATATCTGTGGATATAC
Source organism: Musca autumnalis (assembly GCF_047663935.1). NCBI lineage: Eukaryota > Metazoa > Arthropoda > Insecta > Diptera > Muscidae > Musca > Musca autumnalis. Next base: position 152,818,938 of record NW_027411866.1, on the reverse strand, counting down.
CATTTTGGAATCCAGGATCTGCACAGAATCTTAAATAGAGTCGAATTTTATCAATGTTGCTGAGGACACCACCACGTCTTTCTTCTGACTCCTCAAAAAAAAAAATCGCTAACCAGCTAGTAGCATGTACTATGTATTTATCATTTTATTATTAATTATATAAAAAATAATAATTAAGATACAAACCTGTATAATTTTTTATCCTCACTTGCTAAATTTGTCTTACGCTGTTGATAACATTTTTTATTTATTTGTGGTACAAAATATTCAGCCATGATTCCTTTTTAGTGTACGCGAGTCAACTAAAAGGCATGCTCCACAAAATTTAAGCAAGAGCTCACAAAAGTAAGCAAAACCTTGTTTTTATGCATATGAAAATGAGAACAATCTCATCTAACTTCAACTTCTAAGTTCAAACTGAGCAAGAAGAGATCAAACGTGAGCAGTGAGTAAAAGCAAATACATCAAATTTTATTATGCATACGACAAGCACCTTTTACTCAAAAAATCGAGCCCGAGCTCAAGCTCACGTTTTATGCATGAGACCCATTATATCACTAACTTCGTCAGTTATCGTATCCATTAGTTATTTTAATTGGTTATGTTCGGTTTTTTACAGCTTTATGGTCCATTGTCTCAGAAAAAAATTGTATCGGTTACTCCCTTCGAGAGCTATTGGGAGCACTATTTTAGCGAAACATTTTTTTAACTTTTGTGGGGGAGGAACACGTAAGGTCAACTCCATCGGGTATAGAACTTAACATAAGTTTGGTGAAAATATTAGGATGGACAAGATGTGCTCTCGATCGGTTACTCCATTCGTGAGCTCCAACCAACCAGCCAGACAGACAGCCAGACGAACAGGGTTAAATCAACTACCAAGTGTCTAAAAAAAATTAAATGAATAAAAATGCTGTTTAAACTGTATAAATTACTGATATATGCCCAAAGTAAAAATAGAAGAATACAAAATGAATATCACACTTCTAATTCATCATTTTTTAACATCTCCACTACATCCACCTTGTTATGGATTCTCAAATTTTTAAGCCAGATGTTAGGTGTTTTTTTATTTTTGACCTAAATGCGACGCGCATTCGGGTATTTCAAAAAACCAATGATTACACTGTACAACACAAGAAATAATTACAAGATAATTCGGCCAGATTATGAAAGAAAACCGAAAAAAAGAAGACACGTGTATCTGCGTTTTGAAAGTTTACATCGAGAAGTAACCTAAATAGGCGTGGCAAGTTCCGCCCATTTCTACAGGTTTTGAAATATTCGACAACAGATTCCTTGGAATCCTTGCATTTTAGTTATAAAGTGTCTTTGGCAATATTACTGACAACAACGCGGAGTATCTTTTTATGAAAAAATTAACCCTCATGCGAGTCACTAAGGGGGTATTTTTGGTCCATTTTTTCAAAAACGTTTAAAAACTCCTTTAAAATGACATCGTATCAGATCAAAATACTCTACAAAATTATTTGTCATAAAATTTTACTGTAGGTCGTCGAATACACCAAAACTCTAAATCGTACCTAAACGCCAGGAATCTGCCAAAAGTAAAATCACGTTTTAGGGTTAATGTTGTACTTTATCTGAGTTTATTAAATTTTGTCCCACAAAACTTCATTCTAGATAGAAGACGTCAAGGACAAAAAAATTATTCTCCATCAAATTTCAATATAAGTCTCCGACTAAATGAAATATGTATTTACAATTTATATCAAGAAGATATATACATCAAGTTTGCCAACAAAACACCCAAATATTTTTTAATAAATTAGTTTTGTTCTTTTTTCGGGTTGATGCATGAAAGTAACATAAAAGTTAGTTTAAGACGAAAGTTGTTAAAAGAAGAAATATTCTACACAAAATTTCACTATAAGTGTGCTGTGACTCCTAGATATTTTAGTTTTTTTTTTTTTTTTGGCGGTCCTGAGCATTTAATAATAGATCGTGAAAATCCATTCGCTAGAACGGAAGAAACGGCTACTGCAAAAATCGAAAAATGTGCGAAAAATATCTTTGAAAATATCGCGGATTAAATCGCGTTGATGGTGAATGTAGATTCACGGTTTTTGATGGATTTTAATGAAATAGGTTTAGATCGATGTATTTTTTATGGTTAATTGTGAAATCGGATGCGCATAAAAAGTGTATGTACTTTGTGCAAATTATAAGCGTTATACAGTTTTTTTTGCACACTAACTGTAGACGATGCTACATCGCAGCCGCCAAAGTAAATCTTGGTAAATGTATACAAATTAAAAGAAAGCCATTCGTTGTATTGGGAAACCGCATGCGCATCAATACTATGTTTACAATTACGAAATCCACTCGATTTCAACTGTCAATTCAATTGCTCAAACTTGTAACGACACCTATTGGTCCCGTTTGCGGAGGTAAGATAGCGGTGGCCAGGGTACGTCCCAGAAATTTATTGATTGCAGAGACTAAGAGTGGATAAAGGCGATTTTGGGGTGGGAGATACTTTGGCTTTATTCAAAGAGGACAACATCCCTATCTTGGGGAGACAGTCGTGGGTTTCGCGCCTTCGACCTTCGGACGGTCCATCCTGGAGCCGAACGGGGGGTCCCGACTGGCATAGGGTAACTCAGTCGTCTCCGGTTCCGGGCAACCGCGAGATGCGGGATTCCGACTGGCCAATGGAAACTCAGTCGATTTGTTCCTCGGCATGGAGTTAGGAGAACTGGTTCGGACTGGCTAAAGCAACTTAGTCTCGCTGCACGATGAGAATTCGCGGCTGGCTTACGACAACTCAGCCGTGGGATCGGATCGTTTGTCCTGGCGAACGTCGTAGATGGGCCTTTTGACTGGCGTGGGGCAACTCAGTCTGCTGAGTCGCTGTGTTCCCCAGCGTGAAGCAACTTCGTCTTGTTACACGATGTAGACTCGCCACTGGCTTACAATAACTCAGCCGTGGAATGGGATTGTCTGTCCTGGAGGAAGTCGTAGATTGGTCTTGTGACTGGCGTGGTACAGCTCAGTCGGCTGGGATGCACTATCGACTCGGCTACAACGACGCCTTTCTTACCTGTTGCTGGGATATTGGGTTCACTAGTTCAAGCACTCGCGGGTTCAATGACGACTTCACTACGTACTTTCTTTGACTCTCCCCCCAGTTCTCAGAGTACGCCTTTTTATAGGGCGTCGAGGATCACCTTTGCTGCAGTCACACCGCAGTCCTATGTAAGGAACAACAATTTCCTTGTTTACACTAAAATAACGCCTAGCGTTATTGTTTTCGTCAATGTAACACCCAGGCGAATTGTTGCTAGTTGTTTACTTTTGCGTGTCGCCTAGGTGGATCATACGACGTACATTTTGTTGCTGGTTGTTTTCGTCACAACAACATCATCCAGGCGCATTGTTGTTACTTGTTTACTTCTACGCGTCACTCCGAAGATCCTATTGCGTGTGTTTATTTCGTCGGCTGTTTTCATCCAAACATCGCCCATGCACATAGTTACTACGGCGCGTCGCCTAGGAAGATCCTACTGCGTGTGCTTTGCTGACGGTTGTTTACATCTAACATTGACCAGGCGCATTGTTGTTGGTTGTTTACATAAAAACATTGACCAGGCGCATTGTTATTGGTTGTTTACTTCTAAGTAAAGCCCTTGTTTTGATAAACAACTTACCTTATTTTGATGCACAACTTACCGTAGTACGGCCGTGGTAGTAAACAACAGCGAGGTTCGCCGGTCCAGGCGAGGAAATAATCCTACCGCAATTAATGCATGCTCATTTAAATTTAATAATTCATGTTATTAAGTACAATTCAATGTTGGGTATTTACAAACAAAAACAATTATAAAGTAGTCGAGTTAATGTTGACAGTTGGTGTGGGCGGAAATGAGCCGGTGACTTCCGCCGTCACAAACGTCAAATGAAATCGAATCGATTTCAGATGAATTTTCATTTGACGTATACGCAAAGGTATTGACAGTTGAAATCGAGTCGATTTCGTAAATGTAAACATAGTACTTGTCCTCTTTTGTTTGTCATCTCAAAACAGAGTTGCCAACATTCATTCATTTATTTTAAAAATCGGATTGAAGTCGAATCCCATAAAATATTTTACGTTTAATTTATTAATTGAAACACTGATATATAAAATCAACATATACAATGTCGTGCCCTTATGAATTGTATAATGTCGTTGAAGATGATGCATTATGTGTTACGTGTTGGTTTTGTATTAATCAATGGCATGTTAAGTGTGCTCGGATTAATGCAAAAGTTGTTGATACTATTCGGGAAAATGTTGGTGTTCGTTGGTGCTGTCCTATGTGCAGAAAACTCTCTGCCGATTTTTATAATTTTGTTAAAGACTTGAAATTTGAATTAATGTCGATAAAAAAAGATTTTTCTTCTCTATCATCTCGATTTGATAATTTCTCAAATTTAAAAGGTCAGCGAAAAAGGCACCAACTAAGGCTGCGCCTGTTCGCGAACCTGGGGTTTTTTATAGGGAATTCTGCAGCACAAACATCTTCCATAAAAACAACTGAAGATGTGAGTGCCCAGTCTTATGCCGGCGTTGCGTCCCATGCGGCCCACGTGGTTAATAAGAATGTTGGGGTGAAAATGGTTCCTGAACTAGTGAATATCGATAGTGTTGGTCTGAAGAAGACATAACATCGTGTTCAGAATGTTCAGGAGGCATCACTTCTTGCATCTATTAATTCGGAGGCTGCTTCTGCAGATACTGGTCAAACCCTTCAACCTGGTCAAAGGTCATTATCTATGGCTCCAGCCATGAAAATAGTATTTGTGTCTAGGTTTGGGCCGGATATCAATCGCCTGTACTGTCGGAGAAATACCCTCAGCCACTGACCAAGAAAAAAAAACAACAAAACCAAGCCAAACACTATAAATATGCCGTATATAAAATATATTGATTTTGTATCACGAGTTTGCTTTCAAATCAGTAGGTATCGTAATGTGGGGCTATACCAAATCACTGACATACCAAACATTTTTAGTAACTAAACTTCTTCTTTAAGGGCCGAAATATTAAATTACGTTAAACTTAGTTTGAAATAAATTTTTGAAAAAGTTTTAGAGTTATTTGCACAATAGCTAGTTTAGTATGTGCCGGCTGGTTTTTGGAGCTTTTGGGTCATTATCGCAGGAAGTCTTGATTTACTCCGGAAAAAAATTTGCGTTGTAAATAAGGTCGCTAGATCAACCTACTAAAAAGAAATAAAACGATTCGAGAGGAGCTCTTAAACTTCACTTTGTTCAAATTCTGTGTGGGAGATACCCGAAGGAGTGGATCGAAATAGTCTATATTTCACTCCCATACATGACTGGATGAAATAATACGATGTGCATAGCCTGCACAAATCAGAAACTCCCTGCGAGAATTATCTTGCGGATTTGCCATTTTGGTTGGTGCCGTCTGTGTTTCTTGGAGCTTTTAGTCCAATATCTCAGGAAGTGTGGACTTGCGCAAAAAAAATTGTACCGTCGTAAAGGGAGCCGCAAGGACAACATACTGAAAAATTTTCAAAACCATCCGAGGGGAGCTCTTAAACTTCTCTTTATTGAAATTTTGTGTGGGAGGTACCCGAAGGAGTGGACCGATATAGTTCATATTTGAACCCGATCTATATCTGAAAGGAACAATACGATGTGCAAAGTTTGGACCAAATTGATTGCTCCCTCCGAAAGCTAATGTTCACACCATTTGCAGAAAAATTTTGAGCTTTTGTGGGGGTGGTACCAGGAGTGGACCGATATGGCCCATCTTCGAACTTAAATTAAATTTTTAAGCATATCTATTGATTTTAGCAAATTTAAATTATTTGTGACTTGCTCCTACATTCTTCCTTCCTCTCAACTCGAGATATATGTATAAGCAACATATTTCTGGAATAAACTCAATTATTAAAACAATGCATGAGACATATCGAATTGTATTTCTTGGTAATGCCTTGGAACATGCCTTCTGTTAAGTGGCTCTCATTGCCGGATTCTGAAGCTTTGACTCCCTTAACATCTGATGATAATCTTAACATCAATCTTTATCAAATAAATGATATATTAAACGCTTTTGATAGAATCCTTGACTTAGCATTTGTGAATTATGCTCAATATTTTGAAATATTTAGAACTCCTCCCATAACTATTCCTGAAGATAAATGTCACCCTTCTATGTATATGCTTATCCATGATCCACAATTACTACCTTGCAGAAAATCAGTCAAATTCATTAAAAACTGTTATCAACTACAACAAAAGTTCGAAAGTCAATTCCCTTATTTCGTCCATTAATTGGGTTGTGGAAAGCACTAATATATATTAAAAACGCGTCTGTTTAAAAAAAAGAATTTTAATGAATATTTATTGTTGAAACAAAATTACGAGTGAAAGTTCTGATGAGACTGAAAAAATTATTTTTAAAAAACAAAAAGTGTGTATACTATTTTCAGCAAATGAAAACTAAAAATTCAATGGTTGCTTCGCCACATTACCCCCCTTCCAGTGCGAAACGCACCTTGAGCTTCCGTCTTGAGAGCGTTTCGGACGATGTGGTTGCGTCCGCTGCTATATAGGCAGGCTTGAGTCGATCAATGCTCACAGTATCTTCTCTTAACCCAATGCGAATCTTGAAATATTTAGCCTTTCGATCAATAACTGCATATGGTCCTGAGTATTTCGGTTGTAAAGGTTTATGCACTTTATCACACCTTATCCATACATGAGAACAGTTTTGCAATTCCTTTTGTACAAACGGTTTATTCTTCGAATGATTTGAAGCCTTAACAGGCCGTAACATAGATAAATTATTTCTTAAGTTATTGAGCGTTTCCAAATGCTCGATCGGCGTAGAAATTGTTGGTTGGAAAAATTCGCCTGGAAGATGTATTGCTTCACCATAAACCATTTCGGCACTAGACGCGCCAATATCTTCTTTAAGTGTTGCCCTTAATCCGAGCATAACAGATGGCAGAGCTTTTGTCCATTGGATGTTTTGGTGGCAAACTAAGGCGGCTTTCAAAGTACGATGAAAACGTTCGACCATACCATTAGATTGCGGGTGATATGAAGTAGTGTGATGAACTTTTGACCCAAGAAATTTATTTGGTCACACCTTCGAAATTAGCGGACGTAAATTGAGCTCCTCTATCTGCATAAATATTGTCGGGACAACCAAACCTTGAAACCCATGCGGAGATCAAATTTTCACAAATTGTAGCCGATGTAATATCTTTAATTGGAACCGCTTCCGGCCATCGAGTATAACGATCAACAATCGTGAGAATATAACGAAACCCTTCAGATTGAGGTAATGGACCCACAATGTCAAGATGAATATCCGCAAATCTTCTGGTCGATATTTCAAAACGCGACAATTGAGATTTTGTATGACGAGTAACTTTGCTTGATTGGCAGGCTTGACAGGCTTTGGTCCATCTGCCAACGTCTTGATTCAGTGAGGGCCACACAAATCGTTGAGACAGCAATTTTTGAGTAGACCGAGTTCCCGGATGTGAAAGACCATGAATTGAATCGAATATTGATTTACGCAATTCTTTAGGTATGTAAGGTCGAATTTTACCTGTTGAGGTGTCACAGTATATTTCAGTTTTGCTTCCTGGAATTTGAAAAAGTTTAATGTCAAGACTTGATTTTGATGATAACAGTTGACGTAGTTCCTCATCATTTTCTTGTGCCAAATGTAGACTTGTATAGTCAATTGTGGATATATCCGAAATTCTGGACAATGTATCAGCAACGATATTGTCTCGACCAGAAATGTGACGAATGTCTGTAGTGAATTGGACAATCAAATCTAGATGTCGCCATTGTCTTGGACTCGATTTATCAGGATTTTTATGGAATGCAAAACACAACGGCTTGTGATCGGTGAACAATGTAAATTTGCGTCCTTCTAACATGTACCGAAAATGGCGTATTGCTTCATAAGCGACAAGCAATTCCCGATCATAAGCGCTGTATTTAGTTTGAGATGGGATTAACTTCTTAGAGAAAAACGCTAATGGCTGCCAGTTGTTGTCTACCAATTGCTCGACCACCGCGCCAATGCCAAAATTTGAAGCATCTACCTTAAGAGCTAGTGTGGCATTCGGATTGGGATGTGAAAGTAATGCAGCATTAGCAAGTAATGATTTGCAACGATCGAAAGCTTCTTCTGATTCCTTTGTCCAAACAACTGGTCGCTTATCCTTTTTTCGAGCACCTTGAAGATAAGCATTGGGTGGTATTTGAATTTCAGCAGCATTCGGTAAAAATCGGCGATAAAAATTAGTCATGGCTAAAAACTGTCGAAGATCCTGAATAGTCTTGGGATTTGGAAATTGCTGAATTTTTTTAACTTTACATTCCATTGGCATAATACCTTGGGAATTTAATTTTAATCCGAGAAAATTTACCTCAGATTGTCCGAACTTGCAATTTTGTTTGGTTTAAAACGATGCCGTAATCTTTAAACCGTTGGAAAACAATTCTTCGGTGTTCTAAATGCTCCTCCTGGTTTTTAGAAGCTTTCAGTACGTCATCCAAATAGCAGAACACAAAATCTAATCCGCGAAGAACATTATTCATTAGGCGTTGAAAACTTTGAGCGGCATTTCTTAATCCAAAAGGCATTTTCAAATATTCATACAAACCGAATGGTGTTACAACAGCTGTCTTTTTAATGTCATCAGGGTGAATGTCAATTTGATGATAGGCGCGGACTAAATCCAATGTTGAGAAAACAGTACATCCGTTAAGTTTTTGGTTGCAGTCTATCAAAAAAGGAATGTTGTATCGATCCGGAATAGTTTTTTTGTTAAGACCTCTATAGTCTCCACAGCATCTCCAAGTTCCATCCTTTTTGGGTACCATATGTAATGAACTGGACCACTCAGAATTAGAAGGACGAATTATTCCATGTTCTAGCATGCACTCAAATTCTTTCTTCGCAGCTGCTAACTGCTCTGAATCTAGACGACGAGCTTTTGCATGACATGGAGGGCCATTGGTTTCTATATGATGATACACAGTATGCTGAGGAAGTCTTTGTAAAACATTAGCCATCTTATAAATGTCAGGGAATTCAGAGAGTAATGCTGAGTATGGAGAGTTATCGGTACGTATTGCAGTAATGCTACTCCATGATATATTTGCAAGCTCTGCTTGAGACTTCATTAATGTTTTGCCATCAACTAGTTGCTTATTTTTTATACCCTCAGCCTTTAGGCTAAAGAGGGTATTTACACTTTGATACGACCAAAAATGTGCCTCATCGAAATAATGGTTTTAGACCCCAAGTATGTTTGTACGATATCCGTTTCAGACAATTTTGAGTAGATCTAGCAATGTCCGTCCGTCTGTCTGTCTGTCCGTCTGGCTGGCTGGTGCGCACGATAACTCTCGAACGGATCAATGGATTCGGTTCAAATTTTGGGTATCGAAATATTTGGTCCAGATTTGATTTAAGTTCGAAGATGGGATATATCGGTCCACTCCTTCAGGTACCTCCCCCACAAAAGTTCGAAAATGTTCGGAAAAATTGTCCGCACGATAACTCTTGAAGGGAGTAACCGATTTGGTCCATACTTTGTATATCGTAAACATTCTACAAGAGGAAGATGAGGTTCCAATATGGCCTCAATCGGTCCTCTCCTTCGAGTACCTCCCACACAAAATTTCGGAAAAGTTCAGTTTAGGGCCATCTCTCGAATCACTATGATTTTTGTTTTAGCAACATGTATTCACTGCCCCTCATACGACGGTAAAAGTTTCATTAGGGGCAAGTCCATACTTCCTGAGAAAATAGCCTGAGAGTTGTAAAAAAACCCCTATGACACCGTGTGAGGTGGTTGGACCGCAAAATAACTCTAGAACGGATCTGCCGATTCAGTCCAAAACTTGGCCTTAGTAATATTTTGTCCAAACATAGTCTAAGTTTGAAGATAAGCCATATCGGTCCACTCCTTCATGTACCTCCCCCACAAAAGTTCAAAAATGTTCGGAAAATTTGTTCATACGGTAACTCTTAAAGGGAGTGGCCGAATTGGTCTATACTTTACACATCCTAATATATCTACTAGATATAGATCAGGTTCAAATATGGACAATATTTGTCCAATCCATCCGGTACCTCCCACACAAAATTTCGGATAAGTTCACTTTAAGACCTGCTATCGAATCACTTTGATTTTTGTTGAAGCAACTTGCATTCTCTGCCTCAATTACGATGGTAAACGTTTTTTCAGGGGCAAGTCCATACTTCTTGAGTAAACATCCCGAAGTGTGTAAAAACCACATATGGCACCATATGTAGTGGCTGAAGATACACTTCCATAATGGTCCATGTAGATCCAGTCCTTTTAGTATCTCCTCCGCAAAACTTTTGATCCCTAATCCTAATGAACGTTTTTGTCGGTTCAAATTCCCAAAATTTATAAAAACCCCTAAATACATACGTACGTTTTTTGGAAAAAAATTGTTTCAATATATACAGGCTGAGGGTATATCTCTGTCGGCAAAGCCGACTGATACTTTTTTACTTGTTAAATCTAGAAGTATATGGAAATGTGTTAGGAAGTCTGAACCGATTATTGGTTTGGTTACATCCGCTATAACAAATCTCCATTTGAAACTGCGCCGGAGACCTAAGTCCAATGAGACAATACTGGTTCCGAATGTTTTAATTGGTGTTCCATTCGCAGCAAAAAGATTAATGACACTACTATTATTGTTTATGATAAGTGTTGACTTCTTGAGAAAGGATTTTGGTACAACAGAAACGTCAGCTCCAGTGTCTACCAAAAAATCATATTTGGAACATTGATCTCTAATAAAAAGGCGGCATGACGTATTGATCATAAATTCGGATGCCGCGACGTCCGAATTCGAAATTAGTTTTTTTGAAACGAACATGGGGAAACACATTTTAAGGCTTTGTCTTTAAAAGTGTTATGATACCAACAATATTTCTTTCTTTTTTTGTTAATTTTCTCGTTTAGAGTTAAGCTTGATGATCTGAAATTATTTGCAAGTGAAAAAGGAAAGCCAAGGACTCGAACCCACATAGTCACCAAATTACGTTACCTGGTCTCATTGGTGGTAAAGCAAATCTTCGGACGTATCGACTATGTAATGGCTCCTCTGTCCTAGAACTTATCGTTTTTCAAATGCAAATGTGTTTTTGTACATTAACTCGGATACTTGGCCACAGAAATGTATTTTCTTCATGACAAACGCTTTTTGCGCTGACTTTGAAGTTATGAGTTGGCTTTGAACGCTAACACGCCATGACAACATTTTTTGATATGTTTTTCAAGGACGTGGGTTCAAATCCCAGCCGGGCTCAGCCTGTTTTTTATTTTTTGAAATTTTGCCTTTTTAGGGCGAAGATCATTTTTTAATTTTTAATTTCTTTCTACTGTTGCGGCTTCTTGATCTGCTTCTTGTGCGTCGATTAAATCTTGTAACATCGGGTGAATGAGATCGCGTGTCCACAAAGCATTTCTCAAGTGCATCTATTTTGTCCAGTATTGCATTAAGGGAAATTGGGCTATTTGAAACCGTCGAAATAGAAGGATATAACTGCTCCATGATATTGTCTGCCTGTGCCGCTATTTCATCCACTGTACCTTTGTTACCAACAAGGATAATACGCACATTTTCGGGCATCTGCTCCAAAAACAATGACTTTAAAACATAATCACTTACTTGACCCAGTCCTGTATTGCGCATAAATTGTAAGTAATGACTTGGTTTCTGATCATCAATTGCATGACCTACCAAGAGCCTGCGGAGCCTTTTCTCGTCTGATTCCGTAAACGCAGCAATTAACTTATTTTTCAATGCTTCGTATTTGCATCCATGAAAATTAGTGGCCAAGATTATATCTGATACAAACTCTAGTGTTTCAGGGTCCAGGTTGCATAATATATGATCGAATTTTGTTTCACCCCGAGGAATTGGTTCGTTGTTATTGACTCCATCACCAACGCTAAGGTTTGCGTTTGCAGAATTTTCTTCGCGAGACATCGTATTCAATGTACGGGGTCACCAATGTGAAAGCACTAATATTTATTAAAAACGCGTCTGTTTAAAAAAAAAAAAAGAATTTTAATGAATATTTATTGTTGAAACAAAATTACGAGTGAAAGTTCTGATGAGACTGAAAAAATTATTTTTAAAAAACAAAAAGTGTGTATACTATTTTCAACAAATGAAAACTAAAAATTCAGTGGTTGCTTCGCCACAGGGCCTCTGTCCGTTATTGTAAGAGTCATACTGACCTAGATCTTACAATAGATAAGTTCTATAACATCTTAAATAAATTTTTGCTAGAATGCGTTCCAATTACTTAAATTAAAAATAGAGATAAATGTCCATGGATAACATCTGAGTTACACTGTGCAACATTTTTAAGTTGCTCTTGTGCAAACAATTCGAACTGAGGATTTTTTGAAAGTACAGACCCAATCGACAAGAAACCCTAGTTGGGTTTTGTTGTGTCAGATCCAGCTCGGATTTAATGGCTCCATCTAAACATGGTTAAATATTGAGTTTTTAAAGAAATTCGGGCCTATATCTCTGAAATCAATGCGAATCTTCTTCTGACCTCTGAAGCAAATTTGTAGATAAGGACAAGAATAAAATATTTGAAGAAATAATGAATTCGAAAAATTACATTTATTGCCTCAAATTACAAAAAATATGCAAAAATTCCACAATTTTTATACATTTCGCACCGTATTTCCAAAACCGTTAATTTTTTATACCCTCCACCATAGTATGCTATATCGGTCCACTCTTTGGTGTAGTCCCCATATAACGGTATTTAAGGTATTTTGACGTTCTTCGCCACATTTGCAGACCGAATTAGCTATGATTTGGCACTTAGGGTTCCTGGAGGCCAAGAAACATATCTACAAAAATTATGTATATAGGTCCAAGTTTTGGTATAGCCCCCATATAACGGTACCTCCCGATTTGAGGTATTTTCACGTTCTTCGCCACATTTGCAGATCGAATTAGCTATAATTTAGCATTTAGGGTTCCTGGGGGCAAACAACATATCTACGAAAAATTATGTATATAGGTCCAAGTTTTGATATAGCCCCCATATAACGGTAACCCCCCCGATTTACGGTATTTTGAAGTTTTTAGGTACATTTGCAAACCGATTTAGCTGTAATTTGACATTTAGGGTTCTTAAGTGTCAATAAACTTATATAACAATACTTGTGGACATACGTCCACGTTTTGGTATAGCCCCCATATAACGGTACCCCCCGATTTACGGTATTTTGACGTTTTTAGCTAAATTTTCAGACCGATTTAGCTATAATTTGATATTTAGGGTTCTTAAGTGTCAATAAACTTATATAACAAAACTTGTGGACAGAGGTCCACGTTTTGGTATAGCCCCCATATATAGGTACCCCCGATTTACGGAATTTTGACGTCTTTAGCTACATTTACATACAGATTTAGCTATAAATTGGCATTTAGGGTTCTTAAGTGTCAATAAACTTATATAACAAAACTTGTGGACATGGGTTCGCGTTTTGGTATAGCCCCCATATAACGGCACCCCCGATTTATGGTATTTTGACATTTTTAGCTACATTTTCAGACCGATTTAGCTATAATTTGACATTTAGGGTTCTTAAGTGTCAATAAACTTATATAACAAAACTTGTCGACATAGGTACATGTTTTGGAATAGCCCCCATATAACGTTACCACCCGATTTCAGGTATTTTGACGTTTTAAGTCACATTTGTAGACCGAAATAGCTATAATTTGGTATTTAGGGTTCATAGTGACCAAAAAACGTATATTCGAAAAAAATTTTGAATGTAGGTCCATCTTTTGGTATAGCCCCATATAACGGTAGCTCCCGATTTTCGGTATTTTGAGAATTTTACCTACAAGTTTTATCCGAATTAGCTGTAATTTGAACATTTGACATTTGAAGTTCTTAGTGGTAACCACACCTCTCCACCAAAAATTGTCAAGAAAGGTTCATGTATGGATAAAGCCCCCATATAACGGTACCTCCCGATTTTCAGTAATTTGGCAATTGTAGCTACAATTTTTAACCGAACTAACTGTAATTTGACATTTGAAGGTTGTAGTGGTCCCGGCCAAACTTAACGCTTTTTTACTTGTTTTTTTTTTTTTTTTTTTTTTTTTTGAAATGAGTAGCATATGTATCCTTTAACATTTAACTAACTGCCTGATGAAGTAGATTCTGTAGCTGGTTATCGATTTCCTTCTCATACGGATCATGGTGTGTACGCTTTGTCCAAACTTGTATTTAGTTAGTTTAGTTGTCGGTCCATACCATGGTGCTCAAAATATTTCGGTAATATTGTGAGCACGATAACTCTCAAAGGTAGTTATCAATTTGGCCCATATTTTTAACATTGCAATATTTTACCAGACATACAACAGGTTCGAATATGATATATCCATTCCATTCATTCGTATATGTCTCACACAAATGATCACAATTTTTGGCACCACTGCAGTTTACGGACATTTCTTCGATCGTCATGATTTTTTTTGAAATTTTTTTCGGGCAGAAGTCCATACTTTCTGAGTCCAAAAAGATCTAAGTACGATAACTCACGAATTAGGTATACAACAATAGCCGAAATTTTGCCCATCGCGAAATTTCTTCCGAACGTACATCAAGTTCCAAGAGGATCTATATCGCACAACATCTTCGGGTACATTCCTCACAAAAGCTCAAAATGTTTTGCTTTCGAAGGGAGAACCTGAACTTTTAAATACCCTCCACTATAAAATATTCTGAACTAAAATGGAATAATTACAGTCGAACTTCTCTATAACGAACTTCCTAAAACGAATTTTTCTCTATAACGAATAAAAATTAAAAACACAGCTTTTTCCCACACATTTTCACCTATTTTAACCTCTCTATAGTGAAATTCTCTATAGCGAATACTTCTCTATAACGAAGTTTTTTTAATGCACAAGTGGAAATTTTCACACAAATTAATTTCTCTTTAACGAATTTTTAGTTTTTGCACAATAAATGTGAAACAAAACAAATTTAACAACGGCCTTTTTTATTAAAGTTTGTAGCAGGTTTTGGTGTGATTATTTTAAAATAGTTCCGTTGTCCAATATTTCAAATAAAACACCAAGATTTCTACATAAACGTTATAATATTAGTTTATTGATAAAATATCTTACATGGTTTTGACAATAATTCCATATGCCTCAAACATGAATACAAGGGACTGCCATCGCTTTCACCAAGTATTCGATGTCGTTAGCTTTGGAAGAATAAGCCAACCGGCCACACTATCGTGTTTCCAAGAAGACTTAGTTCTTACCGTATGGATTGTCTTTAAGAGAATCAAGGCTCTTTGTATATCAGCATTGCTCTTTTATAGAGATCTAAACAAAGCTTTTAACTAATAATCACTCAATACAATACATTATGACTCAATAATTCGGCAATCAAAACAAAAGCTCTTTACATTAAGATATTAAAGGATAAAAGAGACAACAAACAAAAGCACAAACATAACACTCAATCAGTGATCGAACCCCACTCAATAACTGTTACATTGTAATACTTCGGCTGTTCGTTCACTCAATGTGTTTTGAATTTTCGTTACAAGCATTAAAAGATCGTACCACTGATGTGGATAGAAAACTAAATAAACATTGTTGCACAGTGAATCCAAGGTCTAGTATAAGGTCGGCCAATAAGCCCAGCTGACTATTATGTTTGATGTCAAAAACATTATTGTGATTTAAAATACAAAGGAACTAAAATCACAATAATGCAAAATCTATTATGTTTGTTGTCAAATGTTGTTAACAGAACTCTGAATGGCCAACTGTATAAACTGTGAGTGAATCAATACGTTTAAGGATTAACGAATGTTTAACAATGAAATAATGATGAAAGTAATTTGCGTTAATGATCATTAGGAAAATGATAATTAAAAGTAATGATAATTTGAATAAAATAATATAAAGTCTCGCTACAAGTTTCCACTAAAAAGGAGAAGAAAAAAAATCGTTAATCACCCCTCTTAGAATAAAAATTGAATCAAAATACATACGTCAAATTTACAATGACATTATGCATTGTTTTATTTCATTGCATAACGATGACTGGCTTGCCATTTTGCCCCCGTTTCTCTATAACGTAGAATTTCGTCGGTGCCCAACTGCTACGGTATAGAGAAGTTCGACTGTAGTTAACTCTTAGGTGAAAAAATTGTTTGACGACTAATGCTAATGCCTAAATAATGTTAAAATATTTCTAAAAATTTCCCCAATCTGCTGGTACTTTTATATGGGGGATATACCAAAACATGGACCTATGTGGATGATTTTTGGTAAAGGAGTTTCGGCAACTCTGAGAACTTCAAAGTCATATTACAGCTAGTTCGGTTAAAACTTTTAGCTAAAATCCACAAAATACCGACAGTTGCGAGGTACCGTTCTATAGGGGATATACACAAAAATTGAGCTGTGTGGACGATTTTTGGCGGAGAAGTTTCGGGATCACTGAGAACAACAAATGTGAAATTTCAGCAAGTTCGGTCATACATTTTAGCTAAAATCCTCAAAATACCGAAAATCGTAGGGTACCGTTATATGGGGGCCATTCCAAAACATGGACCTATATTGACTATTTTTCGCAGAGAAGTTTCTCAAATCTCAAATTACAGGTAGTTCGGTCAAAAAATTTAGACAAAATCCCCAAAAATACCTCAAATCAGGAGGTACCAACATATGGGGGCTATACCAAAACGTGGACCTATCTTGACAATTGTTAGTGGAGAAGTTTTTTGTCATTGAGAACCTCAAAATACTTTAAATCGGGAAGTACCTTTATATTGGGCATATACCAAGAACGTGGACCTAGATCCACCGTTTTTGGTGCAGAAGTTTTTGGACCTCTTGAAACTCCAAGTGCCAAATTAGAGTAAATTTGGACGGAAATCCTCCAAATACCTTAGATCGGTTGGTATAGTGGAGCTATACCAAAACGTGGACCTATATAGTCCATCTTCGAATTCGACATTCCTACGGTGCAACATTTTAGTGTTCTATCTCAATTATTGCGGACGATAGATTGATCATAATAGACGGACAGACGGACATGGCTAGATCGGATCAAAAATATATATATTTCCAATGGTCGAAAATCATTAGTTCGATATGTTACAAACAGAAACACAAACTTAATATACCCTCCATACTACTATGATAAAGGGTATAAAAATACTTTTGGCAGAACTCAAGTTTAGGAACTGTTTACGGATCGGCATGACTTTTTGCAGGTTTGCATCTTTTCATTATGTCACACGCTGAGGGTATATCGCTGTCGCGAAAGCCGCCTGATACCTATTTACTTGTATTTTTAATATAGAATTTTTAGGAGTATCTGAACCAGGATAACATATTTCTAAATATTGATTTTTCGAACGACTATCGCAACTATAGACGTGAAAAAATATCTGCGGCTTTTATCCTGCTAACATCTAAAGACTATTCTACAATAAATCTATTCAAAATATAATCATTCAATTTTGAACTTTTATTTTAGCAATAGTTACTGCACTCAGTGATTACCACGAAGAATATGGGCCAAACACTTTTGGGTACACTGGACCATTTGCACACTTTATAACCGCTGATCCCGACATCGTTAAAGATATTTTGACTTCGAAATTATGTCTTAATAAAAGTACCAAATTATATAATGGGATTAAAGCTGCCGTTGGCAACGGACCATTAACGATGGAAGGTAAGGATGGAGGGCTTAGCAAATTGAAGAATTGAAATAAAATTCAAAACTACATGCATTCGTTTAGGAAGGGACTTTTTACAACATAGAAAGCTCATGAGTGATGCTTTTAAGTTTTCTACTCTAATTGAATTTATACCGGTATTTAATAGAAGAGCAAATGAACTTTTTGAGGACGTAGATAAATACGGATATATGGAAAATTCTCTTGATATACTGAGGCTCTGTCGAGAATTTACAGTTAAAATTGCATGCGGTAAGTGTAAGGATACATTTTAGAAAACAAAACGAAAATATTTTTCCTGAGTTTTTTTTTGCAGAAACAATGCTGGGCCGTGTTCTCAATACAAAGGACATCGATATAACGACTCGAAAATACTACACAGACCTTGTATCACGGTTAGAAGAAAATTTTTTTCTTGAATATATTGGCAAAGAAATGCTAACTAAACAATTTTATATATATTTCCCATAGTGATGTCGAATATGTTTCTGATATAACATTTAAATTTATTCATTTTAATCAACTATTGCTGAAACTTGCACATTTGACTGTATTCAAGGATTGCCGCAAAGCTATCCACGCCCTCCAAAGAACAATTGACAAGGTAAGAAATCAATTTTACACAATACTGGGCAGAACAATGGAATTCGATTGGATAATTTCATTTTTTTATTTAATACTAGGGGACCCGGCGAACTTCGTCTCGCAGTTTGTTAGGTACAGAACTTTATGGCTTTGGTTCAAACCTATAATACTATTATTGCTATCACCTTGTTCAATGGCAAATATTTGTTTTGAACTGTTTAGGACGATCTTTGAAGCAGATACACATTAGACAATTGTACTTTCGGCAATTGTCAGTTTGACGAAGAGAGAAGGTACTGAGAGGCAAAGTGTTTCTATTTTCCTCGACTCTCTCTACTATAAACTGACAATAGCCGCGAAAAAAATTATGTAACTCTAAATCGGGACTAAGATATATTTTTTAAGCAAATAACACGTTTTGCGATGTAAATAAATACATTTGGTAGCGCAGTTGAAGCAAAATAATATCATAACGCCCTACTTGTTTCAAAATCGATGGTTTTCTACAATTCTTGTTTCCACCACTGAACACGATATTTCACTAAAGCAATTGAATATGAATTTGAATTTAATGCTGAATATAGTGCTTATTTAAATTTGCGTTTTAATCAATTAACCCATTTTAACCTATTTACCCATTTTGATCCGATCGTTATCAGGTAACCACCTTCGTCTGTTTTTATACCCTCCACCATAGTAGGGAGGGTATATTTAGTTTGTTTTTTGTTTGTAACACATCGAACTAATCATTTGTAATCACTCTAGCGTTCGCAATAATTGAGCTAGAGCGCTATATTTTTTCACTCGAGCGTCTTTTTTTCCATAGGCAGGGCAAGTTCGAAGATGGGATATATCGGAACACTTTTTGGTATAGCCCCTATATAACGCTATCTCCCGATTTTCTGTATTTTGGGGATTTTAACTACATTTTTTGACCGAACTACCTGTAATTTCGCGTTTGGGGTTCCCAGTGGTCACAAAACATCTCCACCAAAAACCGTCAACATAGGTCCATGTTTTGGTATAGCCTCCATATAACGGTACCCCCCGATTATCGGTATTTTGAGGATATTAGCTAAATTTTTTAACCGAACTACCTGTAATTTGACAGTTGAGGTTCCTAGTAATCACAAAACATCTCCACCAAAAACTGTCAACATAGGTCCATGTTTTGGTAGAGCCCCTATATAATGGTACTTCCCGATTTTGTGGATTTTAATTACATTTCTTGGCCGAACTATCTGTAATTTCAGGTTTGGGGTTCCCAGTGGTTCTCAAAGTATATCCACTAAAAACAGTCAAGGTCCATGTTTTGGTATAGCCCCCATATAGCGGTACCTCCCGATTTTTGGTATTTTGAGTATTTTAGCTAAAATTTTTGATCGAACTACCTGTAATTTGACCGTTGAGGTTTCTAGTAATCACAAAACATCTCCACCAAAAACTGTCAACATAGGTCCATGTTTAGGTATAACCCCCTATATAACTGTACCTCCCGATTTTCACTTTGATATAGCCCCATATAAGGTTCCTTACAGATTGAATAATTTGTTTATGTTTTTTACCTTATTTAGGTATCAGAGGTCTCAAAATATCTTCGTCTAAAATTTTGGACAGGAAAGAATATAATTATTCCGTTTTAGTTCAGAATATTTTATGGTGAAGGGTATAAAAAGTTCAGCCGGGCCGAACTTAACGCCTTTTTACTTATTTTTTCTGACTTCTTTATTTAATGTGATCTCCCGAATTTTACTTGCACTGCAAATTCGGTATTAGATGCAATGGCTCTGGTAACATGGACAGAGCTATTCTATTAGTTGCCGTTCTTTGTGTGTTTCGGATGCTTAAAGTCTTGTCACACTAACACGTGACTGTTGTCGATTACTTGGTCACCCTATATTTAATTTCGACGTAAATAACATAGTCAAATTAATATCACAAACTTATTAACGATTAATAAGCATTTACCTACTTATGTCGCCGATAAAGAATATTTGTCAGATAATTGTCCAGTACCTCCGATTTCTTGTTTTTTCCAATTTTGAATATCATCCTTTTTTCGAATGACATACATACACACACAGAGAAGAGATATTGTTGGAACAATCATATTCTAAGAACAAAATAGTGTATTTTAAAAATCTGAAAATATATATTGTTGTTTCAACCATATATTTTTTATTAGGGAACACAATGACACAAAACATATTGTTGCGCCAACAATATATATTTTAAGAATTTTAAAATACACTATTTTGTTCTTAGAATATGATTGTTCCAACAATATTTTTTCTCTGCGTGCAGTGTACCAACGGTACCAATGTACATATGTATGTTTGTATGTATGTATTTGGCCGTTTGTAATTGCCTTTTTTGTATCATGACAGAATCTTAACAGTATCAAAATATATCTGGTACAGCTTAAATATTATACCGCATACATCGGAAGTTTATCTTTCGAAGATGTTTTTACCTACGGTTTAAAAGTATACATACCTATATGCCACAACTTCACTTCCAATGAAATTACCTCGGAGCTCTTGATGTTTCAATTAACCCACCAATTTTGTGCATTTGTACCTTTTTCCTCAAAACTGTGGAAACCACTTTTGGCATTATCATCTTAGTCTTTTCAATCAGTATCTGACCGAACCCACCATTAATCTTTACAAACTCTAAACTAAGCCCTGTTAAAATCTTTTCGCTGTTAATTTCCTAAAAAGACGCTTGAAAATAAATGTAAATCGATTTGATTGTGAATAAAAAATTCTATACAACTTTCAAAAATTGACAAATGCGTACAATGGACCCTCACAGTAGGTGCAAATACAATTTTCGCCAAAAACTGTCCAAATAAGTGCCAAGATTTACTCCAAACGCGAAGCTCGATAGAAATTTGTGGAAAAATTGACTTTATTGAAAAAAATATTTTTGCAAATTTTTCGGAAATTTTCGCGATTTTTTTAGGTTTTATCCTTTTCTGCCATGAGACCATTCCGAATTGGTGCGAATTGTCAAAATCTGTTCAGCCGTTCTTGAGTTATAAGCGTAGTAACTAACATCATCCTTTTTTATATATATAGATTTCTTTTGTTGACATAGTTAAGAAATCGATGATGACAAAAATTGTGGTTTTGGATGGTGAAATCAACTGTTTTTATACCCTCAGCATTTTGCTTACGGGTAAAATGTGAACGTCCCTCATCGAAATAATGGTTTTAGCTCCCAAGTATGTTTGGATGAAATCCGTTTCAGACAATTTGTAGACCGTTAATCTGTCTGGCTGGAGCGCACTTTAACTCTCGACCGGATTAACCGGTTGAGTTAAAAATTTGGCCTTCGTAATATTTTGTCCAAACTTAGTTTAAGTCCTAAGATGGGTCATATCCCTCCTCCCCCACAAAAGTTCAAATCTTTTCGGGAAAAATGATGCGCACTATAAATCTCGAAGGCAGTAACCGAGGTGGTCCATACTTTTCACATTACAATGTTTCCACCAGACAGGTTCGCATATGTACTATATCGATCCACTCCATCGGGTACCCCCCACACAAAATTTCGGAAAAGTGCAGTTTAAGACTTCCTCTCGAATCGTTTTGATTTTCATTGTAGCAAGTTTTTTCATGGGCAAGTCCATACATCCTGAGAAAATGGACCGAAAGCTGTAAAAACCCGCTATGATGCCATGTGTAGTGGATGGTGCGCAAGATTACTCTCGAAGGGATAAGCCGACTCGGTCCAAAATTGGCAGTCGTAATATTTTACGCAGAAATGAAAACAAATTCTAAAATGGGTTATATTGGTCCACTATTTCGGGTAACTCTCCCACAAAAGTTCACAACTTTTCGCTAAAACAGTGCGAACGATAACTCTCGAAAGCAGTAACCGATTTGAACCATACTTTGCACATCGTAAATTTTCTACGAAACATAGATCCGGTTTGAATATGGACTATATATGTTAACTCCTTCGGGTACCTTCCACACAACATTTCAGAAAAGTGCAGGTTAGGACCTCCTTTCGAATAGTTTTGAATTTTTTCTTGCAACATGTTGCGCTCAAAGCCCCTATTACGATGTTGTAAGTTTTTTGAGTGGCAAGTTCATACTTCATGAGAAAATGACCCGAGAGCTGTAAAATACCCCTACGACCAGCATGTGTAGTGACTGATGTGCAGGAAAACTCTGGAACCAAATACTGCATTGCTCCAAACTTTGTATATCGTAATATTTCTTCGAATATTAGATGAAATTCGAATGTGGTGCTTATAGGTTTACACCATAAGTTCGAAAATCTTCGTTAAAATGGTACGCTCGATACACAAATGTTCAACATTTTTGTGCGGCTAAGGGTCTACCTTGTGGTTCTGTTACACCTACTGGCTCTGTTCACAGCGATATAATGTTTTTCGTAGGCAAGTACATGTTTCCTGATATAATGGCCCAAAAGCTCTAAAATATATGGCGACCAACTGAAATGACAGGTGAGCGCAATATCTATCGAGAGGAATGACTCCCATAATAAGACCCACTTCGAAAATGGGCTATGTCCATTCTTTTAGTTGCCTCCATCGCAAAACTTTGGAGCTTTAATTCAAAATCCATGTTTTTTTTAGGTTCATGTGCCCAAAATTTTTAAGTTTTTTTGGGAAACAAGTGCTTCAATTCACACAGGACAAGTTCGAAGATGGACTATATAGGTCCACGTTTTGGTATAGCTCCACTATAACGGTACCACCCGATTTAAGGTATTTTGAGGATTTTAACTAAATTTTCCGTCCAAATTTACTCTAATTTGGCACTTGGAGTTTCAAGAGGTCAAAAACTTCTGCACCAAAAATGCACCACGTTTTTGGTAAGTGTCCAATATAAAGGTACCTCCCGATTTGAAGTATTTTGAGGCATTAAAGTATTTAAGGTTTTCAATGACAATAAACTTCTCCACTAGCAATTGTCAAGATAGGTCCACGTTTTGGTATAGCCCTCATATCTTGGTACCTCCTGATTTGAGGTATTTTTGGGGATTTTAGCTAAATTTTTACCAAACTAGCTGTAATTTGACATTTAAGGTTCTCAGTGATCCCGAAACTTCTCCACCAGAAATAGTCAATATAGGTCCATGTTTTGGAATGGCCCCAATATAACGGTACCCTCCGATTTTCCGTATTTTGAGGATTTAAGCTAGAATTTTTGGCCGAACTAGCTGAAATTTGAGATTTGTTGTTTTCAGTGGTCCCGAAACTTCTCCACCAAAAATCGTCCACATAGTTCAATTTTTGTGCATATCCCCTGTTGAACGGTATCTCGCAATTGTCGGTACTTTGAGGATTTTAGCTAAATATTTTAACCGAACTAGCTGTAATATGACATTTGAAGTTCTCAGAGTTACCGAAACTCCTTCACCAACAATCTTCCACATAGGTCCATGTTTTGCTATATCCCCATATAAAAGTACCAGCAGATTGAGGAAATTTTTAGATATATTTTGACCTTATTTAGGCATTTGTGATATCCGTCGTCAAACAATTTTTGTACCTATGAGGAAACTAATTATTCCATTTTAGTTCAGAATATTTTATGGTGGAGGATATAAAAAAGTTCAGGTTCTCCCTTCGAGAGCGAAAAATGTTAAATTTTTGTGAGGGATGTACCCGAAGATGTTGTGCGATATAGTTCCTCTTGGAACTTGATGCACGTTTGGAAAAAATTCTGCGGTGGGCAAAATTTCGGCTATTGTTGTATACCTAATTCGTGGGTTATCGAACTCATCTGTCATATTTGTTGGAGCCGGCATGGTTAATTGGAGCTTTTTGGACCTTAAATCTAGAGTTGGGCAATCTAGTTCCCGGAGCGGATCGATCTTTCTAGTTCCTCTTTCCAAGAGGAACTAGTTCCTTAATATAGTTCCATAGTTCCAAATAGTTCCGAGAGCGATAAAGTTCAAAGAATCTTCCTCTTTTATCGTTCTTTCTATTTCTTTCCAAATAGTTCCAAGACTGGTATTGTTCAATGAAACTTTCTCTTTCGTTGTTCCTTTTGTTTCCTTCGTTCAAAAAGTTCCGAGAGTGAAGTAGTTTAACGAATCTTTTCTTTGTTTTACAGCGTGTTTTTGTAAAAATGCTTGCCAGTCACACGAACCGTTCGTACTAAAACGTATACGTTCAAAATTTGGTTCTTGTAAAATTGTACGAACCATTCGTTTTTATCTAAAAGCTTTCGTCTATTTAATAAAAGCTTTTACATTTCAGGGTTTCCATGATACTTATTTTGTGAATTTTGCATAGGCATCTGCACTTAAAATGTGTTACTTGATGGCAACCCCGATAAACAGATGACAAACAAAAAATTAGAGAAAAATGTAATCAAATTTGTCCAAAAATAATTGTGATAATATGAAGAAACGGATGTACATATACGCGTGTGCTTCTATGGAAATAAATAAAATTGCATTCCCTTCCAGTTTTCGTGTGTTTTGTGCCATTTATTACTCAAATTATTTAATTTTCATTCAAAACGATGGGTCTTCTCCATTCGTTTATTTTTGACGTATTCGTTCGTCTGATTTTGTTAAGAAACCCAAAAAAAAATTACGAAAATAAAAAGCTTTCATTAGTTTGTCACACGAATACAAACGTCAACCGCTATGAAAACCAAATTGTGTCTTCGTTCATGAAATCGACGAACGAATGGGCAAAAACTTTTTACAAAAACAGGCTGTTAATCTTTTGGTGGAAATAAATTGAAACGATGTAACGAGGGTGTGATTTACGTTTATTTAACAATATGGCCGCATCTGAATGATTAAGGAACCGAACGTGAAAGATCGAAGTGAGTGTGGAATTAAATGAAGAAAATGAATTATACAAATGAAAGGAATTATATGCACGACTGGAACTATATGAACTAAAGAAACTATAGCTTTGTTCCCGTACTTTTTAATAGTAAAACTCGTAAAAGAGAGAAAAATTGTTGTCACACAAAAAATTTTTTCAAAAAGTTCGGGAACGCAAAAATGCAAAAAACGTCAAAAAAGCTGGAACAAATGTCAAAGTCGGCATACCAGCCAATCAGACGCCGGCATCCATGTTACTATTTTTTACACGCTCAAATTTGTCGAGTAAAAAGTTTTTAAAGAAAGCGTCATTCAGCGCCATTTTTGTTTAAAGAGAAGTGAACATTTTACAACTTTTTTGTGTACGGGAACGCTTTTTCGAGTAAAATGTGTAAAAGTCGTAAAAATTTAAAAAACTTTTTAGTTCTGGAACACAACTTATACAAATGCAAGAGCCGGATATAGTTCCAATAGTTCCTTGTCTGGAATAGTTCCTTGCAACTAGTTCGTTCCGGAACTACACAACTCTACTTAAATCAGAAAATATCGACTTCCGCCCGAATAAAAAATTGCAATAAATTTCATGACGATCGAAGAAAAGTCCCTAAACTACAGTTGTGCCAAAAATTCTAATCATTTGTGTGAAAGGCATACGAATGAATGGACCTATATAAATCATATTCGAACCTGATCTATGTATGGTAAAATAGTACGATGTGGAAAATATGGGCCAAATTGATAGCTCCCTTTAAGAGTTATGGTGCGCGAAATATTTTGAGCCTCATGGTGTGGACCGACATGGACCATCTTCGAACTAAATTTAAATTTGGACAAAGCATAACGAAAACCAGATTTTAGAGCAAATTGGTTGATCAATTCGAGAGTTATCGTGAGCTCCAGCCACACAGATCAACGGACGGACAGGGCTAAGCCGACTCCAAATTGTCTGAAACGGATTTCGTCCTGACATTCTTGGGGTCTGAAACCATTACTTCACTGACGCTTTGACATTTATCGATATTTCCGAAAAATCGACAGTCAAAACTGATCGTGTGTACCTCGGAAGGAAGGAAGTCAGTTGTTTCCGAAAATGTATGAACATTTTTTTGCCTCATTTGATATTTTAAACCAAATGGAACAAAAACATAAATTTTAGTATTGCATTTTAATTATTTAAGGGGTGACTTCCACTTGCAAATTTCAGAAAATCGAAAACATTTTTATTGAACTCTTTTAAAGTACATATAAGCAGCATAGAATATGTGGTAATACTTTGAAGTCGATTGGAACAATATTGATTGAAATATGAGTGTTGGGATGGGGAAAAATCAATTTGATTTGTATGTTTTTCTCGAAATGACATTTTGAAAACGGTGCCAACTCTAGCTCAAAAACTATCAAACCGATTGTCATATAATTTTGTGGGATTATCAAGGACATCAAGAAATAGTACCACATCGACCAATTTAATTTTTAAATTTTTTTTTGCCCATTTTATCCAAAAAAGTAAATTTTTTAAGCTGAAAATTTAAATTTTGAATTTTTCGGTCCACTATTTTTTTAAAGCCTAATGTTTTTCAAAAAGATCGATCGATGAAGGACTAGATCTTTATGTTCTAAATAAGCATACAAAAACATCTGACGATCGGCTAATTAGATTTGGAGCTAGAGTTGGCACCGGAAACCGCTGTAATAAAAATAGGGTTTGGTAGACGTTCAATTGCAAGAAAAATTCAGAAAGTAGATTAAGATGTGCTCTTTCAATTGGAAGAAACATCAACTAAAAAATTTCAAAGTTTTCTTGCAAAAAATTCATGAAAAATGGCTTTAGTTTGGCTTTACAGCAGGGTGTCACCCTGGATTTTTTTACTAGAAAACTTAAAATTCTTTATGAAAATTATATTTTTTTAATAAATAACTTTTTTCTCTAAAACGTATAGTGTTCCGGCAATCGGGCCTTCTTTTAAAAGAGCCAAAAGCTTTTGAGGGTAATATATCGTCACCTGAAATGCCCAAAGACGTTACCCTCAACGTAACCCTTTGAGGGTTACGTCTTTGGGCATTTCAGGTGACGATATGTAGGTGTATCTTTACATGTCAATATTCCTAAAAAATCCCTGACTTTATATGATTTTAATACCCCGGTTACACTTAAGCGGATTAACCCAGTGGGTTTGGATTTCAAATGTCAATTCCATAGTGCAAACGTCAAATAAATCCTCTCGAAGTGGGTTAATCCGGCAAAAAATTCTAGTGTAACCGCACTATAACTTTTATAATTAAATTTTTATCGCATATTTAAATTTTTCATCAAAAGTCGAAAATTACAAAAAAAAAACGATTTTTTGAATAGCTTGGGTTTTATGGCCGCGGCATATACGGCGCGTTGAGCGTTGCGTTACAACAACCACATGAAAACTTCAAGAACAAACATGGCATCACTTACACATCTTTCATGTGGTTGTTGTTTTCAACGCGCAACGCGTCACACAACGGATCGTATGTATTTGGCCCATTAGGCCAATTGCGTGGAAATGCGTAGGTCAAATAAAGCGTTATAAGCGTGAAATGACAGATAACAGACAATACTATAACACAATGCAAAAAACTCACAAAAATATTCGAAAAAAACAGAGTTCTACGCCAATTTTTGCAACCATTTTTGTGGCGTTTAAACGACCAGTGGCTATAAATATTAAGATTTCATATTGTTTACATTGAACAGCTGATTAAAAGTCAACTGGCCAAACTTACACAGTCTACAAACTAGTTAGCCCTGACTATTTAGTTTGCTGTCAAATACATTATTGTGACATACAGCGTGTTTTTGTAAAAAGTTTTTGCCCATTCGTTCGTCGATTTCATGAACGAAGACACAATTTGGTTTTCATAGCGGTTGACGTTTGTATTCGTGTGACAAACAAATGAAAGCTTTTTATTTTCGTAATTTTTTTGGTTTTCGTAACAAAATCAGACGAACGAATACGTCAAAAATAAACGAATGGAAAAGACCCATCGTTTTAAATGAAAATTAAATAATTTGAGTAATAAATGGCACAAAACACACGAAAACTGGAAGGGAATGCAATTTTATTTATTTCCATAGAAGCACACGCGTATATGTACATCCGTTTCTTCATATTATCACAATTATTTTTGGACAAATTTGATTACATTTTTTTCTTATTTTTTGTTTGTCATCTGTTTATCGGGGTTGCCATCAAGTAACACATTTTACGTGCAGATGCCTATGCAAAATTCACAAAATAAGTATCATGGAAACCCTGAAATATAAAAGCTTTTATGAAATAGACGAAAGCTTTCAGATAAAAACGAATGGTTCGTAAAATTTTACAAGAACCAAATTTTGAACGTATACGTTTTAGTACGAACAGTTCGTGTGACAGGCAAGCATTTTTACAAAAACACCCTGTTAAAATACAAAGGAAATCAAATCGCAATAATGAACAATCTATTATGTTTGCTGTCAAAAGTTCTTAACAGAACTCTGAATGGCCGACCTTCTTTAGGCCTTGCAAGCTTACAAACATTTACCGGACAAATTTTCCCAGCAAAAATTTTCAAGTTCTCTGTCACAAAACTGTCAAAAAATCTCTCTCAACTCGCTCTCTTTTACTGGACAATTTTGTTATCAAACAGCAATCAGTAAAAAATTATACGAATTTTTACAAACTTTTGGCAAAGATTTAAATTAGGGCTGCTCATACAACTACAAACACATTTTGTTGTTAGGTCTGTACGATATCTCAAAAGTTTGTACAAATTTGTACAAACTTTTACAAAATGCTGTTCGATAACAAACTTGTTCAGTAAAAGACAAATGAAAAGTGCTTGCAAGAAGTTGCAAGAACTTGCAAATACTTTTTACTTGCGAAGTTGTCGAACAGGCCTATTGTGTTGGTTTTGAAACACAAAAATTTGTATAGTTTCCCAACATACCATTCAGTCTGATTTTATAAAATTTACGAAAAACAATTCATATAAATACATTCTACAATTATACGGGTAAGCTAATAATTAGCATACACATTCATTATTTTCAAGAGAATCAAGTTTCGTTTATTCTCCAGTGGCTACACAAGAATTTATAATTCAAATATGATGTTTGGTTCGAGTAATGTTGGTTTGTTGGGTTGTCTTGTGCATTGGAAAAAATGTGTGTATTGAA
Source organism: Musca autumnalis (assembly GCF_047663935.1). Taxonomy (NCBI): domain Eukaryota; kingdom Metazoa; phylum Arthropoda; class Insecta; order Diptera; family Muscidae; genus Musca; species Musca autumnalis. The sequence continues at coordinate 152,789,511 of NW_027411866.1, read as the reverse complement.
AATGTTTATTTCAAAAACAAAACCTCTCTTTTTCAAGCAAATTGACACACACCGACAGCAGAAGTGCGCCCTTTGAGCAGCCCTAATTTAAATATATAAAGATTGGAAAACTCAATTGTTAACATTTGTCAATAGATGGAGTTAAGCTCTGTTGTTACGATATCATAACAACATTAGGTGTGTTCGTTTACTCAATAATTTGTACAAATTTGCACAAGTCCAGTAACTTCTTATAAACGACTAAGGTCTTTTGCATTGTACTGAACAGTAAACGAACAGCATCCAGTAACAATTTGTACAAATTGTGAGTAAACGAACACACATATTCTGTTAAGAAGCTAACCATTTGAGGCGTTTTTAACCGCCAAGTTCATATTCAATGAACTGGAAACTGCTATGGAATACAATCCTGAGTCCAACTTTTTGCTTTCCTACAATTTGTATAAGCCGAATAGTGCTTTAATTGAGTTTTTATACCCTCCACCATATGGAGAGTATAATTAAATTTGTCATTCCGTTTGTAACACATCGAAATATACGTCGGAGACCCTATAAAATATATATATTATTGATCAGCATAAAATTCTATGTCGATTTAACCATGTCCGTCCGTCTGTTGAAATCAAGATACAGCTCGCAATTTTAAAGATAGGGAGTCAATATTTGGTACAGGATGGTTGGTATTGAAAATGGGATATATCGGTCCACGTTTTGATATAGCCCCCATAGAACGGTACCTCCCGATTTTCGGTATTTCTAAGGTTTAAGCTTCATTATCCTACAAAAATGGCTGAAATTTGCTATTTAGTTATCGTTGGGTGTATAAAACTTTCGGTATTTTGGAGATTTTAGCTTCATTATCGCACCGAAACTTCTAATATTTGGTAGTTAGTCTACGTTGGGGGTATACCACTTTCTCCCATGCCTTCATATAGCCCCCATAGAACGGTACCACCCGATTTTCGGTATTTTGAAGGTTTTAGCTTCATTATCACACCGAAATGGCTGAATTTTGGTACTTAGTCTACGTTGGGGGTATAAAACTTTTGTTTTTGTCGGTATCGGTCTATGCCTTTATATAGCCCCCATAGCACAGTGGTGGCACTTACATGGGAAGGTGTGACAAAATACTTCTAAATGCTATATCGAACTGAAATTGTTATCAATGGGTCATAGTGGCCTAAAAACACTCTACCTAAAATATTGTGGTCCTCGGTCCAAAATTTCGCGTCGTTCCCATGAAACGAATCATCTTGAATTTAAGTATTTTACTGTTACCATGACATTGTTCAACCAAATTTGCTGTAATCCGGTATCAGGAGTTATTATTGCATTGTAAGCATCCCCACGAAAAATTGTCAGTATTGGTCCATGATTTGGTTTACTCCCCTATGATTTATATATCGATTTATTTGGGCAGATGTCAACCAAATATTCTAAGCGACTATGTTCTTATAATGATCTCAGACTTCCGAACACCATCTTATAAAGAATTGTCATATCGGTCCACTTTTGACCACAGCCTCCATATAGGGTTACCATCCTTTTCTGGTACTTAATAAGATTTAACCACATTTGTCTGCAGAATTACTTGTAATAATGAATTTTTGGTTCTCAATGCGGGGAAAAATTTCCACTTTTTAGCGTGGTCCAACATTAGGGTGTCCCAAAAATAAAATAAGTTATTTGTTAAAGTGAATACCCCCAAATATTTATTTTCGCGAGTTTTCATTACAACTCTAAGTTACCATGGCCATAGAAATCGCTAATGATACAAAAAACTTTATATTGAAACCAAATTTAGGAAAGGATAATAAAATTACTTAAAAATATTCCAAAAAATATAGATTCAGCAACTAAAAATGGGTGTTAAACTTTTGGTCATAACTGCCAAAACCGCAAATTTCCGCAAAAAGTCTATACAGTTTTGAAATCAACAGGCGCTAGGCTACAATTTGGCACTAGTGGCCATTTGTTCGAATTTGTTGAAAGTGACTTAAAGTTTAAGGAAATCCATACATCTATATTAAATAATTTCATTTTTACCAATATTATAACCAAAATATTTGGCAACCCTTGCGATTTAGAGGAATTTTCATAACTAGAAAAATGAAGCTTAGGCAATTTACTAAATGAGTCATCTTAAGTTAAGGCGTTAAAAATAGTCCTTTGTTTCATAAATTCGCTTAGAATATAAGTATTTTTTCTCATTTTTAAATACATATTTTTCTTCAAAATTGGTCATGTTCATGAGGCGTTTTCTCCTTAAGAACCGCGAAAAATGGAAAAAATAAGTTGAGTTTCGAAAAATTTGGAATGTTTTGAAGCTATTTGCAATTTTTGAAACGACGACATGAATTTTTTGATTTTTGTCGTTGGCCGCATCCACTGTGCATAGAACGGAACATCCGGTTTTCAGTATTTTGAAGGTTGTGGCCTCAACTTTCCTGCGAAATGGCTGAAACTTGGTATTTAGACAACGTTGGGGATACTCAATTTTCCTCTTTAAATTTGTCGTATAGGTCAACGCCTTTATATAGCCCCCATAGAACGTTATCTCCCGATTTTCGGTATTTAGTCTTCTTTGGGTCTAAAAACTTTCGGTCAGAAATTTGTCGGTATGGATCATCGTTCTGAAATAGCTTTCATAGAATGGTGCTCACATTGTTTTACCAAAATTGCTGAAATTTAGTATTCAGTCTTCTCATACACGAAAGGAAACTAATTATTGCATTTTACTTCAATATAACTCGTGGTGGAGGGTATAACGCCGTTTTTACTTGTTATCATTAATAGCGTATTTAGATGTGACTTCATTACCCGGATTTAGCACATTATCAGGTTTTATTTGCTAAATCCAGCCAAAATCTACCAGATTTCCCATACAAAAATAATGTTTTAAATCTGGCATAAATTCTCGTATACAACTCTGTTTTTAGCAACATGTTGCTAGAAAATACAAAAAGTTGCAAGCTGACACAAGAAACAAGGTAGATGCATCGGTGAATTGCTACACTAAAAATAATTTAAAATGTAAAAATTTGTAAACAAGGCGGAAAAATTAAATTTGTTTTGTTTGTTGGCATTAAGCCAGTTCAGACACTCTGTGATCCCTCGGATCTCCGCTTGATGGACCGTATTGTGATCCGGCAAACGAAGAGATATTTCGGTCTCTGGTTCTTCAATAAAGAGACCCAGTCCCGTTCTCCCACCTAGCATGGAGCCGTCTGTATAACAACAATTTCCAGTCGGCATTTGTGCTAGATTTCCGCCGATCCACGAGTCTCTGTCTGGAATTAATGCCTCGCATGAGGCAGCTACAAATGTTTCAGGTATACGGTTCGATACAATGTTATCCATTGACTTTCCCGTTGTTACCTGTAGAATGTTTTGATGGTATGTTACGTGGTCCTTACTGATCCACTCGTCCATCGCTTTAAGTCGAATAGCTGCGACAGCCGCTTCATACCCTATCTGGGTTTCTATTGGGTGTATATATAGAATAGTTTCTAATGCCCTCGTTGATGTTGTCCTCATTGCGCCGCTTACACTTAGACAGCACATTCGTTGGACTTTCCGTAGTATTTTAATATTACACTTTTTATCCATAGCTTTCCACCAGACTACTGAAGCGTATGTTAGAATAGGTCTAACTACGCTTTTGTATAGCCAGTGTGTCATCTTAGGATTAAGACCCCACTTGGCGCCTATAGCCCTTCTACAGGATGACCAACATCTATGAGCTTTATTGGCTCTTTCTTGAATATGGTCTTTCCATTTAAGTTTCCTATCCAGAATTACTCCCAGATATTTGACTTTGTTGGAAATATTGATCGTCTTGTTTAGGAAGACTGGTTCTTCAAAGTGTCCCAGTTTTGTTTTCCTAGTAAACAGACATATTTCCGTTTTTTCCAGGTTTACATTAAGACCTCTTGGTCTAGCCCAGTTGTACGCTAGTTTTAGGGCTGATTCAGCTCTTCTGCATAGCAAGTTTGGATTCTTACCCCTCAGAAGTATTATAACGTCGTCTGCATAACAGACTGGGTCAAATCCCTCATCGGTTAAAGTCCTTAATAGGCTATTTATGGTAGTGACCCATAGGAGTGGGGATAAAATCCCCCCTGTGGAGTACCCTGACCAACTTTGTCCTTTATTTTTACGTCAAGTAGCCCGCAGCTTATCCATCTATTCCTTAGCATTTGGCTTATCCAGTCACTAAGGGCCCGATTCACCTGAAACTTATCTAAGGATTGGATAAGGGTTTCGGTGCTGACGTTGTTGAAAGCACCCTCGATATCAATGCATACCGCTAGTGTATACATCTTCCTGTCGAAGGTTCGGCGTCGCAGTGTTCGGCGGGAAATGTGTATTTATCAAAAGCCCCAGCGTGTCCTCGATTGTTTCCATCTTATTTCCTATATCATTCACCATGATCTCGGTTTGTGTATGGGTTTTCGATAGAAACTCTTTTATTTTGGATACATCATTTACGCTGTTTACCTGTTCACAGAAAAGTTTCCAGGAATTGCGCTTTGCTGTTCTAGTCATTTTGTTGTATTCTTTAAGTTTTGTGTGATAGTTGTCCCAGAATACAGCTAAATTCTTTCGTCGAGCTCTCTTGTAAAGCCTTCGGGCCTCTTTGCCTTTGTTACGAATTTCTCCTGTCATCCAGGGTTTTTCGCAGGCAGATTTCCTCTCTCGAAGGGGACAACTTTCTTCGAATGACTTTACTAAGACCTTCGTTACAATGTTGACATTTCTGTCTATATCTTCCGTGCTTAGGCATTCATATCTATCGTGCCCTAGCCTATCTTTTATTAGTTTTCCAAATTTTATGAAATTGGGTTTGGATTTATTTCGGAAACTTATAGGTTTCGGCGGTGGCCGTGTTAGTTCAAATCTTATATAACGATGTTCCGAGAAGGAATGCTCTTTCGAGACCCTCCAATTCTGCACCTCGTTTATAAGATTTTCGGAACATATTGTTATATCTAATACCTCTTCCCTAATCTTGTTAACAAAGGTGGCTTTATTTCCTATGTTAAAGGTTATTAGGTCGTTAGTATTCAAGAAAACTAAAAGGGCTAGGCCCCTTTTGTTAGTATTAGTACTACCCCACGCAATGTGGTGTGAGTTAGCATCGCTACCTACTAGTACTTCGTTACCTGTTTGTTTTGCTTTCATCACCAACCGCTGTAGCTCCGACGTAGGTGGTAGTGTCGACGAGTCGAACGGTAAATATACTGACGCAAGGTATATATTGCCATTCCTCAGCTTCAGCACAGTTGCGTCCGATGTTGACAACTCTGGAGAGAAAAGAAAACATAAGTTTTTGTGGCATATTATACAGGTTCTCTGTCGAGACCCCGTATTTGCATAAAACAGTTGGTAGTTTATATGGTTTAGTCCAGAGACCTTGTTCTCAATAGTCCAAGGTTCCTGGATCAAGCCAATATGGATTTTACCTGTATTAATTTGCTCCATCAGGGCCATGGTTGCCGTCTCGCTCCGATGGAGGTTTATCTGGATGACCTCAATCATTGGTCCTCCAGTAAACGGGCTTCTTGAGAGTCGGTGATTACGGCATTGACTCCCTTTTCATTTTTGCTGGGAGGTAAAACCTCTTCGCTATTTGGTTTGGCTTCCTCGTTTTCGCCGATTACCACCTTTCCTGCTTTGAAGCGGACATCGTTGGAGATGTAGAAAGCCCTGCCCTTAGTCTTTGTCAGACTAGCCATGGAGAAATGGTCAATCCCGACCACAAGGAGAGTTCCGTCCTCCTGCTCCTCCCTGTGGAAGACCTCCCATCGCTTCACGTCCAAGTCCTTGTTTTGGCGACCAAAGATTTCGAGCATGCGTTCCGTCTCGAACTTGCTGCCCCATCCTCTGACGAATACCGAAGTTTTTGTTAGTTGAGGAATTTGGTCTTTCCTCACCAACTTTAGTTTGCCGCTTTCCCATGGTAGAATAAGAAAAGGTAGCAGCAATACACAGCTGACTGAACTGGGTTGTAACGTTAGTGTCAAATTTCTTATGACATTTTATACATTTATTTCTATTTCGATGTACATTAGGGACATATATTTTTTGAGAAAAAAATATATCATTCTGAAAAAACCATTTCCCAGAAAGACTTCTTCATATCAATGATATGCAACCTCCTCCAAGTTCGAACGATAAGCCGCGCAGTAAATCCACGCTTGTAGAGGCGATACAACGTTTGTTAATATGTGAGGTATTTTGTTAAAATTTAAAAAAATAAGGCCCTAATAAACATGTGCTTCTTTGATTTCTAAAACAAAACATTGAAACAGCTTCTCCTTTTTCTATGAATTTCCAGCGACCCCAAACTTTTCTGCAAGAATTCTACTTTCTGCGAGAATTTGTGCATTTAGTGGAATGAAGTGGAAAAATAAAAATTGAAAATGTAACGAATTTTCATTCATGTTTTCCAAAATATTCAACCAAATATGAAAAATTATTAGTTTTTTAAATTCCAATAATTTATAGACATTTCCTTGTTTTGTTTACAAATACAACTGGCAGTAACGTTACAAACAAAAACAAATTCCTTTGTGGTTGTTGTTCGAGTTGTATTTGTTGTAGTATTAACTTTACCTTATATTTGTTCTACCATGCCGCTTTCCCATGGAGGTATTATGCTGCTGATAATATCCTTGAGGGCGGCAACGTTTGCATGCTGGGCAAATTGGAACACCATCACGTCCCCTTTGACCCCGCTGCTGATAATTTGAATTGGATCACCTCCAATCATTATGTGATCCAATATTTTATTGTTGACCATTTGCTCAATTGCTTGAAGATGGTCTTTGGGTAGCTTTCCGGAACCTCTATTGGTATCGATCACTGCATAGCAGAGTTCGTCCCTGTAGCGTTTCTTGGCTACCTTGGCGTAAGATGGCGGCTCTCTACCAGTCTCCGCAGCCCTCTTCCACTTCTGCCGGGTCCGGGATTTCTTCGCAGAATCCCCAGGCACTACAGTCGATTCCGCGACTGGGCACACCCTCTTCACGTTCGAGCTGACTTTGTCGCCCTCTGCCAAAGGATTCTCGGAACAGTCTCCTTTGCGTGGTACTTGACGCGGTGCACTCGAAACGTTTGAGGCTGTGGAGCTCTTTTTCTTCTTCGTCGGTTTTACAGTGTTCTGCTCTTCGGGGGATCTGATCCTCTTCGCCGCCAGACAGCTGCTTCTTGTGTGTTGTGAGCTTTGCAATGCTGTCGCTCACTTCGTCTACCATCTTGTGGACCTCCTCCTTTTCTGGGATTTCCATGACGGTTGTATTATTTTTGCTTTCGCTATCGGATTTGGAGTCTGAGTCGCTACCTGTATCTGAAGGCTGGGTCGAGCATGAACTTCCCCTTAGCTTCTCAGTCTCTTCCTCCCTGTATCTGACCTTAGGCTGTGTGCTTGTGGCATTACCTTCGACCACAGGTGCCAAGGCACCCACACCTGTGGGAGAGATTTGCTCACGATCGCATGATGACGACGGGGTGTGACTCGTAGGCAGATCAACATCACCCGCCGGTACTGGGTTTATTAGGCCCTGCACCGTAACTTTTCCGCATTGTCCAACTTTTGTGTTTTTTGGTTTAGGGGAACACCCCTTTGTCAGTTTTTTCTCCGCGTGGAAAATAAATTTCCCTGAGGCAGGTGATCATACTAATCCGATCCGGAATAGGTTTAGTCAAAAATGAATTCCCTAGATCTAGAACAAATTAGTACGGTCATCCGCCTCCCCCTATCCGCCGGTGGGGACGCGCCCGTTAGGAGAACGAACAAACACCCTCGGGCCTAACAAACACCCTCGGGACTAACAAACACCCTCGGGACGTTATGTTAAATTCAAAAGCCATTCACTGATGAATGATAGCATTAAAATGTCTTATCTTGTTATATTTATGTCTTTGCATTATAGTAAGTTTACATTTACGAAATCCACTCGATTTCAACTGTCAATTCCATTGCTTAAACGTCAAATGAAATCCAATGGATTTCAGATGAGTTTTCATTTGACGCATACGCAAAGAAATTGACAGTTGAAATCGAGTAGATTTCGTAAATGTAAACCAAGCATTAATGGAAAAAATGTAAACATTTGTTGAATTCGTTGAACAATATTTTGATAATAATTTCAGAAAGAAGTTGTGCTAGAAATTATTAATTTTTGTAAAACTTTTTGACCTTGTTGTAACAGTTTGCTAATGTATCTACCTTAATAAGTGTACGCATGTTTTGGCATAATTATTAAAACGCACTTTAGGTGGCGGTTTTGGTTTTTCTTAGTTCGATTTTTTCATTCACGGGCAAATACTCGATCGAATCGAATGCCGTAATTAGGCCCCTGATCGACAATTTGTTCAAAATATTACCTTACTGATTGAGCTTAATCACTCTGTCTTTCTCTTATTTCAGACCCTTAAAGACTTCTCGCGTGGAGAATTTGATTCAAACTACACAACTAGCATTTATGCAGCTGTCAATTGTCTAGATGATGCCATTAAGAGCAACATTATTCCTCACGAACTTGGTGTAACGAGCATGATCCAAACATTCTTTGGGGTAAGCTATGTGAAAGAAATTAACTGAAGAACATTTTAATAAAACTCTTTTAAATTTCAGGCTTTTGAAACAACTTCATCTACAATATATTTCACCATTCTCATGTTGGCTATGCATCCTGAGTTTCAATCAAAAGCCTATGACGAAATCTGTAAAATATTTCCCGATAACGACAATGGAGAGTTTGAAGTGACCTATGAAGATATTGCGAAACTTGAATATTTGGATATGTTTATAAAGGAAACAATGAGATTGTTGCCTCTTGTTCCACAGACTGGGCGTTGCATATCTGGTGGAAATCTAACACTGAATAATGGTCTGGTTTTACCTGAAGGTCTTGATGTTATTATAAATATTTATAATTTACATCGTAATAAGAAGATATGGGGTCCAAACGCTGAAATATTTAATCCGGACAATTTTCTGCGTTCGAATGTAGAGAAACGTCATCCATATGCCTATATTCCGTTTATGAAAGGATTACGATATTGTTTGGGTGAGTAGAGACAATTTCTTGTAGATATGTAACGTAGATAATTGCTGCGTCGGTGATGCCTTATAATCGAACCCCGGCATTAAATGTGCAAGGCGGACTTACTTGTAATTGCAGATTTTTGTATATTGCTGCCGGCAAGACCGACTGATACTTATTTACTATTTCAAATATTTTTGAATTGTTAATATTTATACCTATAGTGGAATTCTGTAATAAAATTGAAATGGTTATAATTTCGGTAATTAACCAAAGACATAAATACAACAAGATAAGACATTTTTTTGCTATAATTCTTCAGTGAATAGCTTTTGTATTTAACATAATGTTATATTACGATATGGTGATATAACATTTTTTTCTTTTATACATTTGTACGTATTTAACCGAATTTACCGATTCAATTGACATAGAATTATTCTTGAATAGATCCTTGAATTCATAAATTTCGTTTCGGATACAATTACATGAAATGTTCCTCCTTGGTTGCGATTTTGAATTAACTGCAACCTGTTAAGGGTAATGTTTCTATACAAAGTTTCGTAAACATTTTTTGTTGCATGTATTTTGTCTAGTCTTAGTTGTATTTATGTCTTTGAATTAACGAACATGTTCGATATGTTAACAACCAAACTAAAGCTGTCGCAAAGTCCTACCGATAGCAACAATGCTGTCAACTTTTATTTACAATATTCATTGATAATTTTGCATTTTAATTTTACCGATTTTTGTCGGTAACTCAAAAAATTAGTTACAGAATTCCACTACTGATGTTTTAATGCATACATATGTACTAACGTGAAGGAGTGCATTTTGTATTTTCTGTAGATTCTTCGAGCTAAATTCGTTCAATGTTTAAACCCAGTTTCTCCCTCCCTCTCTTTCTCTTTAGGTATGCGTTATGGCGAGATTAGCCTTAGAGTGACAATTGCAAAACTAATCAAAAGGTACAAATTTTCAACGACAGCCAAAATAGAGGATTTGGTGTTTGAAAATCATCTAGCATTGTGTTTAGCTAACAATCCCCCGCTAAGTATTGAGAAGAGAACATGATGGAATTTTTTTAATATTAAAAATAATTAATTGTGTTTTGTTAATCAAGTAATGAAATAAAATAGAAAAACAGGATTATTTGCTATCATTTGTCATCGTCTGCCTAATAGCGTTTGCCCTATGCACAAATGATGCGTCGTATAGGATGCTCGGTGCATCACACAGACTGCCGCAGCTAGTCTGTAGATAGATTAAAAAGATACAGAAGATCTGCTCGATGTGAGTGGTTGTAAGGCACTCCGTCTTTACAGATTGAGTGCGTGTAAGACACTAATTTATTCAAAATGTTTGCAAATTACTTGCTAGTTTACAAAATATTTCTTAACCCAATCGTTAATTCTTACACGCAGAAAAATATATGTTAGAAATATGTTTGGATCCAAACAAATATTTGTTTGGGACTGATTGCAAACAAATATATATTTGGCTCCAAACATAATTTGTTTGTGTCCAAACAAATATATGTTTGCAACATTTTATAACATATCTCAATTTAATATGTTTGGGTACCATCATATTTTTTATGTTAGAACATATATTTTATGGGTGAAGAGGTCAAAAAGAGTAACAAGAGGGCTCTCGCAGCTCCGGAATGCTGGTTTATAACAAAGAGTTGCGTGTATGGTGTACTAGGAGACGCAGAAGCTTTGGCCAAACACGTGTATTTCGTGCGTTGTTGTTAACCAACGTAGCAAGCGAAGAGGAAAAGAAAAAATTAATTATGTGATTCTTTTTTTCAGTTGTCTAAATAAAAAAAATAAAGACGGTAATGTGACGTAGGGGATGGAAGATACCAAGGAACGGTCCTGACCGGTTTTAACATGGCAAAGCCCAGGATTTATCTTGGTCCCTCTTTCATCCCAAGTGGACACTGACCTCCCCGTGGTGTCACCTGGGGAACTGCCTTTAACACCCGTTAAAGGTAGTGAGCTAACATGTGCCGCGCGTTCACCCATAAGAACGTTAAAAACTTGGGTTTGGGCGTCGGGTTAGTAACCCTCCCCTAGAAAAAACAGCCTACTATGAAAAAACGAAAGAAAAGAAAAACAAACCCCTCTAAAGTTGACGAACCCCGCAAACGTTTTAAGGACCATGATCTGCGAATCTGCACCTGGAATGTTCGCACTCTTTATAGAGAAGGTGCAGTCTTCGCATTGGCAGACGTACTTGAAAAGTACAAGACCGATATTACTGCCATACAGGAAATACGATGGATTGGGAAAGGCGTCACAACAACACCTAAAGGTGACGCACTGTATTATAGCTGCCATGACGTAAAGCATGAGTTTGGTTGTGGATTCGTAGTTAGTCGGAGACTAAAACATCTTGTATCCAGCTTCACTCCAGTGAATGAAAGACTTGCTGCAATTCGAATAAAAGCTAAATTCTTCAACATCAGCTTTATTTGCGCTCATGCTCCCACTGAAGAAAAGGATGAACAGACCAAAGATATATTTTACGAGCGCTTAGAAGAAACATATGACCGTTGCCCTGCCCATGACATTAAAATCATTCTAGGCGATTTTAATGCCAAAATTGGAAAGGAGAATATCTTTGGCCCAACAGTCGGGAAATTCAGTCTCCACAGTGAAACATCTGACAATGGTATGAGACTGATAGACTTTGCAGCTGCAAAAAACATGGTAGTTAGCAGTACCAGATTTAATCATCTCGATATTCATAAGGGCACCTGGCTGTCTCCAGATCAGAAAACAAGAAACCAAATTGATCATGTTGTGATAGATGGAAGACATTCATCGAGCGTGTTGGATGTACGATCGTTCCGAGGCGCAAACATCGATTCGGACCACTACCTTGTTGCAGCAAAGGTACGCACCCGCTTAAACGTAGCAAACAAAGTACGAACAGACACAACACGAAAGTTAGACATCGGTAAGCTGCAATCACAACAGATAGCCACAGCATATTCCACTCAACTAGCCCAATTGCTTAATCAAAGCCCTCCTCATCCCGATAACATATCAGCGCAATGGCAAAGCATTGCCCACTCCATGCAAACAGCCGCAAAATCCATACTTGGATACCAGAGACCTCCACCAAGGAATCCATGGTATGATGAGGAGTGTCGTGCTGCCACCGAAGAGAAAAATGCGGCATATAAGGCTACTTTACAATCCGTAGCAACGCGTAGCGCACGAGAGAGATACAGGGAGAAAAGGAGAGAGGAGAAACGTCTTTTCCGCAGGAAAAAGAGAGAGATGGAAAAGCGGGAGTGTGAAAAAATCGAGATGTACAGGAGCCAGAATGAAGTCCGAAAATTCTACCAAAGAGTCAAGCCTCAAACTGATGGCTTTGGTACAGGCACATCCTCCTGTAGAGACCAGCAAGGTAATTTGGTAACTGATACAGATAGTGTACTCAGGATATGGAAAGAACATTTTTCAAATCTGTTGGTATCCAATAGCAGCGAAGACGACGAAGATACCACAGTCCCAATCCCAGAAGATGGTATTGAATGTATACCGCCCAGCCAAGATGAGGTAAAGACAGCAATAAATCGGCTGAAGAATAATAAGGCAGCAGGGGCCGATGGCTTACCAGCCGAGCTGTTCAAAACCGGAGGCGACACGCTGATAAGGTGTATTCATCAGCTAGTTAGCACCATCTGGCAGGAAGAACGAGTACCCGACGATTGGAACCTGAGTATCCTGTGCCCCGTCCACAAGAAGGGAGATAAGACTGTATGCTCTAACTATAGGGGCATAAGTCTACTCCCTATTGCCTACAAGATCGTGTCAGGGATACTGTGCGAACGACTAAAGCCAATGGTCAACGAGATTATTGGACCATACCAATGCGGCTTTAGACCTGGCAAGTCCACCATTGACCAGATATTTACCCTGCGGCAAATCCTGGAGAAGACCCAAGAGATGCAGATCGACACCTACCACCTTTTTGTCGATTATAAAGCAGCCTTCGACAGTCCGCTGCGCTCAAAGGTATTCCAAGCCATGTCTGAATTTGGTATTCCCGCAAAGCTCATCCGGCTTTGTAAAATGACTTTAACTGACACGAGGTCCTCAGTTAAAATAGGAAAGAACCTCTCCGAAGAGTTTGGTACCAAAAGAGGTTTCAGACAAGGAGACAGCCTTTCGTGTGACCTCTTCAACATCCTGCTAGAAAAGGTTATACGAGAGGCAAACGTCAAAAGAAGTGGCACAATCTACACCAATAGTCACATGTTACTTGCTTATGCTGATGATATAGACATCATGGGTCGATCAGTAAAAGAAGTAACTGATACCTTTATAAAAGTCGAAGGAGAATCTGCTAAAGTGGGTCTGGCGGTAAACGGTGAGAAGACCAAGTTGATGGTGTCGACGCGCAATGCGTCCATTGAGCTCGGACCGACTGTGGAAGTTGGTTCCTATAATATTGAGGTAGTAAAAGACTTCGTCTACCTCGGCACCTCCGTCAACACAACAAACGACATCAGTTGTGAAATAAAAAGAAGAATTGTATTGGCCAACAGATGCTACTTTGGATTAAGTAAGCAGTTTAAAAACAAAGCCACATCTCGTCAAACAAAAATAACGCTCTACAAAACACTGATACTACCCGTGCTGATGTATGGCTCCGAAGCCTGGGTACTTGCGCAAGCAGACATGGCAGTGCTTGGTGTGTTTGAGAGAAAAATTCTTCGAAAGATCTACGGACCAATCTGCGTTGACGGTGAATATCGACGTCGCATGAACCACGAGCTGTATCTGCTATACAACGACATCAATATTGTTAAACGTATCGAGATGCAGCGATTGCGTTGGCTAGGCCATATCAAAAGAATGAGCGATGATGAACCCACTAAAAAGGCGTATGAATACATGCCACATGGCGGTGCACGCAGAATTGGCAGGCCAAGGAATAGATGGCGCAAACAAGTGGATGATGAGATGACAAGGCGCGGTATTCCAGAGAGCAAAGCAACAAATAGAGAGGAATGGAGATCTCTTCTTAGTTCGGCCTATAGAACAAATGTTCTGTAATGGGCCAGCTAAGTAAGTAAGTAAGTAATGTGAGTGAATAAATCAGTGTTTTGTATTTTTTTAAAGAAATGGTTATTTTTAGTAAATTAAATGTCCAATACATTTTATAATTGAATCAAAAAGGTGAATGGAAATATTTTATTGGACAAGGAATAAATCGCATTTAATATTGCTAATTACATCAATAAATTTTTCATATAGTACATACATACGTACATACATATGTATGTTTGAAATATGGATGTGCCTATTTATTACATTTATAACACTGCCCAACAAAATTGAAAAAGTTGAATGTTTCAGACAAAGTTGCAGTTGTTTCTAGATGAAATCGGCGAGTTGTTTTCAAATCCGGTCCCGGTTCTTCTCCATCAGCTCTTGTTTTTGAGATATAGCTCAAAATCTGTTTTTACGAGTTTAACCCAGACTTTCGTTATTTTCGGATACAAACAAATATTTTTTGTAGGTTTTTCGACATTAATATATTAAGGAGATGTTGTACGCTCGATACAAATCGTTTTTGAACTAGTTATGGCGAGTATATATCAAAAAATATAGAAAATATACGACGGACCTTGTACAAATTGCTTATTTTGAGTATTTTAAGCTGTAATTACGTCATCGGGGGAAGTCATAGGATCTTCATATGGTAATGCGGATATGCTTAGGGTGTCTACTATATAGTCCAGTATTCAAATATATAATATAAAGTTCATAGCGCCCATGATTCGGCCATAACCTAAAAATCATCATGAAGACTGCCATTGAAAAGTAAATGGCTTATGTGGTAATGATATCACTGGTAAATTATTTCCCTTTAGCAGTCTTCATGGCGATTTTTAGGTTATGGCCGAATCATGGGGGCTATGAACTTTATATTATACATTTGAATACTGCATTATATAGTAGACACCTTAAGCATATCCGGAGTACCGTATAAAGATCCTATGACTTCCCCCGAGGACGTAATTACAGCTTAAAGTACTCAAAATATGCAATTTTTACAAGGTCCGTCGTATATTTTCTATATTTTTTTGATATATATTCATCATAACTATTTCAAAAACGATTTGTATCGAGCGTACAACATCTCCTTAATATATTAATGTCGAAAAACCCACAAAAAAATATTTGTTTGTATCCGAAAATAACGAAAGTCTGGGTTAAACTCGTAAAAACCGATTTTGAGCTATATCTCAAAAACAAGAGCTGATGGAGAAAAACGGGGACCGGATTTAAAAATAACTCGCCGATTTCATCTAGAAACAACTGCAACTTCGGTTGAAACAAAAGTCCTGTTGACCAGTGTAATCATTTAATTCCAGATGCCGATTTCCCACTGATGATTTCAACTTTGAGGAAAATGTGTTTTATTTCACAACCAAGGAGAAACATTCATCGATGTTTCTATATATTTATTTCTTTTTAAAAGTGTAACTTTTTATAAATTATTTCATTCCGTTTTTCTTTTATTAAAGTCTGTTATGTATTTCTTTGGAATTTTGTATGTACCTATGTGTCTGTTGTTGCTTATTTCCATGCGTTTCAAAAACCAAACATCGTTATATCGACGCCTCCAAACAATAGTATGCTATGTCGACTTAGCATGTTTTCAAGTTCTTTACATTTTTATATTTAACGTCCTTTAACTTAAATTCTGTCAAATTTTGGTAATGATCGGACAATCCGAACAGAAGTTATAAACAAATATTTACTTAGCATAGTACTGAAGATCAAAGAAATTTCCAAACTTTTAGAGCTTGTCCTGCAAAACTCGCTTTTCAGAATTAGCAAACTATTATTTGGAGGTGTCGAACGTCCTTTAACTTAAATTCTGTCTAATTTTGGTAATGATCGGTCAATCCGAACAGAAGTTATAAACAAATATTGACTTAGCATAGTACTGAAGTTCAAAAAAATTTCCAAACTTTGAGAGCTTCTCCTGCAAAACTCACTTTTTAGACTTAGCATACTATTATTTGGAGGTGTCGATATAAAAATGTGTGTATATCAGCCAAGATAACCCATATACGTCAACGTGACTGCAACAACAAAATATGTTCTCTTTATTCTCATCTGTCGTGGTTTAGCAAAGGAAAGACTCGCTCAGAGAGACAAATGCACAAAATATTTTGAGCTCCACCGGTGTATCTGTTACAGATATCCAGTGAGCGCTTAATGGGAGCAAGTGAGCATATATTTCAATGTGCTTTACATTGAAATTTACGCTCCCTTGCTCTCAGTAAGCGCCCACTGGTGAATGTGTTGTTTTTTGTGGCTTTTGGGTTGTATTTGTTTGCACCCACCCAAACATATAATTTTTTTGCACCCAAACATATAATTTGTTTGCACCCAAACATATAATTTGTTTGCACCCAAACATATATTTGTTTGCAGGACCCAAACATATGTTATGTTTGGGACTGCTTGCAAACAAATACATATATGTTTTCTGCAAAATATGTTTGGGACATATGTATGTAAGAGAGGCCTTTTTTCTGTATGTAGCGATAACAGCTACCGCTGCCTGTGGGATTTTTACCGCTCCTCACAACATAATTTACGACTTACGATAACAATGGTAATAAAATATTTATTTACTTAGGCTGCTGGAAATTCGAGTGGAAGATTTATTTTTACTTATCAAATTTCCCAGCGGCTCGACATGAGCCGAAAGTATGTGCAAAAGTTTTTTGTACACCCTTTTCAGAAAAGGTCGGAAGCCTAGAAAATGTAGTAACTTGAATATGAAAAAGTTATAAGTCCACATGAGAATTTATATCTTGAAATAACATAAGAGCTAATGTAATTTACATACACTAATGTAAAACGTCTTCCATGGTTAGCGTACATTGAACACACCTATAGATGATAATCGGATCATATTAAGAGGAGCGCCAATGGGTCAAAAATTAGCAAAAAATTAGCATAAACGAAAGTTTAAATTCTTTCCAATTATCATAATATGTATGTATGTATGTTTTCAAACATGACACGTATTGGAAAATGTCCACAAATGTCGTATATATCACCACACGTTCTTAACCCTTTGAGCCCCAAATTTTTTCCATAGAGATAAAAATATTTTTCCTATTCATTATGATTAGTAATCGCACAAACAATTCCTCTGCGGAAAAAATTAACAATGTTTGTTTCTTAAGTCTTTGTATTATAGTTATATTTTTTATTATTTGGAAAAGCATAAACTTTTAGGTCGAATTTCCAAAAACCCAAGCTTACATCACCCTTACACACCTACAGCAACCTACAGTAAACATTTCAACTTCCTAGCTTCAGCCGTTTCGTCTAGGTATGTCCGATGATATGTCAGTCAGTAACTCATTACTAAGCTTTTTTAATAGGTTAATAGGTTTAATAGGTAATAGGTTATTTATTTTCGTACGCATAACTACGAATTTCCAAACTACCTCAATCCTATACTCCGACTTACTTACTTAGTTGGCCCATTACAGAACATTTGTTCCATAGACCGAACTAAGAAAAGATCTCCATTCCTCTCTGTTTTTCGCTTGACTTTTTGGAATACCGCGCCTTTCCATTTCTTCATCCACTTGTTTGCTCCATCGAAGCTTAGGCCTGCCGATTCTGCGTGCACCGCCATGGGGCATGTATTCATACGCCTTTTTAGCGGGTTCATCATCGCTCATTCTCATGATATGGCCTAGCCAACGCAATCGTTGCATCTCGATACGTTTAACTATATCCATTTCTTTGTATAGCTTATATAGTTCGTGGTTCACACGACGTCAATATTCACCGTCAACGCAAATTGGCCCGTAGATCTTTCGAAGAATTTTCCTCTCAAACACACCAAGCACTGCCTTATCTGCTTGCGCAAGTACCCATGCTTCGGAGCCATACATTAGCACGGGTAGTATTAGCGTTTTGTATAGTGTTATTTTTGTTTGACGAGATGCGGCTTTGTTTTTAAATTGCTTACTTAGACCATAGTAGCATCTGTTGGCCAATACAATTCTTCTTCTTATTTCACAACTGATGTTGTTTGTTGTGTTTATGGCAGTGCCGAGGTAGACGAAGTCTTTAATTACCTCAAAATTGTAGGTACCAACTTCCACTGTTGGTCCGAGGTCTATGGACGCTTTGCGCGGCGACACCATCAATTTGGTCTTTTCACCGTTTACCGCCAGACCCACTTTCGCAGATTCTGCTTCGACCTTCATAAAGGTATCAGTTACTTCCTTTACTGATCGTCCCATGATGTCTATGTCATCAGCATAGGCAAGTAACATGTGGCTATTGGTGTAAATTGTGCCATTTCTTTTGACATTTGCATCTCGTATTACCTTTTCCAGCAAAATGTTGAAAAGATCACACGAAAGGCTGTCTCCCTGTCTGAAACCTCTTTTGGTACAAAATTCTTCGGAGAGGTTCTTTCCAATTTTAACTGAGGACCTAGTATCAGTTAATGTCATCTTACAAAGCGGGATGAGCTTTGCGGGGATACCAAATTCAGACATTGAATACCTTTGATCGGAGGGGACTGTCGAATGCTGCTTTATAATCGACAAAAAGATGAAATGTGTCGATCTGCATCTCTTGGGTCTTCTCCAGGATTTGCCGCAGGGTAAATATCTGGTCAATGGTGGACTTGCCAGGTCTAAAGCCACATTGGTATGGTCCAATTATTTCGTTGACCATTGGCTTTAGTCGTTCGCACAATATCCCTGACACTATCTTATAGGCAATGGGGAGAAGACTTATGCCCCTATAGTTTGAGCATACAGTCTTATCTCCTTTCTTGTGGACGGGACATAGGATACTCAGGTTCCAATCGTCGGGTACGCGTTCTTCCTGCCAGATGATGCTAACTAGCTGATGCATACACCCTATCAGCGCGTCGCCTCCGGTTTTAAACAGTTGATTGCTGTTTTTACCTCATCTTGGCCGGGCGGTATACATTCTATACCATCTTCTGGGATTGGATCTGTGGTATCATCGTCTTCGATACTATTGGATACCAGCAGATTGGAGAAATGTTCCTTCCATATCCTGAGCACGCTATCTGTATCTGTTACCAGATTACCTTGCTGGTCTCTAGAGGAGGATGTGCCTGTACCAAAGCCATCTGTTTGATGCTTCACTCTTTGGTAGAATTTTCGGACTTCATTCTGGCTCCTGTACATCTCGATTTTTTCACACTCCCGCTTGTCCATTTCTCTCTTTTTCTTGCGGAAAAGACGTTTCTCTTCTCTCCTTTTCTCCCGATATCTCTCTCGTGCGCTACGCGTTGCTACTGATTGTAAAGTAGCTCTATATGCCGCATTTTTCTCTTCGGTAGCAGCACGACACTCCTGGTCATACCATGAATTCCTTTGTGGAGGTCTCTGGAATCCAAGTATGGATTTTGCGGCTGTTTGCATGGAGTGGGCAATATTTTGCCATTGTGTTGTTATGTTATCGGGACAAGGAGTGCTCGCGTTAAGCAATTGGGCTAGTTGAGTGGAGTATGCTGTGGCTATCTGTTGTGTTTGCAGCCTATCGAGCCAACTTCCGCGTTGTGTCTGTTCGTGCTTTATTTGCAACGTTTAGACGGGTACGTACCTTTGCTGCAACAAGGTAGTGGTCCGAATCAATGTTTGCGCCTCGGAACGATCGTACATCCAACACGCTGGATGAATGTCTTCCATCTATCACAACATGATCAATTTGATTACTTGTTCTTTGATCTGGAGAAAGCCAGGTGCCCTTATGAATATCGAGATGATTAAATCTGGTACTACTAACTACCATGTTTTTTGCAGCTGCAAAGACTATCAGCCTCATACCATTGTCAGATGTTTCACTGTGGAGACTGAATTTCCCGACTGTTGGGCCAAAGATATTCTCCTTTCCAATTTTGGCATTAAAATCGCCTAGAATGATTTTAATGTCATGGGCAGGGCAACGGTCATATGTTTCTTCTAAGCACTCGTAAAATATATCTTTGGTCTGTTCGTCCTTTTCTTCAGTGGGAGCATGAGCGCAAATAAAGCTGATGTTGAAGAATTTAGCTTTTATTCGAATTGCAGCAAGTCTTTCATTCACTGGGGTGAAGCTGGATACCAGATGTTTTAGTCTCCGACTAACTACGAATCCGCAACCAAACTCATGCTTTACGTCGTGGCAGCTATAATACAGTGCGTCACCTTTAAGTGTTGTTGTGACGCCTTTCCCAATCCATCGTATTTCCTGTATGGCAGTAATATCGGCCTTGTACTTTTCAAGTACGTCTGCCAATGCGAAGACTGCACCTTCTCTATAGAGAGTGCGAACATTCCAGGTGCAGATTCGCAGATCATGGTCCTTAAAACGTTTGCGGGGTTCGTCAAATTTAGAGGGGTTTGTTTTTCTTTTCTTTCGTTTTTTCATAGTAGGATGTTTTTTCTAGGGGAGGGTTACTAACCCGACGCCCAAACCCAAGTTTTTAACGTTCTTATGGGTGAACGCGCGGCACATGTTAGCTCACTACCTTTAACGGGTGTTAAAGGCAGTTCCCCAGGTGACACCACGGGGAGGTCAGTGTCCACTTGAGATGAAAGAGGGACCAAGATAAATCCTGGGCTTTGCCGTGTTAAAGCCGGTCAAGACGTTGCTTGGTATCATTCATCCCCTACGTCACCCCCTATACTCCGACAGTAATAATTATTCAAAATTGCAGGATTTAACCTCTATCCATACATCCAAATTCAAATTGTACAAAATTTAGTACACTTAGTATTTTTTTTAGTATTTTTTTAGTATTTTTCGTACACATAAGTACGAATTTCCAAAACCATCCTCATATTTCAATTCTATGCTACAACAGTAATCTTAATTCCAAAATTCAAGTTTCCAGCTCTATCCGTTCACCCAAATCCAATTTGTATCAAATTTAGTACCATTTAGTACTTTTCGTACACATGAGTACGAATTTCTAAAATCATTTCCTTTAATAAACATCACTTCCCAACCTTGATTTCCATACTAAATTTCAAATTTATCTATAGCCGTTCAAAATATACAATTGGTACTAAATTTTATAACTTTTAGTTATAACTTTTAGATTTTGTCGCAAATAAACATCCTAATTACACCATGATATTGACATTATTCCTAATTCTATATTAATAAAAGAGTAAAGTGATTGACTGACTGACTGACTTAATGATTAATCAACGCCCAGACCAAACGGCTGAAGCTAGAATCTTGAAATTTTGGGTGAGGGTCAGTCTTGGTCCGAAGGTGTCAGACAAGGCTGGGTTTTTGGAAATTCGAACTAGAACGGAACGAAAAATACTAAATATGGTCCCCTTTGTATTAGGCAAACGGGAAGAGCTAGAATACGAAAAGTACTAAAATGTACTAAACTTGGTACTATTTTGTATTATGTGAACGGATAGAGCTGGAATCTTCAAATTTGAAATGAGAATCAAGAGAGGGAAGTAGGACTCATAGAAGAGGTGGTTTTGAAAATGTGTACGAAAAGTACTAAATGGTACTAAATTTGGTACAAATTCGATTTGGATGAACGGATAGAGCTGGAATCGTAAACTTTGGAATTAACAGCGTGTTTTTGTAAAAAGGTTTTGCCCATTCGTTCGTCGATTTCATGAACGAAGACACAATTTGGTTTTCATAGCGGTTGACGTTTGTATTCGTGTGACAAGCAAATGAAAGCTTTTTATTTTCGTACTTTTTTGGTTTTCGTAACAAAATCAGACGAACGAATACGTCAAAAATAAACGAATGGAAAAGACCCATCGGTTTGAAAGAAAATTAAATAATTTGAGTAATAAATGGCACAAAACACACGAAAACTGGAAGGGAATGCAATTTTATTTATTTCCATAGAAGCACACGCGTATATGTACACCCGTTTCTTCATATTATCACAATTATTTTTGGACAAATTTGATTACATTTTTTTCTTATTTTTTGTTTTTCATCTGTTTATCGGGGTTGCCATCAAGTAACACATTTTACGTGCAGATGCCTATGCAAAATTCACAAAATAAGTATCATGGAAACCCTGATATATTAAAGCTTTTACGAAATAGACGAAAGCTTTCAGATAAAAACGAATGGTTCGTAAAATTTTACAAGAACCAAATTTTGAACGTATACGTTTTAGTACGAACGGTTCGTGTGACAGGCAAGCATTTTTACAAAAACACGCTGTTAATACACTCCGGTTCATCTGAATAGAACCAACCAATTTTGTCTACAAATACCGTTATATCTAACGATAGGAGAGGAATTGGAAATTATATTTCTGTGGACATGTAGAGTATATAGTAGCCGATATTTTCAATACATATCCTGTTTCACATATGAGTTATAACGGTACTTTTTACTCACTTTATGAAAAAATGTCAAAATATTGGCATGTTTTAATGGTTCACCAGGATAGAACCACCATAAAAATTTGCACAAATCCTTTGTCAGATGTGGAAAACTTTTACAAAAAAACTACTTATAATTAAAAATAAAGACCGTGAGTGTTGATTATCAATAAATATTGGGAAAAAATTTTGTGTTAGGGTCTTGGAATATGATGAAAATCGAAGCTTAGAGCTCAAAAAGGATTCTTATGAAGAAATCGATAGAAACAATTTGAAAAGTCAAAATTGTATATTGAATTGGGTTCAAAATGTTCAAGTCTACAACAAAAGTACAAAAAAGTCACATTTGATAGCCTTATAAGCCCGAAACAAAAGAAATATGGTAAAGATAATTCAAATTTCTGACTTTTCAATTCAATGATTGATATTTTTCTGAGAAAAATGAATGACAATCGAGAGGTTCCACGCAGTTTCGTTGGCTGTAGACATCTACAGCTCCGAAAAATATCAAAACTCCCACCGCTGAACCCTTTATGTCAACACCAAGGGCTTTGATTTAGAAGATATTGCGTAGCGTAAAATGCACAGGAACAAAGGTGCTCTTTCTTGTGTTATAATGGATCAGAAATATTTTTTCGGTAAAGAAACCATGAGTAAACTTAAAAACCATCAAAATTAAGTACTTTTCTTCCGATAAAATCAACCTCTGGATGTCCCTATCACTAAGTTGTCTATGCACATAAAACGTTTTGGCATCGTTTGAAATTTTAAGGCCTTGATGGTGACATGAAGCTTTCAGCGATTGGATTTTCTTTATTTTTTGGATCTGTAGATGTCCACAGCCTACGAAACTGCGTGGAATCCATCCATTTTCAATCATTTTCCTCAGAAAAAAATATCAATCATTGAATTGAAAAGTCAGAAATTTGAATTATCTTTACCATATTTCTTTTGTTTCTGGCTTATAAAGCTATCAAATGTGACTTTTTTATACTTTTGTTGTAGACTTGAACATTTTGAACCCAATTCAATATACAATTTTGACTTTTCAAATTGTTTCTATCGATTTCTTCATAAGAATCCTTTTTGAGCTCTAAGCTTCGATTTTCATCATATTCCAAGACCCTAACACAAAATTTTTTCCCAATATTTATTGATAATCAACACGCACGGTCTTTATTTTTAATTATAAGTAGTTTTTTGTAAAAGTTTTCCACATCTGACAAAGGATTTGTGCAAATTCTTATGGTGGTTCTATCCTGGTGAACCATTAAAACATGCCAATATTTTGACATTTATTCATAAAGTGTGTAAAAAGTACCGTTATAACGCATATGTGAAACATGTTAGGTATTGAAAATATAGGCTACAATATACTCTACATGTCCACAAAAATATTATGTTCAATTCCTCTCCTATCGTTAGATATAACGGTATTTGTACGCAAAATTGGTTGGTTCTATTCAGATGAACCGGAGTGTATGTTTGTATTCTCATTTTTCTGCTTAATCTGACTCTGGGTCTATCAGTCGTAAGAATGTGGCTATTTCGCTATTTATATGGTTTGTATCCACAAAGCTGCAAACTTAAGTTTCTTAGCAGGATTGGTAGGGCAATTGAAAAGGAGCAGTGTGTCGTGGGGGCCTGTGCTTTATGCTGTTTTCCACGGTGTCATCAGTACTTGCCCTATAGGAATTTTGACGGCTGCACCATCCCGAGCGTATTGACCCAAAACCACTCTGGTTTGTCCTGACAGCTGGCGCTTCTCAGCTGCGATAGATGGTAGATGTTCTCCAAGGACCGCATTCACACGATAACTGTTTACTGCATCTGCGACTGCATTCGTGTGAATGCTACTTAAACCTGGTTGAAAGGCTTGTTGATCTAGAGGTTCTCTCTTGTAACGTTAGACTTTTCTTTTTAGATTATGAAGACCCCCTGGCTGCCTGGGCCTGTGGTCTGAATTCTGGTATCATCGACCATGACATTCAACTCTATTGTTCCCAACTCGGCCGCCCAGGTAGTGAACAGAGTGGCCGTAGATTTATTGGCTGGTATTTGCATATTCCTCGAGTGGAAAAAATGGTAAGATCAGACAAAAAGGAGGAGACGCCAAGATAGTACAATCATTCGCATACGTTACGATCTCAATGCCGTCTGCAGAGTTTGGAATTCAGAAGAGGTTTTCTTCATTCTACAGGTCTTGGACTTCTCGATCCTAAATTCTACGTACTACTGTCATCCACACCTAAAATTTATTATCCAACGTTTCAAACTTGGACGGTGCGTAGTGTGCTCGATGACATCAAACAACGAGGGTGCTTGACAATATCAAAGGACTTTGCTAAATCAAGTGTCACTATCACTGTTCTATCGCACGGCTTGTTCTGAGTGAGTCCTCGGCTAATATGGAGATGGCTTTCAGCGCAGTTGTTGTGCTGCTTACGGATCCTATGCTATTGATCGGCAACTGGAAAGTTATTTCTGATGCTGGAAGAACTAAAGCCACAAGGGTCCTTGCTACGGCCGACAAAATCGGCCTGTAAGATTCACCTTTGCTGGCATCCTTTTCGGGCTTCAGTAGCTGGCCTATTTTCCAGACTTCGGGAAAGATGTGTTTGGCAAGCGACAGGTTGCAAATTTAAGTGAGAAACTTGACTTCCTGCCTTCCCAGCGGTTGCAGTCTAAACACCGCCGCTGCACGCAACAGAGTTTACTTCCTCCGCAACAGGTTTTGATTCATCTTACAAAAGGATTTTACTTCCCATCAGTACAGTGCAGATTTCGACATTGACTCCAACTGCAGATTACTATTTCGTGAATTTTATTTTACAACGTTTTGGAAATGTTTATTGTTTTGTAGGGATCTACAAATCGACTTGTTGAGCAGGGTTCTCTAGAGCAGGCAAGGAAACTTTTATAATTGGTCTGTTCCTTTACTTTTAAAAATGGTAATTGTTGCAAAAATGGTAAAAGTGGTGAACTGCTCTCATATAAATTGTATGCTTTTAAAAGTAAGGAAACACTTTGCGGGTAAAAACTGGTAACCTCAGGCACGTAAAGGAACACGACTAACACCAAAGAGTGCAGTCCGACGCTACTTTTAGCTCAATGATTGGGACTTCCTAGCATAATAAATCTTACATTGCTTTAAACGTATATATTTAGATAAAAAAAAAAAAAAAAAAAATTAAAAGAATACATACATGTGTAAAAATAAAAACACAAAATTCATCTCTATTGGATCGATGGAATGGGTTCAAATGCTAAGGAAAAGATCGGATCTATCACGACTTCCTTTGAATTGGTTCAAATGCTGAATGGGTTCAAATGCTGATGAAAAGATCGGATCTTTCACGACTTCATTTGAACCAATGCAAAAGATCCAGTGAAATCATGGCATCTCATGGAACCGCTTCCATAATATTTTGCTGGGTTTGTTCTCGTTTTCTTTGGAATGGTCTCCTCGTCTCACCATCGTGTTGACAATGTATCAACAAACCACAGCACAAGGCGTACAGAAATAAGGCCCCATGAAATAACACCCCACACGGAAATGAAAATGAACCCCAATTTTTGGGGTGTTTCTTCAATTTGAGAAATGCCCCAATACAAAAAGGCCCCAAAAAAATATTACATTTGTGCCCCAAAATATCATTGGGGCCAAAATGCATTTTTGAAATTGGGGTGCATTTGGTAAATGCAATATCACCCCGAACACTGAAAATACAATTAGGCCCCAAGCTATCCATTTACGCCCCAAAATATTTATTCATTTAAATTTGGGGTGTAAATTAAGCCCAAAATGTGGGGTGTATTTTCAAAAAAGATTTTTAAGAATCGCGCGATTTTTTTACAAAAATATTTTTACAGTTTTAGAATATACAAAGTTTTTCTAAACAATTGCAAATACTTTTATAAAACCAAAAAGCGCCGCAGGCGAAAATATTTTTGAAAAAATCGCGCGATTTTTTTCAAAAATATTTTCACAATTTTAGAAAGTAAAAAAAATTTTTCTAACAAATTGCAAATGCTTGTATAAACCCGAAAAGCGCCGTAGGCGAAATATTTTTGAAAAAAATCGCGCGATTTTTTACAAAAATATTTTTACAATTGAAAAAATACAGAGTTTTTGTAAAGAGATGCAAATACTTATTTCCCGATTTAAATTTTTCTCAAATTAAATAATTAATATACTCGTATATACGACTGTGTCTTTGTCGAATACCGTAGTCTGGTAAAATTTCTCCGAACTGCTACTGACAAATTTGTGGAGACTTCGCTATTGTTTGGCACTTAAGCCTTCCCAAATGTACAATTCCGTTTATATTCTAACCTCTTCTCTAAAATTTATAACAGGTCATTGATCAATAAAAAATAATGAAAAATTTCGAAAACAAAAAAAAATAACTTTGAAATTAAGAACAAAATCGTTGGGAGTTATGTCCGTTTTTTGTAGTTATCTCCGCTTTGCTTCACGGACAAAACCACCAACGAATTTTGGGAGTAATGTCCATGGGTGTTACGTCCGGGCACCGTTTTTTTATTGTTTGTTCTTAATAAAATTTATGAAATTACACCCTAATATTTCTTCGTTTTCTTAATAATAACTTTCGAAAATTCAACCCAATTTGTTGTTTCTGTTAAATACTAGATTGCATTTGGGCCCTAAACATATGCAAAAAGGCCCCAATGAAAAATGCAATTAGATCCCAATTTCATTTTCAAATTTTCGATTAACTTGTTGTGAAGAAAAATTGGCCCCAACAGCAGAATGAAAAAAGGTCCCAAAAAGACGAAAATAGGCCCCAAAAGCTGTATTGTTGTTTTCCATATACCTGTTTGGGGCCTATTTTCATTTTCTTTAATATAAGGGCAACATCTAATATCTCAACCTAGTGATGATAGGCTCACTATGTGTGTACATATGGTTCGTATTGTTCTGCTATGTTAACAAGACGATAACAACTACAGTGAAAATCATTAGAAGAAACGGTAAGTTGCAATAATACAAAATAAAAGAATTAATAAAAGTAGCAAAATTTGCCTCTGGTTGGTGGTAGGTCGTGTGTGGTGGTGGTTGTTATTCAATAATAACAAAAACAACAACTTGCCAAAATATTTTTTTAATCTCTCAGAAAAAAACGAGTATTTTTTGCTTTACGAAAGACGTTCATGAAATGCAGAAATTTGAACCTAGGCTAGACTTTATGAACACTATTCTTGAAATGAAGTAATTATTTTTTCTGTGTAAAATGAAAATGACATGCCAAAGAATTAGTGGAAATGATATGCCAAAGCATTGGTGTAAATGACATGATTTGGATCCAAAAATGAATAGCTTCTTTTGGGGTCTACACTCATATAAAATTCATCGATGAAGATGCTAAAAAGATGACATGCCAGATCACTTGCACCCATGATTGAATGGCATCTTCGTCATCGAACATTTTGCTGGGTACTAAAATTCACGAAATAGTAATTTGCAGTTGGAGTCCATGTCGAAATCTGCACTGGTGATGGTAAGTAAAAAAACCTTTTGTAAGATGTATCAAAATCAGTTGCGGAAGAAGTAAATTCTGTAGCGAACAGCGGCGGTGCTTAACCTGCAACAGCTGGATGGCTGGAAGTGGCGTACCTCACTAAAGTTCTCAACCTGTCGCTAGCCACATCGTACCCGAAGTCTGGAAAATAGCCCAGCTACTGAAGCCTGGCAAGGATGCAAAAGTGAATGGTACACCCGATTTCGCTTTTGTCGCCAGAAAAGGCCCATGAGACCTAAGTTCTCCCCAGCGTCAGAAATAGCTATCTAGTTGCCGATCATCAGCATGGTTTCGGTAAGCAGCACAGCACAACAACTTCGCCGCACGCCATCTCCACACATATTAGTCGAGGACTCAATCAGAGCAAGCCGTGTGATAGAACATTGATAGTGGCGCTTGATTTATAAAAACCCTTTGATACTGTCAAGCACTCCACGCTGTTTGAGGACATCGAGCAGACTAGGCTCCGACCAAGTTTGACGCGTTGGATAATAAGTTATATGTGTGGACGCCAGTCGTAGAATTCAGCATCAAGAAGTCCAAGACCCGTAGAGTGAAACAGGGAGTGGTCCAAGGTGGGGAAATATTGCCGGAACTGTCTTGTACGATCTTGGCGTCATTTACCTTCCCTGATGACATTTGTGAACTATTATTTGTCTGATCTTACCACTTTTTTCCACGCGAGGAATATACAAATGTCAGCCAATAAATCTACGGCCAATCTGTTCACCACATGGGCGGCAGCGTTGAGAACAATAGAGTGCCATGGTCGATGGTAGCAGAATTCAGACCACCAGACCCAGGCATGCCAGGGGGATCGTCATGATCTAGAAAGAGACGTCCAACGTTACAAAAGAGAAGCCCTAGATCAACAAGCCTATCAAGCAGGTTTAAAAAGCATTCACACGGATGCAGTCGAAGATGCCATACACAGCTATCGTGTGAATGGGGTCCGCGGAGAACATCAACCATCTGTAGCAGCTGAGAAGCGTCAGATGTCAGGACAAATCGGGATGGTGCAGCCGTCTAAATTCCCTGTAGGAAGCTTGGGGACATGTGTCGACATGTCAACACTTTGTCTACTATTATGGTGACAAAGTCAACACTTTGTCAACATGTTGTCAACTATTGATACTTTTATCTTAATAAGAAGAAGCATTGATTATTTTAACAGCTGATAGCCCAACGATTGTTTGGTGTAAAATAATTTTGGCGCTTCGTGAAAAAAGTCTTTTTGTGAAAAATCAATAAAATATCGTGAATTTAACGTGTGATTCAGCTTTTAATAACAAGTATGACCAAAAGAAATTATAAAAGACAAGTGAAAAATGGACAATTATGAAAATACAAATTCTGAGGCGGCTGACAGCATGTGTGGTGAAACTTCGACAATTAGACATTTTGTGGAATCTTTAGAGAAGATTGTGGAGCCTGGCGAATATAATGTCCCGTCTTGCTGGAAATGCTGAACCCAATATACATATTTGAACACGACATAATAATGAGTTATAATGTCCACTGTTTATACAGCTGTAATAGGTAAGCAAATTTAAGGGCATTTTGTTTTGTTATACTTGTTAATTCTTTTCAATTCCTAGATGTTATATCAACATTCAGCGAATCGCATGATAAAAGGTTAAGTGCAGCAGAAGAAGAAATATTTTGAGCAGACAAGTCGCACCAAGTCTTATGGCCAAGAAGTAAAAGGCGATGATTTTTCTGACAATGAAAATGACTTTGTTATTATTTAAATATTCAAATGTTTAGCCAGCCTCGAAAACATTGGCTTTATTTTGAACTTATGTGGAATCTTGGACTTAGCCCTTATTTAAAACCCCTTATACGCAATTTTTTACTTTTTTAGCATTTTCAATAATATGTATTTTTCTTTAATAAAATATACTCTTTAAACAAAAGTGTAAGATCATCGTCTTATTAAACGTACCATATAGCTTTTCAATCTATAAAAAGTTCATATAAGCCAAAAAACTTAGTAAGGAAAGTCTGGTACCAATGTCTCCATATGACCCTTTATGAACTATTGACTCACTACCTCCAATGTCTCTACTGACTCACTACCTCCAATGTCAACACATGGTTCCTCAGGAACTACTGACTTACTACTGACATACTAGTTCCAATGTCAGTACTGACTTTCGAATGACACGTTCATACAAAATGTCTATAGGAAATTACATTATTTGTCTACAGTTTGTCAGTAGTACTGTTGACAATGTCAGTAGTAAGTCAGTATAGATTCACTATTGACATTTCCTACAGGGTTCCTATAGGCAAAGGATTGATGACACCGTGCAAAACATCTGCCCAGCATGCAGCATAGACCTGCACCTTTTGAACTGCCCTACCAAACCTGCTAACAAACTTAAGTATGTAGATTTGTGGTTATAAACTATCGAAATAGAACTTTCTTACAACAGATATACCCAGGGTAAAATTAAGCAGAAAATTTAATATACAAACATATAAACACTGTTGCAACAACAAACTGCAATTATGGATGTATACTTTTTGATGATAATTAAAGTGTAGTTATTTCATAAACTCCTTTGAATTTATAATAAAAACATCATGAAAATCATATTAAAATACAGCATTTTCCATTTTTCGAACAATACGTGAAAATTTCATGGTGGTGAAATTATGCCAATGATTAGTGAAAATGCTATTCTAGGGAATTGATTAAGATGATATGTCAAAGGATTGGCATAGATGCCATGCCAAAGAATCGTTGAAGATGACATTCCACCGAGTTAGTGAAGATGACATGCTTAGGA
Organism: Musca autumnalis; assembly: GCF_047663935.1. Taxonomy (NCBI): domain Eukaryota; kingdom Metazoa; phylum Arthropoda; class Insecta; order Diptera; family Muscidae; genus Musca; species Musca autumnalis. Next base: position 152,758,700 of record NW_027411866.1, on the reverse strand, counting down.
TCTGAAAATGAATTGAATCTTTTGGGGGTCACGCTCTTGTAAAAAGCAGCGTAGGTAAAATTACTTTAAAAAACAATTCCAATCGTTTCGTTTCGTATTTTCCATAGGAACAATACAAAACGAAACATAACCCAAGCTGGCGGAGTTAGCTGTTTACCCAGCAAAACAATCGTACCGACATCTTAACGAAATCGGAACAAAATTCGTGCGATACGTCCGATGTCTGATCCGAAATCGTAACGATATCTTAACGAAAGTTGTATGAAGTGGTTGACATAATTTCTGAACGAAATGTCGGAGCGACATCGTATCGATTTCCATCTGATTTCGTAACGAAATCTGAAGAAAATCTTTGGAAAATTCGGAAAGGAAATTTCTTTCCGATATTCGTTCCGAAATCGGAACGAAATTGGTACAAAATCTGAAATATTTCCTCTCCGAAAAATCGTTTAGAAATCGGTACGAAGTCTGAACGACGTTGCTTCCAAAAGTGTTCAGATGTGTCGGACATCCGACATTTGGTTTGCTGGGTAGTTTCATTTTGTTTTCAATCGTGAGTGCGAACAAAACGAAAAGCGAAAAGTACTCAACTCCACAAGAGCGGATAGAAAAATAAATAGTACTAAACCAGTGTTAAGCACCACTGGGCTCGCGAGCCGTGTCTGTTTGAACCAGTGTTCACCAACAACTACAAATTCAACCGCTCCGTTTGTGTTGGGCACACACACACGAGATTATCTATCCCTCTCCAGATAAACATCGTGTGCGTTGATCAGGGCTGAGCAAAATCAAGAGAGAGGCAAATTTAAGGGAGAATTAATATTTAATTTTTCTTGATGTTTTATTACTTATTTCAACATTTTTTAAACGTTAATGTTGTCTAAAATCGTCCACAATGTAAATTATTAAAAAATATAAATAAAAAATTGCATAAACTTTTAATTGTTTATGGTTCACAAAAAACTAAGACTACGTTTTCTCAATTGACAAACTCACCACAATTGACATTGTGTGTGTTCACACAGACACGGCTCGCGAGCCCAGTGGTGATTAACACTGGTGTGAACACACACAATCTAAATTGTGGTGAGTTTCTACGTTACTCTCACCACCGATCATCTTCTTTGTTTTAGCAATGAATTCCCTCTAGAGAGGGAAAGATAATCTCGTGTGTGTGCCCAACACAAACGCAACGGTTGAATTTGTTGTTGCTGGTGAACACTGTACTAAACACATGTGAATAAATCAAAAACGTTTGGTGGTTGATAAAATATTCACTGTGGTATGTTGATGTTAGTTTATAGGGTTCCCAGCAAACCAATCGTACCGACATCGTAACGAAATCGGAACAAAATTCGTGCGATACGTCCGATATCTGATCCGAAATCATAACGAATGTTGTATGAAGTTGTTGACATAATTTCGGAACGAAATGTCGAAGCGACATCGGATCGATTTCGGTCCGATTTCGTAACGAAATCTGAAGAAAATCCTTGGGAAATTCGGAAAGGAAATTTTTTTCCGACATTCGGTACAAAATCTGAACTATTTCCTCTCCGAAAAATCGTTTAGAAATCTGAACGACTTTGTTTCCGAAATTGTTCAGACGTGTCGGACATCAGACATTTAATTTGCTGGATTGTTAAGCAATCACATGTGTGTGTGTGCGTGCCTGAGTGTGTCATTGACCATAACGCACGGCAAACGTTTGCCAAGAAATCTTTTTGGTTCGGTGGTGAATGAAACAACTCGGCAAAGCATAGCCGAAGAACGTTTCAGCAATCGTACAGTTTTCATATTTTTACATTGAAAAGTTTGTAGTTTTGTTTTGGTTGTAAGAATGAAACGATTCAGAGAAACTGAAAAGTTTGTTGCTTTGTGTGATTGGTACGGGAATCGTTTTGTTTGTTTGCGTTCATTGGTAAAAAGTATGAGTGAACATGCTAAAAAATTACATTCCAATTCACTTGCATAGCATCTTTGGTATCGAACATTTTGCTGGGGAGGCAAAACTTTGTTTGGTTGGAATGATCTGTCCAAACTTTGTTTGGTTGGAATATGGTCCAAACTTTGTTTGGTTGGAATATGGACAGTATCGGTCCAGTCTTTCGCGTACCACAAAATTTGAGAAAAGTGCAGACTAACAGCTCGTCTCGGATCGTTTTGAAATTTTTTCCAAAAAGTTATTCATGTGGGCTCCTTACGACGGCGCATTTATTTATTTATTTTTGGGTGTGAGGGCATGTCCTGAGATAATCGTAAAACGCCGGCACCAACTAACCTGGGCAGTACGTAAGATAACCCTTGAAGGGAGAAACCGAGTTGGTCTAATCGTATTTTTTCTTACAGCCTCGAATTATGTCCACTAGGAATAGGTAAGTCGACTTTCGATCAATCGATTAAACGATTTTTGCAGTCAAAAATCTAAAAATCGTAGTCGACTTTTGTCTGGAGGGAAAATCGCATAATCGATTATCTTGTGATCGATTTTCGAGTTTGCCCATAGATGGTTGACTTGGCGCTTTTACACTTTTGGCGGTTTTGCAGTTTCAAAAGAAAACTCGAAATCGACGAATAGTTAATTATAATCGAATTTCTGCGGTTATGAAAAATTCGAAAGTCGAGTTTTAAGACAACTGATATAATCGCCAGACCGAAAAATCGCATCGTATTAGACCAAAATCGAAAAGTCGAAAAATCGATTATTGCTTTCCATTACCTATACCTAATGTCCACCCTTTTGGGTACTCCCCGCAAAAAGTTTGGAAAGAGCGCAGTTTAAGGGATCTTCTGGGATCGTTATTAAATTTTTGGCATACTTCCTGATAAGTACTGTGTTTGCTTCTCTTCTTTTGGTCCGAGGCTGAGGGTGTATCTCTGTCGGCACAGCTGACTGATACTTTCTCACGTTTTATTCCAGCAACTTGTTATTGACCGCTTGCAAAAGTGTATAAATTATGCTGGAAAATAAGTGGCTCAAGTTTCGTTATGTAACTATCCGTGCAGCATAGCTGACCACATGTATCAAAAATGTTCGAAAATTGGTCTGGAGGAGTCGGTATGAGTTCACTTCACTTCATAGCAAATGGTAGCCTGTTTCTTCGGCAAAACTGGTGATGTGGCGACTGTTCCACTTGAGCAGCATAAGCGACGGTCAATTCTGAGTGGTATACCACACTTGGTTTGCCTGAAGTCTTCGCAGAAATTCGAAAAACGAACAAGTCAAGTTCTCACACATAGGCTCAAACCAACACCTTTTTAACCGGTCAAAACGTGGAATTGATAAATTATCCGCGGTACAGCCTTGGCCCCAGTGACTTATTTTAGTGCTTCAACATTAGGTTTAAGTGTATGCAAAAGTGTGCAAATCATTCTGCAGAATAACTTAGAAAACAATAAAACTATTTTTCGCGTTTTCATTATTAGGCCAGAAACTTTTCGCCCTCGTACGTAAGTCATTTCAGGTTATAAGTCACTAAACTTTACACGCATTCCATCATCACGATTCGCCTAAGTTAAAGATTTTAATAAACGTTATCTGAGGAATGCATTAACTTCAATTAAAGCCATTATGTTTTTTTCTTTTTTTTATTCCTCTTTCCTCATATCTTTTCTAGACAGAAATCTTCATCATGATGAACATTTTATTATCTCTGTGTCGCCATACTGTAAAACGTCCATATTCTCCTTCTTCATCTTAGGCTTCTAATGTACCTTTAAAATTCTAGCAGAGAAGAAATGTTGTTTTGCTTGTAAATTCTATCATAGCTGGCAATTAACATTAGCTATCTGTCCAGCTGGGTGGTCGGTGGGGCAATATCTCTCGATTTTATGAGTATGACCCACACTAACAACATAATGTTGCAATAGAAAAACCAACGTGGAAACCTTTGAACCTAAAACAAAAATGATGGAGCTGAAGAAGAGCAAGCAGGGGGAAAGAAGAGGAAGAGGAGGAAGAAGATGAACTGAACTAATTAAATGGCCACCTGTGTCTACAACTTAATTGCGAATTAATTGGGTTGCCTTCATCTTGTTGTTCCTTCTTTTTCAAGTGAAAGTATTCGTAATAAAGTATTCAGGGTTAAGGTATGACCGAGCATGTGAAAGGGAAAGGACTTTAGTTTTCATTAAGGAGTTGTAATACCACAAGGTTTCCTTATCATTTGTCAAAGGTATCAGTGGAAGCTGTTTTGAAATATCAACAAGGTTAATCGGGGGAAGTTTGGGGCAATTGAGTAAAATTTGTGACCTCATTTCGAAGAAACACATTTTAATCTATTTTGTAAGGTAGTCTTCCAAGAAAAACGAGATGAGTAAGAAGTAATTTAAATTCGACAACGTTATGTTAGACCTATTAAAGGTTTTGGCAATAAAAAATTTTATCACCTTTTTTGACTTGTTTGAGTTATAAAAACGCTAATTTACGATTTGTATTTAAATTTATGTTTACTCAAAGACGACATAATGCCGCAAAATAATAAAACAATAAAATAGAAACTTGCTGGCCCATGAGGGGATCGAACCCGCGACCTTCGCGTTATTAGCACGACGCTCTAACCAACTGAGCTAATGGGCCACATGCCACACCAACAACGTGCACGCACCATTTAATTTTATTAATGTGGACGACAGTGTGTGTGTGGTGTCGTCATGTCTTAAGCTAGAATAGCTTCTTCTATTTTTGTCGCATTCTTTACCATGTGTTGTTTATAGAAGCAGGGGAACGCGAAAGGTTGGCCACAAACATCTAGCAGATACATAATAAAATGTGTTTGGCTAACACCTTTAAGCTATAGATAGGTGTTAATTTTTTGTTCGCTTTGATAAGAAGCTATAGAAATACGAATATTTAGCATTAGCAGCTAATCTCCATGCGTTCGTAGCGCGTGGTCAGTATCGTTAATCTAATCAAAATATGATACCAAAACAGATTTAATTTCTAGCATACGGGTAGCACAAGAGCACTAAGAAGACAATTAATGACGTTCGGGTATGTTCTAAGTGGCCGTTCATTTTCGTCAGTCATCAGGCAACCGCAAAATATTTTGTGGTTGCTGGACAGTTTGACATTAAGCGATATTTCCAAAAAATCGACAGTCAAAACTGACTAATGAACTCAAGCATAGACTAATAAACATACAGACGACGGATTACTCAATTTTTCCGCACTCAAGTAACTCAAACCCGAAAACTCAAAAACGTTCGAAGACGATTTTGGGGAAAATTAAAATATTTTCTTGGATATTTTTATCTGAGGATATAATAGTTCCCATCAAAATCTATCCCCATGTAATCTTTTGCAGGAATAAAATATTTATTGACTTGTATTTTTTGGCATATTATATTGAGTTTCTTAGTTACCACACTCAATTCGAACATACTCGGTGTGAGCATTCCGGGGTCTATGTCTTCATTAGTCTATGCCTCAAGCATTTTGTCTAGGATGTACTATTCTTTTTTTAAATACCCTAATGAGCCTTAGCCCTAAGAAATTCGCAAAAATAGGAGTAAATGGGGTGTACAAAATGCTTGAAGCGTGAAGTGAGAGGTGAAGTGTGTCTCAGAACATACCCGATTGATTGCCACGTCATACCAGTTTGGGGTATGTGACAAAGATTTTTGTATTAGTAGAAATGTCATTACATACAAATGAATGGTCCAAAATGATCTGAGTATGGTAGGATTGCAACCACGTTTCCCAAAAATACCACGGGCAAACCTACCCAATCAGGTATCTTACGTCTAGGTTGGAGGTTTTACAATTATAGAATTAATATGTCTTTTGTACAGGAAATCTTCAATCAGTACCTATTGACGATCGTCTTCTATCTTCAGAACTCACTTCAAAATGTTTTTCAGATTTCAAAATGTGTTGTATCTATTGACCGTTAAGATTATTCCATCAATAGAAGACATATTATACAAAATCTATTGAAGCAACTTTATCTGTAGATGATTAAAGGTATTCCATATATAGAAGACCTTTCGAAGATTTTCTATTTTAAGAAGTCCTTTTGAAGGCCTACGGAAACTATCTATAAAGGGCATTCTATCTATAGAATATATATTAAATGTTATCTACGCATAGAAAAACTGCTATATGTCTTTTATTTCTAAAATACACAAGTTTTCTATCTATACGCGGAGGTAAACAAGGCCTCTCTAACATATGCCCAGACATATTTTGCAGCAAGCATAATTTTTCCCTATGATGTACCAAAGCAAAGATTCAATAATATATGTAAATAGTATCATCAACGGTTGTTCGAAAATAAAAGTTTTATCAAGACACTCAAGTATTAAGTGGACAAATAAGCTTTGTTCCTTTAATTTTTTAAGGTAGAATTAGACGTGACATAACCATAATGCCATATCAATCAGCTGATTAAACCAAACCTATGGAAATCAATGTATTCAATTAGTAGTAACTTAATGCCATAACCATAAGAAACAAATTGGGTTTTGGTTTTCTATGGTTATGGCGTTATGGTTATGTCACGTCTAATTCTACCTTTAATGGTAAAAGTGTTAAAAGGGAAAACTAGAAAGAAAACTTACCAGAAAAGTAAAGGAACGAAAAAATGGTAGATCTGGTAGCAATGTCAAAAAGAAACATAAAAATTCACTTACTTCTTTTATTTTACAGTTTTTAATTTTGTTTTGTCAGCGTTCGTTTTTTCTTCTGTTTTTGTTCATTTTTTCTTCATTGTCAAATAATCGACAAACAAATGTCGAAAAATCAGTTCTACCATTTTTTACCCGAAGAAATTTGTCTGGTAGCCTGTGGTAGAAGAGAAAGGCATTTTTGATCTCTCTCCCCTCCCTCTCTCTTAAAAACTGCTTCCAGTTATACCACTTTTTGTGGTTAGGAACGCTTTGCAGATTAAAAATGGTAAAAATGGTAACCTCAGGTAAGTAAAGGAACACAACTATAATTAGCACACCATAGGATTTTTTCATTTAAATAAATTAATATACAACAAGTAAGAACGGCTTAAGTTCGTCCGGGCCGAACTTGTTATACCCTCCACCACGAGTGGTATTTAAGTAAAATGGAACAATTAGTTTCCCTTACACGCAGAGAAAAAATATTTTTCGCTTTTGTTGGAACAAAAATATCTGTTTTGGTTCCAAAAATGTATTTGTTTTGTTCAAACATTGTAATCCAAATCCACACATACCATCTTTTGTTCCAAACATAGAAAACAAAAACAGCTTTCGAATTTCCGCAATATTGTAAAAATCGTTAACAATACCGATTGTAGGAACTATCATAATCTAATTTTGTTTACAAAAGCTATTGTCAACCCAGAAATTTTTGATTCGAGTGTATATACTTCTCATATACACTTTTCACATAACTTGGATATAAATGTCGCGTATAATATTGCAATCATTGATGAACACAATACATGGTTTGCTGCATTGGCTGACAACAAAGACAAACAAAAAGCCACAAGAACCCACCACAACATAAGACCACCACACCAATAGCGAGAGAAGAGAAAAAATTGTCGAAGAAAAGAGAGAACTATTGTCCAGTTGACAAAAACTATTTTTGGATTTAACAAAACCCAATTGTTGAAATCACAATACTACATTTGGAATTTAACAATATCTTTACAATACATATTTTGCTCTTCGAATATTGTTGGATCAATCATATTTTTTTCTCTGTGTGTATTTTAATACAAATACTTTATTAAATGCAACTACTTTTGAAGGTCTTTTTAGGCAAAATAAATTTTGGTAGTGGGGTGTGGAAAGAAATATATGTTTGGGTGCAAACATATATTTGTTTAGATGAAAAGCCACAACAACAGACACATACAAAATAAATATACTACGAGGGGAACTAGAAAAAGTTCTGGCCTAGGCAACACGCAGTGTCCCTAGGCGTCATTTGACATTTTTTTGGAATTGGCAGTTTTTAGCCTAAGCGAACTCAGGACAGATTGACATTCGACCATGTGTTGGGTTGTTTACAGTGACTTGAAAAAATCACTTTGCAAAAAAATGGAATTTACTTTTGAACATTTTTGTCCGATAATATTTCACAACTTTCAACATGGATAATGGACCATCCTATAGCACTATAAAAAACTAGTTTAATGAATTCAATCGTGGCCGACACTTGCCAAAAAACGAAGGTCGTGAGTGCCGCCCAAAATCGACCGTTGTGCCAGAAAAAAAAATTAATCCGTTCGTGAACGGATAATGCAGGGTCGCCATGTTATATATGACATAGAGGCATCCTTGAACATTTCTTCCACCAACTAACATTTGATATAGCATGAACACCTGGCCGCAAAAATGGATTTTTCTCGCTAGATACAGCAAAATTGGTCAATCGATCAAAAAAGACTCTTGTGAATTGATGCAAAGAAATTGTGAATAAAAACAATCTCTGTGCTTCAAACGACATTATAAGATCGTCACAGACTACGAATGATCTATGCTTACGAACTTCGAAGGCGAGCCTTATCCAACGAAAGTTGTTCATGAAAAAAAAAACTTCGAAGCAAATGGTCGCCTGTTTCGACGGCAAAACTGACAGTGTGGCGACTATACGGCTTGAGAAATGTAGGACGGTTAGTTCTGAGTGTAACACTACAATTTGTTTCCCTGAAGTCTCCTCAGAAATTCGAAAAACGAACAAAAGAAGACGAATTGTTCTGCATCATGGCAATGCGAGCTCTCACACATGGATTCAAACCAGCGCCTGTAAGACCGGACAAAACATGGAATTGATGGGTCATCTGCCGTACAGCCCCAACTAGGGATCCAATGACATCATTTGATTCCAGCACATCAAGAAAAAAGTCGTGGTCAACGATTTTCTTCGGCAGAAGATGCAGTAAAACCGTTAAAAAACATGTTTTGGATGTGTCTCAATTAAGCCACTGTAAGCAACCAAAAACATGGCCCTACTGTCCTGAGTACGCTTAGGCTAAAAACTGTCAAACTTTACAAAAAATTTCAAATGACGTCTGGCGACACTGCGTGTTGCCTAGACCAGAAAGTTTTCTAGTGCCACTCATATTGCTTGAAGGAATTAACCGATTTGGTCCATACTTTGCACATCGTGAAATTTCTACCAGACTTAGATGATGTTCCAATATGGACTCAATCGGTCCACTCCTTCGGGTACCTCCCACACAAAATTTCGGAAAAGTTCAGTTTAGGACCTGTTCTCGAATCGCTTTGATTTTTGTTGTAGCAACTTGTATTCACTGCCCCCCATACGACGGTATAAGTTTCATCGGGGGCAATTCCATACTTGCTGAGAATATAGACTGAAAGGTGCAAAAAACCCCTATGACACCGTGTGTAGTGGTTGGAGCGCATTTTGTGGAAACTTAGTTTACGTTCGAAGATAAGCCTGATTTGGTCCATACTTTACACATCCTAATATATGTACCAGATATAGATCAGGTTCGAATATGGACTATATTTGTCCACTCCTTCGAGTATCTCCCACACAAAATGTTAAGACCTGCTCTCAAATCACTTTAGTTTTTGTTAAAGCAACTTGCATTCGCAGCCTCAATTACGACAGTAATAGCTTTTTTTCAGGGGCAAGTCTATACTTCTTGAGAAAACAGCCCGGAAGTTCTAAAAAAACCCCTATGGCACCATATGTAGTGGCTGGAGAGCTCGAACCGGATACTGCGTTCGTCCACACTTTGGATATTGTAATATTGTATATTGTATTTCTTCGAATATTAGATGAAATTCGAAGGTGGTGATTATAGGCCCACTGCTTCCTGTACCTCCTCCAGAAAAGTTAGAAAATATTCCCTAAAATGGTACGCGCGATTTCTCATAGACGTAGCAACCGATTTGGTCCAAATATTGTCGAAACCTAGTTTATGTTCAAATTTGGGCCCTACCTGTCCAATCCTTGTGGTACCACCTACATAATTGTTCAACATTTTTGTGTGGTTACGGGTCTGTTCGAGGATCCTTTGGACATTTTTACCGAAGGTTTTCCTAGAGACCCTGTTTACAGCGATATTATGTTTTTCGTAAGTTAGTGTGATAAAAAAAGCTCTATCTATCGTTATCCCCGCAAGTTTTTGAGCTTTAATACTATCCACACTTTTGTCGGTTCATACGCCCACAATTTTGATAACCCCCCTTAAGTACATAAGATTTTTTTTCTTGTTTTTTTTTTGGGGGGGGGGGGGGAAAGGTATTTCAATCCACCCGGGCTGAGGGTATATCTCTGTCGGCAAAGCCGACACATACTTTTTTACTTGTTCCTTTTCCTTTTCACTTGCTAGATTGCTTGCCTATTCAAGAATAAATTTATTTATTTAAAGTTTAAAGTTTTATTTATTTATTTAAATGTTTGTTACATCCTACACAACAAGATAAAAATCTTATAAATTACAGTGTAGGATTCATATTATAAAAACATATCCGTCTTAATCTATTGCAATTACAAATTTAGGTGACAAACATGAATTGATTAGCAAAAAAAAAATTAAACTACATATACAATTATTATAAAAAAAAATAAACTTGAAGAGTAACAAAAATAAAAGGAGAATAAGTAAAATGTTTAAGTTTTACATTAATGACTACTATAAATTGCGGAAATGCTGTAGGAGCTTTTTCTGAAAGGAAAATATGTTGCTGTTGCCTTGTATTTCATGTGGGAGAGTATTCCAGAGACGTGTTGTACCGACAAAAAATTGAAATTCCGATACCAAACTCCGTCTCCGTAGAGGGGTAATTTTCTTTCCTCTATTTGATCTTCCAAACTTAAGTTTATTAAATAAATATTTTGGTCTTTGTTTATAAATAATTTTGTGCAAGAATACCAAGGCTTTAAGGTTAACTAGAGAATCGAAACTTATACCATACAGGGAACTAGTGTAACGAGACACACGCTGAGTTCTTCTCAGGCCATAAACATAACGAATAATATTGTTGAATGCCACATTCAACTTCCGACGGGTCAGTGATCCACAGTTTGCGAAAATTTCGCATCCATATATTAGGCCGGGTATCAAATAAGTTTTTGCAAGGAGTTGTCGTATGTGGGGTGGGGTAAAAGCGTGCGTTAACCATAGGGTACGTAATTTTGCATATGTTTGACCAACGACTTGATTTACATGTTCTGACCAGCTTAGTGTTGAATCAAAAACTACTCCTAAGTTTTTTGCACTAGAGACTAATTTTAATTTTTCCTGATTAATTAGGATCTCTACGTTTTCTATCGAAAATCTTTTATTTTTGTGAATTAGTAGACATTTCGACTTATGGGGATTAAGCAACAGACCATTAGAATTTGCCCACTTAGAAACTCGGTTGAGGTCGCTATTAATTTTATTGATGCAGTCACTTATATTATCTATTGCACTACTTTGATAAATTTGGACATCATCAGCGTACATGTGAATCCTACTATGAATTAACTGCAGTGGAAGGTCGTTAGAATACATTGTAAAAAGAAGTGGGCCTATAATGGATCCCTGAGGAACACCTTTAGTTACTGCCAGGGGCTTAGATGTTTTACTTCCCGAAAAAACTGTTTGAGAGCGGCCTGTTAAATAAGATTTAATAAGTCGTGTGGAGGTATCCCTGAAATTGAAAAGATGACGCAATTTACAACACAAGTTATGATGGTCTACCGTGTCGAAAGCTTTAGAGTGATCTAGGAGGACAAGAAAACACACCTTGTTCTCATCAATGTCACTCCTAATCGACTCTGAAACTTCCAACAGGGCACTAACGCAGCTATGGCCCGGGCGGAAACCAGACTGTCGGTCGGTTAATAATGAATTACTTTCAAGATATTCCGAAATTTGTTTGTGTATAATCTTCTCAAACACTTTAGACAGAAAGGGTAAAATTGCAATTGGGCGATATTCTGTGTTTGTTTTGGGAACCGGAATAATCTTTGCGTGTTTCCATGAAGTGGGGTACACACTAGAGGTCAATATATTGTTAAACACAAATGTTAGAAACGGCAGCAGGTAAGGAATCAGAATGCGTATGAATTTAGGATCTATACCGTCCGGACCAATGGCGTTCGATTTGACATCTTTGAGGCACATAAGTACTTCATTTTGCCTGACACATCTAAACTCGAACACACCTTCGCCGACGTTATCCATACCAGTATCATATTGGGAAGTATCTGCTTTAATAGTCGGTATGGTGACAAACGTTTTGTTAAGATCATCCGCATCGGCAACACAAGTTCCATGATTCATTGCTTTCCCAACACCGATATCACGAATGACTTTCCATTTACTCTTTGAATTCAAGGCGGTACTGAAACGTCTAAAATAGTGTTCAGTCTTAGCGGATCTAATGCAGTCATTTACTTTTTTCGAGCCTCTCTAAACTGGTCATAAAGTTCAGGTGTGTTGTATCTCTTCCACCTAGAGTAAGCCTTGTCTCTCTCAGCAATATACGATTTTATGGTGGAATTAAACCAGGTATTAGTTTTTGATCTGACTTTTTTAATTCTAAGGGGAACAGTAGCATCATACAGAAGAAGGACGTTATTTTGGAGGAATTGTAACTGCTGATCCACTGAAATTATATTATATATTTCACTCCAATTCATTTGATAAAATGTATCCTCTATGTCAACATTATTTAAATTTCTAAAGTCTCGAAACATGTAAGATTGTTGTTCTGAATTGATATTAAAATTATAAGCCATGAAAATCAAATCGTGTCTAGAAAAGCTCGGTGCCGAAATCTGGTCATAGAGAAGTGTGTTCGAGGGATTACTGACAAAAAATAGATCGAGAAGAGTGTTAACCGTAGGAGAAAAATGTGTGGGGTTAGTACTATTTGTGATATGTAAGCCTAAGCAAAGCATCTTGTTAGCCAGTGAATAATCGGTAAGTATATTTGCATTAAAGTCACCTGTAATTATGATTTCATTATAGCCAAGCATGACATTTTCAAGAACATCTAAGAGTGGTTCTAGAATAATATTGTTTTTGGGGCGATATATACACCCAATGAGCATTTTTTCATAATTGCATTTTATGTCGATGAAAATGTATTCAATTTTATCTCCTATATTAGATGTAAGGCGGAGTTTAGCATTTAAGTTATTTTTTGCATAGATAGCCACCCCTCCTCCACGACGCTCCCTATCACATCTAAATACAGTATACCCAAACATGTTAATTAAAGCATCTGGAATGTTCGAAGTTAGCCATGTCTCGGAGATGCATATTATGTCAATCCCGGAGTTTTGAAATATGTATTTGAATTCATCAGTTTTGTTTATAATGCTTTGAGCATTTATGTGGCAGATACTTAAGCCTTTCTTTTGTTTGGACAGTATTTTAACTAGGTTTGTTGTGACGTCTATGGAACCTCTGTCAGCACTATGAAGGTGATTCATGTCTGAATTGAATAGTACGTATTAAGGCAACAGCAAAATAGTTGATGATTAAAGGTACAATTCCGTTTTTAATGAACATTATTATAGCAGTCAAAAAATGTAAGTAGTAATTAATAAAGTAATACTTGATTAAAGGTTTATGAGTTATCCCTAATAAAGAAATGGAAGATAGTCTGATAAAAAAATAAAGTGACAAGAAATAAATAAAAAAATTCAACAGGGGTTTAATCACGATGTTCTGGTTGGTTAGTTGTTTCTGTGCTCGTTCCTTTTCCGCTCCGAAATTCATCAATAATTTTGGTGTTATATATGCAGATGGGTTCATTACTGTTGTGGCGCTTGACATAAACAAGGCCACGAAAGGTATAAGCAGTTTGGATCAGACCTTTTTTTCTCAAATGTAGGGCTTCTTGCAGGAAACGATAGTTAGTATCGGAGAGATTTTCATTGATGTAGAAAAGAGAGTTTGATGCAAAGCCAATTGTACTCAATAACAGCTTATGGTTGTTGCTTTTTTTATGACGTTGAAGATTTTTTAAGAAAAAGTTTTTGTCGTAGGGCGACATAAACTTAGCAATGATTACGCCATCTGGCGAGTTAAGATTTTTTGTATAGTTTCTGTTTTGTAGTCTATAAATTGCCTTGATACGTGGTGGAGGAATATTCATAGAGCTGCTGATGTTTAAAAAAATGTCCATTAGGTTTTCATTTTTGTCATATGGTATCCCATTTATTCTAAGGTCACTAGCTACAGGAGCATTTTCCTGTTTTAGGAGCTGAATCCTTATGTCTTCTACTTCGGATTCATAATTAGTGCAATCGTAGGGTACTTTTTCCAGTTTTTCAACTCTTTCGTGTAAATCATTTAATTCAGATCTTAAATCGCACAATTTTTTATCAAACTCATTTATCATTCGATTTTCTGTCTCTCTCAACATTTGTTTGAATTGTTTCATTAGACGTTCACTCTGCTTAGAGAGACGTTCATCTAGTAGCTGCATTAAGCGAAATGGAGAATCAGATAGCCGTGGAGTTTTACACGGGTTTCCAGAGGAGCGCTGGATTATGCTTTCCCGGTCACGTTTGGGTGCTCGCGAATCTTTTTCCAGGTCACCCTCTACTCTGAGATTCATATGCGTGATGTCACATTCATTTTGTGCAAACATGTTTGATAATGAAATAGGGCCTTATAAACGACTACACACAGGGTGAAGAATAACGATAGGGAATCAGGTTTATTTTTTCTAACGACAGAAAGTACAGTATACTTTTAGGTGCTACCAAATACAACTGCCAAAGCTTTTTTAACAGTACTAGTGTTGTTTATTAAAATCAGTAAGATTAAAAGGGCTTACAGATTCTGTAGTTCTCGCACAGTAAAGGGTTGGCAGCGCTTTATACGGATGACAGCAAAATAAATGTTTAGTTGTTTGACAATTTGTATTGAACGGAGAGTGTTTTATCTTGTGCTCTTTCGTTTAGGTTGTTTATGATCGCAACAACAACAAAACAGAACGAAACACAAGCCGCATACCAGCACACAGCTCCTTATTATAAAGTAATCAAGAGACATGTTGTTACGCTCTTTAACAAAAAATCCTGTCTCAACCTATAAAGAATATGTTCTAACCAACGAGCCAAAAATATCTCGACTCCGACTCCAGGCCAAATTCCTATACCACCAAAAATTAATAAAATGTGGACAAATGTGTAACAATTTCCAATATTTGTATGAAGCAACATTCATATTTATATTATTTCTACTGCATCTTAAATTGAAAAATAGCAACAAAATACAACTTAGAAGTTTTTGTCAGTTTTACATTTTTCCCGAGTATATTCTGGAAGGAACCTTTCCCCGTGCGATAATCTTTACGCCTTCAAAATATGTGAAAATGAATGGCAATACAAATCAAACAAGTAAAAAAGCATTAAGTTCGGCCGGGCCGAACTTTTCATACCCTCCACCATAAAATATTCATTCCTGTCCCCAACTTTAAGTGAGTACGTTAAAATGTCAGATAATGTACATAAAATGCTTCATTCGGGAGGTCCTTTTTTATGGTGCCTATATCTAACTGTTGACAATTTTTGGTGGGCTAGAAATTGGGAGGTACTGTTATATATGGGTTATAATAAAACATGGGCCTATGTTGACAGTATTTGATGGGAGCCTTTAATGTCAAATAGCTCCTAATTCGGTTAAAAAATTTAGCTAGAATCCTCAAAATATCGAAAATCGGTACATAACGTGGGAACTTCAAATGTCATTAACAGCTAGTTCGGAGGTATCTGGGCTATATGAAAATATGAACTTAAATGAACAAATTACAGAAAGTTCGTCCAAAAAATAAAGCTAAGGTACGGAAAATCGGGAGGTTTGTTTTGTGGCTATACAAATACATGGACCTACGTTCGGTTAAACATTTTAAGTAAAATCCTCAAAGTACCGAAAATCGGGAAGTATCGTTATATTGGGGCTATGTTGAAAATTGTTGATGCAGATGTGTGGTGACCACTACAACCTTCAAATGTCAAATTACAGTTAGTTCTGTTAAAAATTGTAGCTAAAATTGCCAAATTACAGAAAATTGGGAGGTACCGTTACATGGAAGCTATATCCGAACATGGACCTATGTTGGCAATTTTTGATGGAGAGGTGTTGTGACCACTAAGAACTTCAAATGTCAAATTACTGCTAGTTCGGTTTTATATTGTAGGTAAAATCATCAAATTACTGAAAATCGGGAGGTACCGTTATATGGGGCTTTCTGGACAATTTTTGGTGGAGAGGTGTGGTGACCACTAAGAATTTAAAATGTCAAATGTTCAAATTACAGATAATTCGGTTAAAACTTGTAGGTAAAATTCTCAAAATAACTGAAATCAGTAACGTTATATGGGGGCTATTCCAAAACATGGACCTATGTCCAATAGTTATAAAAGTTTATTGACATTTAAGAACCCTAAATGTCAATTGATAGCTAAATCGGTCTGAAAATGTAGATAAACACGTCAAAATGCCGTATATCGGGGGTACCGTTATATGGGGGCTATACCAAAACGTGGACCTAGGTCCACAACTTTTGTTATATAAGTTTAGTTACACTTAAGAACCCTAAATGTCAAATTATAGCTATATCGGTCTGAAAATGTAGCAAAAACGTCAAAATACCGTAAATCGGGGGGTACCGTTATATGGGGGCTATACCAAAACGTGGACCTATGTCCACAACTTCTAATATATAAGTTTATTAACACTTAAGAACCCTAAATGTCAAATTATAGCTATATCGGTCTGAAAATGTAGCTAAAAACGTCAAAATGCCGTAAATCGGGGGTACCATTATATGGGGGCTATACCAAAACGTTGACCTAGGTCCACAACTTTTGTTATATAAGTTTAGTTACACTTAAGAACCCTAAATGTCAAATTATAGCTATATCGGTCTGAAAATGTAGCTAAAAACGTCAAAATACCGTAAATCGGTGGGTACCGTTATATGGGGGCTATACCAAAACGTGGACCTATGTCCACAACTTTTGTTATATAAGTTTATTGATACTTAGGAAACCTAAATGTCAAATTATAGCGAAATCGGTCTGAAAATGTAGCTAAACGCGTCAAAATACCGTAAATCGGGGGTACCGTTATATGGGGGCTATACCAAAACGTGGACCTATGTCTATAACTTTTGTTATATAAGTTTATTGACATTTGAGAACCCTAAATGTCAAATTATAGCTACATCGGTCTGAAAATGTAGCTAAAAACTTCAAAATACCGCAAATCGGGGGGTACCGTTATATGGGGGCTATACCAAAACGTGAACCTATGTCCACAACTTCTAATATATAAGTTTATTAACACTTAAGAACCCTAAATGTCAAATTATAGCTACATCGGTCTGATAATGTAGCTAAAAACGTCAAAATACCGTATATCGGGGGATACCGTTATATGGGGGCTATACCAAAACGTGGACCTATGTCCACAACTTTTGTTATATAAGTTTATTGATACTTAGGAACCCTAAATGTCAAATTATAGCTAAATCGGTCTAAAAATGTAGCTAAAAACGTCAAAATACCTCAAATCGGGGGTTACCGTTATATGGGGGCTATACCAAAACGTGGACCTATGTCCACAAGTTTTGTTATATTTGTTTATTGACACTTAAGAACCCTAAATGTCAAATTATAGCCAAATCGGTGTGAAAATGTAGCTAAAAACGTCAAAATACCGTAAATCGGGGGGTACCGTTATATGGGGGCTATACCAAAACGTGGACCGATATAGCCCATCATCGAACTTGACCTGCCTGCAAACAAAAGACGCATTTTCCCAAAATTTCAACGTCCTATCTCAATTTTTGTGGATGCTAGAGTGATTACCACAGACGGACGGACGGACGGACGGACGGACGGACGGACGTGCTCAGATCGACTTAGAATTTTACCCTGATCAAGAATATATATACTTTATAGGGTCGCAAATGAGTATTTCAATGCGTTACAAACGGAAAAACAAACTTAATATACCCTCCATACTATGGTGGAGGGTATAAAAACTGCATGCCGTTAAAATTATAAGCAATTCATTACTAGGTTTTAAAATGGATATAAGCCAATATTTTACAGTGCCTTTAGAGCCTTAATGATGTTATCAATTTGCACAATATATTTTGTGTTTTTGCTATAATATGCAAACCGCTAAACGGATTTGTAATGTTTTGGTTTCATTTGAATCTTCGCGATGTTTTCGATTAGGTACATATTTTTTAAATATTTTTCAGCTGCATATAAAGCTTGAATTTTATTAAAACAAGTTTTTCACTAAAGTTATGGAACCTCAGTAATTATATAGTATTTAGGAAACCATAAATTAACAATGTTTCTCAATATAATGAGTAGCGTTTTTATAAGATTTTTTTTCTTATAATCACAATAGAAACCGCCATTAATTTGGCGCGCAATAACCAAAATTTGCATCTCAAACATATTTGAGAATGGGAATTTTTTTCTCTATCCACGTACCAAAAATCGTTCATGTAGCTTCAAAAAAAAAAATTGAAATGGCATATTAAAAAGTGTCGACTTTAAATCATATACAGAACACCTTTTTAAGTTCTTCTAACTATAGAAGACCAACTGAAGGCCGTTTATCTATTGAATATCCATTGAATGTAAGTCCGTAGTCACACGTACAAATATTTCGGAAAAATAAAATGTATTTTTATTAAATAAAGGCAATTTTTTTCTTCTTTATATTTTTGTAAGCTACTTGTGCAAAATGTCAGCAAAAGCATAGACATTTCCGCCATTTTCATTTCCAAATTAAAGGTGATGACAACTTAACGATAATATCGATAGCAATCGATTTATTGAAATTAAATATCGAAAATATCTAATGTTGGGAAAATCGATAGTTTGCCAGTTCTACGTTGGAGTATGACAAGTCTATGCATGTGTCTTCACAGCGTAGTTGATCGTTTTTGCAATTTAATTGCAATGGCTTCAGCAACAAGGTAAGTTAGATTGTTATTTTCAAGAGTCGAAACACCATCCCTGTCGGTGTGATTCAAGAGATTTAGCTAACCAACTCCTGCAGCCTGCACAGTTGTGGTGGATACTAAGTGATTCGTAAAGATCGCACAAGAAATAGAAAGGTGGTGGCCTGGCATTCCTTCTGCACCAATCTGTACAATACAGACTTATCTCATTTGACACATACATACATGGAATGTATGGGATAATAAACAAGTGTGGAACTGCCGAGATTGAATATCTATGTATGCCCCGCGTTACCTATCAAACATTTGTTTTCTTTTCGAAGGTACTAAGGGAACTTCTAACGTGACTGTTACATTTACATTCATTTACAACTTAATTAGCCACTGCTTAATTAGTATCCGAACTTAACCCAAATATCCCAATGTCCTATATATAGTACACACAAAATTCTTGATGATATGATACTTTACATTTATAGAAGTAGCGTTTTTATACCCTACACCACTATGTGGGGAGGGTATTATAAGTTGGTTTTGCCCAAAAAGTTTGTAACGCATCGAAATAATGGTCGTAGACCCATACTTATATATACCAAAATGAATGTCTCGACGAGCTGAGTCGATCTGGCTATGTGTGTCCGTACGTCAGTCCGACCCTCTGTCCGTATGTCCATCTAAACCTTGTAATCACGCTACAGGTCGCAATTTTGATCGGATCGTCACAAAATTTTTATTCTTGTGATTTTAATTATAATGACGAATATCACAGCTATGGATGGGGACTTTTCAAAAGCAAAGCCTGACTATGAAAGTAGAAGATCCCATCTTTACAATGATGCACACAAGTCTGCGTAGGTGACCAACTAAAGGGGATATTGCAATAGTCGGTAATACATCCCATTTTTCCATTTTTTTGGAAATCACGCTACAGGTCGCAATTTTGATCGGATCGTCACGAAATTTTTAAGGTTAATGGGTGCCTCGCATATGAAGAAGCCTATTGATTTTGGTGATGGTCGGATAATATTTAGGGGTCGTAATGTTCAAAAAGCTTATTTGGATAAAAAGACAACGTTTTTTTCCAAAGCGAATATCTCAGCTTCTATATGGGGTATACCAAAAGCAAGCAACCTGACAATAAAATGATGTAAACTAGGTTCTCGTACGTGATCAAACAACGAAGATATCACAATAGTAGCAAATAAAACCCAAATTTTCATTTTTGCGATTTTAATTATAATGACGAATATCACAGCTTTGGTTAGGGACTTTCCAAAAGAAAGCCTGACTATGAAAGAAAAATATCCCGCCTTTACAATGATGCAAAATATGTCGGCGTAGGTGACCTACTGACGGAGATATCGCAATAGTCGGTAATACATCCCATTTTTTCCCTTTTTTGGAAATCACGCTACAGGTTGCAATTTTGATCGGATCGTCACGAAATTTCGAGGGTTAGTGGGGGTTTCACAGGAGAAGAAGCCTATTGATTTTGGTCATGGTCGGATAATATTTAGGGGTCGGAATGAGCAAAATTATTTGGAGAAAAAGTCAACATTTTATTCCAAAGCAAATATCTCAGAGTCTATAAGGGGTATACAAAAAGCGATGAAAGTAGAAAATATCACCTTTAAATCGATGTAACGTAGGTTGTCGTAGGTGGTCAAACAACGAATATATCGCATTAGTCGCTAATAGAACCCAACATTTCATTTTTGCGATTTTAATAATAATGACGGATATCACACCTTTGGTTGGGGACCTTCTTAAAGCAAAGCCTGACTAAGAAAGTAGAAAATCGCATTTTTAAAATTATGCAAAGTACGTGGTCAAATAATAGAGATATCGCAATAGTTGGCAATACATCGCTTTTATCCACTTTTTCCGCAATCACACTACAGGTCGGAATTTTGATCGGATCATCACGAAATTTTCTCACAGAGATAGAAGCATATTGATGTTGGTGATGTCGATAGTAGTCAAATATAAAATTAAATATTAATTATTTTGGTTCAGTTCGCCTTAAGTCACTTGGTATAAAAGCCAGAAAGGTGAAGACTTTCGTATCTCCTTAAAAGAAATGTTTTCGAGTGAAAAGATTATGCACAGAGGTAGTGGTGTAGGGTATCACATAGTCGGTCCCGTACCAACTATAGCCTTTTCTCACTTGTTTTATGTTGGCATACTCAGTATTTATCAATACTTTGTGGAAGTTTTACTGATCCCATTATTTTTTGCTACTATTGTTGAGTTATTGAATAATTAATTAGTGATATTTTCAAAATAAGTAAATATGGGGCCACGTTTACACGGTACGTAAATTTTGACACATTTAAAAGTGAATAAATACTACATGTTCCTCCGATTTTTATTTACAAAGAATTGCTTGAGTGTTATATGCATAAACATTTAGTTATTGATTTTTAGTTTTGTTGTTGTGAAACCTTAAACTTTGGTATCCTATATGTAGGACATTGGGCATATAATATGCTATGTATTTGACGTATTTTCCATAGAGGATTCTCTAAATACATATAACTGAAATGCTTACTTGGAGTAATTTGTCATGGTGGATACGTTCATTTGCGTCTAGGGAATGCTCGAAATGGATAGAGTGGTTCGTTCTGATCGGAACTACTAGAGAAAAAAATTGTAATTCCCCAATCGTAGCACACTGTGTGGATATGGGGGTACATAAAACTTGGCAGATTCAGAAGCATAATGCGGGAACTATAGATCAACTGTCTTTTAAAAGAAGTATCGCTAATAATCTACCTTTTGGAAGCAAAAACGTCCCCATACACCAAAGGTGTCATCCATCGCTTAGTGTAAATAGTGAATTGAGTTATGATCGATTGGGCCAATTTCTGGGAAATGGGTAATTTTTCAGAAAAAATTCTACAGCAGTCTGTCATCAAAGAAGCCTGTCATAAAAAACATTTACTATATGCCAAAAATGTGGCATAGAATTTCATGAAGAAATTTTGTGTCGTATCACACACAGTAGGTCATATGCCCAATGTCCTATATATAGGACGGCTTCAAAAACCACTTTTTTTAATAAATGTTTAAAAACCTTTATAGTGTTTTTATTTCTCATTTACTTCCAAAATACTATAAAAATACTTTTGAAATCATCAAGACCAAGCAATGGGCATATCTGGGTTAATACACACCCCACCTTAATGCACTATTGCAGCGTTATGGCTATATTTACCACTGGTTTAATTTATTGAAATATTTATATTGGTATATATAAATAAGAATTCTTTCGAAGGTGCGATGAAATAATTTAGATTCACTTTTTATTGCGCCCGCACAAGTATTTCTGTTTTCAACAGCAGAATTCGCTAAGTGCTGGAATCACAGCGAGTACTAGAAAATTTGTCTTGTGGCCAAGATTGGTTCGCTTCCTATGATTTGTTTGCTTCAAACTTAATACCATCGTTCCAACGAAACGACTGCTGCAACCTGACTACACCAACCCGAGGGTCATCAATAGAGTTGTTCAATCTAGTTCATTTGAAAGATCTAGTTCAATAGCTCAGCTCTTTTAACTGAACTAGTTCCGCAATCTAGTTCATAGTTCACTATCCAGTTCAATCATTCGGATCAGAATCATTCACGGGCTCTTAAACGTTCGCTTGATGAAAACACATACATACACCCAAAAAGGGACAAAAATTAGACTAGTACATATAATTAAACTACAAAAATATTACATTTAGATATTTTTATTCCATTCATAAAGAATAATTAACAGCCAGTTTCTGTATGTCGAAAGAAGAATGTGTGCGAATGAAACACGCCCGAACTTTAGTTTTCGAAATAATTTTGCCTTTGCTTTTGCTTCAAAACAAAACAACAAATGTGACCAGTAAGGAAAGGATCAAACTCGGGCGGGGCCGACTATATGATACCCTACACCACTGTGAATATGTAAAATATAAATCGGAGCTATATCCAGATCTTAACAGATTTCGATATAATTTGTCACATTTATTTCCACACCGAATTCAGTCATACATTCCTAATTTCATCGAAATCGGAACTATATAGCGTGTTTGGTACAGAAAATACGTGAAATCGGCAGAAAATATATATGGGAGTTATATCCAAAGCTTAACCGATTTCGATATAATTTGTGACATTTATTTTTAGACCGAATTCAGTCATACATTCCTAATTTCATCGAAATCGGAACTATATAGCGTGTTTGGTACAGAAAATACGTGAAATCGGCAGAAAATATATATGGAAGCTATATCCAAATCAGAACCGATTTCGATATAATTTGGCACACTTATTTGTAGACCGAATTCAGTTACACAAGCAAAATTTTATCAAAATTGGACGTATATAGCGTGTTTGGTGCATCAAATACGCCAAATCGGTCGAAAATATATATAAGAGCTATATCCAAATCTGAACTGATTTTCACCAAAAGCAATAGCGTTCTTCCTATTGCTAAAAAAATTGTAGTCCCCAATTTTCAGCTGAATCGGACAAAAAATGCGACCTCTAGGCTGCGAACAAAAATACATGGACAGACAGACGGACGGACATGCATAAATCGACTCAGAAAGTGATTCTACGTATATCCCTCAAAGGAACTATATGTCTATCTCGCTTCCTTTTGCACGTTACATACAAATGCACAAAGACATAATACCCCTTACCACATAGTGGTGTAGGGTATAAAAAACACACAAGAGTTTGGACGTGTTTCTTTCGCACACATTCTTCTTTCGACATACAGAAACAGGCTGTAAGTTTGCATTAGGTTAAAAAAAAACGTCCTTCGGAAAAAATTGTAATTAGAAAATTAAATTAAGTTGGTGGCAAAAAATCTTATGTTGTGTGTAGAAATTATCACTGCGAAGAAAGCTTTGTGTATTTATGTTTATGTTTATTTTTATTTTTTTCCTTTTTTGTCTAATGGATTCGATATATTGGGGTATATTATGACAAAAATGTTTTTTATGTAGAAATTACTTTTATTTCAATGGTGGTTGACACTTCACAGTGATCCAAAACATAAACAAAACTCATTACATTACGAAGGCATCAATCAGCACAAAAGACGGCGTCACTTTATTCATATGTGAATGACATGCTGAATTAGATTATGAATCGTTGGTTCGTTCATCGTTCTTCATGGATCTTTCGGTACGCGCTCAGTAAGCTTTTGAACTATAATGAACTATATCGACTGATCTAGTTCACACGCTCTTTTCAATGAATCGTTCAATTGAACTAGTTCGTTCATGAATTATACAACACTAGTCATCAACACGATTACCACAAAACGACAACACCTAGCCGAGTCGCTGCAACCCGAATACACCAAGCCGAAGATCGTCATTCCGATCACAAGTTGAGTCGCTTCAAACCGATTACACCAAGCCAACACGTTTCAACACAGGTATCGCCAACCCGAGTACAACAAGCAGAGCCGCTACAATCCGACTACACCAAGCCGAGTACTATCAGTACGCCTACTCTATCCGAGTCATTTAGCACGACTACTACGCCCGAGCAGGGATGGAAAATTAAAAATTTCAAAAAGCACTACAATGGTACTTTCTTCAGTAAAAAAACTACAACAAAGGTTTATATCTATGAAATCTGAAGAATGTTGCAAAATGGTCCATATTTTTATACCATACTATATGGTATAATTAACTTTGTAACACATCGAAATATTCGTCGGAGACCCTATAAAGCTCCGTCCATCTGTTTAATTCAAGATAAAGCTCTCCTTTCTCTATTTTGAAGGTTTGAGCAACATTATCATACCAAAATTGTTGAAATTTGGTATTTAGTCTTCGTTGGGGCTACGAAACTCTCCCCCAGAAATTTTTCAGTGCGGGTTCACGTTCTGACATAGCCCCCATAGAATTGTATTTTAAAAGTTTTAGCCTCATTATCCCATCGAAATTACTGAAATTAGATGCTTTGTTTTCGATATGGATATAAAACTTTCCTATGGAGAATGTGGGTATAAATGCCTGTTTTAAATAGCCTAGAACGTACATACTATCGATAGTCCGACTATCGTTTTGATCGCTGTCGTAAAGCCTAGTTTATATTGAACTCTGAACAAATTAATTTTTAAAAAATTCGTGACAGATAGTCCAAAAATGTTTTGGTGGCCGATGTAAACTTTGTTTTCCGTCAGTAATCAAAACAATAGTCAGACTATCGACAGTTTTCAGCACTAATATAGCCCCCATAAAAGAGGTATTGCAGGTTCTCATATTGAATGTACTTCGATACCGCTCGATGTGAAGTCTTTTAAACAATTAGTCCACCGTAATGACTGAAACTTGATATTTCCACGAAGAAAATGATCAATATCGGTTCATATTTTGGTATATACCCAACATGAAGGTACATACATCCAGATTTTTTAAATTTCTAGCAATCTTGAATTTTGCATTTTAGTTCCACATATGTAAATTGTTTCTAGACTAGATTATATGAAATGGTACTGAATTGGACCCGGGGGTACTTCGGTCCTTTTTATAGTGAAATGAAACTGAAAAAGTACTATTATACTGAATTTTCCATCCCTGCACTCGAGTATCAACAAACCAATCGATGTCTTAACTTTGAGTTTGTGGGTCCTTAAGCTGACCCTGCTGGCAGCTATAGTTGTATAAATATAGTTTGTTTGAACGACCTAGTACTTCTTCTGGTTCAACGAACTCCGGTCGTTTGTATGAAGAAATTGCGTATACACATTAGTTTGTGTGACATTCCTTATACTTTTATGAACTAGAACCAGTCCCTGTGACTTGGCTTACCTCACGCTAAATAAAACCGCTCGTTATGTACTTAATTCATTCATTGATGAGTGCACAATTAGCATAGTGAACGAGGACGTCCCCACAAGGATTATTGGTGAATGCTTAAGCTCGCCGGACATCATCATAGTGTCCCCGGTTTTGATCAACGACGTGTCATGGTAGTGCGTTATGTCGCTTGGATGAAACTACCTATCCATAATCATATCCATTGATCGACCAGTCGAGTTGCTGAACGTCTTACTTTCAAACATTTTATGAAAGCTCATTGGTAAGAAATCAGTGAACTCAGAGGCAATCGCTACATCTTCATCGCTAGATTACAGAACTTATGGTGAAGATAACGTTTGTTATCTTGTTATTGCTTTCAACGTTTTTTATTTGCCACAAATTTTGTTTAGAGAACAACACATGCCACAAATAATAATGTAGACAATTAAAGAGCTATAATATTTTACGGCATATTTCTGGTTTTCCCAGTTTATATTTCGTGCAAACATTCCATTTGAAAGTTTTGGGCAAAGCTGCGGGGAATAGGAACACAATCTTCAATTCCATTTGTTTAGTATGGTGATCAGAGATGGAAAGTTCATTACAATTGTATATTCTGCTTTCGAGAGAAAGTGGAGTTTGTTTCTTAAAAATTTAGTACCAATTTGTTACATCTTAACACCAAACTTACTCTAATCATCAAAACAAAAAATAATTTATTTCTTCATATTGTTTTATTCCCATCCCTGAGTCATCATCATCGTTAGAGATGGACAGTGGGTAAATACCCAATGGGTAAATACCCGGTAAATTGGGTAAATTGGGTAAATACCGGGTAAATACCCATTTGTGGGTATTTACTATATTGAATCGTTAATACAACATCTTAGACCCAATTTCTGGGTTTAGGTTATGGAATCGATTTAAAATGGATAGTTTTACAATACTTTAAACAAGTGGGTAAATACTTGGGTAAAAACTCATTAACTGCCGAACCACTTGACGTAGGCTGACAAAATTTGGCTCCAATCTTACTTATGTCAAGAAAATATCTAGCATTGGAAATGGGGTCTCTGGGTCCATGTTTTGATATAGCCCCCATATAACCGTACCTCCCGATTTAAGGTATTTTGTGTCTATTTGCCTCATTGTACAATCATAGTGGCTGAAATTTGGCACAGTGAGTTCTCAATATGTAGAAAACATCCTTGCAAAAATTTGTCAACATAGGTCCACGTTTTCTAATAGCCCCCATATAAGGGTACCCCGATTTCAAGTATTTACCCAAATGTAGGGTAAAAACTCTTTAACTGCCGAACCACTTGACGTTGGCTGACAAAATTTGGCTCAAAACTTTCTTATATTAACAGTATTAAAGGTATTGAAAATGGAGTCCCTGGGTCCACTTTTTGATATAGCCGTACCTCCCGATTTCAGAAACCCATATTGGGGCTACAAGAAAACGTGGACCTACGTCGAAAATTTTTTACAAGCATATTTTATACATATTGGGAACTCACTGTACCAAATTACAGCCAGTATGATTGTAAAATGTGGCTAATAGTTAAAAATTCCTTAAATCGGGAGGTACGGCAATATGGGGGCTATATCAAAACATGGACCCAGGGACTCCATTTTCAATACCTTTATTACTATTGATATAAGAAAGTTTTGAGCCAAATTTTGTCAGCCAACGTCAAGTGGTTCGACAGTTAATGAGTTTTTATCCACTTTTGGGTAAATACTCGAAATCGGGGTACCCTTATATGGGGGCTACAGGAAAACGTGGACCTACGTTGACAAATATGTGCAAGGATATATTATACTCCTTGAGGACTCACTGTGCCAAATTACAGCCAATTTGGCTGTAAAATGTGGCTAATAGATGAAAAATACCTTAAATCGGGAGGTACGGCTATATGGGGGCTATATCAAAACATGGACCCAGAGACTCCATGTTCAGTACCAGAAGTTCTGTTGACATAAGAAAGATGTAAGCCAAATTTTGTCAGCCTACGTCAAGTGGTTCGGCAGTTAATGAGTTTTTACCCAACACTTGGGTAAATACTCGGGTATTTACCCAAGTATTTACCCACTAGTTTAAAGTATTGTAAAACTATCCATTTTGAAACGAATTTACAACCTAAACCCAGGAATAGGGTGTAAAATGTTGTATTTGCCATTCAATATAGTAAATACCCAAATAAATACCCACAAATGGGTATTTACCCACCGTGTGGGTATTTACCGGGTAAATACCCGGTAAATACCATCTCTAATCATCGTCATGGTGAGTTATAAGTATTTTTCTCCTCTTAGCAAAGGGAAAATTCTTTCAACATTTTGGAATGTAGATCTCGGTGGCACTGCACAAAATACATACAAACATAAATTATTTTGAAATGCATCTCACGTTTAAGTTGCCCAACACATTATGGCTTTTATAAGTTTTCCTACAGCTTCTGTGTCTGTTTGGGATTTTTTCTTTGATTTCACTCCATGGAAAATCCATAAATAATCTTTCGACGATATTAGTTTTGTGGCTTCATGGATTGTTGAGAAATTTGTTTGTAACAACACTTGTTGGCTGCCAATGCTGCTGCTGATGATCTCGGGCACATTTTAAAAAATTGGTTGTAATTAATTATTATGATGGCGTGAATCTATAATAGGGGCAATCGTGTATGGAGTGATACAAAAAATGCCTGCTGTTCAAACACCTAGAAGCCATTTCAACAATTTATATCAATCTTAAGGAAATACGTATCTGCAAATTGTAAAAACATCGAAATGCCAGGGAGGAATTTTTAGAAATTCTATTGAAGAATTATGTTGTTGTAATAAAAAAATTAAATATAACTGTCCGTTTGATAGATTTTTTGTTATTAATCACTTGGAGATTTTGATAAATTATTGCCATGAAAGACTTTTCGTCGACTTGTTTGAATGGCGGGAATTCATAATAAAAATTACAGGTAATGCCAATGATGATTCTAAAATACATACTAACAAAACTCATTATTTAATATTGTAAATGGCGTATTTAATGTTAATATTATGAACAAATTTCAACTTATCATTAAAGCAACTGTAACGAGATATCTTTAAAACAGAAAAAATAAAATTATTGTCTGATAGAAAAATAAAGAACTCAAAACCCAAAAACATTGTTCCATATCTATCTATCTACATATCTATCTATCTATCTATCTATCTATCTATCTATCTATCTATCTATCTATCTATCTATCTATCTATCTATCTATCAAATCAAAGGTTTGAAATAAAGATCCGGTCGGTGTACCTGATTAAACGTAGCATATAAAGTACGTGCAGAAAAAAACACGGAAGTTGGATATCGGTACACGGAAATAAAAAGCTACGTAATATGAATGAAATCTTACGTTAAATCAATGAATTTTGTCATTGATTTTGAGCCAAAGTAGAGCTTCATTAAATAAATGAAAAAGACTTTATTGAGTTTCATTAAAGTAAAATTAATGAATTTGATCATTAATGCAATGAAACTTTCATTTCATTTGATGCAATGAAACTTTTTCATTAATATAATGAAACTTGTACATTAATTCAATGAAACTTCTTTTTTAATGCAATAAAATACTTTCATTAATGTAATGAAACGTATTCATTAATGTAATGAAACATTTTCATGTATGTAATGAAACTTTTTCAATGTTGTAATGGACTTTTTTCATTAATGCAGAGAATAACTTGGTAATTTGGTAACTTATACAAATAGTTCGCTCAGAATATGGAGATAACATTTTTCCAAACTGTTGGTATACAATACTAGGGAACGCGACGAAAATACCACAGATCCAATCCCAGAAGATGGTATCGAATGTATACCGCCCGGCCACGATGAGGTACAGACAACTATAAACCGGCTAAAAAATAATATAGTAGCAGTAGGCGACACGCTGATAATGTGTATGTATTAGGGCGGCCCAAAAAATTAGAAAACTGTTTTTTGACACGCCTACACATTTTTTTATTAGAAATCATTAATTTTTGTAGAAATTGTTTTTTTAGATACCACAATGAACTGGTAAGGTTTGTATACAAATTGCTATGGAAACAAAAATGCCTCTGGTGGCACGGGTTAACGTCGAACGATCACCATAAAATTTCATATATGTATATAAGGTTTTTGGATCAAGTGGAAACAATTTAGGGGGTAGGCGTTTCAAAAAAATGTAATTTTTTTGTGTCGGCCTTGGGCCGTATGCATCAGCTAGTCAGCTGTCAAGAAGAACTAGTGCCCGACGATTAGAAACTGAGCATCCTGTGACCCGTCCATAAGAAGGTAGATAAGACTGTGTGCTCAAACTATAGGGACAATATGCTGCTCATATTGCTTATAAGAAAGTGTCAGGAATATTGTGTAACCCACTAAAGCCTATGGTCAACGATATAATTGTGCCATACTAATACGGCTTTAGACCTGATAAATCCACCATTGACCAGATATTTACAAATATTGGAGACTGGATGCAGATCGACACCTTTCATCCTTCGTTCAAAGGTATTCCAAGCCATGTCTGAATTTGGTATCCCCGCAAAGCTCATTCCGCTTTGTAATTTGACATTAACTGATACTAGGTCCTCAGTTAAAATAGGATGGGACCTCTCCGAAGATTTTAATACGAAAAGAGGTTTCAGACAAGGATACAACTATTTATGTGATCTCTTCAACATCCTGCAGAAAAAGTTTACGTGAGATGTAAACGTCGAAAGAAATGGCACAATATACACCAATAGCCACATGCTACTTGCTTATGCCGACAATATTGACATCAGGGATCGATCACTAAAAAAGAGAATCAACTAAAGTGGGTCTAGCAGTAAACGGCGACAAGAACAATCTGATGGTATCGACGCGATATGCGTCCATAAAACTCAGACCAACTGTAGAAGTTGGTAGTTAACGACTTCGTGTACCTCAACACAACAAAAAACATCACTTATGAAATAAAAAAGAGATGCTACTTTGGCTTAACCCTTCTTTGCATATAGATGGAAATTTCCATCATTTCATTAAATCCCAAAAAAATATATAAAAGGGCAGGTTTACTCTATGTTTATCGTGTCAAGATATCTTTTTAAGGTCCACTGCATAGAACAAAATATAAACCTGTTCCAAAGAGCAACTGTAACTAACAGTAAAATGAGCCTAAAGATAAAAATCCGCTGTTTGAAAATAAAACGTCAAAAAATATTATTTTATATTTACTTTAATTTTTTTATATTAAAAATTCTGGAGATTAAAAAGTGATAATGAGTTGAGACACCGTCAGTAAAAAGGGTTTATGATTTTTTTAAAATAATACTTGAAGAAAAACTCGTAAAATATAGAAAATATTACATGACGAAATATTTTAAAAAATGTCGTATTTTGTTCAGATTATACTAAATATACATACTAAAAAATTTTTAACTATTTTTCCCGTAATTAGGAGTTTGAAATCTATCACCTCACTTAATTTCGCCAAAAAAGAAAAAATCATGCAATTAAGGGTTAAGTACTTAAAAACAAAGCCACATATCTCATTAAAAAAATACTTTACAAAACACTGATACTACCCGTGCTAACTTATGGTTCCGTGCACTAGCAGATAAGGCAGTGCTTGGTGTGTTTGAGAGAAAGTTTTTTTCGAAAGATCTACGGGGAAATACGCAATGAAGCTGAATATCGACGTCGTATGGACCGCGAGCTGTATCTGCTATATAAAAACATCAGTATAGTTAAACATATCTACAAGGTACAACGATTGCGTTGGCTGGGTCATGTCATGAGAATGAGCCATGATGAACTCGCTAAGAAGGCGTATAAATACAGAACGCATGGCGGTACACGCAGAACTGGAAGGCCAAGTGGAAGACGAGATCGAAAAGCGCGGTATTACAAATTGGAGAAATAAAGCAACAAACAGAGATGAATGGAAATCTTTTCATAGTTTGGCTTAAAGGATAAATGTTCTGTAGAGGGCCAACTATGTAAGTAAGAAGGTTTCTTCCTGCCCAAAGAAGTACTTGATGAACAAATGTCAAATTTTGGAAAACAAATAAACATTTTTATACCCTACACCAATATGTGGGGACTTTTTCATTTTTGCGATTTTAATAATGACCAATATCACAGCTTTGGTTGGGTATCTTCCAAAAGCAAAGTCTGACTATTAAATGATGCAAATAAGTTGGCGTAGGTGGCCAAATAACGGAGATATAGCAATAGTCGGTAATACATCCCATTTTTTAATTTTTTCTTCGAAATCGCGCTAATGGTCGCAATTTTGATCGGATCGTCACGAAATTCTGGGGGTTAATGAGGGTCCCACATAGAAAGAAGCCGTAAAAACTTATTTGAAGAAAAGGTGAACGTTTTATTTCAAAGCCAATATCTCTGTTTCTTAAATAGGTGTATCAAAAGCAAAACCTGACAAGGAAAGTAGAAAATACACCTTTACAACGATGTAAAGTAAGTTGCTGTAGGTGGTCAAACAACAGAGATATCGCAATAGTCGGTAATGCATCCCATTTTCCGATTATTTTGTAATCACGCTACAGATCGCAATTTTGATCGGATCGTCACGAATTTTTTGTGTGTTGATGCGGGTCCCACTGAGGAAGAAGCCTATTTAATATTCAGGAGTCGGAATAAGCAAAAAACTTATATTCACGCTACAGGTTGGAATTTTGATCGGATAGTCACGAAATGTTGGGGGGTGATGGGGGCCCCACAGAAGAAGAAGCCTATTGAGTTTGGTGATAGTCGGATAATATTTAGGGCTCGGAATGGGGAAAAACTCATGTGGAGACAAATTCAATGTTTTATTCTTTGTGAATATACCGACTTCTAGTAGGGGTATAACAACGGCAATGCCTGTCAATGAAAGAAGAAAATATTACCTTTATATTGGTGTAAAATAGGTTGGCGAAGGTGGTCAAACAAGGGAGATACCACAATTCTTCCATTCTTTGCAATCACGCTATAGGTCGCAGTTTTGATCGGATGGTCACGAAATTTTGGTTGCTAATGAGGGTCCCAGAGAGAAAGAGGAATATTATGTTTAGTGGTAGTCGGATTATATTCCCTAAAAGAAATGTTTACCAGTGGAAAGCTTATGCACAGCGGTAGTGGTGTAGGGTATCACATGGTCGGCCCCACTTGTTTATTTTTTATTTCCATATTTATGTACAAAAAGGGAATATTTTTGTCGATTCGGCGAGCATATTCCATAACTAACTGATACTAGCAGATTTCACCGTTTTAAAATATTGAATTTCACTTTTTAAAATACTTTTCCGTGCTGAAAATTCCGTGGGAAATATTCATGATTGCCCTAAATATAGAACACTGATGATCCTCGACCTAATTTTCAATGATTATTAAAAAAGAATTCTTGATCATATGCCCGGCTAGCTCAGTCGGTAGAGCATGAGACTCTTAATCTCAGGGTCGTGGGTTCGAGCCCCACGTTGGGCGCAATTTAATTTTTACTCTTTAATATTTTTTTATTTGTTACATTAATAATTGTTGTGATCCTAAATGGAATCAGAACTAGGAAATGATATCGGCCCATTAGCTCAGTTGGTTAGAGCGTCGTGCTAATAACGCGAAGGTCGCGGGTTCGATCCCCTCATGGGCCACAAAATTTAATATTTTTACTTTTTCAGACTAGGGAAAGTAACAATAATTGAACAGTAATTATAATGTAAAACCCAATGTTGTTTGTCTCGTAAAGGGCGAGAGGGTTCGCTTTAAAATATTATATCATGACTTGCCACTTCATTGTCGATACTACTGAATGTCAATTGCTTTTACCGCATGTAATTGATTTTCAAAGAAAAGTATATTTTGTATATGGGAAATGTTGCCAATTCTTTCATATTCCATTTCCACAAAAAAAAGGTTTTCTTTTCGTGCTATATCAAGGACTTTTGGTATATAGGTTAAGTTGTGGACAAAAGTTATCAATAGACATCGGATTTTTGCATGCTTTTTATTTCTCATCCGATTGGACTCAAATTTTTTGATCTAGGCGTTTTAAGGGTCAATTTTTCGATATTTGGGGTCATATCAAAAACATGCAAAAAATATGCAAAATATATGCAAAAAATATGCCAAAAAATATGCAAAATATGCAAAAAATATGCAAAATATGCAAAATATGCAAAAAAATATGCAAAATATGCAAAAAATATGCAGAATATGCAAAAAATATGCAAAATATGCAAACAGTTTTTGGCCGAAAATCGTCATAAAATTGTCAACTAATGTTAGAAAAATCGTCAAAAATCTTCAAAGTGTTCTAAATTAAGATAGTTGGCCGTTTAACGTTGATTTAACAGATTATTGTGTTATCGAGACCTCTTACTACAGTGTGGTGTAGGGTATAAAAGTATGGTATTGTAATACAATTGTTTTATTATTAAACTATGCAAACATATAAGATTTGATAAAATATCAAACGTTCTATGTAAAATTCAATATTTTCTTTGTTATAATTTGTAGCGTTGGACTGGTTATTGTTCAAAGGGAACAAGTCGATATCGGATTTTTAAAGGCGGCAAACGCATCAAGTTTTTAGTTTGGTCAGATTTTAAGACTGTCAAAGTTTGAGCACAATTGGAATATGTTAGCATGTGCCACTGGGGCCTCGACGTTATGAAAATCGAGATAATAAAGCCAATGTCCCGAAAAACGTGACTACGTAATTACTATTATCAATTTTGGAATGAAACCAAATGTGTTTTACATTTTGTTCTAAATTAAATTTATTCGAGAGCCAGACATCATGTGGTTTTGGAGCTTTCTGGGTACAGCTGACTACTTGAAGAACGCTCTGCTATGTAGTTTGCAACTTTCAAGTTGTTCACCATCCTTTGCGCCTCATGGAAATTCGGAGTTAATGTTTAATCTCTTGAACAACAAGAATTATGCCAAACCTTTTTCTAGGATTTTCGGTAGTTGCTCTTTTGGAAGTTTGGATCGAATATTTCTGAAGAAATTTGAATCTTTGCGTTTTGCACCGTTGGATCAAACAATGCCAGGTCAGCAAGTTCAGGACTAAGATACCACAGATTATTAATTATGTTGTTATTTCCTTTTTCTGAAATTTGTGTGTCAATGTTTTCATATTTCAATACATTTTCAATGAGGTCTAGGTCTTGTTTTGATGCTAAACGTATCGTAGAATATGAAGAACCATTTGTCCCGAAAACAATCAAGCGTGGCTTCAAGAAAATCGTAACTATGCAATTGTCATTGGTGCTGGACCCCTGTAAGGTGTATAGGAAAGTTACTAGTATCATTATGGCTACAGTAGAAGCTATCACAGAGGATCCCTACAAATATAAGATCTCTAGAAGCTTTATCCGTGAACAGCGGAGAATAAACCGTGAAAAATAAACTCAACAGCTTCAAGGAACGAGGCTATTTGTGTGCACTGGTATGGAAAACTATTACCAAATATTCTTAAAACAGAGAAGAAAAAATGGGTTGCTGTTCTGGTATCACATGGGGGTAAAAAACAACTCCTAGGCGTTCCTGAAACTGACAGTAGCTCATGGGAGAAATAAGAACTAGCAGTGTACAAATGCCTAGAAAAATGGGGTCTCACCAGCTCGAGCAGATATTAGGTCGAGAGCTTCTGTACCACCGTATAAACTTATTAGAAAATTGTTGAGAGGGATTTTTGACTGCAAGTTTGAAAGCACATCCGGACATCAAACAAACATATTCAAGCGATTTTTATAAGAATAGTCTGCGATTGACAAATCCAAATTCCAAGTAGGCGAGAGTGTTTTAAAACTACTGCCCATCCCACTTCCCAAGAACAAGAAGCCGTAGAAGCACCTTGCGTTTAAATCGTTCGAGACTGGACGCCCCCAGAATGTTTTTTCTATTTTATTTATTTGGTATCCCACACTACAACAACTGAGTGTTATAAGTGAGAGTTTGGGTTATTGATTTTACAAAACGTATAATGAACAAGATAATGTTTATATAGATATAATATAGGATATATTGGGTAAACATTATCAACAGGTTAAAAAGAAATAGAGGCAAGAGATTGAGTTTAATACAAAAAATAGTGAAAACGATATTCAGAAATATTTCTAGGCCCAAAACAAGACCTAAACCGCATTGAAGATTTACGTAATACGAAAGACATTCACAAACAAATATCAGATAAAGGAAATAACAAAATGATAAATCATATGTGGTACCTTAGTCCTGAACTTATTGGTCTGGCATTGTTTGATCTGATAGTGCAAAACACCGTAAAGATCGAAACGGCGACAAAAATCTTAACAAAGCAAAGATAGAAATTTCTTCAGAAATAATCGATCCAAACTTACAAAAATCAACTGCCGAAATTCCTAGAAAAAGGTTTACCAGGCATAATTACAAGTGAGACTTAATTGTTGTTCAAGAGATTAAACTTTAACTCTTGAAAAAGATCCTGCAATTTGACCACAGAACATCAATTACCAGGAGGGGTAAAGGATGGTAAAAAAACTTGAAAATTGTGAGCGACATAGCAAGGAGTCGAGTTCATCACCAAGTTGTCATCTGTACCCAGATGGCTCCAAAACCACATTATGTCAGTCCCTTAATGCCCGTAATTTCATCGCGTAGTTATCTATGAGTTCACAGATACATATCTCCCGTGTAAGCAACATTTTATAATTTCAACGCATAGGTAACGTTACCGAGTCAAAAACGGCCGTGTTACTTACACCAAGGATTTTACCTGGTTAATCGTTGCCAATGTGTTAAAAAACGTAAAACACTTCTAAGTGGCAATAATTTTGCGAAATCATGAATGAAAAATCACCAATATTACCACATGATTTCAAAATTTACACGCCTCGGTAAATGGCATGTAGAAATTACCAAACGCGACGTTGAAATTACGGGCATACGTAAATTAAAATATGTATGAACAAAATGTAAGCGTTTGTCATTGAAGCCATACAATGAATGTACAAATGTCCATCTTTGTAAAAACAAAATTGAATTTGAAAAAGGAAATGCTTGATGGATAGCGATGCCATTCCACGGATGAGTCTCTACAAAAGGCGAAACATGTCACATAATGGTGGTTGGGTGGTTCGAATCTTCGGCTTTCCTTTTTCACTTGCAAACATCATCGGTCATTAAACTCGACTCCAACGAGAAATTAATTTAAATTAATATTAAAATAGATCTTCGCCCTAATTGGCAACATTTTCAAATAAAGTAAAATATATTCGTTTTCATTCGCAAAAATTTGATAATATAGGAAGAAAAAAGTTGTTTTTTTTAATAGACTCCATTTTTGCCCTAAGGCCTTTTTCCGGACATTGGGTTTATTGTCTCGAATTCAGTAACACTTACGTACTTTGTTATTCAGCAAGAAATGTTAAGAACAGAATAGCTTTTAAATAAATGCGTAATACGGGCAAGTAGCTTTAACCGTTCCACATATATGGAAGTCGAAGTCGCCAAATAGCAAAAAAAAAATAGATTTTCATAACTTTGAGGCCCCAGTACCACGTGTTAACATATTTGAATTGTGCTCAAACTTTGGCAATCTTAAAATGTAACAATACTAAAAGGTTTAGGCGGCTCCCTGGCTAAAAACTCCGATCGATTTGGTCCTTTGAGTTAAAACCAGCCCAATAATACAAATTAAATTAAGATGCTACAAAAAAGAAAATATTGAATTTTACATAAAACGTTTGATATTTTATCAAATTTTATATTTTTACATAGTTTAATAATAAAAAAAATGGTATTACGATACCATATTTTTATACCCTACACCACACTGTCGTAAATGGTGTCAATAACAAATTAATCTGCTGAAAAAATCGACGTTATACGGTCAACAGCCTTAGTTTAGAACACTGTTATGTACTTTTTGATGGTTTTTCCAACTTTAAATGACAATTTTACGGATTTTATGACAATTTTTGGCCAAAATATGTTTGCATATTTTGCATATTTTTTGCATATTCTGCATATTTTTTGCATATTTTGCATATTTTTTGCATATTTTGCATATTTTTTGCATATTTTGTGCATATGCAAAATATGCAAATATGCAAAATAAATACGAAATATGACCCTGCCATTGAATTTAGATTTCTTTGAAACGAATTTTGGTCCAATCAGAATCTTCGTATCTTCAATATTAAAAAATTTGCAAATATGCAAAATCCGATGTCTAGTTATCAAGGTTTTACTTCTGCTTTAAAGAAGAAATTATTATAAAAACGCAAATTATTTTAGTGTGTAAATTGTCACTAAAAAGTTACCACGAAGGTAAGGCTGTGAGTATGTTACTCAATATTCGCGGAATTTACAAAAAAATTAACAAAATTTTAAATGTAATCCGATTTTTTTTTTAATTCAGGTCCATTTACCCGTCAAAAATTACAAACACAAATAGTTTTAAATCTAAACTTCACGTGGAGTCAAATGAGACCAAATCTATAATGATCGGGATAATAGTTTGGATGTTATAGCAAAAATAAGTACATCTTAGGATAACAAAAAATAAATTTTGGTTTGAAAAAATAGTTTTCACATGTATTTTAGAGTTGAATGTTTTAGAAAAAGGTCTATCAGAATACTTCTTTTATTTTTCTTGAAACTCCCAAGAAAATGGGCGGATTTTTATTTATCCACATATCCACATAGAAGGTTCCCATTGAGGAAAATTATCGGCTTGTTGACATAAA
Organism: Musca autumnalis; assembly: GCF_047663935.1. Lineage (NCBI taxonomy): Eukaryota > Metazoa > Arthropoda > Insecta > Diptera > Muscidae > Musca > Musca autumnalis. The sequence goes on along the minus strand of NW_027411866.1, from coordinate 152,720,244 downwards.
TCAGTAGGCTTCTTAAACGGAAATAGAGTTAAAATAAAACGTTTTACTGTTCATGCATTTTTAAAATATGTGTAAATCGCGTAATTATCAAAATCATTTTGTCCGCATGTGATTTTCATTTACAGCAAAAAAATAATCATCTTGAGAAAAAATATCACATCAATATTTGGTAGATTATTCGTCTCGGATTCCTGAGCCGTATTTATTTAATTATCACTTTAGTTAGTTTTTTGTTCGGCTGGTACACTAATTGCTAATCCATTTTAAAAAACCGAAAAATGACCCAGCTTTCAAGATGTTTAAGATAAATTCCTAAATAAAACAACAAAACAAATGTTAAACAAGTAGAAAAGCTGTTAGGTTCGTCCTGGCCGAACTTTTTATAGTCTTAATTAAAATGGAATAGTTAGTTTCCTTTCACAATTTTAGGTAGAAAATTTGTTCGACCATGGAAACCCCAAATGCCTAAATTACCTAATCTAATCTAAAAAATGTGTTCAACCAGATGAAAGGTACCACATACGGGGATATATCAAAGTATCGACCTATCTTTAAAATTTTTGGTAGAAACCTTTTATAACTGCAGGGAACCTCAAAACTCAAATTACGGGTAGTTCCGTCAAACAATGTAGCTAAGACCCTCAAAATACCAAAAATCGGTAGGTACCGTTATATGGGAGCGATACCAAAACATGGACCTATGTTGACGATTTTAAGTGATGAAATTTCGGTTAAAAATTGTAGCTAAAATCCTCAAAATACCGAAAATCGGGAGGTACCGTTGTATGGGCGCTATAACAAAACATGAACCAATGTTGACGATTTTAAGTGGAGAAGTTTCGTGACCACTGAGAACCTTAAATATCAAATTACAGCTAGTTCGGTTAAAAATTGTAGCTAAAATTCGCAAAATACCGAATATCGGGAGGTACCGTTATATGGGGGCTATACCATTGACAAATTAAAAAAAAAATAGGAAATAATAGTAATCATTCGAATCTCACTACCCAATAGGACTTAAAATTTTTGTAAATCAAAGAGTACAGTCATTGTTAAAAACTGATTTTAAATATTAAATCGCAAAAACTTCATCCAAGCCCACTGTGCAAAACTTTTTTCTTTTTTTTTCAAATGTATGATATATTCCTAGGTTTTACCATTTTTGAGATATAGAGGTTCAGATCAGACTTTCAGATTTTTTTCTTAGGTCTTAAGGATTTAGCTTGAAAACTTCAAATCCTTTCGAAATGGGACTAAAGAATATGTTGTAGCTATGAAAATTATCTACAAGATTGGCTTTCGTGATTTTTCCTAGGTTGTACCATTTTTGAAATATATAAGTTTAAGTTGGGAAATTGCAGTCTTGACATTGTTTTATAAGGAGACGATACAGTCAATGCATTGACCTAATTTGAACTTCTATATCTCAATAACGGTAAAAATACATCATAAGAGTCAATCTTGAAGAGTTTTTATAGCTACAACATTCTTTAGTCCCATTTCGATAGGACTTGCGGTTTCCAAGCAAAATCGTGAAAACCAAAAAAACCATTAAAAATGGCACATTGAATCGCGATTTATCTAACAATGCCTTTAGCGATTTTTTCTTGCTTTTGGATTTTTCTCATCTATGAACATTGCTGTTTCATAATCCGCAAAAACTTTCCACGTGTAAGCGGTTTTTCACTTAAAGTTAGTTTAGGTGCACACTGCATGACATTGTTTTATAAGGAGGCGATACAGTCAGTACATTGTCCTAATTTGTACTTCTATATCTCAAAAATGATAAAACCTACGAAAATGTCATTAGGGTCAATCTTGTAGAGAATTTTCACTGCTACAACATTCTCTTTAATCCCATTTCTATAGGGCTTGCGGTTTCCAAGCAAAATTGTGAAAATCTAAAAAAACCCTAAAAATGTGAACTTTGACCGCGATTTATTTCAAAATACCTCCAGCGACTTTTTTTTTGTTTTTCGATTTTAAACATATGTAGTTTAAACATTGTAGTTTCAGAATCCGCAAAAACTTCCCAGGTGTAAGCACCTTCCATTTAAATTTGGTTTAAGAGCACAGTGTAAAACATACAAAGAAGATTGTTTCAAACTAGACCAATATTTAAGAAGTTATGAGTATTTCTTTGCGTATAGTTTGTACAGAAATCGACCTTTTCAAGGCGCGATATCTCTGGAACCGTTAGTAAAAAATCTGAAAATATACTGAAATGTTTTGCTGATGAGCCATCACCACAGCAATAAATAAAAGAAATAAAAAACCTTATTTTGAAAATGTATCCGATTTCACTCAGAAATCCCCGTATATATTTTTCGAAATATAATTTGGAAGCTAAGATGTAGCATCGACAGAATCTCAGCATTAAAAAACCTGTAAAGCATCGCTAATTTGTGCAAAGTACCTACAAATTTTGTCCGCATCCGATTTCAGTGTCCACCATGAAAATCTACATCGATATATATATTTTTCAAGGCGATCAATCAAGAACTGTGGATGTAGCATTACAAACTATTTTTTGGGATAAAATGAATGTAGGCTCCCTCCCTTATGAGTGAAATTTTAAATCTCTGTTTGTGCAAAAACGAAGATGCTGTACCAGTTTTTTCATTGCAATGGAAACGACGTGCAGAAAACGCGATAAAATGCGCGATATTTTCAACAACAGATTTAGGTGATTTTCCTACTTTGGAATTTCTCGTGTCTCGTGTTTTTGTAGATGGATTTTCACGAGTAATGAATTGTTAGATCCGGAAAGTAAAAATCTAAACTTTGCAATCAAGTACTTGGAAATCGAATGACAATTGTAAAAATTAGGCTCGTAAAATATAATCTTCAGAAAAATGTTCGCACTAAATTTCGGAGAATTCGTTAAAGCAGATTTCTGTAAAGCTGTGTATACTACATTCACAACATATATATCAAATAACTCGCGAGTTCTGCAATCCTATACATGATTTTTTGAAAAACCTGTTTGCGGATCGATATTATAAGAAAATTTTAAAAAGCACTTAAAATCTGGCTTCGATATGTCAGCATCATTCAATGGTAGACGCAGATCAAATTTTGAATAGATACTCATTGGCGAGATGATCCGTTTTAGTTGGTTTCTACTTTTACTTTGACAGGAAACTCGTGGAAAGTATGGTTTAATCACAAATCGAGAGAAAAAAGACACCTCGGATTCAACCCATTTTTTAACATAAATATAGCCACAGCTCTCACGCAAATTAACTTTAAAGGCCAATATTCATTGCCAAGTCTGAAAACGTGTCATTTTATCCAAAAGCATTTAATTGGTATAATATGCAACCACGATTCGCGAGTTATAAAAGGGTAAAAATCGGCTTCAACTATGTTGAATTGTAAAAAAATTTACCCATATGCATTTGATTTTTTAAATAAATATTAGACATATATGTTTTTCTCATTCTTAATAAACATATTTTATTCTTAATATACATTAAAAGCATGCACATATATTTCACAATCCGCTAAAGTCATAAAAACGCCGTTTCCATGTAATTCCCACAATAAACCACCGAACCCCCCTAAACAAAAGTCATGTCAATTTTCCGTTTCTTGCTCATTCCTTCAGCATTATGAATACAGTTAAATTAAGTTCGGGAAATAATTTACAGTTCTCACACCATAATTTCATGACACAATAAGTGCCAGTTGGTTATACGGTAGCCAGTACATAAATTTCACCGACTACTAAACACCACCAACACCAGAGTTGTCATTTGCCAAAACCACTGGTTCTGTCGCTGTTACTGCCAACTGTCAACTGAATAAATTATGTTAATTAATGACGTTAATGCAAAACATTTGCTTATAACATTTAACGCTTTTACATATCATATGTATAGAAGTTCGAAGCATATGTGTGTACTGTGCATGCACATACACATATAGTAGTAATACACAGGGACGTACGCAGGATTTCGTTTCGGGGGGGGCCCAACTTGACCAAAAATCATGAAAAATTCAAATGCTGTGTAGCGTTACGTAAAGCTATTTTAAGGGGTTATGTCCACTTAGAAGTATCAGAAAAGCCATTTTCATGCATTTTTTATAAGAAATCTGTTAAACGTTGAGTTATCTTCTAATTTTTTTTTAATAACACTGTGATACAAAAGAGGACAAAATTTTTTTGCAGGGGTTCTAATGCATAAATTCGGTTTTGTGGGAGTCCACAGAAGACGAAAATACCTTTGGTTTCTTTGGGTCACTTCGGGTTTTGATTTTATAATGGTAAATGTAGTGAAAAATGGGCTTTCTTGGATTTTCAACTTTAAACGGACATTACTTCTTTTTTCCACAACCGATTTGCACACACTGTTTTTCATTATAAAGGGGAGAGTAATGCCTTTCGAACAAGCCATAGACTTTTAAAATCGGTTAACAAATGGCTAAGTAATAGTGGTTTAAGTGTGACAAAAACGCATTAAAAACAGTAAAATGTTTTCCCTTGTGCTCTAGGCTGCGTAAATGACACCTAACAGCACAATTATTTACTGTTCGCAAGCAGGAAATTTAGTTGGCTTTCCAAAATGGGAAAAGCCAACGAAATCGGTTGAAAAATGAATGCGTTATGGCATTTTTTGTGTTTCAACTTTATGGTTTTTTTCATATTTTCCTTTATAAAAGATGGGTATGTGATTCTAATTGTGATTATCCTGCTTAACAATTACGCACAAGGTATCAATGCTTTATAAAGAAAAATATGGAAAAAACCAAAAAGTTGAAACACAAAAAATGCCATAACGCATTCATTTTTCAACGGATTTTGTTGGTTTTTCCTATTTTGGAAAGCCAACTAAATTTCCTACTTGCTAACTGTAATTAATTGTACTGTTAGGTGTCATTTACGCAGCCTAGAGCACAAGGAAAAACATTTTACTGTTTTTTAATGCGTTTTTGTCACACTTAAACCACTATTACTTAGCCATTTGTTAACCGATTTTAAAAATCTATGGCTTGTTCGAAAGGCATTACTCTCCCCTTTATAATGAAAAACAGTGTGTGCAAATCGGTTGTGGAAAAAAGAAGTAATGTCCGTTCAAAGTTAAAAATTCAAGAATGCCCATTTTTTACTACATTTACCGTTATAAAATCAAAACCCGAAGTGACCCAAAGAAACCAAAGGTATTTTCGTCTTCTGTGGACTCCCACAAAACCGAATTTAGGCATTAGAACCCCTGCAAATTTTCACTGTAGCACAGTGTAATCTTTCTGACAATTGCCCGCCTATAAAGCACTGTTTTTACTAAAGCAGTTTGGGATACCCACTGTTGTTTGAAAAAGAATAAACCAATCAGCATATATTTTTGTGGGATCATTACGAACCTAATAATTTTGTCCATTATCGGAACGGAATTAAAAAAATCAATTTTTAAAAATTTTGAACAGTTAAAATCAAAATTTCGATTTAAAAAAACACACTGTAAAAAATTGATATTTTTTCGGACTCCGTCAGCAGTTTTTTAAAGACTCTCGGTAAGCATATGATTTATGTGTATAATAGTCGCACAAAAACATATAAAGACCGGAGCAACCGTTTTCGAGCAACAGTAGTGCCCACTTTCAAAAGTGCCACTTCGAGGAAAAGACGTTTTTAGATTCTATGCTGCATAAAGAACACAATAAAATTTTCCTTTCGAAAGCTAATATCTCGGTAATTTTTTGTCCGATGGACTGAAAATTTTGGCACATATTCTACATGTACTTTAAAATGAGCCAAAAAATTTCGATTTTTCGAATTTTATATGAAATATTGGTACAAAGTATATAAATTCAATAGAAAGAATTCATAATATTTAGAATACAATTTTAAATATTTACAGAGTAGGATATTTAGAATTGAAAATAGAAAATATCGGGCCACATTCGGTAAAGTCGCCATGTAAAATTTAAGCCCCGTTTTCAGTATATTGAAGTGTTTAATAATAAAAATAATAAAAAATACAGGCCACGTTATAGTTTATCGCAGAATTTTACAACCACAAAGAATTGCCGTTGTCTTTGCTATAGCAAGATTTTTACTATTTCGATGATCTTAGCCTAATTTTTAAGAATATCGGCTGCCGTTGTCGTTGATGTGTTTCCAAATGAAATAAGAAAAATTTAACAGTTTTGGGGATATGGTGCGAAATCTATACAAATTATGGAATTTTTAGATATATTATAAAATTTGAGGTAATAAATGTAGGTTTTCCAGTTCAATATTTGTCCAAATATTTTATTCTGACCCTTATCTACAAATTTGCTTCAGAGGTCACAATAAGATTTTCATTGGTTTCAGAGATATATGTAGCCCCGAGTTGCTTTAAAAAGTCGATAATTAACAATGTTTAGAGGGGGCCATAAAATCCAAGCTGGATCTGACTCAACAAAACGCTTTTGTACTTTGGGTCTGTACTTTCAAAAAATCCTCACTCACCTTAAAAATGCTGCACAGTGTTATTTACCGGAACAGATAGAGTCTGATTCAGGATTATTTTTCACTTTTAATATAATGGTAAAAAATAAGCATTATAATTTTTTTATTGTACCATTAGAAGTTTTTGGACTCGACACTTTGACAAACACTTTGATGGACTTAGTTCTACATAGTTTTGACAAATAACAATCGATCCTTATTGAACCCCACTTAAATATTCGCTAATAATAAGCTAATTAATTTTAGAAATGGATCTTATTTTGAGAGACACTCTTCTTGATAGTTACCCCGCCCATAAGCTATTTTAGTTGGTCACCGTAGCATTTAGAGCTTTGTCAGGAAGCATGAACTTGTTCACGAAAAATAGGATATCGCTGTAAACAAGACTACAAAATATCCAAAGGATCCTCGAACAGTCTTTAAACTGCAGTTATGTTAGACTTGTATGAGTGACCTGAAGATGTTGTCCAAACATATTCTCTTGGAACTTGATGTACTTTTGGAAGTAATTTTGCGAGTGGACCAAGATAGTCCATATTAGGTTCGATTCGATTAGACCGAATCGGTTAGTCCCTTCGACCATTTTAGTGAAAATTGTTGAACTTATATGGCGGAGGTACCGATATGACTTAAATTTAATTTGGACTAAACATTACGAGATCCAAAACTTGGACCAAATCGGTTGATCCATTCGAGAGTTATCATGAGTTCCAACCTGCCAGACAAAGAGAGATACAGACGGATGGACGGTGGTAAGTACTTCCATCATGTCTGAAACGAATATCGTCCAAACATATCTGTGTGGAGTCTAAAATCATTATTTTGATGAGACCTATTTGTATCGTATCCTAGTGTATATAATCTCGTAACCCTAAAGTCTGCGCCTACAATTATACATCGGTAATGATAAGGAAAAAAATCAAGTGACGCACAAAAATTCATTTGTCTTCGTTATTTTCTCTTACCGTTTAGCAGCAAATTTGTCTAAAATAGAATAAGAAAATTTTGGCGATGGTAGTAAAACAAATTTCAAGATGTATCCACGAAGGACCGACCCTTCATACATTGTATCCAATAGACATTTTTTCATATACTTCCATTCACACAATACTGAACTCGTTATTTTTGCTGTTACAGCATGAGTTTTAAGCCTCGAGAGCTCTATATAGTTCGAATATGACATAAATGATATGACATGAAGAAGTAATTCAGATTTCATTGGAAGTTTCTCTCAAAAACAGCATACAAACAAAAATTTTTAAAATATTTTCTTACAAAACTTGTTAATGATGTCCATTTTCTGTTCAGAAATTTAAGAAAATATAAGTTTTATTTTGAAATCTGCAAATATACAAATATTTTTATGAGATAAAAATATAATAACTAGTTACCGAAGCTTAACAAATTTTGTTCGACCAAACCATTTCGGGGGGGGGGGGGCCGGGCCCCCTGTGCCCCCCCCCCTGCGTACGTCCCTGGTAATACAATTGTGAGAATTATAGGCCATATTTGTATATAAATCCATATGGATCAGTGTCTTTATTGCCAATATATAAATCTACATATGTATACAAGCTTATGTACAAATATGAGACATTCCATAAAACAGTAGGAGGACTTAAGAATTTTCTAAGAAAACCATTAGGACCATGGAAGAATTGTAGGTCTTCTCCCAGAACACCTTTCAGCCTTCTCATTAAAGACATTCTATGAGAACAGTTTCTAAAGTTCTTCCATGAGAAGACCTTCTAAAGTTCTTCCATGAGAAGACCTTCTAAAGTTCTTCCATGAGAAGACCTTCTAAAGGTCTTCTATGAGAAGACCTTCTAAAGGTCTTCTATGAGAAGACCTTCTAAAGGTCTTCTATGAGAAGACCTTCTAAAGGTCTTATATGAAAAGACCTTTGAAAGGTCTTCTATGAGAAGACCTTCTAAAGGTCTTCTATGAAAAGACCTTTGAAAGGTCTTCTATAAGAAGACCTTCTAAAGGTCTTCTATGAGAAGAGATTCTATAGGTCATCTTTGAGAAGACCTTCTAAAGGTCGTCTCTGAGAAGACCTTCTAACGGTCGTCTATTAGAAGACCTTCTAAAGGTCTCCTATGAGAAGACCTGCTAAATTTCTTCTATGAGAAGACCTTCTAAAGGTATTCCATGAGAAGATCTTATAAAGGTCTTCTATGAGAAGACCTTCTAACGGTCGTCTATTAGAAGACCTTCAAAAGGTCTCCTATGAGAAGACCTCCTAAATTTCTTCTATGAGAAGACCTCCTAAATTTCTTCTATGAGAAGACATTCTAAAGGTTTTTCATGAGAAGGCCTTCTATATGTCTTCTATGAGAAGACCTTCTAAACGTCTTCTTTGAGAAGACCTTCTAAACGTCTTTTTTGAGAAGACATTCTAAACGTCTTCATTGAGAATACCTTCTAAACGTCTTCTATGTGAAGATCTTCTCAAGGTCTTCAATAAGAAGATCCTCTAAAGGTCTTCTATGAGAAGGCCTTCTCAAGGTCTTCTATGAGAAGACCTTCTAAACGTCTTCTATGAGAAGACCTTCTAAAGTTCCTCCATGAGAAGACCTTCTAACGGTCTTTTATGAGAAGACCTTGTCAAAGTTCCTCTATGAAAAGGCCTTCTTACGGTCTACTATGAGAAGACCTTCTAAAGATCTTCTATGAGAAGTCATTCTAAACCTCTTCTATGAGAAGACCTTCTAAACGTCTTCTATGAGAGGGCCTTTGGAAGACCTTCTAACGGTCGTATATTAGAATACCCTCTAAATTTCCTCTTTGCGTCTATGAGAAGACCTTTTCAAGGTCTTCTATGAGAAGACCTTCTAAAGGTCTTCCAAGAGAATACCTTATAAAGTTCCTCTATGAGAAGATCTTCTAACGGTCTTTTATGAGAAGACCTTCTCAAGGTCTTCTATGAGAAGACCTTCTAAAGGTCTTCTATGAGAAGACCTTCTAAAAGTCTTCTATGTGACGGCCTCCTAAATGTCTTCTATGAGAAGACCTTCGAAAGGTCTTCTATGAGAAGACCTTCTAACGGTTATCTATTAGAAGGCCTTCTAAAGGTCTTCTTTGAGAAGACCTTCTAAAGTTCTTACATGAGAAGACCTTCTAATGTCATTCCATGAGAAGATCTTATAAAGGTCTTCTATGAGAAGACCTTTTCAAGGTCTTCTATGTGAAGACCTTCTCAAGGTCTTCAATGAGAAGATCCTCTAAAGGCCTTCTTTGAGAAGACCTTCTACAGTTCCTCTATGAGAAGACCTTCTAACGGTCTTTTATGAGAAGACCTTCTCAAGGTCTTCTATGAGAGGACCTTCTCAAGGTCTTCTATGAGAGGTCCTTCTCAAGGTCTTCTATGAGAAGACCTTCTAAAGGTCTTTTAGGTGACGACCTCCTAAATGTCTTTTATGAGAAGACCTTCTAAACGTCTTCTATGAGAAGACCTTCTAAAGGTCTTCTATGAGAAGATTTTCTCAACGTCTTCTATGAGAAGACCTTCTCAAGGTCTTCTATGAGAAGACCTTTTAAAGTTCCTCTATGAGAAGGCCTTCTTACGGTCTACTATGAGAAGACCTTCTAAAGATCTTCTATGAGAAGTCATTCTAAACCTCTTCTATGAGAAGACCTTCTAAACGTCTTCTAACGGTTATCTATTAGAAGGCCTTCTAAAGGTCTTCTTTGAGAAGACCTTCTAAAGTTCTTACATGAGAAGACCTTCTAAAGTCATTCCATGAGAAGATCTTATAAACGTCTTCTATGAGAAGACCTTCTAAAGGTCTTCTATGACGGCCTCCTAAATGTCTTCTATGAGAAGACCTTCGAAAGGTCTTCTATGAGAAGACCTTCTAACGGTTATCTATTAGAAGGCCTTCTAAAGGTCTTCTTTGAGAAGACCTTCTAAAGTTCTTACATGAGAAGACCTTCTAATGTCATTCCATGAGAAGATCTTATAAAGGTCTTCTATGAGAAGACCTTTTCAAGGTCTTCTATGTGAAGACCTTCTCAAGGTCTTCAATGAGAAGATCCTCTAAAGGCCTTCTTTGAGAAGACCTTCTACAGTTCCTCTATGAGAAGACCTTCTAACGGTCTTTTATGAGAAGACCTTCTCAAGGTCTTCTATGAGAGGACCTTCTCAAGGTCTTCTATGAGAGGTCCTTCTCAAGGTCTTCTATGAGAAGACCTTCTAAAGGTCTTTTAGGTGACGACCTCCTAAATGTCTTTTATGAGAAGACCTTCTAAACGTCTTCTATGAGAAGACCTTCTAAAGGTCTTCTATGAGAAGATTTTCTCAACGTCTTCTATGAGAAGACCTTCTCAAGGTCTTCTATGAGAAGACCTTTTAAAGTTCCTCTATGAGAAGGCCTTCTTACGGTCTACTATGAGAAGACCTTCTAAAGATCTTCTATGAGAAGTCATTCTAAACCTCTTCTATGAGAAGACCTTCTAAACGTCTTCTAACGGTTATCTATTAGAAGGCCTTCTAAAGGTCTTCTTTGAGAAGACCTTCTAAAGTTCTTACATGAGAAGACCTTCTAAAGTCATTCCATGAGAAGATCTTATAAACGTCTTCTATGAGAAGACCTTCTAAAGGTCTTCTATGAGAAGATTTTCTCAACGTCTTCTATGAGAAGACCTTCTCAAGGTCTTCTATGAGAAGACCTTTTAAAGTTCCTCTATGAGAAGGCCTTCTTACGGTCTACTATGAGAAGATCTCCTAAATTTCTTCTATGAGAAGATCTTCTTAACGTCTTCTTTGAGAAGACCTTCTAAAGGTCTTCTATGAGAAGACCTTTTAAACGTCTTCTTTGAGAAGACCTTTTATACGTCTACTTTGAGAAGACCTTCTAACCGTATTCTATGTGAAGACCTTCTCAAGGACTTCTATGAGAAGACTTTCTCAACGCCTTCTATGAGAAGACTTTCTCAACGCCTTCTATGAGAAGACCTTCTCAAGGTCTTCTAAGAGAAGACCTTCTCAAGGTCATCTATGAGAAGACCTTCTCAAGCTCATCTATGAGAAGTCCTCTCAAGATCTTCTATGGGAAAACCTTCTCAAAGTCTTCTATGAGAAGACCTTCTCAAGGTCTTCTATGAATACACCTTCTTAAGTTTCTCTATGAGAAGGCCTTCTAACGGTCTGCTATAAGAAGACCTTCTAAAGGTCTTCTATTAGAAGACCTCTTAAACGTCTTCTATGAGAGATCTTCAATGAGAAGACCTTCTAAAGGTCTTCTATGAGAAGACCTTCTCAAGGTCTTCTATGAGAGGACCTTCTCAAGGTCTTCTATGAGAGGACCTTCTCAAGGTCTTCTATGAGAAAACCTTTTCAAGACATTCTTAAGGTCTTTGAGAAAAGGTTCTAAAGGCCGTCTATGAGAAGACCTTTAAACGTGGTCTATGAGAAGAACTTCTAAAGGTCTTCTATGAGAAGGCCGCCAAAGATCTATATCTTCTAAATTTCTTCTTTGAGAAGACATTCTCATGCTATGAGAAGATTTTCTTAAGATCTTCGATGACAAGACCTATGAGAAAACCTTCTCATAAACAAACATTTGGTGTTTCTCACAGAAGTTAAGTAAGAAGCCTTCTCGTAGAAGTTATTTAGAAGATCTTTTCATAGAAGCCATTTAAAAGATTTTCTTATAGAAGACCGTTATGTCTTCTCATCGAAGTTTTTTTTGAAGATTTTCCCCTCGTTAGAACTTCAGTAGATACAAATGTTCTTTCATTGGATGGGATTGTGATGTTCCTTTTTTCAGTATGTCCTTCTTTCCTTCGCCCACCCGAAATTTCTCATATCCATAACCACAAATACATACATACAACACACTCACTCCCTGTAAATGACTGAAATTATGTTGTAAGCCAACTATAATAACGGTATTATTGGCATTTGTATCTGTCTTTGACAGATATATTCATAGCTTGTACCCAAAGTTCCTGTGTAAACATATGGGAATGTGTGTAAGATAGAGTGATTGACTGACTGGCCATAATTGTCCACCTGTGTCCAAAGAGTTTCACACACAAACGTGTTATGGCAACCACCATAAGAAGCAACCACCACAGCCAATTTACACGCAACCAAAGGCGAACAAAGGGAATTTTATGGTTAATAACAAACCAACAACAATCTAAAGCGTTAACACCAATATTAACCCACAACTGAATGGTAAGTCGTACCTCTCCCTCTGTTCATATGGATTATGGCCTTTTCATTGAATTTCGAGTTTGGACAACACGACGTTCGTGTTATTGTTTTGATAAAGATTTCGATCATCGACACCCCCAACCATGCTATTCAAGCATTCAAAATGATATGAAAATTTGTCAAAAACTCGAATGTCATTAACTAATTAAAGCCAAACGACCGTTTGTAATTGCCGGTCAATAATTTAATTGATACATTTAATGAGACAAGTTAAAAGGCTGAATAACAAATAATTTATTTGATTAATTCAAAAGAATAACGGTTTATTGGAATTACATAGGAAATTGTTTTTGGTGGGGTTTTGAATGATTATGGTAATATTTTCAAAAAGGTACAAAAATTAAAGAAATACCAATAAAAATGCAATAAAAAGGTTTTACTTCGAAAAAAAGGATAGGACGTATATTTCAAACTCAGAAAAAAATTGTTCCATAGAGAAACCATATCAAAAACACTTAGTGAAGTGGAGATCATCTCGATTTCCTGCAACTTCTCTAATTTTACTACGACATGTTTTAATAAGTGAATTAAATATTTTTGAAAATGTTTACCATAAAACAAATTAAGTTGTAATATTGGCATATCTATTCTTCAAATATAGCGGCAGAAATTATTTTGGCAATAACGGTTGATTTTGACAACTCCTCTTATTGGCTGTCTTCTTTTGTTGCAAAACTAATATTTACTATTCCCAGCAAAATGTTTGTAGCCAAAGAAGTAGTTAAATCATGAGTGCAAGTGATTTCGGACTACATCTTTTTACGTGAAAGAAGTCATGATTTTTACAAGGGCATGGTGCAGTGAGGATACTGTCTAATTTACTTCTTAAGCACACATTTTGCATTAGTTCTTTGTAGTGAATAAATCACAACAACATATGATTCAACTACATCTTTGGCTACAAACAAAGATGTAGTTCGAAATCACTTATATTATTTTTTGTATACAAATTACTTTTTATGGATGCAAACATATTGCCTTTATTATAATTAACAAGAAACAAATTATGTTCTTTGTCTTTTTAAGTTTTTTTTGCAAAATTTTGAAATTTCTAAAATGTGAAAAATTTATGAAATGGATTCAAATCGGACATTGTCAAAATGTGAAGAACGGACTGCATTTTTCATGACTCTGCGTGGACTGCTTCAAAAAAAGCTATTCAATCACTACTTCACAAGGAACAACTTCAAATAAATTTTGCTGGGTTCTTATTATTGGGAAATTGTACAAAAAATTGAAATCAATGACCTTCGATAATAGCGACACAGACACCAGCAAAATATTGACACATGTCTTCTGTTGATAAGTTTTCATGACAGCTCATTCTGATTTGTGCTGTCGGTATTTGTTACTAACTTGTCAAAAAAAAAAAACGAAGCATTGAACTTGAGGTTGTTCCATGATTTGATTTTTGTTGCTTTCTTTATTTGATTGCCTGTTAAACATTTGGTGAACATTGAACGCAACATTTCTTTTGTTGTGTCTCTACTGTCAAGACAATGACACAAAATCGCAACAAATAACACAAAACAACAAATATCAATTGTTATCCAAGGTTAGGGATGAAGCTTACAGTAAAAGTTCAAAAACAAAAGCTTTAAGAAAATATAGAAATAGAAGCGTTTTGTATACAATAGAATTCTTATAAATCTGCAAACAAGTTGATTTTAAGTTCAAATTTCTACAAAATTCCACAGCAAAATTCACATATTTATTTCACTGACCTTTGAACCTGTCGTTGATGTAGCTTTAATTTCTCCAAGTAAAGCATTGAACTTGAAATATTTTCTGATATTAAAAATGTTTGTTTTGATTGCCGAATATTTTAGGGGACAGTGAACGCAAACGAATGAATGTGTGCCGGCAAGCCAATGACTTCAGTGGGATTAAAATTCACTTATTGTGGAAGGTTATGGATTGCTATTTAGAGCTTTTTAATTTTGTTAGGAAGAAGAAAAAAGTGCGCATCGAAATAATGGTCGTGGTATATATACCAAAATGAATGTATCGACGAGCTGAGTCGATCTGGCGAAGGTCGGATAATATTTAGGAGTCGGAATGGGCAAAAAACTTATGTGGATAAAAAGACCAAGTTTTTTCCAAAGCGAATATCTCAGCTTCTGTATGGGGTATACCAAAAGCAAAACCTGACCTGATCACAACAGTCGCAAATAAAACCCAACTTTTAATTTTTGCGATTTTAATTATAATGACGAACATCACAGCTTTGGTTGGGGCTTTCCAAAAGCAAAGCCTGACTATGAAAGTAGAAGATTCCATCTTTACAATGATGCAAACTAGGTCGGCGTACGTGACCAAATAAAGGAGATATCGCAATAGTCGGGAATGCATCCCAATTATCCATTTTTTTGGAAATCACGCTACAGGTCGCAATTTTAATCGGATCGAAATCGAAATTTTGAGGGTTAATGGGTGACTCACAGGGGAAGAAGCCTATTGATTTTGCTGATGGTCGGATAATATTTAGGAGTCGGAATGGGCAAAAAACTGAAAGTAAAAGATTATGAAGAAATCAATGCGAAATGGTTTCCCAGGTTCAATAGTAGACAGACAGAGAATGTGTCAATTAGGAAAATTGAATTGAAGACAATTCCTCAGAATAATGAGGTTAGGAAATTAGTAAAGTTTTCAGGTAGTATAGACATTCAGCAAAAAGTTGTAGAGGAAACTACGCAACCGAAAAGTGAAAACGTTCGCGCTGATGTTTCGCGAAAGTTGTAAATTAAACTAAATCAATTATTGGAGGAAAATAAAAAGTGAAAGTCCAATTTGGAGCACAAAACCATGGACTGGCAAGTTGCTGAAGAAAAGGCTCAAACGTATTAGTCACGAGCAACTGACCTTACCGTAAAATATCAAGCAGCCGATGTTGATCGTAAAAAGGCCGTTGATGACCTTTATGAACTAGGAAAACAGACGGAGTATCTACAACACAACATTCAGAGTCTGCGTGAAGAACTTACGCACAAGGAGCAAAATCATTTACAAGAAATGCATGAACTACGCTCCCGTTGCCAAGTTGAAATAAGTGACAATGGTCGCCTCTCTAAACACTACGAAGCCAGATTTCAACAATCTTTGGATGTGATACGTGATCAATACGAAGGAAAATTCCATGCAAGTCATGATGATATTGAAGTGAGATATAAGCAAAATATGGAGGATTTTGAAGCAGAAGCCAATCGTGAGTCCGTTGCTGCTTCAAGTGCTATTGAAGAATTACGTGCCACTCGTACACGTATTGATGGCTTCAATAGTTACCTTCGAGAACTGGAATCTACAAATGCTGCATTGAATGGCCGCAATTGTGATTTGGAAAAATTGCTCTACAGTGAACGTACACGTCATGCTTCTGAGGTAGTAAATTTGGAAGCTGAATTTCAACGGTGCCGAGATGCAATGACACAACAACAACTTCAAGAAAGTGCTGTCTACGACAAATTACTGTGTGACGAAGAAGATATGAGTCGAACCAGCAGAGAGAAAGATCACATCGAAATTACCAAAAGTGATCCAGAGGTAATGGTACTAAAGAAAGGTACCAAAGAAGTACATTTTGGTGGTTGCCAATTCAAACCTAATGCCGATGATAAAGAGAATAACGTAAATTTTCATCGCTCAGATAAAATTGAGGGTGATGTCAAAAAGTTGATAGTGAGTGCAACATATGAACCTCCGATCAACATGGTTATGAAATCACAAAGATGGCAAAGTGGAGATAACATAGAGATGTCGCTGAATAATGCCGATGGTGAAGAAGGAAATGATGCCAGAAGTAGTTTTCGAAGTTGGTCTGGTTATGATGGTATAATCAATAAAGCAATCGCAATTAAAAAGAAATATCCTACCAAACGAAATTGGATATACCACGTATTTCATCGAAAGAGAAGAACTCCTCATCCAAACTGGTTGCTGAAGGTGTTGGGTGCCATCACCTAGATCTAAATCATTATAATTTTTTATATTTTTTATTATAAACTTAGAAACTAAATAATGCCTTCAGCAGTTTGAAAATGAAAGTATGTATTTGAAAGTGAACAATATCTATTAAGTTAATGCTAATATTTCTATTGGGTACAATATAACATATATACATAATTGTTAACAGATTAGGATCCTTTAAGGCCGAGAGCATGTACAGTTTTCTAGAACTGCTTTTCTGTGTAAATGGAGTCAGGTAGATTTCTAATAAGCAACGCATGAAGTCATTCAGCCCAATCATGAATGAAAATTCCGTGCGGAATTTCTCTCTTTTCCCTTTTTTGCTATCACAAACCAAAAATCCGCACGGAAAAAAATTCCGATGGAGAAAAAGTAGGTATCATGAACGCTCTCAAACATATGTTTTCCGCCAAAAAAATCTCCCTTGCAAAACTGAAGGGAGTTTACAAAAAATCTTAGTATTTCCCACAAACTTTGTACAAAACATGCAAAATAAATACTTTTGTTGGAATTTTATACTAAAATCTTTTACTTGTGGTTGGAAATTTATTAAAAATTGAACAAATTTTACAAAATAACATCACTTTGAAAACTCAGTCGCTCTCCACTTTTTGTACCGATCAACGATGGGATGAGAGAATTTTGGACATACAAAATTGTTGCACAACAATTATTGAAAAACACTGGATCAAAGCATATTTTCAATTATTTTTATTTCAGGATTCGTATTTTTTCAATTCTTGCCATTATGTAATTAAATACACAAGTTTCTAACATCACACTGTCTTCTTAGAAATTTCCAGCCACATCTGATGTTTTTTATAATTAGTAACATCTTCTGAATGTCTTTGATGTATAAAAGTGTAATTTATTTTATTAAATTTGTTGATGTTGTCTAAAAACACAAACACTTAAAATTTTCTCTTTGTTTTCACAACAATTAGGGCACACAAGGTATGAAAAAGACCCTTCAGTGCTGCCAAATTCAATGATTATTTTTCTCACATTATTCATTATAGGTGCAATGTTCTCTCGCGAAAAATCTATTCCACGAGAGTTGTATTCCGCAAGAATATTCATGATTGGGCTGATTGTGTGATTAGGGTCTATATTTAAAGACAACACGAAGCATTATGCATGCTGTGTGCTTAATGCAAATGGAAAAAATTTGGGGGCTAGGAAATCCAAAAAAATGATTTTTGGTCACTCTAGTCTTCATATAGCCCCCATAGAAATGTACCTGTTGATTTTGGGTATTTTGAAGGTTGAGACCTAACAATCTCACCGAAATGGCTGAACTTTGATATATAGTCTTCGTTGGGCGTAAAGAACCTTCAAGCAGAAATTCGTCGGTATACATCTACGTCTTCATAAAAGTGTAAAGGTAAAACTCAAATATGGAGAAGAAAGAAGTATGTAAATAGAATATTTTTCCAAAAAGAACAGAAGAAAAATTCGGTCTAAGAACAAAGCTAACAACATGTTTCTGGAACACTCTTAAATTCTTACATTTTGTTTCAATGGTAAAATTGTTATGGACCGAAATAATTTTGATCGCTCGTGGTCGATGTTAGAAAAAAATCAAAAATACTTTGATATGTATACTTTAATAAAAAAATCATTTCAAAGTGCGATTCGTTGCGATAAATGATGCACAATTTTTTCAGGCTACATCAAATTCCGAAATATTTCATATTCGGCTGGTACAAAATTAATTCTAAGAAACACAATTTTGAACCGATTTTCCTGAAAACTTGGTATTTTTATTTTGAAAGTCCAGAGAATTTTTCAACCAAAAATTGTCGACATAGGTCCAGGTTGGGGTATAGCCCCCATATAAGGGTACCCCCAATTTTAGGTAATTTGACAATTTTAGCCATATTTTTAAGCCGATTTAGCTGTAATTTTGCATTTTGATTTCTTAAAAGATATGAACCCTTCGCACCAAAAATTATAAACATAGGTCAAAGTTTTAGTTTAGACCCCATACAATGGGATCACCCTGTTTAATATATTTTAACGGTTTTTTGGAAATTCAGGGTGAAAATAATTCTGAATTAATATTTTGTGACAGTAATTATAAATAAAACTAAATATTAATAAAAAGGAGCGTACAAATAGTTTTGGCCAGAAAAATTGGAAGTAAGTGGGCTCATTATCTCACCGAAATAACTGAAGTTTGGTATTTAGTCTTCGTTGGGGACAAGGCACATTCAAACAGAAATATGTAGGTATAGTTCTACGTCTTCGTATAGCCCCACCCAGTTTTCTGTATTTGGAAGGTTGTGGAACATTCAACAAGAAAAAGAACTGTACCTCCCGATTTTTTGAAGGTTGTGACCTCACTATGGCAACGAAATGGTTTAAATTTAGTATTTAGTCTTTGTTGGAGGTTTAAAACTTTACACCTGAAATTAGTACATATATGTAGGTCTACCTCTTCATATAGCCCCAACAGAACGATCCAACGCAGGAACAGTGATGGTTACAACGTACAGAGGAAGGATCGCACCAGAAGTGGAGATGGGGGATTAGCTTTCATATTGCACCAGTCCGTTCTATGCAGACCTATGTCCCATGAGCCTGGCTCTAACGACCCGTACATGGATTGTATGTGTGTAGCAGTCAGGTGTGGAACTGCCGTTGTAGAGTTGGTGAACATATACAACCTGTACTACAGGATATAATCCCAACATTAGCCCGCTTTTGGAAGGAACCGTCTGGTCTTGGAGGACTTTAATGCTTATCATGAGTTTTGGCATTCTGTCCCCGGAAACGGCCAGAGTGTAAAAGTGCTGGCTGAGCAGATTGATAGCTCTACGTTTTGCTTGGTCAATAAGGATGTCCCTAGCAGAATTAGCGGAGAGTGTCACAGTTCTCCAGCCATAAACATCGTGTCACCTGCACGCAAAGAAAAAAATATGTTTGATCCAACAATATTCCAAGAGCAAAATATGTATTGTTAACATATTGTTGGATTCCTCATGTAGTATTGTAAATCCAAAAATAGTTTGTGTCAACTGAACAATATTTCTCTCTTTTCTTCGAAAATTTGTTTCTCTTCTCTCGCTATTCGATGCCGTGTTGAAAAAACAATGTTGGTGAGTTGTGGTGTGTTTGTATGACATGCTGCCTTTACCTTTGTTTTTGTGTGTATGTACTTGTGAGACTCTTGTTTTTATTTGTTTCTGTTTTGTTTCATTCTTCTTTCCTTTTCATGTTTGTTATGGTGTTTAATTATTCCTTATGTTGTGGTGGGTTCTTGTGGCTTTTTGTTTGTCTTTGTTGTCAGCCAATGCAGCAAACCATGTATTGTGTTCATCAATGATTGCAATATTATACGCGACATTTATATCCAAGTTATGCGAAAAGTGTATATGAGAAGTATATGCACTCAAATCAAAAATTTCTGGGCTGGTTTTCTGTATTGACAATACTTTTTGTAAACAAAATTAGATTATGATAGTTCCTACAATCGGTATTGTTAACGATTTTAACAATATTGCGGAAATTCGAAAGTTGTTTTTGTTTTCTATGTTTGGAACAAAAGATGGTATTTTTGGATTTGGATTACAATGTTTGAACAAAACAAATACATTTTTGGAACCAAAACATATATTTTTGTTCCAACAAAAGCGAAAAATATTTTTTCTCTGCGTGTGGTCTGACAAATTACGTCACCTGGCAACCCTTCGCTTATCTTCGATGAGACATCTGCCCATAATTACACCATCATCAGCAGACCGCCCGATTACATCACCTCTGAACGCTGCACTTTCATCAATCACGGGAAAACTAATTGGTCGAGTTTCAGAGAACTCACTAATCACCGTTTCAGAGATATGCCCAAACGTTCTGCTATCGGGTAGCAGAAAGGATGTTCCGAGACTTCATCACTGCTGCAGCTGCTCGTCATATACCTGCTGGTCGAATACCCGATTGGGTCTCAGCAACTTCCCAGCAGAGGCGACGCGCAACTAGCAAGTGAGCGTGATGAGTTTCGTCGTTGGAAACCCAGTGAACCCAAAGACAGGGAGCTGACACTGGAAGTTAATATGTTGGAGAACTAAATCGTCTTAAGAGTTGCAACATTGGAACCGGAATAAGTGAATTATGGGCCACGGTTAAGTAACTCTAGAACCCTGGAATGAATGAAGATAGGACCACAGTAACGTATGGCGACTTTACGCTGACTGATCCGAAGAGGTGCGGGATTTATTTCAATCTACAGTTTGTCGATTTCCCCGGGGGTGACAGGGCGAACAGAAGAGTACTACGCGGCATCAGATCTCTTCCTGCCTAAGATGAACCACCACAGTTTACAATGGATGATGTTACGAATGCCATCAGGGACGCTAAATCATCCAAAGCATTGGGCCCTATTGAAATCTCCATGGTAATGCTGAAACAGCTGAAACCTGTCGCTAGCCACCCGCTACTGAATCCAGGTAAGGATGCCAGCCAGCAAATGTGAATCGTGCAGATCGATTTCGCTTTTGTCGCTCGTAGCAAAGACCCGTGAAGCTTTAGTCCTCCCCAGCGTCAGAAATAGCTATCCATTTGCCCATCATCACCACTCCACACTATTTGAGGATATCTAACAGACAATCCTATGACCAAATTTTAAACGTTGGATAACCAATTACATATGTGGACGCCATTCGTATATGGAATTCAGGAACAAGAGGTCCAAGCCCCATACAGTGAACCAGGGATGTGGAACTATTTAACCTCTACCTCTCCTGTATTCCGCCCCAACCAGACGGCATTGAGATCGTAACGTATGCGGATGATTGTACGATCTTGGCATGAGGTACCTTCCCTGATGTAATTTGTGAAAGTCTGAACTCCTATTTCACAAACCTTACTTCCTTTTTCCACGCGAGGAATATGCAAACATCCGCCGCTAAATCTACGGCCACTATATTCACCACATGTACTGCACTAGTGAGAACAGATTTGAATGTCATGGTCGATGGTAGCAGAATTCCGACCATTCATGTCATCCGCGCATGCCGCAGTTATCTACGACAAGCTGAGATGTAGGAACGAGGTCCTCACGTCCCTAGACGGCAGCACGTGGGGTACAGATAAAGAAACCTTGTTGACCAAACATTACGTGATGGAGACAATTATGGGGAGACGACCTGATCCAAGAGAATTTACGGGTTGCTAGGTGACGTCATTTTCAGACCAGTTGACACGATGATTATGTCTGGCGAACTCTGACACTCTTCCCTAATTCTGGTGGGAGCGTCCTGATCGACCGTGCAAAATGTATAGCTATCTATCGGCTCAACCAACGCTGTACACCTCTTGTCGTTTCCGAGGACTGAATGGCACAACTCATGATGGGTATTAAAGTTCCCCAAGACCAGACGGTTATGACCTACAAAAAGCGATCTAATGATATGCTTGTAATCTGAAGTACAGTTATTTATCGCTGGGATGTATACGTTCCGCAGCTCTACCTCAGCATTCGACACCTAACTGCTACCCCCACACATTCTATGCACACAGAGAAGAGATATTGTTGGAATAATAATAATATTCTAAGAACAAAATAGTGTATTTTAAAAATCTGAAAATATATATTGTTGTTTCAAACATATATTTTTTATTAGGAAACATGATGATATATTGTTAGGCCAATAATACATATTTTAAGAATTTTAAAATACACTCTCTCTGCGTGTGTATGGGTCATTAGGGTCAGGCTCGAACGAGATAGGTCGTTGTAACCGCCACAACGCTGCAGTTGTTGTTGAGCTTAGTTTGCTGCACCGCCCCTACCTTGATATTCTTCCGACTGATGAAATCCACTATTACCTCCATCTTACCTCGGAGTCCATTGAAAGTAAATTGCAAAAAGGATGCATTTTCTGGGAATTGAACAACGGCTGGTGTTAAATGCTGCATGAGAGGTTGCTGTTTTGGAGGATTGCTGCGGGGGAGTTTCGAAATCTGACGAAGACTCGCATGAGTGCTTGGTGTGTTTGAGAGATAAAATCTTGGAAGATCTGTGGACCAATCTGCGTTAACGGTTATTGTCGACATCATATGAACCCCGAGCTGTACTGGATATAGAACGACATTGGCATAGTAAAACGTATCCTGTTACATCCATTACATTGGCTAGGTCATGTCAGGAGAATGAACAATGATGCTCAAACTAAACAGGCGGTACATACAGAACGAAAAGAGGCCCCCATGGAACGAGCAAGTGGCCAATGATACCAAATAGTGAGGATTGGCAAGACATAGAAAGAAATCTGAAAGAGTGGACATTTTCTCTAAGTTCGAATTATGGGACAAATGTTCTGTATGGGTTCCCTTAAGTATTTAAGCCCAATTATCTTGCTCTTTAGTAAATGTCCCAATTCCTTCATCAAATATTTTTTAAACTCATTCAAAAAATGAAGCTATAAAAACCATAGTTTGCAGATACCACTGCTTGAAATTAAATCAAATAAAATTTTCATCCTGCAAAAATATTCGCACACATTTAACAAACAAATTAAACACATAAACGCACTCACTCACACGCACGCACCTATCCAAGCATATTCACTCAGTCACAGACCTTTTATTAATATTGTACAAGCCAATGAACGACCGACCCTGTGACGAAAGTTTGATATTGGTCAGAGCATAGAATATCTCCTCAAAGCGACAACGACAGCCGGCGACGATGAACGAACGACAATGAACTCAGTGGCCTCGGTCTAAGGTCATTGTTTTCAAAGTTTGTTCATGTTCATCGTCATCATCATTCTCACTCACCATGGTCCCCATCAATACCTGTCTCTGCCTTTACAGTGGTGTTTGGATGATGGTAGAAATGTTTGTGTTTGCTGTATTTTGTTTTTGCATGTCAAAAGACCTCCATGAAGCGCCAACGTACACATCCCACACGTTCGCATGCACAGTAGGGTTATGACTTTTTTACAACCTCATATCCCTGTATCATAGCGTGATGAGTTTTGCCATAAGATTACATAAAATATTAATTATAAGGTGATTCGGTGAAAAAACCTCACGAACAAAATGATTTTAAAATTTGAATTTATCAAAATTATGGACAATTTTTTGAAGTCACTGAAAACAGATATATAATTGAAAATAAACTTTAGAGCCACATGAGATAATTAAAATGACATAAAATGTATTTCTCACTATTTTTCTTCAATTCTGAGAATCGTAAAAATGTCGTAAACGCTTTAATTCAAAAATATAATTTTTTAACAAGAAACAAAAAATTTAAAATTTTTTCAAAGTGACTTTTTTCGCCACTTTTTTAATATTTGAATGAAATAAACGTTATTATAGTTATTAGGTTAGGTTAGGTTAGGTTAGGTTGAAAAGAGGGGCGAGTACTCGCCACATGTCCTGGTGGACATACACATAAGCCATGAAGTAGGCCTGTTGTGCGCTCTAGTCTAAGTTTTTGAAGAAGGGGACTCTACTATAATTTAATTAAGGAACTCTGTTCCCTTAACAAAATCCCGTAATTGTTTTAGGTCGTCTACAATTACCTGATTAAGATCTGGTATTGTGTCGTTCCCTAAGAACTGGGATCTGATGTTTGCGAAAGCGGGGCATTTGCAGAGAAAATGCTCCAATGTTTCATCATCCTCTCCGCATGCCCTGCATACGCTGTTGTCTGCACAATTAATTTTGTGCAGATGAGCTTGTAAACCGAGGTGACCTGTAAGAACACCTGTAAGTCTACTCAACTCTGCTTTACCTAGCAGTAGTAGGTTTTTAGTTTTTTCCTCATTTGGGTCTCCCCATAGGATTTTTGTGGTTTCCCCTAATTCCTCTCTATTCCATAGGGATAAGTGGGCATTTTTTGCCCAATTTTTTAGTTGCTAATTCCCTTCCCTTTTTTGCCAGAGAATTTGCTATCTCATTACCTCTATTCCCCGCATGTCCCGGTACCCATATTATACGCACCGTGCCATGCTGAGTATAGCTGTTGATCGAATTTATACAATCCAGGACTGTTTGTGATTTTACTGTCTTGGATGTTATTGCTTTGATTGCAGTTTTACTGTCCGTAAGGACGTTTACAGTAGTTGGCCTCGTGTTGGCATTAAGCCAGTTCAGACACTCTGTGATCGCTCGGATCTCCGCTTGATGGACCGTATTGTGATCCGGCAAACGAAGAGATATTTCGGTCTCTGGTTCTTCAATAAAGAGACCCAGTCCCGTTCTCCCACCTAGCATTGAGCCGTCTGTATAACAGCAGTTTCCAGTCGGCATTTGTGCTAGATTTCCGCCGATCCACGAGTCTCTGTCTGGAATTAATGCCTCGCATGAGGCAGCTACAAATGTTTCAGGTATACGGTCCGATGCAATGTTATCCATTGACTCTCCCGTTGTTACCTGTAGAATGTTTTGATGGTATGTTACGTGGTCCTTACTGATCCACTCGTCCATCGCTTTAAGTCGAATAGCTGCGACAGCCGCTTCATACCTTATGTGGATTTCTATTGGGTGTATATATAGAATAGTTTCTAAAGCCCTCGTTGATGTTGTCCTCATTGCGCCGCTTACACTTAGACAGCACATTCGTTGGACTTTCTGTAGTATTTTAATATTACACTTTTTATCCATAGCTGTCCACCAGACTACGGAAGCGTATGTTAGAATAGGTCTAACTACGCTTTTGTATAGCCAGTGTGTCATCTTAGGATTAAGACCCCACTTGGCGCCTATAGCCCTTCTACAGGTTGACCAACATCTATGAGCTTTATTGGCTCTTTCCTGAATATGGTCTTTCCATTTAAGTTTCCTATCCAGAATTACTCCCAGATATTTGACTTTATTGGAAATATTGATCGTCTTGTTTAGGAAAACTGGTTCTTCAAAGTGTCCCAGTTTTGTTTTCCTAGTAAACAGACATATTTCCGTTTTTTCCGGGTTTACATTAAGACCTCTTGGTCTAGCCCAGTTATACGCTATTTTTAGGGCTGATTCAGCTCTTCTGCATAGCAAGTTTGGATTTTTACCCCTCAGAAGTATTATAACGTCGTCTGCATAACAGACTGGGTCAAATCCCTCATCGGTTAAAGTCCTTAATAGACTATTTATGGTAGTGACCCATAGGAGTGGGGATAAAATCCCCCCCTGTGGCGTACCCTGACCAACATTGTCCTTTATTTTTACGTCAAGTAGCCCGCAGCTTATCCATCTATTCCTTAGCATGTGGCTTATCCAGTCCCTGAGGGCCCGATTCACCTGAAACTTATCTAAGGATTGGATAAGGGTTTCGGTGCTGACGTTGTTGAAAGCACCCTCGATATCAATGCATACCGCCAGTGTATACATCTTCCTGTCGAAGGTGCTCTCGATGTGGTGTACAACCTCATGTAATGCGGTTTCCACTGATCTACCTTTAACGTATGCATGTTGTTTGTATTTAAGCATATCGTTTGGAATCTTGCTCTTAATCATGGTGTCGACTATTCGTTCCATGGTTTTAAGCAGGAAGGATGTTAGGCTTATCGGACGATAAGACTTAGGAATTGCGTAACTAGCCTTCCCAGGTTTGGGGATAAATACTACCCTCGCCTCCTGCCAGGCTTTAGGAGTATACGCAAGTTTTAAGCATGCGTTAAAAATTCCAGATAGTTTGGGCGCAATGTAGTCCATCTCTTTCTGGAGTAAGGCCGGAAATATCTCATCCGGCCCCGCTGCTTTGAAAGGTTTGAAGCTCTTGATGGCATCCTTCACCATCGCTTCATCAATTGTTGGTGCTTCCTCTGTATCACATTCCCTCATTACCGGCAACCCTGCGTGCGTCGCAGTGTTCGGCGGGAAATGTGTATTCATCAAAAGCCTCAGCGTGTCCTCGATTGTTTCCATCTTATTTCCCATATCATTCACCATGATCTCGGTTTGTGTATGGGTTTTCGATAGAAACTTTTTTATTTTGGATACATCATTTACGCTGTCTACCTGTTCACAGAAAAGTTTCCAGGAATTGCGCTTTGCTGTTCTAGTCATTTTGTTGTATTCTTTAAGTTTTGTGTGATAGTTGTCCCATACAGCTAATTTCTTTCGTCGAGCTCTGTTGTAAAGCCTTCGGACCTCTTTGCCTTTGTTACGAATTTCACCTGTCATCCAGGGTTTTTCGTAGGCAGATTTCCTCTCTCGAAGGGGACAACTTTCTTCGAATGACTTTACTAAGACCTCCGTTATAATGTTGACATTTCTGTCTACATCTTCCGTGCTTAGGCATTCATATCTATCGTGCCCTAGCCTATCTTTTATTAGTTTCCCAAATTTTATCCAATTGGTTTTGGATTTATTTCGGAAACTTATAGGTTTCGGCGGTGGCCGTGTTAGTTCAAATCTTATATAACGATGATCCGAGAAGGAGTGCTCTTCCGAGACCCTCCAATTCTGCACCTCGTTTATAAGATTTTCGGAACATATTGTTATATCTAATACCTCTTCCCTTATCTTGTTAACAAAGGTGGCTTTATTGCCTCTGTTAAGGGTTATTAGGTCGTTAGTATTCAAGAAATCTAAAAGGGCTTGGCCCCTTTTGTTAGTATTAGTACTACCCCACGCAATGTGGTGTGAGTTAGCATCGCTACCTACTAGTACTTCGTTACCTGTTTGTTTTGCTTTCCTCACCAACCGCTGCAGTTCCGACGAAGGTGGTAGTGTCGGCGAGTCGAACGGTAAATATACTGATGCAAGGTATATATTGCCATTCCCCAGCTTCAGCACAGTTGCGTCCGATGTTGACAACTCTGGAGAGAAAAGAAAACTTAAGTTTTTGTGACATATTATACAGGTTCTCGGTCGAGACCCCGTATTTGCATAAAACAATTGGTAGTTTATATGGTTTAGTCCAGAGACCTTGTTCTGAATAGTCCAAGGTTCCTGGATCAAGCCAATATGGATTTTACCTGTATTGATTTTCTCCATCAGGGCCATGGTTGCCGTCTCGCTCCGATGGAGGTTTATCTGGATGACCTCAATCATTGGTCCTCCAGTAAACGGACTTCTTGAGAGTCGGTGATTACGGCATCGACTCCCTTTACATTGTTGCTGGGAGGTAAAACCTCTTCGCTATTTTGTTTGGCTTCCTCGCTTTCGCCGATTACCGCCTTTCCTGCTTTGAAGCGGACAGCGTTGGAGATGTAGAAAGCCCTGCCCTTAGTCTTTGTCAGACTAGCCATGGAGAGATGGTCAATTCCGACCACAAGGAGAGTTCCGTCCTCCTGCTCCTCCCTGTGGAAGACCTCCCATCTCTTCACGTCCAAGTCCTTGTTTTGACGACCAAAGACTTCGAGCATGCGTTCCGTCTCGAACTTGCTGCCCCATCCTCTGACGAATACAGAAGTTTTTGTTAGTTGAGGAATTTGGTCTTTCCTCACCAACTTTAGTTTGCCGTTTTCCCATGGAGGTATTATGCTGCTGATAATATCCTTGAGGGCGGCAACGTTTGCATGCTGGGCAAATTGGAACACCATCACGTCCCCTTTGACCCCGCTGCTGATGATTTGAATTGGATCACCTCCAATCATTATGTGATCCAATATCTTATTGTTGACCATTTCCTCAATTGCTGGAAGATGGTCTTTGGGTAGCTTTCCGGAACCTCTATTGGTATCGATCACTGCATAGCAGAGTTCGTCCCTATAGCGTTTCTTGGCTACCTTTGCGTAAGATGGCGGCTCTCTACCAGTCTCCGCAGCCCTCTTCCTCTTCTGCCGGGTCCGGGATTTCTTCACAGAATCCCCAGGCACTGCAGTCGATTCCGCGGCTGGGCACACCCTCTTCACGTTCGAGCTGACTTTGTCGCCCTCTGCCAAAGGATTCTCGGAACAGTCTCCTTTGCGTGGTACTTGACGCGGTGCACTCGGAACGTTTGGGGATGTGGAGCTCTTTTTCTTCTTCGTCGGCTTTACAGTGTTCTGCTCTTCGGGGGATCTGATCCTCTTCGCCGCTTCCGAAGAAGTGGAGGGAGTGTTCATGGTCCCTGTGGGAGCATCCTGCGATATAGCCTTTTTGCTTGTCCGTTGCTTCCTGAACTTTCGTCGTTGAGCACCAGACAGCTGCTTCTTGTGTGTTGTGAGCTTTGCAATGCTGTCGCTCACTTCGTCTACCATCTTGTGGACCTCCTCCTTTTCTGGGATTTCCATGACGGTTATATTATTTTTGCTTTCGCTATCGGATTTGGAGTCTGAGTCGCTACCTGTATCTGAAGGCTGGGTCGAGCATGAACTTCCCCTTAGCTTCTCAGTCTCTTCCTCCCTGTATTTGCCCTTAGGCTGTGTGCTTGTCGCATTACCTTCGACCACAGGTGCCAAGGCACCCACACCTGTGGGAGAGATTTGCTCACGATCGCATGATGACGACGGGGTGTGACTCGTGTGCAGATCAACATCACCCGCCGGTACTGGGTTTATTAAGCCCTGCACCGTAACTTTTTTACTTTGTCCAACTTTCTTCATATTGTGTTTTTTGTTTTAGGGGAACACCCCCATAGTCAGTTTTAAATTTCCCTGAGGCAGGTGATCGTACTAATCCGCTCTGGAACAGGTTTAATCACAAATGAATTCCCTAGATCCAGAACAAATTAGTACGGTCATCCGCCTCCCCCTATCCGCCGGTGGGGACGCGCCCGGTAGGAGAACTGACAAACACCCTCGGGTATTATAGTTATTAGTAGGCTTATATTTATTCATTCGTGCAACAAAAAATAGTTTTTTGAAAAAAAATTTTTTTTCATTTCATATATTTTTTCCAAACATTATTTTTTTAAAATCGATTTGTGCGTGATCTTTTTTTATATTTCAATGGAATAAACGATAGCATAGTGATGAATAGGCAAAAGTTCATTCATCCCTGCTACAGGAAATCATTTTTGAGGAAAAATGTCAAAAAGTCATAACCCTAATGCACAGCTTATTTATATACACTAGGGTTATGACTTTTTGACATTTTTTCTCAAAAATTATTACCTGTATCAGGGATGAATGAACTTTTGCCTATTAATCACTATGATATCGTTTATTCCATTGAAATATAAAAAAGATCACGCACAAATCGATTTAAAAAAAAAATAATTTTTGAAAAAAATATATGAAATGAAAAATTTTTTTTTTCAAAAAATTATTTTTTGTTGCACGTATGAATAACATAAGCCTACTAATAACTATAATAACGTTTATTTCACTCAAATATTAAAAAAGTGGCGAAAAAAGTCACTTTGAAAAAATTTTAAATTTTTTGTTTCTTGTTAAAAAATTATATTTTTGAATAAAAGCGTTTACGACATTTTTACGATTCTCAGAATTGAAGAAAAATAGTGAGAAATACTTTTTATGTCATTTTAATTATCTCATGTGGCTCTAAAGTTTATTTTCAATTATATATCTGTTTTCAGTGACTTCAAACAATTGTCCATAATTTTGATAAATTCAAATTTTTAAATCATTTTGTGCGTGAGGTTTTTTCACCGAATCACCTTATAATTAAGATTTTATGTAATTATATGGCAAAACTCATCACGCTATGATACAGGGATATGAGGTTGTAAAAAAGTCATAACCCTAATATACACACATTGGTAGGTATTGGTATAGAAGAGAGTACCTCAGCCTGTCTGACTGATAAAACAATTCACCTACAATTTCATTGTAACCAGTTTTGAATAAAACCATTTATTTGCCAGTCAAACAAAACAAAAAAGGAACGAAAACAGTTGTTGCTGAGGATGATGATGAGCTAAAAAACAAAAATTTCTGCATTACCATCAGTGGTAAGAGGACACAAAAATCTTTCATGGACATGGTAGCTGCTTTTGTCGGCATGACAACTAACTGTTGTTGTTAGTCTGTCTGTCGGTCTATCTCTTTGACACGTATTTTGCCCAAAACCATAAAAGAGGGAACATATGCTTTTGGATTTTTTCGAATTGACTACTTGGTCTGTGGGAAACATTGTTTTTGAAGTCTATGTAGAGAATTTTGGATCGGATTTATTGCCGCCGAAATAAATAGTGGTAGCAATTTATGTAACATATTATAACAAGAACTCGTTGAAAATGTTCCTTTAAAAATTCTGTGATTAGTGAAAAACATGTGAGCAAAGGCAATAGTCAGGACGGAACCGACTATGTAATACCCTACACGACTACATTTTTTAGGGCGATAGTAAAGTTATCCGCCACCTCAACCAAAATAATAAAAAAGTCAGGGCTAATTCGACATTCCAATTCAAATCAATAAAATGGAAAATGGCATGTATTACCGACTACGTTGTTTGACCAACTACGCCAACCTGCTTTACATCATGGTAAATGTGATCTTTTTCATATTTTATTTACAGTATTGGTTTTCGGAATACCCCTATAAGAAGCGAAGATATTAACATAAATATCAAACTTTAAATTTTTTCTCAACAAAGGTTTTTTGCATTCCGACCATCGCCAAACGCCAGTAGGCTTTGGGACGCCAACTAACCACCAAAATTTCGTGATGAACCGATCAAAATTGCAACCTGTAGCGTGATTACAAAAAACACGTAAGAACCCTACACCACGAACTGTATTGAAGTAATTAGGACTACAGGACTAAATACCAAATTTCAGCCATTTCGGTGGGATATTGAGGCTACAGCCTTTAAAATACCGACAATCGAAATGTACCGTTCTATGGGGCTATATGAAGGCGTGGAAAATGTTTAATCCCAACGAAGACTAAAAAAAAACTTATAGCCATTTCGGTGGGATATTAAGGCCACAGCCTTCATATTACCGAAAATCGGGAGATACCGTTTTATGCAGGCTATATAATGGCGTGGATCTATACCAATAAATTTCAGGTGGGAAGTTTTATAACCCCAGCGAATATTAGGGAAACAAACTTTAAAATATCGAAAATCGAGAGGTACCGTTCTATGTGGGCTATATGATGGCGTGGACTTATGCCGACAAATTTGAGGGGCAAAGTTTTATACCCCCAACGAAGACTAAATACCAATTTTCAGACAAACTTCAGGTGGAAAGTTGTATAACCCCAACGAAGACAAATACCAAATTTCAGCAATATTTATGGAATGTTGAGGCCATAACCTTCAAAATAACCAAAATCGAGATATACCGTTCTACAGGAGCAATAGAAAGGTGTGGACCTATACCGACAAATTTCAGGTGGAAAGTTTCATTTTAGGTGCCATATGGACGACAACTTCGCCTGACGTTCCTCCGTTGCGATGGATGGGGTAATCTCCGACAGCGTGAATGTTATCCAACGCTTGCCTGATATGCTGATTGATCTAGTGGTTCTAGTTTGACTTTTAGGACAATTAACACAAATAAACTTTTTGTGTATTTGAAGCTGCTTTGCGTATATGTTCGCTTAATCTGCATTCTGGCTCTGGTTCTTTCTCCAGTTCTGTGGCTGGTTCGATGAGTGGTAGCCACGAAGCTACTGGAGTTTGTTGAGTAGGTTATTCGCAAGGCTGTTGAAAAGGTGCAGTGATTCGTGCGGGCCTGTGCAGCATCCTAGGCAGATATTTTGCACGGTGTCATCGATACTTACCATATAGGAATTTAGACGGCTGCACCATTGCGAGCGTAGTTGGTTTGTCGAGGCAGCTATCTATCACACGATAGATGTTTATGGCATCTGCAACTGCATCTGTGTGTATGCTATTTAAACTGTTTGATAGGCTTACTTTTTGAGCTAGGGGTTCTCTCTTGTAACATTGGATAATCTCTTTCTAGATCATGGAGATCCCTGCTGTCATGCCTGGATGGAGGTCACCGTATGTGCTTGGCATCGCTCGCACGGTAAAACGCGTGCAATTACTGCATCGACAGCATGTCATTATACTGCTGCACTGAAATAATCTTTGTCTCCGCATGTGGATGGTATGAAGGTATGAAGAGTCACCTAGTTGCAGTTCTCAGAGCAACATTCTGAATGGTTTGAATATTTTTCCTTCGCGCTGCACTTTTATTGGCGGACCGCACTGGTGCCGCATGGCTTACCACAGACCGACCTATTGCGTTATATGTGGTCATCAAAGTTTCTTTATCTGCACCCCAAGTGCTGCCGGCTAGGAACTTGAGGACCTTGTTCCTACATCTCAGCTTGTCGCAGATAGCTGTGGCATGTGCGGACGACGTGAACGTGCTGTCAAATGTGATCTCTAGGATCTTGGGGTAGTTAGTGGCTGGAATACTGCTGCCATCTTCCAAGGCATTCAACACAGTACTCACTCCTGTCGTCCATGTGCCGAACAGAGTGACCGTAGATTTAGTGGCCGATATTCGCATATTTCTCGCAAATTACATCAGGGAATTTACTTGACGCCAAGATTGTCCAATAATATGTTACGATCTTAATGCCGTCTGGATGGGGTAGAATACAGGAGAGACAGAGGTTAAACAGTTCCGGAGCTATCACCCCACTTTGGGGAACTCCTTGTTTCACTCTACGGGGCTTGAACTTCTTGTTCCTGAATTCCACGTACGACTAGCATCCAAACATATAACTGATTATCCAACGTTACAAACTTGGCTGTAGGATAGTCTGCTCGATGTTCTCAAATAGTGTGAAGTGCTCGACATGTCAAATGCTTTTGACAAGTCAAATGATTGAGTCTGGTTGAGTCCTCAGCTAAAATGTGTGGAGATGGCGTATAGCGCTGTCTTTACGAAACCCATGCTCCCTGACTATGGGGTTACTTGGGGTTGATACGACGAAGCTCATCACTCAATATATCAGTGAAATTCCAGAACTTCATACAGCCGGGGGAAATCGATAAACATGTTGATCTCACAAGTGTTCTCGGGTTTGCTATGAAACGTTTTGCCCGTTAACATATCCTGTTAAGAGAACTAAACCAGTTTGGTGGAATAAAAAACTGGCTACCCACAGGAACGTCAGTAAGACTGCATACAACAGGACTAGTAAACCTAAAATGAATACAGATCTATACAAATATAGTTTCAATAAGTAAAATAGTGAGGTCAGGAAGGCTAAGACATATCGGTTCATGGGGGCTAGACTAAAAGCTGGATTTATGTATGCATATGGATTGTTTTTACGAACTCAAAATTCAAAATAACAACCAATTCGGTAGGGAGGTAAAGTTCTATGGAGGTTATGTGAAGGCGTGAACCTATACCGAAACATTTCTGGTTGAAAGTTAAATACCCTCAACGAAGGCTAAATACCAAATTTCAGCGATTTCGGTGGGATATTGATGTCTTACTTACTTATACTTAGATGGCCCATTACATTTCTCTCTATTTGTTGCTTCGCACTCTGGAATACCGCGCCTTTTCATCTCATCATCCACTTGTTTGCGCCATCTATTCCTTGGCCTGCCAATTCTGCGTGTACCGCCAAGCGGTCCGTATTTATACGCCTTTTTAGCGGGTTCATCATCGCTCATTTTTATGATATTATGGCCTAGCCAACGCAATCGCTGCATCTCGATACGTTTAACAATATTGATGTCGTTGTATACCAGATACAGCTCGTGGTTCATGCGACGTCGATACGGATTGGTCCGTAGATCTTTCGAAAATTTTTTCTCTCAAATACACCAAGCACTGCCATGTCTGCTTGGGCAAGTACCCAGGCTTCGGAGCCATACATCAGAACGGGTAGTATCAGTGTTTTGTAGAGCGTTATTTTTGTTTGACGAAATGTGGTTTTGTTTTTAAACTGCTTACTTAAACCAAAGTAGCATCTGTTGGCCAATACAATTCTTCTTTTTATTTCACAACTGATGTCGTTTGTTTTGTTTACGGAGGTGCCGAGGTAGACGAAGTCTTTTACTACCTCAATATTATAGGAACCAACTTCCACAGTCGGTCCGAGCTCAATGGACGCATTGCGCGTCGACACCATCAACTTGGTCTTCTCACCGTTTACCGCCAGACCCACTTTAGCAGATTCTCCTTCGACCTTCATAAAGGTATCAGTTACTTCTTTTACTGATCGGCCCATGATGTCTATATCATCAGCAGAAGCAAGTAACATGTGACTATTGTCGTAGATTGTGCCACTTCATTTGACGTTTGCCTCTCGTATAACCTTTTCCAGCAGGATGTTGAAGAGAACACACGAAAGGCTGTCTCCTTGTCTGAAACCTGTTTTGGTACAAAACTCTTCGGAGAGGTTCTTTCCTATTTGAACTGAGGACCTCGTGTCATTTAAAGTCATTTTACAAAGCCGGATGAGCTTTGCGGGGATACCAAATTCAGACATGGCTTGGAATACCTTTGAACGCAGCGGGCTGTCGAAGGCTGCTTTATAATCGACAAAAAGGTGGTAGGTGTCGATCTGCATCTCTTGGGTCTTCTCCAGGATTTGTCGCAGGGTAAATATCTGGTCAATGGTGGACTTGCCAGGTCTAAAGCCGCATTGGTATGGTCCAAATATCTCGTTGACCATAGACTTTAGTCGTTCGCACAATATCCCTAACACGATCTTTTAGGCAATAGGGAGTAGACTTATGCCCCTATAGTTAGAGCATACAGTCTTATCTCCCTTCTTGTGGACGGGGCACAGAATACTCAGGTTCCAATCGTCGGGTACTCGTTCTTCCTGCCAGATGGTGCTAACTAGCTGATGAATACACCTTATCAGCGTGTCGCCTCCGGTTTTGAACAGCTCGGCTGGTAAGCCATCGGCCCCTGCTGCCTTATTATTCTTCAGCCGATTCATTGCTGTCTTTACCTCATCTTGGCTGGGCGGTATACATTCAATACCATCTTCTGGGATTGGGACTGTGGTATCTTCGTCGTCTTCTCTGCTATTGGATACCAACAGTTTTGAAAAATGTTATTTCCATATCCTGAGTACACTATCTGTATCAGTTACCAAATTACCTTGCTGGTCTCTACAGGAGGATATGCCTGCACCAAAGCCATCAGTTTGATGCTTTGGTAGAATTTTCGGACTTTATTCTGGCTCCTGTACATCTCGATTTTTTCACACTCCCGCTTTTCCATCTCTATTTTTCCTGCGGAAAATACGTTTCTTCTCTCTCCTTTTCTCCCTGTATCTCTCTCGTTCGCTACGCGTTGCTACGGATTGTATAGTAGCCCTATATGCCGCATTTTTCTCTTCTATGGCAGCACGACACTCCTGATCATACCATGGATTCCTTGGTGGAGGTCTCTGGTATCCAAGTATGGATTTTGCGGCTGTTTGCATGGAGTGGGCAATGCTTTGCCATTGCGCTGATATGTTATCGGGATGAGGAGTGCTTTGATTAAGCAATTGGGCAAGTTGATTGGAATATGCTGTGGCTATCTGTTGTGATTGCAGCTTTCCGATGTCTATCTTTCGTGTTGTGTCTGTTCGTACTTTGTTTGCTACGCTGACGCGTGTGCGTACCTTTGCTGCAAAAAGGTAGTGGTCCGAATCAATGTTTGCGCCTCGGAACGATAGTACATCCAACACGCTCGATGAATGTCTTCCATCTATCACAACATGATCAATTTGGTTTCTTGTTTTCTGATCTGGAGACAGCCAGGTGCCCTTATGAATATCAAGATGATTAAATCTGGTACTGCTGACTACCATGTTTTTGCAGCTGCAAAGTCTATCAGCCTCATACCATTGTCAGATGTTTCACTGTGGAGACTGAATTTCCCGCAGACTGAATTTTGGCATTAAAATCGCCTAGAATGATTTTAATGTCATGGGCAGGGCAACGGTCATATGTTTCTTCTAAGCGCTCGTAAAATATATCTTTGGTCTGTTCGTCCTTTTCTTCAGTGGGAGCATGAGCGCAAATAAAGCTGATGTTGAAGAATTTAGCTTTTATTCGAATTGCAGCGAGTCTTTCGTTCACTGGGGTGAAGCTTGATACCAGATGTTTTAGCCTCCGACTAACTACGAATCCGCAAACAAACTCATGCTTTACGTCATGGCAGCTATAATACAGTGCGTCACCTTTAGGTGTTGTTGTGACGCCTTTCCCAATCCATCGTATTTCCTGTATGGCAGTAATATCGGCCTTGTACTTTTCAAGTACGTCTGCCAATGCGAATACTGCACCTTCTCTATAAAGAGTGCGAACATTCCAGGTGCAGATTCGCAGATCATGGTCCTTAAAACGTTTGCGGGGTTCGTCAACTTTAGAGGGGTTTGTTTTTCTTTTCTTTCGTTTTTTCATAGTAGGCTGTTTTTTTCTAGGGGAGGGTTACTAACCCGACGCCCAATCCCAAGTTTTTAACGTTCTTATGGGTGAACGCGCGGCACATGTTAGCTCACTACCTTTAACGGGTGTTAAAGGCAGTTCCCCAGGTGAAACTACGGGGAGGTCAGTGTCCACTTGAGATGAAAGAGGGACCAAGATAAATCCTGGGCTTTGCCATGTTAAATCCGGTCAGGACCGTTCTTGGTATCTTCCATCCCCTACGTCACCCTGGATATTGATGTCACAACCTTCAAAATACCGAAAATCGGGAGCTACCGTTCTATGGGGGCTATATGAAGGCGGGGACCTATACCAACAAAATTCTATGGGAAAGTTTTATACCTCCAACGAAGACTATGTACCAAATTTCAGCCATTTCGGTGTGATAATGAAGCTAAAACCTTTTAAATATCGAAAATCGGGTGGTACCGTTCTATGGGAGCTAGATCAAAACGTGGACTGATATAGCCCACTTGCAATGCCAAACATCCTAGAAGTAATAGAAACTTATATAACAAATTACAAAGCTCTATATTGCGAGCTGTATCTTGATTTCAACAGACTGACGGACAGGCGTAAATGGTTAAATCCACTTAGAATTTTACCCTGATCAAGAATACATATACTTTATAGTGTCTCCGGCGAATATTTCGATGTGTTACAAACGGAATGACAAATTTAATTATACCCTCTATATTATGGTGGAGGTAATAATAAAGATACTAATATTTGTGAGGGCTCTCTCTCTCTCTTTCACACACGAGTCTAAGTTAGGTTAAGTCATATTGTAATACTTAGTTCTCAAAAATATTTTTAGATTAAATAAAGCATTCAAACAAGAAACGCTTCGTGTAGTTTCTAAGATCTAGATCCCGGTTTATGACTAGATGTACTCGCGAAACCAAAATTTCCGGATTGCAAGGGTGTTATCCTAACGAGGGGAGGAGGGTTTTCATTTCCCGAAGTATTCGGACATTTACTCGGATATTCCACTATTTGTAGCTTAATTTTTTTTCCTTTATTTATTCCAATGTGGAACATAGGGTTTCTACAATAGTGTTATAATTTGATTTATCATGACAGAGTGATTTTATTTCTTCCCATGAAATGTTAATTCTACCGACATCTGCTATGGTTGTACGGCGCCAGGTATTTCTTGGACGGCCACGTCTTCCGCTTCCTTGGGGGTTCCATTCAAGGGTGTATCTTGTGATGCTGGCTGGAGTTTTCCGAAGAGTGTGACCTATCATCTCCATTTTTTCTGGTTATCTGTTTGACAATAGGCTCTTCGTTTGTTTTTTGCCATAAGTCTGCATTTGTAATAGTGTTAGGCCAGAAGACTCGACTCATGAGGCGTTTAATAAATTATTTTTTGCAATAATATATAAATTAATATTGAGCAACACATTTCCATATATATAAGGTTAATAAAAGGTTGTCTCTGGACTATTGAAGATGTTTGTCTAATTCTCCTAATTTCTAACAAAAATTTCAAAGCTAATGTAAAATAGTAAAACATACATTGTTGTTATACTGTATCATCCATTTTAGATGCTGAAAATACAAACAAAAGGAAACCGTATTATAAAATATCCAATAAAGTACTGCGACAACATATTTTAAATAATAAAATATAACAATTTATCCCATATATCATAATCAAATTACAAATAACCGCACTTCTGTCTAGACATCTGGCTAAAATACCAAACATATATCGATACATTTTCATTCTATTCAAATTTCATATCAACAATAATCAAGATGGATAAGTGAAGAGGAAAGTGTCCTTAATGGCCTCTATGAAAATGAAAATCTCTCTTAACTTATTGTCACGTTTTGTTTAACGTTTATACGATATGAGGCAGTGGCACAAACAGACGGTATATTAAGCAAGCAATTTCGGTCAGCAATATTAAATCCCACAACTTCAGCGCCGTTATCATTATCGTTTTCGTTTACCATTTACGCCTACAATTTTATTTGAATCTCATTCACAAGAAAAAAATCCAAAATCCTACTACCTAACCAACATTGCAAATTATTATTTTTTTTTTTTTCAGAAATTTAACAAGTCACTGACATGTCATTCGCCTCTTGGCAAATATTTCGTCATATTCAAGGTTATTGCCTTGAACATTTTTAACAACATGAAGGAGGCAATGAACAACAGAACACAGAGAAGCACTAAAGTAATGTCGTGTATATATTCCACTACTACTCTTCCTTCCGTTCAATTTACTGCTACAGAGTTGATTGTCCTATTTCAATGTCTTCGAGAAATTACTCAAACACTGCTTGAGAATATTTCAAAGAGAAACTTATAGCGACCGACGACAACATAAGACTCTGTTGTGTGGGAAAATCAAATTTCCAGAATCTCAAACTTGGGGACGTATAAAATAGTTACAGAATAGGCAGGCAGGCGTTCATCGAACTTTTTCTTGTGTTGTTGATTGTTGTTGCCACGTAAACAAATAAACTTAGATTTTGTTTCCAAGGAAAAGAAAGGCGAATACAAGCAAGTAAATATATCCTCCAAACCTTTCTGCCATTTTTAAATTTTAATTTTCGAATGAATTGTGAAAATATCGTCAATGATAAACTGTGTCTGTAATAGATACATTTTCAGGCGTAGGTAGTTGTTGTTACTTTTGTCGGCGAACAATGGCCTTTTGGAAAAGAATTTGGTAACAAAATATGCCAAGAGCTTTATACTGGCCTTGAGAAGGATATTGTGGAAAACATAACAATGTAAACAAATAATATGAGTTTTAAATCAAATATGAGCTTCTTTTATTCTTTATCTCAATTGATTTTGCAGTCAAGGTAAAAAATGTGTATTTTTAATGACTTTAGAAATATTTAAAATATTTTAGGAGAATTTTTTCTTAAATACGTGGATGTTTTAAGGACGTTTTTTAAGATATACATATTCTACGTATAAACGTGGATATCTTCCCTTGAATAAACCTGTTTTTAAATTTAGTATTTCTTAAAGATTTTTTTCTTTATCTACGCCATTTCTTCATCATTCATTTAAAAAATCTCGATTAATTTGGAAACTTTTCTAAATTATTTAAAACAATTCTTTTTGTTTAGTAGTTGAAATAATTTGCCAACTAAAAATACAGATACTACTTCAGCATATGTTGGTTGAGTAGAGTCGAAGAAAGTTAAAATGGGCTGACTCCATGGAGGCAAGCAACACAACAAATGTCTAGACAAATTTTTCTGTCTGAACCATTTCTGTTTGGCTCTGTTGCTCCTGTTTTGTCTGTGTGGTGTGCGACGAGTACTTGAAGAAACTCAATTCCTTGAATCAACATTTGAACAGAGAAAAAATAAATTTATTGCCATGGCCTTGATCGACTGTGAAACTGTTTTAGTTGTGTGTTGAACTTTCTTGCAATGTTCGATGGTTGATTGTTGGTTGTTTGGGTGGCTGTTGGTTGGTTGGTTCTTTAAAATACTTCCCAGACACGGTAGGTGTGAAAAGAAGGTGAGACGTCGTCTAGTCTTATTTATGGTTGTAACATAATGTTATTGATAGCAATATCTTTGTGACAAAAAAAGAAATTAAAGAGAGTTATTTTGTCAAAAGGACGAACACAAACGGTTTTCTTTACAATTTATTGCAAAGAGAAAACTGTAGAGATTCTTATTTGAAAACAAGAAGAAGTAATGAAATTCAGAATGATAAATCTAATTTTGGCTTAAGTGGGTTTGGTATAGAGCTAGTAAACTATAGAGTTCGACTATCGTTTTGATTGCAGTCGTAATCAAAGGTTGCGAAGACCACCAAAGCAACTCCTTTGGGTTATCTGTCGCGAATCATTTAACAAATAATTGCTTCCGAGTCTGTTTCACAACAGTGATCAAAACGATAGTCCAACTATCGATAGTTTGCCAGCTCTAAGTTGGTAACGGCCAAGATTCCGATGGAATGAGCAAGTTCCCAATGATATTAACGAACTATTCGTTTAAGAGGGCAGTTCGGAAACTTCTTAGCCTAGCACAAAAAGCGCGGTATAAACAGAAAAAAGTTAAGTGTTTTGGAAACTTCCATCTCTGTTATGAACACATGTTAAATTTTTCGATCTGGCAACTCCTTCATATAGAAACAGGTGTTCAAAAAAGACGCATCCGCAATTTTTTTACAATGGAAAATTAGAAATGCGTGCTGTCATTGAATATTTACATTAAAAAGGTTTATCGGGACAAGAAATTCATAATGATATGGTAAATGTGTTAGGTGAAAGTGCTCCTTCATATGCAACAGTAAAAAATTGGGTTGCTGAATTTAAACGTGGTCGTACAAGCATTGAAGATGAACCACGTAGTGGACGTCCAAAAACAGTAACAACAACAGAAATTGTAGCCAAAGTGCATGATATGGTATTAAATGATCGACGAATAAAAGTGCGTAAAATTGCTAATATCATGGGCATCTCAAATGATCGAGTCCATTTAATTTTGCATGAAGAACTACAGATGAAAAAGCTATCTGCAAGATGGGTGCCGGATTTGTTAACAGCCGATCAAAAACGAAAATGAAAAAACAATGGAATGAAGCTGGAGGAAGTGCCCCAAAGAAGGCAAAAACCATTCAATCGGCTGGTAAGGTTATGGCAACGGTTTTTTGGGACTTTAAAGGTATTTTATTGATTGACTATCTGCAAAAGGGTAAAACAATAAATTCAGAGTACTATTGCAACATTTTGGATCAATTAAATGTACAAATTCGAGAAAAACGTCCTGGCTTACAACACAAAAAAATAATTGTTCATCAAGACAACGCACCAGCGCACAAGAGTGTTTTAACAATGGCTAAAATCAACGAGTTGCTTGACCACCCACCTTATTCTCTTGATTTAGCTCCCAGTGACTTTACTTGTTCCCAAATCTAAAAAAATTCCTTGCTGGCAAGCGTTTTACCTCAAATGAAGATGCAATTACAGTTGTAAACCACTATTTTGAAGACCTTGAGGAAAACTATTTTAATCAAGGGATAGAATTGCTAGAAAAGCGTTGGACTAAGTGTATTGAAGTTTCAGGAGATTATAATGAAAATTAAAAATATTTTTGAAAAACTAACTATTCTCTTTCATTGATAGGCTAAGAAGTTTCCGAACCGCCCTCGTAGTAATTGGAAAGTTAATATACGAAATATTTATTTTCTTATCCTTAAGACTGATAAAACTACTATTGATTATTCATGATGAAAAGAGCAAGCATGAACGCCATTCACATGAAAATGATAGACTGAAATGATGTATTGAACGAAAATGAGCCAACGAACGAAATGAAGGACCTGATGAACGGAATGAAAAAGATCGGTTGGAAGTGTATTCTTGGTTCGGTTTATAAAACAAAGGTTTTCTATCGCGGTCACGATAACTAACTGGCCTAACAATGAAAGCGCTAATATTTGCCATCAAAAATAGGTTTATTGTTTTCTTAATTAGTCTCCAGCATGATTTATACACTTTTTATGTGCTCCAACCAATTGTTGAAGCCATTTTCCAATCTGATTGAGACACCTCCAACACATGGTTTTCGAAAGCTTTAACAGGATCTTCTGGCGACGAAAATCATCGACAACCCTGTTTTTTCTTTATGTTCGGGAATCAAATGAAGTCATTGGATCCGCAGTTAGGGCTGTATGGCAGATGATCCATCAATTCCACATTTTGTCCGGTCAAACAAGCGCTGGATAGAATCTATATGTGAGTGCTCGCATTGTCATGATGCAGAATGCATCTTCTTCTCTTGTTAATTTTTCGAATTTCTCAGGAGACTTCAGCCAAACAAATTCTAGTATACCACTCAGAATTAACCGCACGGTGCTCTTGAAACAATTTTAAATGGAAGGTGCTTACACCTCGGAAGTTTTTGCGAATTCTGAAACTACAATGTTCATAGATGAGAAAAATCAAAAAACAAGAAAAAATCGCCGGAGCGCTTTTTAAATAAATCGCGATTTAGGTTGACATTTTTTGGGGTTGATTAGGTTTTCACGATTTTGCTTAGAAACTGCAAGTCCTATCAAAATGAGACTAAAGAAAATGTTGTAGCTATGAAAATTCTCTACAAGATCGACCTTTATGGTATTCTCTTCGGTTTTACCGGTTTTGAGATATAGAAGTTCAAATTGGGACAATTCAAATTCAATTCAATTCTGTATCGCCCCCTTATAAAACAATGTCATGACTGCAAATTCCCAACTTAAAATTATATATCTAAAAAAATGGTACAACTTAGGATAAGTTACTTAAACCTGTCTTGCAGAGTATTTTCACAGCTTTAAGATTTTCTCAGGTCCCATATCGATAAGACGTACCGTATTCAAGCAAAATCGCGAAACCCTAACAAAAAAACCTAAAAATGTAAACTGAGCTTCTTTATCTCAAAAATGGTACAGGCTGGGAACAAATGATGAACGTCAATCCTCTAGATAATTTTCACCGCTACAACATTGTCTTTAGCTCCATTTCGATTGGACCTGCGGTTTCTAAGCAAAATTGTGAAAACGTAAAAAAAAACATAAAAATATGAATTTTGAGCGCGAATTATTTAAAAATCCATACAGCGATTTTTTCTTGTTTTTGGATTTTTCTCATCTATGAACATTGTTGTTTCAGAATTCACAAAAACTTCCCCTGTGAAAGCGGTTTTTTTAAGTTAAGGCACACCCTTCATGAAATTGTTTTATAAGGGGGCGATACAGTCAGTGCATTGTCCCAATTTGAATCTCAAAAATGGTAAAAACTCCGAAAATAACATAAAGGTCGATCTAGTAGAGAATTTTCATAGCTACAACAC
The DNA here is from genome assembly GCF_047663935.1 of Musca autumnalis. Classification (NCBI taxonomy): domain Eukaryota; kingdom Metazoa; phylum Arthropoda; class Insecta; order Diptera; family Muscidae; genus Musca; species Musca autumnalis. The sequence goes on along the minus strand of NW_027411866.1, from coordinate 152,676,580 downwards.
TTTCTTTAATCCCATTTTGATAGGACTTGCGGTTTCTAAGCAAAATCGTGAAAACCTTAGCAACCTCTAAAAATGTCAACTTAAATCGCGATTTATTTAAAAAGCGCTCCGGCGATTTTTTTTTTTTTTTGTTTATTGATTTTTCTCATCTAAGAATATTGTAGTTTCAGAATCCGCAAAAACTTCCAAGGTGTAAGCACCTTCCATTTAAAATTGTTTCAAGAGCACCGTGACCGTTCTACATTTCTCAAGCCGTATAGTCGCCAGACGGTCAGTTTTGCCGAAGAAATAGGCGACCATTTGTTTCTAAGGTATTCTTCCATGAACAACTTTCGTTGGATTTGGCTCGTTTCGAAGACCCAAAAGGTCGATTCCTCCTAAGCATAGATTCAAGATTCGTCTGTGACGATCTTATAAATGTCGGTTGAAGCACCGCATTTTTTTTTCAAAATGTGTTTGCACTAATCAACAAGAGGCATTTTGAGCGATTGACCAATTTTCCTGGATTCAGTGAGAAAAATCCATTTTTGCGGCCAGGTGTTCATGTCATATCAAATCTTAATTGGTGGAAGAAATGCCCAAGAATGTATATGCACCATGGCTATAATTCATTATCCGTTCACGCACAGCATAATTTTTTTCTGGCACAACGTCTCTCGCGACCTTCGTTTTGTGGCGAGTGTCGGCCACGATTGAATTCATTAAACCAATTTTTATAGTGGTATAGGATGGACCTTTATCGACATACAACGATTTAATTTGATCAATGCACTCTTGCGGGGTTATCCACGTGAAGATTGTGAAAAATTTTCGGACGAAAATGTTCACAAGTAACTTCAATTTTATTTGCAAAGTAATTTTTTCAAGCCGCTGTAAACAACACAACACATGGTCGTATGAAAAACTATCCTGAGTTCGTTTACGGTGTTGCCTATGCCAGAAAGTTTTCGTACATCCCTCGTTCGTATCACTATGTCGGGGTTAATTCAGTGGCGAACGAAATTTTAACTTTGACAGGCTGTAAAATCCGTAAAAGCGAAATTTTCTCAACTTCCATTTGAGTTTGTATTTAGTGGACAGTTAATAAAAGCAAATAGAAAAGTATCGTAATTATTATCCTCAGACTGTGACATAAAAAAGAATCAAACCCAATATAAAAATCCGTTTAAGACAAACAAATCGACCTATTTTGTCCGAACTCCTCTAATATTTTAGATTTCGAAGATAGACCATATCAGTCCATTCCTTTTGGTAACTCCCCCACAGAAGTTCAAAAACATTCGTTAAATCGTGCGCACGACAATCCTTGATGGGAGTAATCTATTTCGACAAAGATCTGGTTCGAATATGAACTATGTATATCGGTTAACCTCCACACAAAATGTCAAAAATTTTTATAAAGTTTAAATTAAGGCTTATGTCGAATCGCGGATGCATTATTTCTTTCAAACTTAGTTTATATGTATTTGAAGATGGACATCATCTGCCCACATTTTGATCATATAATGGTACCACCAGTTTCACGTATTTTTAAAGTTTTAGACACATTTTTTCATCCGAATTAATAGATGTTATTTGACATTTCGTATTCTCTATGGCACATTTTGCTTGTCTAAGCGTGGTAGTGAACGAATTGGCGTCCTAGGGCTTTAAGTCTCCGTTGCATTAGTATATGGGTGGAACTGAGGAGTTTTTCGGCCTTTTCCACAGTTGCAACAATGATTGTAGATTTACGTGCTTTGCGTGGTTGACTTCATCTTAGTCAATCGATTGTGACTCGTCAGGAACTTTGTACTATTCCCAGCAAAAAAAAGTCCTCCCAAAATCATGGGTTTTGTAAGGGATTTTTGGCAGCCGTAACTACTGGCAAACCCCCTTTCTTCCCCATTATTTTTACAAGGGCATGTCGCACTCAGTTTGTAGTTATTTTATGACCACTAGAATAACTAGTTATTCTGTGGCCACTAGAAGTTGAAAAGTAAGTTGAAAAAAATTCTATTTTTAGAACAGTTGATGTAGAGATTTTTTTTAATTTCATCACACTTCTTACTTTTATTGTACTTTATTTTATTTCGCTCGCTGTGCGAGTTGAACACACGAACCCTCTGATTTCTAGCCAAAGACACTACATACTATGCCACGCACACGAACATTAAGGGTTGCTTAAGAACTTAAATGGGCAGTGCACATGTGCACCACGAACTGTTATTTTTTAATTAAAAACAAACTCGCGTGCAGACAGTGAGCGTTGAACACCCAACCATAGTATAGTCGGACACACACTCACTGTGCCACCGTCCTCATTACTTAGTGAGGAGCAAAGTAAGTAGGTTTGCCTTGTAATTTTTTTAAGAAGTATCATATTACTTTTCAGATTACTTGTAATGGGAAAAGAAGCTTGTTTACATTACTTTGTAATGGGTTACGTAATGACTAATGGATCCGAATTTTTGCTGGGTTGATGCTATAATGTGGCGATGTTGTTTATCCTTTTTTACTGCTTCTACTGGCGCTATGTGGGAGAAATTAAAAAAAAAAATAATGTTGTCTTATTCTGCACATTTGGCTGGGTCCAAAATTTTTTTGTATACCGGTACTTAAATTTGGAGTTTTTATTCGTGACTGATAAATCGATGTTTATGTCAGAATTATGTACTATAGAAAAACGAATTTAACTAGGAAGTTCTTGTTTACATTCATTCACGAATTTTGATGAGACAGTATTTGGTTTTAAATCTTGGAGCGCTGCTTGGCTGTCGAAAAAAAATTTCTACTGAACTTGATGTACGATGGCAAGTATCTCCTGAAAAACACTGCAGTGCTCAGGTAGCTTTGTGCCGACTGAACAATTCGTCTTAAAGCCGTCTGTAAATCACTGCCGACCAAGAAGAGGGCACACAAAATTTTGTAAATACGTTAAAGTCGTAACCCAACAGTGGTGAGCCGTTATTTCATTTTTTTCCTGTATGGAAATATGACTTCAAAAGGCTGATCAAATGTCATTGTAGCAGTGCAGAAATCAGCAGACATGGGATTTTGCTTATTTGCATATATTTTATTAATAATGATACGAAAATTCTGATTGGACCAAAATTCGTTTCGAAGAAAACTGAATGCAATGACGGGCTCATATTTTTTTTCATATTTTGCATATGCACAAAATATGCAAAATCTGCAAGTACTTTTTTTTATGAAAATCGTCAAATTAGATTTGGAAGATCATCAAAAAGTGTTCTTAATTAAGTTCATTGACGTTAAACGTCGGTTTCTTAGCAGATTATGTTATTGAGATTCTCCAGATATTCCGGCACAGCAATAAATCTGGAATAATAACACTTAAATATACATAGATATAAACAAAATTTTCACAAGGTGAGAAAATTTCCTAAAAACCAGCCTTCTTATTACAACATAAGTTGCTTTTCTATAAAATTTTTTTTCAAAAACTCATCAGAAATGTCAAAATCAACGTATGCAAATTTGTATGTTGATAGTGTATATTTACATTAGGCAATTTTCCTTGCGGCAATTTTCAGTTCAAAGGTGAGAGAGGTGAGGCATATGGTAACCCTTCGCCTCTCAACACCCTCTCTCACCAACAAACTGACAATTGCCGCAAGGAAAATTGCCTAATGTAAATATGGACTTAGTTTCTGTTCGGCCAAAATTGTCTGACAGAAAAGCAAATGAGCTAGACATTAAGACTAAGAAAATATTGTATTTTACATAAAATATTTCATATTTTACGAACAACATATAACATATAAAAAAACATATAACCATATTTTAATACCCTACACCACACAGAGATAAAGGTATTATGCCTTAAGCTTTCTTTGTTTTCACACAAACGTTTTTTCAAAAAGTTCGGGAACGCAAAAATGGAAATACGTCAAAAAAAGCTGGAACAAATGTCAAAGTCAACCTACCAGCCAATCAGACGCCGGCAACAATGTTACTATTTTTAAATGCTCAAATTTGTAAATGCTCAATTTACAACTTGTTTGTGTACGGGAACGGGTTTTCGGGTAAAATGTGTAAAAGTCGTAAAAATTGTAAAAACTGATGACGATATTTTAGTTTATAGTACTAAAATACGTAATTTTTCAAAGTCCGGTCTGGGTTATCAATATTTTCCCTATATATATTCACCATAGATATTTCAAAAACAGTTTGGATCGAGCACACATAATCTTCTGAAAAAATTTATTATGAAAAACACATCAATAACATATATTTTGTGACCGCAGATAACGAAAATATGAATAAAATCGGTAGAATATGGTCCTAAATCATATATGAAAAACGAAAGCTTCTGGTGATGTTAAATATTATAGCTACAAATTTTTTTGTTCAGAGACTCATAATGAAATTTGGTTTGAAACATTTCTTCTTTTGACACAACCCCCAAAAAGTTAGGTATTTTAGGAGATTTTGACTCAGAATGGAATAAATTTTAATGGAGAGTCTAAAAGTGTAACAAATAATTTCTACCTAGAATATATACTTTTGTAACGACATTTTCTTAACAAAGTATTTTACTTAGATATCTATTTTGTTCTGGGACTTACAATGAAATTTTGTGTAGAATATTTCTTCTTTTAACACCTTTCAACTCGAAAAAAGAACAAAACAAATTTATTCAAAAAATATTTGGGTGTTTTGTTGGCAAACTTGATGTATGTATATATTTTCTTGATATATATTGGAAATACATATTTTATTAATTCGGCGACTTATATTGAAATTTGATGGAGATAATTTTTGTGTTTGACGTCTTCTATCTAAAATGAAGTTTTGTGGGACAAAACTTAATAAACTCAGATAAAGTACAACATTAACCCTAAAACGTGATTTTACATTTAGCAGATTCCTGGCGTTTAGGTACGATTTAGAGTTTTGGTTTATTCGGCGACCTATAGTAAAATTTTATGACAAATAATTTTGTAGAATATTTTGATCTGATTCGATCACATTCCAAAGGAGTTTTTACACGTTTTTGAAAAAAGGGACCAAAAAGACCCCTTTAGTGACTCGCATGAGGGTTAATTTTTTTTTCAAAAAAAGATACCCGCATTGTTGTCAGTAATATTGCCAAAGACACTTTATACCTAAAATGCAAGGATTCCAAGGATACTGAAGTCGAATATTTCAAAACCTGTAGAAATGGGCGGAACTTGCCACGCCTATTTAGGTTATTTCCCGACGTTAACTTTCAAAACGACGATACACGTGTCTTCTTTTTTTTCGGTCCCCTTTCATAATCTGGCCGAAATATTTAGTAATTATTTTTTATGTTGTACAGTGTTATTAAATCACTCGTGGTACTTGTTTAAATTGTAATTGCTAATACCGAACACTTAAACCAAAAATAGAAGTAAAAAGTGCTTTACCTGTAAAAAATAGTGAGATTTTTCTACTCGACAATCCGGACATTTTTTCAAATTTTCCCAAATTACAGAAAAGGCTAATCAGTTGTGAAAGTAGAGCTAGAAATATGACGTTTTTAAAGAATGTAAGCAAAATACGGGACAAGTGTGAAATTTCATCTTTTTGGAAATAAAGATTACTTGAATCTTTTAATGACAATATTGCGGCGAATATTTTTCTTAATATATTCATTTATATCCTATACAACAAGTCTAATGTGTCATAAATTAATTAATTGTGTATACAAAAGGGTTATGACTTTTCGACTGTATTATCAACTCTGAAACTATATTTTTTACCATTCCAAATGCTTTTCCAGCAGAAATATGTGAGTAGTTTTGCCATGTTAAAGACAATTCTTTTACCACTATCTCTTTTTTTTTTTTTTTTTAAGTGATGTATTAATCATTGGGTGTTCTTCATTTTGCTTATTATTCTTCATGGACGGGTATAACAATAATCCACTACTTTTCGCCGAGGAGTGAACATTTCCCAATTCTGCATTAAGTGGTTGTATGCCTACAATATAGATCAATATTATAAAATTATGTTTTCTTAGTGCATTAAACTAAAACCATGTCATCGATATTAACGCGGCATTTAGATCATTTTTCCAAAGAAGCTTTTTTTGACCATAGAGAACAAAAATTGCACATTTATGTCTGTATATATTGAATAAAGGACTAAAAACTATAAAATATATTCAAAACTTATACTTCTAATTATAATTATATTCCAGAACCTGGAACCATAAATGGTACTCTAGAACCTTTTCCCATTTTTTGCTAAAAAAACGTACCCTTATTCCAAAAACTAGAAAAAATTGCGATGATTAACTCTACCTCCTTTGTTTTTCTGCTAAACAATTTTGGCCGAGTAGAAACTATGAACATATTTGGACACGTTGATTTTTACATTTCTGATTGAGTTTTTTAAATTTTTCCATTACGGACATTTGTATAGGAAAGCAAGTGAAGTTGTAATAGGAAGGCTGGATTATTCGACATTTTTTCACCTTGTAAAAACTGATTTAAGTCTTATAAGTCCAGATTTATTCCTGTGGCGGAATATCTGAAGAGTCTCAATAACATAATAATCTGCAAAATACGACGTTAAACGACAAAAAATTTAATTTAGAACGCTTTTTTATGATTTTCCAAATTTAATTGACGATTTTCGTAAAAAAAAAGCTTGCCTACTTAGCATATTTTTTGCATGTTTTCGATATGACCCCAAATATCGAAAATTTGACCCTCAAAATGCCTTGCTCCAAAATTTGAGTCCAATCGGATAAGAAATAAAAAACATGCTAAAATCCGATGTCTAGTAATCAGCATTAATTGTTATTTCTCCCGGTAGTTCGTGAAGCATGCAACGTATGCTTTATCCCTCCACATTTGTAGAGTACGTAGCCCTGCAGGATTACAAGCCGTACTTGCTGTGATGTGTATATCTATTGGCAGAATCTGTAAAATGCTTCTGCCGGACAAATCTGCATTGCCCATGACCGTTGTCTGCTATATTTAAAAAATGTCACTAAAATGCTATGCATGCTATCTCTTGAACGGGCTGAGGGTATATCTTTTTTACTTGTTCCGTCTAAGTCTCATACTCTGCTGCAGTGGTGTAAGGTGTAATATTGTCGTGACTTTTGCCGTGCTTACTTATTTTGTTTTAGTTTCAAAGCAAGAATACTTATCCAAAAGACTACACCTATTCCTGCATATTCTGAAAAAAGTATATAATTTTTACTTTCAATCGATGACAACAAATAATCTGTTAAACTGTTCCAATTAAAATTCCATATGGACTATTCCTTCTTTCTTTGAATTTTACCTACCCGACGATGTATATACAATATATATATGTATGTATGTTCCATTAAAAGTACTGTGGGAAACGGACATGTCATTTCATACTTCTCATTCAAGTTCCTATGTATATAAGAAATATATGTACACGTGTACGTAGATGCGACAGGAAAAAACAGTCATACAATGAACTATTTTCTAAACACAAAGATTAAAAAAGAATTCAGACAAACTAACTTATGCCCAGCAAAAAAAGTCATTACTAAGTAATGACTTTATTCAGTAAAATTTGGCAGTAGTAACTACTTACAAATATACCGTAAAAGTCATTATTTTTACATGGGGATGTCATAGGGCGGAAGTACTTCCTTAAATATTTTTTTTAAGTACATACTTAACCACATACCGGCAGTCGAAAAGAAGCTAAAAAGCATAGTTCTATTTTTAGAAAAAATTGAGGTGAAATTATATTCAAATTCAACACTACACATTTTTTGTTTTTTTCTCTTTCATCGATACATGCTAGTTTTGAACACACGAACTTCTGATTTGTAGTCAAACACACTACACACTAGGCCACTCGCTCGAACAGCAAGGGTTGGTTAAACTCATCCATGTACATCAACATGTTTTTGTAATTTTGTAAACAAAAAACACACATGCCGACGCTGAGCTTTGAACACACAACTCTAGAATTTGTAGTCGGACACACTAGCTCTGTGCCACCATACTCATTACTTAGTAAAAAAGTAGTAAGTAAGGATGTAACTAGTTATGTGTTAACTGTTATATATGTACTGTGTGATAATGCGGAGGGTAATGAGTACTCATTACCTGGTAATGCAGAAAGTAATGACATGTGCCTACCAAATTTTTGCTGGGTGTCCGATTGAAAATACATACTCCGACAACAATCATTCATAATACTTTCAACAGATGAAAACTACCAGTGAAGAGGGTTGAATAAAGTTTTTATAGCCCTGCGTGGGGATTATAACAAGAAAAAGTATCAAACATTTTTCGATTTCTAATAATCTTATTAAATATTTTGCAAAGGTCATTAAATAGTTTATATTAAAAACTAATTACAAGATTATTCACATGCAAACTTCCAGAACACTCCACCTACAGCATGTTAGTTCTCTCGACTTCCTGAGGTTAAATAAGTGAAAAACAAAATGAAAACAATTTTTTAAACATCAGAGACCAAACATTTATTGAAAAGAAATGTTAGAAAGTTAAAAACTATAACGACAACAAAAACAAAGGCAGCAGCAGAAATGAGTCTACATAGAAATCGAATAATAAGAAAATTGAAATGAATTCTTGTTTGAAATTAGCGGGCATACGGATTTACTGCGAATTGAAGATGCAAAATCTATGAAAACATTCATACATGATATAGAAAAGGAAAATTAAATCACACAAGCCATTTAGTAGTTATCAGATTTAAATTTAATGGCAGTGAGAAAATTGTTTAATTGCTGGAATTCAAAGGAATTTCAACTTTTTATACCCTACACCACAATGTGGGGTTGTCGGACGAAGCATGGCTTATTTTCGGCCGAAAACAAAAGTCCTGCAACATTAGATCAGTGGAAATATTGAACCCTGTCCCTCCAAAAAATTCATAAATCGTGTAGCGGTCCGTTTCACCACATATTAATGTTTTTATAAAATGACTATATACAAATAGTATATTAGTTTGAAAATAAATAATGTTATTTCTTTTCACATCATTTATACATTAGGGTTATAACTTTTTGACATTTTTTCTCAAAAATGATTTTCTGTAGCGAGAATGAATGAAAATTTGCCTATTAATACCTAAAATAACATTTATTCAATTTTATTATAAAAAAAGGTTCCGCACACACCCCTTTAAAAAAAAAACAAGTGAGCCAAGGCTATAGTCGGGTCGGGGCCGACTATGTGATACCCTACACCACTACCCTGTTCATAAGCTTTTGACTAATAAAATTCAAAATATTAAAATTGGGATAGCATAGCGCCTTTGCTCTGAATGTCTTCATTAACACAGGCCAATTTTTTTGAAACGCATTTAAGTGCATCGACAGTACAACCCAAATAAAAAATGGAAAAGTGGGATGTATGCCAACCATCAATAGGCTTCTTTCTTTGTTAGACCCCCATCAATCCCCAAAATTTCATGAGGATCAGATCAAAATTTCGTAGTGTGATTGCACAAAAAATGGAAAAAGGGATGCATTACCTACTATTGCGATATCTCTGTTGTTTGACCACCTATGACAATATACTTCGCATCGTTGTAAAGGTGATATTTTCTACCTTCCTTGCCAGGTTTTGCTTTCGATATACCTCCTACAGAAGGGAGATATTAACTATGAAATAAAACGTTGGTCTTTTTCCAAATATTTTTTTTCACATTCCGACCCCTGAATAATATCCGACCATTATCAAAAATCAAAAGGTTTTTTCCTCTGTGGGACCCCCAATAACACCCAAAATTTCGTGACGATCCAATTAAAATTGCGACCTGTAGCGTGATTTCCAAAAAAGTGGAAAAATTGAATGTATTACCGACTATTGCGATATCTCCGTTATTTGGATACCTACGCCAACCTGCTTTACATCATTGTAATGATGGGATTTTTTACTTTCATTGTCAGACTTTGCTTTTGGAAGGTCCCAAACCAAAGCTGTGATATTCGTCATTATTATTAAAATCGCAAAAATGAAAAGTTGTCTTCTATTAGCGGCTTTTGCGATATCTTCGTTGTTTGACCACCTACGACAACCTACGTAACATCGCTGCCTTTTAGAAGCGGAGATATTCGCTTTGATATAAAACGTTAAATTTTTCTCCAAATAAGTTTTTTGCCCATTCCGACCCCTGAATATTATCCGACCATCACCAAAATCAATAGGCTTCTTTCTCTGTAGGATCCCCATTAGCCCCCAAAATTTCGTGACGATCCGATCAAAATTGCGACCTGTAGCGTGATTACAAAAAAATGAAAAAATGGGATGTATTGCCGTCTATTGTGATGTCTCCGTTATGTGGCCACCTACGCCAACCTAATTTGCATCACTGTAAAGATGGGATTTTCTACTTTCATAGTCAGACTTTGTTTTTGGAAGATCCCCAACCGAAGCTGTGATATTCGTCATTATTATTAAAATCGCAAAAATAAAAAGTTGGGTTCTATTAGCGGCAATTGCGATATATTCGTTGTTTGATCATCTACTAGAACCTACTTTACATCATTAGAAAGGCGATATTTTCTACTTTCATGGCCATGTTCTACTTTTGATATACCCCATATTGAAGCTGAGATATTCGCTTAGGAAAAAAACGTTGTCTTTTTCCCCAAATAAGTTTTTTGCTCATTACGACCCCTAAATATTATCCGACCATCACCAAAATCAATAGGCTTCTTCATCTGTGTGACCCCCATTAACCCTTAAAATTTCGTGACGATCCGATCAAAATTGCGACCTGTAGCGTGATTTCCAAAAAAGTGGAAAAATGGGATGTATTACCGACTATTGCGATATCTCCATTATTTGGTCACCTGCGCCGACCTGGTTTACATCATTGTAAAGATGGGATCTTCTACTTTCATAGCCAGGCTTTGCTTTTAGAAAGTCTCCAACCAAAGTTGTGATATTCGTCATTATAATTAAAATCGCAAAAATGAAATTTTGGGTTTTATTTGCGACTATTGTGATATCTTCGTTGTTTGATCAACTACGAGAACCTACTTTACATCATTAGAAAGGTGATATTTTCTACTTTCATTGTCAGGTTTTGCTTTTGGTATACCCCATATAGAAGCTGAGATATTCGCTTTGGACAAAAACGTTGTCTTTTTATCCACATAAGTTTTTTGCCCATTCCGACCCCTAAATATTATCCGACCATCACCAAAATCAATGGGCTTCTTCCCCTCCGGGACCCCCATCAACATCCAAAATTTCGTGACGATCCGATCAAAATTGCGACCTGTAGCGTGATTACAAGGTTTAGATGGACAGACGGACAGACGGACTGACGGACACACATAGCCAGATCGACTCAGCTCGTCGAGACATTAATTTTGGTATATATAAGTATGGGTCTACGACCATTATTTCGATGCGTTACAAACTTTTTGGCCAACACCAACTTATAATACCCTCCCCACATAGTGGTGTAGGGTATAAATATTGAAAAAATTCTATGAAATGAAAAAAAATCCCAAAAAATTATTTTGTAACACGAATGAATGGCCTTTTGCGTATTTATACCTAAAATAATTGTTATTCCATTTAAATTTAAAAAAAGGACCCGCACAAACCACTTTTAATTTTTATGATATATGAAAGTTATATATACTATACTATCCCAGGATATACGAAATCCACTGTCAATTCCTTTGTGTATACGTCAAATGAAATCTCATCTGAAATCCATTGGATTTCATTTGACGTTTAATCAAGGTAATTGACAGTTGAAATCGAGTGGATTTCGTAAATGTAAACTTAGTATTAGGCCGGAGTAGAGGCACAGGAGTGATTAGCGAACCAGCTCTTCTTTGGAATAAGGAAAGTCAATGACTAGATCTTACGCCGGCCCGCCTGACCCAAATGGCGAAGACGACGAGGATGACGTCGACAATTGCGAAAAGCTGCTGGACACTTTGCAGCTAGAGGGGTCATGCTTTCATCACCCCAAGGGTAGATCAATCTAAAGCACTCTGGTTAAGGAGAATCTACTCAAGAAAAGCTCCACCAAGCGAGGTCTCAAGAGTCATTTAACCACACGACAGCATCATTAGACATTCCTTGTGGGGCGGCGCTGAAATAAACGACAGAGGTGAGTCAGTTTTAGATTTGACAAATACCAATAATCTTACAATATATACAATTAACCCAACTTTTGTATTTCCACACTCGGATAACTCGAATGGAGGGTGGTAGACGGTCCTTGATCTATATCTAGCATCCGATAAACGATAAATTGAAAAAGATAATTGAATATTATCGGAAAGAAAGACTTCTTTTTCAGATCACAATTATAGAATCAAGTATCTGAAAAAGCAGCGTCCATTAAGTGTTCCCGCAACCCTAAACGAAAGAACTGGGAGAAGTTCAACACGGTTTTGAAAGTTAAAAAAAAGTAATCCTGTATTTAGTTCTATGGGTCGCTGGACAGCACCAAAGATACGGCAAAAAGTCCACTGGTAAGAAATCGTGTGTAATCCTTCATACAACTGTTGAAGAGCAAACCGAAAATTACTATGATCATTGAAGTCGACAAGTATGGCTAATCACATTGGCCATTAAAAGATTCTCTTCCTACAAATATCCAGGACCAAATGGTATTATATCAAAAATGCTGCAAAGCGTCACAGCTAAAGTATATGACTATTAGAGGTGGGCGCGTGTCGTGCCGTGAGTAGTGCGTATTCGTGCCTTCTCGAAAAGTGCCGTGTTCGTGCGTGTCGTGCCGGCATACATTTTTGGCCGTGCGTGATCGTGCTTTTTTGTTCGACACGGTTTTCGCACGACACGACTAAACACGATCTGCACTATGTGACACGATCGTGCTAAATTTTTGGTCTTCCTTTAGAAGTCGTGAAAGAGATCATACTAAATAAACACCGACCAAAATATTCCTATAATTATTTGCTTCGTTGTTTAGTCTGGTAGTTATTGCAGTTTTGTTATGGAGAGGCCAGAGTATGAGTGAAAAAAGATGATGTTTGTTTTTCATTTATTTTGTTCATGAGAGAAGCAAATACAGAAACTACTCAGAGTGTTAGCGCAATATTATCTCTTTGCAAATCAAATGTTTATCTGACTGTATTATCTGTTATGGATGATGTTTTTGAAAAACATCCTCTTCCCGAATTGGGAAAACTGATTGACTGCCCAAAAAACGTTGTAAGATATTTTAAACACCCGGAGCTAAACAACAAATTGTCGTTGGAATTCAACAATTCAAAGAGTGTTCCGAAAAATTAAGCTCGGAAAAGTACCATACTATGTACATTATTGCCCTTTGGTCTAAAAAACTTTTGAAAGGCTGCTCAATTGATACCATTGACTCTTAATTCATGAAAGATTTGAAATCTAAAACTAAACAATCAATGCTTAAACGCGTTTTTATTGCCGCTGTTTAAGAAGATGATTTTTTATTGACTAATGTAAAAGCCACGATATTTGATATACAAAGTGAGAACATAGATCTTTCTAATGATGAGCAGGAAATTACAATGCCACAATTACACGAATTTTCAGAGTTTTTGGATCAAAATGGTAAAAAGACGAAAAATGAGGAAGTCTCCAATTGGTACAGAGATTGATACATATTATCGAGTGCCGTATTTAGCCATACTGATGTTTTAAACTTTTGGAAACAGTCTAATCTAAAATGTTTAAAACAATAAGCCAGGAAACTTTAGGCTATACCCATCAGCTCATCAACGGGCGCGAGTTTTTTTCCACATATGAAAACATTCTCAACGAAAGACGTACTAACTTGGACAAAATAATGTTTTTTATACCCTACACTACTATGTTGAGTGGGTATTATAAGTTGGTTTTGGCCAAAAAGTTTGTAACGCATCGAAATAATTGTCGTAGACCCATACTTATATATACCAAAATGAATGTCTCGACGAGCTGAGTCGATCTAGCTATGTGCGTCCGTCTGTCCATCTAAACCTAGTAATCACGCTACAGGTCGCAATTTTGATCGGCTCGTCACCAAATTTTGGGTGTTGATGAGGGTCCCGAAGGGGAAGAAGCCTATTGATTTTGGTGTTGGTCGGATAATATTCAGGAGTTGGAATAAGCAATAAGCTTATGTAGAGAAAAGTAGGAACACTGCCTATGGAAAAAGAAAAGATCTCCTTTATATGGATGCAAGTAATACATCCAATTTTTCCATATTTTGTAATCACGCTACAAGTTGGAATTTTGATAGTCACGAAATTTTTGGGGTTGGTGGGACCCCACAGATGTAGAAGCCTATTAATTTTGGTCATAGTCGGTTAATATTTAGTGGTCGAAATGGGGAGAACTCATGTGGAAACAAATTCAAAGTTTTATTCTTTGTGAATACACCGGCTTCTAGGGGCATTCCAACGACAAAGCCTGTCAATGGAAGTAGAAAATATTATCTTTACATTGGTTTAAAGTAGGTTGGCGAGGGTGTGCCACGTTTTTGTTCAAAATGTTCTAATATCAAAGTTTTTTCAAATATTATTTTTGGAAAAAATATAAGCATATCTATAAGTTTTGATAAAAAAATGTTTATAATTTTTTTTTAAAATATAATTTTTCAGAATTTACAAAATGTATGGTATATCTATAACATAACAATTTCTCACATTAACGCACCCCACCCCCAACACATTTCATAATATGAATAATTTTGGCATTTATAATTATTTTTTTAATACAAATTATTTGGATTTCTATTCTTTAGAAGCTGTCTTTTAACGGTATAAAATTTATTTTGTATATCATTAAAGGCAAACAAGATACAACTAAATATACCTTCCATGAAATTTTTTCGCAATACCCCGAAAAACACAAAACTGCTTACATCCTCAATCATGTCTTTGATACAAATGCCAGCTTTTGGGATATGATAGATCTTTCCTAAACTCACAATTTTCCTCTCAACGGGTGTTTTGTAGCATTTGTAGTTTTCAAAAAAATCTGCGGTGGCAAAGCCGCCCCATGTAATTTTTTTAAAAACAAATAAATGTTCACCTACATCGATTTCTCCTTTTTTTTGTAATCTCGTGCGTGAGTGTGCGTGTTCGTGCCTTCTCGAAAAACGCCGTGTTTGTGCGTGAATGTGCATAAAAATTTTGGTCCGTGTTCGTGCCTAATTTTTTAGGCACGCGCCCATCTCTAATGACTATTCCTTAACTCCGTAGCAGTGAATAGAACACTAGAAAGATTAATCGACGTACATATTGGACGTACACAAACTCCCATGAACTATTGAGAAGTGCTTAGAGCACAAACAATACACCTTAGCTGCCTTCTTCAACGTGGAACCATTCATCAGTAGCTGCATAACCACCGTGCTGCAGAACTGAGTCATTAATGTCACACTGGGAAATAGGAATCGAGGAATTCCAAAGTGTGGGTGATTCCGCTACTTCTTTGGCTCCTTATTATATTAACGAAATCATAGTCAAACTTGACCCCATGGGAATTAAGGTGGTTCCTTATGCGGAAAATGGGGTAATTCTCGTATCTGCTTTGTTTCCGTCGGTGCTCATTAATATCATAAACGGAGCCCTGAAATCACTGGATACTTGGGCCGTAAGAAGTGGGCTGCAAATGAATCCAGGGAAAACCGAGATGACGCTATTCACAAAAAAAAAAAAAAAAAAAAAAACAAATATGAAATCTCAAACTTAGACGATATCCTAGACTTAAAACTGTGATGTAAATATTGCAAAATATTTGGAAGCCCTGTTGTGGATGTACTCTAGCATAATTTGACAATACACACATATTGAGCATTAGCTTGGTGGCCAACAGTGGAAAAGAGAACTATACAGAAAAAATATAGAGTACACATATATCACACAATACACATCTATACACAATATAGAGAGGGGTAATGCGGACTTGTCCAACTGAAGACCTTAACATAATGATGCATATTCTACCAATAGATGTACACTAGCTAGACTGGTTTTAACTCAAAGGGAAAATCGATGTCAGATTTTTTTATGGGGCACAACCCTAAAGTGTTTAGTTTTGTTAGATTTTAAGATTGCCAACGCTTGGGGACAATCGGAATATGTTAACACGTGCCACTGAGGCCTCAAAGTTTGTGTAGTAATTGCTATGGAGCCAAAGGCGGATTTTCACGAAATCACCCCACAGACCAAATTTATTGTTCAATCGCTGAAACAATTTTACCAATTTATTTTTGTGGCTAAACAAGTAATCCTACAAAAAATTTTGAAAATCGGATCGGATTTTATTATTATCTATTTAGGGTCCATGGAATCTTTGAGGTCCCAGTGGCACGTGTTAGCATATTCCGACTGTACTCAAACTTTGGCAATCTTAAAATCTAACAAAACTAAACACTTTAGGGGGGGGCGGCAAAAAAATCCGACATCGATTTTTTAAAACCACCCTAATGTACACATGAAGACAAGTGCGGCTTGTAATGCTGCAAGGATACGTGTTCTAGGAACGTGGAGAGACAGCATGCCGACAGGTGTTTCACACACTACCAGGATCGATAGCAATTAATGCTGATTACTGCACCCCTGCAATGACATTTCATCAGCCGTTTGGATTAAATGTCCACACAGGATAGAATGGAATAATTACCACTGACGAATTACGACATTATGCTGTGCACCGATGACTCTAAGATGAACTGTGGAATTGGGTGTCTTCTCAGAAGTAGCAAACGTATTAATATCCACAAAGCTGTCTAAACCTTGCAGTGTTTTTCACGCGGAGAGGTTCTGGTCATAAAGCATGGTGGTACTATTACTTCTACAGCATCATACATCAGTTCAGAACAAATATATGAAACTTTCTATACACCACGATGTATAATGTTATAATTTATATATCGATAATTAGTATTCTTTTTCGTTAATGGAAACAAGATTTTTTTAATTATTAAAAATTTAAATGCTGCAATGGTAGGCACGTCGGCCTAGGACTATGTGTTCGATTCCGTGGACGAGAAATAACATCACACTTTCCAACGGTAGAAAAATGCGCCTCAGCGTAATGTAGGTGACACTTCCTGCGTATTCCAGCCATATTTAACTTATCTATAAGTGGTGTCGTAAGACACGTCGTTTGGACTCGGCGATAAAAGTAGGTTCTAAACTATTGAGCTAATACGAGACGGTGTGCCCTCGTTGATATGAGATAAGTATCACGTGTCCTTTCGTATATGTAATTGCAAATTCCACATATTTATAGTGCTTAACTGAAAAAAGAAAAATGTTAAAAAAAAATACTAAATTACTAGCCACTAGCAAATTTAAAAAAAAAATCAAAATTTATTTTAATATACAGGTAGAATAGAATATGTTGCAAAAAATATCCGATTCGATCGGACAAAAATGAGCTGAGATATGAGCGTTGGAAGGGAAATATTTATTCGCATAGAAACAGAAAAAGTGTTTTTATGAAATGTTTTTTTGAAAGCGGTTTCCACTGTAGCTCGAAAACGGATTATCCTATCCTCATATGTTATTGTACACATAAAAATGTTGTCCCTAAACGAAAGACATTTAAAAACAGATTTTGACGGATGTAAGGCCGAAAAACTATACATCTTTTCCGTTTCGTTAGAATCGAAAATTTGACTTCGACTGTTCACATTTTTATACCCCACACTACTATGTGGGGAGGGTATTATATGTTGGTCTCGCCCAAAAAGTTTGTAACGCATCGAAATATTGGTCGTAGGCCCATACTTATACATATATACCAAAATGAATGTCTCGACTACCTGAGTCGATCTGGCTATGTGCGTCGGTCTGTCCATCTAAACCTTGTAATCACGCTACAGGTCGCAATTTTAATCTGATCATCACCAAATGTTGTGTGTTGATGGGGGTCCCGGTGGGGAAGAAGCCTATTGATGGTCGCATAGTATTTAGGTGTCAGACTGGGCAAAACACTTATTTGGAGAAAAAGTCAACGTTTTTTCCACAAAGCTCTCAGCTTCTATAAGAGGTATATTAAAAGCAATGTATGTATTAAAAGCAATGTATGTAGAAAATATCACCTTTCTAACGATGCAAAGTAGGTTGTCGTAGGTGGTCCAAAAACGAAGGTATCACAATAGTCGCAAATAAAACATTTAATTTTTGCGATTTTAATTATAATGACGAATAGCACAGCTTTGGTCGAGGACTTTCCAAAAGCAAAGGCTGTCTATGAAAGTAGAAATTCCCATCTTTACAATGGTGCACATTAGGTTGGCATAGTTGGCCAAATAACGGAGATATCGCAATAGTCGGTAATACATCCCATTTTTCCGTTTTTATTGAAATTACGCTACAAGTCGCAATTTTGATCGGATCGTCACAAAATGTTGGTAGTTAATGTGGGTCCCGGCGTGGAAGAAAAATTACATACGACTTTCCCATTTTCTTTTTTGAATTGTACTGAAGATTATCTGAGCTTTAAAATAATAAAAAATGTGGTATTTATGGTAAAATATCAGAGTTATTGCAAAAGGCGCTAAACTATCACAATTTTAATATTTTGAAGTTGTAACTTTAATGAAAAATGCCTCAGCTTCTATTTGGTGTATTAAAGTCTTGTAAAATGCTAATAAAGAAAACCAGCAAAGCTTTCAATAAGTACCAAGTAGATGTCGACAGTAGTCAAATATAAAATTAAAAATATTTTCGTTCAGTTCGCCTCAAGTAATTTGGTATAAAAGCCAAATACGTGAAAACTTTAGTATTTCCCTAAAAGAAATGTTTACGGGTGAAAAGCTTGTGCACAGGGGTAGTGGTGTAGGGTATCCCATAGTCGGCCCGTCCCGACTATAGCCTTTGCTCACTTGTTTTTAAATCTTTCAATTCCTTTTCGCTTAAGGACAAGGTTCTTAATTACCCCAGAAAAATATATGCTGATCGGTTTATTCGTTTTCGAGCTACATTGGGCACCGCCAAATGCTTTAGTAAAAACTTAAGTGGCAATAACCCCTTAATGTAAGGATGAATATACATTCAGAGAAAATATCAAAATTATTTCTCAAACAAAAATAATCAAAAAATAAAAATATTCGCAAAAAATAACCCACGATGAAGGTGTTCTCTTTACACATTGTACCAAAAAAAATCCCCCTTTACCAGAATCGTTTGCTAATATTTTGCTTTTCGTTAATGGAGACAAGATTTTTTTTATTCTTTAATCAAATAAAAGTTATTTACTTTTAATATGAAATTTGTATATAATTTTGTCCAGGCTCAACTTCGTTGTAGATTCCATAAATTTTTAGTGCCTTAGTTGAAAAAGAAAAATGTTTTCACAAGAAAATTTACTATCTTGCGAAATCCTTTTTTTTTTTTGTTTCGTAAGGATGGATATACATTGTGGCTTTCTGAGAAAAAATGTCAAAACCAAACCATGTGACAAATTTATCCTGGGATTGATAAGGCATATACATGCACATTTTTACAAACAAATTCGCCCTTTTCACTGACAGCTACATACATTATTACTTGTCTTCTGTTTGGGGTATAAATACCACCATCATCATAATATTCACCATCTTCTATAACGGACGAACGTTGTTGTCGTTGCCGTTATTGTGTATCCTTAATAAAATCCTGAAATATGTAGTATAAACATGAATCAAGTATATTTTTCTTGTATGAAGACCTTTAAATAAACATTTTTATTTGATTTACTTTAGTCTTCCGTTTACTATACTTCCTTTTACTGTGCACTGTGTTTCCTTTAGGTAAATATGTAACAGTACATATGAAAGCATTTTCTACTTTTCTTCCCTTCATTGAAATGGTCTGGAAGGTTTCTTTGAAGGCAGGCAGGGCAGGCAATTCGTTTCTATGTTGCTGTCACTTTGTCTTGAACAAACTTTAAATGTTTGCCGTCATACATGTGTCAGAGCCATGATTTATTAAGACGATTAGGAATTTCATTTCATAAAGAAGAGAACCTTTTTGTTATGGACTTTGTCCTTGTTGTTGTCGTTGCTATTCATTCTATTAAGATTGTTTTCTTAGCTGTTTTGAATTTTTTTTTGACAAAGGATTTCAATATTCCCCCCCACCGTGCTTCGTAAAACCCTAAAGTAAGCGTTTTCCATTATTTACATTCTGAAAATATTGATATATTGATATGAATATTGTGTTATGTTTATAGAAAATAATAGATGGAAAACTCCGATTACAAAAGTTTTTTACTTGTAATATAAAAAAAAGTTGGAAATAATTAAAATATTGGTCTCAGAAAAGATGTGTATTAAATTTTTAGTTAACTTCAACAATAGAGTGAAAGTTCATGCCACTCTGGAAGGAACAAGTAAGAGCGGCGTTAAGTTCGGCTGGCCCGAACTTGTTATACCCTTACCACGAGTTGTATTGAAGTAAAATTGAACTATTAGTTTCCCTTCGTTTATGAAGAAGACTAAATACCAAATTTCAGCAATTTCGGTAAAACAATGTGGCTAACCTTCAAAATACCGAAATTCGGGCGATACCGTTCTATGGGGGCTGTATCAAAACGTCGATCTATACCGACAAATTCCTGTCGAAAAGTTTTTAGACTCAAAGAAGACTATATACCAAGTTTCCGATAGTTTGGTAAGATAATGTGGCTAAAACCTTCAAAATGCCGAAAATACGCTTCTATGGGAGATATTGATGTCACAACCTTCAGAATTACGAAAATCGGGAGGTGACGTTCTATGGGGGCTATATCGAAACGTGGACCTATACCAACGAATTTCAAATTGAAAGGTTTTTACCTCCATCGTAAACTAAATACGAAATTTCAGTCAATTCGGTGGGTTGTTGTGGGCACAACTTTCAAAATACCGAAAATCGGGAGGTACCGTTCTATGGGGGCTATATGAAGACGTGGAATTATACCGACAAATTTCAGGTGGAACGTTTTATACCACCAGCAAAGACTAAATACCAAATTTCAGCCATTTCGGTGGGTTATTGTGGCCACCGTTCTATGCGGGCTCTATGAAGGCGTCGACCTGTACCTACAAATTTCTGGGAGAAAGTTTTATGGGGACTATATGAAGACGTAGAGTTATACCCACAGATGTCAGGTGGAATGTTTTATACCACCAGCATAGACTAAATACCAATTTCAGCCATTTCGGTGGGATATTGAGGCCACAACCTGCAAAATACCGAAAATTGGAACGTACCGTTCTATGGGGGCTATATGAAGGCGTCGACCTGTACCGACAAATTTCTGGGAGAAAGTTTTATAGCCCCAACGAAGACAAAATACCAAATTTCTGCCATTTCGATGGGTTATTGTGACCACCGCCTTCAAAATACCGAATATCGGGAGGTACCGTTCTATGGGAGCTATACTAAGGCGTGGACCTATACCGACAAAACAACCCTCCTTGTGTGCTGGCTAAATAGATAGATTAGTTTAAGTAGCTCTTAAGTTTCATTTTATTTTAATAAAATTAGAATTAAATCCTCAACCGAACCGAAAGGTTGTCTTTTCTCTTCTCGCTTTTACATTTGGTCCATCGAGCCTTTGAATAGGTTTGAACTAACGACGAAAAGTAAAAAGAAAAAATAAAAAATTGAGTTTTCCCCCACCAGTGGTAAGAGAATCAAAGGAAAAAAATTAAAACAAAAAAATATTAAAATCAGCTCCCTAGAAAAGAAGGGCATTGCTGAAGTAAAGAAAAGACCCAATGAGGCATAAATAGAAAAAGACCCAGAGAGGCAACAATTTCAAAAGACCCAATGAGGCAAAATTAGAAAAAGCCGCGAAGGCAAACATTAAAAAAAAAACATAAAAATTTGAAAAGAGGGCACATAGTCCCACTTAAAAATAAAATAAAAATTTATAGAAAAGAGGACTATAAAAGTCCCACTCGGAAAAAAATCGTTACTATTGAAAAGAGGCAAAAGTCCCAATTAAAAAAAAACATAATGGATTCTGAACAGAATATTATGGAACTGGCAGATTATTTCTGCACGAAATTGGCTTCACCAACCAATTTTAAAAATGTCAAGAATGTAAATACGTATAAAACACTGGTGGAAAATACGTACTACGTTCTCCAGCAAACATTTCGATATGCAGAAAGTCCAGAAGATAACGAAAATCTGTCTAGGAAAGTGGATGAAAGTCTCGTCGTAGCCTATAAGTTTATGGTGACGAGGAGACGAGCGTGGGAAAGCAAGAGCGATCAGAAGATTGAGATTGAGCAGCTGATAAAACCACCATCGTATTGGAGTCTGGTAAACGCGTACTCTTTTTTGAGCCCGGAGGAGGAAGCGAGAGAAATTGAAGAGTGCGCCAAAATTGTATTCCCAAGGTACCCCGAATTGGAGCAAAAAGCTGATCCTGAGTTTGTGCGCTTTACAAAATGCGGTAAAGTTGTGGAAGGAGACATAACATGTCCCATAAATACAGAAAGAGAGGACATGTTTAGGGAAGGTGATGGAGAAATTGTCGAGAATGCCAGAAAATATTGGCTCTTTTATTTCCACGACTGCGAATGCGATAGGTACATTAGCGAGGCCAGCCGAAAATATGATTTATGGAAACTGTTCCCGCCGACAAGTCCTCAGAATGAGGAAGAAATTACTGAAGTAAATTCCAAATACAATGCTGCAATTACTGACCGCAACAAAGCCATGGATGAAATTAAGGAACTGAAAAAAGAAATGACGATTCTACGCGAACAATTGGAAGATGAGATCCTGACCCGTAGTGATTTAGAAAGCACTATGCAGAGTCTACATGTGGCACTTAATTTCAATGATCATGTTCATTCACTGGAAATCAATGAGATACATTCTCTTCACCAAGCGGAAATCAGTGAAATTGAGGATCGTCTCGCTAGACAGTATGAGGCCAATTTACAACAAGCTCTGCAGGAGATGCGTGAGGAAATAAATATGATGTATGAGCAAAAGATTAATAATCTTCAAGCGGCAGTCAATCGTAAATCCAGTGCTGTCGATACTCGTACACGTACTGACAACTTGAATAGCCGTATTAGGGAATTGGAGTCTGCAAACACTGCATTGAATGCCCGCAAAAGTGAGTTGGAGCGATTGCTTGTGAATGAACGAACAAGCCAAGGTTCTGATATATCCAATCGGGAAGCTGAGTTGCAACGGTTACGCAGCGAAATTACCAACAGCAAATATTTTGTAACCAGCAGACCAAACTGTGATATTGAGATTCCTGAATGTGACCCTGAAGTAAATAAAAATTCAGATTTGGAACCCCTCCTAGCGTCTAGTCCTCATCCCGAGGAGAATATAAAAAGAGAAGACAAAGGCAACGATGAGATTACACCAGAAATCATGGACGATAATCTTGTACGCGATAAAGGTACATCCTATGAAGTCATGGAAGTTACATCAGAAGATAATGAAAAATACAAGGTAGAACAAGAAGCCAATACCGATGGTGAACAGGCTAAAATTGATGGCGGCAATAAACACAACAATAGAAAAAGTAATGTGGCCCAATTTGCAATGAGCAGACTCGCGGAAAATGAACAACAAGCTACTGCAACGGATAACAACATTGAGCGACCGCTGCAACTAAAGGGAAAGCAGAAGAAGGGAAGCAGAAGCAAGGAATTGCGCTTGAAGAAGAGAAAAACGCCAAACAATAATGGACTTCTACTGGCCTGGAGGGAAAAGCCGATGAAAACCTTAAAAATGGCGTGGAGGATGAAGCCTGTAGACAAAGGTGGAGGAAACTGTCAGATACCTTCGTGGAAGAGATGGCTGAGGGAGGTCGTTGGTGCAGTCACATAAAACGATTATGGAAATGTTTAGCCACTTACTATATTTACATACATACATATGTTCCCACAACATCCCTGAAGGGACAAGGGAGACTTCTCTCATATCAATGAGTGCACGCCGATTCATATTGGCTCAATGATATGGGACCTACAGTTTATCGCCGAGTCCGAACGGCGTGTCTTACGACACCACTTGTAGAGAAGTTCTTCATGGCTGAAATACTCAGGAAATGTCGCCAGCATTACTGAGGGAGAATTTTGCCACCGTTGTAAATTTGATGTTGCTTGGCCTGGGATTCGAACCGCAAACCTTATGAGTGCAAGGCGGACGTGCTAACCATTGCACCACGGTGGCCCCCACTTACTATATTTAGTTTCATTATTAGCTTCGTTCCCGTACTTTTTAATGGTAAAACGCGTAAAAGAGAGAACTGCAAAAAATTTGTTGTCACACACAAGTTTCTTGAAATAGTTCGGGAACGGAAAAATGGAAAATACGTCAAAAAAACTGGAACAAATGTCAAAGTCGGCGTATCAGCCAATCAGACGCCGGCAACCATGTTACTATTTTTTTACTCGCCCAAATTTGTCGTGTAAAAAGTTTTTAAAGAGAGCGTCATTCAGCGCCATTTTTGTTTAAAGAGAAGTGAACATTTTACAACTTTTTTGTGTACGGGAACGCTTTTTCGAGTAAAATGTGTAAAAGTCGTAAAAATTGTAAAAACTTTTTAGTTCTGGAACACAGCTATTATTTGTAGTCATTATCATTAATTCATTATGCTTTAAATTACAACATTATGATTATAGTGTTAATTTTACTAATTAATTCATACATAGAAATATACAGTCCACTTCACAATCGTATTTTTGTCGCCCGGGAGAATGTACAAATAACTTTGTACATATCTTTGGGTGAGGTTAGGGCACTGGGAACCATTAAAAATAAATATTGCATATTATCAATTTCCCAGTGCCATAAAACAAACGGCAATTATTAATCTATTTTCAATATATGTGTGATGAATTTCGAGCCTTCGTAAATCTATGTGTGTGAGCACTGATAAGAAAGAATATCTCAGATAGCATTTAGAAGACTGTTTTTTCAAAAATCACATTGAGGAGTCTTTTTAGAGTCCTTTTGGTGATCAAAAATTGATTAAGTCGCTTGTGTGATCAGAAAGGGACTCGAAAGTGACTCCCTGTAATGATTAAAAAGAGTTCAATTTAAAATACAACAACAAATGTGTAGCAATCACAAATAAATCATTGAGGTGTTTAAAATGTGACAATTTTTTGTTATTTATTGTCACATTTTGATCATCTGGAAGATTGAAAAATGCTTAATCAAAAAAGGGTCATACAGGTGTTTGAAAAGTGATTATAATTATGTATACTCTGATCATATTTTGAACAGTTAGGTGATTAAAAACTGATTGTTTTGTTTTACTTTTATTTGGTTGTAATTATTTATAAATAAAAAAATAAAATTCGCATATACACTTTCTACAAAATTTTGATATAAATGTAACGTATAATATTAAAGGCACAGACAAACACAACAGGTTTTGCCAAGTGAAATGAAGAAGCAGTATACTAACCACCAAGCAACATAAAGGATAATTAAAAGACATAACAAAGCAGAAAAGACTATAAAACAAAGGAAAGAAACAAAGAAGAATAAAAAGAAAATTTTTTTAATTTATTTCGTCTAACAAAAAGACTCATAAATGACTCCCTAAAGACTCATAAATTATTATAAACATGACTCTAAAAAGACTCGAAAAAGGGTCCGAAATTAATCAACAAAACACCAATAAATGATTGAAATACGACTCGAAAAAGACTCATTTGTGATTTGTTTAGAAGAGTCGCCTGAGGTTATGTTTTCCTACCGACAAAGGAGTCATTTATGATCAGAAAATGAGCTCATATTCTAGCTTTTTAATCGTGCAGTCGGATCAAAAAAGACTCGAATTTGATTAAAATTTTAAAAAAATGCTGGCTGGGATTCTACGTTTTTTAGTTGAATAATTGTTTTTTTTTTTTTTTTTGTTCCGACATGACCTTGTTAAAAATAATGTGTTAGTCGGTTGAATTGCACTGTGACACAAAATGGAACTCAAAGTCTGGGGGTGGCAAATTACTTTTGGATATGTAAGTCCTTGATGAGTATACTAAGAACCCAAAAGGAAAATGTTCGCCATAGGTCAAGTTTTTTTATTTTTTTTTCCCTATAATACTTGCTAAAATAGCTCCACATCTCTGTTTGGCGTTGTTTTAGCTTCATTTTGATGTGACATGTCTTCAGTCAAATCTATTGGCGAATCTTTTTGTAGAACATTTCATTCTTCCAACTCAATGTCGTTCATGTCCTTTTCGTCCTTTTTTTCTTGAACCGTAGTGAAAGTACCACAATATGAGATTTTTCAGCATCCAAATATTCTACAAAATGTTGGTCAGAAGATTTTAGGTACGGTTTTCTTTGACAACAAATCAATTTTGTCCCGTTTTAATTGTCCTTTTTGACATTTAATCGGTTTTGGTTCAGAAATAAACAATGTTTGGTTTTTCTGCATATTCGTCATTGGTTATTTATTGGTATGTAGATATAACAATTGGTTATTGCTTATGTAGACATCTGGGGTGCTTCTGAAATATTTAACACAAATAGCTCTTGTAATGATGAACACTTTATTAACAAATTTTCTTGAAGGATACATCCGGTTATCTCCATTTTAAACCGGATATTCCGGATATTCTTGAGAAAATGACCGAAAACTGTAAAAAAAAACATACGGCCAGCATGTGTAGTGGCTGGTGCGCACGCCAGTCCCATTTCGATAAGACATACCGTTTTCAAGCAAATCGTGAAAACCAAACAAAAAAAAAACCTAAAACTGTGACCTGAACTTCTATATCTCAAAAATGGTAAAACATAGGAACAATTCATAACGGTCAATCCTCTAGAGAATTTTCACAGCCCCAACATTTTCTTTGACACCGTTTCGATAGGACTTGCGTTTTCCAAGCACCATCGCGAAAACCTAAAATAAACCTAAAAATGTGAACTTTGACCGCGATTTATTTAAAAATCCCTCTAGCGATTTTTTCTTATTTTTGGATTTTTCTCATCTATGAACATTGCTGTCTCAGAATCCGCAAAAACTTCCCAGGTCTAAACGATTTTTACTTAAAGTAAGTTAAGGCGCACCGTACATGGCATTGTTTTATAAGGAGGCCATACAATCCCAGGTCTAAACGATTTTTACTTAAAGTAAGTTAAGGCGCACCGTACATGGCATTGTTTTATAAGGAGGCCATACAAGTGCATTTTCCCAATTTGAACTTCTATATCTCAAAAATGGTAGAACCTACGAAAATATCATAAAGGTCAGTCTTATAGAGATTTTTCACAGCTACAATATTTTCTCTAACCTCATTTCGATAAGGCTTGCAGTTTCCAAGCAAAAAACAACCTACACATGTGAACTTTGATCGCGATTTATTTAAAAAGCGCTCCCGCGATTTTTCTAATCTATGAACATTGTAGTTTCAGAATCCGCGAAAACTTCCCAGGTGTAAGCTCCTTTCATTTAAAGTTGGTTCAAGAGCATAGTGCACTCCTTCCGGAACCACCCCCACAAAATTTCGAAAATATTCGCTAAGATACTATGTGCAATATCTCGTAAACGGAGCAACCGATTTAGTCCAAACTTTGGAACTCGAAATATTTGGTCCAAACTTAGTTTATGTTCAAAAGTGGGCCCTATCGGTCCATTCCTTAGAGTACTACACACATATCATCAGCATTTTTGTTTAAGTGTTCTTTTAGAGTTTTGTCCGAAATTGTGCAGAAAATCGAAAATTCCCTTAAATTTTCTTTTTTCATTCAGGTTTTTTACGCATTCGTTCAGAATTCGTAAAGAAACTCTAATGTTTCTTCCGATTTTTTTTTTCGACAAAACATTCCGAATTTGTGGACATCTTCACACAATTTTGTTCTGAATTCGGCATCAGAATCGGAAACTTGTGCAGAGTTTCGTTCCCAATTCGGAATAAAATCGGAAAAAGGAAAAAATGTTAGCTGGGATCTTTGCATTGCTACAACAACACCACCAGATTAACACGATAACGCACGAATTAAGCATCCGACTTGAGCTGCTTTTCACTGATAAATATGCTAAAAACCATAATTGAATAATAAATTAACGCTTCGAACCAAAACAAAGAATATCTATTAAAAAATAAACACATTACAAAATATTATAACAGAATGTTACTTACATTGTAACCAATTACGCCATAATCAACTAAGAATGAACTTTACTCCTGCCATCGCAACAAAAACGACAATAGAGCGTAAAAGAGAGCTGTACAAATCCCCATTTAAGCAAAATATTACACAAAGTCTACATTTAACCGCATGTTTCTGCAACCATACAACCAACCGGACATCAATAAAAGTATTTACAAACAAACATTCATGGTATTACATTTGAATAGTCGAAAGACAGACATACCCACAAATTTATGCACAGAATATACAGAAATAAAGAATGAAAGAAAAAATAAACCCATGACGAACACCACATAAAGTTCCAACACAAGTGGATTTTCGACAGAACCCAAGCAAAGCCAACAAAACAGAAGCACTCAAACAAACCTCTCTTTAAATAAGGTTTGTTTGCAAGTCGTTGTCGACTAATCTAAAAAATTTCTCATACAAAGCTTTGTTGGGGGGTTTTTTGCCTTCATCGACAATAAAACGGCGACGGCGGTACATTTGAAAAAGAAATTGCTCAAGTTTAGAACTTTGTTTGATTCAAGCCATCTATCCATCGAATTCATTGCACGTGTTATTTCTCGCATAGAAACAAGGGGCGTGGAGGCAATGCCAGCACCAATTTCTGCGCCGCTGCAATCATCCATTGTCAACGAGCTACTGACTGACTTACAGTTTTCCTCTACTTACAAAACAAATGTGTGTTTTCACCGTTTTATTGTCGAAGGTAACGGATATAGTCGTTGTCATCGGCATTGGCGACGCCATACTTTTTTGACGGCGATGCGCATTAGCTCTTTGGGGAGATGAAAAAATATCAAATACGAGAAAATATCCAAGCGCATAATTTCCTTTACCAGAGTTTTTTTTAAGAGAATCCGGCTTGCTACAATTTTTTATGAAAGAGAACTAAGAGATTGACTGAAAGAGAACGAGAAAATAGAAATTGCAATAAACAGATTTTTGTATAAAATTGATTAAAAGTGTATTAGTAATACTATTACTAATAATATGACATGGCCGATGGCAATAATGTCGTGTGCCTATTCGAAGAGTTCAAAATTCAAGCATACTTCTGCTCTCGCTCTCTGTTGGCAATGTTCACACTTATGCCATGGAGTTTCACTAAATATGTGTAAGTATTGGTAAGGTAATTTTTGTTTTGATAAATAATAAAATATTATAAGAAAAAGAGATTACGTGTGGTTTCGTGACACGACAACGAACGGTGTTGAGCACGTCTTATTTATACACACGGTCCGTGTGAATTAAGTGAAAACAAGTTTTGAATTTAATGAGCCACACTAAAATGAAGCGTTAACAACCATTTACTCTAATAGCCTGTCATTGTAACTTTATCAAGAAACTGAGTGCAGATGTGCAGTGACTGATGTGGGTGGTTGCGTCTTAAAAGGGGCTCTGATTTTCTATAGCGAGATCTTATAACAGTCATTAACGGAAGAAATTCCAAAGGCACCTAAAGACAAAATACTATCTTTCAAAAAGTCTTACAGACAAAAATCTCTATAGGTATGTAATCTTTTATAGGTCTTCTTTGAGAGGTCTTCTATAGGGACACACAGAAAAATATATGTTAGAAATATGTTTGGATCCAAACAAATATTTGTTTGGGACTGATTGCAAACAAATGTATGTTTCGATCCAAACATAATTTGGTTGTGTCCAAACAAATATATGTTTGCAACATTTTGTAACATACCTTAATTTAATATGTTTGGATACCAACATATTTTTTATAGGTGGAGAGGATTTTTGTCAAAGAGAGTAACAACAGGGCTATGTTTGGGACTGCTTGCAAACAAATATATGTTTGCTGCAAAATATGTTTGCGGTATATGTTAGAGAGGCCATTTGTTTTCTGTGTGCAGACAAAATTTGAAAGGTCTTCTATAGACAGAAGCCTTTTTCAAGATTTTCTATAGACAGAAGACCTTCTGAAGTTCTTTTAGAGACAGAAGATAGAAGATATTTAAAAGACAGAAGACCTTTTAAAGATTCTTCTACTACTTCTGTCTATAGAAGACCTTTCGAAGGTCTTCTGTCTATAGAAGACCTTTCGGAGGTCTTCTGTCCATAGAAAACCTTTCGAAGGTCTTTTGTCTATAGAATACCTTTCAAAAGTCTTCTGTCTATAGAAGACCTTTCGAAGGTCTTTTGTCTATAGAAGACCTTTCGAAGGTCTTCGGTCTATAGAAGACCTTTCGAAGGTCTTCTGTCTATAGAAGATCTTTCGGAGGTCTTCTGTCCATAGAAAACCTTTCGAAGGTCTTTTGTCTATAGAATACCTTTCAAAAGTCTTCTGTCTATAGAAGACCTTTCGAAGGTCTTTTGTCTATAGAAGACCTTTCGAAGACCTTCTGTCTATAGAAGACCTTTCGGAGGTCTTCTGTCTATAGAAGACCTTTCGAAGGTCTTCTGGCTATAGAAGACCTTTCGAAGGTCTTCTGGCTATAGAAGACCTTTCGAAGGTCTTCTGTCTATAGAAGACCTTTCGAAGGTCTTTTGTCTATAGAAGACCTTTCGGAGGTCTTCTGTGTATAGAAGACCTTTCGAAGGTCTTCTGTCTATAGAAGACCTTTCGGAGGTCTTCTGTCTATAGAAGACCTTTCGAAGGTCGTTTGTTTATAGAAGAGCTTTCGAAGGTCTTCTTTCTATAGAAGACCTTTCGAAGGTCTTCTGTCTATAGAAGACCTTTCGAAGGTCTTCTGTCTATAGAAGACATTTCGAAGGTCTTCTGTCTATAGAAGACTTTTCGAAGGTCTTTTGTCTATAGAAGACCTTTCGGAGGTCTTCTGTCTATAGAAGACCTTTCGAAGGTCTTCTGTGCATAGAAGGCCTTTCGAAGGTCTTTTGTCTATAGCAGACCTCTCGAAGGTCTTCTGGCTATAGAAGACCTTTCGGAGGTCTTCTGTCTATAGAAGACCTTTCGAAGGTCGTTTGTTTATAGAAGAGCTTTCGAAGGTCTTCTTTCTATAGAAGACCTTTCGAAGGTCTTCTGTCTATAGAAGACCTTTCGAAGGTCTTCTGTCTATAGAGGACCATTCGAAGGTCTTGTCTACAGAAGACCTTTCGAAGGTCTTGTCTACAGAAGACCTTTCGAAGGTCTTCTGTCTATAAAAGACCTTTCGGAGGTCTTCTGTCTATAGAAGACCTTTCGAAGGTCTTCTGGCTACAGAAGACCTTTCGAAGGTCTTCTGGCTATAGAAGACCTTTCGAAGGTCTTCTGTCTATAGAAGACCTTTCGAAGGTCTTCTGTCTATAGAAGACCTTTCGAAGGTCTTCTGCGTATAGAAGACCTTTCAAAGGTCTTCTGTGTATAGAAGACCTTTCACAGGTCTTCGGTCTATAGAAGACCTTTCGCAGGTATTCGGTCTATAGAAGACCAATCGAAGGTCTTCTGTCTGTAGAAGACCTATCGAAGGTCTTCTGTCTATAGAAGACCTTCCGAAGGTCTTCTGCGTATAGAAGACCTTCCGAAGGTCTTCTGCGTATAGAAGACCTTTCAAAGGTCTTCTATGTATAGAAGACCTTTCAAAGGTCTTCTGTGTATAGAAGACCGTTCACAGGTCTTCGGTCTATAGAAGACCTTTCGCAGGTCTTCTGTCCATAGAAGACCTTTCGAAGGTCTTCTGTCTATAGAAGACCTTTAGAAGATCTTCTGTCTATAGAAGACCTTTCGAAGGTCTTCTGTCTATAGAAGACCTTTCGAAGGTCTTCTGCTTATAGAAGACCTTTCAAAGGTCTTCTGTGTATAGAAGACCGTTCACAGGTCTTCGGTCTATAGAAGACCTTTCGAAGGTCTTCTGTCTATAGAAGACCTTTCGAAGGTCTTCTGTCTATAGAAGACCTTTCGAAGGTCTTCTGTCTATAGAAGACCTTTCGAAGGTCTTCTGTCTATAGAAGACCTTTCGAAGGTCTGCTGTCTATGGAAGAAGACCTTTCGAAGGTCTTCTGTCTATAGAAGACATTTCGAAGGTCTTCTGTCTATAGAAGACCTTTCGAAGGTCTTCTGTCTATAGAAGACCTTTCGAAGGTCTGCTGTCTATGGAAGAAGACCTTTCGAAGGTCTTCTGTGTATTGAAGACCTTTCGAAGGTCTTCGGTCTATAGAAGACCTATCGAAGGTCTTCGGTCTATAGAAGACCTATCGAATGTCTTCGGTCTATAGAAGACATTTTGGAGGTCCATAGAAGACCTTTCGAAGGTCTGCTGTCTATAGAAGAAGACCTTTCGAAGGTCTTCTGTCTATAGAAGACATTCCGAAGGTCTTCTGTCTATAAAAGACCTTTCGAAGGTCTGCTGTCTATAGAAGAAGACCTTTCGAAGGTCTTCTGTCTATAGAAGACTTTTCGAAGGTATTCTGTCTATAAAAGACCTTTCGAAGGGCTTCTGTCTATAGAAGACCTCTCGAAGGTCTTCTGTCTGTAGAAGACCTTACGAAGGTCTTCTGTCTATAGAAGACCCTTCGAAGGTCTTCTGTCTATAAAAGACCTTTCAAAGGTCTTCTGTCTATTGAAGACCTTTCGAAGGTCTTCGGTCTATAGAAGACCTTTCGAAGGTCTTCTGTCTATAGAAGACATTTTGGAGGTCTTCTGTCCATAGAAGGCCTTTCGAAAGTCTTTTGTCTATAGCAGACCTTTCGAAGGTCTTCTGCCTATAGAAGACCTTTCGAGGGTCTTCTACAGAGCTTTATTTATACATAAATGTATTAAAAACTAGTAAATAATTTTTCTCTTAGCCTCAACAAGTATATTCTTCTTTATGATGGGATCATATACATTTTGTTAATTTAATTTTCAATTTCAGTACTATTGGCGCCATCTATCCGAAATTTTATAATCTACAGTTCACAGCAACTTGTATCTCACTGCCAAACATTATTTAAACTGGTTCGGTATGATAGTGGTTGTCAGCTGTGTGAACGACTAAGGGGAAATGTTCGAACATTCGTTCAGCTTGTGGATATTTGTTTGATTGTATATTTGTTGGCATTTTTTAAACGAAAGTATAAACACGCGTTTGATACAAACAAAAAAATATAGATATGTATTTTTATACATATGTACATATCTATATACCATACACCCGAACAAATAGTTCACGTAATGTGAATCTATTTTCAAATAATAACAATTTATAACGAAATAACCATCGAATAAACGACTTTTATATGCTAGTGAATAAATAGTTCATCTCTAGTCCATAGGCGTGGGTTCAGGGGGTGGGTAAAAATTTTCACACCATTAATTAATCGGACCATAAGGTGGATTTTTACAAATATTGTTTTGTGATTATAAATTCGGAATTTTTTTATTTATACAAAATGGAATATTATTTATGGGGTCTATCGTTCTAAAATACTTTAAAAAAATATAGTAATAGTAAATAAAGTAGTTTTTGTAGTACAATTTTCACCAACTTACACATGGCCCATTAGCTCAGTTGGTTAGAGCGTCGTGCTAATAACGCGAAGGTCGCGGGTTCGATCCCCTCATGGGCCAGACATGTATTTTTTGATCATTCAATAAAAGTTTATGATAACTTCTCACTGTTTTCGCTTGGTAAAAAAGTAACTTGGCAAGTTTAACATTCTTTTAGATTTGATGTGACAGTCTTTGATTTCACTGTCGACAAAAATTAATATTTTGGGCAATCATGAATAAAAATTCCGTGCGGAATTTTTTCCCTTTCACCAATTTCACATTTTTTTATTTCCGTATTTATGTCAAAAAAGGGAATATTTTTGTCGATTAAGCAAGAATATTCCATAGTTAGAAGATTCTTTTTATTTTAATATAATGATTTTTAAAGAATTCCGACTTTCTAAACTATTTTTCGTGCTGAAAAATTCCGAGGGAAATATTCATAATATCCTTAATTGAGTTTGATATATAATGAAAAAAATCTGAAAACCGTTGCAGTCCTCAGTTAGCTTTGAGAATCTATGTAGATTAGAAGTTGGCGAGTGTCGTGCCGTGAGAAGTTCGTGTTCCTGTCTTTTCGAAAAACGCCGCACAATGTCGCGAGTTCATATTAACTGTGGCCAAAAATAGAAGGAGTTGTCGTAGGTGCATCAATTTTGGTACACGTACGTATTATTGACTTACAATCTTCAGGACAAAAAATTGGGTTGGTCGGTATACGTTTTGATATAGCCCCCATAGAACCGTACCTCCCGATTTTCGGTTTTTTGAATGTTTTAGACACAATGACCAACCGAAAGTATTCAAATTTTGTGGTTAGTCTTCGGCAGAGGTATCAAACATTCCAACAGAGAATTGTGGGCTTAGGTCCACGTTTTGATATAGCCCCCATACAACGATACCTCCCGAGTATCGGTATTTTGAAGATTTTAGCCTCATTATAACACCGAAATTGCTAAAAATTTGGTATTTAGTCTTCGTAGGGGGCATTATACCTTCACCTTGAAATTTGTCTGCATAGGTCCACGCCTTCATATAGCCCCCATAGGACGGTACCTCCCGATTTTCGGTATTTTGGAGGTTTCAGCCTGATTATAACACCGAAATGGCTGAAAATTGGTATTAAGTCTCCGTTGGGGGACTTATAACCTTCCACCAGAAATATGTCGGTATAGGTCCTCGTTTTCCTATAGCCCCATAGAACCGTGTCTCCTCATTTTCGGTATTTTGAGTATTATGTCCTCAATATCCACCCGATATGACTGAAATTTGGTGTTTAGTCTTCATATTGTTTGTGAGCATATTGAATATATCAAACCCTTGTCTTTATATATGAGAAATTTCCTTTAAATATTTTTTTTTTTTTTTGACCGATTAATGGTCAAAATACGGTAAATTTTTTGTAAAAAAATCGAATTTTGATTTTCGCTGTTCATAATTTTTTTAAAAATTGATGTTTTTAAAATTATCTCGTTTTAAAGCAAGATTATTAGGTATTTAATAAGCCCACAAAAAATATACGATGATCGGTTCATTCGTTTTCGCGCTATAGCCATCACCGCAAAACGATTTGTTAAAAAAGGGGGTATCCTCTCAGTGAGGTGGTCGCTGAAAAAGAGAAATGACACATTCGTCTGCAAACCTCTGCAGCTGGGAACTTTACATATTTGAAGTACTCACTTTTTACTACTCATACAGCAAAAAATATCGATATACCTTTTTATACCATTTTTTTCCCACTCCACTCAATTTAAAATTTGCTTCAGAAAATTAATAAACTTAGTAATACATGTTTTGGTAAATGTAAACACCATATGATTAATATTTACATGCAAACAAAAGTGTAGCCAAGTTTATTACATCCCAAGAGAACTTAGGAACCATTTTTGCAGCGACCTTTACTTTTAAATTTTAAATATTAACGCATAATATAATTTATTAATTTTAGAAAAAAAAAAAAAAACACAAAAATACGTATTAACTAAAATTGTCGGATTTAAATCCTAATATAGCAAAAACTACTTCACGTATCAGTACCAAAATTCAGATTCTTCTTAATTAATATGTTTTCTATCACTCACCATCAATAAATTTGTTCAACGAAGTATTTAGTTTTTACCATTTTTGGCCACGTCGTGACACTGTGCGCCGTGTTGTGCTTGTCGTGTCGGAATAATCTGATAGTCGTTTCGGGCGTGATCGTGTTTTTTTTATATTTATGTATGTATTTTCTTTTTTTTTTTTTTGTAGTATGTTATTTTCTGCCTATTGCATTGCATTGTCACTGAGTAAAATAAAATTCTACCAAAATTTTCCGAAGATGTTAACAAAAAATTACCAACCTTTTTTCTAATAAGACCAGTAGTGCGATTCACTAACTAATTTTGTGAGTTACCGACAATTGTCGGTAAAATTAAAATGCTTATAATTTTGGAAATTACCGATGTTTTTCGGTAAGTAAGCGATGAATAAAAAGCAGTCGTAAGGTTATACCGATAGGAACAGTGTTGTCAACTTTTATTTGAACTTTTCATTTATAATTTTGCGTTTTAATTTTACCGATTTTTGTCGGTAACTCAAAAAATGTGTTAGAGAATCGCACTACAGGAGTCTTAATTTGTATGCCCTCCTCATAATATGTAATTAAATTTGTCTTTCCATTTCTAACACATAGAAGTATTTAACGGAGATCCTATAAATAACGACGCAGGGCGGCTCAGAAATTGATTTTCCTGGCCAACAATCAACATTTTGTTTTGTCAAAGATATTTAATTTCTATACATTTTTCCCAATTTTGGGAAATACGTAATTTTTGCAAATTTCTGGAGAAAGAAGTAGATATTTCTCCGAAACTGTAACAGACAGTGCGTTCATTGTTTTTTGTAAGGTGGGTAGGATTGTGGCCTTTAAAAATCGTTTTAATAAATTACCGTTTACACAACATGAGCTATTTTATTTTTCCTCAGTGGACTAGAACTTTTGTGGAACAATGTTCTGTTTTCACAGAAAGATGCCCGAGACTCTCCTCTTTCAGTCCATATATACTTTTGTACCCGTCCTGTTCCGTCCGTTTAACACTTTTTTTTAAATTTATTGATATTACATGGGTAAAAATTTGTGTTTTTTTTACCCTAAGCATTTATGCTAATACACTTTCACATACACTTATGTTTGGACGAAATCCGTTTCAGACAATTTGGATTTGATTTAGCCATGTCCGTCCGTCTGTCTGTCTGCCCGGCTAGACCGCATGACAACTCCCGTACGGATCAACCGATTCGGCACAAAATTTGGCTTTCGTAATATTTTGTCCAAACTTAGTTTAAGTTCGAGGATGGGTTATATCGGTCCACTCCTTCCGGTACCTGCCCACAAGTTCGGAAAATTTGTGCGCACGTTAACTCTTGAAGCGAGTAACCGATTTGGTCCATACTTTGCACATCTTAAAATTTCTACCAGACTTAGATGAGGTTTTAATATGGACTCAATCGATCCACTCCATCGGGTATCTCCCACACAAAATTTCGGAGATGTTCAGTTTAGGACCAGTAGCAAGGTGTACTCGCTTCAACAGGGGCAAGTCCATACTTCCTGAGAAAATAGCCTGAAAGGTGCAAAAAACCACTATGTTACCGTGTGTAGTGGTTGGAGCGCAAGATAACTCCCGAATGGTTCCGTCGATTCGGTCCAAAATTTGGTTGTCCAAACTTAGTTTAAATTCGAAGATAACCCATATCGGTCCACTCCTTCAAGTACCTCCCCCACAAAAGTTCAAAAATGTTCGGAAAAGTTGTGCGCACGATAACTCTTGAAGGGATTTACCAATTTGGTCCATACTTTACACATCCTAACATATCTACCACATATAGATCAGGTTCAATTATGGACTATATTTTTCCACTCATGCGGGTACCTCCCACACAAAATTCTGATAAGTTCGCTTTAAAGCTGGGTACACATTGTCAGTTTTGACTAACAGCTTTGTTGTTGCTTGCTAGTGTGGCCGTTCATTTTTGTCATTCATCATGCAACCGCAAAATGTTTTGTGGTGCTGGACGGTTTGACAGTTATCGATAATTGCGAAATATCGACATTCAAAACTGACAATGTGTACCCAGCTTAAGACCTGCTTTTGCATTCGCTGCCTCAATTACGACGGTAAAAGTTTTTTTCAGGGGCAAGTCCATACTTCTTGAGAAAACAACCCAAAAGTTGTAAAAAATCCCTATGGCACCATATGTAGTGGCTGGAGAGCATGATTTGGTCCACAATTTGGGCTTCATCATATTTTGTCCAAACTAGTGGCGCGATATCTATCGGAAATATATGACTCCCAAAATAAGATCCACTTCCATAATGGACTATATCGGCCCATTCTTTTAAGTACCTATTCCGCAACACTTTTGAACTCTAATCCTAATCCACATTTTTGGTCGGCACGTACAAAGGTCCAAAAAGGACCACAAAATTGCCTAAATACATTTGATCTGTCCGTAGATAAAAGTTTCAATTCACATAGGCTGAGGGTATATTTCTGTCGACAAAGCCGACTGACACTTTTTTATTTGTTTCCATACCGTTTCCAATATGAATTACAGCTTTTTTTTTTACACAAATGGACATTTTTTGAGTATATGAGTTTTTATACGAGTTATATAAGTTTTATGAAAACCCAAGGCATTTTTTTAATTGTTGAAAAAATTAATTTTTTTGTAAATTTTGTTATTAAAAATGTGTGAAAACAATTTTTGAAAAACAAATTTTCGATTTTTTTAGTTTTTTGGTATTTTCATAGTTTATTTGTTGGAGTTTGACCATCTTTAATTTTAATTGTAATTCAAAATATTTTACTTCAATTTCAAATTTGAATTAGAAAAAGTTCCAAATGAACTTAATTCGTATTTTAAATTACAATTGAATAATTCCAAATTACAAGTGGAAAAATTCAATGAATATAATTGGAATTACATTCGAATTTAATAACACTGTGTGTAACTTTTTGTGTCATGGAAAATTAACCATATTCTGACACCGCAGCGTAATGGAAGACGGAAAATAAGAAGACACGTGTCTCGGCGTTTTTCCCTGTTACTTCGAATTTCGCGGTTATGGGTCCCCAAAAACCTGAGGCCTGGATGTCAAAAAGGACCATTTTGTCAGGCTCATATCTTCTAAACCGCTAAGAATTTTGGTGAAGGCAAAGTTGTAGCTCTCATCCTAAAAAATAATAATTGTGAAGACATAAAATCCATTCAACCTTATCTTCAAGGTCAAAATCGTTAAGGTCAAGTTTCCGTTATAATTTTTTCTCAGATTTTGGCCTACAGATATCAAACAATCAAAATTGAATCAAACAACCAACTACAAAAATGTACCTTAGATTTTAAAAAACAACTTTCTAGAACATACGAACCTGTAGAAATGGTTCTTAAAGGTCAAAATAGCAAAACAAATGCAATTTTTATTTTCTTTTTACGGTTTCTGCTCCATAGAAATTAAACCATTCAAAATTCAAGAAAACATTCAACCACAATAATGTAGCGAATATATCAGTGTACAACTTTGTGGAACATCAGAGCCCACTTCGAACTGTTCTTAAAGGTCAAAATAGCAAAAAACTTTAGAAAATATTCGATTTTTATACTTTTTTTCTCCGATTCTGGTCCATAGATACCGAACCGTTCAAAATTCAAGAATACAAGCAACTACAAAAATTTACCTAAGATCTCAGTTAACAACTTTCTAGAACATATGAACATTCTAGGAGCGGCCCTTTAAGCTCAAAATTCCATTAGTTTTACCCATTCTTCCCTGGTCAGGTCCGTAAATAACAAACCTTTCAAATTTTCTAGAGTGTTGAACAGTTTGTTATTTCCAGACCTGAGCATTAACCATAATATAATTGTTAGTGAATTTTGAACATGAAGGACCGTTCCTAGAATGTTCATATAGTGGGCTCTGATGTTCCACTGATATACTGATATATTCGCTAAATTATTGTGGTTGAATGTTTTCTTGAATTTTGAATGGTATAATTTCTATGGAGCAGAAACCGAAAAAAGAAAATAAAAATTGCATTTGTTTTGCTATTTTGACCTTTAAGAACCATTTCTACAGGGTTCGTATGTTCTAGAAAGTTGTTTATTGAGATCTACGGTACATTTTTGTAGTTGGTTGTTTGATTCAATTTTGATCGGTTTGATATCTGTAGGCAAAATTCTGAAAAAAAAATTTAACGGAAACTTGACCTTAACAATTTTGACCTTGAAGATAAGGTTAAATGGATTTTATGCCTTAACAATTATTATTCTCTAAGATGAGAGCTACAACTTTGCCTCCACGAGTAAACCAAAATTCTTAGCGGTTTAGAAGATATGAGCCTGAAAAAAGTGGTCCTTTTTGACATCAAGGCCTCAGGCCTTTGGGGGCCCATAACCACGAAATTCGAAGTAACAGGGAAAAACGCCGAGACACGTGTCTTCTTATTTTTCGTCTTCTATCACGCTGCGGTGTCAGAATGTGGATAACTTTTTTTCGTGTCGCACAGTGTAATAGAACAATACAACTGCTATTAGTTTTTGAGATATAAACCCAAATAGTAATGAATCCAAGTCAGCGATCTCAAGCTTTTGTTTTCGTAAACAAACTTGAATTAATTTATGAAAGTAGAAATATATTTGTATTGTCGTAGAAATAAGCAAATAGTCCGAAGTAGAGGTGGCAAACTATCGATAGTCTGGATATCGTTTTGATTGCTGTCGTAAAACAAAGGTTACATCGGCCACCAAACATGTTGTTTGGGTTTTCTGTCGTAAATAATTTAAAAAATGATTGTCTTGGCATTTGATATGTAGAAAGCTTTACAACAGCGATCAACCCGATAGTCGTACTATCGATAGCTTGCCAGCTCTAGGCCGAAGCCTATAACATATTTGTATAATAATATAAGTAATCACAAAAATATTTACATACATACTTATGTACATCCATACACATTCCCCACCAACTACAAGTAAACGTACATTTATTTATAGCATTAGAATATTATCTTCTTCGTCGTATTCATTCATTCCTGGCTAATCGAAAAAAGCAAAACTAACAACACATGGTAACACATGGTGGTCATTCGCACGACATTACCTCATTGAACTACAGCAGTCTGTCACGCCATGTCTGGTGCGGCGAAACTTCTGCTGGCGTACTATGCGTCATATGCCCGGCTAGCTCAGTCGGTAGAGCATGAGACTCTTAATCTCAGGGTCGTGGGTTCGAGCCCCACGTTGGGCGCAGGATTTTTTGGCCATATTAAACTTAATAAAAAAAATAAAATAAAAGATAAGACAAAAATATTTAATGTGTATAGAATATTTGATATGTGGATATTTTTTGAAGATACATTGTATGAGATATGTCATGTTCTAATGACTCATCATCATTTGTATTTCTGAAGATCATCATGAGGAAGAATCGTTACAGTTTCTTACGACTGATATCCAGGCCCATTAGCTCAGTTGGTTAGAGCGTCGTGCTAATAACGCGAAGGTCGCGGGTTCGATCCCCTCATGGGCCAACAAATAGGTTTTTTTGTAATGGTAGCCAAGAAGGTATTGTAAAAGTCAAGGAGATTTTGAAAAAGGGCAACTTTCTTCCCAGCTAAAATTTTTTTCAAATTCGGACAGAATTTCTGAAAAAAATTCCTATTCTTATGACGAATTCGGTACGAAAGTTATATGGAAGTGGTCACCGAATTCGGAAAGAATTTTCTAAGGAAATTCCAAAAAATATTACAGTTTCGCGACGAATTCGGAAGTAAATTCTTGTAAAATTCGGAGAAAAATTCGATTTTCTGACAGA
The DNA here is from genome assembly GCF_047663935.1 of Musca autumnalis. NCBI lineage: Eukaryota > Metazoa > Arthropoda > Insecta > Diptera > Muscidae > Musca > Musca autumnalis. The sequence continues at coordinate 152,635,261 of NW_027411866.1, read as the reverse complement.
ATTCGGTCCAAATTCGGAAAAATCGGAAAATTCGGTGGAAAATTTAGATTTCGTGAAGAAAATCGGTCCGAATTCGGAAATGAACTCTGGAAAAATTCGAGGAAAAGTTTAGATTTTTTGAAACAATCGGAAAAAATTCTTGGACGCTGACGCCGCCCTTTGATATTGACACAACACGTGTTGTTCTGTATGGAACAAACCCCACTCAGAGACAATTTTGTTTTAATGTGCTATTTATAGAAGGTTCTAATTTAAAACTTTCTAATGATTTTGCCAGTTGTTATAATTTTGTGATTAATAGTCACGATTATGCTGGAGCTATCAACACTATTTTGAATTATTATATGTTTTATTTATATTAAAAAATTTAAAATTTGTATAAGCGAATTTTATAACCAGTTAATTTGTTTTTCGACAACAAGAAAACAAAAAAATCCATTAGAAAATCGATTAGAAAGCGGAACGAGGATTCATAAGATTCTACAGAAAATGTGCAGAAATTCTTAAAAAAATATAGAAAATCGGTCTAATAATTTCTAGGAAAATATTAGAGAAATCAGAAAATTTCTAAAAAACAAGTAAAAAAAGTTTCAGTCGGCTTTGCCGACGGAGATATACCCTCAGCCCGTTCAAGAGATATCCTGCATAGCATTTTAGTGACATTTTTTAAATATTGGGGCCCGTGGCCCGTTTTTGCCTATCTCCGTATTGAAACTAATATGACAAAGGCCAACATTTGGACCAAATCGGTTGATCAGTTCGTGCTCTCCAACCACTAAATATGGTGCCGTAGAGGCTTTTTATACCTTTCGGGCTGTTTTCGCAATGCAGGTTGCTTCAACAAAAAGTGATTCGAGAGCAGGCCTTAAAGTGAACTTATCCAAAGTTTCGTGTGTGAGGTCCCTGAAGGAGTGGATAAATATTGTCCATATTTGAACCTGATTTATATGTGGTAGATATATTAGGACGTGTAAAGTATGGACCAAATCGGTCACTCCCTTCAAGAGTTATCGTGCGCACAATGTTTCCGAACGTCTTTGAACTTTTGTGGGGTAGGTACCTGAAGTAGGGGCCGATATGGTTTATCTTCGAAGTTCGAACTTAAATAAAGTTTGGACAAAAGACTACAAAGGATAAATTTTGGACCGAATCGGCAAATCCGTTCGAGAGTTATACTGCGCTCCAACCACTACACACGGTGTTATAGGTTTTTTTTGCACCTTTCAGGCTATTTTCTCAGGAAGTATGGACTTGCGCCTGATGAAACTTGTACCGTCGTATGGAGGGCAGTGATTACAAGTTGTTACAACAAAAATCAAAGCGATTCGAGAGCAGGTCTTTAACATGTCCGAAAGAGAGGACCGATTGAGTCCATATTGGAACTTAATATAAGACTGGTAGAAGTTTCATGATGTGCAAAGTATGGACCAAATCGGTTACTGCCTTCAAGAGTTATCGTGCGCACAAATTTTCCGAAAATTTTCGAACTTTCGTTGGGGAGGTGCCGGAAGGAGTGGACCGATATAACCCATCTTCGAACTTAAACTAAGTTTGGACAAAATATTACGAAAGCCAAATTTTGGACCGACGGACAGAGGAAATGGCTAAATCAACTCCAAATTGTCGTCCAAATATACTTGGGGTCTAAAACCATTATTTCGGTGAGGCACATTTTGCCCGTATGAAAGTATATATACCTTCGTTAGCATAAATGCTGAGGGTATAACAAGTTAAAAACCATATGATTGTCACTTACACCTTTTATTATTACACCATGGCACTATAGGTAATTTGGTCTGGTTTTGAGGCAAAAATTAATAGCGGGTGATATGTGGGGTTTTTATACATTTTTATTACTTTATATGTAAAAGTAAAATAAAACAAAGAATTACAATGTAAAATTCGGATATAGCGAACATCGGTTATAAGAAACTACGTTTATAGCGAACAAAGTTTTATGTTTCCAAAGAATTTTTCTTAATATTTGTACATACATTGAACTTCTTAAAACGATCACGATTATAACAAACAAAACTTGTTACCCCGCGAGTAGAATTTTTTACAATTTGTTAGGATTTTCAGGCCCGCTTTAAAACACAAGCGATAGCGACGATTTAAGCACTTTTTCAAATATTTTAACATATGATATTTAAAAGTAGGCTTTAACAAGAATTTTACAGACGAACTAGTTTACAACGAACGACGGATATAACGAACAACTTTTCTTTTTCCTACCCCCTATTCTCATTTTACCTATTTTATTCGTTCCAACCCAATGAACGCGGTTAAAACAAAAGAAAAATGGTTACAATGAACTAAAGTGCTGATCCGCCAAAAGATTTTTATAAACGTTGATATGTTTAAAATATTGATTCGCGAAAAGATCTTTATAAATATTATTTTTTTTAAAGGACCAAATAAATCACGCAATCGTGATCCCTAGTTAGAACATATTACGGCTATAATTAACAAAAATGTTGACCACAACACGCCTGTACATTTTTAGAACACCTGGTGAATATTTCTTTAAAGAAAATGTCTTTTTAGTTCAAATCGGATGCTTTTTTGTGTTTAATATTTCCTTCACCAAACAAAAAATTTAAAAAATATATATTTTTCTGCAAGGAGGTCACCTTCAAAAAAGTGATATAACTCAAAAAACGCAAAAAATCGCACCTTGGTAATTATGTAGTTGATTCAGAACCCTTTGCTGAAGATATTCCCGGTGGCAGAATTACGGTCAAAGTTGGACAATTTTGTAAAAGTCTATAATATAAAACAATAATTTTGTAAAAAAAATAATTCTGAGGTTGTATCCTATATGACGATTTCTTCTGCTGTAACAAACATTTTGAAGAAAATTATTTCTTAAAACAGAAAGTACACATCACCACCATTCCACTGAATATCATATCTTTGTATTTAATTATTACCAAACTCTTACAAATTGCGTTTAAATTCTGCTCTGACTTTTAATCTTTTTTAACATTTTTTATTTTGCCTTCGAAATTTTGATTTTAACTTCGAATTATACCGCGAGTTTTGAATATTTTTGAAAACAAATTGCATATCCATAGAATTTGACATGTTCTTTCTTCGAATCAAATTAGAAAACTCGCGTTATTAAAAGTGCAAAAATTGACTTTTTGCCTAAAAACCTGTCCAAATTACCTATAGTGCATGGGTAGGTATAAAGGTAGGTAGGGTATAAAAATATTCAGAAAATCTCAGAAAAAAATTGGAAATCAGAGCCCTTGTAAAAAAATGTTAGCTGGGTTGTTAAAAGCAGGTGATCATTAGACAGCGGAATTTTATGCAACCCCTATTTTTGGTCTGATTCATGTTAAATTTTAGGATTGGGCATATTTTTCGATTCTGATTAAATCGCAATCGAAACATATGACATACGCAAAATGCATAAAAAATAATATGTGCATATGCAAAATTTATGCATTTTACATATTTTCTTATGCAACAGATATTTCAATAATAGGTACAAAAATGTTTCAATAAAATAGAGAAATGTATAACCACAGCCACAACCTTCAAAATACCGAAAATCGGAAGGTATCGTACTATGGGCTCTATATGAAGGACTGAACCTATACCGAGAAATTGCAGGTAGAAAGTTTTATACCCCCAAGGAAGTCTTAATACCAAATTTCAGTCACTGAGGCCGCAACCTACAAATCAGAAATCCGGAGGTACCGTTTTATGGGGGCTATATGAGGACGTGGACTTATAGCGAAAAATGTCATGTGGAAAATTTTATATCCCCAACGAACACTAAATACAAAATTTCAGTCATTTCGGTGGGATATTGAGGCTACAACTTTGAAAACACCGAAAATCGGGAGGTACCGTTCTATGGGGGCTATATGAAGACCAGAACCGATACAGAAAAATTTCAGGTGGAAAGAAAGACTTAATACCAAATTTCAGCCATTTCGAAGGCATATTGAGGCCATAACCGGAGGTATCGTTTTATGGGGGCTATATTAAAACATGGACCTATGTGGACAAATTTCAGGTTTAAAGTTTCATACCCCTAAAGAAAACTTAATACCAAATGTCAGCCATTTCTTTCGGATATTTAGACCACAAATCCTTGTATATATTTTTTTATATGGTTTTGCATATGCTCAATTTATGCAAATATGTCAAAATATGCACGATATGCAATATATGCAAAAATTTCTGTGCTAATTTGTTTTATTTTGCGATAAAACGGATTTCTGTCTAATCAGATTTTCTCTACGAACATCCTAACCATATATGCATTTGCATAGGATTCCGCTGTCTAGTGATCATATATGGCAATCTGCACACACAATATAAAAATAGGAATGCGCCCAACGTGGGGCTCGAACCCACGACCCTGAGATTAAGAGTCTCATGCTCTACCGACTGAGCTAGCCGGGCATATAGGATCAATAAAACCAATCACTTTTAGTGCCGTGATATGAAACGTTAAGAGCTATAATAAGTTAAGTCCAATAAAAACAAATAATATTTTTATTAAATATTTTTTTCTACACCTAAGACAAAATTAGTATTCAAAGAATAAAAATTACTAAAATTTGGGTTTAACCACGATATTCGTACTACATATACAAATATGTATGTATTTTGTTTATGTGATCATAAATATTCTTATCAGGTTCTGTTTCAGAACCTGCAAGAATGTACTATTTATATATAATTTTGAAAAAATTGTCCTTTATACATTTGTAAAAAATCAAAAATATTTGATTCTTTCAGGTTCTGGAACAGAGCATGTATTGAAGTGTTCATACATATTAGCTTTGTTCCTTTAATTTTTAAATGGTAAAAGTGGCAAAGAGAGAACTGCCAAAATTGTTCTCTCATAACAAATTTTATGGAAAGCAAAGCAACGAAAAAATCTTTTATTTCACTGTTTTTAATTTTGTTTTGTCAGCGCGAGCCTTTTTCTTTTATTTTTATGTAAGAAAACAAACCTATTATTTGTAAGTATTAAAATATAGCTGCGACCTCTAGTGTGATTATGGTTACACTACACGCAACTAAAACTGTGGGATCCCTGTACATTAGAGTTGTATAGTTCATGAACGAACTAGTTCAATTGAACGATTCTAAATATTATCTGATCAAGTTAAGTTGTAAGCTTCTTCTTTGTCGTAAATCCATCAGACCATCATTGCGACTTACGGATTAAAATTTTGATTTAAATACTTCACGATCACCACCAAAAACTAATCTTCCTATTCTGGTGGGAACCCGACCTCCACACAAAATATCGTGACAATTGGTCCATAATTGCGGCCTGGAGTTTGATTACAATTTATAATGGACGGACGGACCGACGGACACACATCTCAAAACCCTTTCCACATTGTAGTGAGGGTATAAAAATTGCGACCTCAGTTACGTAAAGTATTCTGAAAAAGGGAAAAATTACATGGTTGTCAGTCCCAAAGCTTTAAAAGTCCATTGAACAGAATATTGTTGTATGAATAGTGTGCTGTATGAGCGGCATCAACAAAAACTTCGGTATTGAATGGAATAAAATTACAACTATTACGAATAGATGACGGCACTTCAGCTAGAAAGTTGGTTGAATTCAATATAGGCGGCACGTCACGCAGTTGGTGTCAACTAGTGAATGATAGACGCATGCATCCCCCTTTCTGGAGAAATCTGAACGGCATATAGGGGTGTTTCCTAACTGTTGCCACATGCATACATATTTTTAATCTTTTGATAACGCATGTTCTACTAATTGATCCCATTTCTAAATGCATATGGGATTGAAATTCTATGTATAATTCTCGACAAAAATTGTTTTTGGCCCATGAGGGGATCGAACCCGCGACCTTCGCGTTATTAGCACGACGCTCTAACCAACTGAGCTAATGGGCCATGTACGATAGCATAGTTTTTCATCCACCATATACTGCAGCTAAGTAATAATTTCGAAAATCGGGAAAAAAAATAGCTGCGCCCAACGTGGGGCTCGAACCCACGACCCTGAGATTAAGAGTCTCATGCTCTACCGACTGAGCTAGCCGGGCATATGCCTCAATTCTAACGATTTACTTTCGTCACTTTAAGTAGTTTCGATTTTCTTCACTGTTTTGGAAAAAAAATCCAAAAATATAGGTCGGGGAAACCCCTCATCATTTAAATTTTCTAGTTCTAAATTTCTGGCGATTCTCTAAGATCATGGATAATTTCTAGAAATTCTACTGATGATTTCTAGTAGGTCATGGTGGTCATCATATCCTTAACAAGATTTAAGAAACCCGCCCGCTTTATGATAAAAGATACGTCTGGCCCATGAGGGGATCGAACCCGCGACCTTCGCGTTATTAGCACGACGCTCTAACCAACTGAGCTAATGGGCCTATAAATAACTTCCGTTATATTGTATACTCATTCATGTGGCAATTGTCAGTTTTTTGAAGACAAAAATATAGGTTAGGCTCTCTTCACCTTCTCTCAGAAAATGTTTCTATTGAAAGTGGCGTATCCTCCCGCTTGCAATGACAATTTCAATTGCTGTGATTTAAGTAGTCCAGAACTAGTTCTATGCGGTAATAGTACACAATTCACCACTAAGTAATGCGAAGGGAACCAATTGACACCTTTTTATCCATAAGTAAACGACGACGATTATTCACTCTTAAATTAAATCCACCTTTTTTTTTGCTTAAACGACGATTTGTATAAATAATTCACATTTGCATTTTCTTAATAACTTACATATAAATACAGCATCCAATAACAGAAGCTAGTACTGATGGACTGAACATATTCGTACGTATTATTCACATTGTTCTGGTATAAAAAAGGAATACGAAGGAAATATACAATTTGCCATCTTCTTCTCTCTACCCACTACCAATGAAAAATTCCAAGTGTGACAATTAGTCCAGAAATAATTCTGGACCGGAACAAGTACCAAATCGTCACAAAGTAATGCGATGGGAGCCAATTGACACCTTTTTATCCCCAAGTAAACAACGAGGCGTCAGTTGCGACTATTTACTCTTACCTTAAATCCACCACTTTTTTGAACAACATACTGGTATATAACTGTAAACTTGGAACTAGTACAATACTATCTACAGGTAATGCATAAAAAGTCAATTGGTTACCTCCTATGACATCCCTATGTTAAAGTTTACAGTTGATTGCACTGTGAGGGGTCTAAAGTGGAACTAGTTACTGTAACCCTAAGAATCGACGAGTTACCGATGCCGAACTAGTTGTAAGCGGGCTGATCATAAGCAGTGTAATCACAACAACTGTAACTCAAGCTAACGCCTCATATGTAATCTATCTTTAAACGCTTCAATTATTGAACCTGAATCAGAATATTTGATTCAACTGAACCAGAATATTTGGCGGAACTTTGGACTGAGTAGAAGAGGGATAACCTTGTGAAGATAAAGTAGAAATGCGCCCAACGTGGGGCTCGAACCCACGACCCTGAGATTAAGAGTCTCATGCTCTACCGACTGAGCTAGCCGGGCATGTGTCATGCTTTTGATGATCGCTTTGATTTCTCTGAATTGGTTAGTGCATTAGGCCACGCGAACTTTGACAAAATATATTTTGTTTCCCATATGGGGTGATCGCAAGTTATTTTGATGGAAACCCTATTAAATGGTTATAGTACTCTACATCAGCACGCGGCGAGGAGGATGTATTAACTTAAATTCTGTGCTATGAAACACATTGTAATTGAACAATATTTACAATACCTGTATATATAATCGGATTTAACAAACCCACTGGGTTTCAAATGTCAATTCCATTGCTTATATTTCAAATAAATCCTCATAAAGAAGGTTAACCCTGCAAAAAGCTAATAATATAAACATGGCCTTACAATATATTTACACTATTTGAAGAAGAACGTCTCAGTTTCCACTGATAAAACTGGAATGACAGGATAGTAATCAATCAAGGTCGTAATATCGGACACCACCGACGTTACCATGGGTGCCGGACAACATTGTATAAAATTTATCATTTTCTGATTGTAACTTTTAAATGTAGAGGTGAAAGTGTTTAAAACGATGTTATAGTATTAGAATGATAATACTTAATGATTAAAATGGTATTATGTTGTGAGTGACATGGAAAGAGCTTGCATAAAAAACAGCAAACCTTTAAACTGATGTACCACCACATATCTGTCTATATAAAGCGCCCAACAAACTTGTCATTATACCCTCAGCCTTTAGGCTAAGGAGGGTATATACACTTTGATACGATGAAAATGTGCCTCATCGAAATAATGGTTTTAGACCCCAAGTATGTTTGGACGAAATGTGTTTCAGACAATTTGGAGTCGATCTAGCCATGTCCGTCCGATAACTCTCGAACGGATGAACCGATTCGGTTCAAATTTTGGCTTTCGTAATATTTTGTCCAAACTTAGTTTAAGTTCGAAGATGAGCTACATCGGTCCACTCCTTCCGGTACCTCCCCCACAAAAGTTCGAAAATGTTCGGAAAGTTTGTACGCACGATAACTCTTGTAGGGAGTGACCGATTTGGTCCATACTTTGTACAGTGTAAACTTTCTACCAGAGTAATATGAGTTCCCAATATGGTCTCAATAGGTCCACTCCTTCGGGTACCTCCCACACAAAATTTCGGAAAAGTTCAGTTTAGGGCCATCTCTCGAATCGCGTTGATTTTTCTTTTAGCAACTTGTATTCACTGCCGTCCATACGACGGTACAAGTTTCATCAGGGGCAAGTCCACACGCAGAGAAAAAATATTTTTCGCTTTTGTTGGAACAAAAGTATCTGTTTTGGTTCCAAAAATGTATTTGTTATGTTCAAACATTGTAATCCAAATCCAAATTTCCAAACATAGAAAACAAAAATGACTTTCGAATTTCCGCAATATTGTAAAAATCGTTAACAATACCGATTGTAGGAACTATCATAATCTAATTTTGTTTACAAAAGTATTGTCAACCCAGAAAACCAGCCCAGAAATTTTTGATTTGAGTGTATATACTTCTCATATACACTTTTCACATAACTTGGATATAAATGTCGCGTATAATATTGCAATCATTGATGAACACAATACATGGTTTGCTGCATTGGCTGACAACAAAGACACACAAAAAGCCACAAGCACCCACCACAACATAAGGAATAATTAAACACCATAACAAACTCCGGCATAACACCCAAACCTCAAAGCACAATGAAGATAGAAGAATGAAACAAAACAGAAACAAATAAAAAACAAGAGTCTCCTTGTTGGTATACATACACACAAAAACAAAGATAAAGGCATCATGTCCTACAAACAAAACTCACCATAATTGTTTTTTTTTTCAACACGGCATCGAATAGCGAAAGAGAAAAAATTGTCGAAGAAAAGAGAGAACTATTGTCCAGTTGACAAAAACTATTTTTGGATTTAACAAAACCCAATTGTTGGAATCACAATACTACATTTGGAATTTAACAATATCATTACAATACATATTTTGCTCTTCGAATATTGTTGGATCAATCATATTTTTTTCTCTGCGTGCATACTTCCTGTGAAAACAGCATGAAAGTTGCAAAAAACCCCTATGACACCGTGTGAGGTGGTTGGAGCGCAAGGTAACTCTCGAACGGATCTGCCGATTCAGTCCAAAATATGGCCTTAGTAATATTTTGTCCAAACACAGTTTAAGTTTGAAGATAAGCCATATCGGTCCACTCCTTCAAGTACCTCCCCCACAAAAGTTCAAAAATGTTCGGAAAAATTGTTCGTACGGTAACTCTTGAAAGGAGTGGCCGAATTGGTCTATACTTTAAACATCCTAATATATCTACCAGATATAGATCAGGTTCAAATATGGACTATATTTGTCCACTCCATCCGGTGCCTCCCACACAAAAAATTCCGGATAAGTTTACTTTAAGACCTAATATCGAATCACATTGATTTTGTTGAAGCAACTTGCATTCGCTGCCTCAATTACGATGGTAAAAGTTTTTGTAGGGGCAAGTCCATACTTCTTGGGCACACAGCCCGAAGAGTGTAAAAACCCCCTATGGCACCATATGTTGAGGCTGGAGATCCACTTCCATAACGGTCAATGTCGACCCATTCCTTTTAGTATCTCCTCCGCAAAACTTTTGATCTTTAATCCTAATCAACATTTTTGTCGGTTCAAACGCCCAAATTTGTAAAACCCCCTAAATACATACGTATTTTGGGAAAAAAATTGTTTTAATATACACAGGCTGAGGGTATATCTCTGTCGGCAAAGCCGACTGATACTTTTTTACTTGTTTTAAATGCGCATTACTCAAATTTGAAATGGATAATATTATTTTTAAGAATCTGTAAATCATTTTTGGTTTCACCACAGATAGATTTGGCTCCATCACGGAAATGTTTGGGTCTAAGGACAAATATATGTTTGCGTCCACCACTATATGTTTGTTGTTACTTCAACCCAAATCTATCAAAAACTAATTTCTGGCCCATGAGGGGATCGAACCCGCGACCTTCGCGTTATTAGCACGACGCTCTAACCAACTGAGCTAATGGGCCGTATACATATTTTATTTAAATCTTTTAGTGTTTATTCAAATATACACAAAAATATTCATAAAAAGTATTACTGCGCCCAACGTGGGGCTCGAACCCACGACCCTGAGATTAAGAGTCTCATGCTCTACCGACTGAGCTAGCCGGGCATATGAATCTGTCACGCGATATATTTGAAGATTTTTGGTGGGAATAACATCCCAGGAAAATCTAATGAAAGTGCTGCCAAGAGATGTTATGGTTTCACCGTTTCTTTTGAATGAGTTCATGAAGAAGCTAAATATGGAATCAATTCCAATTCGATCGGAAATGGCTTTTGTGACATGCCTGATAACAAAGAAATAAAGAAAATAAAGCTACACAACAGGAATATCAAGAAACTCCATCAAAAATGATTTTTGCCAATATCGTAAAAACTATCGTCAATTCATTCGCTAATAATATTATTACCATTATATTATTATTCGAAATGGCAGGTGTTCCTCTCACAAACTGAGCGACGAATGAATTGTTTTCAATTCATTTTCGTGTGTCGTTCTCGAACAAAATATCCGCAAAACTATCGAGAACCATTCGAAAACGATATCGTTTTCGATAGCAATGGTAGTATGTTGTCAAGGCCCAGATAGTGTTCTGTGCCAACCCAGCAAACCAAATTTCGAATATCCGCAGCCTCTGAACAATTTCAAAATAAGCTTAAGAATCTCTGTTCCGAATTCGTTTCGCACTCTAATCGATTTTTAAGGGACTTTGTTCGTTGTTGTATCCGTGGTGTATCCATAAAGCTTCGGCGAAAAAAGTTTTTTTACATTTTTAAACAACAGGAAAGAAAATGTTTTTCACTTCCGAAGATTTTTTATTTCAATTTCGAATCGTATTCTGAACGAAATACGAACAAACATTTTGATTTTCTTCCGAAGTTTCTGTCCCCAAAAAAACATATCAACCACTCTATATAACATTCGCACAGAATTAGATCCGATTCCGAGTTGTTCCAATAGAACTATGTTGAACGACCTAGTTCAATGGACACCGATCATTTGTACAAACAATCTGCGTATACGTAACATCACACGTTAGTTTCTATGACTAGGAAAGTGAACTAGGTCGCGGCGTTCTACTGCCCAACTCTGTTTCGAACCGATTTTGGTTCGTTTTTGACATTTAGGTGTGCTGGGAGAATTCAGATTAAGAAACCTGTCAATCTTTAACAATGAAAATCAATTAAAAACAAATTTACTGGCCCATGAGGGGATCGAACCCGCGACCTTCGCGTTATTAGCACGACGCTCTAACCAACTGAGCTAATGGGCCACATGCAGAAATCACCTAAAAGGATACATTTTTAAGTTTTCTGGATTTTGCTTGAAAATGGCAGGTCATATCGAAATGGGACAAGAGAAAATGTTGTAGCTGTAAAAATTCTCTACAAGAATAATCGTAATGATTTTTTCCTAGATTTTAACATTTTTGAGATATAGAAGTTAAAATTTAGACCCATTTTTATATTATATAGTACACGCTATTCTATGCCGTGTTGAAAAAAAAAACAATTATGGTGAGTTTTGTTTGTATGACATGATGCCTTTATCTTTGTTTTTGTGTATACACAGTCTTACATAAGTATACGTACGCCCCATAAATCTCGGGTTTTAGAAAAAGTAATGATATTTATGAAATTCCAAGTACACAGGTTTATTTCGTCTCACTAATAAACAATATTTAATACAACAAAAGTATATTCCATAATATAAATAACGGTAAATTTTACAAAAACCAAAAAATGATACTTACAAAAGTATACATACGCCCCAAGGAAATATGAGTATTACCGTACAATTTATGGAATTAGCAGCAAAATTTATATATTTTATTGTTTTGGCGAATGTGTCTGGGTGTCCGAGATATATTTTAGAGAAAAAAAAAATAATTTTTGGGTGTTAAGTGCCGTTATTTAATGCCAAACTTCTTGTATAGCTCGTTAAAGCGGACCCTTGCTGACTTCTTTCCGTTTTAGGTATTTGAGTATACAAAAGCCACAATATTAGTGTCAGATTATAGATTTTGAGATCCTAGAAAGCTTTTTAGTTGACCTTGTGCATAACACACCTTCCTGGGTGTCGATAAATTCACATTTTTCCTGGGATATCTCAGGAAGTTAATAGATTCCTCGGAATTCTTGGCTCAAATTACATACAGAAGACCTTGAATTGTGTTCTAATATGGTGTTATATAATCCTTGGACACCAATTGAATCAGAAATGTGAAATATTCTGTTAAAAACCTGCTCCCAAAGCATCAAAATATAATCACTACCAAAAAGCACGAAATTTACACTGTGAACAACGTAGTTTTCGTATTATGACCATTACCGTCACTATAGGGTCGGACCGAGATTTATGGGACGTACGTATACTTATGTAAGACTGTGTATGTATACCAACAAGGAGACTCTTGTTATACCCTACACCACTATGTTGGGAGGGTATTATAAGTTGGTTTTGGCCAAAAAGTTTGTAACGCATCAAAATAATGGTCGTAGCTGAGTCGATCTGGATATGTGTGTCCGTCCGTCAGTCTGTCCATCTTAACCTTGTAATCACGCTACAGGACGCAATTTTGATCAGATCGTAACGAAATTTTGGATGTTGATGGGGGTCCCGGAGGGGAAGAAGCCTATTGATTTTGGTGGTGGTCGGATAATATTTAGGGGTCGGAAAGGGCAAAAAACTTAGGTGGATAAAAAGACAACGTTTTTTTCCAAAGCCAATATCTCAGCTTCTTAATGGGGTATACCAAAAGCAAAACCTGACAATGAAAGCAGAAAATATCACCTTTCTAATGATGTAAAGTAGGTGCTCGTAGGTGATCAAACAACGAAGATATCGCAATAGTAGCAAATAAACCCCCTATTTTCATTTTTGCGATTTTAATTATACTGACGAATATCACAGCTTTGGTTGAACATTTTCCAAAAGCAAAGCCTGACTATAAAAGTAGAAGATCCCGTCTTTACAATGATGCAAACCAGGTCGGCGTAGGTGACCAAATGACGGAGATATCGCAATAGTCGGTAATAAATCCCATTTTTCTATTTTTTTGGAAATCACGCTACAGGTCGCAATTTTGATCGGATCGTCACGAAAATTTAAGGGTTAATGGGGGTCTCACAGATGAAGAAGCATATTGATTTTGGTGATGGTCGGATAATAATTAGGGGTCGGAATGGGCAAACACTTATTTGGAGAAAAGTCAACATTTTATTTCAAAGCCAATATCTTTGTTTCTTTAAGAGGTATATCAAAAGCAAAACTTGGAAAGGAAAGTAGAAAATATCACCTTTACAACGATGTAAAGTAGGTTGTCGTAGGTGGCCAAATAGCAGAGATATGGCAATAGTCGATAATGCATCCCATTTTCCGATTTTTTTGTAATCACGCTACAGGTCGCAATTTTGATCGGATGGTCACGAAATTTTGGGGGTTAATGGGGGTCCCAAAAAGAAAGAAGCCTATTGATTTTGATGATGGTCGGATAATATTCAGGGGTCGGAATGGGCAAACACTTATTTCGAGAAAGGTCAAAGTTTTAGTTCAAAGCCAATATCTCTGTTTCTTTAAGAGGTATATCAAAAGCAAAATCTGGCAAGGAAAGTAGAAAATATCACCTTTACAACGATGTAAATTAGGTTGTCATAGGTGGCCAAATAGCAGAGATATGGCAATAGTCGATAATGCATCCCATTTTCAGATTTTTTTGTAATCACGCCACAGGTTGCAATTTTGATCGGATCGTCACGAAATTTTAGAGGTTAATGGGGGTCCCACAGAGGAAGAAGCCTACTGGTTTTAATGATGGTCGGATAATATTCAGGGGTCGGAATGGCAAAAACTTATTTGGAGAAAAGGTCTACGTTTTATTTCAAAGCCAATATCTCTGTTTCTTTAAGAGGTATATCAAAAGCAAAACCTGGCAAGGAAAGTAGAAAATATCACCTTTACAACGATGTAAAGGAGGTTGTCGTAGCTGCTCAAACAACATATATCGCAATAGTCGGTACTGCATCCCATTTCCCGATTTGTTTGTAATCACGATACAGGTCGCAATTTTGATCGGATCGTCACGAATTTTTTGGGAGTTGATACGGGTCCCACATAGGAAGAAGCCTATTGATTTTGGTAATAGTCGGATAATATTTAGGGGTCGGAATGGGGAAAAACTCATTTGGAGACAAATTCAAAGTTTTATTCGTTGTGAATATATTGGCTTCTAGTAGGCGTATTCCAACGGCAAAGCCTGTCAATGGAAGAAGAAAATATTACCTTTACATTGGTGTTAAGCAGGTTGGCGAAGGTGGTCAAACAAAGGAGATACCACAATAGTCGGTAATGCATCCAATTCTTCCATTTTTTGCAATCAAGCTACAGGTCGTAATTTTGATGGTCACGAAATTTTGGTTGCTTATGGGGGTCCCAGAGACAAAGAGGCATATTATTTTTGGTGGTAGTCGGTTAATATTCCCTAAAAGAAATGTTTACCAGTGAAAAGCTTATGCACAGGGGTAGTGGTGTAGGGTATCACATGGTCGGCCCCGTCCCGACTATAGCCTTTGCTCACTTGTTTTTACTTGTTTCTGTTTTGTTTTATTCTTCTATCTTCATTGTGCTTTGAGGTTTGGTTTTATACCGGAGTTTGTTATGGTGTTTAATTATTCTTTATGTTGTGGTGGGTGCTTGTGGCTTTTTGTTTGTATTTGTTGTCAGCCAATGCAGCAAACCATGTATTGCGTTCATCAATGATTGCAATATTATACGCGACATTTATATCCAAGTTATGTGAAAAGTGTATATGAGAAGTATATACACTCAAATCAAAAATTTCTGGGCTGGTTTTCTGGGTTGACAATACTTTTTGTAAACAAAATTAGATTATGATAGTTCCTACAATAGGTATTTTTAACGATTTTTACAATATTGCGGAAATTCGAAAGTTGTTTTTGTTTTCTATGTTTGGTACAAAAGATGGTATTTTTGGATTTGGATTACAATGTTTGAACAAAACAAATACATTTTTGGAACTAAAACAGATATTTTTGTTCCAACAAAAGCGAAAAATATTTTTTCTCTGCGTGTAGTTCCATTAACTAACCGCTACGTTATTGTAATGTGCATAGAGGGAAGGGACAAGAATGTCTGATCATAATCCTCTTTTACAAACTTCTTCTTTGTCATAATATAAACTTTTATTTAAATTTTAACGGCGACGATGGGACTATTATTGCGACCTACAGAGCAGCTGCAAAGATTTTCCATTTCAGCCCCTAAATATTTCACGATCATCACCAAAAACTAATCAATTCTATTCAATTCTATCCAGACAAAAGTTCGTGACGGTCGGTTCATAATTGAGGCCTGTAATTTGATTACAATTTTTTTCGGGTCAATCCGGTACAATCCTACCGTGGGATTGCTTATATTTTGTGTAAATAAAAAGAGAAAGATAAAATAATGCAAACAAAACTATCTAATTTTCTGCCACGATATCGAAAAACAATCTCTTAACCAACGGCATGATTTGAACCAGCAATTTATTCTGTAGAAGTGATAATATAAATTGATATTCAAAACACACAATACGAGATTTGTCCACTGTGGCAAAATCAATATTTATGGGCAATAATCCATTCCTAGTCCCCTCTTAAATATTTTCAGACCAACCATATTTTTGCGTTACATTACAAAGACAACGGCATAAAAGTTCTTGCGCCCAACGTGGGGCTCGAACCCACGACCCTGAGATTAAGAGTCTCATGCTCTACCGACTGAGCTAGCCGGGCGTATTAACACGATCAAATCTACACAAAGATACCAAAGGATATTTTTCTAATTCAGGGGCCTAATTACGACATTCGATTCGATCGAGTATTTGCTCGTGAATGAAAAAATCGAACTATGAAAACCAATGTGTTCTTCAAAGAACATTAAGAAAGTAGATGGTAAAAAATGTGTTTATTTTAAAGCAAAAACTAGAAAAACAAAATGATCAATGAAGAAATGTAAATATTTGTTGAAATCATTGAATAATACTTTAATTAATAATGTCGGAATGAAGTTGTGCTAGAAAAATGTAGGAAATGATTTATTTTTGTAAAATTGTTGACATTATTGTAACACCTTACCTTAGTAAATGTACGGTTGGTGGGGCCAACAGGTTTTCATAGTTCGAACAGGTTTCATTTACGAGCAAATACTCGATCGAATCGAATGTCGTATTTTAAGGTTTTTAGTCCGAAAATTAAATACCACATGAGAGTAAAAATTAAATTTTTAATTAAACAAGAATTATAATTCTATATTCAACATAGGCGAAGCCCCAACTTCGTAAATATGTACATACAGTGTTTATAAGTTTATAGCTTATGTTGGTCTCATACCTCGGAAACCGATGGGATTTAATTTTTTTGGATCTTTGGCAAACTAGAAGCTCTAGTTCTGGAGAAGAAAAATGAAGGTAATGTCATCAACCCATAAAAGTAGTTATTTATCGCATTTCCAAGAGATATGGTGTTATTTCCTTCACTTTGTTAGATTATTTTTAAATTAAATTCCAAAAAATAGTATCCGTACTATGGATATTAGTTCCTTTGAGGATACGTAGGACGATTTGCGACCATCACAAATAATTTTCTAGAAAATACCACCGACATCTTAAACTACGAGTATGTGGTAAGTTTTTCCTTGGAAAATTTAATTTTTTATGTTTATGACCATCTGTGGTGTACTAAAGGCAGTGACGATCCACATTTCTACACTACGAGTAGAGTGATTTTAAAAAATTGATGTCTGTTTTTTTTATGCGGCACCCCCCTAAAGTGTTAGTTAGATTTTATTAAGATTGCCAAAGTTTGAGCACAAAGTTTCCTTGGGCCCTATATATAGCTAATATTAAAATCCGACCCGATTTTCAAAATTTTTTGTATGATTACTAGTTTAATCACATAAATGAACTGGTAAACATTTTTCTTCGATTGGACAACAAATGCGGCCTTTAGAGCAATTTCGTGAAAATTCACCTTTGGCCCCATACCAATTACTATGGAAACTTTGAGGCACCCCCCGCCTAAAAAATCCGACATTGATACACATACGTATTATCTGAATTTCGTCTGAAAATACTTTTCAACAATAAATAGTTATAAATGAATAGCTTTTAACATGTTTATTTTGCTTGGCTTACTTGCACTGCTATTGTTTTGATACGATATATATATATTTCCGATTAGAGGTAACAACGAAGAATCAGGGGACCGGGGCCTTATAGCAGATTTAAGAAATATCCCTGAATTAACACAAAGGTCGATCATTAAAAATTTCATTGTTGGCCCATGAGGGGATCGAACCCGCGACCTTCGCGTTATTAGCACGACGCTCTAACCAACTGAGCTAATGGGCCACATATAATAATTATAAACTTATTGTATTATAAACGCTGACAATTTATATTAAAAAGGGTCTGAATGCGAAAATTTTCAGTTTTTTTTCAGTAGAAAATGTGGATTAAATGAATTAAATTCGGTTCCACTTTTATTGATTAAATGTTACTAGAGTAACGTTATTTTAGAAAAGTAAAACTTGTAGGTTCTTGGCATGAGGTCTCCATGTTTTTGATCACTCAAGATTATATATAGCAATTTTTTTTTAAATGTCAAAAAAAATTCTGGATTCGGACATTCCTAGACGTTATAGTATTATTGCCAGTCCATTTTTAGTTTGTTACAAATTATATATTATAATATGGCTAGGTCATATTAATGTCTATTTAAGGCACGAATTCTAAACTCTTCAATGTTCTAATATAATTACACAAGACTAATTCTAATTTAATTATTAAACCGTATGGCAAAAAAAATTAGGTATTTACGCCCAACGTGGGGCTCGAACCCACGACCCTGAGATTAAGAGTCTCATGCTCTACCGACTGAGCTAGCCGGGCATATATTACCGTGCGCCACATTAAATTCTTGCCAAAAATACTACCAGATTTGATTTTAAATTTCAGATATTTCCGATTTAATAGAAATACTATAATCACTGCAAACGAAAAACCAAATCCTATCTGTCCTTTATGGTTTTATAGGTTCTATATCTTGCCTTAACCTTAATAAAGTTTTGTTATCGGCAGATTGAAAACCTCCTTGTTCTACATTTTCGGACTTTACTAATTTACTTTAGGGTCATCCGTGGTCAAAGATTTCGTAGAAATTTTAATGACTGTAAATTTTACAATTTTGCTGTTGTGCGAATGGAAATTTGTTTCCCACATATCGGTCCGTATTCGTACCGAAATCGGAAGAAAAACATTGGAATATTCGAAAGGACATTTATCTCCGACATTCCCTCCCAAGTCGGAAGGAAATCTGAACGAATTCCCGTACGAAAAATCGTATAGAAATCGAAACGAAATCTGAACGATTTTGCTTCTGAAATTGTTCAATGTTCCAACATTTGGTTTGCTGGGTACATAGGTCTACGCGAGTCTATAATTCCGATATAACGTTAGAATAACTGTGGGCTGGGTCCTTGAGCTGATAAGAACTATAAGAACTAACTATAATTAAAAACGACATTCCTGGCCCATGAGGGGATCGAACCCGCGACCTTCGCGTTATTAGCACGACGCTCTAACCAACTGAGCTAATGGGCCAATATGTGTATGACAAATTTATCAGACAATAAATGCGGAGATAATTGGAAACCCGAAAAACGTCATTGCATCAAGAATCGCATAAATTTGTCGGTCCGACTTCATAAAATCGGGTATAACTTTATATAGAATCATGTTATCTTGTTTATATCCTCCACCATAATATGGAGGGTATAATTAAATTTGTCATTCCGTTTGTAATACATCGAAATATTCATCGGAGACCTCATAAAGTATATACACTAGCGGTCATCTGAATAGGTTTGAATTTTTTTCTTTTTATATGTTAAGGTGCCTTCTGATGTGTTTGTATTACAGATCCATACTATTTAGTTTTTGAGAGTCCTATACTATGCCAACATTCCCAAGAAAAAACATGACGGTGTTGCCATATTTTCGGAAAATATCCCAATTATAATAAAAATGTACAAAAAAGTGTCCAATTTTTGCGATCATCAGAATAGGTTTGAATCAAATAAAATTGAAAAATTGTACTACCCTTACAAATATTGCGCAATGTTTTGGTTTAGTTTAGTAAAATGGAACATTCTGTTAAATCCTACAACAAATTTGACCCGCTTTATTTGGAACGTGGGTTCAATTCTCAACATGGAAAAGTTACCAAGAACTTTTAGATAAAATCAAGAAATATTCAAACAAAAACGTTTTATAAACTTGCTTTGAATGACTTTTTGATTTCGTTAGATCTCTTCTGAGCTTCGAAAATTGTCTGAAAGTAAATACCACGTGTAGCCATATTATTAGGATCGATAAATTAGAAAGGTCATTGAAAATAGTTGGTATTTTAGTTCAAGTTTCATTTTTTAACTATCCTTGCAGTACAAATTTAAGTATTATCATGCTCACAAATCCACCATAGTTGACCACTTGTATCATAAATGTTCGAAAATTGGTCTGGAGGAATGTTTCTTCGACGACAGTAAAGTAGAAAATTGTAAATCAAATTTAAGTCAATGGGGCATGATATCGCCGACTTTTATTATAATTGGGATATTTTCCGAAAATATGGCAACACCGTCAAGTTTTTTCTTGGGAATGTTGGCATAGTATATGACTCTCAAAAACTAAATAGTATGGATCTGTAATACGAACACATCAGAAGACACCTTAACATATAAAAAGAAATAAATTCAAACCTATTCAGATGACCGCTAGTGTATATTCTTGATCAGGGTCAAATTCTAAGTAGATATAACCATGTCCGTCTGTTGAAATCAAGACACAGCTCGCAAATTTTATTATAAAGCTTTGTAATATGGTATAGAATAGGTATACGTCCACCCCTTCTTTAGCCCCCTAGAACGCCACATTCCAGTTTTCGATATTTTGAAGTTGTGGCCACAATATTGCATCGAAATGGCTGAAATTTGGTATTTAGTCTTAATTTGGTATACAAAACTTTCCACATGAAATTTGTCTGTATAGGTCTACCCTTTATATACCCCCATAGGACGGTACCTCCCCCCATATAGAACGGTACTACTAAGTTTTCGATATTTTGAAATTTAGCCACATTGTTTTACCGAAATTTCTGGAATTTGGTATTTAGTCTTCTTCATAAACGAAAGGAAACTAATTGTCCAGCTTTACTTAAATAAAACGCGTGGTGAAGGGTATAACAAGTTCGGCCGGGCCGAACTTAACGCCGTTGTTACTTGATTTGTTCTAAAAAAATAATGTTAGGTACATATTGGGTTCTGCTGCATTTACAACAGACCGACGCGTTATTCATCAACAGAATATAATAAAAATATTTGCGCCCAACGTGGGGCTCGAACCCACGACCCTGAGATTAAGAGTCTCATGCTCTACCGACTGAGCTAGCCGGGCATGTGTTCTCGACCTCAATAATTCTCAAACACTTTAAGTGTTACCACACTCTCGTATATACAGAATCCTTAAAACTTTCCCCAAACTAATCCATGGAAAATTATTTTCAAAAAGTCACCAGCGTGAAATCCAATTTGAATTAACACAGGGAAAAAATATTTTTCTGTTTTGTTAGAGTACTAATATATATATTTTTATACCCTACACCACTATTTGGGGAGGGTATTATAAGTTGGTTTTGCCCAAAAAGTTTGTAACGCATCGAAATAATGGTCGCAGACCCATTATATATACCAAAATGAATGTCTCGACGAGCTGAGTCGATCTGGCTATGTGTGTCCGTCCGTCAGTCCGTCCGTCCGTCTGTCCGTCTGTCCATCTAAACCTTGTAATCACGCTACAGGTCGCAATTTTGATCGGATCGTCAGGAAATTTTGCGTGTTGATGTGGGTCCCGGAGGTGAAGAAGCCCATTGATTTTGGTGATGATCGGATAATATCACAGTGCTACAGTGAAAATTTGCAGGGGTTCTAACGCATAAATTCGGTTTTGTGGGAGTCCACAGAAGACGAAAATACCTTTGGTTTCTTTGGGTCACTTCGGTTTTTCATTTTATAACGGTAAATGCAGTGAAAAATGGACTTTCTTGGATTTTCAACTTTAAACGGACATTACTACTTTTTTCCACAACCGATTTGCACACACTGTTTTTCATTATAAAGGGGAGAGTAATGCCTTTCGAACAAGCCATAGATTTTGGTTATAAAATGAAAAACCGAAGTGACCCAAAGATACCAAAGGTATTTTCGTCTTCTATGGACTCCCACAAAACCGAATTTGTGCATCAGAAATCCTGCAAAAAAATTTTGTCCACTTTTGTATCACAGTGTATTTAGGGGTCGGAAAGGGAAAAAAACTTAGGTGGATAAAAAGACAACGTTTTATTCCAAAGCGAAAATCTCAGCTTCTATATGGGGTATACCAAAAGCAAAACCTGACAATTAAAGTAGAAAGTATCACCTTTCTAATGATGTAAAGTAGGTGCTCGTAGGTGATAAAACAACGAAGATATCACAATAGTAGCAAAAAAACGACAATTTTCATTTTTGCGAGTTTAATTATATTGACGAATATGACAGCTTTAGTTGTAAACTTTCCAAAAGCAAAGCCTGACTATGAAAGTAGAAGATCCCGTCTTTACAATGATGCAAACTGGGTCGGCGTAGGTAACCAAATGACGGAGATATCGCTATAGTCGGTAATACATCCCATTTTTCTATTTTTTTGGAAATCACGCTACAGGTCGCAATTTTGATCGAATCGTCACGAAAATTTGAGGGTTAATGGAGGTCTCACAGATGAAGAAGCCTATTGATTTTGGTGATGGTCCGATAGTATTTAGGTCGGAATGGGCAAACACTTATTTGGAGAAAAGTCAACATTTTATTTCAAAACCAATATCTCTGTTTCTTTAAGAGGTATATCAAAAGCAAAACTAGGCAAGGAAAGTAGAAAATACAGTTGAACCTCGATTATCCGTGAATCGATTATCCGGGAACCTCCATTATCCGTGATAGAAAAGAAATGTCGGAATTTGTTCCATTTCCTCTATTTTTCGTTATAACTTCATTACCCGACATTAAAAGAACACTTTTCAATTAATTTGATTGAGCAAACAAAAGGTAAACAAACAAAAACTGGAAATTCTCCCGTATTACACAATTTGTGTATTTATAGTATCACAAAAACCATGGGACAAAGTCAATTCTGATGATGATGATATTAAGTATCTTTTAAAATTTTGGTGGATCGCCGTAACAAACTTAAAAAAATTGCAGATTTTCATATTATTGTACGATACTATGCCATTTTTACTTCAAAATATATTTAAAAACTGCATAAAAGCATTGCCTCCATTATCCGGGAAATCGATTATCCGTAATGCCTCCGGTCCCGACCATCACGGATAATCGAGGTCCGACTGTATCACCTTTACAACGATGTAAAGTAGGTTGTCGTAGCTGCTCAAACAACCGAGATATCGCAATAGTCGGTAATGCATCTTTTTTCTGATTTGTTTGTAATCACGCTACAGGTCGCAATTTTGACCGGATCGTCACGATTTTTTTGGGTGTGGATGCGGGTCCCACAGAGGAAGAAGCCTATTTAGTTTGGTGATGGTCGGATAATATTCAGGAGTCGGAATAAGCGAAAAGCTTATGTGGAGGAAAATCAACGTTTTTTTCTTATGCGAATATCTCCGCTTCTGGTTGGTGTATTCCAAAAGGAATACCCGTCAATGGAAGAAGAAAAGATCTCGTTTATATTGATGAAAAGTATGTTGGCGTAAGTGAGCAAACCGAGATATTGCAAAATTCAGTAATAAACCCAATTTTTCCATTTTTTGTAATCACGCTCCAAGTTGGAATTTTGATCGGATAGGGCCAAAATGGGGTAGATGGGGGCCCCACAGAGGAAGAAGCCTATTGATTTTGGTGATAGTCGGATACTATTTAGGGGTCGGAATGGGGAAAAACTCATTTGGAGACAAATTCAAAGTTTTATTCTTTGTCAATATATCGGCTTCTAGTAGTGGTATTCCAACGGCAAAACCTGTCAATGGAAGAAGAGAATATTACCTTTACATTGGTGTAAAGCAGGTTGGCGAAGGTGGTCAAACAAGGGAGATACCACAATAGTCGGTAATGCATCCAATTCTTCCATTTTTTGCAATCAAGTTACAGGTTGTAATTTTGATCGGATGGTCACGAAATTTTGGTTGCTTATGGGGGTCCCAGAAATGTTTACCAGTGAAAAGCTTACGCACAGGGGTAGTGGTGTAGGGTATCACATGGTCGGCCCCATCCCGACTATAGCCTTTGCTCACTTGTTGTAGTTGCCTTGTTCCAAATATAGTCATCAGATAGATGATCCTAATTTTTACAAAAAAGTATTGTCATCTCAGAAAATCAATTGTTGAAATTATTTATATTGGTGGTAAATAATTTTCATATACATTTCCCAAGTAATATTTCCATTAATGAACACAAAAATACTACAGTTTGTGCCGGTATATCTCAAAAAAACATTATTAATTAATGAGAAATATGTAGTTACACATTCTTCACTCATCCAAGCCATAATTGAAGAAATGCAAACAAAAAACTCATTGTTGGAATATATATAAAAGGCAAAAGATAAACTCACAATAACAAAATTCACCACAATTTCATAACTCGACATTGTGGATATTATCATACATATTGTTAACACGATCAAAGACATGATTGGCACAACTCTTTGCATTGTCGAAGCAATGCTATATATTCTTAAAGGGATTGGTCAAAAGCTTTAAATGGTCGATATTCATATTTAGGGCACATCATATTTGTGAGGACAATATTACATATCTAATTTGGCAATATCTTTAGAATATACATTTTGCACTTTACATTATTGGTTTGAAACCGAAGGTTTCACAAATTATCGAGGTCGTTTTGGCGCCTTAAACCTTCTTTCTCCATACGAGAGAGGAAAAGAACCAATGTTAGACATATTTTTCATGGACAGAATGACACAAAATTATATGCGCCCAACGTGGGGCTCGAACCCACGACCCTGAGATTAAGAGTCTCATGCTCTACCGACTGAGCTAGCCGGGCATGTGTTATTCATCTAAATAATATTCTATTATTTTAACTCACACATAAATCTTACAAAAACACATATTCAAAAGTATTACACAGCAACAATTTGGTAAACACATGTCATTACTTAATGCATTACCGAGTAATCAGTGCTCATTACACTCCGGATTATCAGGCAGCACATATATAATGGCCCTCACATAACTAATTACTTCCCTTACTGTTTGTACGAGTGGCTTAGTGTGTAGTGTGTTTGGCTACAAATCAGAAATGTGTTCAAAACCAGCCGAGAGCAAAAAAATGTGGAGTGTTGATTTGAATAAAATTTCACCTCAATTGTTCTAAAAATAGAAATTAATTTTGTTTAGCTTTTTTCGACTACCGGTATGTGGATAAATATGTACTTATAAACATATTTAAGGCAGTTCTTCCTTATTATGTCATCCCCATGTAAAAATAATGACTTTTACGGTCAATTAGTTGTAAGAGTTGGCGTTCATCCTTAGAGAAACTGCTTAAAAACCAAAAATTAAAATCTGCGCCCAACGTGGGGCTCGAACCCACGACCCTGAGATTAAGAGTCTCATGCTCTACCGACTGAGCTAGCCGGGCATATTTATCCTGTCGACGACACGATATTTAAATCTACACAATTCTGATAAAACTCTCGAGAACCTTATATTATTCTGGAAAATTCTGGAACAGGAAAGTAAGTCTCTATTTCCTTGTGGTCCTGTTTACAACGATACATTTTTTTTTTTGCGTCCATCGTTTCTCTTAATCCAAAGGCTCTAAGAATCTATACCACCACCACCTAAAATGACTGCTGAGCAGTCGAAAAAATTGGTTTAAGTCTGTGACGACAATTAGTTTTGTAGAAGTATACGTTGTGAAAAAATATACAGAATAGTCTCGATAATCCCGACACTAAAATTTTCCATTTTATATATTTTTACAAGGGGAACTGGGAAAGTTTCACGTAGAGTTGTCAGACGCCATTTGACATTTTTTGGAAAGTTTGACAGTATTCATCGTAAGTGTTCTTAGGACAGTTCGACATACGATGATGTGTTGTGTTGTGAGCATTTTCGTCCGATCATGTTTCACAAATTTCGACGTGGATAATCATGGCAAGAGTGCAACAATCAAATTAAATCTTTGTATGTCGATTAATTATACCGTGTGTGAACGGATAATGCAAGATCGCCATTTTATATATGTACCATGTGATAGCGACATTTTTTCCACTAACATTTGATATTGCATGAATACCTGGCCGCACAATTTTAATGGCTCAAAAAAAATCTCGTGTCGATTGGTGCAAAGAAATTGTGAATAAGTACGATCGCGGTTCTTCAAACGACGTTCATTAAATCGTCATAGACGAATCATGGATTTATGCGTATGAGCCCGAAACGAAAAAGCAATCCATCGTGGGGGTCATGGAAGAAGCACTTCGAAGCAAATGGTCGCCTGTCTCTTCGGCTACTATACGGCTTTTGCAACGTAGGATGGTTAATTCTGAGTGGTACACTACAATTTGCTTGCCTGAAGTCTCCTGAGAAATTCGAAAAACGAAGAGAAGACGAATCATTGTGCACGGCAATACCAATGTGACCTCTCACACACACATCGATTCAAACCAGCGCCTTTTTGGAAGGACAAAACGTGGAATTGATGAGTAATCCGCCGTACAACCCTGACTTGGCACATCAACAAAAAAGGCGTGATCAACATTTTCGTCACCATATGATACTGTTGAAGTGTTCAATAATCATGTTTTGGGGGTGTGTCAATCGGAGTGGAAAAAGTGCTTCAATAATTAGGTTGAGAGCATGAAGGGTTTCATCCCCAAATGGAATTATCTCTGCCCCAAAATTTCGGTTCACAGTCTTATTGGAGGCTATATAGTTTCCAAGAGTATTTTTGCGACTTCAAATAAATCTTCTTTGATTTTGCATTTTTTTAGTTGATTTTTGAGTTAACAAGAGAATTTCTGTCGAATTGTTTTGGAATCACTCCTTAACCACTTTCGATACATGTTTTGTTTCGTTGTCTTCCGGGAATGTCCATCTAAGTAGCATGTCTTCTTCAGCATAAAGCAACATCACGCCTTGCACCGAGAAAAAAATCCAGACTATCGTGGTCCGCATTTCCAATATTTAGGCTTTAACCGTTGCCCGTTGGGTATAGTATCTTTTCAGTATCTATTTTCAGTATCTTGATTTAAGCTACATTTTCAAAAAATTAATTTCGCCTGAAATAATTAATAATTTAATATCCTCTGCGCTTAAAGGTTGCGGTTGTTTCATCCAGAATAAAGGATTTCAATAGTTTTTGTTGTTCTTTAGTTTTATCCACTTAGTCTTATGCCAGACTATGAAAATTGGCATTAAAAAGAAAATGAGTTTGTAGGTAAGAGGTATGAAGGCGGTGAAAATCTGTACACAAGGTTCTGTAATCTGAAATTATTCTTTGTGGTTAAATTCGTAACTCTCAAACCAATGCAAAGAAATTAATATATCAAAATTTTCATATGATTTCATATACAGTGGTGGCCAATACATTTGCAATAAAACTGCACGTTTTAGGAAATATTTAAAATATTTTTTTGAAAGTAAAATTAAGTATTTTTTGCAATTATTTGTAGTTTGTTGTCTCAAATGTAAGAATATATAAATTTTGACACGTTATACAACAAAAAATTTGAAAAAATATGAAAATACATAACACACCTTAAAATTTAATGGTCAAAACATATGCAACTGAACCAAATCCGATGCATAAATCTTCAATACTTTTTGCGTGTTCGTTTACTTACAATTTGTACAAATTGTTACTGGATGTTGTTCGTTTACTGTACAGTTCAATGCAAAATACCTTAGTCGATTGCAAGAAGTTACTGGACTTGTACAAATTTGTACAAATTATTGAGTAAACGAACAGACCTTTTGTAAAATATAATTTTTTTGTATGATTAAAATCATTTGTATTTGTTCTGGGAAGATTAAAAGTGAAAAAAATTTTGAAACTGATATCGGACATACGTACTTCTTCGGGGGAGTGGTGGGTCGTACGAGAGAAGCATGGATATGGGTCCAAGGGTCAAAATTTTAAAAACTAATGGAAATTTCTTCACATTTCAGTTGTCAATTTAATAAAATTCAAAGTTTAGAGTGCAGTTGCATCATTTATTTGCAAAAGCCAGAATTTGGTACATATTAGAATGATGAATACTGATGTATTGAAGTTATAACGGGCGGTATCACTGGAAATTTTGGATTCTATAAACTTAAAAGTTTTAGAAAGCTCATCAAATGATAACTAAACACAACAATTGAGTATATAGACACTTGCAGAAAAACGAAACGCCGGTAGCAAAAGGAAAATCTCTCAAAACATTTAGAACTAGCCAGAGCTCATTAACAGAATGATGGATACTGATGTAATAGCGTGTTTAGTGAGTGCAGCAAATACGTGAAAGTGGCCGAAAATAAGAATCCAAATTTTAACCTATTTCGACATGATTTGGCACATTTTTTTAGACCAAATTCTGTTACACATTGGACGTATATAGCGTGTTTGGCGCTCCAAATATCTCAAATCGGGCGAAAATATATATGGGGGCTATATCCAAATATAAACGGACACACTTATCAAAATCAAACAGAATTTGCATGTTTGGTGCACCAAATACCTCAAATAGGCCGAAAATGTATATGGGAGCTATATCCAAATCTGAACCGATGTTTACCAAATTAAGTAGCGTTCGTCCTTGGGACAATAAAAATATCTTCCCAAATTTTCATGCGAATCGGACAATAAATGCGACCTGTACTTTGTTTACAAAAATACATGGACAGTCGGACATGCGTAAATCGACTCAGAAAGCTATTCTATGTATGGTAACATGGGGCGCCTTCGCCACATTTTTGTTCAAAATATCCTCATATCGAAACCGCTAAAGTTTTATTCAAATATTAAAAATATAAGCATATCTTGACTATAAGTTTTGATATATAAATGGTTATAATTTTGTTTTTAAAATATTATTTTTGAGAATTTACAAAATGTCAAAAAAGTGGCGAAGCCTCCCAACCCATGGGGCAGCATCGCCATCGATACGGAACATTATCCAATGGACTCTAAAACTGCAATTTACCAACTTCTTCCTTAAATATAACTTATGCGAAAAAGGAACATGATTTCTCTTGACTAATCAAATATGATTCTAAAATGCACAAAAGAACCAGATTCTAGTACTTAATTGAACTAGGTACCTTGAATTTAGGTACAAAAATCATAATATGTATTACTAAAACAATATACGTTTAGGATAATATTTGATGTTAACTTCACATTATAGTATGCTATATCTATGGCATAAATAATTTAAGTTAAATATGACAAATTTCGAAAATTAACCCACCACACCCTTATCATGGCGTAGGCGCCCAAGCCCTTACATATTTCATAATATTAATAGGTATATTGATATTTGTAATTGCTTTTTTCATGCGAATTATTGGGATTTATATTATTCACTACTTGTCTTCTAACGGTATAAAATATGTTTTTGATATCACAAAAGGTAAATAAGATATCACAACAAAACATAGGGTAAGTGCACCTAATGTCGGCATGTACCAGTAGTCGGCACCTTTTGAATTTGAACTCAAATAACTAAAAATTAAAAAAACAAACTAGGAAAATATTCCTTAAAATTCTTCAACAATATTGTCAGCTAACTTTATATAAAATTTCATTGAGCTAGGACCAATTATTATATCGAAATTTAAGTTTTTGTCAGTGAGGTTTTTTCACCACAACCGAAAATGCATGTTTCTTAAGAAAAAAATTGTGGAGATGTTAACCTTATAAGCTCTGTAATTATTTTAAAATGAAGAAAATTTCCGCAACATATTTGTTATATAGGTAGAGAACAGTTAAAAGAACACTTCAGAAAAAGAAATTTTTAAAAAATATTTATAATTGTGCAATTTTTGCTGATGCCGACTTTAGGGACAACAAAATATAAAATTTGCCTAAAGTCGGCATGGGGTTATAAACATTGATTTTTATCGATTACTTTTAGCTAAATATTATAAAAAAATACTAAAGAAATACTTTAAAGGCTAATTAATAGTAAAATAGTTTCAATTTGAAAGGAACTTTAGCGATTTTAAGCAATATTAGCCATGATTTTAAGTACGTACGTTGTGGGGTGCCGACAACTGGGTAATAGATGCCGACTACTGGTACGAACTAATTTATTTAAACAATATGTTTAAATTTCCTTATTTTTTGAAGTAAAATCAATAGAAACGTATGTAATAAACAAGAAATTTATAAATAACTAATGCTTAAGCTATAGTTCTTTCAAATATTTAAGAAAAAATGTAAAGTATGCATTTTTTCTTTATTTAAATACAACATGCCGACTACTGGATGATATCATGCCGACTATTGGGGAATGGTGCCGACTACTGGTGAAAAAGCAGTATTTCACTAAAATTGCATTTTTTGCATGCTGAACAGAAATAATCAAAAAAATTGTTTATATAATCTAAAACTACACAAAATAACGAATCATAACAACTTAAATTTAATTTGATTGGATATTTAGGCTCGGAATGACATACGGCTGAAGATACGAGAATCCTTAAAGTGCCGACTACTGGTGCACTTACCCTACCTACCAAAATTATTTTTCCCAATACCCTGAAACATAAACCGCGTGCGTCCGCTATCATACCTATGACACAACTGCCAACTTTTGGGAGATAATTAACCTCGCAATTTAGCCTTTAACGGATTTCTAGCGCTTGTAGTTTGCGAGAAAATCGGCGCTGGCGTAACCGCCCCAGTGGCGAAGGCGCCCCATGTTACCATATATCCCTAAAAGGAACCATGGATCTATCTTCCTTCCTTTTGCATTTTACAAACTAATGCCCAACGACATAAATACCCTTTACCACAGTATGGTGTAGGGTATAAAAATGTACTGAGAGGGGTGCTTTAGTTTTGGCCAACACTGTATATACATAAAAGATTAGTTTTTGCTGGCCCATGAGGGGATCGAACCCGCGACCTTCGCGTTATTAGCACGACGCTCTAACCAACTGAGCTAATGGGCCGACACATCCTTTCCAAGTCGCACAAAAAAATAAAAGAATAATTTACAATACAATGCAAAAATAATGCAAAAATTCTATCGTGAATACCTTTCCTTTGGATCACTTCCGTTTTTTTATAACGGCAATTGTAGTGAAAAACGGGGTTTCTAAAACTTTCAACTTTAAATGGACATACATAACTTCTATTTGTCACAATAGATTTCTATACATTGTTTTTCATTTTAAAAGGGCGAATAATTTCTTTCGAACAAGTCATCAAGTTTTGAATTCGGTTAATGGTTGAAGTGCGAAAAACGCATCACAAACGGGAAAATGATTTTCCTCGTGCTCTAGGCTACTTGGAAGTTACCAAACAATATAATGATTTTTTATCAAAAAGGAAATTATGTTTGCTTTCGAAAACGGGAAAATCTAATGAAATCGGTTTACTATAGTTCCCGTTATAAAACAACAAAAAAAAAAACGAATTAATCCAAAGGAACCAATGTTATTTTCGTTGTCGATAGAAACGATAGAAATTTTTCATCAGAACGCTTGATTATTTCTTTAGTCAAATTTTGTAGCACAGTGTAATTAAAGACAAATTATTAAAATTTATTTAAAAAATAATAAAAAGGATGCTGCGCCCAACGTGGGGCTCGAACCCACGACCCTGAGATTAAGAGTCTCATGCTCTACCGACTGAGCTAGCCGGGCATGTAACGATGTAGTGATCTTTTCGTTATCCTCTGAGGTATAAAAACTGGGTTATTTTCTATTCACAGATCGATCGTTGGATTGATTTACAATGGGTAAAAAGACGTGTTCCAGAAAATTTTTATTTTTTTGCATTTTTGCCTTTTTTCGAGAAGTTTTTTTAGAAAGCCCACAATATGGATGAAAGTGAGTTCTTGCTGCTAAGTGAAATTTGTATAAGCCGATTCTTCTAGAAACTTCTCCACACTCCAGAGAAAAGTTTCATCAGTTCTAAAAACCACAAAACTTTCTATCCGAATCCATGTTTTCCGTCTCAAAAACTTATAATTGGCCCATGAGGGGATCGAACCCGCGACCTTCGCGTTATTAGCACGACGCTCTAACCAACTGAGCTAATGGGCCACATATCAGTCACGTAACAAAGGTGTAATATTAACCACTAAAGTTGGCATAAGTATTTATTATAATTAATTAAAATATATTTTTACAAATGATCGTAAGTAACATGTTATATTATTAATAATCTCCTCCGTTGTTGTTGAAGTTCAAACAATCACATCATTTTTGGAAATTTTCATATTCGAAATTTATTGATATAAAAAGTATATTGCGCCCAACGTGGGGCTCGAACCCACGACCCTGAGATTAAGAGTCTCATGCTCTACCGACTGAGCTAGCCGGGCATATGTCGATCGTCTGCAATTTGTACGTTAAATTGTTCAATGTAATCCTCGAAATGGACTTTACCCCACACGTGAATGTATGATAATTTATTTAACTAATATGTACGTACATACATACATACATATTTGCAAATTAGCCATAAACTCATCGGATCAATAATTCTTGCATAAATCGGTATACACATTTGAACAAAAATTAATATACATCGCTAATCAATGATAGCTCCAGTCGAAGATGCTTCATGTCATGTGAGTCGTAATTCAGTTGGCCAATCTTATCTTCGGACGTACTATCATACGAGGGGAACTAGAAAAGTTTGCGGTGTAGACGCCATTTGACTTTTCTCGAAAAGTTTGACAGTTTCTGGCCTAAACCTACTCAGGACAGTTTAACATACGATCATGTGTTGTGTTGTTTACAGCGACTTGAAAAAAATTATATTCCAAAAAAAATGGGATTTACTTGTAACCATTTTCGTCTGATCATTTTTCACAAATTTCGACGTGGATTATCACGAGAAGAGTGCATCGATCAAATTAAATCTTTATATGAAAATCTGGTTTAATGTGTGATAGAGGCACCCTTGGGAATTTCTTCCTCTAACTAACATATGACATTGCATGACTACCTGGCCACAAAAATGAGTTTTCTCGTTAGAAAGAAATTGCGGTGCTTCAAACGACGTCTAAAAGATAGTCACAGACGAATCTTGGATCTGCGCGTATGAGCCCGAAACAAAACACCAATCGACTGTGGGGGTCTTCGAAGGCGAGACAAATCCAACGAATGTTGTTCATGAAAGAAGCACTTTGAAGCAAATGGTCGCCTGACCATGTGACTACTATACGGATTGAGGAACGTAGGACGGTTAATTCAGAGGGGTACACACTACAATTTGTTTGCTTGAAGCCTCCTGAGAAATTCGAAAAACGAAAGATTCAAACCAGCGGCTTTTTGACCGGACAAAACGTGGAATTTATGGGTCCATCCGCCGTACAGCCGTGACTTGGAACCAAAGGACTTCATTTGATTCTCGCTCATTAAGAAAAAAAGGCGTGGTCAACGTTTTCATTGCTAGGCCAGGAACTTCTCTAGTTCCCCTTGTAATATATCCATATTTTGATTGATATACACGAACATAGAACGACCCGTCCCGTCCCCGAAGTTGAGACATTGATTGACATGACTATTTTGAATGTTCTGAGTTGGCAAATGGGTGGGTAAGTTGTTATGTAGTATCAGCTGACCTAAGGTTACTAGAATCTTCTATTACCTTCGCCACCTTCAATTATGATGCAAATCTTTAATACCACTTATTGATTTAGGGTGGTAATGCGTCTAATGGCAATCAAAAACTTATCTTGGCCCATGAGGGGATCGAACCCGCGACCTTCGCGTTATTAGCACGACGCTCTAACCAACTGAGCTAATGGGCCACGCGTGAAATCCGTAGATGTTTATTCAAATGTAGTATTTTAACTGCATTCGATAGAATAAAATGCTTAAAATAGCGAGAAAAGATATATGCGCCCAACGTGGGGCTCGAACCCACGACCCTGAGATTAAGAGTCTCATGCTCTACCGACTGAGCTAGCCGGGCATATGTGTTCTATAGAATCATGGATTAAAAGGAAGGGACTTCTTCAGTAGTGCGATTGTGTAACTCTCTACCGATCGAATTAACGACAAATGACGAAAGATAGCGATATTTGTCAGTAATTGATATTCTGTATAAAAATTTTTACCGATTTTTGTCTGTATTTTATGTCGGTAATTACTGAAAATCATCGGAAAAAAAATTAATCAAAACCATGTTTTTAAGAAATGGCGTTGGAATATATTTCATTGGAAATAAAAAGGTAAGCAGAGGTGCCATTCTGTACACATAAAAAGACAATTCTGCGACATTTGGAGTATCATTTCGATTTAAGTGATAAGAAGCATATGATACTGTACAAATTGGAGATGGATACACTTTATAAAATAATGCATGAAATCGAGCGTCATTTGAATTTCGGGAAAAATTCGTGAGAAAGTAACTATTTTAAGTATGGTTGAAAAATTTTTAAGTATACATTTTGTAACAGTTGCTTTCGATATAAAACTGTAGTGGTGGTATCGATTGCACGCAATATTAGCAGCAACACTAAAATAAGGAAGAATATCACCATGGTCATCATATTCCCTGATAATACGTACTTCTGAAATAACTGATCCATATACACAATTTAACAATTTCTCTTCAATATATGGTAAAAACTAAAAATGTTTTACAATCGATGAATCTGAGTTTCACCCATTCAGAATTTGCGAACTGTTAACATGTTCTACATAGTATGACTGAAATGAAGTGTTTTAGGAGGGATCCCATAATGTAGACCATTGAAATTAATTTTCAAGCAGTAATTTATAAACATAGCATGGAGCCGAAATCCCAATTTTCTGCTTTGTAACTTCAAAGCAACATCTCATAGAATGTAACAATTCCTCTCAAAGTTGTTGTTGAATATGTAGCATATAACCTATGAAAATTAGGGCCAAGTTAGAAGAGAAACTCTTCAATGCTCCTGACATAGACTTAAGTGGCATGGCATGCTTCATTTCCGCAGCCTTATTGCTCGTCGGTGGGTGGGGTTCTTGCCACTGTCTATCGAAGAAAAAGCTACAGTACAAATTTATAAAAGTTAATATAAAAGCATGCATATACGATAGGAAAAAAAGGAAGGTAGTTTAAAGGAAGGACAACATCATTATTACCTTTGAGCCGGATTTGCCCAATGCTGGTGGTGTTACACTGAGATATGAGCCCTCCCAACCATGTTACCTAGTATCCACTATGATAGTCTGGTAACCCATACTTGCAGC
Organism: Musca autumnalis; assembly: GCF_047663935.1. NCBI lineage: Eukaryota > Metazoa > Arthropoda > Insecta > Diptera > Muscidae > Musca > Musca autumnalis. Next base: position 152,600,113 of record NW_027411866.1, on the reverse strand, counting down.
ACCCCCTTTGCTAACCTCTGGAGCTGGATTAAGTCAAACTAAAATCGAATTTAGTTCATGGCTATATACGCCAAAGATTTAATAACAAATTCAATTTTAAACATATTTATAAACTAATAATTTTAGATGAAAATAATTCAAGAAGATTTATATAATATTTTGAGTAATGTAATAAATCAAACATATTAAAAATATAAATATTAAATAAACAGAAAAGCAGATTCTTTAAATCACAATAAACTTGTGATACTGTGTGTGGATATCGATCGCAATGATGTTCAAACTATAACAGCTGGTATTTCTGTTGAGGTCAATGACCGCTTTGATAATATTTAGGTTTGACAAAAAAAGAAATAAGAAGAACAGAATTAAGAAATAATATAAAAAATTTGAGACACAACAGTTAACTTTCAGAGATGTCAGAGTCTCCGAATTCTTCTCTGTTTTTACTAGTTATGTTTTACACTCTTAATTTGAATACGGATTAGGTTTTCTATTGACACAGTGACCCTCAAACTGTAGTACACAAGAACTATGGAGTTGGTATTACTGATTAGAACACATAACCCGATTTCAAATTAAAAATGGAAGCTCAGTTTCCGCTGAATAGAAAACAAATCTAACCTATTTCTCGGGCTTTAAACAGTTATTTTTGCCAATATTAAAATAATAAAATAATTGATTTTATTAGAGCATCCAATCTCATCTGGAGAGTAACGGTACCGTGTACCACCGTATTAAGAGAAGGCGTGTTATAATAAATGAGCAAGGTCCAAGTTTGGTTGCTCCAATACAAACCAATAAAAGCAAAACAGACCAACTTACATTTTTACGGGATCCATCGATGAAAGGCCTTTCATTCCAAGATGATGTTGCAAATGGTAATATTCCTTTGGGCTGTAGAGTGTGATAAATTTAATAATGGCAAAATTAATAGGCCTTATGCCCTCAACACTTTCCATATAATCCGAGTTTTTAAGATTTTGTTAGCTTACTTTTTTTTTTAATTGCAATTGAAATGAAATTACGTACAACTGCACTGAGATCGATAGTCACACATACTCACACACTTCTATTGCCTCAACGATGGCAAACTTAACAAAATCGATTTAAAATTTGCACTATTCTAAGCCAGTAATTGATTGGAGAATTTCAGAATTTATATTATAATTTCCAATGATTAACACTTCGAGCCAAGCAGGATGGATTGTAGCAGATTTCTTCGCGTTTTGCACTTTTCAAATTTGTCCAAATCGATCACACCGTCAATTACAAACCAGGAGGTACAGAAACGTGCTAATGGTTACAATGAATATTGCGAGAGAACTGATCCACCACAATTCTCCCTACAGATGGATAGGGCAAAAAACTGGTATGTGCGTTTAGAAATGTATGGCCTATAACAGATGGTGAATATATTTTGGAAATGAGATTTTTGTTAAAGTAAGAGAATAGCGGGAATATTCACCTGATTTACAAATAATGAACCCAGCTATTGCAGATTTGTGTATTATTCAAAAGTTCTACAATACAAGAACTTTCTTAAACAATGATGGAATACACCTCAAAGCAAAATTGCCAGAATATTGTTTTCCGAACACCATACACTGGAGCCGCCAAGTTGATGGTGTAGGAATTCAGCAGTGAATGTAGCTAAGAAATATAACTAATGAAAAGTTGCTAACTTGCAAAGTCAACGAGTCGCAATTTACTCACTTTTTCCGCCAGCATTAATCTTTTTGGGTATACAAGAAACAATTTATACAAGATAACAAATTTTATTTCACTTGTTGTAACAAACAATTTACTGGTATATCTTGCTCCAATTTCAAACAATATTCAACGTGATGTGTTTAGGCTAATGATCAAACAGAAATGGGCAAAATGGCTCCTAATCTACCACCTTTTCTACTCTCGGTTTTAATTTCAATGAAACAAAAAATATTAATAAAAGAGCACAGACTCGAAGAAAACTTCAACATGTCTCCTCAGAAAGGAACAAATGTATATTCGTTGACAACAAGACTCAATTATCTATATGCAACCGAACTTCAAAATGAGGGCATAACTTCAGGAGGAGTTCACTAGCACTGCATTATCACACATTATGTATGTGTGAGAAGAAATCAAAACTAACACAATGACAAACAGGAAGTTCATCACAAGCACCACTACAAATACAATGGATCCAACCATTCATTCGTTAAAAAACATCTCGCTTTTAACTTCTATGTTTGTAGCCCTTTGTTATACCCTCAGCATTTATGCTAACAAGGGTATAAACACTTTGATACGACCAAATATGTGCTTTATCGAAATAACGGTTTTAGATCCCAAGTATGTTTCCACGAAATTCGTTGCAGATAGCCATGTCCGTCCGTCTGTCGCCTGGCTGGCTGGAGCGCACGATAACTCTCGAACAGATCAGCCGATTCGGTTCAAAATTTGGCTTAAATAATATTTGGAACAAACTTAGTTTAAGGGTTATGGCCACTTATTGAGCACGAAAAATGCAATTTTCATGAATTTTTTACAAGAAATCTACCAAATTTTTGCTGAATATTTTGTTTTCACCTGATAGATCACACCTTGAGCTTCTTTCATTTTTTTTTTTTTTTTTTTTTGAAAAATATTGCACAGTTTTCTGACAAATCGCCACCTACGAAACACTGTTTTTACTAAAGCAGTTTGCGTTGCCCACTGTAGCTCGAAAACGAATAAACCGATCAGCATATGTTTTTGTTGGATCATGAAGAAACTAATAATCTTGTACTTAAGCGAAGCGGAATTAAAAAATATAATTTAAAAACAAAATTGTGAACCGTCGAAGTCAAAATTTCGATTTTAACTACAAAACTGATAGTTTTTTCTCCATAAATCCGTCAAATTTTCTTTTCAAAAAAGTGCCTCGCTTAATTACAAGCTTTTTATATGTATAATAAAATTTTTGCAAAATATTCTATTTTACCTGTACTTTAAAATGAGCCAATAAAAAATTTTCGATTGTGTAAAATTTGTAAGTGGTCATACCCCCTTAAATTCGAAGATTAGGCATATCAGGTACCTCCCCCACAAAAGTTCAACACTTTTCGCTAAAATGGGGAGTACGATAACTCTCGAAGGCAGTAACTCAGTTGGTCCATGATTTGCAGATTGTAATATTTCTATCAGAAATAGATCAGGTTCGAGTATGGTCTATATAGCTCCACTCCTTCGGGTACCTCCCACACACAATTTTGGAAAAGTGCAGTTTAAGACCTTCTCTCGAATCTCTTTGATTTTTGTTGTAACTATGTGTAGTGGATGGAGCTTACGATAACTCTCGAACAGATCAGCCGATTTGGTATAAAATACGGCCTTCGTAACATGTTGTCCAAATTAAGTTAAACTTCGAAAATGGTCCTCCTTAGGGTACCTCCCCAACAAAAGATCAACATTTTTGTTTAAGTGCAGTTTAGAATCTGTTGGAAAATCCTTTTAAAATGTATACCTAAGCTACTCCTTGTGCTTCTGTTTACAGCGATATCATGTTTTTCCTGCGTAAGTTCATACATCCTGACGTGGTGGTCCAAAAGCTCTAAACTATACGTTGACCAACTAAAATAAGATCTACTTCCAAAATGGTACTTCCTCCGCAACACTTTTTTAACTCAAAAAATAGATCTCAAAATTCAGAAAACCCTCTAAATACATAAGGATCTTGGTTGTGTGGCCGTTTTTTGATATGTCCGTATATGAAAATTTCAACTCACACTGGCTAGGGAATATCTCCGTCGGCATAGCTGACTGATACTTTTATTGATGCCATGTGGGGGAAGAAGGACCGTTTTGTTCAATCCGAAGTATCGTCAAGATCAGGATGAAGCTCCTGATAATGGGGTACGATAATCGTCGCCATTGAAGGGTACATTCTCGCCGACACCATTTTTCATGAAATATGGGCCGATGATTCCACCGGCGGACTAACCACATGAAATCGTTATTTTTTGTGGATCCTCTTTAGGTTGCTCTTAACCCAAATTGGCTAATTTCCTTGTTTACATAGGCATTGAGCCAGAAATGGGCCAAAGTTTGACTTGGAACGTATTCCTAAAATATCGTGAGTTTTGGGTCATCCGTTAGTTAATTTAAATACCAGAGTACGTAAAAATACCTTATGTTATTTCCAATCGTTTCGTTTCGTTCTTTCTATAGGAACAATATAAAACGAAAAATAACCCACGTTGGGTTAGCTCGCTGTTTAGTTTCGTTTTGTTTACATTCGTAGGTACGAACGAAAAGCGAAAAGTACTCAACTCCACAAGAGCAGATAGAAAACGAAATAGTACTAAACACATGTGAATAAATCAAAAACATTTGGTGGTTGATAAAATTTACTGTGGTATGCTGATGCTGACTTATAGGGTTGTTAAGCAATAACATGTGTGTGAGTGTGCCTGGGTGTGTCATTGCCCATAACGCACAGCAAACGTTTGCCAAAAATTCTTTTTGTTTGGGTGGTGAATGAAACGACTCGGCAAAGCATAACAGAAGTAGATTTTAGCAATCGTATGGTTTTCATCTTTTTACATTGAAAAGTTTGTGGTTTTGTTTTGGCTGTGAGAATGAAACGATTCAGAGAAGTTGAAAAGTTTGTGGCTTTGTGTGACTGGTACGGGAATCGTTTTGTTTGTTTACGTTCATTGTTAAATGCTATAATGGGGAGGGAAAATATGTTGGGTCCCACGGTGGGCAAGTTTAACCTACACGAGGTAAAATTCGATAACAAATGCTCTGTTCCTTTACGTGCCTGAGGTTACCATTTCTTACCATTTTTAACCTGCAAAGCGTTCCTTTACTTTAAGAAGAATACAATTTATATGAAAACAGTTCACCACTTTTACCATTTTTTTGCCACTGTTACCATTTTTAAAAGTAAAGGAACGTACCAAAAATCGAGCTGATCAATCGATTTTGCAGCTCCAAAAACATTGTTGTGAGTAGCACCCACCAAGTTCCCACACCTCTCTACATATACAAGGTCATGTGGGTGTCCCCCAGATTTAAAAACCAGAACAATCATGTTTTTATTGACGAAAGACACGACACTATTTCAGTATGAGAGGGGAGTGAACGAACATACAGTATGAGATGTCCGAGAACAATATGGTTCATATAAATCGGAACCGATGTTCATTATATTAATGCCTATTACATATTATCCGTTCAAAGTATCTCAGAAATATGTGCATATATAATGATCTCCAAAGCTATTATAACCGATTAAAAACTAATTTTGTGGCCCATGAGGGGATCGAACCCGCGACCTTCGCGTTATTAGCACGACGCTCTAACCAACTGAGCTAATGGGCCTTGTACGATAATGTAGTTTTTCATCCACCATATACTGCAGCTAAGTAATCATTTCAAAAATCGGGGAAAAATAGCTGCGCCCAACGTGGGGCTCGAACCCACGACCCTGAGATTAAGAGTCTCATGCTCTACCGACTGAGCTAGCCGGGCATACGATGATGACCATTTCGACGTTCTATGTCCAAGTTTTTGTATCCTGTTGGTATTAATGTTTGATTGACAGGTGATCGTTATTTTCAATTATTATTTAGAATAAAAATAAAATTAATATTTATTGTTGGCTTATTAGGAGAATATTATTTTTTTGTGAAATTTCGTCAAAAAACGGCCGTGCGTGCACGGAGAATGCAGATCGCCATGTTATATACGGTGAAACATAGGCATCCTTGAGCATTTCTTCCACCATCCAACATTTGATATTGTATGGACACCTAGCCGCAAAATGGGTTTTTCTTGTTAGATATAACACAATTTGACAATAGCTTAAAGAAAGGCTCTTGTCGGATTGTGCAAAAAAATTGGGTTTACATACGATCTCGGTGTTTCAAACGACGTTTATAAGATCGTCACAGACGAATCTTTGATATCTTCGGCTAAACTGACAATGCTATGGCTTGAGAAAAGTAGGAGGTATACTACAATTTATTTGTCTGAAGCCTCCTGAGAAAAACGAACAAAAAGTTGAATCATTGTGCACAATGACAATGTGAGCTCTCACACATTGATTAAAACCAGCGCCTTTTTGGCCGGGACAAAACGTGAAATTGATAGGTCGGTTATTCGCCGTACAGCCCTGACTTTTGAACCCAATGACTTCATTTGTAAAGTCGTTGTCAACGATTTTAGTCAATACAATCCATTTATCCAAAAACCTATATTGGCCCATGAGGGGATCGAACCCGCGACCTTCGCGTTATTAGCACGACGCTCTAACCAACTGAGCTAATGGGCCGCATACCAAGCTCATGACATTGGAAGTTTAAGAAATTTGTGGTAAGATCCCTAGTTGAAGTAGCTTATGAATAGATTTGCATAATTTATTGAGGCTTTGTAAAAGTGTTTATGGGTTGACGGCGCAAATTGAATATTTTAATATTACATTTACAAGAGTTTATTATATACGAGTATGTATGGACAGGAACGAAACAATGTCAAAAAAAAAATATTTTGCGCCCAACGTGGGGCTCGAACCCACGACCCTGAGATTAAGAGTCTCATGCTCTACCGACTGAGCTAGCCGGGCTTGTGCGGTAATCTAAAAAGAGTGATTTTTTCTAAATTATTTCTATCAGTAGTGCGATTCCGTAACTTTTTTAAATAACGAACCGACATCGGTAGTTAACGAAAATATTCGGTTGAATTAACGATTGTGTTATTCTGTAACTTTATGTTACCGATTGTAGAAATTGTTAACTCATACCGACGAATATCGATGTGAACAAAAATGTCAATTATTATATTTTAATATTAAATAAATATATTTTGAAGCTGAAAATATTATTTCGTCGCGAATACAAAACACAAATCATTTAAGGAGAAAACAATTTCTGCTTTTTGAAGGAGTGTGACTCAAATAAGTGGTGTCTTCAAGCATTCCAGCATACATAACCCAAGAATACCTTCAATTTCTAAAGTGTCAAGTATGTATGTATGTATTGCTAGAAGTTAAATGACCAATACATTCATGCCATAGATGTTCCCAGCTAACATTTTTTTTCCGAATTCGTATCGAATTCGGACAGAATTTCTGAAAAAATATCCGATTCTGATGCCGAATTCGTACCGAATTCGGTACGAAAGTTGTATGGACGTGGTCACCGAATTCGGAAAGAATTTTCTAAGGAAATTCTTAAAAAGTATAAGAGTTTCGCGACGAATTCGGTCCGTATTCGGAAGTAAATTCTTGGAAAATTCGGAGAAAAATTTAGATTTTCTGACAGAATTCGGTCTGAATTCGAAAGAAAATTCTGGAAAATTCGATGAAAAATTTAGATTTTCTTAAGAAAATCCGTCCGAATTCGGAAGGAAATTCTGGAAAAATTCGGAGAAAAGTTCAGATTTTCTGAAAAAAATCGGAAACAATTCTGACGCTGACGCCTTTGATATTGACACAACACGTGTACTGTACTGAACAACCCCCACTCAGAGACAATTTTCTTTTAATGTACTATTTACGGAAGATTATAATTTCAAACTTTCTAATGATTTTGCCTGTTGTTATCATTTTATGAATAACAGTAGAACAATGTGCAGAAGTATGTCGAAGCTATCAACACTAGCTTGAATTATTATATGTTGCATTTATATTAAAAAAATTGTAAATTTGTATATGCGAATTTTATGACCAGTAAATCTGTTCTTCGACATCAACCGAAAAAAAATTCCCTTAGAAAATCCATTAGAAATCGGAACGAATTCGGAATGACGATTCTTAAGATTCTTTAGAAAATGTGCAGAGATTCTTAAAATAAACTTATAGAAAATCGGTTCAATTTCTAGGAAAATATTAGAGAAATCGGCCACATTTCTAAACAAAATTCAGAAAATCTCAGAAAAAATCTGATATCAGAGCCCTCGGAAAAAATTGTTAGCTGGGTTGGTGGTTTTATTTCAGGGTATGAATAAACATGTCATTAGCCATCACGTAATATCTCTGGAAGCAATATAGCCAGAATAATATTGGTAGCCAAAACAGTAGTGCGATTCTGTAACTTTTTTTTAATAACGAACCGACATCGGTAGTTAACGAAAATATTCGGTTGAGTTAACGAATGTGCTATTCTGTAACTTTATTGCTCTGTTCCAGAACCTGGAAAAAGCTACTATTTTTTACTACGATAACATTTTTTCCTTTATGTTATCGGAAAAAATAGTAAAAATTAGTAGATTCTTGCAGTACTGGAACAGACAATATGTTACCGATTGTAGAAATCGTTAGCACATACCGACGAATATCGATGGAAAGACAAATTGTCAAATAATATACATATTTTAATATTTATTAATGTATTTTTAAATTAAAAACATTATTTCTTCGCAACTGCAGAATATAAAACGCGCAAAGGAGGAAAAATATCTTGTTTTGGAAGGAAGGTGCATACAATAATTGTCTATGTACAAGTATCCCAACAATGCGAAACCCAGGAGTAACTTCAACTTCAAAAACGTCAAGTCTGTATGTGAGTACTTCTAGGAGGAACAATGCATGATTCTCATAGATTTTGGTGGTTTTATTCCAGGATATGAAGAAATATATCATTAGCCTCCACCGTAATAGTTCGGCGAGACAAATTATAGAATATCCCCAATTTATGGTTTTGAAGTGGACAAGAACTTGTCTTTTAGACCAAAAAAATATGCGTGTGCATCTACACCGTCTTTGGTGAAGCAAGAGAAGCTGCATTATTTATGTCTATGTACTGACAAAAAAATATTTAACAGATTTATGTAAGGATCATTGGTCAAAAGGTCACTTGCTATTATAGTGAATTGTATTTTATACATGCATGATTTAAAAATTATAAATTTGGTAAAATCCCTCCTATATGTATGTGAACCGCTGTTTTATTTTTTCTAACTACAAAGGTAGGGTCATATTTTGGGTTGTGGTGCTTTGTGCGAAAATTCTGAACAGCGCAAAAAAAGGAAAAAATTGAACTTTGAGGTTTCACATAATTAAGCCCCTTCGGTGACGTTCGTGGATCCACGTTACCGCCATTTGAGTAATTTATTCATTTCACGCCCATATTAAATGGAACTTCTCATGACCTATAGTTCGGAAATCCGAACTTGTAGCATTTTGGCTTCAATACGACATTAAAGCCAACAAACGCATCTTAGAAAGATAGTGTTAACGGAAATAATATAAATCTTACATAACAGTACCACACATGTGTTCTTTTGAAGCGTTAGCTTACGATTTACCTCTATAATAAATAAGACATGGAAAGTTATGAGTTAATCGAAGTTCTACAACTTTCTCTTTGGTGGTCTTTATGCAGCTTCAATAAAATCTGGTCTGGCGAAAGCACAACAGTGTCGAAGCTGACCCATGTTATCTTACATAGTTAACCCTTTTGCAAACGCTTTAATAAGATTTTTCTCAATAAGGCAGAATTTACCTTGTGTGCCCTCCTCATTAACATAACATATGCTCATATAAAAACGCCGTGTTTAAAAGAAATCAACAAAATATTGCAATAATGTACTGTCGTTAAGACTTAACAACAACTTTTTTTTGGTTGTTAACTTAACAATAATTTTCGGTAATTAACGACAAAATTTACCGACAAAAATCGTTAAAATTGGTATACAGAATAGCACTTACCGAAAATTATCGTTAACTAACGACATTCGTCGTTAATTCTGTCGTTAAGGAGTTACAGAATCGCACTACAGGAGTTGAATAATGAGTGCAAGTGAATCAAGCTTACATCTTTACAAGGGTATTGTGGTGCAGCTAGGATGCTGTCAATTTAGCAAGGCCACTTCTTTTGCATGACTACGGATGCCAGTGAAGAAGCATTTCTTAAGATGCTTTTGAGCAACACAACCGAATTTTCTAGGATAATAAGTAAATAATATGTAACCATTCCGGATCATCGGCTTGAAGGTCACTTTGTGTGTGTGATTTAAAAACAATAAAAGTGATAAAGCACTTATACCTTTATTTAAAGCGCAGTTGTATTTTTTTCTAATTGAATGTTGGGGTAATATTTTGGTTTGTGGCGCTTTGTAAGGAAATTCAAAGCAGTGCAAAAAGAGCTAGCTTCGCTATATGATTATTGAGCTTTGAAATTAGCTTCAATGATGTTTGTGGATCCACGTTACCGTCATTTGAGTTCGTATATTCACATATTCAATTCACGCTCACGTTAAATGGAATTTCTCTTAGCGAAGAGTATGAAAAGTTCGGAAATCCAAGTTTATACGCAATTTTAGCATTCTGCTTGTTAGTGATGCTGAGTCTAAATGTATAAGATTACCACAGAACAAAGTAGGTTACAGAAATACTATACACGTTTTGGCCTCAGTACGGCATTACCCCAACGAAAGCATCCTAGAAAGATAGTGTTAAGGACATTGATATATGTAGGTCTTACATAGCAGTACCGCACTTGAGTTCTTGAAGCTTTAGGCCATGTTTATATTATAGCCTTTTGCATGGTTAACCTTCTTAACGAGGATTTATTTGACGTATACGCAAAGGAATTGGCATTTGAAACCCAGTGGGTTTGTTAAATCCGGTTATATATAAACGTACTATTAGCTAACGTTTTCCCTCTTTAATAATTAAAACAAAGGATAGTGCAGCGTTCATATGTGGGGTAGCATGGGGCAACTTCGCCACTGTTGCGCCTTCGCAAGCGCCGATTTAATTGATGCTACATAATTATCATCCAAAGGAAAGATATGAGTTAATCGAAGTTCTTTAACTTTTTCTTTAGCGCTCTTTATGCAGGTTCAATAAAATCGGCGCTGGTATAAGCACAACAATGGCGAAGCTGCTCCATGTTATCCCACATAGTTAACACTTATGTAAATGCCTTTAGAACATTTTTCTCAATAAGGCGGAATTTACGTTGTGTACCCTTCTTATTATCTTAACATATGTTCATATAAAAACGCCGTTTTTAAAGGAAATCAGCAAAATATTGCAATAATGTGCTGTCGTTTAGACTTAACAACAACTTTTTTTTGTTTGTTAACTTAACAATAATTTTCGGTAATTAACGACAAAATTTACCGACAAAAATCGTTAAAATTTGTATACAGAATAGCACTAACCGAAATTTATCGTTAACTACCGACATTCGTCGTTAATTCTGTCGTTAATGAGTTACAGAATCGCACTACAGGCATGTCACAGAAACCAATTCCGATCGAAAGTGGAATTGATTCCGTATTTAGCTTCTTCAGAAACCGAAAATGGAAAAAAAATCCGGAATGAAACCACTTTTGGTTTCTCAAGTGGAATTGTATTTTTTTTGGAATCATATAACTTTAACCCTCAAAATTATCGATTTGAATGTACCGTTATACCACACTAGAGTAATTTCACTGAAATTTTTGCAAGAAATTTTCCGTTTCTATATCGAGTTCCATAGTAGAGTAAAATCATGAAATTGCTGTAGTGGGGAATTTGATCTAAATTTTTTAATGAAATTCACTCTACTGTGGACCGGGACTAATGTGAACTCTAGCGAGATTTCAATATGTAGAAAGACCGCTTCTATAGTGCACACCTGAAATGACTATACAATTTTTGCATCTATTTTAAATAATTTCAGTTATTATTTGAAACATTTTACCAACAATTTCAGAATTAGAAATTAATTTCCAATATCATAGAATTTCATTTCAAATTTTAATTAATTCTAACTAATTTTCAAATTAACTACAATGCTTTAAAATATTAAAGTCTCGGAATATTTCTACCTTTGACAGTTTTTTTTAATAATACCTACAGTATCAGCCAAAACTTAAGAACCCCCTCAGTACATTCTTATTTTTAATTATATTTTGTAAGAAAACAAACAAATTTATGTTTTATTTATTTAAATCTGTATTATTGAAAAAAAAACACAAACTTAAGGATTTCAGTATTTAACAAAACAAAAGTTGAAATTATTATTAAAAAAATTATTATTAAACAAAAACAAGTAAGAACGGCGTTAAGTTCGGCCGGGCCGAACTTGTTATACCCTCCACCACAAGTTGTATTGAAGTAAAATGGAATAATTAGTTTCCTTTCGTGTATGAAGAAGTCTTAATACTATATTTCAGCAATTTCGGTAAAACAATGTGAGGCACCATTCTATGGGGGCTATTTCAAAACGTCGATCTATACCGACAAACTTCTGACGGAAAGTTTTTAGGCTCAAAGAAGTCTAAATACCACATTTTCTATATTTCGGTACGAGAATGTGGCTAAAACTTAAAAAATACCGAAAATCAAGAAGTACGCTTCTATGGAGATATAGGAAGACGTGGACCTATACTGATAATACTCTTCTGGAATATTTTATAACTCTTGAGAGACGAAATAACGAATTTCAGCCATTTCGGTTGGATATTGACGTCACAATCTTCAGTATTAAGAAAATCGGGTGGTACCGTTCTATGGGGGCTATATCGAAACGTGGATCTATACCGACGAATTTTAGTCAGAAATGGGACAATATGAAAGCGTGTACCTGTACAGACATATTTCTGGCGAACAGTTTTATATCGCATTGAAGACTAAATACCAAATTTTAGCCATTTTGGTGGAATATTGAAGACACAACCTTCAAAATACCGAAAATCGGGAAGTACCGTTCTATGGGGGCTATATGAAGGCATGGACCGATACCGACAAAGTTCTGGGGGAAAGTTTGAGTACCCCCAACTAAGTCTAAATACCAAATTTCAGCCATTTCGGTGGAATATTGAGGCCATAACGTTCAAAATACCGAAAATCGGCAAGTACCGTTCTATGGGGGCTATATGAAGGCATGGACCGATACCGACAAAGTTCTGGGGGAAAGTTTTATACCACCAACGTAGACTAAGTACCAAATTTCAGCCATTTCGGTGTGATAATGAAGCTAAAACCTTCAAAATACTGAAAATCGGGAGGTACCGTTCTATGGGGGCTATATGAAGGTGTGGACCGATACCGACAAAATGCTGGGGGAAAGTTTTATACCCCTAAAGAGGACTACGTACCAAATTTCAGCCATTTTGGAAGGATAATGAAGCTAAAACCTTAAAAATACCGAAAATCGGGAGGTACCGTTCTATGGGGGCTATATGAAGGTGTGGACCGATACCGTCAAAATTCTGGGCGAAAGTTGTATACCGCTAAAGAAGACTACGTATCAAATTTCAGCCATTTTGGTAGGATAACGAAGCTAAAACCTTAAAAATACCGAAAATCGGGAGGTACCGTTCTATGGGGGCTATATCAAAACGTGGACCGATATATCCCATTTTCAATACCAACCATCCTACAAGTAATAAAAACTTCTGTACCAAATGTTGACTCTCTATCTTTAAAATTGCTAGCTGTATCTTGATTTCAACAGACAGACGGACGGACGGACATGGTCAAATCGACATAGAATTTTATGTTGATCAATATTATATATACTTTATAGGGTCTCCGACGAATATTTCGCTGTGTTACAAACGGAATGACAAATTTAATTATACCCTCCATATGGTGGAGAGTATAAAAAACACATTTTAAGTCGCAAATATAAGTGCACAAAACTAAAGTATTGGGGGGGAACAAAAAACTAGTGAACTCAATATTTCGTTGCGTATCCTTTATTCTGGATGACACACGCATATTTTGTATGCATATACGATATTAAATTATAAATTATTACAAATAAATTCAAAATATATTCAAATAAATTTTCTTTGGTTTTCTAATTTTTTTATTGATTTTTGAGTTAACGATCTCCCACAAGCCCCAATTTAGAGCTAAGATCAGGGGATTGGGCAGGTCAATGGAGAACTTCTGTCGAATTCGATACATATTTTGGCTCATTATCTTCCTGGAATGTCCATCTAAGTGGCATCTCTTCTTCAGTATAAGGCAACATGACGCCTTTTAATATGTTACGATACTTGAAACTATCCATAATTTCATTAATTTGATGAATTGGTTTAATCCCTTCAGCCGAAAAAAATCCCAGACCATTATGTTCCGCCTCCATGTTTTACAGTGACTTTGCAATATTTAGGATTTAACCGTTGTCCATTTGGTCCACGCCTTATGCATTTGAGTCCATTAAATTAAACTTAGATTCATCAGAAAACAGCACAGTCCTCCATATTCAAGTCTGGCTTTTTCACTTTTTGTCGATACGAAAGGTCGTCGACTGAATAAGCCGGCCTCTACCGCTCTTCTGTAAATCGTTCTTTTGCTAATTTTTAAATCCAAGCGATGTTGTATTTGACCAGAAGATGCTGTAAGATCATATTGGATGAACATGAACAATATCTGGTAATGTTTGCGTATAGTCCCCTTATATCCGTACTTCCCGATTTTTGATATTTTGAGGATTTAATTTAATAATTTGTTTCGATATGTTTTTTAATCTTTCTTCGTTATAGCAATTTCTATCACTTGCTTGATATTTGCATAAAAATATGGAATTAATAACGATTTTATTCATTTTTGTGAGCTGTACGAATATGAACTTTGCATACAGTACGTTCTTATTAAGAGTTGATAAGAGCCAAGTTCCACTTCGTTAATTTTTTTGACCAGATTTTCGTATTGTCTTATTTTTATTAGTAGTTTGGCCAATTCTATTCACAATTTCAAATATTGTTGATATTTACTGTATAGTGGGAAACCACCTTATCTGTGCTTCTGGACTTATATGGAGTTTCGGAATATGTGGTCGCATTATTCCAGTGTGGTGGATATATTTTCACGTATGCGGTCGATGTCATAATTCAGAGTTATCCTAGTAATACTGCCCCCCATGATGATGATTTTTTCTCTATAATCTTTCACTCCACTTCCCTGCACATGTCGGGCGATCTAAAAATGTTATTTATTGGCCCATGAGGGGATCGAACCCGCGACCTTCGCGTTATTAGCACGACGCTCTAACCAACTGAGCTAATGGGCCATATGAAAGTCGTGTTCTTCTAATGAACCAAAAAATGAAGTAATAAACAAATGCAAAAATATTGACCCATAAAAAAGATGTGTGCGCCCAACGTGGGGCTCGAACCCACGACCCTGAGATTAAGAGTCTCATGCTCTACCGACTGAGCTAGCCGGGCATATTAGAGTGCTGAATTTTCACAATTTATTACACGTTTATGTAATCTAAATCCTAGAAGGGTTATTCGATCAGACCAGGCGCTGGATTCTATGAAAATTTGAAATAAAAAGTATTTGCTCTGTAATATTTTTCATTTCACATTTATTTCCTTTATAATATTTTTCATTTCACATTTTCATAGAAACAGAATTGAGCCCTAGATATGAAACTGTCCTCATGGTCAGTTTTATCATATCTATGTTTGTCTAAAGGGCTGATAAGAATAGTTTTTATTTTTAATCTTTCAGATAATGTTGCCTAACATGAGATTGTCAATATTGAAATTTATAAGATAGCCTCGCACATAGGGGTACACACATGGGGCATACATATGGGTCCAGGAAGGTGCCAGTACGCTATTGAATATATATAACGGTAATATGTACATAACGCATAATTTATATGAATATAATATATAATTTAAATGTACAGTGGCAACAAAATTGCACGTTTAAGGAAATTTTATTTAAAACATTTTTTTGAAAGTAAAATTAAGTATTTTTTGCAGTTATTTATAGTTTATTGCTTCAAATAGAAGAAACTAAAAATTTTTGATACGTTACACAAAAAAAAAAAATTTGAAGAAATATGAAAGTACAAAACACGGTGTGCCTTAACCAAATTTAAACGGAAGGTGCTTACACCTGGGAAGTTTTTGCAGATTCTGAAACTACAATGCTCATAGAGTAGGTTTTCATGATTTTGGTTGGAAACCCCGAGTCCTATGTAAATGGGTCTAAAGAAAATGTTGTAGCTGTGAAAATTCTCCACAAGATTGACCTTTATGATATTTTCTTAGGTTTAACCGTTATTGAGATATAGAAGTTCAAATTGAGATATAGAAGTTCTTAAGAAAAACTCGTAAAATTGTTGTAGTTTGGTTTAAGGAAATAAAACAAAAAAAGATGGAAATGTTGCTGTTTACAATTTCATTGCAGGAAAAATACGTAGTGGTAACAAATGGTTCCTTATATCCTTTATTTTATCTCCCTTTTACATATTAATCGGTTTGAAGGAGTAAGAAACTCGTCTTTATTAACGTATATTTGAAAAATATCACTGTGCAACATTTTCAATGCAATACTGTGCAAACAATTTGAGCTTAGAATTTTTTGAAAGAACAGACCTTAACTACAATAACCCTAGTTGGGTTTTGTTGTGTCAGATCCAGCTTGGATTTTATGGCCCCATCAAAACATTGTTAAATATTGACTTTTTAAAGAAGTTCTGGCCTATATCTCTGAAACCTATTTAAATCTTCATCTGACCGCTGAAGCAAATTTTTAGATAAGGGCAAGATTAAAATATTTGGAGAACTCGAAAAACTACATCTATTGCCTCAAATTTAATAAAATATCGAAGATTTTCATAATTTGTGATCGATTTTGATGGATGGAAGTTCTACTATCTTAGGGCTACAGTATTGCCAAGACAGCAAGGCCAAATTCCTAATCATTTCTGAGATAAAGGCCCGACAATTGCAAAAAAACTGTAGTTTTAGTTCTTATTAGGTGAGGCCATAAAATCCGAACTGGATCTGACAGGACAAAACCCTACTTTGGACGAAATTGGTTACCCCGTTCAAGAGATATCGTGCATACCATTTTAGTGAATTTTTTTACATATTGAAGGGAAGTACCGGAAGTTTTTTCCCATCTTCGAACTGAAACTAAGTTTGGATAAAATATGACGAAGGCCAAATTTTGAACCAAATCGGTTGATCAGTTCAAGAGTTATAGTGCTCTCCAGCGACTACACATTGTGCCATAAGGGTTTTTACACCTGTTTTCTCAAGAAGCATGGACTTGCCCCTGAAAATTGAAGCAGCAAATTCAAGTCGCTACAACAGAAATCAGGGTGATTCGAAAGCAGGCCTTAAAGTGAACTTATCAGAAATTTTGTGTGGTGGACAAATATAGCCCATATTCAAACCTGATATATATCTGGTAGATATATTACGATGTGTAAAGTATGGACCAAATCGGTCACTCCTTTCAAGAGTTATCGTGCGCACAATTTGTCCCAACATTTTTGAACTTTTGTTGGGGAGGTTGACCGATATGTCTTATCTTAGAACTTAAACTAAGTTTGGACAAGACATTACGGAGGACAAATTTTGGATCGAATCGGCAGATCCGTTCGAGAGTTATCTTGCGCTCCAACCACTACACACGGTGTCATAGGGGTTTTTGTTTCCACCTTTCAGGCTATTTTCTCAGGAAGTATGGGCTTGCGCCAGATGAAACTTCTACTGTCATATGGGGGACAGTGAATGCAAGTTGCTACAACAAAAGACAATGCGATTCGAGAGCAGGTCCTAAACTGAATTGTTTCGTAATTTTGTGTGGTAGGTACCCGAAGGAGTGGACCGATTGAGTCCATATTGGAACCTTATCTAAGGGGTAGTTTACAGTGTAAACTTTACACTATATGTAAATGTCATATGACATGAAATTTTCCATCGTTATATATTCGCTAAATTCTTTCAATAGTTATCGTGCACACAAATTTTCCGAATATTTTCGAACTTTTGTTGGGGAGGTACCGGAAGGAGTGGACTGATATAACCCATATTCGAATTTAAACTAAATTTGGACAAAATATTAGGGAAGCCAAATTTTGGATCGAATGGGTTGATCCCTTCAAGAGTTATCGTGCGCTCCAGCCATCCAGACAGACAGACGGACGGACATTGCTAAATCGGCTCCATATTGTCTGAAAAGGATTTCGTCCAAACATACTTGGAATCTAAAATCATTATTTCGATTTGGCACGTTTTGTCCATATGAAAGTGTATATACCCTCGTTAGCATAAATGCTGAGGGTATAAAAAGGAAACGCCAGTACCAAAAGGAAATTATTTTAAAACAATTAGGCTTTGCTAGTGTGCATGATGCGATATAATCCCACCGTACTCATTACTAAGTAGTAGAGGTGGGCGCGTGTCGTGCCGTGAGTAGTGCGTGTTCGTGCCTTCTCGAAAAACGCCGTGTTTGTGCGTGTCGTGCCGGAATGCATTTTTGACCGTGCGTGATCGTGTTTTTTTGTCCGACACGATTTTGCACGACACGACGAAACACGATCTGCACTATGTGACACGATCGTGCTAAATTTTTGGTCTCCCTTTAGAAGTCGTGCAAAATACCTTACTAAACACTAACATCGAACAAGAATATAAAACCGACCAAAATATTCCTAAAATTATTTGCTTCGTTTTCGTAGGCTGGTACTTATTGCCGTTTTGTTATGGAGAGGCCAGAGTATGAGTGAAAAATGATGATGTTTGTTTGCCATTTGTTTTGTTCGTGAGAGAAGCAAATACAAAAACTACTCTGAGGGTTAACGCAATATATTCTCTTTGGATGATGTTATTGAAAAATATCCTCTTCCCGAATTGAGAAAACTGATTAACTGCCCAAAAAACGTTGTAAGATATTTTAAACACTCGGAGCTAAACAACAAATTGTCGAAAATTTTAAAACAAGATGTATGAACACGTTGGAATTCGACAAATATTATGCTTGAGAGCATTGAAGAAAGTTGCAGCGTACTTTCTGGTACTGTTTGAAAACTTTAAAACTTGGTAGAGAGAGAGTAGGCTCGCAATTTCCAGAGATAGGAGAATCACTACAAAAGCCATCAAGTGTGGCTAATGATTACCTTAGCGGGGTTGAACAAAAAGAAATACCAAGTAACTCTTCATTATAAAACAGCATTCCACAGCCGCGAGAGCACTGTTATTACTCTCGTTGAAAAACATCCTCTCTCCACCCATGAAAAAAATGTTCTAACATTAAAAAATATGTTTTACCCAAACATATCAAATTGAAATATGTTACAAAATGTTGCAAACATATATTTGTTTGGACCCAAACATATTAAGTTTGGATCCAAACATATATTTGTTTGCAACCGGTCCCAAACATAAATTTGTTTGGATCCAAACATATTTCTAACATAAATTTTTCTGCGTGCAGGGATGGAAATCCTTATACATTATATCCTTATTGATTATAATATAAGATTTAAACTTAGTTTAAACAAGTATTTCTAGAACTTCTATTGGGTTTTCATAAAATATTAAAAGTGTGTTCCGATACATTAAGCTCGGAAAAATACCCTACAATGCACATTTTTGCCCTTTGGTCTAAAAAACTTTTGGAGGTCTGCTCATTGACTCTTAATTCATGAAAGATTTGAAAGCTAAAACTAAACAATCATTGCTTAAACGCTTTGTACCAACAATCTAATAGGGACGTTTTCATATCTGTCGTTTAAGAAGATTATTTTTTATTAGCTAATGTAAAAGCAATGTTACTTGACATACAAATTGAGAACATATCATGAGCAGGAAATTACAATGCCACATTTACACGAATTACACTGTGCAACAAAATGGATATGAAGGTCTGGGACACGGAAAATTCCTCTTGAGGAAGAAAGGCATTGGTGAGTATATTAAGAACTTCGAAGGACAGATCCGCCTTGAGTCGAACTTCCGCGTTATGGCGTGATGAAGTTTTTGCTAGAGACCCTGCAAGCCGTCAGGAATTAGCGTTATGTCTTTGTTCACTCTAGCTTATTTTTGAGATGACATGTCTTCAGTCGAATCGAATGAGGATTATTTTCGTAGAGCACTTCTAACCTTCTAACTCGCTTTCGTCAATGTTCTTTTCCTCCTTTATTTTAAGAACCGCTATAAAGATACCGCGGTAACCGCGATAAAGATACTAGATGACGTTTTTCAGCTTCGAAATGTTCTGCAAAAATGTCGGTCAGAAAATTTTAGGTACGACTCCCATTGACAACTAATCGAGTTTGTCGCGTTTTTATAGCCATTTTTGACATTTACCCCTGTTTTCTCAGAAAAGAACTGTGTTTTGTGTTTTCGTATGTTCTGTAAAGAATATACAAATGAATATTTTTTAAAAACATAAATGTACACCTATATCGATTTCCCCTTTTTTGTAATTTCGTGCGTGAGTGTGCGTGTTCGTGCCTTCTCGAAAAACGCCGTGTTTGTGCGTGAATGTGCATAAAAATTTTGGTCCGTGTTCGTGCATGTTCGTGCCTAATTTTTTAGGCACGCGCCCATCTCTACTAAGTAGTGAAGTAAGTAGTTTTACCTTATTACATTACTTTGTAATAGGTTACATAATGACTAACCGATTCGAATTGTTGCTGGGTATGTTTGCGATATGTATATTTGGCCGATTTTGGGCCCTATATAGCTATATCAAAATCCGATCCGATTTTCAAAATTTTTTTTTTAGCCACAATAATGAACTTGTTAAGTTTTTTCATCGATCGGATGACCATAATTCTGCCAATTAGATAATTTTGATAAAAATGCGCCTTTGGTCCCATATAAATTACTATGGAAGCAAAGATCGCACGGGTTATCGTTAACCGATCCCCAAAAAATTTCATATATAAGGGTTTTGAATCAAATGGACAAATTTTAGAGGATAGGAAGCCTAAAAAAATTTTGTCGCCCTAATGTACATTCGGAGAAATGCTTATACCCATCCCAATTATATTAAGTCAATTCATGGCAATTATCTGATCCATTTCATATGGTTCTGGTTTAGGAATTTCAATTATTCAATTTTTAAGAATTTTCGAATTGGGCAATATCATTTATCCTATCAAATATATTCCGTAGATCTCGATTTTTCACGTCTTAAGAGGCTGGAGTATTATCTATTAATGATCCACATTCTAGGTCTAATGTGTAATTTAGGATATTTTCAGAGAACAAAACATGTAATTTTGTGGCCCATGAGGGGATCGAACCCGCGACCTTCGCGTTATTAGCACGACGCTCTAACCAACTGAGCTAATGGGCCGATATTAAGTGGAGATTTATTGGTGTTGAACAATTTGAATAGGATATTGCAAAAAATCTTCATAGAAAAAAAAGTAATCTGCGCCCAACGTGGGGCTCGAACCCACGACCCTGAGATTAAGAGTCTCATGCTCTACCGACTGAGCTAGCCGGGCATATGATAACACGTTACACATTTTTACAGTCCATGCCCTTTTCCATCATCCATGTTTTCCAAAATTCGAAGTTTTTCTAGATCTGTCTTATGTGAATAAAGAATGTGTAGAATGTTCTACTTAATTAAATTTAAAATAAATGGATTTTATTTGTCCATGTATCATGAAACAACATCAGATTCCGAAGAAATTTTAATTGTGAAGGAACATAGGAAGTGACCTTTCGAACAAGAAAAACATTAAAACATCTTCATCCCTTCAAAGATTATAGAATTTTGGTTAAATGTTCTGATATTATAGGTAAAAAGTCTATAATAAGT
The DNA here is from genome assembly GCF_047663935.1 of Musca autumnalis. Taxonomy (NCBI): domain Eukaryota; kingdom Metazoa; phylum Arthropoda; class Insecta; order Diptera; family Muscidae; genus Musca; species Musca autumnalis. The sequence goes on along the minus strand of NW_027411866.1, from coordinate 152,578,605 downwards.
GACCTTATAAATCATCAAAAATAGTTCACTTTCTATAAAATGCCACGGTGCGCCTTTACTAATTTTAAATGAAAGGTGCTTACACCTGGGAAGTTTTTGCGTATTCTGAAACAGCAATGACGTGCCTGAACTGATAATTCAAGATCGTCGGTGATCGATCCTTGGGCAATTCTTCCACCAGTATACATTCGATATTGCATGAACAATTGTCCGTAAAAAAGGTTTGTTCTCGTTGGATCCAATTTGACAATCGCTCAAAAAAGGCGAGTCATGGATCTATGCTTATGAATCCGAAATAAAACAGCAATCGAGCCAAATCCAACGGAAGGTTTTCATGGAAGAAGCATTTCGAAGCAAATAGTCAACTTTTTCTTCGACAAAACGGGCCTTGTGGCCACTATTCCGCTTGAGCAACGTAGGGCGGTCAATTCTGAGTGGTGCCAAAAACTCTTCAGAGAAATTTGTAATCGAACTACGGAAGAAGAATCATTGCGCACCATTGAAAACGTGGAATTCTAGGGTCATCGGCGTGGAATTGATGAGCCCTGATGACTTGATACCCAATGGCTTATTTTTATTCCCGCATATCAAGAAATAATGAGTTGTCGACGGTTTGCATCGCAAAAGATGCTGTTGAAGTGTTCAAAAACCATGTTTTAGAGGTGTCCCAATCGGAATAGAAAAAGTGCTTCGACAGTAGGTATGAGCGCAAAGAATACTTTGAAAAACAATAAAAAATATTCGGGTTTGGATTATTAAACCAAAAACTTATCTAGCAGGCCTCGTATGATAGGGATATTTCCTTCGCTAGGTAACTCAATATTACAAAACACACAGAATATAACATATTCTTTTTAATATGGGTGTACACCAGGGTTACCCAATAAACGGAAAGCTTACCCTCTACATTTTGTAAATTTGATTCAAAAACCTTAAATATGACATTTTATGTTAACCCATTTTTTTAAAATGTATAAACAAATAAGTTTGCACCTGCAATTAACGGAAAACGTTTCAAACTTGTGTGTGGATATATTGCGCACCTGTTTAGTTGATGTCCTTAGTTTTAGGGTAATTATCTCAGAAAGTATTGAATTTGAACCGAAATTATGCAGTAGAACCACGATCTCTACGAGCTGTAAAAGTTTAGAAATGATGTAATTTTTTTTTTGGAGATGCATGAAGAAGTGGGCCGATATAGTCCACATTCGAACATAATCTATATTTCAACAAGTAAAAAAGTATCAGTCGTCTTTGCCGACAGAGATATACCCTCAGCTTATGTGAATTGAAACTGTGAGCCAAATTTTGGACCAAATCCGTTAACCACTGCGAATGCTAAGTGCGCTCCAGCCACTACATATGGTGTCATAGGGATTTTTACAACTTTCGGGCTATTTTCTCAGAAAGTATTTACTTGCCCCTGAAAAAATTGTACCATCGTAAGTGGGTCAGTGAATGGAAGTCTTAAAGTGAACTTATCCGAAATTTTGTGTGGGAGGTACCCGAAGTAGTGGACAAATATAGTCCATACTCGAACCTGATCTATACCTGGCAGACATATTAGGATGTGTAAAGTATGGACTAAATCGGTCACTCCCTTCAAGAGTTGTCGTACGAACAATTTTTACGAACATTTTTGAACTTTTGTGGAGGAGGTACCTGAAGAAGTGGACCGATATGGCTTATCTTCGAACTTAAACTAAGTTTGCACAAAATTTTGCGAAGGCCAAATGTTGGACCGAATCGGTAGATCGGTCGGAGAGTTATGCTGCGCTCCAACAACTACAAACGGTGTCATATGAATTTTTGCACCTTTCAGGCTATTATGTCAAGAAGTATGGACTTGCCCCTGATGAAACTTGTACCGTCGTATGGAGGGCCGTGAATACAAGTGGCTACATCAAAAATCAAACCGATTCAAGAGCAGGTCCTAAACTAAACTTTTCCAAAATTTTGTGTGGGAGGTACCCGAAGGCGTGGACCGATGGAGTCCATATTGGAACCTCATCTAAGTTTGGTAGAAATTTCACTATGTGCAAAGTATGGACCAAGTCAGTTACTCCCTTCAAGAGTTATCGTGCGCACAATTTTTCCGAATATTTTCGAACTTTTGTGGGGGAGGTACCGGAAGGAGTGGACCGATATAACCCATCTTCGAACTTAAACTAAGTTTGGACAAAATATTGCGATAGCCAACTTTTAGACCAAATCGGTTGATCCAGTCAAAATTTCGATTTTTAACAAAAAAAATGTGCCGTTTACTTACTTACTTACTTAGCTGGCCCATTACAGAACATTTGTTCTATAGGCCGAACTAAGAAGAGATCTCCATTCCTCTCTATTTGTTGCTTTGCTCTCTGGAATACCGCGCCTTGTCATCTCATCATCCACTTGTTTGCGCCATCTATTCCTTGGCCTGCCAATTCTGCGTGCACCGCCATGTGGCATGTATTCATACGCCTTTTTAGTGGGTTCATCATCGCTCATTCTTTTGATATGGCCTAGCCAACGCAATCGCTGCATCTCGATACGTTTAACAATATTGATGTCGTTGTATAGCAGATACAGCTCGTGGTTCATGCGACGTCGATATTCACCGTCAACGCAGATTGGTCCGTAGATCTTTCGAAGAATTTTTCTCTCAAACACACCAAGCACTGCCATGTCTGCTTGCGCAAGTACCCAGGCTTCGGAGCCATACATCAGCACGGGTAGTATCAGTGTTTTGTAGAGCGTTATTTTTGTTTGACGAGATGTGGCTTTGTTTTTAAACTGCTTACTTAATCCAAAGTAGCATCTGTTGGCCAATACAATTCTTCTTTTTATTTCACAACTGATGTCGTTTGTTGTGTTGACGGAGGTGCCGAGGTAGACGAAGTCTTTTACTACCTCAATATTATAGGAACCAACTTCCACAGTCGGTCCGAGCTCAATGGACGCATTGCGCGTCGACACCATCAACTTGGTCTTCTCACCGTTTACCGCCAGACCCACTTTAGCAGATTCTCCTTCGACTTTTATAAAGGTATCAGTTACTTCTTTTACTGATCGACCCATGATGTCTATATCATCAGCATAAGCAAGTAACATGTGACTATTGGTGTAGATTGTGCCACTTCTTTTGACGTTTGCCTCTCGTATAACCTTTTCTAGCAGGATGTTGAAGAGGTCACACGAAAGGCTGTCTCCTTGTCTGAAACCTCTTTTGGTACCAAACTCTTCGGAGAGGTTCTTTCCTATTTTAACTGAGGACCTCGTGTCAGTTAAAGTCATTTTACAAAGCCGAATGAGCTTTGCGGGAATACCAAATTCAGACATAGCTTGGAATACCTTTGAGCGCAGCGGACTGTCGAAGGCTGCTTTATAATCGACAAAAAGGTGGTAGGTGTCGATCTGCATCTCTTGGGTCTTCTCCAGGATTTGCCGCAGGGTAAATATCTGGTCAATGGTGGACTTGCCAGGTCTAAAGCCGCATTGGTATGGTCCAATAATCTCGTTGACCATTGGCTTTAGTCGTTCGCACAATATCCCTGACACGATCTTGTAGGCAATAGGGAGTAGACTTATGCCCCTATAGTTAGAGCATACAGTCTTATCTCCCTTGTTGTGGACGGGGCACAGGATACTCAGGTTCCAATCGTCGGGTACTCGTTCTTCCTGCCAGATGGTGCTAACTAGCTGATGAATACACCTTATCAGCGTGTCGCCTCCGGTTTTGAACAGCTCGGCTGGTAAGCCATCGGCCCCTGCTGCCTTATTATTCTTCAGCCGATTTATTGCTGTCTTTACCTCATCTTGGCTGGGCGGTATACATTCAATACCATCTTCTGGGATTGGGACTGTGGTATCTTCGTCGTCTTCGCTGCTATTGGATACCAACAGATTTGAAAAATGTTCTTTCCATATCCTGAGTACACTATCTGTATCAGTTACCAAATTACCTTGCTGGTCTCTACAGGAGGATGTGCCTGTACCAAAGCCATCAGTTTGATGCTTGACTCTTTGGTAGAATTTTCGGACTTCATTCTGGCTCCTGTACATCTCGATTTTTTCACACTCCCGCTTTTCCATCTCTCTCTTTTTCCTGCGGAAAAGACGTTTCTCCTCTCTCCTTTTCTCCCTGTATCTCTCTCGTGCGCTACGCGTTGCTACGGATTGTAAAGTAGCCTTATATGCCGCATTTTTCTCTTCGGTGGCAGCACGACACTCCTCATCATACCATGGATTCCTTGGTGGAGGTCTCTGGTATCCAAGTATGGATTTTGCGGCTGTTTGCATGGAGTGGGCAATGCTTTGCCATTGCGCTGATATGTTATCGGGATGAGGAGGGCTTTGATTAAGCAATTGGGCTAGTTGAGTGGAATATGCTGTGGCTATCTGTTGTGATTGCAGCTTACCGATGTCTAACTTTCGTGTTGTGTCTGTTCGTACTTTGTTTGCTACGTTTAAGCGGGTGCGTACCTTTGCTGCAACAAGGTAGTGGTCCGAATCAATGTTTGCGCCTCGGAACGATCGTACATCCAACACGCTCGATGAATGTCTTCCATCTATCACAACATGATCAATTTGGTTTCTTGTTTTCTGATCTGGAGACAGCCAGGTGCCCTTATGAATATCGAGATGATTAAATCTGGTACTGCTAACTACCATGTTTTTTGCAGCTGCAAAGTCTATCAGTCTCATACCATTGTCAGATGTTTCACTGTGGAGACTGAATTTCCCGACTGTTGGGCCAAAGATATTCTCCTTTCCAATTTTGGCATTAAAATCGCCTAGAATGATTTTAATGTCATGGGCAGGGCAACGGTCATATGTTTCTTCTAAGCGCTCGTAAAATATATCTTTGGTCTGTTCATCCTTTTCTTCAGTGGGAGCATGAGCGCAAATAAAGCTGATGTTGAAGAATTTAGCTTTTATTCGAATTGCAGCAAGTCTTTCATTCACTGGAGTGAAGCTGGATACAAGATGTTTTAGTCTCCGACTAACTACGAATCCACAACCAAACTCATGCTTTACGTCATGGCAGCTATAATACAGTGCGTCACCTTTAGGTGTTGTTGTGACGCCTTTCCCAATCCATCGTATTTCCTGTATGGCAGTAATATCGGTCTTGTACTTTTCAAGTACGTCTGCCAATGCGAAGACTGCACCTTCTCTATAAAGAGTGCGAACATTCCAGGTGCAGATTCGCAGATCATGGTCCTTAAAACGTTTGCGGGGTTCGTCAACTTTAGAGGGGTTTGTTTTTCTTTTCTTTCGTTTTTTCATAGTAGGCTGTTTTTTCTAGGGGAGGGTTACTAACCCGACGCCCAAACCCAAGTTTTTAACGTTCTTATGGGTGAACGCGCGGCACATGTTAGCTCACTACCTTTAACGGGTGTTAAAGGCAGTTCCCCAGGTGACACCACGGGGAGGTCAGTGTCCACTTGGGATGAAAGAGGGACCAAGATAAATCCTGGGCTTTGCCATGTTAAAACCGGTCAGGACCGTTCCTTGGTATCTTCCATCCCCTACGTCACCCATGCCGTTTATTGACCATTTATCGGTCAGAAAAATTTTAAGGAAAATTCTCTAATTTGAAGACAAAATTTTGATGTATTCAATAAACTCACAAAAATATATGAAGACTGAACACCAAATTTCTGTAATTTTGGGTGGATAATGTGGCTAAAACTATTTATATATAAATATAAATTTATATTGCCTGACTTGAATAATGGTCGATCTGTATTGATTTTAATGTCTTGATATTATCAACAATAGGTTGCAAACAGAATAACTTATACATTTGGCTGGGGAGCCTTTTTGCCTTTTTTCATCATAGTTCTGTTTAGAAATATTATTTAAGTGTTAATAATGAGTTTAAGACTGTTTTGTAATGCTATGAAGTATGATTTTGTAGTAGTTTGAGCGTTGCGATACATATAGGCTTGTTAGCTTCTTCATCGCAATACACATTATAAATAAACTAGCAAATGCCCGCTACTTCGTATGCGGAAAGGGCATAAAATATATATGAACAATATTTAATGTGGAAGTGGTGAACACTGACGATTCTGTTGTACTAAAACCTATTTTTAATACCAACATTTGATCGATTTAATAATTTTTTTAATTCCAAAAAAACATATCTGCCGTATCGCACTCCTACACAGCTACCATATTTTTTATTTCGGATTTCCAAAACTACTACCTCATATCACAGACATATGTACACCAACAGCGACTCATACTGCAAATTTCACACTTGACTTCTGGTTTTACTCCTTCACTTACACAGCATTCCCTCCCAATACGAATTTCCAAACACTAAACTTTATCTCACCCCCTCACAACAACAATAACGCACATTCACAATTCAAGGTTCTAGCTTCAGCGGTTTCGCCAAGAACCCGAATAGGTTCGACTTAGTGTTTTTTAAAAATAGAACAAATCTATATTGTCCAATTTTCTTTACATTTGGACCTTGAATACTCAGAGGATATAAAAGCTTAATTTAAAAAATGTCTACTTCAATCCACTTTTATTAGAAGAGGTATTTTGAAGACTTAGAGTATTTTGAAGATTTTATGCACATTTTCCAATCGAACTCCGAACTTTATCTCAAAGTTCAGAGTGGTCTTCATAACAAATATTTTTACATTTCGTATTTTTTGTCCAAATTATATAATCCAAGCTTTGTACACCCAACTTTCCTACACCCAACACCAAATTTAGTACCATTTAGTACTTTTCATTCACCTATAGTAGGTATTTCTCACTTTAACCGTTTACACAATACCAAAATGGTTTTGGTACCAACATGTTACCAAACTTTTCGTACACATAATTAAACGTTTCAAAGCTTACTTCCTTAACATATATCCCGACCGCAATTCACTTCTCCAGCTTTATATGTTCCGCTGAAAGCAATTATATTACTATTTAGTACTTTTTGTATAAATAAGTGCGAATTTTCAAAACTTCATCCCTACCTCCACTCTAAACAACAATTGCTAATCTAATACCGAACTTCAAATTTAAAAATTCCAGTTCTACCCCTTTACAAAATCACAAATTGTACAAGATTCTGTACCATATAGCAAATACCAAAAGGTACCAAATTTTGTACCATTTACCACTTATCGTTCACGACTTTCCAAAAACTACTTGCATAACTCAGTTCTTTCGTTCACCTAAATCCAAATTATAGCCAATGTACTTTCATATAGCACTTTTTCATAAGTACGAATTTCCAAAGTAACCGCAATCCTACACTCCAACAGTAATCTGTTCACGCAAATACAAATTGTATCGAATTTAGTACCTTTAAGTATCTCAATTCTACATTCTAACAGTAACCTTAATTCCAAGTTTCACGATTTCAGCTCTATCTTCACCCAAATCCAAATCATACTAAACTCACTACCATTTAGGAATTTTCGACCTTTGGTAACCTTTCTTACTCTTTATCAGTGATCCTTATTCAAATATTCAGCACTATTCGTTAATTCAAATCCAAATTGTACTATATTTAGTACTTTTCGTACACTTTTAGTTCGAATTTCCAAAAACCTGTCTTTGTTACTCCCCATCAGTGACCCTTCTTCAAAATTTCAAAATTCCTGCTCTATCCGTTCACCCTAATTCAAATTATACTAAATTTAATACCATTTAGTACTTTTCGTACGCTTATAGTTCGAATTTCCAAAAACCTTTCTTTGTTACTCTCCACCAGTAACCCTCATTCCAAATTTCAGCTCTATCCGTTCACCCGAATCCAAATTGTACTAAATTTAGTACCATTTAGTACTTTTCTTACACTAATAGGTCGACTTTCCAAAAACCTTTCATTGTTACATTTCATCAGTGACCTTCATTCCAAATCTCAGTATTCCAGCTCTATCCGTTAACCCAAATTCAAATTGTACTAAATTTAGTACTTTTCGTGCACTTACAGTTCGAATTTCCAAAAACTTTTCTTTGTTACTCTCCACCAGTGACTCTCATTCCAAATTTTAGGATTCCAGTTCAATCCGTTCACCCAAATCCAAATTGTACTAAATTTAGTACCATTTAGTACTTTTCGTACACTAATAGGTAGACTTTCCAAAAACCTTTGATTGTTACTTTTCTCAGTGACCTTTATTCCAAATTTCAGTATTCCAGCTCTATCTGTTCACCCAAATCCAAATTGTACTAAATTTAGTACCATTTAGTACTTTTCTTACACTTGTAGTTCGAATTTCCAAAAACCGTTCGTTGTTACTCTCCATCAGTGACGCCTCATTCCAAATTTCAGGATTCCAGTTCTATCCGTTCACCCGAATCTAAATTGTACTAAATTTAGTTCCATTTAGTACTTTTGCTACCCTCCATCAGTGACCATCATTCCAAATTTCAGGATTCCAACTCAATCCGTTCACCCAAATCCAAATTGTACTAAATTTAGTACCATTTAGTACTTTTCGTACCCTTATAGTTCGAATTTCCAAAAACCTTTCATTGTTACTCTTCATCAGTGACTCTCATTTCAAATTTCAGGATTCCATCTCTATCCGTTCACCCAACTCCAAATTGTACTAAATTTAATACACACCATTTAGTACTTTTCGTACACTAATAGGTCGACTTTCCAAAAACCTTTCTTTGTTACTCTCCATCAGTGACCCTCATTCCAAATTTCAGTATTCCAACTCTATCCGTTCACCCAAATCCAAATTGTACTAAATTTAGTACCATTTAGTACTATTCGTACCCTTATAGTTCAAATTTCCAAAGACCTTTCATTGTTACTCTTCATCAGTGACTCTCATTCCAAATTTCAGGATTCCAGCTCTATCACCCAAATCCAAATTGAACTAAATTGAGTACCATTTAGTACTTTTCGTACACTAATAGGTCGAAGTTTCTAAAACCTTTCATTGTTACTCTTCATCAGTGACTCCCATACCAAATTTCAGGATTCCAGCTCTATCCGTTCACCCAAATCCAAATTGTACTAAATTTAGTACCATTTACTACTTTTCGTACGCTTATAGTTCGAATTTCCAAAAACCTTTCATCGTTACTCTTCGTCAGTCAATCTCATTTCAAATTTCAGGATTCCATCTCTATCCGTTCACCGAAATCCAAATTGTACTAAATTGAGTACCATTTAGTACTTTTCGTACCCTTGTAGTTCGAATTTCCAAAAACCTTTCATCGTTACTCTTCATCAGTGAGCCTCATTCCAAATTTCAGGATTCCACCTCTATCTATTCACCCAAATTCAAATTATACTAAATTTAGTAATTTTCGTGCACATACAGTTCGAATTTCCAAAAACTTTTCTTTGTTACTCTCCATCAGTGGCCCTCATTCAAAATTTCAGGATTCCAGCTCAATCCGTTCATCGAAATCTAAATTGTACTAAATTTAGTACCATTTAGTACTTTTCGTACACTAATAGGTCGAATTTCCAAAAACTTTCTTTGTTACTCTCCATTAGTGACTCCCATTCCAAATTTAAGGATTCCGGCTCTATCCGTTCACCGAAATCCAAATTGTACTAAATTTAGTACCATTTAGTACTTTTCGTACCCTTATAGTTCGAATTTCCAAAAACCTTTCATCGTTATTCTTCATCAGCGACTCTCATTTCAAATTTCAGGATTCCATCTCTATCCGTTTTCCGAAATCCGAATTGTACTAAATTTAGTACCATTTAGTACTTTTCGTACCCTTATAGATCGAATTTCCAAAAACATTTCATCGTTATTCTTCATCAGCGTCTCTGATTTCAAATTTCAGGATTCCACCTCTATCTATTCACCCAAATCCAAATTGTACTAAATTTAGTACTTTTCGTGCACATACAGTTCGAATTTCCAAAAACTTTTCTTTGTTACTCTCCATCAGTGGCCCTCATTCAAAATTGCAGGATTCCAGCTCAATCCGTTCATCGAAATCTAAATTGTACTAAATTTAGTACCATTTAGTACTTTTCGTACCCTTATAGTTCGAATTTCCAAAAACCTTTTATCGCTTCTCTTCTCAGTGACCCTCATTCCAAATTTCAAGATTCCAGCTCTATCCGTTCACCTAAATCCAAATAGTACTAAATTGAGTACCATTTAGTACTTTTCGTACATTAATAGGTAGAATTTCCAAAAACCTTTCTTTGTTACTCTTCATTAGTAACTCCCATTTCAAATTTCAGGATTCCAGCTCTATCCGTTCACCCAAATCCAAATTGTACTAAATTTAGTACCATTTAGTACTATTCGTGCACTTATAGTTCGAATTTCCAAAAACCTTTCTTGTTACTCTCCACAAGTTACCCTAATTTCAAATTTCAGGATTGCAGCTCTACCCGTTCACATAAATCCAAATTGTACTAAATTTAGTACCATTTAGTACTTTTCGTACCCTTGTAGTTCGAATTTCCAAAAACCCTTTTGTACATCTTTCTAGCTCTCCATCAGTTACCCTCACTCCAAATTTCAGAATTCTAGCTCTTACCGTTTGCCTAATACAAAGGGTACCATATTTAGTACCTTTTAGTACTTTTCGTACACTTCTAGGTCGAATTTCCAAAAACCCAGCCTTATCTCACCCCTACACACCAACAGCAACCTACACCCAAAATTTCAACTTTCTAGCTTCAGCGGATTCGTCTGGGCGCTGATGAATCAGTCAGTCAATCAGTCAGTCACTCACCTCACTACTCTTTTATATATATAGATAAATAAATAAATAAATAAATAAAACTTAAAAACCCGAAAATTGGGCGGTACCGTTCCACAGGGGTTATATCAAAACGTGAACCAATACCAACAATTCTATGTAATAATATTTCGCAAGACCTAGCGAAGACTAAATACCAAATATCAGCTACATTGGCTGTTTAATGTCGCTAAAACCTTGAAAATACCGAAAATCGGGCGATACCGTTCTATTGGGCATTGGACATGTACATAATTTTTATAAGAAAAGTTTTTTGGTCCATTGGGAACCCTCAATGCAAAATTTCGGCGTATTTGGGCGTGAAACATATGTAAAATCTATCCCAAAACGTGAACCGACCTTCGCAATTTTTTGCTCTCGACATTGTCAGTGAACTATAAGTATTTATACCAAAATTCATCTGCCAACGCCAACTCATTTTATATTTGGCCACCGTTTATTTGAACTCGCCACATAGTGCAGCGTTTTTTTTTTTTGAGGTTATGCGCCATTATGTCGGGAACTATGGACTTGCCCTCGAAAAAAATTACAATGACGTAACGGGGCCGCACAAACATCCTGTTAAAAAAATTCATAACGATTCGTGAGGTGTCACTAAACTGCACTTATTTCAAATTTTGTGTGGTAGGTACCTGAAGGAGTGGACCGGTATAATCCATATTCGAACCTGATGTATGCCTAGAGGTAGTATTACCATATGCAAAGTTTGGTTCAATTCGTTTACTCCCTTCGAGATTTATCGTGCGTTTTGCGTTTTGCGACAATTTTTGAACATTTTTGGGGGAGGTACCTGAAGGAGTGGACCTATATGGCCCATCTTCGAACTTAAATCAAATCTGTACAAAATATTTCGATACCCAAAATTTAAACCGAATTGATTGATGCGTTCGAGAGTTATCGTGTGCACCAGCCAGACGGACGGACATTGCTAGATCGACTCAAAATTGTCTGAAACGGATATCGTACAAACATACTTGGGGTCTAAAACCATTATTTCGATGAGGCACATTTTTGGTCGTATCAAAGTGTAAATACGCTCTTAACCTAAAGGTTGAGGGTATAAAAAACAGTAGGTTGGAAGAGGTACCCAAAGAAGTGAATCGATATGGTCCATCCTTGAACTTAATCTACAAGGACACAAGGTGAAATGTTTCGACCAAATCGGTTCATCCGTTCGGGAGTTTTAGACAGCCAAAAATGAAAGAACAGAGTTAAATCGCCTTAATCGGATTTTTGTCCATAAATATTTGGAGTCCAAAATATTATTTCGATGGGGCATATTTTTGATCGTATAATACCATCGTTGCCTAAAACCTTTATCCTCATCCAGACTTGGTTGGATAGTTAAGGTCTTGGTCCTTTCGCATTTTTCTCCCGGACTCAATTTAGTAATTTACTTTTTTAAGAATTTCTCCCACTGACCGAAGATTTAAAAGATTTTAACTTTGCCAGGTCAAAAGGCGCATTGATATGGTACAAATATTTTTATTCGGCGAACCGCTGTTTCCTCCTCGAATCGTCGAGTGCTTTCCATCAACTACAACCTACGATTTGGTTAATTAGTTAAAATTCATGTTCTTTTTATACGATCTTATCGTTGAAATTTTTTTATCCGAATTGTCGCTACCCTTTCATCCTTCGTCTAACAAGAAACCCATAGCCAATGTACCTTTAAGTGTAGTTGTGACGCAGTTTCCGATTTATAGCACTTTCTGAAGACGGTATATTTTCCTTCTCTGCAAAAATGCTGGATATCCCTGTTGCAGATTTGCAGGTCATGTTTCTTAAATCGTTTGCTAATTTCGTCCACACAAGGGGGTCAGTGTTTTTTTCTATGAGATTGTCAACTCCTAAACATGACATCGCTCTCATGGGCATCGGCATCTTTTTACAGGATAATATAGGATTCCTCTAAGATTTTAAAGAGTAAAATTATATTTGGCCCATGAGGGGATCGAACCCGCGACCTTCGCGTTATTAGCACGACGCTCTAACCAACTGAGCTAATGGGCCACAGTGATGTCATTGAAATTTATAAAACGCTCATAAATGTTGCCTATAGCTAACACTTTATTTTTAAAGAAGCGATAACAAAATATTTAAAATAATAAATAGTCCTATTTTAAACTTTTAAAAGGTTGAGGAGGATTTAATATAGATTACTCCACAGAGATTACCTATTTATACAAATGACTGACTACCTTTGATTTCAATTATGTACTTCATTATCAATTCTTAATAATTGTATGTATTGGAAAATTAACTTGTCGATAAACAGCAACATTGGCACTTATCTGAAAAAAAGAAAAACATGGAATATTATTGTCTTTGCTGTCATAGGACCCTACTGTTGTTACAGTATGGCCAGAATTGAGATTAAAGGGATAAAGGCCAAACAGAACTAGTCGGTCACAATCGCATAAAGTGAATAAGTTTTTTTACAAAAAGAATAATTTCGTTCCAACTCCTTATTTCGAATACTGCATCAACTTGAATCGACAACTATGAGAACAGCATTAACATGCCATCTGTCGTGTCCAACGTCAATCGATTGTTAATAGCGAATTCCTTGAAACCGTGGACCATCATGGCTAAATATGCAATAAATCAACATTTTCTCAGCCAATCATATTCCGTCCGGTTAGAACTTCGGTTCGGTTATAATAACGTTATCAATCATTTCCAATTACTATAACAAATTGAGCTAAACTCCACATATGAAAAGAATGATGGAAGCTGGGGTGTGTGTGAAATTGACTCCTTCATCAGTAGACCCTCCCACTGTACCACCTCTCAATCCCACGGCGGCCGGTTCTATGCAGCGGACTGTCACCTCAACAATTATGTGTTTGTGTTAGTGTATTTTTTCACCATGGGAGCGGCAATTTATCCCAGAATGCCTGCTCCGAGCTCTTTTGGTCCGTGCCGGGTTAGAGATAAACCCCTGGCGAGCATGGATCTGTTCCGTTTGCCAGATCCGCATCTAGCACATGTCAACAATGGTGAGATGTATAACGCCTCCGCAGTCTCCCCAGCAACAACAAACACAGCATCTAACACTGCAAATTGTTGTTCAACGGCCCGTAAATCGATCATTCCTGCAATTCAATTGCAACGGTCTTCGCAATAAGGCCAGTGAATTTGGGGACTTTATGAGTCGGAAAAACATCATGGTCGCCGCGATCCAGGAAACAAAGCTCATCACAACGCAAGCTACGACGGTTACAACGTTTTGCGGAAGGTTCGCACAAGAAGCCGAAGAGGAGGACTTGCTTTCCTAATACACCAGTCTGTCCAGTACAGATCTATCGCGCTTGAGCTTGTCTCTAGTGACCCATGCATGGAATGTAAGGGGGTAGCAGTAAAGTGTGGTACTGCCGAGGTAGATCTGCTTAATGATGAATAGCTGTGTCCGGCGTTATATGACCGATATTAGTTCGCTTTTAGGGGTACTAGGGGACTTCAATGCTCATCACGAGCTTTTGCATTCCGTCCTAGGTAATGACCAGAGGGATACAGAGCTGGCCGATGACATATGTGATAGTTTAAATGTCTACATAGCTGACCTAGTGCAGTTCTTCCATCTGAGGAATACGAAAATATCCGCCGCTAAATCCACTGCCACACTATTCACCACATGGACGGCTGAAATGAGGCTCCCACTGAACATGTTGGTCGATGGTGCACTGATTCCGACCATTAACTACCCCAAAATAGTTTGTGTAACGTTCCAAAGCATGTTTAAGTCGTCCGCGCAAGCCACAGCTATTTGCGATAAGATCAGAAGTAGGAACAAGGTGCTGGCAGGCAGCACTTGGGGAGCAGACAAAGATACCTTGTTGACTACCAACAATGAAATAGGCCGGTCTGTGTTAAGCTATGCGGCGACAGCGTGGTCTGCAAAGGTTAGCACTATGCATTGGAAGAAGATTCAAACCTGCCAGAATACCGCCCTGAGGACAGTGTTTGTTATTATGTTTGTATGTTCGTTCTGCTGTTCAATCGGGCTCTGGGTCTATCTCCAGTTCCAGGAAAGTGGTTGTTTCGATAAGATGTAACCACAGGTCCACTGGAGTTAGATGAGTAGGTTTGGCTGGGCGGTTGAAAAGGTGTTTTGTGTCGTGCGGGCCCATGCCACATACTGGGCAGATGTCTTGCACGGCGCGATCGATTTCCGCCAAATAAGAATTTAGGCGACTGCAATATCCCGAGCGTAGTTGAGCCAAAACTACTCTAGCAACGAAAGCATCTCATTGTATTTTTTACTGGAAGAATCTTTGCCTTCTCATGTAGATGGTCCACTGAAAATTTGAGGAGGCACCCTGTTGCTGTTCTCAGGGCGACATTCTGGCAAGTTTGAATCTTTTTCCAATTCGTATCACATAATCTCGGGGACCAGACTGGCGCCGCATAGCTTACCACAGACCGACCTATAGCGTTCTATGTGGTCAACAAGGTTTCTTTATCTGTAGTGGGATTCTGTAACTCATTTTTGCTGTTACCGACAAAAATCGCAAATTTATGACTAAAAACATAAACAAAAGTTGGCACCCCAAGTGCTGCCGGCTAGGGACTTAAGGACCTTGTTCCAAATCCAAATACAAGTGGATATCATTCACACTGATCATGTCACAGCAGAAGAACGCCAGCTGCCAAGCAAACACGAGTGGTTTTAAGATTCGGTTGATGCAGCCGCCTCAATTTGAATTGGGCCCGCATTGACGTCACGATACCCAACACATGCCCAGCATGTGGATTGGGACCTCACGACACACTGCATTAGTTTAGCTGCCCAGCTAACCCCACTCACCTGTCTCCTTATTCTTTATGGACGCAACCAGTCCAGGTTGCAGAATTCTTGAGTCTGGATACAGAGGAACCAGTACCTGATAACTGAAAAAATAAAGCACGAACGAACATATTTGCATTTCTACAACAACAACAAATGTACCACCTCTGCGTGTCAACTATAAGAAATCCAACTGGCCTAATTTTAGAGAGTTTACCAATCAATGCTGCAGAGATCTCCGATATCAGAATGGATTTTCAAGGGCAATGCCAATGCTGTAGCCGCTTGTCACATACATACCTTCCGAATAACAGAACGGAGCAAATATAAGTCATTAACTTCGTAAAAAGATTGTACTTCAACTTTAAGATATCAGATTTCAAGACTACTTGTTTGTTTCGTCAAAACAACTTTAAGATACCATAGTAAAAGAACTGACAGCAAGTCAACAACTTTGACTATGAAGATAACGCGAAAAAGTGGACACATAATTTGAAGTATTGCGACATTTGGAGTCAGAACCAACAAATTGTGGACAACGGCTAGTAACTACTGAACCCTGGAAATAGGACGATGTGTTTGTTGGTTGATCTCATGAGATATTTTTTATTGACAAATTGTCGAGCAATATGGGAGTAACAGGGCGACCATTAGATCCGGACGGCCCGGCCTAAAATCCTCAATCTATCAATAGCCACCCTCAACGTTCGGCACATTTGAAAATGGGTTGGGTGGTATCGTTGTTGAAGCCACGTGGCAAGTAAACAAGATATAGGATAGCTATCCAATTATCGATCAGCATCCTGTCCTCGCCACCAGCACAGTGTGCAACCTCTCTATATATCTTCTTCAAAGATATCTGTAGAGGATTTAAAGATTAAAGGCCATGCCTAAGAACAGCGTTTGTTCCAATAAAAACTATTTTTAGAATTGCGAGCATACAAAACACCGAAATAGTTTGAAGCTCTGAGAAAGCGTCTCTGAAACTGTTTATCCTATGCGTTTAGACCCAACTGTGCTAAAAATCTCAAAAGAGTCGGGGGTCGCTTCGACTAATGTCGAAGATTTGTACTTCAGATGTACATGAGTCCAAAACAGCAAGTTTTTAAGCTGAACTTTCAAAATCTACTTGTTGAGAAATACATATGGACTTTAAACATAAAATTTGTATATATTGACGTAATCTGTATTTCTAGGTGTACCCGTGGTAAAATGTAATCTATACTAAATAATAAAAGTTTAGAAATTTATGGATAATATGCTGTTTATATTAGAGCTTTTTGTAGGGTTAACCTTCTTTATAAGCATTTGTTTGAAATATAAGCAATGGAATTGACATTTAAAACCCAGTCGGTTTGTTAAATCCGGTTATATATAAACGGGGTATAACACCCTGTAAAAATCACAAATTTCCTTATTTTTAATAAACAAAGAAATATTGTTAGATATAAGCAAACTGCGAGTAGTTAATGTTTAGATGTTTTTTGGAACCGCTCAAGGCCCTATGGGCTAGGTTACTGTAATAAATAAATTAAATTGAAAATTGGAAAAAGGAAAATGTTTTCTATCTATACGTAAAAGTGGTAAGCAAACAGAATACCAATGTACTCACCGTTAAAATTCAGAATATATGACGGAAACTGTCGAAGTTTCCCTCAATGCGAATTACTCAGTTCCTGTAACCTTTTCCGATTTAAAATGTTTAATTAGCAAGTTTATGGATGTTTCCAGTTTCTCTAAAATTACATAAGATTATCAATAATATATGATGATGTTTACTAGAATTATAACACGAATATACTTACCACATTCTGAAATTGGATTTTCGAAGTAATTTCGAAAACACCTCCTCATTAGGTATGGTTATATTTTATTGATTCTATTATTTAGGATTTTTCAACTTAGGAAGTAAGCATTGCATTAATTTTTGTCATGTATGTATATTGATATATGAATGCTTAGGTATCGTTATCTTGTCTTGCGTAGAATTAAGAACGCAGTTTGGTCCTAAATATCAGTGAGTGATGCTTTCTGACATATGGACATCAAACTGTCCAAAATTTCCTTACGCTGAACTAAAGACATTTCATAGCACTGTAACGATGATGTTAGCAAAAGAGATCGTTAACGTTGCGCACAATTGCAACAATTCAGACGGAATTTTTGTGGACGTGAGCTGGTGTAACGAATTATAAAACCTGAAATCATGCCCGAAATTTTCTGGAACAACTCTAGTTTAGTGAAAACTCTCCGTTTTTTTGAAATTTTTTCCAGGTGTAGATATTGTTGCGCGCGCTGATGACGGGAATGTATAATTTTCTTGTGGGACGGACCCGGTTACCCGGTTATTGGACCCGAAAGTCCGGGTACAAAACCCGGCTCTGATAAACCAAAGCAAATTTTTCATAATTTTATGGATAACTGTCGGTAAACCGATATACCATAACTTGATACAAGAAGATCATTTGAATAAATCTGTCTTGATTGATCAAGTCTAGGTTGTTGTGATGAAACAAATATCACTTCCAATTCTTTCACTTTTTCGTCATACTTCTTTACTTGTTTTGTTTTCAATATTTTTTCGCGAAAATAAAACTTCCAATTACACCTTCGACTGAAAAATGTAAACAAACGTTATTTGGCGCTAGCTAGCTATATTTTTGCTGTTGTCAATTTGCATTTTCAACATGTTGATAGTGTTGCCAAACATGATGACATTGTGTAAATACGGCTTTGTATGAAGAATACCTTCATTGTGTTCCAGTGTTTTTAATGGCAAAGGGGTAAAGCTGTAGGCCTATTCTGTAACTTTTTAACTTTACTCATTGTTTATTTTACAACAATTTCATTTGTTTGTTTTGTATTTGTTACAAAAACAAAACAAATTTTAACAACTTTCCAATCGATAAAAGTTACAGAATAGGCCTACTGGAAACACAATTGGTCTATTCCAGAACTGCATAGCATGGTACAAATACACAGGTAGCCGCATCGGCAATTGTTGGCAACATAAGATGTCAAAATTTGACATCAATTCAATGCAATTGACACATTATGTTACCATCAGCTGGCATGATAATGCTACCTGTATTATTGTACCATGCTGCATAGGCACATGTCCGTATTTACTAAAGGGATGTTTACACTATCTATGAATGTTATATGAAATGTCAAATTTGCTACCTGTGAATGTTGTACACTTAGAGGTATTTTACACTATCTATCAATGTCATATGACACAAAATAAAAACATTCCATATCTACCCACGCAGGCAATGTGGAGACGTAATTTTACTACAATTTTGCTGGTGTGGACGCACAAAGTAAATGGCGTAAGGAAAATCCCCAATATTGCAAATGTTAGCGACTATATAATGATGGAAAATTTCATGTCGTATGACATTTACATATAGTGTAAACTACCCCTTAGTGTGACCACAATGAAAATTTTCATCTATCAAAATGATGATGTGGCAACTCATATGTAAATTGTTCATTTATGGGGTTTCTACACGAAATGTTTTTTACATATTCATGCATAGCAACTGCCACTTTTTTCCCCAATATGTAATTCTTTCTGCACAACAAAAATTTTATTTCATTAGTTTTCTGTTGTTTTCTTTATTTATATCGCGTACAAACAAAACAGCTGTTTGCCTTTGTTTGTACAGACGAGAATAGAGCGCGTTCTATTCGAAAACAAGTAAGAAAAGTCTATAGTCGGACGGAGCCGACCATGGGATACCCTATACCACTATCCCTGGACAATCGCTCTCCACGGAACTTCTTTTCAATGATTGTGAAAATTTAATTATCAAATATCAGAGATGTAATGTATAATACTTATGACCAAAACCTAAAAGTTATCTAGCATGACAAAGGCATTTTTGTAGCAGGAAAGGAAAATTTTGTTCACACAAACTAAAATGTAATGAAACCCACTTATGTAGTACTACTACTTCCGTTGTTTAACCGCTACGTTTGTTATGACCGCGCTAGGTTTTAGATTGGCCATCCGACTAGCTATCGGTCCCAGGGGGTTCTCAACCCGCCAACCTAATTCTGGGTCTAACAAGAACTTTCATTATTTGATACACAAAGACACTACACAAAATACAACACGGAGAACATTATGTGGAACTTGGGCCCTTGGTGGTCAGACCCTCACACAGCCCTCCCATCCTTGGTCCACGAATCCATTTCTACTATTTACATGAACCCCACAAACTCCTTTTCCCTTACCTCCCTCTTACAACCTTTTTCCCTCCCAAATTAATAACACTACTCCATATTCATCTTAATTCACGTTTACTTATAACATAATTTTATTGATAAAAAAAACATAAATATTATATAAGAGAACACAAAAAAAAACATATATTTAGCTAGTCATTTCGATCAATATAAAGGTAAATTTACGTTACTCTGTAACTCAACGAATAGAACCTACACTCTGTCGAGATAGGGTTATGGGTCCAAATTTCCGACCCCGATTACTATACGTCACAGTTCAATCCCTAATTGAGCTCAGTTAGAGGTCTATACCTGTTGACTAGGACGCTTCAGTCCCATAAGCTATTATAATCCTACCCCTATCACTACGGTTGTAAAGTCCTTTACAAGTCTATTATAACGAATGATTCAAAAAAAAGTCGTTTATGAGAATCAAAAAAAATTAAGTAAAGTATACAAAATAATATAAAATTAATTATTAACAAAAGATAATGTCAAGTAAGTATAATAACGCAAACAAAAAAATTAAGAAAAACTATCTGATGGTTTTATCGTAAATCACCGATTTTCCACATGCGCCTAACTGACGACTTCAATTTGGTGATCATTAATCTTTAATTATGCCACTTTAGTCGTTTATTATAGTTTATACCAATTTCTGATGAAAAAAGCTTACTGGCATACAACTATCCTACAGCGTATAACACTGCTAGTTTCAACTGCTAGAACTGTCGTGGCTAGGTGTTTGGCGCAGCTACAAGTACTCAGCAGCTGGTATTTAGAACAGAGCTTTGGCTGATACAGGGTGTTTCCATAAAAATTTTAATCGGCAGCGATTGGCTAGTCGCTTTGCGTTTTCCGGCGGACGTATATTCTCAAAAATTTGAATCTTACCCTGCGTTTACACATGACAGGACAGTTGAGTACATGTATTGATTGTCAAAAATCCAAAACTTGCCTGTGTGACGTAGGCGTCCAGACAATTGCAAAAACAGTTGTAAAATTATGAATGAAAATCATCGATTTCTTTTATTTTCCCTTCACATATTTTGTTTTTCTTCATATTCTGTTGTTTTCAACACATTTCAATTATTATCTCACACATTTTTACAAAACATGTCAAACATTTGTTAAACCTACTGTCTGTGAAAAAATGATGGACAGCTGGGAGACAAACGACAAATATATGTATGTGTTAGTAAATCAGAGTTGTATTTGCAGACAGTCTGTCTTGTGTAAACGCCTAGTTATAGATTAAAATAATATAAAGCCAATCACTTGCCGATCCAATTATACTCGTTCCACGATTACAAAGAATTAATGTGTTCAGTCCTACCTTAAGGCTGTTGTACTTAGCTATTATTTCCACTTTAAAGCTGTCAATGGTAATACGCTGATGACGACAATCTTCACCAACTGCTCGCTTATGGTTATCACTCGCTATCACTGTGCAAGAAATTTTCCTGTTAAATAGAACGTTAACATATTTTTGTTATTCAGTCCTATTATCAAACACTTTTCTCATCACAAACTCACTTTTCTTTTTCTTGCACCTTATCTAATCACAAGGAAAACTTCTTAAGCTTGAACAATTGTTAATTGTCTCTTTAAATTGTTACACGAAACTCGTCCACACCGGAATATATAAAAATGTTCTGGACGTTTTCCCATCGCATTTCTCTTTTATATGCAGACTTTCCCTGATTGCACTTTCTTCCAAAAATTCCCTAAATCATTAGTATTAGTGAAAACCTACAGTTTGCCCTTTTCCTCTAACTAGTTTTTGTTATTTTTTTCATACATTTAATTTGTTATTTTTTTCTGCCAGTCGGCCATACGCTATCATTCAGGGATGGAACATGACTACCCTGTACTTTTTAGTACCGACCCGGTGACAGCTATATATTGACAGCTGTTGATGTATTACGGACAATAGATCCCTATCAACGATAAATAAATCAACGTCAACATTACTTTAGCCCTTTACCGAGGAAAAACAATACTTCTGAGGAAAAATCAGAGAAAAATACTACAAAAACCGTGTGGACCACGATACCCCAGAAACAGCAAGTCTCAAGAAGAAGAATTTGTTCACAAGTATCAGCACCATCGTAAGTGGGAAAGCAAATTTGATTAATGTGGAGTGTGTACGTCTGTGTGTTCTATTGTTTTGCATTGCGGCCGGTCATTCACAATAGAATACAATGTAACATGGACATGGTTTGTAAACATTATTATTCGATTACGCATATGTTGTATTAATGCCATTTATTTTATTTATTTTAGCACGAACATTCATTTCGGTGGAAATTTTACTGAGGGGCTCTTCATCTGACTTGGACCTGCCTTGAATATGTGGACAGCCAAATCATCAAACTCCCATTGGAATTTGTCATAAAGGGGTTGTTAACGTGGAGTGATCGATATTTTTATATACAACTAGAACTCCCCATATGATACTATCCTGCCAGCCGGCATCGTTTATAAGCTTTCCAAGATGCTCAATTTGCTTCAACAATCTTATCGTGTGCATTCATCAGCCTTAGCTGCCATCCCGCAACAAAACTCCGACTATTTCGAACCTGTGATGAAATAGGCGGTGTGCGGAGGGTTGGATACGAATTGATGACGCTTGATTCGTGAAACCCAACGTGGGGAACTCCCACACCCTGACGTCTCATTAGCCGGGCCTATGTTAACTAAGTTTTAGGGAAGTATATTCGTACTAGGTATATATATTAGATCATTTACTTTGGTTCTTCTTTTAGTGTTGTTTTGGGATTACTCATCACTATGTATCCACGAGGTGGCATGCGTAATTTAATTATATGGCAGTGACTGTGATGGTAAGTTGATATGATGGTAAGTTTATCAATGTAGAACTTATAACTACACACATAGGACATTCACAACAAGCACTTATCCTATATTGCACGTAGTTACTTTGGTATCACAGTCGGGTTACTGCCAAAAGGCTTATCACAGAATTAATCACATTTTAAGATCCTTTGAGTGCGCTACACCTAAGGGTCGGCCTTGGAGGTCCTCGACCTCATACATATTATTTCCGACGGGCTTGCTTATTCGAACTTTTGTGAACTTTCTTGCGAACTTGGCATTGAAGTTCTTTTGAAAATCACTAAGCATATAGTTCCTACGGAATACTTCTTGGCCGGGGACAAATTTGGTCACTCGGGCTCTTGCATTATAGCGCCTGGCACTGACCTCGTAGGCTTTATGCATATTCTCTTTTATCTTTTCTCGTATGAGTAACAGACGATCATTTCTATCAAGATTAAGTATTTCGTGTTCTGTTAGAGATTGTAGCTTCCTTGCCAAGTTGTAATCGGACCCGCTCGAGTACATGTGGTAGCCAAATAAGGCAAAGAAGGGTGTCACGCCTGTAGCCACATGTACCGAGGTCCGAAGCGCACACTCTATTTCCGACATGTATAGATCCCAATCCCTGTGATCATTCTGCATGTAGGCTCTGATTGCAGCCAGAACGGATTGGTTAACCCGTTCTGACGCGTTAGCTTGTGGTGAATATGGTGCTGTTTGCATATGTTTTATATTATATGCCTCTATCATGTCCTTAAACTGTTTGGAGTTGAACTGTGCACCATTGTCGCTGTGCACAGTTTCAGGGACTCCAAACTTTCGAAATATCTCCTCCACAAGAAATTTCACGACATTACAGGCCGTGGCTTCTTTCATGCATTTTAAAAAAACAAATTTGGAAAAATGATCTACTACGATGAATATGTACGCGTTGCCACTCTTTGAGCGGGGGTATTTCCCCAAAAAATCAACGTAGAGTTTTTGAAAGGGCCGCTCTGTCTTCACTTCATTGCCTATCGTTGGTTGTGTTTTATAATTCACACTCTTTGTTTCTTTACACGTTGTGCACTTGCCGACGTATTGTCTGACCTGTGACGTCATGTTTGGCCAATAGAATTGTTGCCTTAGGCGGCTCAAGGTTTTAGACATTCCACCATGAGCTGCTGTGGGGGCATCATGGGCCTTTTCAATAAGAATATGGGTCAGTGAATCTGGTACCCACAGTCTCCATTCATATTCGCCTAACATTTCGTTTTCATCAGACCTCATGCGTTTAAATATCATGCCATCTTTAATTTTTATATCTGGAAGCCGATCTTGATTGAATTCTATATTCTTCTTGAGAGCTTCGTATTCAGGGCTTTCGAATTCATTAGTTTCGAAGTCGAATACTTGATTTAGATCCAGTTCCTCGACCGTTGGTAACCTGGATAATGTATCCGCCACCACATTTTCTCTGCCCTTGCGATGCTCGATTTGGAAACTGTACGATTGGAGCTGCAATGACCAGCGGGCGAGACGCCCACTCAGATCCTTTAAACTCATCAGCCACTGTAAACTTGCATGGTCTGTTATGACAGTGAAATCCATTAGTTCTACATATGGACGGAATTTTTTCACTGCCATAACAGCCGCAAGGCACTCTTTCTCAGTGACACTGTAGTTTCTCTGGCTTGAGTTGAGTTTTTGAGAATAAAAGGCTATGGGGTGCTCGTCCCCCTGGTCATTGAGCTGAAATAGTACTGCTCCGATTCCATAATCGGAAGCATCGCATTGGATATAAAATCTTTTACCAAAGTCGGCATGGCGCAATACCGGAGCCGTGGTCAAAGCTTTCTTCAGTCTATCAAAAGCGGTAATAGCTTCTTCAGTCATCTTAAACTTTTTGGATTTCTTCAGGGTATCCGTTAAGGGTGCAGAGATGGTGGCGAAATCCCTTATGAAGCGCCGATACCATCCTGCGGTACCCAAAAAGCTCCGCACTTCCCTTGGATTTCTTGGGACAGCTATTTTTCTAATCGCCTCTACTTTTTCGGGGTCTGTTTTGAGCATCCCACCCCCAATTATGAAACCTAGGTACTTTAATTCCCTAAAGCAAAACTGCGATTTTTTTAAACCTATTGTCAAATTCGCGTTTCTCAAACATTGGGCAACTTCTTTTAGCAAATTGAGGTGTTGATCGAAATCGCTTGATATGACTAATAAGTCGTCCAAATAGACGAATACGTTTTCTTTCAGTCTGGCGGGGACGACCTTGTCCATTAAGCGGCACAACCGCTGAGCCGCATTACATAGCCCGAAGGGCATGACTCGAAATTGGTACAAGGGTCGTCCCGGTACCGTGAAAGCCGTATATTTTTTGCTTTCCTCTTCAAGTTCTATCTGCCAGAACGCGAATTTCAAATCGACGCTACTTATATAAAAAGTTTCGTCGATTCGACTAAGTATGCCGTCGATATTTTGGAGAGGATATGCATCCTTCTCCGTAAGCTTATTCAGCTTCCTCGCGTCCAGGCAGAAGCGGTTTTTACCCGGTTTCCTGACTACCGTGGTGCGATTGCTCCACGGGCTTTCGCTTTCTTCGATCACCTTCAATTTAAGCATTTTGTCTATCTCGTCATACGTAATCTGTTGTACCGCGGGAGACATAGGATAGTGCCTATCCTTCACTGGCTCAGCACCCTCCAATAATTTTATAGTATGCTTTTCGAGCGGTGTCCGCCCCAACCCCTTTTTCTCAAAGGTATCAAATTCCTCTATCACTTCATCCAATCTACGCTGTTGCTCTTCATTCAATATATGCGGCTTTAGTCTGTGATTTTCGGCATCGTTCTTATATTCCTCGACTATTCTCTCTACATTGATTTCACTGACGCCTAACAATTCGGGAGCAATATTGAACTTCCTCCAGAAGTCAATGCCCAAATAGAGGGTTTGCTCCAAATCGGGGCATAAGTACAGAGTCATTTCCTCTTGGTTGGATTCATATTCGATTATGACCTCTACCCTCCCCACAATTCTGAACCTTTGGCCACTAGCAGTCGATATATTATGGCATACGGGCTTCACAACAATTTCTAGATCTTCCACTAACTCCCTACATCCTTTACCTAGAAGACTCACGGAAGCTCCACTGTCTAGCAACCCCTTTATACTCTTTCCTTTCAGCAGAATTTGGGCATATAGACGGGGGTCCGGATTGTTCATATCCGCTCTAACAATTGCATCCACCAAAAATCGTTTTATCTTTCTTTGTTCGGCCGTTTTTTGCCGTATTTTTAGAATGCGTTTTGTTTTTCGACTCTCCTGCTCACCTGTGCCAAATATCCTCTCTCTTACTTGATTATAATTCTTCTCTCTTTCCTCCAATGGAATATGATGCCTCAACCTAGCATAATGGTTATTAATATGGAGATCAGTATCCATTTTAATTTGGTCTTTCTTTTCAGAACCAAGCCTCGGAATGATTTGAATTTGCCCTATATCTCGGGGTTGTCTGTCGGGCGTGATTCCCCCGCATTCTCCACGCCCCTCTTCGGGTTTCCCGATTTGCAGTTGGGGCACTTGGGACAAGTAGTGTTCGGCTTGCCGCATCTGTAACAAAAGACCTTTCTTTCGGTCGATGGGCAATCCATAAAAACATGACCAGCAGTACGGCAGTTCCAACAAACTACTATTTTACTTTGAGTGTTCAATCGCACCGCAGACACACTCTCAGAGGGCTCTAGTTGTGGATTTGGTTCATCGTAATCATAGCTATCAAAATCTAGTTCGTTCACCTGTCTACCTGGTCGCGGATGAGATAATGCAGGCCTTGGATCGCGTCTCGGAAAATTCTTTTCTGCTTCCTTGCATTCTATCCTCAGCTTTTCCACGGTCGCGATCGTCATTGGGTAAACAACCGTTTTAATATTATCTTTAACATTTACTTTGATTATGCTAATCATGTCTTGATCCGTTACAGGATGTAATAGACGAGATCGAAGTTGACCCATGACATGGAAATACGCATCTACGGATTCGTTAGCCATCTGTTTGCGCTCCACTAAATCTCGCATGGCCTCGAACGGATTTTTTGTTGACTGATATCGGCATAGGAGGGCATCCTTTAATTGTATCCAGCTCGAGAAGGATCGAATCTTCTGGCACTGCCAAAACCACTCCAAAACTGGGCCCGATATCAATACCCTAAAATCTCTAACTATCTCTTCCCATGGTATCTCGTATTGTGCCTGCAAACTTTCCAGACGAAAGATGAACTCCTCGACTGTGAGCTTCAGGGGATTCGAGTCATAATTAATACCAAATTTATCCACTCTGATTCGGATTGGCTCGTTTATAGCCGATCGAGTGCAATGGCTACTGTTGGACATCGTTTCTGTCGACTGGTGATTCCCTCCCGATGCTTCAACTAACGCTGCCGGTTGTTCTTCTGAGCCTCTATGGGTATTTACGTTTGGAACGTTCATGGTCAACGTTTGAATAGATTGGACTAAGGTATTTAAAGTTTTTCTTATATCTTCGACCTCACTACTAATCATATTCTTCACTTTCTCCTCAAGGTTCTTTTCACTGGGTAGACTTCTACTCGACGGGGTCGAAAAGCGTTCAGTCCCCGCTTCATTGCCTACTTGTGCTGACTGGGTTTGGTTGTTACCGATTTCCTGTATTGGGCGGTTCATGATGGTGCCTGACAGGTCCCTAATTTGTGGATTTTTGTCATTTGCATTAGATCCGGATGTGGACATCTTTATCTTCTTATTTTCAATACTATGATGTCCTGGATTTTCATCAAACGCTGGAGGCCAAATTCTTTTCGTAGCTGTCTTGGATCTAGTGATCATACCAGTAACAAGAACTACCAGCCTTGGTTTGTTTTATGCGTTGACGCTACGCAGAAAAATAACTGATTTTGGGAAGAAAATGCACTGTTTTCGAAGTTTATTCTTATGTGGACTATTCTTAGGCGTATTACTGGGCAAGCTATGTATTACTATAAATTCACGCTATATTCTGTCAATGTATTTAGTATATAGTTATTTTGATTAAAATTCGCAAGATTTTCCGTTCTTTTCAACTTAAATTCTTTCTATCTTATGGGAGGTTATTTTGGTTGTCTTTTCAGAGGGAAATTTTAGGAGTAATGTTTTTAATATTTCCAACTCCCATCGTTGCGAAACCATACCAACATCGCTGTCTATCCATATCGGTCGGGACAACGGTGAGAGTTTTCCATATTAACACTATTATTCTCATCTAATTTTTCCTATACTAACGGTGTTCCTTTCCATCATAATGTTCTAGATAGACACATCAACAACACATTTAAGGAACATCTAATATGTTATTTGGATTCCACGGCATACTGTTTGCATCTTCCTACAAACGAAGCTATCGTGGTATTTCGCGCGGGATACTCAGTCTTGCGGTTCTCTAACCACAATGGATATCACTTCCGCTCACCTCCAATTCTAACTAATAGATATTCCCAGACACTAACATTACAAAAAGAAAACAGGTCACAGGTCGATTACAAAAAACACTTAGTTACACTACGCGAACTAGGTATTGCACTGACCCTTTATTATCTAAATCTAGTCTTACGTCAAAGCATCTATATCTAATATTGCACATTTAGCAGTCTTCATTGAAATGAAACTGGCTGCAATATCAGTTAGGTGTATTTAACTTCGATCTAAATTTGTCATTGGGCTATTACATCTAAATTTCTGGCTATTTCCAAGTGCCTAGTTGATACTGCACTTACTCGAACTCACTCCTAAATCATATTCTATATGACCTTCGAAGTACTCTTTTATTCTTGGGCGCCATTTCTGTTATGACCGCGCTAGGTTTTAGATTGGCCATCGGACTAGCTATCGGTCCCAGGGGGTTCTCAACCCGCCAAACTAATTCTGGGTCTAACAAGAACTTTCATTATTTGATACACAAAGACACTACACAAAATACAACACGGAGAACA
This sequence comes from Musca autumnalis, assembly GCF_047663935.1. Taxonomy (NCBI): domain Eukaryota; kingdom Metazoa; phylum Arthropoda; class Insecta; order Diptera; family Muscidae; genus Musca; species Musca autumnalis. The sequence continues at coordinate 152,550,049 of NW_027411866.1, read as the reverse complement.
TTATGTGGAACTTGGGCCCTTGGTGGTCAGACCCTCACACAGCCCTCCCATCCTTGGTCCACGAATCCATTTCTACTATTTACATGAACCCCACAAACTCCTTTTCCCTTACCTCCCTCTTACAACCTTTTTCCCTCCCAAATTAATAACACTACTCCATATTCATCTTAATTCACGTTTACTTATAACATAATTTTATTGATAAAAAAAACATAAATATTATATAAGAGAACACAAAAAAAAACATATATTTAGCTAGTCATTTCGATCAATATAAAGGTAAATTTACGTTACTCTGTAACTCAACGAATAGAACCTACACTCTGTCGAGATAGGGTTATGGGTCCAAATTTCCGACCCCGATTACTATACGTCATAGTTCAATCCCTAATTGAGCTCAGTTAGAGGTCTATACCTGTTGACTAGGACGCTTCAGTCCCATAAGCTATTATAATCCTACCCCTATCACTACGGTTGTAAAGTCCTTTACAAGTCTATTATAACGAATGATTCAAAAAAAAGTCGTTTATGAGAATCAAAAAAAATTAAGTAAAGTATACAAAATAATATAAAATTAATTATTAACAAAAGATAATGTCAAGTAAGTATAATAACGCAAACAAAAAAATTAAGAAAAACTATCTGATGGTTTTATCGTAAATCACCGATTTTCCACATGCGCCTAACTGACGACTTCAATTTGGTGATCATTAATCTTTAATTATGCCACTTTAGTCGTTTATTATAGTTTATACCAATTTCTGATGAAAAAAGCTTACTGGCATACAACTATCCTACAGCGTATAACACTGCTAGTTTCAACTGCTAGAACTGTCGTGGCTAGGTGTTTGGCGCAGCTACAAGTACTCAGCAGCTGGTATTTAGAACAGAGCTTTGGCTGATACAGGGTGTTTCCATAAAAATTTTAATCGGCAGCGATTGGCTAGTCGCTTTGCGTTTTCCGGCGGACGTATATTCTCAAAAATTTGAATCTTATAGATTAAAATAATATAAAGCCAATCACTTGCCGATCCAATTATACTCGTTCCACGATTACAAAGAATTAATGTGTTCAGTCCTACCTTAAGGCTGTTGTACTTAGCTATTATTTCCACTTTAAAGCTGTCAATGGTAATACGCTGATGACGACAATCTTCACCAACTGCTCGCTTATGGTTATCACTCGCTATCACTGTGCAAGAAATTTTCCTGTTAAATAGAACGTTAACATATTTTTGTTATTCAGTCCTATTATCAAACACTTTTCTCATCACAAACTCACTTTTCTTTTTCTTGCACCTTATCTAATCACAAGGAAAACTTCTTAAGCTTGAACAATTGTTAATTGTCTCTTTAAATTGTTACACGAAACTCGTCCACACCGGAATATATAAAAATGTTCTGGACGTTTTCCCATCGCATTTCTCTTTTATATGCAGACTTTCCCTGATTGCACTTTCTTCCAAAAATTCCCTAAATCATTAGTATTAGTGAAAACCTACAGTTTGCCCTTTTCCTCTAACTAGTTTTTGTTATTTTTTTCATACATTTAATTTGTTATTTTTTTCTGCCAGTCGGCCATACGCTATCATTCAGGGATGGAACATGACTACCCTGTACTTTTTAGTACCGACCCGGTGACAGCTATATATTGACAGCTGTTGATGTATTACGGACAATAGATCCCTATCAACGATAAATAAATCAACGTCAACATTACTTTAGCCCTTTACCGAGGAAAAACAATACTTCTGAGGAAAAATCAGAGAAAAATACTACAAAAACCGTGTGGACCACGATACCCCAGAAACAGCAAGTCTCAAGAAGAAGAATTTGTTCACAAGTATCAGCACCATCGTAAGTGGGAAAGCAAATTTGATTAATGTGGAGTGTGTACGTCTGTGTGTTCTATTGTTTTGCATTGCGGCCGGTCATTCACAATAGAATACAATGTAACATGGACATGGTTTGTAAACATTATTATTCGATTACGCATATGTTGTATTAATGCCATTTATTTTATTTATTTTAGCACGAACATTCATTTCGGTGGAAATTTTACTGAGGGGCTCTTCATCTGACTTGGACCTGCCTTGAATATGTGGACAGCCAAATCATCAAACTCCCATTGGAATTTGTCATAAAGGGGTTGTTAACGTGGAGTGATCGATATTTTTATATACAACTAGAACTCCCCATATGATACTATCCTGCCAGCCGGCATCGTTTATAAGCTTTCCAAGATGCTCAATTTGCTTCAACAATCTTATCGTGTGCATTCATCAGCCTTAGCTGCCATCCCGCAACACGTTATTGAAATTTTTACCAATTTCACACAAAAGTTTCAAACCATTTAACCCGCTAAGTATTATCTGATCTTCACGTTGGTTTGTACGCTTCTTCTTCATCATAAACTCAAACTTTGTTTAAAATTTTGCGGGTTATTATTTTGACCTACAGAGCCGCTACCAAATGTGTTAAAATTTTGTTTTTGGTCCATTTCATCCCCTGAACATTTCACGATCATCACCAAAAACTAATCAACCAACCTCCTTAAAAAATTTGTTACAATCGGTCCATAATTGCGACCTTAAACTTGTTTACAATTTTTAATGGACGGACACACATCGCTAAATCGCCTTATCTCGTCGAGATATGAATTTTGACATACCAAATAAGGGGTCTAGGACGAATATTTCGTGGTGTTAGATAAACTTTTGGAGAGACAATATGTAGCATGGGATAAAAATGTGGTTCTCTACACAGAACCCATTATATATTAAGCAGTAGGCCCGTTATCTAGCAAACACTTTATTGCAATTTACATCAGAGGAAAGGTCAGTAGTTTTTTCCCATATGTAGGCTACTTTGCGAAATATATATGTCCTCATGAAATTAAAATATCGACCAAAAATAAAATTTTTATATTTTTTATACAAAGTAATGGTCAATTTCACCCGCTAAAGAATATCAGATCATCATTCAAAATTGTAGGCATCTTTATCGACCTATACTCTTACCCGGTGCAAAATTTCGTGACTATTGATGTATAATTGCGACTTCTAGCGAGTTTATTATTACACTACAAACAAATAACGGAATATATTAGGCTGTAACTCTTTTATCTAATCATGCACACCAACATAATTGGCATCAATTGAAATCTCACTTGTCCCGAATGTCACTTCCAGGAATTAAGATATAAGCTGTATATTAAAAATTTTCACAATTTTCACACAAAAGTTTTGGTCCATTTAACTCCCTAAATATTATCCGATCGCCATCTCAAATTGCAAGCTGCTCCTTTGTGATATACTCCTACATTGTTTAAAATTACGCGTTGATCGGACTATTATTGAGACCTACAGAGCCGCTAGAAAATTGGATAAATATTATGTTTTTGGTCCATTTCACCCGCTAAATATTTCACGATCATCACCAATAAGAAAAGGGATCTATTCTGGTCTGAACCCGACCTCCATACAAAATTTCGTGACGATTGGTCCATAATTGCGGCCTGGAGCGTGTTTACAATTTATAATGGACAGACGGACGGACGGACGGACGGACACACATCTCAAAATCGCTTTATCTCGTCGAGATATGAAGATTGGTATACCACATTGGGGGTCTCCGACGAATATTTCGCGGTGTTACATGAATTTTTACCAAAACAAACTTATAATACCCTTTTCCACATTGTGGTATAGGGTATAAATATACATATGTATGACCATAACACTTTGACATTTCTGTATGATTCGCACCATGTGTACAAAATTCAGATTTTGTAAAAAGTGACAAGTGGTATGCACAAATATCTAAAATACATACCATGGCACAATTACCCAGGTAGTGGCATCGTAAAATTTTGAATATGTTATGTCAAAACTTTCTTTATGTTGTTGGGGAAATTACAACAAAAATAATTTTTTTATAAAGAGATTTGACTTTTCATATTCGATCAGCTGGTGTGATACCACTACCTGGTAGTTCTGCCATGATACATACCATGTAGAAACCCCATTAGGGAGCGCTCCATTCGGCCATGTATTTTCGTATGCAGTTGAGAAATTAATTGTTAGAAGAAAACAATTTTACCAAAAAATGCATGGTAGAACAAATACAAGGTAAAGTTAATACTACAACAAATACAACTCGAACAACAACCACAAAGGAATTTGTTTTTGTTTGTAACGTTACTGCCAGTTGTATTTGTAAACAAAACAAGGAAATGTCTATAAATTATTGGAATTTAAAAAACTAATAATTTTTCACATTTGGTTGAATATTTTGGAAAACATGAATGAAAATTCGTTACATTTTCAATTTTTATGTTTCCACATCATCCCACTAAATGCATAAATTCGCGCAGAAAGTATTCTTGCAGAAAAGTTTGGGGTCGCTGGAAATTCATAGAAAAAGGAGAAGCTGTTTCAATGTTTTGTTTTAGAAATCAAAGAAGCACATGTTTATTAGGGCTTTATTTCTTTAAATTTTAACAAAATACCTCACATATTAACAAACGTTGTATCGCCTCTACAAGCGGGGATTTACTGCGCGGCTTATCGTTCGAACTTGGGGGAGGTTACATATCATTGATATGAAGAAGTCTTTCTGGGAAATGGTTTTTTTCCGAATGATATATTTTTTTCTCAAAAAATATATGTCCCTAATGTACATCGAAATAGAAATAAACGTATAAAATGTCATATGAAATTTGACACTAACGTTACAACCCAGTTCAGTCAGCTGTGTATTGCTGCTACCTTTTCTTATTCTACCATGCAAAAATGAAGGAAATAGGTAAAGAAAACGAAAATGAAAACACATCCAACGTTTGAGTAAAGTTTTGTGTTGGGCGCTGAGAGAAAAAACAACAACAGACAAATGAATTTGAATTTTTCGGCATCATGCCCAACAGTGTAAAAACCCCCAAAACGACACAAAACTTTACCTAAACGTTGGATGTGTTTTCAGCTTAAGCTCTGTTACTTTACGTGAAAGACTCTTCAAGTTTTACCACTTTTTACTCGAAAAGCGTTCCTTTACTTCAGATACCATACAATTTATATGGGAACAGTTTACAACTTTTACTATTTTTGCCGGTTTTACCATTTTCAAAAGTAAAGGAACAGAGAAATAAATTATTATATAGATCTGACCAGACTCATGTGTCACGAATGTGACAAATAATTGCTCTGTTCCTTTACGTACCTGAGGTTACCATTTCTTACCATTTTTAACCTGTAAAGCGTTCCTTTACTTTAAAAAGCACACAATTTATATGAGAGGAATTCACCACTTTTACCATTTTTAAAAGTAAAGGAACAGACCAAATACCGATGTCCAATGAAAGGTTAAGTTGTCAATGGTTTAGGCGCCATCCATGGTACAATCATTAAAAGGTAGGACACAGCAAACATCTGATTACAATTTTTTCCTGAGGTCCTCCTATTGTGTCAAAACAGTTTTGACAAAATAAATCTATTCAAAATCAAATTGGATACGAACAAAAATAAATATAAAAAATTTACAATTTTGAAAACAGAAATGACTTCAACATAGTCGACGTGTACATTCATAAAACAATTGGGCCAGATGAGTGGAATATGCTGTGGCTATGTGTTGTGATTGCAGCTTACCGATGTCCAACTTCCGCGTTGTGTCTCTTGGTACTTTATTTGCAACGTTTAATCGGATACGTAGTACGTACCGTTGCTGCAACAAGATGGTGGTCCGAGTCCATGTTAGCTCCTCGGAACGATGAATGTCGAGATGCTTAAATCTGGTACTACTAACTACCATGTTTTTTGTCGAAGTCAACCAGATTCCTTTGTCAGAAGTTCCACTGGGAAGACTGAATTTTCGGACTGTTGGGCCAAAGTTATTCTCCTTTCCAATTTCGGCATTAAAATCGCATAAAATAAATGTAATGTCATGGGCAGGACAATAATCAATAATCTTCTGAGCGCTTATAAAATATGTATATCTTTGGTCTGTTCCTAGTGTTCTGTGGAAGTATAAGCACAAATAAAACTGATGCTGAAAAATGTTGCTTCTATACGAATTGTAGCAAGTCTTTCAATCACTAGTGTGGAGCTGGATACCAGACCCTTTTACATCTGACAAATACAAATCCGCAACCAAACTAATGCTTTGTGTCATGGCAGCTATAATACAGAGCGCCACCTTTATACATATGTTGTTGTGACGCCTTCCCCAATCCATCGTATTTCCTGTATGACATTAAAATCGGGCTCGTATTTTTCAAGTACATCTGCCAAAGCGTAAACTTCACATTGCAATTATAGATTCGCTGTTTATGATCCATAAACCATTAGCGAGATCGTCAACTTAAGAGGGGATTGTTTTCTGTTTCTTTTTTTTCTATAGTACGATCTTGAGTTAGCCCAATGTCCAACTCAAGTTTTTAACATTATTATGAGTAAACATGTTAGCTCACTACCCTTAACAGATGTTAACGGTAGCTCGCAAGGTTGCACCAAGGTGAGCTCAGTGTCCATTGGGCCTGGAGAAGGTTTTATATCCTCCACCGTCTAGTTTTCTGAACTAAAATCTGCAGGTACAGTTATATGGTACGTGGACTTTAAAAACACTTTTGGGTAGAATACAAAATCCCAAATTACAAGGGCAAATTGCGACAATTCGCGTTATATGGGCTATACCAAAACGTAGACATACATATATAAAATATTTCAAATTAAATATTTGACAATATTTCAAATAAACAAAACCTGTTGTATTTGTTATTAGTCATTTGAAGTTATAAGCAAACCGGCATCAGAGTTGCTTTTTTATAATTTCATGAACCTGCCCAACCTCTAATAATTAAACCATGGTTTTCACAAATAAAAAGAAAACTATAAACTTACGTTCAAGTTGTGCTGCATTCACCTTACTGCTCTGCATAGTTTTTATACCCTCAGCCTTTAGGCTAAAGAGGATATTTACACTTTGACACGGCCAAAAATGTGCTTCATCGAAATAATGGTTTTAGACCCCAAGTATGTTTGTACGATATCCGTTTCCGACAATTTTGAGTCGATCTAGCAATGTCCGTCTGTCTGTCTGTCCGTCTGTCTGGCTGGTGCGCACGATAACTCTCGAACGGATCAATCGATTCGGTTCAAATTTTGTGTATCGAAATATTTTGTCCAGATTCGATTTAAGTTCGAAGATGGGCCATATTGGTCCACTCCTTCAGGTACCTCCCCCACAAAAGTTCAAAAATGTTCGGAAAAATTGTCCGCACGATAACTCTTGAACGGAGTAACCGAATTAGTCCATACTTTGCACATCGTGACATTTCTACCAGACATAGATGAGGTTCCAATATGGACCCTATTGGTTCACTCTTTCGGGTACCTCCTACACAAAATTTTGCTTAAGTGCAGTTTAAGGCCTGCTCTCGAATCGCTTAGATTTTTGTTGCAGCCACTTGTATTCACTACCCCCATTACGACGATATAATTTTTTTCAGGAGCAAGTCCATATATCCTCGGAAATCAGCACGAAAACTGCAAACAACCCATATAATACCATGTGTCGTAGTTGGAGTGCACGATAACTCTCGAACGGATCAACATATTTGGTTAAAATGTTGGGTCTTTCAATATTTTGTCCAAACTTAGTTTAAATTCGAAGATAGACCATATCGGTCCACTCCTTCCGGTACCCCCCCCCCCCCCCCCCACAAATGTTCAAAATTTTTCGCCAACATTGTGGGCATGATAACTCTAGGAGGGATTAACCGAATTGAGCCAAACTTTGGTATTGGTAATATTACTTTCAGGCATAGATCGAGTTCTAATATGGACTATATCGGTCCACTCATTTGAGTACCACCCACACAAAATTTGGAAAAAGTATAGTTTAAAAACTCCTCTCTGATCTTATTAATTTGTGACGCAGCAGGTTGCACTTGCGGCCCCTGTTACGACGTTGTAATTTTTTTTTTCGTGGGAAAGTCCATACTTCCCGAGATAATGACCCAAAAAGGTGCAGAAAATCCTACCGGCACCACCTAAACTGGCTAATGTGTAAAATAACCCTTTAAGAGAGAAATCTATTTAGCTCAAACTTTGCAAATTGAAAAGTAAAATTGTAATATATTTAAATTCAGAAAATAAGGTACAACATATTTAATTATATAGTCTGTAAGGAAAATATCCATAGACTAATAAAGAAAAAAAATATTTCCTACAGATTTGTATTAGGTCCGAATATGTACTACATCGGATCACTCCTAAAAAATGCACTCGTCTTGGATCATTCTGAATTTTGTTGCAACATGTAGTTTTTTGCGGCCCTTTCCATCCTGGAAAATTTTCCCAACAGCTAAAAAACCTACAGAAGTATTGTGTTAACTTTTTTTCTTCGGGTACGTGGCTGAGGGTATATCTCTGTCGGCTCAGCTGACTGATACTTTCTTACTTGTTCTTATAAGAATTTATATAAATTGTTCGCATGTCCTTGCAAGTTGCAATCATGTTTTGCTTTGATGCAGATGCATTATCATGTACACATAAACACACTTCATTGACAACCTGTTTTAACCTTTGCCACTTATTTAAGCTCTGTTCCTTTACGTTCAAGAATCTTCAAGTTTTACCACTTTTTACTCGAAAAGAGTTCCTTTACTTCAGACACAATACAATTCATTACTATTGAAATATAGATGGCGCCCATGGTTTAATTATTAGAGGTTGGGCAGGTTCATGAAATTATAAAAAAGCAACTCTGATGCCGGTTTGCTTATAACTTCAAATGACTAATAACAAATACAACAGGTTTTGTTTATTTGAAATATTGTCAAATATTTAATTTGAAATATTTTATATATGTATGTCTACGTTTTGGTATAGCCCATATAACGCGAATTGTCGCAATTTGCCCTTGTAATTTGGGATTTTGTATTCTACCCAAAAGTGTTTTTAAAGTCCACGTACCATATAACTGTACCTGCAGATTTTAGTTCAGAAAACTAGACGGTGGAGGATATAAAACCTTCTCCAGGCCCAATGGACACTGAGCTCACCTTGGTGCAACCTTGCGAGCTACCGTTAACATCTGTTAAGGGTAGTGAGCTAACATGTTTACTCATAATAATGTTAAAAACTTGAGTTGGACATTGGGCTAACTCAAGATCGTACTATAGAAAAAAAAAGAAACAGAAAACAATCCCCTCTTAAGTTGACGATCTCGCTAATGGTTTATGGATCATAAACAGCGAATCTATAATTGCAATGTGAAGTTTACGCTTTGGCAGATGTACTTGAAAAATACGAGCCCGATTTTAATGTCATACAGGAAATACGATGGATTGGGGAAGGCGTCACAACAACATATGTATAAAGGTGGCGCTCTGTATTATAGCTGCCATGACACAAAGCATTAGTTTGGTTGCGGATTTGTATTTGTCAGATGTAAAAGGGTCTGGTATCCAGCTTCACACTAGTGATTGAAAGACTTGCTACAATTCGTATAGAAGCAACATTTGTCAGCATCAGTTTTATTTGTGCTTATACTTCCACAGAACACTAGGAACAGACCAAAGATATACATATTTTATAAGCGCTCAGAAGATTATTGATTATTGTCCTGCCCATGACATTACATTTATTTTATGCGATTTTAATGCCGAAATTGGAAAGGAGAATAACTTTGGCCCAACAGTCCGAAAATTCAGTCTTCCCAGTGGAACTTCTGACAAAGGAATCTGGTTGACTTCGACAAAAAACATGGTAGTTAGTAGTACCAGATTTAAGCATCTCGACATTCATCGTTCCGAGGAGCTAACATGGACTCGGACCACCATCTTGTTGCAGCAACGGTACGTACTACGTATCCGATTAAACGTTGCAAATAAAGTACCAAGAGACACAACGCGGAAGTTGGACATCGGTAAGCTGCAATCACAACACATAGCCACAGCATATTCCACTCATCTGGCCCAATTGTTTTATGAATGTACACGTCGACTATGTTGAAGTCATTTCTGTTTTCAAAATTGTACATTTTTTATATTTATTTTTGTTCGTATCCAATTTGATTTTGAATAGATTTATTTTGTCATTTGTCAACTCTGTCAAAACTGTTTTGACACAATAGGAGGACCTCAGGAAAAAATTGTAATCAGATGTTTGCTGTGTCCTACCTTTTAATGATTGTACCATGGTGAAAACCATTTCCACAATACATTAGCTAGAAAATTAAAAAGACGCCAAGTCATATCCTTTGAAACAGTGTTGCTTACTTCCATTGAATATGTATTTTTATTTTTCGTTAAATAGATCTAACGATTTGATATTTGATATCAGTACGATTTAGGAAAACTTTAATATAGTCTGATATCTGACTTATGGACAAATGAAAACTAACATTCATCGCTTACTTCAATTCAACGTTTACTATTATTGTTACAGATCTCTGCTACATTAGTGCAATGATGTTTTTAACAGATAAAATTTTTTTCTTCTCTAAAAATTAAAAGGCACACCTCTACAGTACAATACAAAAGAGCTTCGTCGATTGCAAGAAGTTAAGCTGAAAACAGATACAACGTTTGATTAAAGTTTTGTGTCGTTTTGGCCGTTTTTACACTGTTGGGCATGATGCCGAAAAATTCAAATTCATTTGAAATATATGCCGACAAACAGATAAACGCTGGACTTTGGTATCGTCGTCGCCCTGTTGTTGTTGTTTTTTTTCTCGACGCCCAACGCAAAACTTTAATCAAACGTTGTATCTGTTTTCAGCTTTACTGGACTTTTACAAATTATTGAGTAAACGAACACACCTATAATATTTACCCTGCGTTTACACATGACAGGACAGTTGAGTTCATATATTGATTGTCAAAAACCCAAAACTTGTCTGCATGACGTAGGCGTCCAGACAACTGCAAAAACAGTTGTAAAATTATGAATGAAAATCATCGATTTCTTTTTGTTTTCCGTTCACATATTTTGTTTTTGTTCATATTCTTTTATATTCAACACATTTTAATTATAGTTTCACTTCTTTTTTACAAAAATGTCAAAAATTTGTTAACCCTACTGTCTCTGAAAAAATGATGAACAGTTGGGAGACAAACGACAAATGTATGTATGTGTTAGTAAATCAGGGTTGTATTTGGAGACAAACTGTCTGATGTAAACGCCTAGTTAGCTTTAGCAAAGACATAAAAGGTGTGTTCGTTTACTCAATAATTTGTACAGATTTGTACAAGTTCAGTAACTTTTTGCAATCGACTAAGCTCTTTTGTATTGTACTGTAGAGTAAACGAACAACATCCAGTAACAATTTGTACAATTTTTGAGTAAACGAACACACATAAAATATATGGTCTGTTCCTTTACTTTAAAAAATGGTAACAGTGGCAAAAAATGGTAAAAGTGGTGAACTGGTCTCATATAAATTGTATGCTTGTTGAAGTAAAGGAACGCTTTGCAGGTTAAAAATGGTAAGAAATGGTAACCTCAGGCACGTAAAGGAACAGAGCTATAACAAGATAGGACAGTTCCATTGCTACTATACATCGGCAGATGGCGCTGTAGGTCTAACATAATGTTATGTTCCAACATGGTGACATAAAATTATGTTATACTTGTTTTGTTGCCGTCGTGTTCTGTTGTACACAAACACCATCTATGGTTTAATAGTAAAATTGAACTGCATTATGCTCTATGTCCAATCTTTACAGTTCTATGTCTTTGGGTTTAGATTAAATTTGTAGGTTCGTTCCAGTACTTTTTTATTTAATGATTAATGGTCTGTTCCAGAACTGCAAGAATCTACTAATTTTTACTATTTCTTCCGATAACATAAAGGAAAAAATTTTATCGTAGTAAAAAATAGTAGCTTCTTGCAGGTTCTGGAACAGAGCAAATAGTGTCAAAAGAGCAAACTGTCGAAAATGAAAATTTTTCCAAAACGTACGGGAACGGAAGAATGACAGAAACGTCATAAAAACTGGAACAAATCAGAAGCCGGCAAACATGTTGCACATTTTTGGTCGCCCAAATTTGTCGTGTAAGAAGCTTCTAAAGAGAAAACTATTCAGCGCCATTTCATGTCAAAATTTCATTGAAATTACTCAGTGTGGCCCGGGACTTAGCTAGTAGTGTTTAAGTATTTTTAGTTTTAAGTTATATTTAGGGCCATTATTACATGTGCTCTTTTACTATCTGATGGATTTGAAAATGCAAAATAAACTAACTTGGAGGCATTAAAAATATAATTTTCACATTGAAAGTTAATGACAAGAAGCTCCTCCCTGAAGTTCCATCATCACTTTTAACTTTAAGTTAAACGGAACACTATAAATCTGTTCGGTAAATCCAAACTATAACAAAAGAAGACTTATAATATTGGGGGTTAGACATTTCTTTGTTCTGTTCCAGTACTGCAAGAATCTACTAATTTTTACTATTTTTTTCGATAACATAAAGGAAAAAATGTTATCGTAGTAAAAAATAGTAGCTTCTTGCAGGTTCTAGAACAAAGCATTTGTTTTTGTTAATACTATTTATTGGCCTTGGAGGCTTCAGTATTAAGAAATAGAATAATAATAAAAAAATTGTTTAAAAACTTGATAGTTCTGGAACGAATCTTTTGTCAAATCTGAGCGCAGTGAGCGAATATTATTAATAAAATATGGGCCCATTAGCTCAGTTGGTTAGAGCGTCGTGCTAATAACGCGAAGGTCGCGGGTTCGATCCCCTCATGGGCCAAATTGCCTTTTTGTAAGAATATAAGTGAATAAAAGTGATAACTAAGGCAATTAGTGCATGCAAGAAAACAGTAGAAAAATATTAGAACAGTATGTTCTGGGTTTACTATTATTGTCCAAAAAACATTGGTTCAGTGCATGCCTCACAGCGGAATAAACCCTGCACACATTCAATCGAATTGGAAACTTAAACGATCTGATTAAATGCGCTATAAGTATATTGTTTTCAGGGTGAAACAAATTTCTCTTTTACGTTGCTTACTTTAAAGCCACACGCTGAAACTAAATAATGGGAAAGTTTCGTATGAAAGTCTACATTAGAGTAATTTCACTGACATTTTGACATGAAATTGTACGTTTTTTTTTTTTTTTGGAAAACACATTGTAATTTCAAAAAACTAGTATTCGTCAATTTTTCTTTGTTGCAGTACTCGTATGAAACAAACAGTCCGTTTTATTTTACATTATATGTATTCTAATTTCATGTCAAAATTTCAGTGAAATTACTCTTAGTGTGGACCGGGACTATAAAGCTGGAGTGAAAAGCAATATTTTATTTGTCTCATTTATGACGTTCCTAACTTATAATGATGATTTAATTATTAACAAAAATGTGTGGACTAATCATACGATATATTGTTCAATGTGAAACAGTTTAGCGACATCTAGTGTATTTTGTTGGCTTTAATGTATAACAGTTCAATTTAGATAGTGTTCACAAGGTGGCAACTACTTTATAACACGTATGTATATGTGTATGTACGTTGTGTGTATTTGAGAATAAAACATATTTGTTGGTGTATTTGCTAAAGAATGACATATGGCCCATTAGCTCAGTTGGTTAGAGCGTCGTGCTAATAACGCGAAGGTCGCGGGTTCGATCCCCCCATGGGCCACGAAGAATTTTTTTAGTTTTGCTTTTTTAATTCGGTGTTTATTTTTATTATATACTTAAATAGGAAAAATACTAAAGATATTGAAAAAATATGTATAATGAAACTAAAACATGCACTGAAAAGAAACATTTTTCTGTATTTTTTATGTAACATAGAATTTGTAAACGCGGTTTTTCGAAACTGCATTTTTGAAAGCGGTACCCACTGTGGCTCGAATACGGATGATTCGATCTTCATGTTTTTGTGGGATTATTATAAGTACATATAAAAAGCTTGCCCTTTTTACAGCTCATAATTAAAAAAATATTGGTTTTGTGGTTTGATTTTTACACCTAAAAATTTTTTTTTTCAAACAGATATTTTTGAATTCGCTTTTCGCTTAAGGTCAAGATTATTAGGTTCTTAATAATCTCACAAAAATATATGCTGATCGGTTTATACGTTTTCGAGCTCCAGTGGGCATCGCAAACTGCTTTAGTAAAAATAAAATAATAAATTTTCTAAAAAAAGTTTGGTAGATTTCTTGTAAAAAAAATCATAAAAAATCGATTTTTTTGGTGCTAATTAGTGGCCATAACCCCTTAAATGTTCCTAAAACACTTCTGCAACGTGTGTTATGACGCATTTTGATCATGAACTATGTAGTTTCCCATACATAAAATTCAAACAAAATTTGTTCAATTTGGTTGAGCCTGTAAGAAGGTGAGAAAAATAATAAGCCAACTACAGTTAACAAGAAAATGTTTATGGAAATTGCAATTTGACCATTCTTAGGAAATAAGTTAGTTATCCTTCCTGAGCGTCTCAATGCAGTATAGACTTAGTTTGTCAAGTCCTTGCCAAGGTCGACTCTCATTCCACTATTAATTCAATTATATCATAGATCTGAATAAATTAAACAACAAAACAACAATCCCAAAATCCAATTATGACAACAATTCCGCAACGTCCATGTACAACGATTCCAATACATGCTGGACTGATGAAATTCAGCTGTACCGTCGACAAGACAATAATTCCAGGAGGGGACTGACAAGGGCAGTATTCGAAGACAGTCTTACTGTACAAAATAGACAACTACTAGCTCTTCTGGAACGGACGTTGACCCTGAGTCTCAATCAGAGCGGACGACGAGCTCGACTGTTGTGTTCCAGCGATTGTAATTGCCAATGAACTTCATTCGGCATCGGTGGAGACTACTAAACCTGTGGAGCCAGGATTGTCGAGAGTCCGGAGAACTGTTCATACGCCGGAGATGAAAAACCTAGTCCCCAGGACACTACTGAGGATGGAACCTCGACCAGAGTCATGGCCGAAAAGGCCCTGACACTGTAAATCGGGTGACAAAGGGTAGGGGAGGTACCATAGGTCGATACACTACCTTAAGAAGTGCATCGGAAGAAAACCCTCGCCCATCTCTACGATTAAGTACAAATTTATCAAGATCAATCACAGGGTGGTAAGGACGTTTGAAAAGAAATATCCTCACCCACCCAAGAGAAGAAAAAGGCGTTCTCTCACCCAGATGACCGAGGAAGCTAAGCTGGTTTTAACGCCAACATGGACTCCTATGGCCCGCAAAGGCCAAAACAACAACACCTAAGGGGCACGCTGTCACTGCACAGACTGGGCACCGCTCGTGGGAGGTGAGTGTAGCAGAGGTAAAGTTCCGATTTACTCGTGAGTGAAACGTGGAAGGGGGGGAGGTGGTAAGTTTTTTGATTGCATTTTTTTGGTGGTGGTTGGACAAGTTTATTTGGGGCTGGGGTAAGTTTTTGATTGGTACGGAGAGGAGGCAAGTTGCCTCCCTCAAATCGATCGAATTCGAGAAGAGTGGAAATCGAGCGAGTATTCGGAGCTCTGTAGCGCGATTCATTTTTGAGTTTCCGACAAATGTCGATAAAATTAAAACGCCAAATTATGAATGAAAAGTTAAAATAAAAGTTGATAACACAGTTGCTATCGCTAGAACTTTACGACTACTTTCTTCTGGTCGCTAACTTACCGAAAAATATTGTTAATTACTGAATTTATAAGCATTGTAATTTTAGCGATTTTTGTCGGTAACTCCAAAAATGTGTTAGAGAATCGCACTACTGAACACAGGTGATTCAGCCAGCCCCATGTGAAATCATGCAAGCGTGTGTATCCTTCTCAAATCAAGCACACTTCATCAAAAAACCGGTGAAGAGGGATAGATCAACGGACGAACCTAAGGCCATGAGAATCAACCCGAGCCAAGACTCCAAACCATTTACCTTCTCTGTCCGATACCAAAAGGAAAGCCTAAAGGTAGAATTAGTTATGACATAACCATAACGCCATAAAATGAAAAGTAGTTTGGCGCAGATGGACAAACAACTATGATGTTGCATTAGTCGAAAATCAATCTCATTTTCCTTTTTTATTTTTATTGTAATGAGAAATATTTGAGTAGTGGAATTTTGTAAATCATTTTTTGAGTTACCGACAAAAATCGGTAGCACAAAAACGCAAAATTATGAATGAAAAGTTCAAATAAAAGTTGACAACACTGTTGCTATCGGTAGACCTTTACGACTACTTTTTATTGGTCGCTAACTTACCGAATAATATCGTTAATTCCCGAAATTACAAGCACTTTAATTTTTGGCGGTAACTCAAAAAATGAATTCCAGAATTCCACTACTGCTTTGAACAAATATGACCCATGTAAAGGAGACCTCCTGGACTTTAAATCGGTCGCAATTGCTTTGCCAAAAGCGTTCAAATACTAAAGATATACAAAAAGAGGCCCAGATATCCTAATTTATAATTTGTGAAAATTCATTTCCACGGCGAAAAGCTCTTCTACTGTTGGACGTGTCCCGAGGGGAAAAAACTGTTAATGAAAGTAGATCGTTTGAGCTTTAAATCAGTACCAAATATTAGAGTTGGGTAATCTAGTTCCCTGAGCGGATCGATCTTTCCAGTTCCTTTTACCAAAAGGAACTAGTTCCTTAATATAGTTCCAAATAGTTCCGAGAGCGATATAGTTCAATGAATCTTTCTCTTCCATCGTTTTTTCTGTTCCTTCGTTCCAAATAGTTCCAAGAGCGATATGGTTCCATGAATCTTTCGTTTTCATCGTTCTTTCTGTTTCCTTCGATTACAGATAGTTCCGAGAGCGATATATGTACATAGTTCCATGAATCTTTTTGAATTATCGTTCTTTTTGTTTCCTTCGTTCCCAATAGTTGCGAGAGCGAAATAGTTCAGTTTTCGTTCCTTTTGTTTTCGTCGTTTGGTGGAATTGACATAATAATATATGAATTGCAGCGATGTTGTTTACGTTTATTTGCCAATGTCGCACAATAAGAAAAAATAACGCAACGAAAAAAGATCGACGAAGGAGGAGAACAAAAGGAACTATATAAAAGCAAGAGCTGGATGTAGTTCCAATAGTTCCTTATTCGGAATAGTTCCTTGGAACTAGTTCATTCCGGAACTACACAACTCTACCAAATATCAGAGTTATTGCAAAAGACACAAATCTTTCCCAATTTTAATATGTAATATGTTTAACTTTTTTATTTTAATGACAAATAACCCTGCTTCCATTAGGTGTATTCAAAAAATCGATAGTGCGACTGCAATTATTTTGCTTCAGTTAGCTTTAAGTAATCTGGAGGGCTCCGCGAGAAATGGCCCCAGGAAATATGACCCCAAAAAGCATTGTGAAAATTGGACCCAAATTTAGGGTGAAACTGCATAACGAATTTTGACCCTAATGTGGCTCAAACAATTTTACCCCAACAATAAAATGAAAAATTGCCCCAAATTTGGGGTGATTTTGCGTTGTGAAATTTTGCCCCAAAATAAAAAATGAAATTTCACCCCAAAAATCATTAATTTTTATTAGTTATATAAAAACAACCATAGTATTTTTGACATGTTCTCTACAATAAGGACAAAGAAAATGTTCAGATTTCGCCAAAGTGGATGTACAAGCAGAACAACACTTCAAGTGTTTGCACGGAAGCATCACCACATTGGCTAAATTGTCCCTGCATACTACGCATTCTCTATCATTGTCGTCATTGGTTTCATTTTCTGCGGGAGCTTCTTCTTCTCCAGAAAGATCTTCCTCAATTGAGTTTTCTTCAAAAATGTTTTCTGCGGGAATTTGCTCCGCTACAATATTATTGTTTTTGTGTACCATTCGTGAGAGAAAGGAGCTACCGTGATTTTGCCTTCAGTCAATAATATTGTTGTTTCCTCTATCAAGGCGTCTCTTATCACACTATTTTTTTTCGGTACTTTTTGAAAGAACCTCCACTTTCTGTAAGATTAGAGAAATCTCTTCACAAATTTAAAAAAAGTTTCCATTTGATGGGATACATTTTCCCAATACGGCGTTATAGGCTTCGACGGCCGAAGTGGTCCGTGTGTTTTGATTAAAAACGCTAAGGTTTTCGCAACCGATCTGAAATAATTAAAAATTAGATTATTATTCTATAACAATATAATGTCTCTACCTTTTTCAACCACTGGTTTTCAAGATGTTGCAAAAATTTTGAAAAGTGTCTTTCGCCATCCATTACATTTATATCCACTCTGACTTGGCGAAATCCATCTTTTATCATAGAAGGTGGAAGAAGTGGGAGGACCAACAACTTATGATATGCTATGGACGCCGGCTTAGAAGTTCGAATGTAGTTTAGAAGATGTTTACTCTTCACAGCATTTCTTCTCACTGCTTTACAGAAATGGAAGCTAAATATATAGAAATAATTAGAAAGTATGCAATTTAAATATTTTTATAATGCAAAGCAAAAATCGCACGCGCGATTTTGTTATTTTCTCACTGGCCTCTTCAATTTATTACTCATAAAATTGTTTCCCCCACTTAAATATTTTACATTAAAATATATTTTATGAAATGTTTGAAATCGATTTTTAATTGTAATACAAGTATTACAATTAAAAATCGATTTCAACAAATCATAAAATACATTTTATTATAATATTTTAGTTATATTATAAACTTACCAACATCCAATGCATTTCACATTTGGAAAAATATTTTTTAGGGAAGTTCTTAGTCCCTGCTCGTAATCCGTTACTACCACAGCAGGATTCATATCAAAGATATTCTGCTTTATGTATTTCAACATATTATCTTATCCATTAGCACGAAGAATATGGGAAAAATCTAATGAAAATATTTATATTAGTGTTAACAAAATATTTTAATTATTTGTTCTTACTTCGTTGCAGTACTCGATATATATCACGAGCAATTGGGTGAAACATCCACTCGGAACGATCTTAAAAGTTCCATCAATTAACCACTTCCTTTGATGGTCGCTAAGGTGGTCTACGATTAATTTGATCGATTTTTGTGAAGAAAATATGCAGAACGTATAGTCATTTTTCACATTACACGCTGTGTAAAATGGTTTGGGATTCTCCATGTCTTGGGTTTTCCCATATGACTCCCATACTGCTTCTAGGGTGAAAGCATCGATTATTTCCCTCCCATCTTTGGGGGTAGTTATAAAATTTTTTGAAGCTATATACTGTAGCCCACGCCTCAATCTATCAAATTCTAAATTCTTCGTCTTGCTTTGTAATTTGAAAATTAATGATTTGTTTTTGAATAGAAATGTATTAAAGTTTGAGATATGTACTTACCTCCCAGTGACATTTCTAAAATCGGTCCTCACACCACTAATGGCACTTGGCTGAGCTCCCAAAGTTTTGGAAATATTTTTGCACTTTCGTGCTTGATTTCGTTTTTTATATTCATCTTCTTCGTGTTCGTGGTTATGGTTTATGAATTTTTTAGGATAAGTACAGGTTCCATCCGGATGATAATTCAACCTGGACTTACACCCATCGCGCCAACATTCATATTTCACCACGTCTTTATACACCGACTTTTTCTTATATATCATTTTATCTTATTTTAGGAAAAGAAGATTTGAATTAATTTTTTTCCCGCAAACATTACACACTCCATAGTTTTTTTTTCTTTCTTTATTTATTGCAAATTACACTTGCTAGGACTTTCACAGAACTTCTAAGAATGAATGGTTTAAAACGTCGATCTCTTTTACAAGCATAGAGTAAAACAGAATCACCGATTGCACCGTTACATAAAAATAAAATTTAGCAAAATTTGATTATTTGGAAAAATGAAAAATGACCCCAAAATTTACAAGGGAATTTTTGGGGCCATTTTTCATTTTGGGAAAAATTTCAAATTAAAAAATTCATTGAAATTGAAATTCATTTTGCATTTTTAATGTTTGGGGTCATATTTCATTATTGTTGAGATGCAATTACACCCAAATTTTTTGGTGCAAAAATACCCCAAAATTTTATAAAAAAAAAATGCCCCAAATTGCGTGTTGTTGTATTGTACACATCTTTTGGGGTAATTTTGCACTTTTGCTTTGGGGCCATTTTTCATTGGGACATTTTTCGCGGAGCCAATCGGGAGAATAACTTTAGTACATTGGCTTTGTTAATTATGCAAAACTTGTTTGACTTCAGTTTTCTCTTTCAAATTTATTTTCGTCTACATATAAGATGATTTTTGAGGATAACAATACCCATCCTTAAAAAGGATTAGAACAGTTATGTGTCATCATTCACTGTTATACTCTTTTAAGTGAGTAGGTACTCAAAAGCAGAGTGGCGCAGTGGAAGCGTGCTGGGCCCATAACCCAGAGGTCCGAGGATCGAAACCTTGCTCTGCTAGTGTTGTATGTTCATATAACATAGAAAGTTTTTTAATTAGCGGAAGTTTACCAAGGAATAAATTAAATTTCACACCAAAAGTACAACTTCTTAGAACTTCGAAATTAGGTATGTACGATAACTCAAAAGTTTGTACAAATTTGTACAAACTTTTATAAAATGCTGTTCGATAACAAACTTGTTCAGTAGAAGAGATATGAGAAGCACATGCAAGTAGTTGCAAGAACTTGCAAATACTTTTTACTTGCGAAGTTATCGAACAGGCCTACTGTCATGGTAACAGAAAATTCCGAAAAATTGGAATACTATTCACTGCCTGTATTAAACAATACCATTTGAACATCTGTCTGCATTTTTCCATGGGGCTCCTTTGTATAAGAAACTTTTTTCTTTTTGATTCGTTGAGATATACACATTCTGAAATTATAGTTTTCATTTTATTCACGTGATTTATATATTTTTCCAACTTTTCTTAAGTATCGTTTGAGTGGAACTTCTTTCCGATATTACTGCGATGATGAGTATGGTCATATTCTTATGGCACTTTGAACACGGTTGTGGCACATGGCCCATTAGCTCAGTTGGTTAGAGCGTCGTGCTAATAACGCGAAGGTCGCGGGTTCGATCCCCTCATGGGCCAAATGACTTATTTTATGCAATGTTCTGAATATTATACCCAATGTAAAAATTGAGACAACACTACATTGCTTCCCATGAACTTAAAGAAAGAGCAGAGTGGCGCAGTGGAAGCGTGCTGGGCCCATAACCCAGAGGTCCGAGGATCGAAACCTTGCTCTGCTAAACGTGCTCAAGGCGCGTTAACTTTTTGAATTAAATCGACACACACAAGTAATAAATTATCAGTCGGTTTGTGGCGAAGTCTAAAAATCTCAGCTATGAGGGGAAAAATCGATTGCGATCACCGAAAGCTGAAAGGATTAGAAACTGTTAACCATTTGTTTTAACAATCAACAATCGAAACTATTAAAAATCGGTCTTTCAGTGTAAGAGGATTGCACGTATTTTTTGTTAGTAGATTAGCCAATTCTATAAAAAATTACAAATATTGTTGATGGTTAAGGTTAAGACGCTTCCAGAGTCTACATTATAATTATTGATGCAGATTTATTCAGGAAAAAACTCAGGTTTTAGTGATCAAATTGCAGCTTCCTTAAGCAACTTTATTGTTAAATTAAATTGGCTCTATTATACAACATCGAACCCCAAATTGGACAAATGTTGATTGACTTTTATTTATTGGATAGTATTTCATTATAAAAATGTGCTATATAACACATTATATTGCATAACGTCGTATATGGCCCTGTTACTAGACACATCAGTGTATATAGTAATATACACATTCCACACCCCCAAACACAAAGTTTCTGTTGGAATCTCGCTATTTTTGCTTAAATTACAAAACAGTTAGTCCAACTAATCTTTGACACAAATAGCAGAGCAAGGTTTCGATCCTCGGACCTCTGGGTTATGGGCCCAGCACGCTTCCACTGCGCCACTCTGCTTGTTATTGAATTATTCCAAAATATAAAATCAAAATAATAATACCAACAACAAGCATAAACATATGAATATTTACTTTTGACCATAAACTAAAAATAGATTTTGTAAAAATATATATAAATAAAAAAATTCAGTTGGCCCATGAGGGGATCGAACCCGCGACCTTCGCGTTATTAGCACGACGCTCTAACCAACTGAGCTAATGGGCCACATGGTGATCGCTTGGCAAACGTTTTACAAGAAACAAGTATGTATGCACAATCAAAATAAAAGGTTAATGAACGCAGACAGCAATGATCCCAAAAATAGTTCTGGATGAATATGTCTGTTGAATGGATAACTAATTCGGCATAGTAAAGGCATATTGAACATTTGAGGTTTCACACCAACTGTGCGAATGTGAAGTGTCAAATGCCTTCCTTTGTAACACATTTTTTGTTGTAATTTCACCCAACAACATAATGAAAATTTTGAAATAACATATTTAAAATTTGTCGATACCACTACCTCTTCAATTTGCCTTAGGCATATTTTATGTCTTAGTGGATATCATTCATAGTGTATATTTATCAAAAAATCACAGTGCCTGTCTTTTTGAGGACACAACACATTAGCAGAGCAAGGTTTCGATCCTCGGACCTCTGGGTTATGGGCCCAGCACGCTTCCACTGCGCCACTCTGCTGTTTTCCCATGGCGTGACAAACATTTGTTATAGATTTTGTGAACACTGTGAGTTAATTAGATAGGTGCATGAGGGAATTTCTGGAACAAATACATTTATTTCTTTCTTTTAATAACTTTAAATGCAAACATGTCAAGATTATTTTATTATCTTCATATATAATTAATAATTTTCCAATATTTGTTTAGATCATAAATATAACAATTCTTATTTGACAAAAAAATCATTTATTTATAGTAACAAATAAATGCTACTTGTATTTATGATAGACTATGAAGATATTTTAAAAGAATAATCAATGCTTTAAGTAGAGAAGTAACCTAAATAGATAATTCGAGATTTCGTTGCAATTTGTTTGTGAGTTTTCATCGACAATAAGCACCAAAATAAAAAATTTAAAAAAATGATAGTTAAAGTTAAAAAGTTTTAAACTTAAAAGTGATGATTAAATTTCAAGGAGGGCCTTCTTGACATTAGCTTTTAATGCGCAAATTATACGTTCAATGCCTCCAAATTGGTTTATTTTGCGTTTTCAAATCCATCCAATAGTAAAAGAAAACATATGTATAATAATGACCCGTAATATTATTTTTATGACCATTTTAATTAATTGAGCTATCATGACCTAAGGAGTTTGTATTGAGAAAGTGATATCTAGCGGAGTAACAAATCCACCAATATTCTACGATCGTTTCGCTAGTGTTCATTCAGCTCACCAGGCATATCCGATGCGATTGGCTGGATAAAGGAGGAGTTTAATAATAATGTCTAGAACTATTTCTCAATACATATGCATGTATACCTTCGTCCCAATAAGACAATAATACATGCAAATTTCACTTTTTATTATTTCGTTAAGTTTTCTTTGTAATAATTAGACATCGCATATTTTTTAAAAACTCAAATTGGAAAATTTATATTTAATACGTGATTATTCATATTTTGCCACATTTTACATATTTTATTATATTATATGCAAATATGACAAAAATATATACAAAATCACCCAAAATATCAAAATTTTTCTATTTGAAGTATTGAAAAATATGCAAGGAAGTAATAAGGAAATGATGATCCTAGGTATATGGACCACATTTTATAACTATAATTAAATAAATACACACCACACCAGAGAAACCTGCAATTTTTCATTTACAGTAGAATCCTCATAATTCATAATCCAAGGAACTGGCCATTTTTATTACGATTTTTTTAATATTTGTTATGAATTATCGCGATTTTACTATAATTGCTATTGTATTTTTGTCAGTGCGCCTAAATTCATTAACACTGGGCCCATAACCCAGAGGTCTGAGGATTGAAACCTTGCTCTGTTTTTTGTGTCAAACATTATTTGGACTAACTGTTTTGTAATTGAAGTAAAAATTGTCCAATTCGGGTTTAAACGTGTAATTAATTGACGTTAATCGTAATGTTATGGACTAATCCAAATGTAGACTAAAGCTAAGGTCTCATGAGACAAATATTTGCTCCAGTGACCGGTAGTGTGTGCTTACTGAGAGCAAGTGAGCATAAATTGCAATGCATTATTTACGCTCACTTGCTCTGAGTAAGCGCACACTGTCCATTGCTGGTACAAATATTTGTCTAATGTGACCTTACCTTTAGGAATATATTACTCATCTTTTTGCATACTAACCTTTAGTAAATAGGGAAATAAAGATCCTAAAAGTATATGGTAAATGTTTAAGAAATGAATTAAATTTTTACACCACACTTGATAACAACTTTATATTTGTATACAGAATTTTTTTCATATAACCCAGAGGTCCGAGGATCGAAAATTTGCTCTGTTAAAAAATCGCATAACCCTTAATTTCTATGGAAACTTCTATAGTAATTTTTTCTTAAAATAAAAACACTTACAAACCATGAAATAAGTCCCAAAACGAAGGCAAGATTTGTCAAATGCTACGTTTGGTCTATACTACTATATGCAAAGAAACCTGTCTGCCCATTCTGTAACTTTTTAACGACAGTCGATATTGATATTTTTTCGAGAAACTCATTTTAACAACATAATTAACAACCTTGGTATTCGGTACAAAAATTTTAACAACTTTTGTTTTAAAATGTCGTTATGAAAACAACAAGTTCAATATTGGATTTATTTTTGGTCTGTGTGTATGTTTTGCATTCAAAATTGAAAGTTTATCGAAAATTGTCTACATTTTTACAGAATAGCACAATCGCTACTGCAAATTTTTAGTGTCGACAACGTTGTCGATTGTCGGATTGTTAAAAAGTAACAAAATAGGCCTACTGGACCCTAAAAAGTTCATATGAGAAAAAAAGTGAAGCATTTGAAATTTGGGTATATCGAAGAATACTGAAGATACCCTACACATCACATATTACGAATCAAGAAGTTCTAAGATGAATGAACCTCGATAGACAACTTCTACGCACCGCCAAATCAAGAAAAATCGCTTATCCGGGACACCTAATGAGAAACCGTAAATATAAGTTTATACAAGCCATTATTAAATGTAATATAGAAGGACACAGAAAAAGAGGCAGAAGAGAGACATACTGGTTAAGGAACATTCAAGAACGGACAGGATACAGGAATAAAACAAGTGTAATACATGCTGCTAAGAATCGAGAGCTGTCAATAATTTCATAACATAAAACATATTAATTTGTAATACATAAAGAAGAAAAATATGGAGTTGAAGAAGGAATTAAGGCCTCGTTGCCGCATCTCTACGCGGCTGAATGTGTGCTGAAACACGATTTTCGTATGCTTTGACTTTTGACTAAAAGCCGGAAGAACATGCAACTTAATGAATTAAGCCAGAAATCCTCTTATGTGACGAGGCCTATATCCTCAAACAATGTTCGCTGTATGAGGTATGGTTTAAGATAAGTCAATTAATTTCATTTTTAATTACTATCACAAATTAGAGGCGATATGTAGATTTTATTAAGAGAAAAGGTTTATTCAATGGTAGCATCACACTATGCACAACAGCAGAGTGGCGCAGTGGAAGCGTGCTGGGCCCATAACCCAGAGGTCCGAGGATCGAAACCTTGCTCTGCTAAGCGCACTTTAAAATGTGCCAATTAATTATATTTCTTATATTTCAATTCTTGCAACATTCGTAATGGTTCATGGACTAGGGTTTGAAATAAAAATTGCAATATCTCTGTGAAGATTTTAGAAGAAAAATGCGGAGTTCAAATAAGTAATTTGCCTACTTAAGGGAAGTTAGTCATAAATAAGCATTTTAAACATATCTGCATAGCGATTGAAAAAATTAAAGGAAGTCTGCCATAGAGATGGGTCCACGGCGGAATAAGAAGGTGTTACTACAACATCAGTTGCTCAAAATCTGTCTTATCGTCAAAATTTGTTCACAATAACGCATTACTGTGAATTGCTTATTAACGTTTTGTAATAATAATACATTTTGACAATGAGAACGGTAATCTGCTGTTTTTGGTGTAGTACCTGTAGTTTTGGGCCATAGATGGGTCTAATAGCTCATTTAGACTAGCCATAAATCCTCGACTGGATTTAATAAATCCAGTACAAATCTCATTGCATTTAGATATACATTTTGGAGGCTTTAAATGGCAGTCAGCTGATTTTTGTTCATAGCACAATTACCAAGGTAGATGCATCAGCCCGAATTTGAAACGTCAAAAGAATTTTTTTTTTAATTGAATTCGTCTCAAAAAACATACGTCAACTTACAAATTTATTGTTTAATACTGAAAATGTTAGCACATTATGCTACTAATGCTAACTAAAGAGCAAATAAAGAATTATTTTGTCGCAGTTTGCCCATCTAAAATAAATAAACGAATTATTTTATCGCTTAGACATCATAAATATTAGTCTTTGTTGATTAAAATCAACTTTGTACATCAAAACAGATTTAATTTTTCCACCTTGTTTACAAATTTTTACATTTTAAATTATATTTAGTGTAGCAATTCACCGATGCATCTACCTTGTTTCTTGTGTCAGCTTGCAAATTTTTGCATTTTCTAGCAACATGTTGCAAAAAACAGAGTTGTATATGAGGATTTATGCCAGATTTAAAACAAATCCACCCAATAGGAGGATTTATTTTTGTATGGGAAATCTGGTAGATTTTGGCCGGATAGCAAATAAAACCTGATAATGGGCTAAATCCGGCTAATGGTGTAATATCTAAATGGCATATAAGTTTATCTCGTGTCAACGTGCCACACTTCCATTTCATTCGGACTAACGTCTAACAAAAGCAGAGATACACGTCATTGAAATAAAATTGCAAAAATTGGGATAACTTCTCCTTCTTCTATATCTCTAGTATTTGAGAACTTTTGATATTACAATTTAATTGTTGTTTAATTTGTTGAAATGTCTTCAACCAAGTTTGACATATTCGACATTACAATTAACATTTTCAGAGTCAAATATAATTTCTGCCCACGTAAAAACATTGCGAAATGTAAACAAATGGACTGGGAGGGTTAAAGTGCGAAAAATGAGATGGATTTACAACTATAGTGACATCTACGTTGTTTCTCGTAGGTTGACGCAGGCGATTTTCTAATTTATTTGTTTTTTGTATTTCGGTCAATATTGTTTCTTGAGCCCGAAAAATAATTTAAATAAAATGTAAAGTCCCATTGGTTCGGAATAATTGAATTCCGTCCACCTCAAAAAAGGTAATTTGTATATTCGAACTATTGTATACATTTTCGTTTATTTCAAATTCAAAAAGTATCTTCAAATATTAATTTCTGAAATTCCAGGAAATATTTGAATGAAGTAGTTTCATGTCCAAACTTCTCTTCAGGTTTTTAAAACCTTTCACTACAGTTATTGTTAAATTGGTTACTCTTATCATAATCGTAAGCAGAGTGGCGCAGTGGAAGCGTGCTGGGCCCATAACCCAGAGGTCCGAGGATCGAAACCTTGCTCTGCTATCAAGTTTAATGATCGAAACGTTTTTTATTAAATATTATTACAAATTAAATACTATTTCATAAACGTTTCGGTAAAAAGTATACAAAAATTTAAAACATAAATGGAAATTTTGCTTTCAGAATATTACTTTCAAAATATTTATTCTATTACTTTTAAACATATGGTCGGTTGATTGCAAATAAAAAAACTCAAATATTTTTCAAAAAACCGAAGTTTTGTACTAGTTCGAACGAATTTGAATTCGAATCGTCATAGAGGAACAGAACATGAAATTACATGGTATAAGTAAAGAGGTAGATTTAAATGAAAAAAATCTATAGAACCCTTGTTTTTCTTGAATTCCTAAAACTTCAAAATAAAAGCAACAAGTGGGTTTGTTTACAATCCATTTTTTGAGCATTTTATAAAAAACGCGAACAATGAATGAATAGTTAAGTTTTCTCCACATAATCGAGTTGTGAATATGATAAACTGATTGTTTCAATGCAAATCTCACCAATTTCTTCCATACAAATGGTCTAAAAACAATTTTAAAAATCATTGAATTCGATTGTTTTTAAAATTGTTTGGCATATTATTCAAACACCACACACACATACACAGTTTGGTTATATTGTTTTGAAGTTTTAGGCATACTCGAATGAAAAAATTTAAATTGACAAAAAGCTTTGGCTAACCTTTCTTATTAAACCATGTGAAATTATTTTAATTTATGTTTTAGATTTGTGTATGTTTCTTGCCGAAACGTTTATGAAATAGTATTTGATATTTACAAATATTTAAGAAAAAAATTGTTTCGATCATTAAACTTGATAGCAGAGCAAGGTTTCAAATATTTTTCAAAAAAAAACGGAAGTTTTGTACTAGTTCGAACGAATTTGAATTCAAATCGTCTTAGAGAAGCAGACCATGAAATTATGTTTAAAACTAATAGAATCAATTTTTTGAACGTAGTTACTGAAAGCATTATTTCCATTTATTTTTTTAGATTTGTGTATGTTTTTTAAGGAAACTTTTATGAAATAGAATTTGATATTTACAAATATTTAAGAAAAAATTGTTTCGATCATTAAACTTGATAGCAGAGCAAGGTTTCGATCCTCGGACCTCTGGGTTATGGGCCCAGCACGCTTCCACTGCGCCACTCTGCTGTTACTACAACTGTAGTTTTGCTCCGCTGACACGTTTTATTTCCGTTGCATGACTAGCATTTAAAAAAAAATATTAACAACTTAAAAATAGTTAATTTATTTGCATATTCATTTAAAGTCACGTCTCATCAGCCGTTAACTGTGCATTAATGCATTTCTTTAAAATATTGTATAAATAGTCTAATTTTTTATTTTCTGGAATTCGGACATTTATACACATAAAACTTGCATAACTTTTCAAATAAATAAAGGAAAAAATAAAACAAAATTTGAAAGTACGTATATAGTAAATTCATGCAGGTTCTGGAACCAGGTCACATAATAGAATGTGAATTGTATAATATGTACTTTCAGTAAACGTGGATATATTTATGACCACTGATACTCCAAATGCCTAAATTACGCCAGAAAATTTATCTAAAAATGCCTTCAATCGGGCGGCACCTTAATATGGGGCCTATATTAAAGTGTGGACCAATGTTGACAATTTTTGGTAAAGAAGTTTTGTGACCACTGGGAACCTCAAATGTCTGAAGCACATAAAAACATCGTAAATCGGGTGGTACCATTATATGGACCTATGTTGACAAGTTTTTGATAAGTGGACAAGTTTTGTGACCACTGCGAACCTTAAATGTCAAATTACTTTTAGTTAAGACAAAAACTACAGCTAAAACCCTCAAAATACCGAAAATCGTGAGGCAACCTTATATGGGGGCTATACCAAAACGTGGCCGATATAGCCCATCGTAGTACTTGACATCGAGTGCATAAATATAGCGTTCTAGCTCAATAATTTTGGACGCTAGAGTGATTACAACAGACGACTAGTAATGTAAAACTGAATATTTATCATGAAAAAAAGTTTTACTGTTTTCTAAAGTATTCTTTAGCATGATTTATACACTTTTATATGTGCTCAAACCAATTGTTGAAGCACTTTTTCCACTCCAATTGAGACACCTCCAAAACGTGGTTTTTGAACACTTCAACAGCATGTTCTGGCGCTGTACGGCGGATGTGCCATCAATTCCACGTTTTGTACGGCCAAAAAGGCGCTGTTTTGAATCGATGTGTGAGAGCTTGCATTGCCACGTGTACGATGATTCGTCTTCTCTTATTCGTTTCTCGAATTTCTCCGAAGACTTCAGGCAAACAAATTGTGGGTACCACTCAGAATTAACGATCCTACGTTCCTCAAGCCGCATAGCCGCCACATAGTCAGTTTATCCGAAAAAACAGGCGACCATTTGCTTCGAAGTACTTCATCCATGAAAAACTTTTGTTGGATTTGGCTCTTCTTCAAAGACCCACATGGTCGATTAATGTCTTGTTTCTGGCTCATACGCATAGATCCATGATTCATCACCTGTGACTTTCCTTGGCACCAATCGACAAGAGCCTTTTTTATGTTTAAAAGTAATAGAATAAATAATAAAATAATAATAAAATGAAAGCAATACTTCCATTTATGTTTTACTGCTAAACATAAAAAACGACGGGACGTACACAAATATTTCACCAACCTACCAAAACAACGCTCTCTGAGCGTCCGTATTACCCAAATACGTTGAGTCCCAAATCACATTTAAAACACAAAATCCGCGACCGAAACTTACTTAAATGTTTTGCAATGAATTGTATTTCATGTTTTGTTGGACTTTTGTTTTTAAAATAAAAAAACACATACAAACAATAAAGTTGTGTCAAAGTTAAATTTGTTCAACTTACAAAAAGTATACGCTCGACGTATTTCGGTAGTTCTCATAAGAATACATGAGTTCTACTTTTTTCACCACACACGCCCTGGGTATACGTTCGTATATAGGTATGGGCCTTAGGTGTATATCGTCACTATAAATGCCGGAAGACGTAACCCATAAAACCAAAACTTTACAGGAGAAGCAAAAAACGTTATAAAATTAAAAACTGTTTTATGGAATATTAATCTTATGAAGGCGAGTATATGGGATATTATCGATCATATACGAAGGGGAATTAGTAGTGAAACCAAAACCGCTGAAGTGCTTAGTTTTGAGATCATCCATTACAACAAAATTTGCAATATTATCCCATTTTCCGAAATGCCATTTCTTAAATAGCATCGTTGTTTTTGAACGTAGAAGATTGAAATTTTGCCGGATCATTTATTTTAGCTTTATGTATCAGATTACGTCAAAAAACAAATTTCGATTTTCATGTCGGTTACGTCTTCGGGCTAGAGTTGTGTAGTTCGCGAACGAACTAGTTCAATTGAACGACTCTCCTGAAGGAACGACTGAACTAGATCACTCGAAGTCGTTCTTTATAGTTCAGCAAAAGAACGAAGAAATGTCAGCTGTTGCAATAAATAAATACAATAAATAAATAAAATAAAAAATAAATAAAATAAAGTCCATATTAACTTTCGGCAATTTTTCTTGCGGCAATTGTCAGTTTTTCGGTGAGAGAGGGTGTTGAGAGGCAAAGGGTTACCATATACCTCACCTATCTCTCCAGAAAACTGACAATTGCCGCAAGAAAATTGCCTAACGTAAATATAGACAAACTAACTGAACTAAAAGAACGACCTAGTTCAGTCAAAAGAGCTGAACTAAAAAGATCGATCAGCTAAACGAACTAGAAAGCACAACTCTACTTCGGGCATTTATGATGACGATATGTATGTTTTTTTTTAACGAAACGTTTATGAAATAGTATTTGGTATTTACAAATATTCAAGAAAAAATTGTTTTGATCATTAAACTTGATAGCAGAGCAAGGTTTCGATCCTCGGACCTCTGGGTTATGGGCCCAGCACGCTTCCACTGCGCCACTCTGCTGTCACTGTAAGTGTAGTTTTGCTCTGTTGACACGTTTCATTTCCGTTGCATGACCAACATTTAAAAAAATTAGTAGCAACTTAATAATAGTTAATTTATTTACATATTCATTTAAAGTCACGTCTCATCAGCCGTTAACTGTGCATTAATGCATTTCTTTAAAATATTGTATAAATAGTATATTTTTTATTTTCTGGAATGCATTTCTGGCTTAATTCGTTAAGTTGCATGTTCTTCCGGCTTTAGGTCAAAAGTCAGAGCATACGAAAATCGTGTATCAGCACACATTCAGCCACATAGAGTTGCCGCATCTCTACGCTGTTGAATGTGTGCTGGAACACGATTTTCGTATGCTTTGACTTTTGACTTAAAGTCGGATGAACATGCAACTTAATGAATTAAGCCAGAAATCCTCTTATGAGATGAGGCCTTTAGGCATTTCTTCCACCAGCATCCTTTTGATTTTACATGAACACCCACACCCAAGATGACAATCGCTCAAAATGGCTCTTGTGGATTGGTGCCAAGGAACGTCCCAGGCATCAATGTTTTCTGGCACAACGACTGTTTTTGGACGACCGCCGTTCTTGAGCGAGCGTCGGCCACTATTGAATTC
The DNA here is from genome assembly GCF_047663935.1 of Musca autumnalis. Lineage (NCBI taxonomy): Eukaryota > Metazoa > Arthropoda > Insecta > Diptera > Muscidae > Musca > Musca autumnalis. The sequence goes on along the minus strand of NW_027411866.1, from coordinate 152,517,926 downwards.
ATTAAACCAGTTTTTAAAGTGCTATTGGATGGTTCTTCATCGTCATATAAAGATCTAATTTCATCGACACACTCTAGCCGTGATAATCCACGCCGACTGTTGTGAAAAATTATCGAACGAAAATGTTCAGAAGCTAATTGCATTTTTTTTTTGGAAAATTGATTTTTGAGACAACGCAAAACACGGTCGTCAAAAAAAAAAAAACGCAAACGAACTTCGTAGGTGAGTGACAGGCATATCCACGCCCAGGCGAGACCGCTCAAGATATAACCATGAAATTTGGAATGTGAGGTATTGTTGATGTGTTGGAATGGGATATGATAGGGCTTCTGAAAATTTGTACGGAAAGAGTTGGAAAATTACCAAAAGATACTAACTATTGTTCCGAAAGCCCTGGGGTAGGTACTCATAGTTTGTACAGTAAGAAGTTCGCTTTCCGATTCCTTAAATTAGACGTTGCACAATGAATCTTCATACACTATGAGTTCCGTATATCAATTGTACGATACGATCCACGATGACAAATGCTAAGATATTCTGTGTAGTATTTAATAGGTTTACAAATTTCCAATTTCGGTATTTCCTCGGAAGGCCTTTCTTTGGACTGGTTTATTAAAAACGGAATAACCTATGAAGTCAAAAGGGCTTGATGCATTCGTGTACCGTGGATAAGTAGTTCAATATACACCACTTTCCATCGTTGTTGTTGTCATGAGATTGTCGTGAGGGTTTGCCTATTTGCCAATCAATTTTCGCCGCAGTACGTATTTTGTTCCAAGCTTAATTTTCTTACCGCCTTGTAAACTGAACGTGTATAGCCTCGCAACACTGAACTTCCGGCCTCTCTCGCCATTTCATCGTAGTGTTTTCTTCTATCGCGTCTTTTTAACCATATGGCATAGCCAGTTAATGCTCATTTTAAGGCAAACTACTTATGGCTACCCCTTTATTTTAATAATTTTGTATTCTTTTTTGAAGTGTTATCTAAAGATAAATCAACAACAAACTTTGATTGGTGAACCCTACACATTGTTATGTCTCAAAGAGTGAGCGCTCCTTGTGCGATTCACAATTTGCAAAAAATGCCATTATTAGCTTGGTTTAAATTTACGAAATCCACTCGATTTCAATTGTCAATTCCGTTGTGTATACGTCAAATGAAAACTCATCTGAAAACCATTGGGTTTCAATTTACGTTTAAGCAATGGAATTGACAATTGAAATCGAGTGGACTTCGTAAATCTAAACTTACTATTATACTTTTATAAATTTCATTAATAAAAAATTCGTTTTTGGTTACAAAACGGAAATTCCCCCCCCCCCCCAGGATTTTCTATACGAAGACCTCCAGATCATCGATAAGAAATCCTCCATAACTTCTATAAGTAGACCTTCAGGGCTTCTATAAGAAGATCTCCATATATTTCATAAGAGGAACTTCAGATCCTGCAGATTTTTATACCCTACACCACTATGTGGGGAGGGTATTATAAGTTGGTTTTGGCCAAAAAGTTTGTAACGCATCGAAATAATGGTCGTAGACCCATACTTATATATACCAAAATGAATGTCTCGACGAGCTGAGTCGATCTGGCTATGTGTGTCCGTCCGTCAGTCCGTCCGTCCGTCTGTCCGTCTGTCCGTCTGTCCATATAAACCTTGTAATCACGCTACAGGTCGCAATTTTGATCGGATCGTCACCAAATTTTGGATGTTGATGAGGGTCCCGGAGGGGAAGAAGCCTATTGTTTTTGGTGATGGTCGGATAATATTTAGGGGTCGAAATGGGCAAAAAACTTATTTGCGGAAAAAGTCAACGTTTTATTTTAAAGCGAATATCTCCGTATCTATAAGGGGTATATTAAAGGCAAAGCCTGCTAATGAAAGCAGAAAATATCACCTTTACAGCGATGTATGGTAGGTTGTCGTAGGTGGTCAAACAACGAAGATATCGCAATAGTCGCTTATAGAACCCAACTTTTCATTTATTCGATTTTAATTCTAATGACGAATAACACAGCTTTTGTTGGATACTTTCCAAAAACAAAACCTGGCTATGAAATTAGAAAATCCTGTCTTTACAATGATGCAAAGTAGGTTAGCGTAGGTGGCCAAATAACGGAGATATCACAATAGTCGGTAATACATCCCATTTTTCCACTTTTAAAGAAATCACGCTACAGGTCGTAATTTTGATCGGATCGTCACCGAATTTTGGGTGTTGATGGGGGTCCCGCAGGGGAAAAAGCCTATTTATTTTAGTGATGGTCGGATAATATTTAGGGGTCGAAATGGGCAAAAAACTTTTTTGGAGAAAAAGACAATGTTTTTTTCAAACCGAATATCTCAGCTTCTGTAGGGGGTATGCCAAAAGCAAAACCTGCTAATGAAAGTAGAAAATATCGCCTTTGCAACGATGTAAGGTAGGTTGTTGTAGGTGGTCAAACAACGAAGATATCGCAATAGCTGCTAATAGAACACAACTTTTCATTTTTGCGGTTTTAATAATAATGACGAATATGACAGCTTTGGTTGGGGACCTTCCAAAAACAAAGTCTGACGATAAAAGTAGAAAATCCCATCTTTACAATGATGCAAAGTAGGTTGGCGTAGGTGGCCAAATAAAGGAGATATCGCAATAGTCGTTAATACATCCCATTTTTTCCATTTTTTGTAATCACGCTACAGGTTGCAATTTTGATCGGATCGTCAATAGGAAGAAGCCTATTGATTTTGGTGATGGTCGGATAATATTCAGGGGTCGGAATGGGCAAACAACTTATTTGGAGAAAAAGTCAACGTTTTATTTCAAAGCGAATATCTCCGCTTCTATAAGGGGTATATCAAAAGCAAACCCTACTGATGAAAGTAGAAAATATCGCCTTTGTAACGATGTAACGTAGGTTGTCGTAGGTGGTAAAACAATGAAGATATCGCAATAGCCGCTATTGAAACACAACTTCTCATTTTTGCGATTTTAATAATAATGACGAATAGCTCGGCATTGGTTGGGGACCTTCCAAAAGCAAAGTCCGACTATGAAAGTAGAAAATCCCATCTTTACAATGATGTAAAGCATGTTGGCGTATGTGGTTAAATAACGGAGATATAGCAATAGTCGGTAATACGTCCTATTTTTTATTTTTTTGTAATCACGCTACACGTCGTAATTTTGATTGGATCGTCACGAAATTTTGGGTGTTAATGGGGGTCCCACAGACGAATAAACCTATTGATTTTGGTAATGGTCGGATATTATTCAGGGGTCGGAATGTGATGGTTGATGGTTGGCATACATCCCACTTTTCTATTTTTATACCCTCAGCCTTTAGGCTAAAGAGGGTATTTACACTTTGATACGACCAAAAATGTGCCTCATAGAAATAATGGTTTTAGACCCCAAGTATGTTTGTACGATATCCGTTTCAGACAATTTTGAGTAGATCTAGCAATGTCCGTCCGTCTGTCTGTCTGTCTGTCTGTCTGTCTGTCTGGCAGGCTGGTGCGCACGATAACTCTCGAACGGATCAATCGATTCGGTTCAAATTTTGGGTACCCAAATATTTTGTCCAGATTCGATTTAAGTTCGAAGATGGGCCATATAGGTCCATTCCTTCAGGTACCTCCCCCACAAATGTTCAAAAATTGTCGCAAAACTTGTGCGCACGATAACTCTTGTAGGGAATAACCGATTTGATCCAAACTTTGCACATCGTGTAATTTCTACCAAACTTAGATGAGGTTCCAATATGGACTCAATCGGTCCACTCCTTCCGGTACCCCCCACACAAAATTTCGGAAAAGTTCAGTTTAGGACCTGGTCTCGAATCGCTTTGATTTTTGTTTACGCAAGTTGTATTCCCTGTCCTCTATACGACGCTGTAAGTTTCATTAGGGGCAAGTCCATACTTCCAGAGAAAATAGCCTGAAAGTTACAAAAAACCCTATGACACCGTGTGTAGTGGTTGGAGCGCAAGATAACTCTCGAACGGATCCGCCGATTCGGTCCAAAATTTGGCTTTCGTAATATTTTGTCCAAACTTAGTTCAAGTTCAAAGATGGATTATATCGGTCCACTCCCTCCGGTACCTCCCCCACAAAAGTTCGAAAATATTCGGAAAATTTGTGCTTACGATAACTCTTGATGGGAGTAACCGATTTGGTCTATACTTTGCACATTATGAAATTTCTACCAGACTTAGATGAGGTTCCAATATGAACTCAATCGGTAAACTCCTTCGAGTACCTCCCACACAAAATTTCGGAAAAGTTCAGTTTAGGACCTGCTCTCGAATCGCCTTGGTTTTTGTTGTAACATCTTGTATTCACTGTCCCCTATACGAAGGTACAAGTTTCCTCTGGGGCAAGTCCATACTTCCTGAAAAAATAGTCTGAAAGTTGAAAAAGAAACCATAAGCCATATCTGTCCACTCCTTCAGGTACCTACCCCTCAAAAGTTAAAAAATGTTCGGAAAAATTGGGCCACGATAACTCTTGATGGGAGTGACCGATTCGGTCCATACTTTACACATTCTCATAATATCTACCAGATATAGATCAGGTTCGAATATGGACTATATTTGTTCGCTCCATCCCGTACCTCCCACACAAAATTTTGGATAAGTTCACTTTAAGACCTGCTATTGAATCACTTTGATTTTTAAATGGTTTTATTTAGCTCACCCCGTTTGTTTTTTTTTTTATTTATTATTTATTTTGTTGAAGCAACTTACATTCGCTGCCTCAATTACGATGGTAAAAGTTGTTTCAGGGGCAAGTCCATACTTCTTGAGAAAACAGCCCGAAGGGTGTAAAAACCCCCTATGGCACCCCCATGGTCTATGTCGGTCCATTCCTTTAAGAACCTTTTCCGCACAATTTTTGAACTTTAATCCTAATCAACATTTTTGTCGGTTCATACGACCAAAATTTTGAAACCCCCTAAATACATATTTTTTTTTTTTTGTGAAAAAAGTGTTTCAATTTGCACAGGCTGAGGGTATATCTCTGTCGGCCGAGCCGACTGATACTTTTTTACTTGTTTTATTTGAGTTATTCTGACGATGCACTTAAACGCGTTTCAATAAAATTGACCTGTATTAATGAAGACATTCAGAGCAAAGGCGTTAAGCTATCCCAATTTTAATATTTTGAATTTTACCAGTCAAAAGCTTATGCACAGGGGAAGTGGTGTAGGGTATCACATAGTCGGCCCCGACCCGACTATAGCCTTGGCTCACTTGTTTAAAATAACTCCTCCATGTATTTTATAAAATGTCCTCCAGATCTTCTATAAGAAGACATTCAAGCGTTTTATAACAAGACATTCTGGTTTTCCCTGAAAAGACCTTAAGATCTTCTATAAGAAGACATTCATCAGGTCTTCTATAAAAAGTCCTTAAGTTTTTCTATAAGAAGACCTCAGATCTTCTATAAGAAGTGTCTAGGTCTTCTACAAGAAGCTTTCAATGTTCTAAAAGAAGACCTCCAGTTTTTCTATAAGAAGATCTACTGCGCATCTATGAGAAGGCCTCCTGCTCTTCTATGAAAAGACCTCCAGCTGTTCTATGAAAAGAGCTCCTGCTCTTCTATGAAAAGAGCTCCTGCTCTTCTATGAAAAGAGCTCCTGCTCTTCTGTAAGAAGAGCTCCTGTCATTCATTAAAAATACCTACTGCTCTTCTATGGAAAGACCGCCTGCTCTTCTATGAGAGGATTGTCCGCTCTTCTATGAGACCACCTCCTGCTCTTCTATGAGAAGACCTCCTGCTCATCTATGAGAAGACTTCCTGCTCTTCTATTAGAAGACATCCCGATCTTCTATAAGAAGACCTACTGCCCTTCTATACAAAGAGTTCTGCTTTTCTAAAAGAAGACCTCCTGCTCTCATATTAGGAGACCTCCTCCTCTTCTTTAAGAAGACATCATGATCTTCTATTAGAAGACTTGCTGCTCTTCTATAAGAAGACCTCCTGCTCTCCTATTAGGAGACCTCCTCCTCTTCTTTAAGAAGACTTCCTGCTCTTCTATGAGAAAACCTCCTGCTCTTCTATGAGAAGACTTCCTGATCTTCTATTAGAAGACATCCTGATCTTCTATAAGAAGACCTACTGCCCTTCTATATAAAGACTTCTGCTTTTCTATAAGAATGCCTCCTGCTCTCCTATTAGGAGACGTCCTCCTCTTCTTTAAGAAGACATCATGCTCTTCTATTAGAAGACATACTGCTCTTCTATAAGAAGGTCTCCTGCTCTTCTGTAAAAAGACTGCCCGCACTTCATTCCCTTCTATGAGAAGACGTCCTGCTCTTATATAACAAGACTCCCTGTTCTTCTACAAGACCTCCTGTTCTTCAATAAGATGAATTGAATTAAAAACTTATTTTAGTTTTTTTTTAACACATTCCATGTATAACGGCATTGTTTCCAAAAACCAACTTTCCAAAACAAAATGTTAAGCAAATAGTTCTGATTATTTATATAGTGGTTCTTTGAGGACTGTTACTTTTTGTGATCAGCTGCTGCGATGTTGTGGGAGTTTAGCATCCAAACGATTGTAGAAAGTTTCTGCTGGCATTGTTTTTTAGTTCGATGTCACTTTGGTAATACAGTTACCAAAAAATAAGAATACAGTTTAATAAATAAACACATCAAAGAAAGGTCTTAAGCTCGGTTTCGCCAAAAATGTCCTATTCTATCTTCTCCAATAAAAACACTATTATCCATTTCTTAACAGTTTTTTCATTCAAATTTTTATTTTTTTCGTTTTTTATAAAAATGTCTTTTGTAAAGTAAAAATTTGCTAACAACATTTCGCTAAAAAAAATTAAACACACAAAAAAATTATACAAAAATAAAAAACGAACACAAAATATGACGAAAAAATAGCAAACGTCGCGACAAAACACAGACAAAAAAAACACTACATAAACAAATTATTAGAAAATATTAACAAAGATTTTTTGCTTTACAACTTAAAGGATAGGAGGAAGGAACTTAAAACTAAACAGCCTAAATGAATGTGAGGAAAATGCGTGTAAGTGTAAGACAGAGTGAGAGATATTAGAGATGGCAATGACAGTGACAATGTAATACAAAATTTGTCAAAATGATTTCGCGATTATGACAATGGAGATGAGCGATGATCTTAGTTTATAAATTAGAATTTATTCTGCACAATAAGACTGCAGTTCCGAATAGCCACAGGGACGACGACAACATTCATGGACTGGACCACCGAATGAGGGCCTATAAATGACATTGTCATCCGGTAATAAACGCCTCAAAAGACTGGCACGATTTTGATTGCCAAAACTTTCGGCTATAAGAGAAGAAAGAGATAAATTAGTTTCAATTATCCGGGTGCGTAGGTGTCTGAGTTTAAAACTTACGATAGACATTCGACAATGAATTGTAACGTCCGTTACAAATTGTCCTTATGGCTTCAAATAACGATGTGCTGCAGTAACGCTGATGTGGTACGTGTGACTGTGACGTCAACGGTTGTGTGCGGGCAGGTGTTGGCAGGGTAATTATCACAATGAAGCTTATTATGACTAAAGACGCGATTGTTGTTGAACTTAACGCACGCGATGAGATTATACATTGAGAAAACGTCATCTGCAAAGAGAAAAGAGAATTTTTCATTAGTATTTTGTTCAAATGGTACTTATGGTAGGAATTTAGAGCTAGGCTAGATCGACTCTTCTATGAGGTAATTAAAACATATTTTTGGAGTAGCAAGAGCACCAATAAACGTGAGTTGTTAAAGCTTTCTTGCAGCAACAATAAACGTGCATTTTTAAAGCTTTCTATGAGCATCAATAGACACCAATAAACGTGGATTTTTTAAAGCTTTCTGGGAGTAACAAAGGAGCAATAATTGACACCAATATACGTGGATTTTTAAAGCTTTCTAGCAGCAATTTTTGACTCCAATATACGTGGAGTTTTAAAAGCTTGCTAGGAGCAATAATAGAGGCCGATAAACGTGGATTTTTTAAAAGTTTTCTAGGAGCAATAATAATGGCCAATAAACGTGGATTTTTAAAAGTTTTCTAGGAGCAATAAGCCAAAAAAGTGGATGTTAAATGCTTTCTAGTAGCAACAATAGAAGCTAATAAACGTGGATTTTTAAAAGCTTTCTAGGAGCAACAATAGAGGCCAACAAACGTGGATTTTTAAAAGTTTTCTAGGAGCAATAATAGGCGCTAATAAACGTGGATTTTTAAAAGCTTTCTAGAAGCAATAATAGACGCTTGTAAACGTGTTTTTTAAAAGCTTTCTAGGAGCAATAGACGCAGATAAACGTGTTTTTTAAAAGCTTTCTAGGAGCAATAATAGACACCGATAAACGTGGTTTTTAAAAAACTTTCTAGGAGCAATAATAGATACCGATAAACGTTGATTTTATTAAAAGCTTTTTACAAGCATTCATAGATACCAATAAACGTGGATTTTTTAAAAGCTTTTTAAGAGCCTTAATAGATACCAATAAACGTGGTTTTTTTAAAAGCTTTTTAAGAGCATTAATAGATACCAATAAACGTGGATTTTTTAAAAGCTTTTTAAGAGCATTAATAAATACCAATAAACGTGGATTTTTTAAAAGCTTTTTAAGAGCATTAATAGATACCAATAAACGTGGAATTTTTAAAGCTTTTTAAGAGCATTAATAGATACCAATAAACGTGGATTTTTTAAAAGCTTTTTAAGAGCATTAATAGATACCAATAAACGTGGATTATATTAAAAGCTTTTTAAGAGCATTAGAAGATACCAATAAACGTGGATTATATTTTTTAAGAGCATTAGAAGATACCAATAAACGTGGATTCTATTAAAAGCTTTTAAGAGCATTAGAAGATACCAATAAACGTGGATTCTATTAAAAGCTTTTTAAGAGCATTAATAGATACCAATAAACGTGGATTCTATTAAAAGCTTTTTAAGAGCATTAATAGATACCAATAAACGTGGATTTTTCAAAAGCTTTCTAAGAGCATTAATAGATACCATTAAACGTGGATTATTCAAAAGCTTTCTAGGAGCAATAATAAAGGTGGATTTTTTAAAAGCTTTCTAGGATCAATATTAAAGGTGGATTTTTTAAAACCTCTCTAGGAGCAATAATAAAGGTGGATTTTTTAAAACCTCTCTAGGAGCAATAATAAAGGTCTATTTTTTAAACCTCTCTAGGAGCAATAATAGACTCCAATAAAAGTGGATTTTTAAAACCTTTCTAGGTGCATCGATAGACTCCAATAAAGGTGTATTTTTAAAAACTTTGTAGCAGCAACAATAGACATTTGAAAGCTTTAATTAATGCTATAAAAACTTCGGTCTTTTAAAGCTTTATAAAATCCACTTTTAAAATCGTTAAAAAATTAAAAGCTTTGAAATCTTGGATTGTTAAAAGTTTTAAAAATTTGGATATGTATAAGCATTAAAATTAGAATTTTTAAAAGGACGTGGATTTTTTTAGAAGAACTTAAGAGGCAATGGACCTGGATTTAAAAAAAATAAGAAGGCAATGGACCTGGATTTTTTAAAAAAATTAGGACGCAATAGACGTGAAGCAATGAGCGTAGATTTAAAAAAAACGTGGGTTTGAAAAAATAGGAAGCAATAGGCGAGGATTTTCTTAAAAAAATTAGGGGGACATTGCCTTGGATTTAAAAAAATAGGATGACGTGGATTTAAAAAAAAAATAGAAGGCAATGGAAGTGGATCTTTAAAAAACATTTAGAGTCAATTGATGTGAATTAAAAAAAAATAGAGCAAGTTGACGTGACTTTAAAAAAAAATTTAAGGCAATTGACGTGAATTTAAAAAAAAATTAGGAGGGCGTAGATTTAAAAATGTTATAAGGCAATGAACGTGTATTTAAAAAAACTGGAAGCCAATGGACATGGATCTTTAAAAAAACTTTAGAGGCAATTCATGTGCATTTTGAAAAAAAAAATTAGAGCCAAATGAAGTGAATTTTTTAAAAAAAATTAGGAGACAACTGACGTGGATTTAAAAAAAAATAGGAGGCAATTGACGTGGATTTTTAAAAAAACATTTAGGAGACAATTGACTTGGATTAAAAAAAAATTGGGAGGCATGGACGTGGATTTGAAAAAAAAATAGAAGGCAATGGACATGGATTTAAAAAAAACAAGTAAAAAAGTATCAGTCGGCTCGGCCGACAGAGATATACCCTCAGCCTGTGCAAATTGAAACACTTTTTTCACAAAAAAAAAAAATATGTATTTAGGGGGTTTCAAAATTTTGGTCGTATGAACCGACAAAAATGTTGATTAGGATTAAAGTTCAAAAATTGTGCGGAAAAGGTTCTTAAAGGAATGGACCGACATAGACCATGGGGGTGCCATAGGGGGTTTTTACACCCTTCGGGCTGTTTTCTCAAGAAGTATGGACTTGCCCCTGAAACAACTTTTACCATCGTAATTGAGGCAGCGAATGTAAGTTGCTTCAACAAAATAAATAATAAATAAAAAAAAAAACAAACGGGGTGAGCTAAATAAAACCATTTAAAAATCAAAGTGATTCAATAGCAGGTCTTAAAGTGAACTTATCCAAAATTTTGTGTGGGAGGTACGGGATGGAGCGAACAAATATAGTCCATATTCGAACCTGATCTATATCTGGTAGATATTATGAGAATGTGTAAAGTATGGACCGAATCGGTCACTCCCATCAAGAGTTATCGTGGCCCAATTTTTCCGAACATTTTTTAACTTTTGTGGGGTAGGTACCTGAAGGAGTGGACAGATATGGCTTATGGTTTCTTTTTCAACTTTCAGACTATTTTTTCAGGAAGTATGGACTTGCCCCAGAGGAAACTTGTACCTTCGTATAGGGGACAGTGAATACAAGATGTTACAACAAAAACCAAGGCGATTCGAGAGCAGGTCCTAAACTGAACTTTTCCGAAATTTTGTGTGGGAGGTACTCGAAGGAGTTTACCGATTGAGTTCATATTGGAACCTCATCTAAGTCTGGTAGAAATTTCATAATGTGCAAAGTATAGACCAAATCGGTTACTCCCATCAAGAGTTATCGTAAGCACAAATTTTCCGAATATTTTCGAACTTTTGTGGGGGAGGTACCGGAGGGAGTGGACCGATATAATCCATCTTTGAACTTGAACTAAGTTTGGACAAAATATTACGAAAGCCAAATTTTGGACCGAATCGGCGGATCCGTTCGAGAGTTATCTTGCGCTCCAACCACTACACACGGTGTCATAGGGTTTTTTGTAACTTTCAGGCTATTTTCTCTGGAAGTATGGACTTGCCCCTAATGAAACTTACAGCGTCGTATAGAGGACAGGGAATACAACTTGCGTAAACAAAAATCAAAGCGATTCGAGACCAGGTCCTAAACTGAACTTTTCCGAAATTTTGTGTGGGGGGTACCGGAAGGAGTGGACCGATTGAGTCCATATTGGAACCTCATCTAAGTTTGGTAGAAATTACACGATGTGCAAAGTTTGGATCAAATCGGTTATTCCCTACAAGAGTTATCGTGCGCACAAGTTTTGCGACAATTTTTGAACATTTGTGGGGGAGGTACCTGAAGGAATGGACCTATATGGCCCATCTTCGAACTTAAATCGAATCTGGACAAAATATTTGGGTACCCAAAATTTGAACCGAATCGATTGATCCGTTCGAGAGTTATCGTGCGCACCAGCCTGCCAGACAGACAGACAGACAGACAGACAGACGGACGGACATTGCTAGATCTACTCAAAATTGTCTGAAACGGATATCGTACAAACATACTTGGGGTCTAAAACCATTATTTCTATGAGGCACATTTTTGGTCGTATCAAAGTGTAAATACCCTCTTTAGCCTAAAGGCTGAGGGTATAATTAGGGGGCTATTGATGTGGATTTAAAAAAATAGGAGGCTATGGATGTGGATTTCAAAAAAAAAAATTAGGAGGCTATGGATGTGGATTAAAAAAATTAGGAGGCTATGGATGTGGATTAAAAAAAAAAAACAAGTAAAAAAGTATCAGTCGGCTTGGCCGACAGAGATATACCCTCAGCCTGTGTATATTGAAACAATTTTTTCCCAAAAAACGTATGTATTTAGTGGGTTTTAAAATTTTTGGGAGTATGAAACGACAAAAATGTTGATTAAGATTAAAGAGCAAAAGTTTTGCGGAGGAAATACTTAAAGGAATGGATCGACATTGACCATTATGGAAGTGGATCTCCAGTCATTACATATGGTGCCATAGGGGTTTTTACACCCTTCGGGCTGTTTGCTCAAGAAGTGAGGATTTGCCCCTGAAAAAACTTTTACCATCGTAATTAAGGCAGCGAATGAAAGTTGCTTCAACTAAAATCAACGTGATCCGATAGCAGGTCTTAAAGTGAACTTATCTGAAAGTTTGTTTGGGAGGTACTGGATGAAGTGGACATATATATTCCATATTTGAACCTGATCTATATCTGATAGATATATTAGGATGTGTAAAGTATGGAACAATTCGCCCACTCCCTTCAAAAGTTACCGTACGAACAATTTTTCATTTTTGAAATTTTGTGGGGGAGGTACCTGAAGGAGTATACCGATATGGCTTATCTTCGAACTTAAACTATGTTTGGACAAAATATTACTAAGGCCACATTTTGGACCCAATCGGCAGATCCGTTCGAGAGTGATTTTGCGCTCCAACCACCTCACACGGTTTTGCGGAGGAGATACTAAAAGGAATGGATCGACATTGACTGTTATGGAAGTGGATCTCCAGCCACAACATATGGTGCCATAAGGGGTTTTTACGCTCTTCGGGATGTTTGCTCAAGAAGTATGGACTTGCCCCTAAAAAAACGTTTACCATCGTAATTGAGGCAGCGAATGCATGTTGCTTCAACAAAAAAAGTGATTCGATATCAGGTCTTAAATTGAACTTATCCGAAATTTTGTGTGGGAGGTACCGGAAGGAGTCGGCAAATATAGTCCATATTTGAACCTGACCTATATTTGGTGGATATATTAGGATGTGTAAAGTATAGACCAATTCCGCCACTTCCTTCAAGAGTTACCGTACAAACAATTTTCCCGAACATTTTTGAACTTTTGTGGGGGAGGTACCTGAAGGTGTGGACCGATATGGCTTATCTTCAAACTTAAACTATGTTTGGACAAAATATTACTAAGGCCAAATTTTGGACGGAATCGGCAGATCCGTTCAAGAGTTATCTTGGGCTCCAACCACCTCACACGTTGCCATAGGGTTTTTTGCAACTTTCAGGTTATTTTCTCAGGAAGTATGTACTTGCCCCTGATGAAACTTGTACCGTCGTACCGTAGTGAATACAAGTTGCTAAAACAAAAATCAAACCGATTCGAGAGCTGGTCCTAAACTGAACTTTTCCGAAATTTTGTGTGGGAGGTACCCAAAGGAGTGGACCGATTGAGTCCATATTGGAACCTTATCTAAGTCTGGTAGATATTTCACGAGCTGCGAATTCTGGACCAAATCGGTTGCTTCCTTCAGGAGTTATCGTACGTATAAATTTTCCGAACATTTTTGAACTTTTTTGGGGGAGGTACCAGAAGGAGTGGACCGATATAACCCATCTTCGAACTTAAACTAAGTTTGGACAAAATATTACGAAAGCCAAATTTTGGACCGAATCGGTTGATCCGTTTTAGAGTTATCGTGCGCTCCAGACAGACAGACAGACAGACGGATGGACATTGCTCAATCGACTCCAAATTGTCTGAAACACATTTCGTCCAAACATACTTGGGGTCTAAAACCATTATTTCGATGAGGCACATTTTGCCCGTATGAAAGTGTATATACCGTCGTTAGAATAAATGCTGAGGGTATAATTAGGGGGCTATGGATGTGGATTTAAAAAAGAATTAGGAGGCGATGGATGTGGATTTAAAAGAAAATAAGAGGCAAAGGACGTGTATTTTAAAAAGAAAAATTTAGGAGGCAATGGATGTGGATTTTTAAGGAAAAATTTAGGAGGCAAGGACGCGGATTTTTGAAAGAAAAATTAAGAGGAATGTACGTGGATTTAAAAAATTAGGAGGCAAAGGACATAAATTAAAAAAATAGGAGGCAATGGACGTAAATTAAACAAGTAACAAGTAAAAAAAGTATCAGTCGGCTTGGCCGACAGAGATATACCCTCAGCCTGTGTATATTGAAACATTTTTTTCCCATAAAACGTAGGAATTTAGAGGGTTTTAAAAATTTTGAACGCATGAACCGACAAATATGTTGATTAGATTAAAGAGCAGAAGTTTTGCGGGGAATTACTTAAAAGAATGGATCGACATTGACCATTATGGAAGTCGATCTCCAGCCACTACATACGTTGCCATAGGGGGGTTTTACTCCCTTTGGGCTGTCTGCTTAAGAAGTGTGGTTTTGCCCCTGAAAAAACTTTTACCATCATAATTGAGGCAGCGAATGCAAGTTGCTTCAACAAAACTAAAGTGATTCGATAGCAGGTCTTAAAGTGAACTTATCCGAAATTTTGTTCGGGAGGTACTGGATGAAGTGGACAAATATAGTCCATATTTGGACCTGATCTATATCTCGTAGATATATTAAGATGTGTTAAGTATGGACCAATTCGGCCACTCCCTTCAAAAGTTACAGTACGAATAATTTTTCCGAACATTTTTGAAATTTTGTGGGGGAGGTACCTGAAGGAGTGGGCCGATATGGCTTATCTTCGAACTTAAACTATGTTTGGACAAAATATTACTAAGGCCAAACTTTGGACCGAATCGGCAGACCTGTTCGAGAGTTATTTTGCCCTCCAACCTCCTCACACGGTGTCATAGGGGTTTTTTGCAACTTTCAGGCTATTTTCTCAGGAAGTATGGACTTGCCCCTGATGAAACTTATACCGTCGTATGGAGGGCAGTGAATACAAGTTGCTAAAGCAAAAATCAAAACGATTCGAGAGATGGCCCTAAACTGAACTTTTCCAAAATTGTGTGTGGGAGGTACCCGACGGAGTGGACCGATTGAGTCCATATTAAAACCTGATCTAAGTCTGGTACACGCTCCACGATGGGCAAGTATGGACCATATCGGTTACTCCCTTCAAGAGTTATCGTGCGCACAAATTTTCCGAACATTTTCGAACTTTTGTGGGGGAGGTACCGGAAGGAGTGGACCGAAAATATTACGAAAGCCAAAATTTGAACCGAATCGGTTCATCCCTTCGAGAGTTATCGTGCGCTCCAGCCAGCCAGACAGACAGACAGACGGACGGACATTGCTCAATCGACTCCAAATTGTCTGAAACACATTTCGTCCAAACATACTTGGGGTCTAAAACCATTATTTCGATGAGGCACATTTTGCCCGTATGAAAGTGTATATACCCTTCATAGCCTAAAGGCTGAGGGTATAATGAGTTAAGCTGGGTACACATTGTCAGTTTTGAATCGATAACTGTCAAACCGTCCAGCAACCACAAAACATTTTGTGGTTGCATGATGAATGACAAAAATGAACGGCCACACTAGCAAGCAACAACAAAGCTGTCATTCAAAACTGACAATGTGTACCCAGCTTTACGAGTAGTGGGATTCTGTAACTCGTTTTTGCTGTTATCGATAATTGTCGGTAAAATTAAAATGCTTATAATTTCGATAATTAACGAAATTTTTCGGTAAGTTAACGATGAATAAAACGTCGTCGCTAGCCTCTATCGACACAGACAGTGATGCCAACTTTTCTTTATGTTTTTAGTCATAATTTTGCGATATAATTTTACCGATTTTTGTCGGTAACAGCAAAAATGAGTTACAGAATCCCGCTACAGGTTTGAACTAAACGGACACCAAAGCAAGTTAAATAAAACACTGTAAAAATTAGGAGGCAATGGATTAAAAAAATAGGATGCAATGGACGTAAATTTTGTTATGAACATTGATTTTAAAAGAATTTTTAGGGGCAATAAAAAAGGCACTGATCGTGCATTTTTTAAACAATAGGTGCAACCAAAAAGACAATGGGTGTAGATCTCTTCGTTTGTACGGTGTTTTATTTAACTTGATTTGTTTGTGATAATTTTTGGATTTATAGGAACAATATTTTAAAATGTTAAAAACGTTATTTGTGAAGAGTGAAGTATATATAGTATACATTTGGTGTGAATATTCAATGGCAAGTTGTATAAAAGTCAATGTCGGACTTTCCTTTTCGCAAAAAAATTAGTAAATATTTATTAAAATTAATTTATAAAACTAACAATATACATATGTAGTTTGTAGTAAAAGCTAACATGAAGATCATAGGTTACTCATCTTTTTGTATATATAAATTAAAAAAAAATATTATAAATAAAACAAATTTAAATAAGAAGAATATCAAGTGTTGTGTTCCAAGTCTTAAATCTCTGTGGGCCCTCATTTTTTTTTGTATTTCTCACTCTTCTGGACAATATAGCTTAAGCTGAGTATAACCGCACGGATGTCTACAACAATCAGATATCGTCTCTCCATTTCGTGATCTAAGTGAATTATTTCCTGTCACGTTCGCTGTTATTGAAAAGAGGAGAAAATAGAGAGAAAAAATGTTCATGAATTTTCATAAATATCATCCTAAACTAAATGTACACTCACTATTCGATACAGGGCGAACATTTTCACCACATATAAGTAGCATGAGATCCGTTAGAGAACGACCACAGTAACGTTTGAAATCAATATCTGAACTATTGAATCTTGAGGTTATAGGATTTGCCTGCAATGATCCTGTCATATTAATGACAACTATTAAGCGGACAATAAGGAGGCCAGTCATTAGAATTGACGAGGTAATTGAGTGGGCTTTTGTTACCATGGCCAATGATTTCCTGGCGTTGGTAGATTTTTTCCTGATGAGCAACACCATCTGAAATGATTCAGAGATATGACAACGAATATGAGTTTTATTGGTTTTTGTATTTTTTTTTTGGGAATTGAAGGGAATTGATCAAAGTATGCGAGTAAAGCAGATTCTTTTGTAGCCACAATTATCAAAAAAATCTAGTTTTATTACATTTATGAAACATGTTAAAGGGATTTTTTAAATCATATAGTATATGAAGAACTACATACTTTGACAGCTATAATTGTGGTTTATGTTAATGGATATTTCTCAAGGAATATTACAGCCTTAATGGATTATTTTTTTAAGAATACTTTTAGACCACTTTTGAGAACTACAATCTGTTCTATATAAAAATAAATTTCAAGTAAGCCTTCCATCAGATTACATGCACCAACTATCATGTAAAAACAAAATTTGGTCATGGGAATTTTCCTTACACGCTGCTGCTGTTGTTGTTTTTATTCTTGCAATGGAATAATTTGCAAACCGCATTCGTTGTTCTCATTCTTCTGACACATGTATTTAAATTTAATAACAAGTGTGTTTATATTTAAATGTGTGTAATTATAAAATATTTATGTACATCTATACACATTAATAAATAATAATCACGGTCCATATTTGTATTATCAGTGACCACCGAGCGAGGTTTTGTTGTTTTGATTTTAATAAAGTCCAATCCAATACCCAGTTGTTATTGTTGCTGCCAGACACTTTCGACTCATAGAAGTAGATTCCTATTATGAACGTCTCTTATTTCTGTCGCTGTTGTTGTTGTTTTAAAGCTACATATGTCGCTATTGTTGTCTTCGTCATATTACAATTAGCAAGTCAGTCCGAGTGCTTGTAAATATTTTTATGTGAAATAGTGGCATTTCATTATCAATGAATTATTAAAATATTTTTTATGAATAAACAAATTCTTCGGTTTTAAAATATTTTATATATATTTTTAAAATAGAATTCTTATCTCGGCGCTGTTGTTGTTCTTATTGTTGTTGTCACTTTTTTTCCTTCTTTTCTCGGAAATAGTTCACCCTGCAGACACTGATAGTGTTATACACAGTGTAGCACGCGCTCTTAAAATTATTTTGTTTTTTTTTATTTTTTAGTTGTATATATTTCACACATTATTACATAGAAGATGTGTACATGTATGTATGTGTATGTACTTTTAATAAAATGTAATGCTAAATTAAATTAAAATAGTTCCTATAGCAATTTCTATACACATACGAAACATAATATGTAATAAAAATTGAAATCAAATGTTTTTATTTTTGTTTTATTTTGGTTGACGGTCGTTCGTTCATACTGGGTTTTGATTCCCTACACCATAACATATGGGAAGATTATTTTATGTAGGTTTGTAAAACAACGAATTATTATTGCTCCAAGACTCACCTTTTCGAAATCATAGAGATAAGAAATTATAAAGATGTTGAAATATTTAGGCTTCTAAATATGACATTGTAAGCATATAAAACCAATTTTTAGGTGTACTTGTGTGACGTAAGGTATGGAAGAAGAGTGAAGATGCCAAACAACGGCTTGACTAGCTTTAACATGGCAAAGCCCAGGACTTATCTTGATCCATCTTTCATCTCAAGTGTACAATTACCTTCCCGTGATGTCACCTAAAGAGCTGCCTACAACACCAGTTAAAGTTAGCGAACTAATATGTGCCGCGCGTTCACCTATAAGAACGACAGATACTTCGGTTGGGTATTGGGGGACTACAAAAAACATCGCACTATAAAAAATAAACAATCAAAAAGAAAAAAAACGAACCCCTCTAAAGTTGATGACCCCCGCAAACGTTTTAGGGACCATGATCTTCGAATCTGCACCTGGAATGTACGGACTCTTTATAGATAAGGTTCAGTTTCAGGTAAATGTACTGGGCGTCACAATAACACCTAAAGGTGGCACACTGTACGAGGGGTACTAAAAACCATTCTGGCCTAGGCAACACGCAGTGTCGCCAGGCGTAATTTGAACATTTTTTTGGAAAGTTTGACAGCTTTTAGTATAAGCGTACTCAGGACAGTTTGACATACGACCATGTATTGGGTTGTTTACAGTGACTTGAAAAATTCACTTTGCTAAAAAATTGAATTTACTTGTGAACATTTTCGTCCGATAATTTTTTACAAGTTTCGACGTGGATAACCACGGCAAGAGTGCATCAATCAAATTAAATATTTTTATGTCGATAAAGGTACATCCTATGAATTCAATCGTGGCCGACACTCGCAAAAAAAAAACGAAAGTCATGAGGGTAGCCCAAAATCGGCCGTTGTGCCAGAAAAAAAATTAAGCCGTCCCTGAATGGATAATGCAGGATCGCCACGTTATATACCGTGAGATAGAGGCATCCTTGGGCATTTCTTCCACCAACTAACATGTGATACTGCATGAACACCTGGCCGTAAAAATGGATTTTTCTCCCTACATCTAGCAAAATTGGCCAATCGCTCAAAAAAGGGCTCTTGTGGATTGGTGCAAAGAAATTGTGAATAAACACAATCGCGGTGCTTCAAACGACATTTATGAAATCGTTACAGAAGACGAATCTTGGATCTATTCTTAGGAGCTCCAAACAAGACAGGAATCAACCGGTTGGGTCTTCGAAAGCGAGCCAAATCCATCGAAAGCTGTTCATGGAAGAAGACCTTCGAAGCAAATGGTCGCCTATTTCTTCGACAAAACTGGCAGTGTGGCAACTATACGGCTTCAGAAATGTAGGACGGTTAATTCTGAGTGTTACACTAAAATTTATTTGCCTAAAGTCTTCTGAGAAATTCGTAAAACGAACAAGAGAAGACAAATCATTCTGCATCATGACAATGCGACCTCTCACACATCGATTCAAACCAGAGCGCCGCAGCGCCGTACAGCCCTGACTGGGGATCCAATGACTTCATCTGATTCCAGCACATCAAGAAAAAAAGGCGTGGTCAACGATTTTCGTCGCCAGAAGATGCTATAGAAGCCTTCAAAAACCATGTTTTGGAGGTGTTTAATCAAGCCACTGTAAACAACACAACACATGGTCGTATGTCAAACTGTCCTGAGTACGCTTAGGCTAGAAACAGTCAAACATTCCAAAAAAATGACTCCTGGCACCCCTGCGTTTTGCCTAGACCAGAAGGTTCTTTAGTGCCCCTCGTATTATATAAAGGCCTGGTTGCGGAATTGTAGTTAGTGGGAGGTAAAATCTCCAAAACGTGGATATTAGCGTTTTGATTTTTTACCTCGTATCCCTGATAATAATTTTCAAAAAAATTGAAAATTGTTTGAAGTCACTTTAACCCGATGCTTAACTAAAACAAGTGAGGCAAGGCTATAGTCGGGTCGGGAACGACTATGTGATACCCTAAGCCACTACCCCTGTGCATAAGCTTTTGACCGGCAAAATATTAAAATTTGGAACAGCTTAGCGCCTTTGCTCTGAATGTCTTCATTAATACAGGCCAATTTTGTTGAAACGCATTTAAGTGCATCGTCAGTACAACTCAAATAAAAAAATGGAAAAGTGTGATGTACGCCAATCATCAATAGGCTTCTTTCTCTGTGAGACCCCCATCAACTACCAAAATTTCGTGAGGAGAGACCCCCATCAACTACCAAAATTTCGTGAGGAGCCGATCAATATTCCGACCTGTAGTATGATTGCACAAAAAATGGAAAAAGGGATGCATAACCGACTATTGCGATATCTCTGTTGTTTGACCACCTATGACAACCTACTTCTCATCGTTCTAAAGGTGATATTTTCTACTTTCCTTGTCAGGTTTTGCTTTCGATATAACTCTTACAGAAGAGAGATATTCGCTTTGAAATAAAACGTTGGCATTTTCTCCATAATAAGTTTTTTTTTCACATTCCGACCCCTGAATTGCCAAAATCAACAGGTTTTTTCCTTTGTTCCCGCAAACATTAACACCCAAAATTTCGTGACGATCCAATCAAAATTGCGATCTGTAGCGTGATTACTAAAAAAGAATAAAATGGGTTCTATTACCGACTATTGCGATATCCCCTTGGTTTTCATAGTCAGACTGGAAGGTCCCCAACCATTGCTGTGATATTCGTCATTATTATTAAAATCGCAAAAATGAAAAGTTGGGTTTTTTAGCGGCTATTGCGATATCTTCGTTGTTTGACCATCACCAAATCAATAGGCTTCTTCTCCTCCGGGACCTTCATCAACACCCAAAATAAATAAATAAAAATTGTGACCTGTAGCGTGATTACAAGATTTAGATGGACAGTCGAACGAACGGACACACATAGCCAGATCAGCTTAGCTCTTCTAGACATTCATTTTGGTATATATAAGTATGGGTCTAGTAGGATATAAGTAGCCCGAAAGCTGTAAACACCCACAATGGCACCATGTGTAGTGGATGGAGCGCACGATCACTCTCCAACGGATCAGCCGATTATTTTTACCCAAACTTAGTTTAAGTACGAAAATGAGTTCACTCCTTTAGGTACCCGCCCCAAAATAGTACAACAATTTCCCCCTAAAATGGTGCACAAGATAACTCTTGAAGGCAGTAACAGAGTTGGTCCATACTTTGCACATGGTAATATTTCTGCGAATCTTAGATAAAGTTCAAATATGGACTACATATATCGGCCCATTCTTTAGGGTCTATTCGATGTTACTTCTTGTGGTCCTGTTTACAGCTATATTCGGATATGTCCTGGGACACACTTCAACTCTCACTTCACGCCTTAAGCATTTTATTCACCTCTTATTCACCTTGTTTTTGGAGTATTTTCTGAACGGACTAGGGTGTACTCTTCTTCTTAAATGCCCTAACGAATTTTAGCCCTTAGAAATTCGTAACAAATTTGAGTAAATTGCTTGAACAAAATGTTTGAGGCATGAAGAGAAGTGTGTCTCAGAACATACCCGATTATGTTTTCTGTGACAAGTCCATACTTCCTGACATAGTGGTCCAAAAACCTCTAAATTATACGGTGACGCCACTGAAATGACTGCAGGGAAACGCCTCATAACTAGTAAAAAAAAGTATCAGTCGGCTTAGCCGATAGAGATATGCCCTCAGCCTATGTGAATTAAATCTTTTTTCTACGAGCTTGCCGACAAAAATGTGGATTAGGATTAGAGTTCAAAAGTGTTGCGCAGGAGGTACTTAAAGAATGGACCTCCTTGGTCTGTTATAGAAGTGGATCTTATTTTGGAAGTCATATCGTTTCGATAGCTACCGCGCCCACTAGTCATTTCTGTGGGTCATTATATAACTTTTGGACTAGTATGTCAGAAAGCATGGACTTGTCCACGGAAAACATAATATCGCTTTAAACAGGACTGAAACTAAGATTGAACAAAATATGAAGAAGGCCAAATTTTGGTCCAAATCAGTTCGAGAGTTATCTTGCTTTCCAGCCACTACATATGGTGCCATAGGGTTATTTACACTTTTCGGGCTGTTTCAAGAAGTATGGACTTGCCCCTGCAAAAACTTTTACCGTCGTAATTGAGGCAGCGAATGCAAGTTGCTTCAACAAAAATCAAAGTGATTCGAGAGCAGGTTTTAAAGTGAACTTATATGAAATTTTGTGTGGGAGGTACCCAAGGAGTGGACGGATATGGCTTATCTTCGAACTTAAACTAAGTTTGTTCAAAATATTATGAGTGCCAAATTTTGGACCGAATCGGCAGATCCATTTGAGAGTTATCTTGTGCTCCAACCACTACACACGGTGTCATAGGGGTTTTTTTGCACCTTTCAGGCTATTTTCTCAGGAAGTATGGACTTGCTCCTGATGAAACTTGTACTGTCGTATGGGGGCAGTGAATACAAGTTGCTACAACAAAAATCAAAGCTATTCGAGAGCAGGTCCTAAACTGAACTTTTCCAAAATTGTATGTGGGAGGTCCCCGAAGTAGTGGACCGATGGAGTCCATATTAGAACCTCTGTTAGAAATTTCACGGTGTGCATAGTATGGATTAAATCGGTCAATTCCTTCAAAAGTTATCGTGCGCACAAATTTTCCGAACATTTTCGAACTTTTTTGGGGGAGGTACCGGAAGGAGTTGATCGATATAACCCATCTTCGAACTTAGCCTAAGTTTGGACAAACTTATCTGCTTGCAGAGCTAACGAAGACAAATCGCTTACTTGATTTATTGTTAAAATAGACCGAACATCTTCTGGAAGTTGTTCCAAAACGAGTGTCTTGAGAACAGCGTCATTTAATTGACCAGAAGCAAGATTTTTCATAATTTGCAGCAAATGCGATGGCTTTTGGTCTCCTAATTCTTGATTTTTCAGCAGTCTGCGGAGTTTTGATTCCTGAGATTCGGAAAATGTTTCCATAAGCCGATTTTTAACGGCAACAATTCTACCATCAGCAGGAGGGGATTCCAAAATATCACAAATGTGAGGAAGAAAATTTGAATCGATATTTGCTACAACATATTGGAATTTGGTCTCATCGCGAGTGATACCAGAAATTGCAAAAATAGCTTCAACCTGCATAAACCATAGTTTTGGATTTTCTTTCCAGAATGGATGCAGCTTGTGGACACTAGAAGCAGCAACATTACGGGCTTGAGAATTTTCATTCCGACCATCTGCTAATTGATCCGAATTTTCCGAGGGCATGGTTACACTAGTTTTGTATTTGGTTTTTGTATTCAACGATTTAAAACGCGAGGTCACCAATTAATGTGCGAGGTTTATGTTTTTTAATTGAAACAAAGGCACATTTATAAAAAAGTAACAAAACATATATTTGGTTCAAATGAAATACAAGAACTGAAAATTATAATTTCAAAAAGAAAAAAGTATTTTTCTGTCAATTTAAAATTCAAAGAAAATGTGATGTAAGTTTACAAGTACAAACATTGTAAAGTATGCACCTACAGATCCGTTAGAGAGATATCGTGCGCTCCAGCCAGACAGCCAGACTGACATGGCTAAATCAACTCCAAATTGTCTGAAACGGATTTCGTCCAAACATACTTGGGGTCAAAAACCATTATTTCCATTAGGCAAATTGTACCCGTATGAAAGTGTATATAGCCTCGCTAGCATAAATGCTGAGGGTATAGGGGTTTATACCAAAATACTTAAAATAAGGTGGGGTCATCATAAAACGTGAATCTAAATTTTTGGTGGAGAAGTTTTCAAAGTACTACCCAGCAAAAATCCTCATTACAAACCTCCTTTCCCACCCATTATTTTAACAAGGGCATGTCGCGCGAAATATCTGGTTATTTTGTAACCACTGAACAAAGTAGATGGTAACCACTGAAATACGTAGATACTGAGTAGATTCTGACTACTTATTTCAGTGGTTAGAAAGTAAGCAGACATATCGCGCGACATGCCCTTGTTAAAATAATGGGTGGGAAAGGAGGTTTGTAATGAGGATTTTTGCTGGGTAAATGTGAAATTAAAGACAATTAATTTATAATGCCACAAATTTTACCTAAAATATCAAAATACCTTTAACTGACAATACCAAAGTGGGTATAACAAAACCTGTGTCCATTCTTTTTGGGTGCACATTTTTGTTTGCAAAAAAAGAAAACAATAGACGAACATGTCTATATCGACTCAGAAATTTGTCCTGATCAAGACAAGAAAAATGAACCCAACATTCCCTAATTGTTTATTGCTAAGTTTTTGTAGTTTTCACAAACATACTTACTTTTATGGTTTTCGTTCTGAGCAATCCTGATGTTGTATGTTTTTGTTGTTGTTGTGGATGAGATGCGACGACTTTTGTTCATTATATAGATGCAGGGACTTGAATACAATAGTTTCGGCCTTTCTACGTTTACTTTGAATTTCTTTATGTCTAAGTTTAATTTAAATAATTCTTGGAATTATGTTTACAGTATTAAGTTAGTAAGATTTCCAGAATTTGGATGTACTCTATCGATTGATTTTTTTCACTTTAATCACTTTCGTTTAAGGAACTTTAATTTAGTTTTGCCACACAATTTACGATAATGCAAAAAATATTTCGCACTTAACTTGATTTTTTTTATATTTTTCTTGTAAAGAATTTTGTTTTATTTTCTTTTTTTTGTATTTTTTCATATAATTTTAAAATAAATCACAAATGTTTCCAAAATGGTTATCACAAATAATGAAATCACAATAATTTTCCTTCTGCTTGTTTTTGTTTTGAAATAGTTTCTCGGGGATATAAACTCGGGAAGATTTGTTATTTTTTGTTGATGGTGGTTGATTGGTGGTGATACACTTTCCAACTGTTTCGCACAGATAAACTTCTTCTACTTTTTCTGCAAGATGAGTAAATATTTTTATTTGTTGTTGTTTTTTTATTCTTGTAAGGGATAAACTCGAATCAATAATCGATAACACTAGATCAGGGAGCAATTATTTGGAGCTACTGCTTGCTTGCTTCTACTGCCGTTTCAATTTAAAACGTTTCTAGTCTACTGTAGCGAATAGCGCTGAGTGCGAGCAATCCACCGATTCGCATCGAGCTCTACATAGCTCTGGACTGGTTGATCGTTTGTGTTGAGCGTTGAAACCTTCGTGTGGCAATAGCGTGTGTTATTGTGGATCGTGCTCTTTTGTTGTTATTATTGTTGACAACGCCTAGAGTTGTTGTTGCTGCTGCTACTACTGCTGGTGATGATTTCGTGATTGTTTACAATGGTGGTATTCCAATGCCTGCTGCCGCCCTCTTCCTATGACATAGTATAGTTAGCTAGCTAGCTGGTTTGTTGCTGGGTTTGTTGGGTGTCTGGCTAAACATTCAACTTGTTTTTCATCGTCTGGGTGTTGAACGTTAGGTCGGTCGGTAAATCGATCGATAGTTTCGATGGGATGGATTGTTGTTTGATTATGTTTGTGGGTCCGTCCGTCCATCCGTCGGTTCGTTGTGTGTGAATTCTATTTTTAGTTTATTTCTTTGTTTTTGTTGGTTGTTGTGTTTATTTTTATCATCATTTGTTTACGACACTTGTTGCTGCTTGCTGATGCTGCCTGCCACCATTACTGGTGACCACGACCGATATGTTGTTGCCACGGTTGTTGGCACCGATAATTGCTAGTTGTTGCTGTGCAACAAACATTTATTTTGAATATTCAAGAATAGATAAGTTATGGTGTGTCTTCGTCCACCGTCCAAGAGTTTATCTGTCGTGTGAGTTTGATATATTGTCACCATGGTAATGAGAACGGCGCCTTCGATGGATGCCCGCCCGTTTTTTTTTTCACCGAGGTATGCAGTTTGTTGTTCGCGTGGCTTATTAGTGGTTACGTTGGCGCCAAAGTCTATTTTTAGACGTTACAAACATTATTTGCAATAAATCACTATATTTTTAATGCAATTTTTCACTTTACCACAACTATTTTCAAAATGTGTATTTTTAGATGTAAGCTTGATTTATTAAGCGCACTGATTCGTTTTCTATCCGCCTCCGTTCACAGCCTTCATGTCAAAGATGCTTTGCTCGCAACTGATCGTTTACTTAAGCGCGAATGCTCGTTTCAATTAATCTTATAGTAGAAAATCCCCTTGGCCCGTTTAAGTCGATAGATCTTTGTTATTGTTGTCATTTGCTTCGTTTCATCGATTAGTAATAAATCGTCTTATGTAGGTATTCGCTCGTTCTTTCATTCGTTGCATTATCAAAATTATCAGCTCAAAACTTCTGGGTTGTTGTTTACAATTCTGAAAACGCCTTCATTTTACTGTGAACGTTTGAGTGGAAGCGAACGATGTCATTGATTTCTTAAAAAATTGTAGTCAACATAAGGTTGTAGATCTAGATTTATAGTCGAGTTAAGACTAGACCTCGATCGTCTGGGTCTAATAGGCCGAATGATCTGAAATTTCTATCACAGGTAGGTCTTATTGCGAAGTCCATGCTTTCCGAGATACTGACGTCGACAGTTCAGAGTAAAACCTATGTTATAGCTGCGAAATCCATACTTCCTTAGATATAGGCTCAGAAAGTTTAGAATAAAGTATTTGTTTTTGCCATATGTTTAGGTAGTAGACGCTAATTGAATTGATTTTTTGTCAAAGATAGCTCTTGCTGTCCTATTATACCCTCAGTATTTAGGCTTTAGAACAGGTTTAGACCCCACAACGCATCAACGGTGTGCCTCCAGCATTCCCTTGAAAAAATTGAAATATCAATCTTATGTCAGTCAGGAATCCACATCGCTATATACAAGGAAGCGGATCCGGTGAAAGAATACTTTGTGAGCACACTTTATTTGGAGAAGTGGCACAGTGCTCCTGACCCAACTTTAAATGAAAGGAGCTTACACTTGGAAAGTTTTTGCGGATTCTGAAACTACAATGTTCCTAGATGAAAAAAATCAAAAAGAAAAAAATAAGTAAATCGCCGGAGCGCTTTTTAAGTATATCGCGGTCAAAGTTCACATTTTTAGGGTTTTTTAGGGTTTCACGATTTTGCTTGGAAACCTCAAGTATTATCGAAATGGGATTAGAGAAAATATTGTAGATGTGAAAACTGCATTGACTGCAATTTCCCAACTTAAACTTATATATCTCAAAAATAGTAAAACCTAGGAACAAATCATAACGGTCAATCTAGTTGAGAATTTTCACAGCTACAACATTTTCTTTAGACCCACTTCGATAGGACTTTCGATTTCCAAGCAAAATCCTAAAATAAACTAAAAAATGTGAATATTGATTGCGATTTATTTAAAAATCCCTCCAGCGATTTTTTCTTGTTTTCGGATTTTTCTCATCTATCAACATTGCTGTTTCAGAATCCCACGTATAAACGGTTTTTATTTAAAGTTAGTTAAGGCGCACCATGCATCTCATTGGCCGACTTCATAAAAGCAGTATTTACATTGCAAAAAATGACAACATCATAAAAAGACGAATTAAATATGTGTGCCAACGCTGACATTGCCAAAAAAGAGAGATGTTATTTTGCTGCATTTATGAACGCACACATTGCTTTACTTTGTTTATTTTATTAAATTTATTCTATTAAATAATTACCACAAAGCCGTCATTTCTAATTGTTTCTTATGTATTTTTTTTTCTTCGCAAATGCCAGTTGGCATAACAGTACTGCACAAATTTGGCAATTGCTGGGCAATGTGATGTTTCGCGCGACATTTATGAAGTCGCGACGATGTCAATAAATGCTGCATTTATGAAGTCGCGAGGATGTCATTTGACGCATTGCATTTACGAAGTCAGTCATTGTTTTATAAGGAGGCGATACAGTCAGTGTATTGTCCCAATTTGAACTTCTATAGGTATCTCTTACTTACTTACTTGGCTGGCCCATTACATAACATTTGTTCCATAGACCGAACTAAGAAAAGATCTCCAATTCTCTCTGTTTAGTGCTTCGATTTCTGGAATACCGCGCCTTGTCATCTCTTCATCCACTAGTTTGCGCCATCTATTCTTTGGCCTGCCAATCCTGCGTGCACCGCCATGTGGCTCGAATTTATACGCCTTTTTAGCGGGTTCATCATCGCTCATTCTTATTATATGGCATAGCCAACGCAATCGCTGCATCTCGATACGTTTAACTATAATGATATCGTTGTATAGCAGATACAGCTCGTGGTTCATACGACGTCGATATTCACCGTCAACTCAGATTGGTCCGTAGCTCTTTCGAAGAATTTTTCTCTCAAACACGCTAAGCACTGCCTTATCTGCTTGCGTAAGTACCCAGGCTTCGGAACCATACATCAGCACGGGTAGTATCAGTGTTTTGTAAAGCGTTATTTTGGTTTGACGAGTTGTGGCTTTGTTTTTAAACTGCTTACTAAAGCCAAATTAGCATCTGTTGGCCAATACTATTCTTCTTTTTATTTCACAGCTGATGTCGTTTGTTGTGTTTACGACGGTGCCGAGGTATACGAAGCCTTTTACTACCTCAAAATTATAGGAACCAACTTCAACAGTTGGTCCGATTTAAATGGACGCATTGCGCGTCGACACCATCAACTTAGTCTTCTCGCAGTTTACCGCCAGACCCACTTTAGCAGATTCTCCTTCGACCTTCATAAAGGTATCGGTTACTTCTTTTCCCATGATGTCTATATCATCAGCATAAGCAAGTAACATGTGGCTATTAGTGTAGATTGTGCCACTTTTTTCGACGTTTGCCTCTCGTATAACCTTTTCTAGCAGGATGTTGAAAAGATCACACGAAAGGTTGTCTCCTTGCCTGAAACCTCTTTTGGTACAAAACTCTTCGGAGAGGTTCTTTCCTATTTTAACTGAAGATCTTGTGTCAGTTAGAGCCATTTTACAAAGCCGAATGAGCTTTGCGGGGATACCAAATTCAGACATGGCTTGGAATAGCTTTGAACGTAGCGGGCTGTCGAAGGCTGCTTTATAATCGACAAAAAGGTGGTAGGTGTCGATCTGCATCTCTTGGGTCTTCTCCAGGATTTGCCGCTGGGTAAATATCTGGTCAATGGTGGACTTGCCAGGTCTAAAGCCGCATTGGTATGGTCCAATGATTTCGTTGACCATGGGCTTTAGTCGTTCGCACAATATCCCTGACACTATCTTGTAGGCGATAGGAGAAGACTTATGCCCCTATAGTTGGAGCATAAAGTCTTATCTCCTTTCTTATGGACGGGACACAGGATGCTCAGGTTCCAATCGTCGGGTACGCGTTCTTCCTGCCAGATGGAGCAACTAGCTGATGCATACACCTTATCAGCATGTCGCCTCCGGTTAGGACAGCTCGGCTGGTAAGCCATCGGCTCCTGCTGCCTTATTATTCTTCAGCCGGGTTATTGCTGTCTTTACCTCATCTTGGCTGGGCGGTATATATTCAATACCATCTTCTTGGATTGGATCTTCGCTGGATACCAACAGGTTTGAAAAATGCTCTTTCCATATTCTGAGCACACAGTTACCAAATTACCTTGCTGCTCTCTACAGGAGGAGGTGCCTGTACCAAAGCCATCAGTTTGATATTTCACTCTTTGGTAGAATTTTCGGACTTCATTGTGGCCCCTGTAAATCTCGATTTTTTCACACTCCCGCTTTTCCAGCTCTCTCTTTTTCCTGTGGAAAAGACGTTTCTCCTATCTCCTTTTCTCTCGATATCTCTCTCGTGCGCTACGCTTTGCTACGGATTGTAAAGTAGCCCCATATGCCGCATTTTTCTCTTCGGTAGCAGCACGACACTCCTGATCATACCATGGATTCCTTGGTGGAGTTCTCTGGTATCCAAGTATGGATTTTGCGGCTGTTTGCATGGAGTGGGCAATACTTTGCCATTGCGCTGATATATTATCGGGATGAGGAGTGATTTGATTAAGGAACTGGGCTAGTTGAGAGGAATAGGCTGTGGCTATCTGTTGTGATTGCAGCTTACCGATGTCTAACTTTCGTGTTGTGTCTGTTCGTACTTTGTTTGCTACGTTTAACCGAGTGCGTACCTTTGCTGCAAATAGGTAGTGGTCCGAGTCTATGTTTGCTCCTCGGAACGAGCGCACATCCAACACGCTCTATGAATGTCTTCCATCTATCACAACGTGATCAATTTGATTTCTTGTTTTCTGATCTGGAAACAGCCAGGTCCCTTATGGATGTCGAGATGTTTAAATCTGGTGCTGCTAACTACCATGTTTTTTGCCGCTGCGAAGTCTATCAGCCTCATGCCATTGTCAGATGTTTCATTGTGGAGACTGAATTTTCCGACTGTTGGGCCAAAGATATTTCCTTTCCAATTTTGGCATTAAAATTTTAATGTTATGGGCAGGGCAGCGGTCATAAGTTTCTTCTAAGCCCTCGTAAATATATCTTTGGTCTGTTCGTCCTTGTCTTCAGTGGGGGCATGAGCGCAAATAAAGCTGATGTTGAAGAATTTTGCTTTTAGTCGAATTGCAGCGAGTCTTTCATTCACTGGGGTGAAGCTGGAGACCAGATGTTTTAACCTCCGACCAACTACAAATCCGCAACCAAACTCATGCTTTGTGTCATGGCAGCTATAATACAGTGCGTCACCTTTAGGTGTTGTTGCGACGCCTTTCCCAATCCATCGTATTTCCTGTATGGCAGTAATGTCGGCCTTGTACTTTTCAAGTACATCTGCCAGTGCGTAAACTGCACATTCTCTATAAAGAGTGCGAATATTCCATGTGCAGATCATGGTCCTTAAAACGTTTGCGGGGTTCGTCAATTTTAGAGGAGTTTGTTTTTCTTTTCTTTCGTTTTTTTTCATAGTAGGCTGCTTTTTATAGGGGAGGGTTACTAACACGACGCCCAAACCCAAGTTTTTAACGTTCTTATGAACGCGCGGCACATGTTAGCTCACTACCTTCAACGGGTGTTAAAGGCAGTATCCCAGGTGACACCACGGGGAGGTCAGTGTCCACTTGAGATGAAAGAGGGACCACGATAAATCCTGGGCTTTGCCATGTTAAAGCCGGGCAGGACCGTTCCTTGGTATCTTCCATCCCCTACGTCACCCACTTCTATATCTCAAAAATGGTAAAACCTACAAAAATATCAAAAAGTCAATCTGGTGGAGAATTTTCACAGCTACAAAAATTTCTCTAATCCCATTTCGATAGGACTTGCGGTTTCCAAGCAAAATCGTGAAAACCTAAAAATGCGAACTTTGTTCGCGATTTATTTAAAAAGCGCTCCGGCGATGTTTTTGA
This sequence comes from Musca autumnalis, assembly GCF_047663935.1. Taxonomy (NCBI): domain Eukaryota; kingdom Metazoa; phylum Arthropoda; class Insecta; order Diptera; family Muscidae; genus Musca; species Musca autumnalis. The sequence goes on along the minus strand of NW_027411866.1, from coordinate 152,486,377 downwards.
TTTTTCTCATCTATGAACATTGCAGTTTCAGAATCCGCAAAAACTTCCCAGGTGTAAGCTTCTTTCATGAGCATGGACCATGGACCTTGTGAGCTTTGAATATTAAATTGGCTGCGCTCAAATTGTAAAATGGGATAGCTCAAATAATCGCAGGAGGACTCCAGAATAGTTAGATGTGTTCAACACGTTAAATCAATTCTGATGATTGTTAACGATATAACAAGCGTGAATATCAGCTAAATAACAGGAGTTGTAGTTCTACTGCAGCAAAAGTTTGAAGAGAAAGGTAACCACACACCCAAATTCAGCATCATGTATTGGATCGCGTTGTCATAGATCATAGAGCTCCATGTATCGACTAAATAACCAAATATTGGGTTCTTCACGGTGCAGGATTTGATAAGCAATTATGATCAATTGAAAACAGCTTTCACCACTGGTAAAACTGAGATTACGACATGAAGTTTCTCGTTCGTCACTTCACTGGTCTGAAGTATAAGAAGATCCAAACATCTGCAATGCGCGCTGGAGCTCTAGTGCCATACTATTTATTCTTGGGTTTATTACGATGCCTTAATACCGGAATCCCTAAAATCTCATCATGTATTTTTACATTGTTCCGTGCTGAAAATTTTGAAAAAATATATGTAGCTCTGAATGTCTACTCAAATACTTGAAGATCCACTAGAAAAAAAATGAACTGTAATCAATTGTGGATCTCTTACAAATAGCCCGGTAAGCCATGCGGCGCCACACAGTAGAAAAAAATCAGATCTAGCGTGCAGAAAATAAAAGTCAATGTTTTATTGTATGTTTTTCCATAATTTGGATAGGAATAGGTTTAAATTGACAATTTTACCTCATTTATTCATATATTGGGCAAAATTATATTTCTTATACTTTTCCGGTATAACTTCCCGATTTTCGGTATTTTGAAGATTTCTGCAATATTACCCAACCGAAATGGTTAAAATTTGGTATGTAGTCTCAGTTGGGGGGTATAAACTATTCCGACAGAGAATTGTCGATACAGGTACACGTTTTGACGTAGCTCCCATAGATCGGTACCGCCCGATTTTGGTAATTTTTAAGGTTTTAGCCACATTATCCAAATTAAATAGCTGTGATTTGGCATTTACTCTTCGTTGGGAGTATAAAACATTTTGACAGAAAATTATCGGTACATGTCCACATTTTGATATAGCCCCCATAGAACGGTATCGGTATTTTTAAAGCTTCAGCCACATCATCTTACCTGAAATCTGGTTTCAATATACATAATTTGTCGTGGTGGGTATAATAAAATTTCAAAATTACCCCATCGTGCTCTTTTTAGAAATAACAAGTAAAAAGGTATCAGTCGGCTTTGCCGTCAGAGATATACCCTCAGCCTGTGTGGAGCGAATTTTTTTTTTCCAAAAAAAAACATGTATTCAGGGAAGTTTTAAAAATTTTGGGCGTATGAACCGATAAAAGTATAGATAGGATTAAAGCTCAAAAATTTGCGGGGATAACGATAGATACTTGTAGGGATTTTTTTTATCACACTAGCCTACGAAAAATATAATATCGCTGTAAACAGGGCCACTAGGAAACCCTTCGCTAAAAATGTCCAAAGGATCCTCGAACAGACCCTTAACCACACAAAAATGTTGAACATTTGTGGTACCAGAAGGATTGGACAGATAGGGCTCAAATTTGAACATAAACTAAGTTTCGACAATATTTAGAGATCCAAAGTTTGGACCAAATCGGTTGCTACGTCTATGAGAAATCTCGCGTACCATTTTTTCGAATATTTTCGAACTTTTGTGGGGGAGGTATCGGAATGAGTGGACCTATAAGCACCACCTTCGAATTTCATATAATATTCGAAGAAATATTACAATTTCCAAAGTGTGGACGAACGCTGTATTCGGTTCGAGCACTTCAGCCACTACATACGGTGCCATAGTGGTTTTTTACAACTTTCGGGGTGTTTTCTCAAGGAGTATGGACTTATCCCTGAAAAAAACTTTTACTGTCGTAATTGAGGCAGCGAATGCAAGTGATTCGAGAACAGGTCTTAAAGTGAATTTATCCAGTGAATTTGTGTGGGAGGTACCCGAAGGAGTGGACAAATATAGTCCATATTCGAACCTGATCTATATCTGGTACATATATTAGGATGTATAAAGTATGGACCAAATCGGTCCTTCCCTTCAAGAGTAATCGTGCGCAGAATTTTTCCGAACATTTTTGAACTTTTGTGGGGGAGGTACCTGAAGGAGTGAACCGATATGGCTTATCTTCGAACTTAAACTAAGTTTGGACAAAATATTAAGAAGGCTAAATTTTGGATCGAGTGGGCAGATCCGTTTGAGAGTTATCTTGCGCTCCAACCATTACACACGATGTCATAGGGGTTTTTTGAACCTTTCAGGCAATTTTCTCAGGAAGTATGGTTTTGCCCCTGATGAAACTTTTACCACCGTATTGGGGGCCGTGAATACAAGTGACTACAACAAAAATCAAAACGACTCGAGAGCTGGTCCTGAACTGAACTTATCCGAAATTTTGTGTGTGAGGTACCAGAAGAAGTGGACCGATTAAGTCCATATTGGAACCACATTTCACGATTTGCAAAGTATGGACCAAATCGGTTACTCCCTTTAAGAGTTATAGTACGTAAAAATTTTCCGAACATTTTCGAACTTTTGTGTGGGAGGTACCGGAAGGAGTGGACCGATATAACACATCTTCGAACTTAAAGTACGTTTGGACAAAATATTACGAAAGCCAAATTTTGGATCAAATCGGCTCATCCGTTCTAGAGTTATCGTGCGCACCAGCCAGACAGACGGACGGACATTGCTAAATCGACTTCAAATTGTCTGAAACATATTTCGTCCAAACATACTTGGGGTCTAAAACCGTTATTTCGATGAGATTTGTTTCTTAAGGTAAGGTCACATTAGGCAAATATTTGCTCCAGCTACGGGCATTGTGCGCTTACTGAGATGAAGTGAGTGTTAATAATACATTGAATTTATGCTCCCTTGCTCTCAGTAAGCGCACACTGCCTGTCGCTGGAGCAAATATTTGCCTAATGTAACTCTACTTTTAGTCTTGTACAAAACAATTATTCATGTGAACCAAAATAATTTTTGTTTGTTTACAATTCCACAAACATGTTATTGTCATTCCTTTATACGGTTTTGATATTGCATTGTGCTCCGTTAAAAGAGATGAAGCTAATTTTTTCAGTCAGCATGGCGTCTGACATGACTTTTGTACATGGAATTTTGTAATCTGCATTTTTCTGTGGTTGGGCTATTTATAAATGTTAAAAATAATCGAATATTTTGGGTTCAATAAACGAAAGATAAGTAGACGAGATACAATGAAACAATTAAAATAAAGTTAAGGAAATCCTTTCTGAATGTGCGCTAGTAAATATCAAACATAAAGCTGTGTAGTATTTCGTTTTGACTCTTGCATCTTTATATAATATGCAGTCGAACTTCTCTGAAACGCATAAATGTCTATAGGGAAACGATTCGTAGTAAAACATGAATATTTATTCTCCCACAAAATAGCAGCTTTAAAATGAAAGTTCCTCCTATCGTAGAAATTCTTTGTCCCAGCTGAATATTAGATCAATAAACCTTGGTTTTATAAGCATCTTAAATGTTCAATATTGGTCTGTCTGGTCATTTCTATATTGACATCATCATCATTTTCAATTAAAAAAACAAGAGTCCGATGCTATATACGAGTATGCATGTATATCATTTTTAAGCAATACAACTAAAATCTTCATATGATGGGCAATTTAAACAAAGTATATTGTACATACAAATGTATGTACATATCTGATCGTGGCAAATCAAAAGGAAAAGAGTGCTTTCAATTGAAATGGAGACCTTTTGTTCGGTGGTCAAATATCTTATCTTGTGTCGTGCTCCCAAATTTATATGTTGCACTATAGTCACTAATCTGGGGAATGACTTTTATTGGACAAATGCAAAAAAAAAAAAAAATGAATGAACGCTATATGATGTTTGCTTATCTGTTGACATACTACATATTTTCTTATAGTGTTTAAAATATATGTACAGTATGCAAAGTTCATATTCGTACACATCTAAAAAATTAATAAAGTCGTTATTAATTCCACATTTTATTAGCAAATATAAAATAATTGATGGGGATTACTACGAGGGGCACTAAAAACCTTCTGGCCTAGACAACAGTATGGGTTGTTTTCAGTGGCTTAATGATCTCATAACATGATTTTTGAACGCTTGACCACGCCTTTTTTTCCTGATGTGCTGCAATCAAATGAAGTCATGGGCTGTACGTCGCATGACCCATCAATTCTACGTTTTGTCCGGTCAAACAGGCGCTGGTTTGAATCGATTTGTGAGAGCTCGCATTGTCATGATGCCGAACGATTCGTATTCTCTTGTTAGTTTTTCGAATTCCTCAGAAGACTTCAGGCAAACAAATTGTAGTTTAACACTCAGAATTAAACGTCCTACATTTCTCAAACCGTATAGTCGCCACACGGTCAGTTTGCCCAAGAAACAGGCGACCATTTGCTTCTAAGGTCTTCTTGCATGAACAACTTTCGTTGGATTTGGCTCGCTTTCGAAGATCCAAACGGTCGATTCCTGTTTTGCTTCGGGCTCCTTAGCATAGATCCAAGATTCGTCGTCTGTAACGATCTTATTAATGTCGTTTGAAGCACCGCGATTGTTTTTGTTCACAATTTCTTTGCATAAATTTACATGAGCGTTTTTTTGAGCGATTGACAAACTTTGCTGGATCCGGAGAGAAAAATCCATTTTTGCGGCCAGGTGTTCATGCAATATCAAATCTTAGTTGGTGGAAGAAATGCCCAAGGATGCCTCTATCTCACGGTATAAAACATGGCGATCTTGCATTAGCCGTTCACGCACGGCTTAATTTGTTTCTGGCACAACCGCCGATTTTGGGTGACCCTCACGACCCTTGTTTTTTTGCGAGTGTCGGCCACGATTGAATTCATTAAACCAGTTTTTCATAGTGATATAGGATGACGCTTTATCGACATACAAAGATTTAATTTAAGTGATTTTTCAAGTCACTGTAAATGACACAAAACATAGTCGTATGTCAAACTGTTCTGAGTACGACTTGGCTAAAAACTGTAAAACTTTCCAAAAAAAAAAAAAAAAAAAATTGCGTTATTTTGCTTAAAAATCCTTAAATACCAAAAATATATAGTGCTTCTAGGTGTACGAATACGAATTTTGCCACCCACACAGGCACCATCTATACCTAATGACGGAATAAATTTAAAATTTGTTTTGTTATTTTTAAATATTTCTTCGTTATAGTAATTCCCATCAATTGTATAATTGTTGGATATAAAGTATGGAATTAATAATGATTTTAGTAATTTTTGAGGGGTGTACGAATATGAACTTTGCATACTGTATGTATATGTTTGCACCTGAATACATCTTGATATTTAGAAAATTATGTTGAAATAAAGACCAAATCTTATAAACATCTGAATGACCGGGTCAGTTCATTGACCAAGGACAAATAATTAAAAAAAATGTTGTTTGACGAATTGTTGAGAATTATTTATGTAGTTTCTGGAATGTTTAATATTGTCGTTTCCCAGAAAGGCATCGCTAGAAACGAGGAGATTGGGCAATAGTGCGAAAATTTTACAAAAAGTTAAGTATCAATTCGAACTCCTCCAAAGACGGTCCCAAAGAGAAAGGATTGGTCTGACATTTCACAGTTCATCGTTGGACAATCGACATATTGCACATATTCAACAAGAGGGTGGTAACTCAAAATGTACTATTAATCAGTATCGACAAAAAAACTATTATTCAGTATCTTTTTCAAAAGAGTCGAAAAAATAATGGGAGGTTTTTACAATGGATGGAGTTGATCATTATTTGTCGTTTTTTAATAAAAAGTGACATTTTCAAGATTTTGAGTTAATACCCTTTATATGTATATGTTTTAAGAATAAGGTTGCGAGGTAGTATTGTAGTAGCAGTATTGTACCGAGGATCAGAATGGCCGACAAGTGTGTTAAGAAGTCTGGTCGCTAGCAACACCCCCTCGACGGCATGACACGAGTCAAGGGTACTTATTATTAGCCTAGTCTACACAAGCCATCTCTGGGTACGATGGTCCATCCCATCCATCCATATAAAGAAAAATACAAATGAAAAAATTAAACTAAAAAACAAACCCCGTCGGTAGGAGTCTGACAACTGTCTAGCCAGAAGCTGGGAGCTAAGTAAATGCCGCCAGCACTGGAAACGGTTCTGACACACTTCATTTCTATCCCAGAATAAGCATGGTTTAATAAGTTGATTTTACCAAACTTCATGTAAATTATTTATAACTCATTGATACAACACAGTGTCAGGGATATCGTGCGTCAATTTCTTTCGCTCTAAATGCGCACGACGAATTACAAAGGTGTTCTAAAACAGCCGATTTTCTGTGTGATTCAGAGTTTTGACAAAATTTTTTGACGGAACTACCTGAAGTTTGAGGTTCTCTGTAGTAAAGAAACTTTCCAACCCAAAAGGGGTCGCAAACTTTTGCGCCTTAAAATGTGGAAAAGAAGCTAACTATTCCATTTTAGTACAGAATATTTTATGGTGGAGGGTATAAAAAGTTCGGCCCGGCCGAACTTAACGATTTTTTACTTATTATATTTAAAAAGAAAGTCGGGAGGTACCTTTATATAGGGCATATACCAAAACATGGACCTATATTGAAAACTTTTGTTGGAGAAGTGTTGTGCATAATGTATGTTTAAAATGTCAAATTAAAGCAAGTTCGGTGAAGAAATCAGGTTAAAATTCTCAAAACACCGCAAATCGTGAGATATGCTTACGGTGACCAATATTTTTGGATGAAAATAGAGTACATACCTTCCGGTTCTCACTAAAAGGTCGTAAGTCCATTTTTGGAATTTTTTCAGGAAGAACAAAATACATTCTACCGCTCTCTGTATTAATGATTATGGATAGAACGTTAGTGGTGTCTTTACTGGGATACTTGTTACAATTTTGATTTTTCAAAATAGTCTGGCTTAATCCCATTGTTCTTATTTTAATATTTAAAACAACTAATTTATTAGTGGAGAAGGTTTGACATTGTTCGACGGGGTAAGGCAGGGAAGACTTATTTGTTGCTTTGTTTTGCAAACACTTTCGTCGGGGTTGTGTGGGGTTGCCAAAGAAAAACTTCTAATAGATGTTTGGGTATAAAACGTTTTTGTTGAAGAAGTTGTTGCAAAATATCTTCGGTGAATAATATCTACAAACAGGAAACAGGGGAACTGATGAGATCCTGTGGCGAGGATCGCCACTAGTCTTCCCAGCCTTATCCCTTGGCGAACAATGCTAAATCTTCTCCTCTAATAAATTAGTTGTGTTAAATATTAAAACAACAACAATGGGATTAAGCCTATTGTGAAAAATCAATATTTTATTATGATGGCAAAAGCAGTATTCTTCGTTTATTTATTCCGCTTGAATACCTATATTTTGTTTGATCTAATTTCAACGTGTTTAGGAGATAATTGGATGTCTTAATCGTATAGTTTTGAATTTTTGTTGGGACTTAGGACCGTTTCCTGAAATTGTTGTATTTTTTAAATAGAATAATAATACTTTACATAACAATGTTGAAAGGGTATTATAAATTTGTTTTGTCCTATATTCAAGAAACATCGCGAAATATTCGTCACAGGTCCTCCTTGCCATTTTACATATTTCGACGGGATAAAGCGATCTTACTATGTGTGCCGGTCTGTCCATAAAAGTTGTAATAAAAACTCCAGACCACAATTATGGACCGATCGTTACGAAATTTTGTGGGGAAATCAAGTTCCGACCAGAAGAGACAGATGATCGTAAGAGGTGATCATCAATGATGGTCTGATTGATCTGAATGTGGTAACTAAGCTTTGGGTTTAAAACAATGATGAATCTTGCAATTCAACATGATGATCAGATTAGTGAGTTTAATAGACCAACACTTTTGGGTAAAGTTGATGACTATATCTGTTCCTGGAAGACACGTTCCACCCACGTAAGTTATAATTGGAATCGCAATTCTTGGCCGTCCCATTGATGCCAAATATATTGATGTCAATGGTCATATAACAGAGTTTCAGGCAAATATATACCGGGATCCACAGTTTTAATTATTTGTAGTGTAACCATAATAAACCAATCCCGTACACCAAAAAGTTGCAAAATGTTCACTTCTCTTCAAAGAAAAATGGTCCTGATATGCGCCGACATTTGACATTTGTTCCAGTTTTTTGACGTTTCGTCCATTTTTCCGTTCCCGTCTTGTTGAACAACTTCGCTACTCCTTTTACTATTAAAAAGTACGGGTACACACATACCATTACATCGGGGCTATACCTAAAAATAGACCTATGCTGACAGTTATTGGTGGAGTAGTTTAATGACCCATAAGAACCTTAAATGTCAAATTACAGTTAGTTCGGTTAAAAATTGTAGCTAAAATCCTCAAAATACCGAAAAGCGGGAGGTACCGTTATATGGGGGCTATACCTAAACATGGACCTATGTTGACAGTTTTTGGTGGAGTAGTGTTGTGACCCCTAAAAACCTTAAATGTCCAATTACAGCTAGTTCGGTTTAAAAATTGTAGCTAAAACCCTCAAAATACTGAAAATCGGGGTACGGTTATAGGGGCACCACCTAAACATGGACCTATGTTGACAGTTTTTAGTGGAGTAGTGTTGTGATCTTTAAGAACCTTAAATGCGAAATTGCAGCGAGTTCTGTTAAAAAATTGTAGCTAAAATCCTCAAAATACCGAAAAGCGGGAGGTACCGTTATATGCGGGCTATACCTAAACATGGACCGATCTTCGAACTTGACCTTGACCGGGTGCATTCCAATTCCAGCACTCTAGCTCAATTTTTGCGGACGCTAGAGTCGTTACAACAGACGGACATGACTAGATCGACTTAGAACTTTTTCCTGACCAAGAATATATAAACAAACTTAATATACCCTCCATACTATGGTGGAGGGTATAAAAATGGTCACGCAGAAACCTATTTGAAACTATATTTTGTTAGCATTCCAAATGCTTTTCCAGCAGAAATATGTGAGTGATTTTGCTATGTTAAAGACAATTCCAAGGTTTTTACCTTCTTTTACCACTACCACGCTATTGTGTGGTTTTTCAGAGTGATGTCATTGTGCACTAATCATTGGGTGGTCTTCATTCTGCTTATTATTCTTCATGGATAGGTATAAAAATAATCCATTACTTTTCGCCGAGGAGTGAACATTTCCGAATTCTGCATTAAGTGGTTGTACGCGTACAATCCAGATCGATATTATAAAATTACGTATTTTTAGTGCATTAAACTAAAGCCATGTCATCAATATAAAGGCGGCATTTAGTGAATTTTTCCACAGAAGCGTTTTGACCACAGAGATCAAAAATTGCGAAATTATGTCTGTATATTCTGAATAAAGGACTAAAAACTATAAAACATATACTTCTAATTATAGTTATATTCCAGAACCAGGAACCCTAAATGGTATTCTATTACTTTTTCCCATTTTGTGTTTAAAAAAAAAATGATTAAATCTAGCCCCTTTGTTTTTCTGCTAGATAGTTTTGGCCGAGTAGAAACTATCACCATATTTGGATACGTTGATTTTGACATTTCTGATTGAGTTTTTAATCTTTTTGAACCGAATTGAACCAAACTTTGCATATGGTAATACTACCTCTAGGCATATATCAGGTTCGAACATGGTACCTCCCACACAAAATTTGAAATAAGTGCAGTTTAGTGACACCTCACGAATCGTTATGAATTTTTTTGTAACAGGATGTTCGTGCGGCCGCCGTTACGTGATTGTAATTTTTTTCGAGGGCAAGTCCATGGTTCCCGAGATAATGGCGCATAACCTCAAAAACGCTGCACTATGTCGCGAGTTCAAATAAACGGTGGCCAAATATAAAAGTAGTTGGCGTTGGCAGATGAATTTTGGAATAAATACTTATAGTTCACTGACAATGTCGAGAGCAACAAATTGGGAAGGTCGGTCCACGTTTTGGGATAGTTCCTATGCAACGGTACTTCTTAATGTTTCGGTATTTTGAATATTTTAGCTAAACTAATCAACCAAATTGGTTGAATTTTGAGATGCGGGGTTTTCACTTTACAAAAAACTTTTCCGATAAAAATTATATATATAACGGTACCTCCCGATTTTCGGAATTTTGAAGATTTTACATATATTTCACGCCCAAATACGCCGAAATTTTGCATTGAGGGTTCCCAATGGACCAAGAAACTTTTCTGATAATAATTATGTACATAGGTCCACGTTTTGATATAGCTCCAATAGAACGGTATCGCCCGATTTTCGGTATTTTCAAGGTTTTAGCCACATTAAACAACCAATGTAGCTGATATTTGGTATTTAGCCACCCAAAATTACAGAAATTTGGTGTTCAGTCTTCATATATTTTTGGGAGTTTATTGAATACATCAAAATTTTGTCTTCAAATAAGAGAATTTTCCTTAAAATTTTTTTGACCGATTAATGGTCAAAAAACAACACATTTTTTGTTAAAAATCGAAATTTTGACTTTGTATTCTTTTCGTTGACGGTGTATTCTTTTACGGGGACAAGTCCATACTTTTTGAGATAATGGACCCCAAGTATGTTTGGACGAAATGTGTTTCAGACGATTTAGTATGTCCGTCCGTCTGGCTGGTGCGCACGATAACTTTCGAACGGATGAACCGATTTGGTCCAAAATTTGGCTTTCGCAATATTTTGGCCAAACTTAGTTTAAGTTCGAAAATTGGTTATATCGGTCCACTTCCTTCCTGTACCTCCCCCACAAAAGTTCGAAAATATTCGGAAAATTTGTGCGCACGATAACTCATGAAGGGAATAACCAATTTGGTCCAAGGTTTGCACATCGTGAAATTTCTACCAAACTTAGATGAGGCTCTAATGTGGACTCAATCGGTCCACGTCTTCGGATACCTCCCACACAAAATTTCGGATAAGTTCAGAAGACCTGCTCTCGAATCGCTTCGACTTTTGTTGCAACAACTTGTATTCACTGCCCTTCATACGACGGTACAAATTTCAGTCCATACTTCCTGAGAAAATAGCCTGAAAGATGCAAAAAGGCCCTTTGACACTGTGTGTAGTATTTGGAGCGCAAGATAACTCTGTAAATTCGATCTGTCCGTAGGTGAAAGTTTCACTTCACATTAGCTGAAGGTATATATTTGTCGGCAAAGCCGACTGACACTTTTTTACTTGTTTTAATAAATCTGAGGTAAAAATATATATTTGTATAGGTTATCAATGAGGTGGATCATATAACCAGTTTTATGTATTGTACCCTCAACAATATGCCCTTTTTGGCCTGTGTATAACAAACAATATATAAATACATATGTACATATATACAGAAGTGTATTCCAGAATATGTGTAAGGCTTTCAGACAATTAGTTTAATTAACTAAATTTGGTTTGTTTTGATTTAATTCTTTTTGGGAAGATTATATGTATACATTCGAATGATTGTTTGTATGTTTGAGCTCAGGTCAGACAGACATTTCGATAAGATTAGTCTTGTTTGTGTACTTAGAACAAACTGACTTGGTGGGGTTGTTGATTATTCTCGATGAGAATTGTTTTGATTTTTTCACTAAAAACAAATAAACAACATTTTTTGAAACACAAATTGATAATTTAGAGGTTATTTCATAAATTCCCATAAGGCCGGCTCTTTCTTATCATTTGCCAGTGGTGGCGGTGGCCTGTGTTTTGATGACTTTTTTATTAACATATTTTTTTTTTTGGCTTTCGGTGGTAAAATTGACTTTATGGCATTCAAAGATTATGAATGTCTCAAAATGAATATTTATTCAAATGAAGTCATGATGACTCTTTTGGGATTTTTCTATGAAAATACCCACATAATAAAATACGAGGAACTTATTTGTTATTATACAACTATACAAAAACAAGAAAAATTTTAGAGCAAATTCAAATCAACCAATCAGATTTGAGCATGGTAGAATAAGAAGGTGTTACATCAAGTCATACCAAACGTCAAATTTTGTCACAATAAAGCATTGGTGTGAATTGCTTGTTTACATTTTGTATGAGATTTTATTCACAATAATGCATTTTGACAACTAGTATGATAATCAGCTGTTTTTGTCATTACAACTTTTTTATTCCGCCATCGGTTTGAGTAAATTTTTTGCTTGATATTGCTATATTTATACAACATATAACATTTATTCCAAATGGAAGATGTAATAAAAATCCCTGGTAATGCGAACTTTATTCTTTACTTTTCTTAAAGTAAGGTATAACAAAAATTGACTTTAAAGACAAGATGTAAGAACGGGCCTTAGTGTTAGTACCTACACACAGAAAAATATATGTTAGAAATATGTTTGGATTCAAACAATTATATGTTTGTGACTGGTTGCAAACAAATATGTATATGTTTGGATCCAAACAGAATTTGTTTGTGTCCAAACAAATGTATGTTTGCAACATTTTGTAACATATCTCAATTTTGTTTGTTTGGGTACCAGCATATTTTTTATGTTAGAACATATTTTTTATGGGTGCAGTGCTCTCACGGAATGCTGTTTTATAATAAAGAGTTGTGTGTATGTTATAATAGAAGACGAAGAAGCGAAGAAGGAGGCTTTGGTGCTTTGGTGGCGTGTATGCTAGAGTTGTATATTTCATGAACGAACTAGTTCAATTGAACGATTCATTGAAAAGAGCGTATGAACTAGATCAGTCGATATAGTTCATTATAGTTCAATAGTTCACTGAACTATAATCAGTCGGTGACCGTACGATTAACGAACGATTCGCAATCTAGTTCAACATGTCGTTCACAAATACATAAAGTGACGGCGTCGTCTATGTTAAGGGATGCCTTTGTAATGTGATCAGTTTGTTTATGTTTTGGATCAAGATACATGGAATAGCTATCCGAAAATTAAAATTTTTACAAAGACATACGAGACATAACATATTACAATAGGTGTGTCTTTTTACTTACTCAATCTGCCTTTTTGAATAGAAAACAAGTAAAAAAGCATTAAGTTCGGCCGGGCCGAACTTTTCATACCCTCCACCATAAAATATTCTGAACTAAAATGGAATAATTAGTTTTCATTCCTGTTCCCAACTTTAAGTGGGTACGTTAAAATGTCAGATAATGTACATAAAATGCTTCATTCGGGAGACCCTTTTTTATGGTGCCTATATCTAACTATGTATGTTGACAATTTTTGGTGGGCTAGAAATTGGGAGGTATATAGGTGTTATAATAAAACATGGGCCTATGTTGACAATTTTTGAGCCTTTAATGTCAAATAACTCCTAATTCGGTTAAAAATTTTAGCTAGAATCCTCAAAATACCGAAAATCGGTAATATTATAACTAATTCGGTCTAGAAATGTGACTTAAAACGTCAAAATACCTGAAATCGGGCGGTAACGTTATATGGGGGCTATTCCAAAACATGGACCTATGCCCACTAGTTATATACGTTTATTGACACTTAAGAACCCTAAATGTCAATTTATAGCTAAATCGGTCTGAAAATGTAACTAAAAACGTCAAAATACCATTAATCAGCGGGCACCGTTATATGGGGGCTATACCAAAACGTGGACCTATGTCCACAAGTTTTATTATATAAGTTTACTGACATTTAAGAACCCTAAATGTCAAATTATAGCTACATCGGTCCGAAAACGTAGCTAAAAACGTCAAAATACCGTAAATCGGGGGTACCGTTCTATGGGGGCTATACCAAAACGTGGACCTATGTCCACAACTTTTGTTATATAAGTTTATTGATACTTAAGAACCCTAAATGTCAAATTATAGCTAAATCGGTCTGAAAATGTAGCTAAAAACGTCAAAATACCGTAAATGGGGGGGGTACCGTTATATGGGGGCTATACCAAAACGTGGACCTATGTCCACAAGTTTTGTCGTATAAGTTTATTGACATTTAAGAACTTTAAATGTCAAATTATAGCTACATCGGTCTGAAAATGTAGCTAAAAACGTCAAAATACAGTAAATCGGTGGTACCGTTATATGGGGGCTATACCAAAACGTGGACCTATGTCCACAAGTTTTGTCATATAAGTTTACTGACATTTAAGAACTTTAAATGTCAAATTATAGCTACATCGGTCTGAAAATGTAGCTAAAAACGTCCAAATACCGTAAATCGGGGGTTTTATGGGGGCTATACCAAAACGTGGACCTATGTCCACAACTTTTGTTATATAAGTTTATTGATACTTAAGAACCGTAAATGTCAAATTATAGCTAAATCGGTCTGAAAATGTAGCTAAAACCTTCAAAATACCGTAAATCGGGGGGTAGCGTTATATGGGGGCTATACCAAAACGTGGACCTATGTCCACAACTTTTGTTATATAAGTTTATTGACATTTAAGAACCCTAACTGTCAAATTATAGCTACATCGGTCTGAAAATGTAGCTAAAAACGTCAAAATACCGCAAATCGGGGGGTACCGTTATATGGGGGCTATACCAAAACTTGGAACGATATAGCCCATCTTCGAACTTGATCTTCCCACGGCTAAAAAAATGGTATTCCCCAATTTTCAGCGAAATCGGTCAACAAATGCGACCTGTAGTTGCGAACGGACGGACGGACGGACATGCATAAATCGACTCAGAAAGTGATTCTATGTATATCCCTAGAAGGAACTATGGGTCTATCTCGCTTCCTTTTGTATGTTACATACAAATGCACTAACACATAATACCCCTTACCACATAGTGGTGTAGGGTATAAAAAGGGAAAAAATAAAAAAAAACACACACACAAAGCTTTTTTGTAATGACAATTTCTACACACACAACATACGATTTTTTGCCAGCCACCTAAATGAAGGATGTTTTTTCTAAAATTAATTAATCTAAAATTAAAATTAATTAATCTAAAAACTATGTAAATGTAATATTATAGTTATGGAGTATTTAAATTATATTAGTCTTTTGTTTGTATTTGGTGTATGTATGCGTTTTCATCAAACGACCGATTAAGAGCCGGTGAACGATTTTGATCCCAATGATTGAACTGGACAGTGAACTATGAACTAGATTACTGACCTAGTTCAGTTTAAAGAGCTGAGCTATTGAACTAGATCTTTCAAATGAACTAGATTGTACAACTCTAGTGTATGCGTCAAACACGTGTGTTTCTTGTTTTATTGTTGTTAACCAACGTAGCAAGCGAAGAGGAAAAGAAAAAAAATGGTATGAATTATCTTGTTTTTTTTTTTCTTCAGTTTTTTAATTACCAGCGTAGAGTAATGACGGTAAAGTAAGTGAATAAATCAGTGTTTTGTGTATTCTTAAAGAAATTTTGCTTTTTAGTAAATTAAATGCCCAATACATTTTATATTTGACTCGAAAAGGTGAATGGAATTATTTTAGTGGACAAAGAAGAAATCGTATTTAATATTGGTAATTACATATATGAAGAAAAGACAAAATTTTTTAGTTTTCCATAAAAAAAAAAATTAAAAAAATTTTTTTAAGCTACATGAAAGATTTTTGGTACATAGATTGGGAAAAAAATCCCATTCTTAAATCTGTTCGAGATACTAATTTTGGTTGTTGCGCGCAAAAGTTATGGCGGTTTCAATTCTGATAAAAAGAAAAAAATCTTTAAAAGACTCTAATCATTATATTGAGAAAGTCTCTTAATTAGGGGCTCCCTACATACTATATGTTTACTGAGGTCCCATAACTTTAGTGAAAAAGTTGTAAATTTTCGCGGAAATAAGGAAAGCATTCAAAACAATTGGTAGTTTACAACTTGTTCTAATAAAATTCAAGCTGTTTATGCATCTGCAAAAAATATAAAAAATATGTACGTAATCTAAACATCGCGAAGATTCAAATGAAACCAAAACTATACAAATCCGTTTAGCGGTTTGCATATTATAGCAAAAAACAAAAAATATATTGAAGAAATTTATAAAATTTTTGTAAGAGAAAATATTTAATAAAATTTATTTTGTGAGTTAGTTGAACAAAATGTAAGAAAAATAGGTCGGAGTTTTTCTTCTAATTTAGTTAAATTTCACGCAATAAATCACATTTTTTATTCTAATCACTTCACGCTAACATCTAGCAGAAGATATGGATATCTTTCAAATAAATGTTGGGTTCCTTTAAATGGGGTATAATCTTGAAATAAAATTGTATCGGATAATGTTCATTTTGAAATGCGTGTAAATCGCGAAATCCTCAAAATCACTTGATGCGCATGCGGTTTACCAATACAGCAAATTCTTCTCTTTTAATTTGTACACATTTGCCAGGATTTACTTTGGCCGCTAAGATGTAGCATCGTCTGCAGTTTAGTGTGCAACAAACTGTATAACGCTTATATTTTGCACAAAGTGCATACACTTTTTATGTGCATCCGATTTCACTATCAACCGTGAAAAAATACATCGATCTAAACATATTTCAATAAATTCCATCAAGAACCCTGGATGTAGCATCACACAGTATTTTTTGGATAAATCGGATACAGCTCCCATGCCACTAAATTTTTCAAACCGCTGTTTTCGCACAAACGCGAGTGATGACTCACTTTCTTCATTGAAATGGAAACGATCCACATAAAACGCGAATTAGTCAGCGATATTTTGAAAAACATTCTTCGCAAATTTTTCAATTTTTGCAGAAGCAATTTCCGCCGTTCTAGTAGATGGATTTTTACGATCTGTGATTCATATGATCCGGATCGTCGAAAAACTAAAATATCGCGGGGTACCAGCACACTCAAAAGGATATTGTAAATACTGTACTCAAAAAATAGGTTTTTTAAAAAAAATATCGCACTAAATTTTGGCCTTTGGCAGTATATTACTCTGCTGCTGTGTGGGCTACATACTCAATATACATATCAGATTATGCGAAATCGCGAGTTCTTTAATCTTATAATGGGTTTTTCGAAATATCCGAATGCGCGTCCCAGTTACATAAAAAATACAAAAAACACCTGAAATCCGGCTTCAAAATGTCAGCATCCATAAAAGGTGGATGCAGTGGAAATTTTGGAAAGTGATACATTAGAAGTGTAATCTTCATTTTGTATTCTCCTACTTTTACTTTGGACTGATGTCCGTCATTTGAATGGTTTAATCAGAAATCGAATAGCAATGTAAAAAACCTGTTTAGCTACAACGTGTTTTTACCTATGTTTTTTCCTTTACGCGGTCGTAACTACCACGTAAATTAAATTTTTTTGCTAAATTTTTGAGCTTTGTACAAAAACATCTAAATTAATCCAGCAATAGTCATAGTTACTGGTAAACTACAATAGTTCGCGTATTATAATAGTGCAAACCTTGGCTTCATGGAAACTAAAAAATTTTGACTTTTCCTCATATACATATGTATATTTGAACAAGTAAGAACGACGTTAAGTTCCGCCGGGCCGAGCTTCTTATACCCTCCACCACAACTTGTATTGAAGTAAAATGGAATAATTAGTTTCCTTTCGTGTATGAAGAAGACTTAATACTAAATTTCAGCAATTTCGGCAAAAACAATATGGGGGCTATTTCAAAACGTCGATCTATACCGACAAATTTCTGACGGAAAGTTTTTAGACTCAAAGAAGACTAAATACCAAATTTCCTATATTTCGGTAAGAGAATGTGGCTAAAACTTAAAAAATACCGAAAATCAAGAAGTACGCTTCTATGGGGATGTAGAAAGACGTGGACCTATGCTTACAATACTCTTCTAAGGGGGCTACATCGAAACGTGGACCTATACCGACGAATTTTAGTCGGAAATGGGGCAATATGAAAGCGTGGACCTGTACAGACAAATTTTTGGCGAAAAGTTTTATATCACATTGAAGACTAAATACCAAATTTCAGCCATTTTGGTGGAATATTGAAGCTACAACCTTCAAAATACGGAAAATAGGGAGGTACCGTTCTATGGGGGCTATCTATTTAAAGGCGTTGACCGATACCGACAAAATTCTGGGGGAAACATTTGTACCCCTAAAGAAGACTACGTACCAAATTTCAGCCATTTTGGCTGAAACCTTAAAAATACCGAAAATCGGGAGGTACCGTTCTATGGGGGCTATATCAAAACGTGGACCGGTATATCCCATTTTCAATACCAACCATCCTGCAAGTAATAAAAACTTCTGTACCAAATATTGACTCTCTATCTTTAAAATTGCGAGCTGTATCTTGATTTCAACAGACAGACAGACGGACGGACGGACAGACGGACATGGTTAAATCGACATTGAATTTTATGCTGATCAATAATATATATACTTTACAGGGTCTCCGACGAATATTTCGATGTGTTACAAACTGAATGACAAATTTAATTATACCCTCCATATGGTGGAGGGTATAAATATGGTACATCCATATTTATTTATTACATTACATACCCAGCAAAATATTCGATGCCAAAGATGCCATTCAATCATGGGTGCAAGTGATCTGGCATGTCATCTTTTTAGCATCTTCATCGATGAATTTTATATGAGCGTGGACCCCAAAAGATGCTATTCATTTTTGGACCCAAAGCATGCCATTTACACCAATGCTTTGACATGTCATTTTCATTAATGCTTTGACATGTCATTTCCACCAATGCTTTGGCATGTCATTTTCAAAAACAATTTGCAATGAAATTATCATTACGACGAGAGTTTTAAGTTATTAAAACTTTTAACAACGTTGGTTGTGATTTCGAGTCTCCGACAGCATCAAGCCTATTGTAAATAATTAATCTTATATATTTAGAAAAATGTGTATAAATAAAAACACAAAATTCATCTTTATTGGATCGATGCAATGGGTTCAAATGCTGATGAAAAGATGGGATCTTTCACGACTTCCTTTGCATGGGTTCAAATGCTGATAAAAGATCGGATCTTTCACGACCTCCTTTGCATTGCTTCAAATGCTAATGAAAAGATCGGATTTTTCACGACTTCGTTTTAACCAATGCAAAAGATGCCATGAAATCACGTCATCGCATGGAACCCCTTCCTTCAAATTTTGCTGGGTAATCATTTGATTCCAGATGCCAATTCCCCGCTGATGATTTCAACTTTGAGGAAAATGTGTTTTATTTCACAACTAAGGAGAAGCGTGACTATTTACAAATTTTTTCTTTCAGTTTTTCTTTTATTAAAGTTTGTTATGTATTTCTTTGGAATTTTGTATGTACCTATGTGTCTGTTGTTGTTGCCTTTCAAGAAACAACCACCATTTATAAATGTGTGTATATAATGGAAATAGCCATGGCTAGCAAGTGAGCATACATATCAATGTGTTTACACTGAAATCTGCGCTCCCTTGCTCTCAGTAACTGCCCACTGGTGTACGAGTATGTGTTTCGTATTTTTGTTGTGGATTTTGGGTTTGTATTTATTTGCACCCAAACATATAATTTGTTTGTACCCAAACATATAATTTGTTTGCACCCAAACATATAATTTATTTGTACCCAAACATATGTTTGGGTCCTGCAAACAAATATATGTTTGGGTCTGCTTGCAAACAAATATATGTTTGCTGCAGAATATGTTTAGGACAGATGTTAGAGGCCGTTTTTTTCTGTGTGTATCGTTAGGATCACTAACATAAAACATAACTTTTTCAAATTTTGCCTGTTAGGTCGAAGATCATTTTTAATGATTTTTTATTAATTTTCTTGTTTAGAGTTAAGATAACTATTGGTTTTTTTGGTTATCGACAACAATCGTTAAAACTAAAATGCGTATTTCCCTAATTAACGATATTTTTCGGTATGTTAGCGACCAATAAAAAGTAGTCGCAAAGTTCTACCGATAGCAACAGTGATGTCAACTTTTATTTGAACTTTTTATTCATAATTTTGCGTTTTAATTTGACCGATTGTTTTCGGTAAGCAAAAAATGCCCTACAGAATCCCACTACTGTTCCATAACTGAAATAATCTCCTAACTTTTAATATAATCTTAGTAAAAATTCGTAGATTCGTGCAGGTCCTGGACTTAGAGAATATAATGTAATAGTCATCATGAAGTGCCTGAAACTGAATATTCCGAACAAAGCAATCTTCCATAAACATTTTCTTCTTATTATTTTTAAAATGTTTTATTGTCAGACATTTTAATAAAAAAAGAAACAAAGAACCAATAAATAGGTGTCAAAGATGATAAATGGTTGTTGGTGGCAAATGTTATGGCGATGGCCGTGTCTTGGTTTAAAAATAATAAATATTTTCTTTTTCTTCATGTTTTTGCATCTATTTTTAAACGATATAGACAACAATGTTGTCTAAATGGCTGATTAAGAAGGAATTATCTGCAATGCTGTGCCCTGCAACCGTTTCATTACAACTACCGTATATTCATATAATTTTACGTCGCATCCCATCAACAATAAATATTCACCGGGTGTATAATTTGTTATTGGACTTTCCTCATTATTCCAACGATTTCAATGAAGAAGAAACATTAACAAACAATAACAACAATAATAAGCGTTCAGTGACTTATTGTCTGGTATGTTAATGCATCTTCTTTTCCTTCGATGTTTCCAAATGCAGTGGAAGAAGACCTGGTGGAATTACTTATATTATACAATTTATATTTGTTCGATGACAGGAAATACATACAAATACGGAGGGGTTATACGACGACCCTCCTTACTGTGTTCCATATTATAAACAATCTTCACCCCTTATATTTCGTTTATAGTATAATCCCGTTGTCCATTGAACTAACCAATCAAAGATTATTGTACCCAAGGAAAGAAAAAGAAATACACCGGGTCCATAGGATTATCACCGAATATTGTTGTTTTAAAGGAATGACAATAACAACAAAATTTTGACATTTGCTGCGATAACGAAACGTGAGAAAATAGCTTAAAAATTTGAAGAAGCCAATAGACCAATAAAATGTATTTAATCATACTAACGAGGATTTTGACGAAATCCGTTTCAGACAAATTAGAGTCGATTTAGCCCTGTCCATCCATCTGGCTTGTTGGTGCCAACTGCTCAACCGAATTGTACCTTGAAATATGTTTATACCCTCAGCATTTATGCTAACGAGGGTATATACACTTTCATAGGTCAAAATGTGCCTCATCGAAATAATGGTTTTAGACCCCAAGTATGTTTGGACGAAATGTGTTTCAGACAATTTGGAGTCGATTTAGCAATGTCCGTCCGTCTGTCTGTCTGTCTGTCTGGCTGGCTGGTGCGCACGATAACTCTCGAACGGATGAACCGATTTGGTCCAAAATTTGGCTTTCGCAATATTTCGTCCAAACTTAGTTTAAGTTCGAAGATGGGTTATATCGGTCGGGTACCTTCCACACAAAATTTCGGATAAGTTCAGAATAGGACCTGCTCTCGAATCTTGTATTCACTGCCCTCCATACGACGGTACAAATTTCATCAGGGGCAAGTCCATACTTCCTGAGAAAATAGCCTGAAAGATGCAAAAAACCCCTATGACACCGTGTGTAGTGGTTGGAGCGTAAGATAATTCTCGAAGGGATCTGCCGATTCGGTCCAACATTTGGCCTTCGTAATTTTTTGTCCAAACATAGTTTAAATTCGAAGATATGCCATATCGGTCCACTCCTTCAGGTACCTCCACCACAAGAGTTCAAAAATGTTCGGAAAAATTGTGCGCACGATAACTCTTGAAGGGAGTGACCGACGTAATCCATACTTTGCACATCCCAATATATCTACCAGATATAGATCAGGTTCGAATATTGATTATATTTGTCTACTCCCTCTGCTACCTCTCACACAAAATTTCGGATAAGTTCACTTTAAGACCTGCTCTCGAATCACTTTGATTTTTGTTGAAGCGATTTGCATTCGCTACCTCCATTACAACGGTAAAAGTTTTTTCAGGGGCAAGTCAATATTTCTTGGGAAAACAGTCCGAAAGGTGTAAAAACCCCCTATGTCTGTTCAACCGATTTGGTCCAACATTGGATCTTCGTCATATTACATCCAAACTTAGTTTCATGGGGCAATACCGGTCCACAACTTTCGGTACTTCTCCCCAATATTTAAAAAAATGCCACTAAAGTGCTATGACGATATCACTTGAATGTCGCAACCAATTTGGTCCAAACTTTGGATCTCCTTATATTTTTTTCAAAATTTAGTTTAACTTCTAAAATGGCCCATATCGGTCCTCCCTAAGGGTACCTCACCCACAAAAGTTCAACATTTGTGTCATAGTGCAGTTAATTTCTAATCCAGATTTTTGTCGGCTAGTTCCAATGTCCAAAAGGGCCCCCAAAATTCTGAAGAGACCTTAAATACATTCGATCTGTCTGTAGGTGAAAGTTTCGCTTCACATTGGCTGAGGGTATATATCTGTCGGCAAAGCCGACTGACACTTTTTTACTTGTTACCCTCAGCTTTTAGGCTAGAGCGGGTGTGTACACTTTGATAGGACCAACCATGTGCCTCATCGAAATAACGGTTTTCGACCCCAAGTATGTTTGGACGAAATTCGTTTCAGCCAAGTTGGAGTCGATTTATCATAATATTTTGTCCAAACTTAGTTTAAGTTCCAAGATGGGCCATATCAGTCCACTGCTTCGGGTGACTCCTCCACAAAAGTGAAAAATGTTTCTGTAAATTGCTATCGTAATCGATTTGGTCCAAACTGTACACATCGTATTATTCCTTTGAGATATAGATCGTGTTCGAATATGGACTATATCGGTCCCCAACATCGGGTACCTTCCACACAAAATTCGGATAAAGTGAATTTTAAGAGCTCCTCTCGGATCGTTTTGTTTTTTTGTCGTCCTTGCGGCTCCCTTTACGGCGGTACATTTTTTTCGGGCGCTCCAAGAAACCTTGTCGGCACCAACTAAAATGACAAATCCGCAAGATTACTCTCTTAGGGAGATTCTGATTGGTCCAATCTTTGCGCATCATATAATTTCATCTAGTCATGCTTCAGGTCGGAATATGGACTATATTGGTGCCGTCATTCGGGTACCTCCCTCACAAAATTTGGGAAAAGTAAACTTTAATAGCTCGTCTCTGATCGTTCTGATTTTTTTTTTTGCGAAACGTTCTTACGAAAAAAGCCTGCCGGCATCCACTAAACTGAGTAGTACGTGAGATAACTCTCAAAGGGGGAAACCGATATCGTCCCAGCTTTGTATTGACTACATAGGACCGCTATTTCGGGTACCTGCCACACAACGTTTGGAAAGTGTGCAGTGTAAGGACTCGTCTGGTCGTTTTTTAATTTTTGGTAACAATTTTGGATACAATTTTATCGGACGCAAATCCATACTTCTTGAGACATTGGTCCAACAACTCAAAAAAACCCCTATAGTTGTCAGAAGTATTGTGTTTGATTATTTTCTGTAGGTCCGAGGCTGAGGATATATCTCAGTCGGCACAGCTGACTGATTATTTCTTACTTGTTTGTCCAAACATAGGTAAAGTTCCAAGATAGACCATATGGACCTTTCCCATATTTGGTCCAATCATTGCACATCGAAATATTTCTTCCAGACAAAGATCAGATTCGAAAATGGACAATATCGGTCCACTCCTTTGGACACCCCCCACACAAAATTTTAATAATTTTTGCAAATTGCAGTTTAAGGATCGTTTTCAAATTTTAGCAGCGGGTTGTCCACTCTGTCCCTTTTATGGCGATTCATACTTCTTGAGACTTGAAGGACTGATGAGCACGATAACATACAAATTGAGTATCAGATTTGGCCGAAACTTAGCACATAGTAATATTTTGTTAAAACCCATATCAAATTCGAAAATGTGGTTATACCCTGCACCACAATGTGCAAAGGGTATTATAAGTTTGTTTTTCAAAAAATGCATGTAACACCGCGAAATATACGGATAAAGCGATTTTGAGATGTGTGCCCGTCCGTTCGTCCATTAAAAATTGTTATCGCTAAAGGCCGCAATTATAGACCAATCTTGACGAAATTGTGTATGGAGGTTGGGTTCAGACCATAATATACCCCCTACAGTTTTTGACGATGATCGTGAAATAATTAAGGGGTGGAATGAATCAACAATTTTTTATCCAATTTTCTAGCGGCTCTGTTGGTCGCAATGATAGTCTCATCGCCGCGAAATTTTATGTAAGGTTTTACGGTTAACGATAAAGAAATAGCTTGCAATTTAACGTGATGATCAAATAATATTTAAATTATATTTAGAAGAGGAACGCTTGACCTTTCCATTGATGATAAAATATTTTCGATGGACGTGGTCAGATAAGAGAATTACATCCTACTATATACAGGGATCCATCAGTATTAATTGTGGGTACTTAAAGTGGCAATAAACAGTAGGTCATATCATTGAGCTAATATGAATAGGGGTGCACTCATTGATATGAAAGAAATCTCCCTTGTCCCATCTGGGATAATTTACGAAAACTAAACTTGAAAACCAACTCTTGACCTCTCACTTGATGCAAACTATATTAAAGTAGCAGTTAGATTAAGGAACTACTGTCTAACATCACTGTACGCCTGAACCAACTTTAAATGGATGGTGCTTACACCTGGGAAGCTTTTGCAGATTCTGAAACATTTTGCAGCAATGTTCATAGATGAGAAAAAATCCAAAAACAACAAAAATTCGCTGGAGGTATTTTTAAATAAATCGGGTTTTTAGGTTTTCAGGATTTTAAATGGAAACCGTAAGCTCTATCGAAATGGGACTAAAGAAACTGCTGTAGAGAATTTTCATTGCTGCAACATTTTCTTTAGTCCCATTTTGATAGGACTTACGGTTTCCAAGCGAAATCCTGAAAACCTAAACAACCCTAAAAATTTAACCTTTGACCGCGATTTATTTAAAAATACCTTCGTCGTTTTTTGACTTTTTTAATTTTTCTCATGTATGAACATTGTTACTTAGGCGTACCGTGTATGACATTGTTTTGTAAGTAGGCGATACAGTCAGTTCATTGTCCCAATTTCAACTTATATATCTCAATAATGGTAAAATCTAGGAAAAAGTCATAAGGGTCAATCTTGTAGAGAATTTTCACAGCTACACAATTTGCTCTAATCCCATTTCAATAGGATTTGCGGTTTCCAAGCAAAATCGTGAAAACTTAAAAAACCCTGATCGCGACCGTCGTTTTTTTATTTATTTATTTTTTCATCTATGAACATTGTTGTTTCAGAATCCACAAAACCTTCCAAGGTTTAAGCACCTTCCATTTAGAGTAGGGTCAGGCGCACCGTGACATATATATATAGTTTTGGTTTGTTTATAAAGAACTACGTTTATCTTCCACGCTACAAAATTTCGCAACCATGATCGAAAAGTATTAAAATGATGATAGAGGAATTCCCAGTTTTTTCAATCGATGCAAATTACGATGCTGTACGGGGTTTTTGAAGTTTTTACACTGAAAGAAAAATGCTTCGTTGTATCATTGAACTGGTTTCATTGATGCTATGAAACGTTCCATTAATATAACGAAATGTTTCTTTCATGCTATGAAACTTTACGTCATTTAAAATTTAATGACGTTTGGTTTCATTGTATAAACGAAACGGACTTCATTGATGTAATGAAACTTTTAATTTTTGTAATGTTAAGAAAAATATGTAAGTTTTGAATTCAAACTAAATAGAATGGGCAAAAAAGAACTAGTACGCAAACCATTTTTAAAAAAAATTGCGAAAAAAATATATATTCCATGTTTTTGGTTTGCTCCAAAAATTAATGAAACCGTTTCATTAAATAAATGAAACAGTTTCATTATATAAACGAAACATTTTTGAAATCCCTAATATTATCTTATTATACCCTATACCACAATGTGGAAAAGGGTATTATAAGTTTGTTTTGGTAAAAATTCATGTAACGCCGCGAAATATTCGTCGGAGACCCCCGATGTGGTATACCAATCTTCATATCTCGACGAGATAAAGCGATTTGGAGATGTGTGTCTGTCCGTCCGTCCATCTGTCCATTATAAATTGTAAACACGCTCCAGGTCGCAATTATGGACCGATCGTCACGAAATTTTGTATGGATGTCGGGTTCAGATCAGAATAGATCCCTATTCTTATTGGTGATGATCGTGAAATATTTAGCGGGTGAAATGGACCAAAAACATAATATTTATCAAATTTTCTAGCGGCTCTGTAGGTCTCAATAATAGTCCGATCAACGCGTAATTTTAAATAAGGTAAGAGTATATCACAAAGGAGAAGCTTGCAATTTGAGATGGCGATCGGATAATATTTAGAGGGTTAAATGGACCAAAACTTTTGTGTGAAAATTGTGAAATTTTTTAATATACAGCTTATATCTTAATTCCTGGAAGTGACATTCCGGACAAGTGGGATATACTTGAAAGTGGAACGCTTGACCTTTCAATTGATGCCAATTATGTTGGTGTGCATGATCAGATAACAGAGTTACAGCCTAATATATTCCGTTATTTGTTTGTAGTGTAATAATAAACTCGCTAGAAGTCGCAATTATACATCAATAGTCACGAAATTTTGCAACGGGTAAGAGTATAGGTCGAAAAAGATGCCTACAATTTTGAACGATGATCTAATATTCTTTAGCGGGTGAAATGGACCATTGCTTTTGTATGAAAAATATAAAAATTTTATTTTTGGTCGATATTTTAATTCCTTGAGGACATATATATTTCGCAAAGTAGCCTACATATGGAAAAAAAAAAACTACTGACCTTTTCTCTGATGTAAATTGCAATAAAGTGTTTGCTAGATAACTGGCCTACTGCCTAATATATAATGGGTTCTGTGTAGAGAACCACATTTTTATCCCATGCTACATATTGTCTCTCCAAAAGTTTATGTAACACCATGAAATATTCGTCCTAGACCCCTTATTTGGTATGCCAAAATTCATATCTCGACGAGATAAAGCGATGTGCGTCCGTCCATTAAAAATTGTAAACAAGCTTAAGGCCACAATTATGGACCGATTGTAACGAATTTTTTAAGGAGGTTGGGTTCGGGCCAGAATATAAATGATTAGTTTTTGGTGATGATCGTGAAATGTTCAGGGAATGAAATGGACCTAAAACAAAATTTTAACCAATTTTGTATTGGCTCTGTAGGTCAAAATAATAACCCTCAAAATTTTAAACAAAGTTTGAGTTTATGATGAAGATGAAGCGTACAAACCAACGTGAAGATCAGATAATACTCATACTTAGCGGGTTAAATGGACTGAAAATTTTGTATGAAATTGGTAAAAATTTAAATAACGTAGCGGTTAAACAACGGAAGTAGTTGTATATAAGTGGGTTACAAAAGTGTCTTTGTCATGCTAGATAACTTTTTGGTTTTGGTCATAACTGTTATACATTACATCTGTGATATTTGATAATTAAATTTTCACAATCATTGAAAAGAAGTTCCGCGGAGAGCGATTGTCCAGGGATAGTGGTATAGGGTATCCCATGGTCGGCTGCGTCCGACTATAGACTTTCCTTACTTGTCTAATATTATCTTATGTATAGGTATTTTTGCATTTGGCACAATTACCAGGTAGTGGTATCACACCAGCTGTTCGAATATGAAATGCCAAATCCCTTTATAAAAAAAATATTTTTGTTGTAATTTCCCCAACAACATAAAGAAAATTTTGACATAACATATGCAAAATTTTACGATGCCACTACCTGCGTAATTGTGCCATGTTTTTAAACAAATTATATTTTTGACAATCACAAAAAAACACATATGTGTATTGGCTACATACATATGTATGGAGTCACATACATAAATACATATGTATGCATGAATATTTACAAAAACTAGCAGAAGCGGCACCAGCTGTACACAAATTCGCTACTGTCGCCGATTTTCGTTGGTATACATAAATATTCATTCGCATTAAAAAGAATGCTATTCTCAGTTCTTTGTTATTGTTTGTATTGTTGTTCATCGAATTCCAGCTGCGGTTGTGTGTGTATTTAACAAGCAGAAAACACGTGTGGCAAAATTACTCTCTCTTTGCAAAACAACCACCGTTTTCTTGGCTACATCAAACGATGTTCAAGAACTTTGTTTTAGTTTGCGCTATACCACAATCAAGTGTGGATGAAAAGGTTATTTTACGTCTGGTGTTTTCCACTTTAAAAAGTGTGATGCGTTTAATATGAAAAGAAAATGTAAATATTGTTTTTATGTGTTCAGTTGTTCTTTTAAGTGAATTTTCATTTATATTTTTTCTTTGTAATGGAAGCATTCAATAGAAAATCTAAAGGTGAGTGGAATGGCGGAGAAACTGTTATCATGGGCCAACGAAGCACCTCAAATTTAGAAAAAAAGGGAAATCTTGGGTCCTAACAGTGTGGGAGTACACATTGAATTGCCCATAGTTTGCTGTAGAAGGGCAAAAATTAAAGGTAAGTTTATGTTTAGAAAACTAGATAAATTACTAAAAATTGTTTATGTTTTTCAATTTTGCTTACAGATGACAACGCCCAAAAGGATAATTAACTTCGCTGAAAGTAAGTATGAAGTGTTTAATGTGAAATGAAAATTCAAATATTGGTTAAACTATTTTTGTATAGTTTTTATGTCTTCGTTTTTTGTCAATTTTCATTTATATTTGCAATGGAGATAAAAAATAGAAAAACTAATGATCAGTGGAATTACGGAGACTTTCCGTGGTCAATGAAGCACTACTCCCTTAAAAACCCAAAATGCTGTATCCCAACATCATCGACGTACACAGGTAAGTTATTGTTATTGTTTAGGAAACCAGTTAACTTGTTAACAATTTGTTTGTTATTTCAATTTTACTTACAGATGACAACGCCCGAACTATAATTAATGTAGTTGATACCTAAGGAATTAAAAATAACTTGTTGTATTCATGGTCAACACTAATTGCAATAAAACGAAATAAACATATTTAGCATTGACTTCATTTTTGTTCATTACGTGAGTATGAAATGACTTCGTAACTTGAATGAAATCTTACGTTATATCAATGAAATGTGTCTTTGATTTTGAACCAACGTAAGGCTTCATTGCATAAATGAAGAAGTTTTATTACAACAATGAAAGTATTTCATTGCATTAATGAAGAAGTTTCGTTACGACAATGAAAGTATTTCATCAAAGTATTGCATCAATGGAGGATTTTCATAGCATTAATGAAAAAGTTCCATTGCATTAACGAAAAAGTTTCATTTCATTTAACATTTAACGAAGAAGTTGCATTGCATCAATGAAGGATTTTCATTGCATTAATGAAAAAGTTTTATTGCATTAACGTAAAAGTTCAATTGCATCAATGAAGAAGTTTCATTGCATCAATGAAGGATTTTCATTGCATTAATGAACAAATTCCTTAATTTTACTTCAAAGAAACTCAATGAAACTTTTTTCATTTATTCAATGAAGCTCTACGTTGGCTCAAAATCAATGACAAATTTCATTGATACAACGTAGGATTTCATTCACATTACGTAGCTTTTTCTTTCAGTGTATGTTACCTTTGATTATAAGTAATGTAATTCCTCGAAATATTAATATCTTTCACTGATCGAATCGGATAAAATCTCCAAAAGCTAATTCTAAATGAGTCTGGTATTTTTTCTTTCTTAATAAAAATTTTTAATTTTTTGAAGAAATATGTATGTATATGTGACCAAAATGGTCCAACTGTCCACTACGAAATAACGAAAATAATATATAACTTGCCGCAATCATACATACATATATTCCCACAGCACCGACGTAGCCAGGGGGGGCCCGTCGTCCTTATTCTTTATTATGTTTCAAATTTGCAAAAAAAGAACTATACCAACCATTTTTTATGATAAAACTTCTGTTCCACCGCAGTCTCGTTCGTTGAGATTATTAGAAACTGGTCTCTTGTTACAAATTAGTAAATGTCTATTGTACAAAAAAGGATTTTTCTGTCGTACTTTTATGTTTTGTTCTACCTTTCGAATGTTAATAAAACCAAGATTAATGAGCTTGAGGTCAATATTTATATTTTATTTATTGCATATTATTTCCATTATTTCGAAATTACATTGAATTTCAACTTCAGGGATTTTTTTCTGTCGATTACACTCTGCAACATTTTGAATGTGATCTTGTGCAAACAATTCGAACTGATGATTTTTGAAAGTACAGACCCAAACGTCAAGAAACCTTAGTTGGGTTTTGTTGTGCGAGATCCAGCTCGGATTTTATGGCCCCATCTAAACATGGTTAAATATTGAGTTTTTAAAGAAATTCGGCGCTATATCTCTGAAACCAATGCGAATCTTCTTCTGACCTCTGAAGCAAATTTGTAGATAAGGACAAGAATAAAATATTTGGAGAAATAATGAACTCGAAAAATGCATTTATTGTCTCAAATTTCAAACTATATGCAAAAATTCCACAATTTTTATACATTTCGCACCGTATCTCCACAACCGTTAATTTTTCTTTTGGAAAAATATTCCCTGGAATGTAATACCCAACTCTTCAGAACATGTCATTGTTGTAAAATGCCTCTATGCTGTTGTTTTCAGTACATTTTTCAAACGACGATTTAATAAAAATATCAATAATATAGTGAAATCCGAAATGCGAGAATAAACTGTTGGTGTGAACTTTGTTTTGAAATACGTGTTGTAAAAGATATGATGCAAAATACTGTTGAAACAACATGAAGTAAGCATTTTAGAGTTTCAGAATGTTCTAAAGAGTTGTTGAGAACTTAACTTAACTTATTTGGAAGATTTTTGCAACAGGTTAATTGGTTCAACTCCCAATAGTTTAGCCCATACTGACCAGAATTTCAGCAGTTATGTAAAATTTTCTATATTTTATAGATTTTGATGCCGTAGATGGAGTTTTTCTTATGTGGGTTTTTCAGAAGATAAGTTCTACTAGTACAGGGCTACAATATTGCTAAAGACAGCAAGGCCAAATTCCTATTCGTTTCTGAGATAAAGGCCTGATAAATGCAAAAACGTGTAGATTTAGCCCGGTTTAGATGAGGCCATAAAATCCGAACTGGATCTGACAGGACAAAACCCTACTAGGGTTTTTGTAGTTTAAATATGTATTTTCAAAAAATTCATACTAGAAGTTGTTTGCATTTTCAGTGTTGCATAGTGTTACTCTTTTAATTGTATTTTGGGAATTATGGGTGCACATTTGTAGAAATATTCCTTTTTCCTGCTTTGACAAAGGACTTCGTGACGACAAACGAAATAAAAAAAAAACTGACCGGAAATAGATTCTCTTCTTCGTCAAAATCTCAACAAGAATCATTCGGCTTTGCGGACAGGAATATACCCTGAGTCTGTGTGAACTGAAATTTTCATCTATGGACAGATCGAATAGGGGCCACACAACCAAAATCCTTTAACCCAAAGCTATGTATTGGGAGATTTTCATGAATGAACTTGGCGACAAAATGTGGATTATATCATTGATCACAAGTGTTGCGGAGAAGGTACCTGAAGAAATGGACCGGTCCGACATAGTTCATTTTGGAATTAGATTTTATTTTGGAAGTCATTCCTTTTAAAAGATTTTGCTCCCGCCAGTCATTTCAGTTCGTCACAGAATATTTTTCAGATTTTTTGTTAGGAAATATGGACTTGCCGACAAAAAACACAATACCGTTCTAAACACAAGGATCCTCGAACAGACCTTAAACTGCATTTAACAACTATTTTGATGGTTTTTGAAGGATGTACCGCAGTATAAGGTTCGAAAGTTGTCGTGCGCACCAGTCACTACACATGACGGCCGTAGATGTTCTTTACAGCTTTAGGTCCATTTTCTCTGAAAGTATGGACTTGCCCCTGAAAAACTTGTACTGTAGTAATAGTGGCCCCGAGAACACTTGTTGCAAAAAAGGAAAGCGTTTCCAGAAAGGTCTTTTTATTTACTAATTTATTTATATCATATTTTTACTTATAACTAAATTATTAGCAAAAAGGAAGTGAAGCCATGAATACTTAGGTTTCAGCTTACACTTATCCACTTATTTATTGTCAAGAGAGGTATTAAACTGCACATATCTGAACATTTTTGAAATACTCTGTGGAAGGTTACCGAAAGAATGGATTGATATGGTCCATCTTCGAAGTTGATCAAAATTTGGACAAAATAAAACGAAGGCCAAATTTTGGACCGATCTGTTCGAGAATCATCGTGTCCTCCACCAAGAAGGACGAACATAGCTAAGTCGACTTCAAGTTTTCTAAAACAGATTTCTTCCAAACATACTTTGGCCCTAAAACCATTTTTTTCGATGAGGTTTATTTTGACTAAAGGCTGAGAGTATAAAAAATGTAGATTGGGAAACATTTTATTCATGGAGTTTTGCTAAAAGAATGTATACATGTATTGATCTTGGATAGGACGCCAGAATTTCATTTTAAAATAATTCAAGACTGGTTGCCACAGTTTTCCTAGTTCCTGGTCAATTTATGAGAAGATCCACGATCGGAAACCAGAATTTCTATAAGAGAAGTCCGACGATTGGACGCCAAAATAGTCTATTTACATGCACGATTAGGCAATAGAATTCGTCATTTACATACCCGCGATTAGGTGCTAGAATTTCATGATTGATAGACTCACTATTGCTCAGAATATTTTTTTTATCAAGAAAACCACTATCGGCCTTCAGAAATTCTTTGTGATAAGATCTACGATTGGACAACAAAATATCTTTAGGGAAATAACGATAGTTGGTTTCTTTATGACAATAAAAACGATTGGACAGCAAAGTGTTCAAATGAATACATAACATTTCGATCGGTTTAATACCATGTTGTTATGAAATATTGTTTAAAATGCCAAAATATTTATTTAAGTCCACAGCATTATCGATAAAAATTTAATATCACAGTATTTTAAATGGTGGATCAACATATTCTGATGCCTGGAAATATTTGGGCATGGCAATAGCATCAGAAGGACATTTATTTCACAAAGATATCAAACTTTTTTTGTGGTTTTTTGACTCACGCATACTAAAAAGGTTATTTTAAGATGAATTATGTCCAAATTTATTTTTATCAGTCCACAGTATGCTCTACCACAATGATTGGTGGGGTGCAAGTGATTTTTATTGAAAATCTAATTGAAAATTTTTGTGGCTATGATTTATCAATCGAGTGGAATAACAAAAAATTACTTCAAATTGATTTTTTTCTAATGTTAAGAGGTTCTAGTCTTAATAGAGAGTTTGCTTTAACATCGAAATTATTTAGAAGATGAGGATTTGTGTGCTTAAGTAAGATTAGATTTGCAATTCTGCTCTATTTACCGGAGAGCGACTTCTGTAATTTCACATTTTCTGCCTAGATCGACCATATTTACAGCGTTTTCAGTATTTTGAGATTTATTCGTTTCAAAATAAATAGATAACTGCAGCAATGTCTAAACAATAGCTAAAATTATCACCGAAACTGTAATTTTAAATTTTACTACAATTTTTGACACCAACATTCCCTATTTGAATTAAAAATCTAAGACTGTCAAGAACATTTTTTCTTAAATGTTAATAATTTAGCTAAATCAATTAATTTTGTTACCAAAAAGTTCGATTAAGTACCAAAAGTAACATAATTATAGCATGTCAAAATACTTATGCCGTTTTGCGTTTGCCTCCCTTTTTAAACATTCGCCTACCTAATCACAAATAAAGTTGGAAAATTTTTGAACCACTAATTCTTATTTAGCTGAGAGGACAAAGAAAACGCCTATGCTGTTAATATCCCGTTATATGAATGCTGACAATAATAATATGCCTTCTAAGACAAATGTAAATTTTGTCAAAATAATTATGCCGGGCACTGTATGTTTTGTGAAGAACATGTGTTTTACGTAGACAAGTGAGGATTCCTGACATAACACTCTACAACAAAATTGAACTTTTTTCTTAAATTACAAGAAACCCCGCACAGATTATAAAAGAGTACCGAAAAAAGAAGACACGTGTATCGGCGTTTTGAAAGTTTACGTCGGGAAGTAACCTAAATAGGTGTGGCAAATTCCGCCCATTTTTACAGGTTTTGAAATATTCGACATCAAATTCCTTGGAATCCTTGCATTTTAGGTATAGTGTCTTTGGTAATATTACTGACAACAATGCGGGGTATCTTTCTATGAAAAAAATTAACCCTCATGCGAGTCACTAAACGGGTCTTTTTGGTCCCTTTTTTCAAAAATATTCTACAAAATTATTTGTCATAAAATTTTACTATAGGTCCCGGAATACACAAAAACTCTAAATCGTACCTAAACGCCAGGAATATGCCAACAATAAAATCACGTTTAAGGGTTAATGTTGCAATTTATCTGAGTTTATTAAGTTTTGTCCCACAAAACTTCGTTCTAGATAGAAGACGTCAAAGACGAAAATATTTTCCATCAAAATTCAATATAAGTCGCCGAATAAATGAAATATGTATTTGCAATATATATCAAGAAAATATATACATCAAGTTTGCCAACAAAACACCAAAATATTTTTTGAATGAATTTGTTTTGTTCTTGTTTCGAGTTGATGCATGAAAGTAACATGAAATTTAGTTTTAGACGAAAGGTGTTAAAAGACGAACAAAAGAAATTTGGAGCTATATTATTTAACGTCTCCAGAAGCTTTCGCTTTTTATACCCTCCACCATAGTATGGGGGGTATATTAAGTTGGTCATTCCGTTTGTAACACATCGAACTAATCATTTGCGACCCTATAAAGTATATATATATTCTTGATCAGGATAAAATTCTAAGACGATCTAGCCATGTCCGTCTGTCCGTCTGTTGTAATCACTCTAGCATCCGCAATAATTGAGATAGAGTGCACCCGAGGGTCTTTTTTCCATAGGCAGGTCAAGTTCGAAGATGGGCTATATCGGTCCACTTTTTGGTATAGCCCCCATATAACGGTACCTCCGGATTTGAGGTATTTTGACGTTCTTTGCCACATTTGGAGACCGAATTAGCTTTAATTTGGCACTTAGGGTTCCTAGTGATCAACAAACTTATATCCCAAAGAATATGGGCATAGGTCCATGTTTTAGTATAGTCCCCATATAACAGTACCTCCCGATTTTCGGTATTTTGAGAATTTTAGCCACAATTTTTAACCGAACTATCTGCAATTAGACATTTGAGGTTCTCAGTAGTCATGAAACAACTCCACGAAACATCGTCAACATAGGTCCATGTTTTGGTATAGCCCCCATATAACGGTACCTCCCGATGTTCGGTATTTTGAGAATTTTAGCTACAATTTTTAACCGAACTAGCTGTAATTTGCTATTTGAGGTTCTCAGTGGTCATGAAATATCTCCGCCAAGCATTGTCAACATAGGTCCATGTTTTGGTATAGCCCCCATATAATGGTACCTCCCGATTTTCGGTATTTTGAGCATTTTAGTTACAATTTTTAACCGAACTAGCTGTAATTTGCCATTTGAGGTTCTCAGTGGTCATGAAACATCCCCACCAAACATCGTCAACATAGGTCCATGTTTTGGTATAGCCCCCATATAACGGTACCTCCCAATTTTCGGTATTTTGAGAATTTTAGCTACAGTTTTTAACCGAAATAGCTGTAATTTGACATTTAAAGTTCTCAGTGGTCATAATTCATCTCCAACGAAACATCGTCAACATAGGTCCATGTTTTGGTATAGCCCCCATATAACGGTATCTCCCGATTTTCGGTATTTTGAATTTTAGCTGCAATTTTTAACCGAACTAACTATAATGATCGGTATTTTGAGAATTTTAGCTACAATTTTGTCTATTCAAAAATAATCGTCAATATAGGTCCATGTTTTGGTATATCCCGCCATAGAACAGTACCTCCCTATTTTCGGGAATTTTCAGTGGTCACGAAATTTCTTCACTAAAATTCGTCAACATGAAAGGCCTTGGTGAGTATATTATGAACCCCGAAGGACAGATCCGCCGTGAGTCGAACATCCGCGTTATGGCGTGATGAATTTTTTGTTATAGACCCTGTGGGCCATCAGGAATTAGCGTTTTATCTTTGTTCACTGTTGCTTAAGTGCTCTACATAAAAAACAAAGATAAAATGCTAATTCATGATGGCTTACAGGGTCTCTTGCAAAAACTTCATCACGCCATAACGCGGAAGTTCGACTCACGGCGCATCTGTCGTTCGGCGTTTTTAATATACACACACCAAGGGCTTTTATCTCCAAAAGGAATTATCTCTGCCCCAACATTTGTGTCCACAGTGTAATTTAAGCAATAGTGGGAGGAAGTAGGAGTCTAACCATTGTCGAAAAGTTGTTCCACCTAAAATTGTAAAAGGACCCTAATTATTCCATTTTAATTAAGACTATTTTATGGTGGAGGGTATAAAAAGTTCAGCCCGGCCGAACTTAACGACTTTTTACTTGTTTATATGAATTAGAACGGTAGAATTTATTCACATTTTCGTTATCTGCGGTCACAAAATATATTTTGGTGATGTTTTTTCATAATAAATTCTTTCAGAAGATAACCCAGATTGGACTTTGTTAAATTACGTATTTTAATACTATAAACTAAAATAACGTCATCAGGATAAGTCATAGATTCCTGATATTGTATGTGAAAATTCGGGGATAGTCTACAGATATTGTCCAGTGAATATACCCGACATACGACTCCTAACATCCATGATTTTGGGATGGTCCTAAATACTATGATGATGGCAGCTACTCCTGCTCTCCTGCTTAGTTAGCCATATCCTAACTAAATTAGTTATGGTCATTCATGATACACACATGTATGTCAGTTTCTAGGGTTAATTCAGTCAATTTTGTCAGAGCAGGAGTAGCTGCCATCATCATAGTATTTAGGACCATCCCAAAATCATGGATGTTAGGAGTCGTATGTCGGGTATATTCACTGGACAATATCTGTAGACTATCCCCGCATTTTCACATACAATATTAGGAACCTATGACTTATCCTGATGACGTTATTTTAGTTTATAGTATTAAAATACGTAATTTGACAAAGTCCAATCTGGGTTATCTTCTGAAAGAATTTATTATGAAAAAACATCAACAAAATATATTTTGTGACCGCAGATAACGAAAATGTGAATAAAAACGGTAGAATATGGTTCTAATTCATATAAAAAAGCGAAAGATTCTGGAGATGTTGAATACTATATAGCTCCAAATTTCTTTTGTTTAGAGACTCATAATGAAATTTAATTTGGAACATTTCTTCTTTTGACACAATCCCCAAAAAGTGAAGTATTTTAGGAGATTTTGACTCAGTATGGAATAAATTTTAATTAAGAGTCTAAAAGTTTAACGAATAATTTCTATCTATAATATCTAAGTTTGTAACGTAATTTTCTTAACGAAGTATTTTACATACATATCTAGTTTGTTCTGGGACTTATAGTGAAATTTTGTGTTGAATATTTCTTCTCTTAACACCTTTCGTCTAAAACTAAATTTCATGTTACTTTCATGCATCAACTCGAAAAAAGAACAAAGCAAATTTATTCAAAAAATATTTGGGTGTTTTGTTGGCAAACTTGATGTACAAATATTGCAAATATATATTTTATTCATAGGCGACTTATATTGAAATTTGATGAAGAATATTTTTGCCTTTGACGTCTTCAATCTAAAATGAAGTTTTGTGGGACAAAACTTAATAAATTCAGATAAATAACAACATTAACCCTAAAACGTGATTTTACTTTTGGCAGATTCCTGGCCTAGGTACCTATTAGATTTTAGGATAAATAATATTGTAGAATATTTTGATCTGATACGATCACATTTTAAAGGAGTTCTTAAACGTTTTTTTAAAAAGGGACCAAAAGACCCCTTTAGTGACTCGCATGAGGGTTAATTTTTTCATAAAAAGATACCCCGCTTTGCTGTCAGTATTATCGAAAAAGACACTTTATACCTAAAATGCAAGAATTCCAAGGAATCTGATTTCGAATATTTCAAAACTTGTAGAAATGGGGGAAATTGCCACGCCTCTTTAGGTTACTTCCCGACGTAAACTTTTAAAACGCCGATACACGTGTCTTCTTTTTTCGGTCCACTTTCATAATCTGTGCGGGGTTTCTTGTAATTTAAAAAAAGTTCAATTTTGTTGTACAGTGTAATGTTAGCTTCCAGTGGTTTTTATTTCATTGAACGTTTCCACGACTGGGGTGTCTATGATTCAAAACGACCGACTGCCATTGCAACGCAAGAACATATTTATAACGTTTAAGTCATGCGAAAAGACTACCCGTGATTGGACTGATTAATAGGCCGGGGCGTTTTGAAAAGACTTAATCCACCGTTATAAACAAATAAAACGAAGTGACCCAAACGAACTAAAGGCATTTTCGTTGTCCATGGATCCCAACACGATAGAATTTTGCATCAGAACGCTTGAATATTTTTCTAGTCAACTTTTGTAGCACAGTGCCATTTATCGACATTTTGCGAAAAGTTTGCACTTTTCAAGGCAAAACTGCCTGAAGGAGCATTCCAATTCTTTTACGATGTTTTAGAGAGTTCTTAATTACTGTCTTGGCTACAATTTTTGCCTTTGTGTTGGATCGAAAATCTCAATGGTTTGGCCGTTATATGCAAAAATGTCCAAAAACGTGGATAAAAAACTTAAAGTCAAAATCGGGAGGCTCGATTTTCACCGCAGACCTATGGTCTAGTGGACTTTTTTGCTCAGTTCAATCCAAGGAATCAGAAACGCGAAGGGCCCATTATGGTTAGTTTTCCATACAAATCGCCCCGGCCTACCGATTAAAATAGGCAAGCTTTAACAATCACTGCTGCAAAGAAATCAACATCAGTTAAAATTAATAGACAGATTAATCAATGTACCTTAAGGCCTTTTTGAATATGAAACATCAACCATAAAACGGTAGGTAATTACACATTTTGCATCACATGTTGTGCCGTCACCAAATTTCATCTCTCAATTGGACCAGCATTTGAGAGCGGAACTGATTCCCATTACAAAGACTTGTCCAAAACACTTTAGGCACAAAGAATTGGCAATTCTGCACATTTTGATTGTATTTTCGTTTTTTATTTTGCCACAGACCGCGGAAGTATTATAAGACAATATGTGTGTTCGTTTACTCAAAATTTGTAGAAATTGTTACTGGATGCTGTTCGTTTACTCTTCAGTACAGTACAAAAGACTTTAGTCATTTACAAGAAGTTATTGGACTTGTACAAATTTGTACAAATTTTTGAGTAAACAAACACATCTAAGTTTCACATTTCCACAATAAAAGATTAATAAGTCCCAATTTACATTGGGCGAGTTTACTTGCTGCAATTGTCATTTTGTAGGAGAGAGAGGTGAGGCATATGGTAACCCTTTGCCTCTCAGCACCCTCTCTCACCTACAAACTGACAATTGCCGCAAGTAAACTCGCCCAATGTAAATTGGGACTAACAAACGCATTCAAATACATAAACAACACTGTCCGACAGCCAAAAAAAAATATCCTTGAAAAAAAAAATTAAATCAAAAGTGAGCATTTTGGCAGGCGCATATCTTCTAAACCGTGAAGAATTTTAATTTGCTCATGGAGGCAAAGTTGTAGCTCCTGTCATAAAGAATATAAACTCTGGACGCATGAAATCCACCAAACTTCATCTTAATCATCTTCTATAACTTTTTCTAGGGTATTGACCTTGACGATTTTGACCTTGAAAATATGGTTTGGTGGATTTCATTTGTCCATAATTGGTGTTCTTTATGACAAGA
Source organism: Musca autumnalis (assembly GCF_047663935.1). NCBI lineage: Eukaryota > Metazoa > Arthropoda > Insecta > Diptera > Muscidae > Musca > Musca autumnalis. Next base: position 152,446,441 of record NW_027411866.1, on the reverse strand, counting down.
GCTACAACTTTGCCTCCATGAGCAAATTAAAATTCTTCGCTCACTTTTGATTTAATTTTTCAAGGATATTTTAATTGTCGTTTTTATCCTGGAATGCAATAATTTATAATTATTATATAATGCCTATACTCTCCTCTTTAATATGACACCAATACCAGCATCGTACGACGAGTACAAGTATTTAAAATATTTTTTTTTTTAAATGTTGACCTTTGAAATTTTATTTGACCCCAAAAAGGTCAAAACGATGAGAAAACGAAAAATAAAAAATACTATTATACTCCATTTTTGCTACACTTTCAAACGTATATAGCCCGGTTCAAGTGTAACAAAATTTTTTAAAAATTGTCGGACGGTGCAATTTGTTGATGATGCAAGAAAGAAGGTGATACAATAATACCAACTGATGTCTTCATTTGCTGTCAAAACATATTTTTAATCAAAATTAAATACCAAATATTTCTTTTCTTTATAGAATATCTGTGTACAACATCTATATATAAGCTTCGCGAACAATATTTTACTGTTTTCTTCTACCCTTTGTGAATATTTCGCGCAAAAAATTGACAGCAAATGAAGACTACGGTCTGATTTCGCCTTGGTTGAAATCTTATTATTTATTCTGATTGATTAATCAAATTTGCTTCAAATTTAAAGTATCAAGGCGAATCCAAATGTATTCGCCTTGTTTACAAAATTTGACACATATGTTACCAGTAGTGGAATTCTGAAACTCATTTTTCGAGTTACCAAAATTATCGGTAAAATTAAAATGCTTATAATTTGGGTAATTAACGAAACATTTCGGTAAGTTAACAGCCAAAATACAGCTGTTGTTAAATCCTACCGATAGCAACAGTGCTGTCAACTTTTTTTGATATTTCATAATTTTGCGTTATAATGTTACCGATTTTTGTCGGAATTTCATTACCGAAAACTTTCTTTGTTGCAATTATCGCCGTTGCTGTTACCTCATGGTTTAGACACAATTTGCTGATATCGATTTTTCGATTTTTGTCGCCGGTTGGAACCACAGTGCAGTGTCCAAATGATATGAGAAAGGGTCCAAGATGAGTCCTAGACTTTGCCATGTTAAGACGGTTTGTTGGTTGTTGGTATTTTTCATCCCCTACGTCACCCTTTTCAATTATGCATTTGTCAACATTTACGTTAAAGAACAGAATTCAGTAACATTTTGCAATAATTTTTACAAATTATCGATTAAACGGACACGTGTATAGTCATAAAAATTTGCACATGAATTATGACAAATTTCATCTATATCACTCAATATTATGACATTATAGATACCCAGCAAAATGTTCGATGCCAAAGATGACATTCAATCATGGGTGCAAGTGATCTAGCATGTCATCTTTTTAGCATCTTCATCGATGAATTTTATATGAGCGTGGACCCCAAAAGATGACGTTCTTTTCTGGATCCTAAGCATGTCATTTTAACCAATGCGTTGACATGTCATTTCCACCAATGCTTTGGCATGTCATTTCCACCAATGATTTGACATGTCATTTTCACCAATGCTTTGACACGTCATTTTCACCCATGCTTTGACATGTCATTTTAACCAATGCTTTGGCATGTCATTTTCACCAACCCCTTGGCATGAAATTTTCATATTGTTTGGAAAATGGAAATGCTGTATTGAAATATGGTTTTCATGAAAAACAAAACTCTTTATTAATTCAAACGAATTCATGAAATAACTACAATTAATTTATCAGTTTAGTTTTTCAAAAGTTTACATCCAAAATTGCAATGTAATCACCACCGCTGCAACGCAAAAGTTTACTTCCTCCGTTCTCCGCAACTGATATTCTTTCATCTTACAAAAGGTTTTTTCAATTATCTTCGCATCACCAGTTCAGATTTCGACATGGACTCCAAATGCACTCCTTTAAGTATTTTTATTTCGTAAATTACTTTTAATTTTTATAATTTTGTTATTTTATAATAACATTTTGGTAATTTATATTCTTTTGTTTAGTGACGGAAATATGTAGGGATCTACAACCCGGCTTGCTTTAGGGATCTCTAAGAACAAAATGTAACGAACGGGGAGGAGAGACTTTTTATGGAAAATACCATTTATGCTTAATTAATTTATTTTTAATTGTTTCTTTCCAAAAGTAGTTTCTTCTTTATTTTCAGATTCTTGTTCCTTTTCGCTTCGGACTTTTTTTTTCAAATTCCAAGAAGCGAGATTTGATTGATTTCATTCTATGTCAGATTTAGAACAGACAAGGGAACTTTTAAAATAGCAATGTGTGCAGTCCGATTCTATTCTTAGCTCGATGGTTGGGACTTCATATAATACCAATTGTTTAGAAGTTTTAGTTGTTTGCTATGCAGGAAATGTAAGACAACATCACGACGACAGTTCTAACAACTTTGGTCTGTTCCAGAAACTGCAAGAATCTACTTATTTTTACTACGATAACAATTTTTCCTTTATGTTATCGGAAAATATAGTAAAAATTAGTAGATTTTTGCAGTACTGAAACATACCAAAATGAAAATAAACAGGTGTGTAAATAAAAACACAAACATCATCTCTATTGGATCGAAGGAATGGGTACAAATGCTGATGAAAAGATCGGATCTTTCACGACTTCCTTTGCATTGGTTCAAATCCGAATGAAAAGATCGGATCTTCCACGACTTCCTTTGAACCAATGCAAAAGATGACATGAAATCACGTCATAGCAAAGAACCCCTTCCGTCAAATTTTGCTGGGATACTTTTATGCCTATTCCATGGCCTCTTGTACCAATATCTTCATACAAATATGTAATTTATTTAAGTGTCCATCAACTTAATATCATCATCATCATCATCGTACACACATTCAATTGAAGTCATTTAACTTACATGTGGTCGGGGGGGATATTATTACACTTGCACGATTTGGACTTTGACACTCATGCCGCTTCTCCCATATGTTGTTTACAACACCCTCCCTCATTTGGGTGTAGAGCAGACTGATTTCATCATATGGCGCCAAACAGACGCAACTGTCAATCACAATTAATGCAGCCCGGTTTGTTCGTTCGTCGTTATGCGTTAACAGATTTGTCCTGACCTAAAACAAATGCGACGAATAATAATGGGCTGGCTTTCTGCTATGCGATTGGAACTCCTTTCAATTTAAAAAAAGGCGCACACACGCAATATCAGACTCGTCAGCGCGATAATTTACAACAATGTATCATTGCTTACAATTTTCCAAACAATTTCAAAAAAATGAGCAGAAAATAAAATGGAAAATTGCCCTCAGACATGTTGTTGATGATGAACGATCGGACAGGCAACTAAAATAGAAGCCGTAATTGTCATTCAAATGGGAGCAAGCAACAACAAGAAAATTTCAGTGAAATTATCTTGGCGAATATGCTGCTAGCTCTGTTTGTGAAATATAAATTCCACAGACGCGCTTAAGAAAAATAGCTCACCACTTTATGACAATGATGACATTTAATGAGTTTTTTTATACCCTCAGCATTTATGCTAACGAGGGTATACACGCCTCATCGAAATAATGGTTTTAGACCCCAAGTATGTTTGGACGAAATCCGTTTCAGACAATTTGGAATCGATTTAGCAATGTCCGTCTGTCTGTCTGGTGCGCACGATAACTCTCGATTTATCCGTTGGTCCAAAATTTGACTTTCGTAATATGTATTTTGTCCAAACATAGTTTAAGTTCGAAGATCGGTCCATTCCTTCAGGTACCTGCCCCACAAAAGTTCGAAAATGTTCGGAAAATTTGTGCGCCGATAAAGGAAGTAACCGATTTGGTCCATACTTTGCTCATCGTGACATTTTTACCAGACTTAGATGAGGTTCCAATATGGAGCTAATCGGTCCACTCCTTCGGGTACCTCCCACACAAATTTTCGGAAATGTTCAGTTTAGTGGTTGCTCTCGAATCAATTTGATTTTTGTTGAAGCAACTTGCATTCGCTGCCTCAGTTATGACAGTTAAAATTTTTCAGGGGTCAGTCCATACTTCTTGATAAAACAGCCCGAAAGGTTTCAAAAATCCCTATGGCACCATATGTTATGGCTGCAGAGCTCGAACCGAATACTGCGTTCGCCAACACTTTGGATATTGTAATATTCCTTCGAATATTAAATGAAATTCCAAGGTGATGCTTATAGGTCCACTCCTTACGGTACCTCCCCCACAAAAGTTCGAAAATATTCGCTAAAATTGTACGCGCGATTTCTCATAGACGTAGCAACAGATTTGGTCCAAACTTTGGATATTTAAATATTGTCTAAACTTAGTTTATGTTCAAATTTGGGCCCTATCTGTCCAATCCTTGTGGTACCAGCCACACAAATGTTAAAAATTTTTGGGTGGTTAAGGGTCTGTTCGAGGATCCTTTGGACTTTTTTAACGAAGGTTTTCCATTTCTTTTGACTTTCGCACCTCGTATAGCCTTTTCAACAGGAATAAACTCTTTGGAGAGGTTCTTGGGTCTTTTCATGAATTTGTCTCAAGGTAAATGGTGGATTTGGACGGTCTGAATCCGCACTGATAGGGTCCAATTATTTCATTGGCCATAGGCTTTAGTCGCTCACACAATATGGAAGATACTATCTAATATTCAATAGGGAGCAGACGTATGCCCCTGTAGTTGGAGCACACAGTCTTCTCCCTTCTTGTGGACTGGAAATAGGATGCTCACGTTCCAATCGCTGATGCATACAACTTATCCAAGTTTCACCTTTGGTTTTGAACAGCTAGCCAGGTAGGCCACCGGTTCCTGCTGCCTTATTATTCTTCAGCCGGTTTATTGCTGTCTTTACCTCATTTTGGACGGGCGGTCATGGTAGAACAAACCAGGTAAAGTAAGTACTACAATAAATTCAACTCAACAACAACCACATAGGAGTTTGTTTTTATTTGTAACGTTAGTGTCAAATATAAATGTATACAAAATAAGGAAATGTCTATAAATTATTGGAATTTAAAAAACTAATATTTTTCATATTTGATTGAATATTTTGGAAAACATGAATGAAAACTCGTTAGATTTTCAATTTGAATGTTTCCATATCATTCCACTAAATGCATAATTTCTTGCAGAAAGTAGAATTCTTGCAGAAATGTTTGGGGTCGCTGGTAATTAATCGAAAAGGAGAAGCTACTTCAATCTATTGTTTTTGAAATCAAAATAGCACACGTTTATTAGGGCTTTATTCTTTTCAAGTTTAACAAAATACCACACATATTAACAAATATTGTACCGCCTCTACAAGCGGAGTTTTAGTGTGCGGCACGTCGTTCGGACTTGGAGGAGGTCATTTATGTATATGAAGAAGTCTTTATGGGAAATAGTTTTTTCTGATGAATATATTTTTTCTTCAAAAAATATATGTACATATATCCCTAATATACATACATACATCGAACATAGAAATAAATACATAATATGTCGTTTGGAATTGCGGGTTTTGCGGCTGCAATTGGGCTAGTTGAGTGGAATATGCTGTGGCTATCTGGTGTGTTTGCAACTTGCCAATGTCCAACTTCCACGTTGTATCTTTTCGTATTTCATTTGCAACGTTAATAAGGGTACACACAGAAAAAAATGGCCTCTCTAACATATGTATGTATTTCCCAAATATATTTTGCAGTCCCAAACATAACATACACGGTGCTCTTAATCAAATGAAAATGGAAGGTGCTTACACTTGGGAAGTTTTTGCGGATTCTGAAACTACAATGTTCAAACTGAAAAAATCGCCGGAGCCCTTTTTAAATAAATCGCGATTCAAGTTGATATTTTTAGGGGTTGTTTAGGTTTTTGCGATTTTGCTTAGAAACCGCAAGTCCTATCAAAATGGGAGTAAAGAAAATGTTGTAGCTATCAAAATTCTCTACATGATTGACCTTAATGATATTTTCGTAGGTTTTACAACTTTTGAGATATAGACGTTGAAATTGGGACAATTCAAATTCAATTCAATTCTGTATCGTCTCCTTATAAAACAATGTCATGACTGCAATTTCCCAATTTTAACTTATATATATAAAAAATGGTACAACCTAGGAAAAATTACATCTACAGTCTTGTAGAGAATTTTCACAGCTATAAGATTTTCTCAGGTCCCATGCCGATAAGACTTGCCATATTCAAGCAAAATCGCGAAACACTAACAAAAAACCTAAAAATGTAAACTGAGCTTATTTATCTAAAAAATGGTACAGCCTGAGAACAAATCATAAACGTCAATCCTGTAAAGAAATTTTCACAGCTACAACATTTTCTTTAGCTCCATTTCGATTGGACTTGCGGTTTCCAAGCAAAATCGTGAAAACCTAAAAAATTTGAATTTTGACCGCGATTTATTTAAAAATCCCTACAGCGATTTTTTCTTGTTTTTGGATTTTTATCATCTATGAACATAGCTGTTTCAGAATTCACAAAAACTTCCCCTGAGTAAGCGGTTTTCATTAAAACTTAGTTAAGGCGCACCCTTCATGACATTGTTTTATAAGGGGGCGATACAGTTAGTGCTTTGTCCCAATTTGAACTTCAATATCTCAAAAATGGTTAAAGCTACGAAAAAACCGCAAAGATCAATCTTGTAGAGAGAATAGGAGTTGCGGTTTCTAAGGAAAATCGTGAAAATCAAAATAACCCCTAAAAATGTCAGCTTGAATCGCGATTTATTTAAAAAGCGCTCCGGCGATTTTTTTTAGTTTTTTTGATTTTTCTCATCTATGAACATTGTAGTTTCTGAATCCGCAAAAACATCCCAGGTGTAAGCACCATTAACCATTTAAATTTGATTCAAAAGCACCGTGCATATGTTTGGGTCCTGCAAACAAATTATATGTTTGGGTGCAAACAAGTACAAACCCAAAAGCCACGAAATAAAACAATCACATGCACCAGTGGGCGCTTTCTGAGAGCAAGGGAGCGTAAATGCCAATGTGAAACACCCCAATAGAAAGTGTCTTCGAGACAACATTGATGAATCGTGCACGACATACCCAATTCGTTCACGACTCTTTGCAGACAGCCCTTTGGGATTGTTGACGACATTTTCACACAAGTGTCCGCCTATTCATGCACGACAACTTGGGCGACAGGGTAAGCGAAGTTGTCGTCGGTGACAATGTACATGACACTGTCTTGCAGATAGTCGTTGATGACAGTTTTAAAGACACTGTCTTGCAGATAGTCGTTGATGACAACTTTACAGACACTGTCGTGCAATAAGTCGTTGACGACAGTTTTAAAGACACTGTCTTGTAATAAGTCGTTGACGACAGTTTTAAAGACACTGTCATGCAATGAGTGGTTGACGACATAATGCCTTACAATGCCATCTATTTTCTCTTCAGTGATAAATAACCGCAGTTCCTCCAATAACCCCTTTTAAAAAGAAAATAAACAATTTTTTGAATATATAATAATGCATATATAATTATAAAAAATAAAGAGTATATAATTAATAATAATTAAAATAATAACACAGTTATAATAAAAATTAAAACAAATAGTAATAATTATAAAATTGGAAATATTTTTCAATTTTTGTTTTCTGTTTATCGTAATTTAAAAGTTGGATGGAAGTGCTGGGAACATTTAAGTTTTCTTCCCTCAGCATTGCCAATATATTATCTCCCAAACTTCTAGATACGTTGTGCTTCAAAAAAACATCCCTCAATTTATCACGCAGTGTTGGCTGGAATTGGGAACTTTCGTCACAAACAGACAAATCTTCAAGGAATGGTTCAAACTGGGAATTTTCGTTGTAAACTGGCAAAACTTCAACATTATTATAGTCCTCTGCCCGATAGAAGTCTTTTTGATTACATTGTTTTCTCGAAGTCTTTTCAAATAATCCAGACTTTTTCGAGAAATTTCTCGCCGCAAAGATCTTTTAGATGACAATGAAATGTTGTAAATATTATTTAGTTTTACTTACGTTCTTTTATAATCTGTATATTTATTCACTTTTATTTATATAAACACACTTTTAATATGTATATTCAATAGCTTATTTGAAGGCAAGAACCGAATTGAAAATAACAAAGAAAAAATAGTTTTAATTTTCTATTAATATTGCATAGCATGCTGCTTTCATACAGTTTTGAATTGGTATCGTTTTTTGTTTTGCACGACACATTGCAAGACAATGTCTTGCAAATTGTCGCCTATTCGTCATAAAAGTGGTAATAAATTTAAAAGTTCGCTTTTTTGAAAAATTTCTTGGGTTCGTTGCCAAGACACACTGCAAGACATTGTCATTCAACTTGTCGTTCATGACAATTTCGGAAATTTCGTTAACGAATCGTGCACGAATATGTCTTCGAAGACTCGATTTTCTAAGGGGACATTGAAATGGGGGTGCTTTTTATTGAAGGGCATAGAAAAAAAAAGCAAAAGCAACAACGACACATACATAGGTACTGAATGAAATAAATTGTAAAAAGTCGCACTTTTAAAAAGAAAAAACATCATTGAATGCTGCTCCTTATGCCCGTAGTTTCTACGCGTAGTTATATATGAGTTCATAGGTATCAATCCATAGGTAACGTTACCGGGTCGAAAACGGCCGTGTTACTTACCCCAAGGATTTTGCCTGGTGGATCGTTGCCAATGTGTTAAAAATTGTAAAACACGTATACGAGTATGTGGCAATGTTTTGACGAAATCATGAATAAAAATCACCAAAGTTACCACATGTTTTCAAAATTTACACGCCTCGGTAAATGCCACGTAGAAATTACCAAACGCTTGGTAAAGATAACTAATAGGTAGCTACCTACCCGGTTACTTAGGGCTAGAAATTACGGGCATTAGTTGTGAAATAAAACACATTTTCTTTTTTGTGGATATTATGACCGTGTTTATTTATTAATATAAAGTGGTTTTCACTGTGCTGATTTGGTGGTTTTCACTGGGCTGATTTTCTTCAAAGTTGAAATCATCAGCGGAAATCAAATGAATGGTGCAACACAAATATTTTCATTCGTGTATAGATTTAGTCATCAGATCAATTCTGTTACTATGAAAATGTTCCTTTTAGGGATATACATAGAATCACTTTCTGAGTCGATTTACGCATGTCCGTCTGTCTGTCCATGTATTTTTGTAAACAAAGTACAGGTCGCATTTATTGTCCGATTCGCATGAAAATTGGGGAAGATAGTTTTTTGGCCAAGGGATGAACGCTATTTATTTTGGTAAAAATCGGTTCAGATTTGGATATAGCCCCCATATATATTTTCGCCCGATTTAAGGAATTTGGTGCACGAAACACGCTATATGTTTCAATTAAATTTGGAATGTGCAACGGTATTTAGTCTATATATAAGTGTGCCAAATTATATTGAAATCGGTTAAAATTTGGCTATAGCTCCTATATATTCTCGGCCGATTTTAGGTATTTGATGCACAAAATGCACTATATATGTACGATTGCAATAACATTTGGAATGTTTGCCGGTATTTGGCCTAGAAATAAGTGTGCTAAATTATATCGAAATCGGTTCAGATTTGGATATAGCTCCCATATATATTTTCGACCGATTTGAGGTATTTGATGCACGAAACACGCTATATTTGTCCGATTTCAATGAAATTTGGAATGTGTGACGGTGGTTAGTCTAGAAATAACTGTGGCAAATCATATCGAAATCGGTTCAGATTTGGATATAGGTCCCATACATATTTTCGACCGATTTTAGTTATTTGATGCACGAAACACGCTATGTCCAATTTTGATGAAATTTGGACTATGTGACGGAATTTGGTCTACAAATAAATGTGAAAAATGATATCAAAATCTGTTCTGATTTGGATTTAGCTCCCATATATATTTTACATATTCACAGTGGTGTAGTCGGCCCCGCCCGACATTGATCGTTTCCTTACTGGTTTTGTTTTTGACATTATTTCCAATGTTTTGAAAAGAAAACATACCGAAACAGAATTATTTGTATAAACGCAAGAGGCAAGTTTAAAAGAGAACGAGACAAATTGCCGCAAGTAAACTCGCCTAATGTAATTTGGGACTTTATTTCTCCTTCAACTTCACCAATCGCCCAAATTTCACTTAAAATAAATATTTATGTCCAATATTGGTTTTAAAATGGTAACTATATTTCACACCGCTAACCACTGCATTCCAGTTTCTTATTTTTAATCTGTCTAGAGATTGAAACTATCTACAACAACAAGTTGTTTACTCCACCCATCATCCATCATTATCCATGCGATGCACTAATTGTCTCATCGAAATGTCAATTCAGGAATAACAACAAATCGAAGGAGGCCGGCTAGGCGAGTGCTAAAAATATCGCACAGTGGTTGAAATCCTTCAAAAGTGACGGTGACCGGTGTCTAAAATGTATGTATGTAAATTGTAATGTATGTTAGTATGGCATGCTATTTCTGATGGTGGAGAGGAGTTAAGCCTCAAGAGTTTTCGCTACGAACGACTAAAGCGAAATCGGTCTGTAAGATTCACCTCTGCTGGCATCCCTCGGTGTCTTCAGTAGCGCGACCACCCTGCCAATTTTCCAGACTTCTGGTGCAATATGGGTGGCTAACGATAGATTGAGGATACTTGTTAAATACTCAACTCCGTGTACATCCAGTTGCTTAAGCATTACGATTGAGATGCAGTGTGGTGCTAACGCTTTGGATAATTTCGCGTTTTGAGATGTCGTCTGCAACATCGCTTATCGTAAATTGAGGTGGTACCTGTACGGCTGGGAGGGCTCTTATACGACGTAGCACTCTCTTTATCACCTTATCACTCTCTTGAAAGTAACAGCCGTTCTATCACTCTTCTTTCCCGGTTTCTAGTGTGATTTAACAAGGAGTTGCCAGGACACGTAATTTATCAGACCGGGTGCCACAATGGTAATGTCTGGCGAACTGTGACAATCTCCTCTTATCCTCATAGAAGCGATGCAGCAAATGTTCGAAGGAAAGGGTACCCTGTGGCCAAGTTCATCGCGTTTTTCGCCTTGTCATGGATGGTGAACTCCATGTGTCAACTATATCACCAAACATCGAATACTTCTTTGTGCAAGATTTCGTGAGTAATTATGCTCAGTTGAAAGCATTGCATCGACAGCATCCTGTTGTACCGGCTGGATCTTGGACTCCTCACGCAAATGGTTCCTGAAGTCATGAGGTGACACCCTGTTGCTGTTATCAGGGCAGCATTCTGGCAGATTTTAAGTTATCCTATTGCGTATCACTAACATTAGCAATCCACGCTGACGCCGCATAACTTACCACAGACCGACCTATAGCGTTGTATGTGGTCAACAAGGTTTCTTTATCCGCACCCCAAGTGCTGCCGGCTATGGACTTGAGGACCTTGCTCCTGTTTCTCATTTTATCGATAGCTGATAGCTGCAGCATGCGCGGATGATTTATACATGCTATCGAATGTGACCCCTAGGACTTTGCGGTAGTTTGTGGTCGGAATTATTGAACCGTCGACCTGCACATTCATTGGGAGCTTCATTTACGCCGTCCATGTGGCGAACAGTGTTACTGTTGACTTAGTGGTGGGCATACTTTCATGATCATCAAGATCACTGAGATAGACGATTAGCCTGTCACAAATGTTACCAACGATGGGACCTGACGCCATGAGCATACAATCATCCGTGCACGTAAATAACTCGATGCTTTCGGGAGGGAGTGGGATTTCAGAAAGGTAGAGATTAAATAGTTTAGAGAATATCACCCCTCCTTGGGGAACGCCCAGTTTGGCTCTACAGGGGTTGGACTTCTTGTTTTTGAATTCCATGTATGACTGGCGACCACACAAATATGTTGTTGGTGACCCAGCGTTTCAGACAAGGCCGAAGGGTATTATTCTCGATATCCTCGAACAGCCTAGCATGACTGACCTATCAAAAACTTTGGTCAGATCAAATGCTAACATCAATGTTCTGTTGCACGGTTTCTCCTGGTTGAGTCGTGCAATGACGTGCAATGCTGTCTCCGCTGAAAGAAGTGAGATCAGCCTGTATGATTCACCTTTGATGGCATCCCTGTCAGGTTTCAGCAGCGAGACCACCCTCTTCTAGGCATCGGGAACTATTAGGGTTGCTAAAATACTCCACTCTCGGTTTATCCAGCTGTTTTAGTATCACCATTGAAATTCCGTCAGGTTCAAGCGCTTTTGATGATTTTGCGCATCGGATAGCAACTGCAACATCACCCATTGTAAATTACGGTGGTTCCTCCTCGGCTGGAAGAGAACGCAAACGACGTAAAACAATTTTCTTCGCTCTGTCGCTCGATAAATTGTCGCCAAAAATAACCTGCGCACCTTTTCGGATTTGCCATAGCCACGCCGTTAAACATGACATATGTCCGATCAGCCAATGTTGCAGCACTCTAGCCACTTTTTCCGCTCGTGTTCACCGATTAACCTCATTAGGGTTCGTGCGGCGAATCTCACCACGCTAATTTTCTAATCCCGTCGCCTCTGCTGGGAAATTAGGTATTATTTCAGATATTCGACCAGCAGGAATATGGTGGACGGCTGCAGCAGTGATGATGTCTTGGAAGTTCATCTCTGCTACCCGATCATCAGAGGGATTGGACAGTTCTCTGAAGCGTTGGTTAGTGAATTCCCTGAATCCTTGCCAATTAGCTTTCCCATGGTTTATGAAAGTACAGGGTTCAGAGGCTATGAAATCGGGTTGTCTAATCATGGAGATGATCCGACTCATGGTAGAACAAACAAGGTAAAGTAAATACAACAACAAATACAACTCAACAACTACAACATAGAAATTTGTTTTTGTTTGTAATGCTAGTGTCATCGATCGGTATATGTAAACAAAGTCCCAATTTACATTAGGCGAGTTTACTTGCGGCAATTGTCAGTTTGATGGAAAGACAGGCGAGGTATAAGGTAACCCTTTGCCTCTCAACACCCTCTCTAACTAGGTGTTTACACACGGACAGTATTGGCAAAACAATAGCAAAGTTATAAACCATTTTCACCTATACATTCATACTCTTCTCTATACGTATTTAAACAATTGTAAATGTATTTGTGAAAAAGGTTTGTATTTTTGCTATTGTCTTGCCAATACTGGCATTTGTAAACGCAGGGTTACCCACAAACTGACAATTGCCGCAAGTAAACTCGCCTAATGTAAATTGGGACAAAACAAGAAAATGTCTATAAATTATTGAAATTTTAAAAACTAATTTTTTACTTTTGATTGAATATTTTGAAAAACACGAATGAAAATTCGTTCCGTTTTCAATTTGTTTGCAAAGCATTCCACTAAATGGATAATTTCTCGCAGAAAGTAGAATTCTTGCAAAAATTTTTGGAGTTGCCGGAAAATCATTGAAAAAAGAGAATGTGTTTGAATCTTTTGTTTTTGAAATAAAAAAGTCCATGTTTATTAGGGCTTTAGTTTTTTTTTCAAATTTAACAGAATACCACACATATTAACAAATGTTGTTCCGCCTTATAAGCAGTTTTTTTAGTGTGCGACACGTCGTTCAGACTTGGAGGAGGTTACATGTCATTGATATGAAGAAGTCTTTATGGGAAATAGTTTTTTCTGAATGTTATATTTTTTCCTCAAAAATATATACCGTAATATATATATCGAAAATAGAAATAAATATATTAAATGTCGTACGGAATACCAACAATACAGTCCAGCTGGGTATTTCTGTTACCTTATATTGTTCTACCATGGGTCCGACCCAAGGGATACGACTGGTTGCCAAGTCACGTCATTTGTCAGACCAGTAGTGCGATTTCCTAACACATTTTTGAGTTACCGACAAACATTTTCACTCATAATTTTGCGTTTTTATTTTACTGACATTTGTCGGTAACTCAAAAAATGAGTTAGAGAATCTCACTACAGGGGAATTATGGCAGTCGCCTCTAATCCTTCGTTCACGGTGCTCGGCCAGCTCTATGCCTCTCTGGTCATTACCTAGGTTTGAATGCCATAGCTCATGATGCGCATTGAAATCTCCTAGGACCAGCCGGTTATCACCTTCCATCAGAGGGCTGATGTCAGACGAATAAGAGGGGAAAGAAAGGAGAATGCTATTGACTCACTATTTTTTAGCTTACCTTCCGATGTTTTTCGATCGAATAAATTTCAATACCATTTATAGTCAAGATTAGTAGTGTCTAGTGTCAGTCAGTCTCACTTGTCAAAAGTGTTGTTATTTTTTTGTTTAAGAATATAATAATAATCAATCACGTTTAATTCACGTTGATAGCAGAAATAGAGAGCATCTTATTATCATTATTTTCGATTATGTATGATCCTTAAGAGGTAGTTTACACTATCTATCAATGTCATATGACACGAAATAAAAACATTCCATACTTACCCACGGAGGCAATGTGGAGACGTAGTTTTTTTACATTTTTGCTGGTGTGGACTAGAGTTGGGCAATCTAGTTCCTAGTTCCTTGTACTAGTTCCAAAACGTATGAGTAACATCATGAAATATAACGTGTGATAGTAAGTATACGCAGTTTGTTCAAAGAAAAAATGTGGGCCGTTGGAACTGCGAAAGGAACTAGATAGTTCCAAATAGTTCCTTTGGCACAACTCTAGTGTGGACGCACAGAGTAAATGGCGTAAGGAAAATCTCCAATATTATTATTATATTAAGATGAAAAATTTGTTACATATAATGTAAACTACCCCTTAGCATAGAAAACTGCAAAGCGTAACATCGTAGAAGGAGGTTGATTACATATTCTATTTTAATTGGATTCGGATTTATTTGATTATCCCCTACACCACTATTTGGGGAGGGTATTATAAGCTGGTTTTGGCCAAAAAGTTTGAAACGCATCGAAATAATGGTCGTACACCCATGCTTATATACCAAAATGATTGTCTCGACGAGCTGAGTCGATCTGGCTATGTGTGTCCGTCTGTCCATCTAAACCTTGTAATCACGCTACAGGTCGCAAATTTGATCGGATCGTCACCAAATTTTGGGTGTTGATGGGGGCCCCGGAGTGGAGGAAGCCCATTAATTTTGCTGCTGCTCGGTTAATATTTAGGGGTCGGAAAGGGCAAAAAACTTATTTTGAGAAAAAGTCAACGTTTTTTTCCAAAGCGAATTTCTCAACTTCTACATGGGGTATACCAAAAGCAAACCCTTACAATGAAAGTAGATAATATCACCGTTCTAAAATGTTAAGCAGGTTGTCGTAGGCGGTCAAACAACGAAGATATCACAATAGTCGCAAATTAAACACAACTTTTCATTTTTGCGATTTTAATTATAATGACGAATATCACAGCTTTGGTTGGAAACTTTCCAAAAACAAAACCTGACTATGAAAGTAGAAAATCCAATCTTTGTAACGATGCAAAGTAGGTTAGTGTAGGTGGCCAAAGAACGGAGATATCACAATAGTCGGTAATACATCCAATTTTTCATTTTTTAATCACAATTTTGATCGGGAAGAAGCATATTGATTTTGGTGATGGTCGGGTAATATTTAGATGTCCGAATAGGCAAAAAACTTATTTGGAGAAAAAGTCAACGTTGTTTTCCAAAGCCAATATCTCCGCTTCTATAAGGGTATACCAAAAGCAAAACATGACAATGAAAGTAGAAAATATCACCTTTCTAACGATGTAAAGTAGGTGGTCAAACAACGAAGATATCACAATAGAAGGTAGAAAAACCCATGTTTACTTACAATGATGCGAAGTATGTTGACGTAGGTGGCCAAATAACTGAGATATCGCAATAGTCAGTAATACATCCCATTTTTCAATTGTTTGTACATAATCACGCTTTAGTCCGAATTTTCATCGGATAATCACAAAATTTTGGACGTTGATTGCAATCTCACAGAGGAAGAAGCCTATTGATTTTAATGATGCTCAGGTAATTTTCAGGGGTCAGAACGGGTAAACAACTTACGTGGAGAAAATTCAAAGTGTTATTCATATGCAAATATCTCCGCTTCCAGTTGGGTATGCCAAAAGGAAAACTCGTCAATGGAAGAAGAAAAGTTCTCCTAGGTTGGCGTATGTGGTCAAAAGACGGAGATATCGCAAAAGTCTGTAATGAATTCCATTTTGTTAATCACGTTATAGTTCCCAATTTTGATCAAATCGTCACGAAATTTTGGGAGTTGATGCAAGACCAAAAATGTGCCTCGTCGAAATAACGGATTTAGACCCCAAGTATGTTTGGACGAAATTCGTTTCAGACAATTTGGAGTCGATTTAGTCATGTCCGTCCGTATGTCTGGCTGGGGCGCACGAACCGATCAACCGATTCGAACCAATTTTTGGGTATTGTAATATTTTATCCAAACTTAGTTTAAGTTCGAAGAAGGGCCATATCGGTCCACTACTACGGGTACCTCCCACAAAAATTTGGATAAGGTGAAGTTCAAAAGCTCCTTTCGGATAGTTTTGAAATATTTTTCAGTAGGTTGTCCTTGCGGCTCCCCTTGCGATGGTACAATTTGTTTCTTGTGCAAGTCCATACTTCCTGAGGTATTGCCCTTAAAGCTCCAAAAAATCCTGACAAATCCAACCAAAATGGCAAATCCGCTAGATAATTCCCGCAGGGAGTTTCTGATTGGTGCAGACTTAGCAAATCGTATTATTTCATCCAGTCATGCATCAGGTTGGAATGTGGACAATATCGGTCCACTCTTTCGGGTAACTCGCGCACAAAAGTCGGAGAAAGGGAATTTTAAAGGGGTGAGTACACGCAGAAAAATTTATGTTAGAAATATGTTTGGATCCAAACAAATATATGTTTGGGACCGGTTGCAAACAAATATATGTTTGGATCCAAACATAAAATGTTTGGGTCCAAACAAATATATGTTTGCAACATTTTGTAACATATCTCAATTTGATATGTTTGGGTAAAACATACTTTTTATGTTAGAACATTTTTTTCATGGGTGGAGAGACAATGTTTGTCAACGAGAGTAATAACAGTGCTCTCGCGTCTGTGTAATGCTGCTTTATAATAAAGAGTTGTGTGTATTGTATAATAGAAGACGTAGAAGCGAAGAAGGGGGCTTTGGTGGCATGTATGCGTCAAACTTGTGTGTTTCTTGTTTTGTTGTTGTTAACCAACGAAGAAGAAAAGAAAAAATGATATGAATTATATTTTTTTTCTTTCTTCAGTGTTTTAGTTGCCTTTGTAGAGTCAAGACGGTAAAGTGAGTGAATAAATCAGTATTTTGTGTTTTCTTAAAGAAATTGTGTTTTTAGTAAATTAAATGCCCAATACATTTTATAATTGAATCGGAAAGTTGAATGGAATTATTTTATTGGACAAGGAAAAAATCGCATTTAATATTGGTAATTACATACATACTTATGTATATTTGGAATATGGCATATCCATATTTATTTATTACATTACATAACCATTTGATTCTAGATGCCGATTCCCCGCTGATGATTTCAACTAAGAGGACAATTTGTTTTATTTCACAACTAAGGAGAAGCGTTCAACTACGTTTCTATATATTTTTCCTTTTTAAAAGTGTGACTACAAATTATTTCAATCAGTTTTTCTTTTATTAAAGTGTGTTATGTATTTCTTTGGAATTTTGTATGTACCTATGTGTTTGTTGTTCTTTTGCCTTTTAATAAAAAACCACAACATTTGTGTGTATACTATAGAGATAGCCAGTGAGCTCTTACTGAGAGCAAGTGAGCACACATTTTAAAGTGTTTTACATTGAATTTTACGCTCCCTTGCTTTCAGTAAGCGCCCACTGGTGCATGTGTTTTTTTTGTGCCTTTTGGGTTTGTTTTTTTTGCACCCAAACATATAAAATGTTTGCACCCAAACATAAAATTGTTTCCACCCAAACATATCTTTGTTTGCACCCAAACATATATATCTTTGCACCCAAACATAAATATCTTTGCATTCAAACATATATATGTTTGCACCCAAACATATATTTGTTTCCACCCAAACATATATATGTTTGCAGACCCAAACATATATTATGTTTGGGACTGTTGCAAACATATATATGTTTGCTGCAAAATATGTTTGGGACATATGTTAGAGAGGCCGATTTTTTTTGCGTGTACATAAGCTGCCTTGCATTCTTGCCTTGCTTCCTTCTGATAACTAGGCGTTTACACAAGATAGTCTGTCTGCAAATACAACTCTGATTTACTACCACATACATACATTTGTCGGCTGTCTCCCAGCTGTCCATCATTTTTTCACAGACAGCCGGGTTAACAAATGTTTGACATTTTTTGTAAAAATAAGTGAGATAATAATTGAAATGTGTTGAAAAAAAATGTGAACAAAAACAAAATATGTGAACGGAAAACAAAAAGAAATCGACGATTTTCATTCATAATTCTACAATTGTTTTTGCAGTTGTCTGGACGCCTACGTCACACAGACAAGTTTTGAGGTTTTGACAATCAATACATGTACTCAACTGTCCTGTCATGTGTAAACGCAGGGTAAAAGAATAAAAAGGAAAAGGGCAAACCAGTTCGAAATTTGCTCGGCCTTCTTTATTCTTTTATTTTTATTATGTCAAAAATGAAGCAGGAAAGCAAGGCAATCATAAACATAAAGCTGCTCTGCCTGATTGCCTTGCTTTCCTGCTTCATTTTTGACATAATAAAAATAAAAGAATAAAGAAGGCCGAGCAAATTTCGAACTGGTTTGCCCTTTTCTTTTTTATTCTTTTATCAGAAGCAAGCAAGGCAGGCAGGCAAGGCAGCTTATGTACGCAGGCCTTTAGAGCTCCTCTCGAATCGTTTTGAAATTGAAATTTTTTCCGGAGTAAGTCACTACTTCCTGAGATAAAGGCCCTAAAGCTCCAAAACCCTGCCGCCACATATTAAAATGGAGATTGTGGAAGATAACTCTAAAAATTTTTCAAAAATTTCTTCCACACTTAGTTTTAATTGTTAATTGATCCACAAACATCCCAGGCGGGACAGGGGATGTTTGTGGAAACTTAGGAAACTTAGTTTTACGTAATTTAATATTTCGAGTCCTTTATGAAGAAGTTTGATTACTCAAAATGTTTGCTATATGTCAATGGTAATTATTGATGTTGGCTTAGTTGTTTTTTTTTTGTGTCAGTGCATGAGGGTATATCTCCGTCAGCACAACTTAAATGGAAAAAGAAAATATTACCGTTACAATGATGGAAAGAAGTTTGGCGTACCATTTTTTGCTTGAATTGTAATGACGAATCCCATTCAGATATCCCAATTTTTCCAATTTGTGGAATTTAATTTCGAACGCGGATATCTCTGCTTCCATTGAATATATTCCAAGGAAGAGCTTGATAATGAAACTAGACCATCTGAGCTTTGAATGTATACCAAATGTGTTGGCATAAAATATCAGAGTTATTGCAAAATGCGCTAAGCTACCCCATTTTAACATTTTAAAGTATTTATTTTAATGACAAATGCCTCTGCATCTCTTCTTCTTCTGTTTTGCAAATCAATTCAATCAGACCAAAAAAAAAATATTGATTAATTTGGCTTTTATACCAAATGACTTAGGGCTAAGCCAACAACAAACAAACACCACAAATGGGAAGATATTATATGGGAAGATATCTTTGGTCTGTTCCACAACTGCAAGAATCTACTAATTTTTACTATTTTTTCCGATAACATAAAGGAAAAAATGTTATCGTAGTAAAAAAATAGTAGCTTCTTCCAGGTTCTGGAACAGAGCACTTAAGTATACCTCTTTGAGAAATTAATTTCCAAATTTCGTATGATATCCAATTTTTTCTCTGTTTTTGGACTATGTACGCGCAATGTATCTTCCGCAATTTGGTGATATAAATTGCGAAAGATACATTGCGCGTACATAGTCCAAAAACAGAGAAAAAATTGGATGTCAGACGAAATTTGGAAATTATTTTTTTAAAAAAGGTGTACTTAAGATGCAGATGAACAAACAAACAAAACAAGTGAAGAAATCTGCAAGAAGAGACAAAAGAAAGCTCTTCTAGGAGCTTTGGCAAAAAAACAGCAGAGGAAGCAGCAAGTCAGAACAACATGAGACAGCTACACCTCACAATAGATAGTCTCACAAATCGACGGTGTACCAGGAGCCAAGCCGTAAAAGATCGTAATGGTATACTGCTAACAAACTATGATGAACAAATGCAAAGATGGAGATAACACCACTGAAAATATACAACCACCGCACTTGATATATAATATTGATTATAATTTTCTGAACTTTTTTAAAATGATATAAACCAGGACTTTATATTTCCCTTTGGTACAAATATAGGCCCCAATTACTCTAAACCCCATTAAAATTTCCAGTGGAAAATTTATGCACTCAAAACTTCTAAGGTACCATTCAATATTTAATATTTGTTTGCTATCTTAGCAGGCCACTGCAGATCAGACTTGACCGCCTATATTTTTTTGCAGCGGCATTTCAATTCAATTTCATTTGTTTTCATTTTTTTACTGCATTGATAAGAGCTCAGACGAAGCTCGGTGTTATAGTGATTTATCTGAAATACAAATTTTATTGTATTTGTTGTTATTTTTATGACATTTTTTCTTGCTTCTAGTTTTATTGAAATATTTAGAGTACTGGGGCTTCAGGCCGCCTTAAATGAATCCAGGTCATTTCAAAATGCAATGCAAAAAAGAAGAAAAAAAGACTGAGGCATACAGAATCTAGGCTTTCGTTTGATCCATAAACTCAAATTGTAAACAATCATTATTATGATTTTAATTTAAATTTAGAATTGGAAATAAACAACAATAACATCTATGACAGCGACAACAACAGCAGCAGCCATAGCGTGCAATGCAATCATAAATCATTTGCGTTGCTTGCTCAGAGCATTTCTTTCCAAAGCACTATAGGTAATTTGCCCAGTTTTTGAGGCAAAAAGTCGATTTTGCAACTTTTAATAATAATAATTTTTTAGTTGGCATTGAAAAAAGAACATGTCAAAATTTATTAATATGAATGATATTTTTCAAAATAGCGTCATTATCGCGGTTTGAATTGCAGTCAAAGTGAGAATTTCGAAGAAGAAATAAAAAAATATATATTGTAAGGCATATTTCAATGTATTTAAAATCGCGGAAAAATAAGCCAAATATAAATATATGTAAAATGGAATAGATTGGCAATTACGAGAGGAATTTATTTAATATATAATATAGCTTAAACATTTTGGGTAGCGACCAAAAAACACAAAAATTCAGAAATAAATATTTTATTTTTCTTAAATTCACTTCATATAGACTTATACTAAATTGGCCGTGTTTGGCCGTGATTTTGCCACCTAGAACACATTACTGAAAGTCTTCTGCATTGGTATTACTAGGTTTCAAAACCCGATTTTGCCCGTTTTTTGATATTTATGAGATTTTATTAGGTTACTTCTCAATAAAAAGTCTTAAAATTGTGGAAGTTTGGTTTGAGGAAATAAATAATAAATGTAAAAAATATTGTTGCTTACAATTTCATTGCAAGTAAAATAAGTAATGGCGACAAATTGTTCGGTATATCCGTGGTTTTCTATAAACGGTGAGGCAGTAGTAAGCTTTATTTTATCTCTTTATTACATATTAATCATTGATAACGGTTTACTCGTCTTTATTAACGTATATTCAAAAAATATATAAAACTGTAGTAACAATTCGTTGGAAAATCGACTCGCGGGGGCAAAATTTGTGTTACTTACTACCGTCATCGTTTTCATCAGGTTCTTGTGTATAAGAAAACCAATGAAAATTACATTAGAAAAAATAGCTTTGTTCGTTATATACGTAGTTGCTTATAACCGTTGTTCCTTATATCCGAATTTATCTGTAAAAATCTTTGTTTTATCTCACTTTTACACATAAATAATTTAAAAAGTTAAAAAATCCTTTAATTCCGCTGTAGTTAATTTTTGTCTCAAAAACGGGGCAAATTACCTATAGTGCAAAGTTCAGTTGTCATCTCGAGAGTCTTAGAAAACCGAGTGACCGAGTTTTTATTTTCAGTTTGGAATTCCCTCAACGTTGACCGTCTAATGTGGATGGCAAATTGTTCCGTCAATCATTTTTTTTTCTTCTTATTATTTTGTTATTGGTTTCAAAATCGAAGCTAGAACATAATAGGGGTATTAACTGAATTATGTTTCATAAGAAAACGTATAGTCGGGATCGTTTGGTATATATGTACATACATAGGAGGAGATTTATGTTAATTTAGTAATATGATCAGATCGTATATCTTCGCTGCGTCAAACCTAATATGAACTCTTGTGGCAACAGCGTAATGATCCGAATCTACTATGCTTGCTGATTTACATGATTGAACCAAACATATTTTTTAAGAACGCCGGTCATCTCATCATGATGTCATCATGGGAAAGTAGAATAGCCAACTGTCGTAAAATTTTGCTCCCACAGTAAAACATCCCTGAGATCTAATGGATGTATGGAATGGATGCACATCCGAGGCTGTTCTGGTCTAAATCGTCTTCAGGACTACAGCAATAGGAGTTACGTTGCTACCTGCTGCGCCAGATCATCTACCAGCGTGTTTTCAACTTCTTCGTCGGAATACGAGACATCCCGCACAGTGTAACCAAAGTGTTTTTTGTGTCAAAAATCTATATTTTCTAAACGGACCACAAAGGGGTGAAATCTCAAAAAAAAAAAACGGAGATTAAATCAAAAAATTAAATTCGGTTTTTGGTATAACTGTAGTTACATGGTTATAGGGTATAAAATTGTACGTGTCGGACCAAATTGTCAAGATTTTGTTTTATTTTTACAGTTACACCTTGTTAAAGTTGAAGAATGTTTTACAATTTCAAAAGTAACATAAACAAATTAAAATGTCTCGTGTTTAAAGTGTAATAATATTTTTCTGCGCATCAAAAGTGACCGTTATGGAACGGAATCGTCAACTTCAGGTAGCTATAAGAATTTTAGAAAAATATAATTACAGCAAAAATAGTTTAGAAACATATTCATAATTAATTTAAAATGTATCCATATTTTCCCTATTTTTGGAAAGAATATATAACTTATTAAAAAAGTAGCGCCAGGTGGCGCGATAATGATAGTTTTGTATTTTACTCCTGAGTGTTGGCTTTCGAAATCAACTCAAAACTCGTGCCGTTATTTTTTATTGAAGAAATGTGAAAATTGTCATTCATTAGAAATCTGGGAGCTTTAAACATAATATACACTCCACGTCAGTAGAATAGAACACCTACATTTTTGTTAATGTTAGCTTATTTATCCCAAAACGAATGAATCTGCGTTTTTAATCTTATGGGGATTTAAAGTCAATGATGTTCCGTATCAAACACAGAAAAAGTTAAGTTTCTAGTTCTTCGCGAAATGATTTTCTGATCATTTTTCCGATAGTACTATGAAAAATAGGCATTTATTTTTGGTCATCAGGATAGAACATTCATTTTATTTTCCCGAATTTTTGAGATATTAACGCCGAATTTCCTTTCAGTCGATAAAGAAAGGCTTTCTAATCATTTTTTATCAAAGAAAACGTATAAATAATTCCGCGAACACCGAAATAACAGCGTTAAGGGGTTTAAATTGACAGATATTTGAAACATCTCGGAATATCAATAAGAGTAGCGCAGTTATGTCATATTTCTTCACAATAAGATAGAATATGACATAGACAACCTCGACGGATACAATCGAGTGCTTGGATGCTGATAAGATGGAACATTTTCAAAATAATTATGAAAAACGTCAAAATTTCTTATAAAACCCATGATGTTTTGTGCAATAAAATGGTTTTTCCGCGAACAAGTCTGCCGTTTAAAGGTTTAGAAATATGCTCCACATTTAGGGAAAATAATATGATATTAAAACAACCGCTATTTTAATACACTGAGGGAAATTTTAGCACATTTTCAAATTGAACACACCCTTTAGACTTTGAATTTTATATGTGTTCTTATTTCGGTGTCCGCGACTGTTCTCAACAGTGTTATGCTCCAATATAAATGGATCAGGTTATGCTCTCCATACCGGATTTTACGAATTAGTGGTTTTTTAACTGAACTCGCAAATGTAAAAGCCCCGTTTTCGCGGAAAAACACAGTCATAGAAATTGAGGTTTTAGGTTTCGTATGTTATTTTAAAAAGTACTAAAATTTCTCTCAGTGTATTAAAATAACGGTTGTTTTCGTATCAGATTATCTTCCTCCAAATCTGGAGCATATTTCCAAACCGTTGAACGGCAGACTTGTTCGCGGAAAAACTATTTTATTGAACAAAACATCATGGGTTTTATAAGAAATTTTGACGTTTTTCATAATTATTTTGAAAATGTTCCATCTTATCAGCATCCAAAGCACTCGATTGTATCCGTCGAGGTTGTCTATGTCATATTCTATCTTATTGTGAAGAAATATTACATAGCTGCGCGACTCTTATTGATATTCCGAGATGTTTCTATTATCTGTCAATTTAAACCCGTTTACGCTGTTATTTTGGCGTCCGCGGAATTATTTATAGGTTTTCTTTGATGAAAAATGATTAGAAAGCCTTGTTTTATCGACTGAAAGGAAATTCGGCGTTAATATCTCAAAAATTCGGGATGACCAAAAATAAATGCCTATTTTTCATAGTACTATTTGAAAATGATCAAAGATTAAAAACGCAGATTCATTCGTTTTGGGATAAATAAGCTAACATTAACAACAATTTAGGTGTTCTATTCTACTGACGTGGAGTGTATTTATTTCTCGTTATAGGAACTATGGTTGTTATTTTTATATTGTATTTTTTGTTTAGCGAAATAGAGTAATATAGTCCAGTTGATAAAAACTAATGTTGGATATAACAAAAACAATTGTTGTAGTTCACAAAAACGATTTGTTGCACTTACAATACTACACAAGGAATCCAACAATATCTTTACAATACATATTTTTGGGTCAATCATATTTTTTGTCTGCGTGTGTACCAACATTTTTAAAAATTCTCCCAAAGGAATGGGTAGGATTTTCAAAATATGTCAGTCAAAATATGGAGTTTATTCCAAAACGAGAATATATGGGGACGATGTTTCGTAAAAATACTTTTGATCCCTTCAAAATGCACGATTTACAATTTATGCAATTTTAGTTGCAATATACATATACATAAAATGTTCAAAAACCCTCAAATTTGACTGTACCTTTATATGGGGGTTACACGAAAACATTGACCTATATTGAAAAAATTTCCCACGATGAATTCTTAGGCACTCAGAATTATAAATCTAATCTGCAGAAAAATATATTAAGAATATACTAAAAACTACTAAAAAATGTGGTCAAGACCCTCGAAATACATAAAATCGGGATATCCCCTTATATTAGATCTACATTAAAATATTGATCTAACTTTATAATTCATTTCCAAGTATTAGCTTAACAAATAATTGAACATATTGGAAGATTTTAGCCTAATCAAATAAGAAATGTAGACAAACCCGTAAAAACACTTCATATTTTTTATGGTACCCATTTATGATGGCTTTGAGAATACCTCTCCAATCCAAAATTCCAACAACCCGTGTATTATCACGAGGTCCACACAAAATCGACGAATTTCTTTGCCGATTTTGGGTATTTTTTTAACGAAAAAAGATCATACTGTAGATACCGTTACTTCAAATATTCATTATTCTCTTTTACTTGCTTTCTATCACATCGTGTAAAATTGTTGGGAATTTTTGAAAAAACAAATGTTTAGAATTTTTGCCACACATTTTTACTTATTTTTGAATATTTAGTCGAATATAGTTGAAATAATGTACAAAAGTCACGAAAATATAGAAATAATCGATTTCGTGAAACCCATAAGCCAGCCAAAACCAAAAACTGGGAGGGAAGGTAGAGGAATCTCCTGAAAAATTACGGCTAAACCGCCCTTAGTTTTCTTGAAATTGGTCAGTGAGTCCTAAATGGCTTTCAAAAGATAGAAAATATGCACTTACATTACAAAAAATCGTAAGGATAAAGCCTTTCATGGCCCTACGAGGATAAGAGGAGATTGTGACAGCTCGACAGGCATCACCATTATGGCGTGTCCTGGCAACCCGAAACGTCCCTTGGCTGAAACCATCTTCCGATCATCACCTCGACTTCATAAACTCTAGCCTCGCTGCATAAGAAGCCTCGTCGGCTGGCTTTCTTGCTTCGATTCTTGTCTGACATAAAAGAACAAAGAAGAGAAGGGCAACTTAGTTCGAAATTGGCTCAGCCTTCTTTATTCTTTTATTTTCATTAAGTCAGAAAAGAAGCGGACCAAGAAATCCAGCCGGCGACGCTTCTTATGTACCGAGACCTTCAGATCCTCGTGTAGCTGAGAGGATTTTCTGGGACATTATCACTGCAGCAGCTGCAGACCAAGTGTCCGTTTAAACGGACAGTGGTAAAATCCACTACCGTAAATTTGTATGGGAAATTGGTGTTTTTATAAAAAAAAAAACACCCATTTCCCATACAAATTTACTGTAGTGGATTTTGCCTAAAAATTTGAACCACGATTTATTTAAAAATCGCTCTGGCGATTTTTTTTGTTTGTTTTTGTTTTTCTCATATATGAACAGTGTAGTTCCAGAATTCGCAAAAACTTCCCAGGTGTAAGCACCTTCCATTTAAAATTAGTTAATGCGCACCGTGCAGAAGGCTGAAAGGATGCCAACAGAGATGAATCGTAGTGGGCGATCTACTCCTCCACATGATGAAAACCAGTTTCCTAGTTACCCAACATCCACAGTACAATAATCTAGAAGGTAGGGTTAGTGTCAAATTCTGCTATACCTACTTAATTAACGACGGGACGTACACAAATATTTCACATTTCTACCACAACAACGCTCTCTGAGCGTCCGTATTACCCAAATACGTTGAGTACAAAATCACATTTAAAACATCAAATCCGCGACCAAAACTTATTTAAATGTTTTCATTCGTAAAATAAATAATTTTCCTTTGCAATGAATTTAATTTTTTGTTTTTAAAATACAAAACACACACATACATGCATACAAAACGTTCTGTCATAGTTGAATTTGTTCAACTTACAAAAAGTATACGCTCGACGTATTTCGGTAGTTCTCATAAGAATACATGTGTTCTACTTTTTTCACCACACACGCCCTGGGTATACGGACGTATATAGGTATGGGTCTAAGGGATATATATTTGTTAACCCTGCGTTTACATAAGACAGAACAGTTGACTTCATGTATTGATTGTCAAAAACCCAAAACTTGCCTCTGTGACGTAGGCGTCCAGACAACTGCAAAAACAGTTGTAAAATTATGATTGAAAATCATAGATTTCTTTTTGTTTTCCGTTCACATATTTTGTTTTTGTACCTATTCTTTTGTTTTCAACACATTTAAATTATCATCTCACTTCTTTTTTCACAAAATGTCAAAAATTTGTTAACCCTACTGTCTATGAAAAAATGATGGACAGCTGGGAGACAAACGACAAATGTATGTATGTGTTAGTAAATCAGAGTTGTATTTGAAGACAAACTGTCTAGTGTAAACGCCTAGTAAGGAAAAAATATATAACTCCAAAAAAGTATTTCCCATAAAGACTTCTTCATATCAATGACACGTAACCGTCTCCAAGTCCGAACGATGTGCCGCACACTAAAACAACGCTTATAGAGGCGGAACAACATTTGTTAATATGTGTGGTACTTGTTGTTAGATTTGAAAAAAAAAAAAACAAAACCCCTTATAAACATGTGTTTCTCTGATTTCAAAAACAAAAGATTGAAACAGCTTCTCCTTTTTCAATGAATTTCCAGCAAGCCACAGCTAGAAAGCAGCACTTGGGGTGCTGACAAAGACACACTGTTAACCTCTTAGAAAACAATGGCCGGTCTGTATTAACCTATGCAGTGTGGTATGCATATATTAACGCAACACAGTGGAAGAATATTCAAACCTACCAGAATTCCGCACTGAGGACAGCAACTGGTAGCCTTCTCATGACATCTTTATGAAAATACGAAGATTTTACCGGTATATCAAAGATTTTATTGATGCAGTAGCTGCTTGGATATTACCACCGTCAGCATCCCTGCCACGATATAGTGGACAGGCTTATCCAACCCAGACATGTCAGGACAGATATTCCTGAATTGGAGAGAGGGGCCCAAACATCTAGATTAACCAGAAAAAACAGCAGTAAACACACTATGCCTGGAAGTAATATTACCATATGCAATGTTATGACCAAATCGGTTGATCCGTTCGACAGTTATCGTGCGCACCAGCCAGACAGACGAACGGACATGGCGTAATCATCTCCAAATTGTATGAAACGGAGTTCGTCTAAACCTACTTCGGGTCTAAAATCATTATTTCGATGAGGCACAGTTTTGGTCGTATCAAAGTGTGGTATAAAAACTACGAGTATGTGCATTTCATGAAAACCCACATTGATTTCTTTTCTCATGTTGTTAATTAAAATTTTTTGCCTTAGGATTTCCTTGCATTGAAATAGCGAAAGCTTGAGAAAATAAATGATTATTAATATTTATTAAAACAAATGAACACGCATCAGGGAAGTGATGATGTCTGCGAAAGAGAGAACGCCATTTGTCAGAAGTAAACAATTTGTGGAAATGGATTCTTCAATGGTAGTCATCATCGATTTGTTTATTCAATTGTAAATGGTGCGTAAATTGTAAAAATTGTAAACAAAACATGGCAATCTCTAAGATTACAATAAGCGCGATTTCATAAGAAATGTTAATGCAAAAATTGGATAAGAATATAATATGTACATACATACACATATTCCAAACAATATGATGCATGCATCTACATATCGTCACCATAAATGCCCGAAGACGTACATATCTCCAAAAAAATCAAAATTCGTTTTCTGATTGAATCTAAAAATGAGGTATTTTATGGTAGCAAATTTCGAAGATTCAAATTTCATGAGTAGACCACATTACTGCTAAACCTAAATAACGACGGGACGTACACAAATATTTCACCAACCTACCAAAACAACGCTCTCTGAGCCGTCCGTATTACCCAAATACGTTGAGTCCCAAATCACATTTAAAACACAAAATTCGCGACCGAAACTTACTTAAATGTTTTCATTGGTAAAACAAATAATTTTCCTTTGCAATGAATTGTATTTCATGTTTTGTTGGGCTTTTGTTTTTAAAATACAAAACACACACACATACAAACAACAACGTTCTGTCAAAGTTAAACTTTCAACTTACAAAAATTATACGCTCGACGTATTTCGGTAGTTCTCATAAGAATACATGTGTTCTACTTTTTTCACCACACACGCCATGGGTATACGTCCGTATATAGGTATGGGCCTTACATTTTGAAAACAAAAGCACTGTTCCTTTACGTGCAAGAATCTTCAAGTTTTACCACTTTTTACTCGAAAAGCGTTCCTTTACTTCAGACATCATACAATTTATATGGGAGCAGTTTACAACTTTTACCACTTTTGCCGGTTTTACCATTTTCAAAAGTAAAGGAACAGACCAAAAATTTACAAAAAAAGTAAAAATACAGCTAATTGCCAATTCTACCTTATATAAATTTGCCTTGGGTAACTCCATAAACCTAAAAACATTTTCAAATTATTTGTCAAATTTTGTTTAAGTTTTATTTTCCAAAAAATATGCATCGTTGGTTTTTTGCCGATGAGGAGCAGATTTGCCGGAAACCTGAAACTCCAACATCTGCAATAACAGAAACTGAGCAAGGCGTATCTTCAGAGGAAGAAATACCAGATTCTGAATGGAAATTTACTGTGAAATATAAGAGAAAATTATGTTCCAACGAAGTTGTGGCAATAACAGGAAATATTGAAATCATGGGTAAATGGCAGGTCAATCAATGTGTGGCTATGACAAAAATAAAAGAATCGTCGAACATCTGGACTATAACTCTTAATCTGCCACGTAAATGCGATATATACTACAGATATTTGGTATGTGCTATCAATCGTCTGAATGGGCGTAAATTGTTAAGGTTTTGGGAGACCCACACGAGAGGACGCAGAATTAGGTCGGGTGATGTACAAGACTTGGAGTCGCTGGCATATGATACATTTGGCGTCTGCAATGGCATTAACAAAATCCAGCGTGGTTGGATATGCAGTGCCGATATAAGGGTACTACAATTTCGTTTCCAAAGAGCTTCATTTGCTTTGAAGAAAATGGAAAAGGATAAGCAGCAGGAATGTATTATGTATGTAAAGCTAAGTCTTTTAAAGGTGAAATCTAAGGACGTGGAAGAAGGTGAGCATAGTTCCAAATTAAGCTGCAGTTTATCAAAGGCATCTACAATTCGTCAAGAAAGCTCTGAACAAACTTTTGCTAAACCGTTGGCATTTTGTGAAGTGGCTAATGTGGCTCGGGTAAATGGTTCGGCGTTACATTATCAACCAAAATATGGTACACCCTGTGGTCCTGATGATATTTTATTGTTTCACTTGACATTGGATGATATGCTGAATACTGCCTATCTAGTTGATTTGTATACATATCCTGCCAAGGTATCTGAGGATATACCACCCTATCACTTTGCTTATCAACATATCTTGCCTCAGCAGTTAACAAACTCGGAAGGTATTTTAAAGCTCAACATTGTGTGTGCCACAAAACATCAACCGATTGGTACCATGACAGTTGAATACTTATTGATTAAGCCTCTCTGTACTGTCGATTTCAGTATGCAAGAATCCTTTGAAAATCAATTGTTGAGGAAGAAATCTTGTTTAGATATTGGCCATCGCGGTTGTGGAAAAAGTTTTTGGCATCAACGAGATATTCTAAGAGAAAATACCATAAAATCCTTTAGTAAAGCCTACGAACATGGTGCAGATTTCATAGAGCTGGATGTACAACTTACTTGCGATAAAGTCGCAATTGTCTATCATGATTTTCAATTGTATATATCTCGCCAAGACGAAGTGAATCGAGACGAATTCGATGTAGTAAAATTACATTTGGAAGCAAATGAAGTCAATAACCTAAAACGTTACGCCAAAACCTTAAAATCAGGTCTTATCGCCATACCATTGAATAAGTTTCAATTACAGCATTTTAAGGAGGTAACAATTTATGAAGCTTCCCTGGATATGCCCTCCACCTCATCAGCAACAATGTGTCACAAGGATACCAGCTTAAATCTACCCTTCCCCACGCTGGAACTGTTGCTTAAGAAATTACCACTGAAGCTAGGTTTTGTAATTGATATTAAATGGCCTCAGAAAATCCGTAAAAATTTCCATTATGAGGAAAATTTCACACCCGACATGGATAAAAATGAATATGTGGATATCATTTTAGATACCGTGCTACGCCGCGCTGCAAATCGCCAAATAATATTTTCATCATTTGATCCAGATATTTGTACAATGATACGTTTAAAGCAAAATCGCTATCCTGTCATGTTTATTGTTAATAAGTTAGAGCAAGAACCAAAATATTTGGATCTCCGCTGTAACTCATTGTTGCAAGCTTCATATTTTGCCGAATCCATGGAGTTTTTTGGTATTATTGCCGATGCAGAAAATATTTTAGAAATATCTGAAGAAATTCATAATATTCAAAAACGCAATATTCGCATCTTTGGTTGGGGCGATACCGCTCGCTCAGAACAATGTCGTAGATCATTGCGAGCTGTCGATGTGGATGGTATCATTTTTGATCGCATTAATCATGTGACAGATGTGGAGGATCTAAAACAAACCATTATTTTAATTGATTTGATAGAGAAGGCAAGAAAGATGTCAATTTGAAAATAATTAAAAAATGAAAACAAATTACTTGGGCAAATACCAGGTAAATACCCGATAAATTTATTTTTGTGTTTTTATTTGGGTAAATAAAATTTTATTTTGAAATCAGATTTTTTTCTGTCAGACAGAAAATCAAAAAGATTACCAGAAAAGCGGTTTAACCACGCGGACTAAACTTTTTACATATGATGTCGGTCGTTGTAGTTGCTTGTGAGAAAAAGTTAACGAAAAATGCAAAGATTATAGCTTTGTAGAGGAGGACTTAAATATCAAGATTATCCACTGAAATCATGGGTTCTGATATATGTTTTTCTGCATGGAGAACTACAACAAACCGCTCTAAAAGCTCTCAAATATCAAAATTATGCTGTCCAATATATGAGAGACCAAAATTAGTCATATTTTAACTTGCCAACTATCCAAAAAAAGGTAATTTTATTTATAGTCAGTTAAAATTTGCTAATACACTGCGTTTTCGCATCTAATTGGATGATATCAGTTTCTGTAGTGTATACCAAAATATTTACCCATTTGTACCATATTTACCCATTTTAATGGGTATATACCATTTGTGTATTAACCCATTTCTCATCTCTATACATACGAGCTCTGTACACGCAGCGAAAAAAATGTGATTTGTCAATTTCAACAATTGTTTTTTGTTAAATCCAACAATAGTTTTTTCAACTTAACAATATAAGGGCCTGTTTATGTATGTATGTCGATAGAAAATGAATGCGTAAGAAAATCTACCAAATTTGAGTATGCTTTTCAAATTTGTTTTTTGTTTTGAAGCAAAAGGAAATAATATTTCCATTTTCGTTTCGAAATACATAAAAGGGGGTTATTCTCTTTTCTTTCACAATGTTATTCTCTTTTTTCGGTATTCGATGTCGTGGTGAAACCATAGGCCAGAGCTGAGCAAAATCGAGAGAGAGGCAAATTTAAGGGAGAATTAATATTTAATTTTTCTTGATGTTTCATTACTTATTTCAACATTTTTTAAACGTTAATGTTGTCTGAAATCGTCCACAATGCAAATTATTAAAAAATATAAATAAAAAATTGCGTAAACTTTTAATTGTTTATGGTTCACAAAAAACTAAGAGTACGTTTTCTGAATTTGCCTGTGTGCTAGCACACACGCGTGCTCACTAGGGTTATGACTTTTTTACAACCTCATATCCCTGTATCATAGCGTGATGAGTTTTGCCATAAGATTACATAAAATCTTAATTATAAGGTGGTTCGGTGAAAAAACCTCACGCACAAAATGATTTTAAAATTTGAATTTATCAAAATTATGGACAAATTTTTGAAGTCACTAAAACAGATATATAATTAAAAATAAACTTTTGAGCCACATGAGATAAATAAAATGACATAGAATTTATTTCTCACTATTTTTCTTCAATTCTGAGAATCGTAAAAATGTCGTAAACGTTTTTATTTAAAAATATAATTTTTTAACAAAAAACAAAAATTTTAAAATTTTCTCAAAGTGACTTTTTTCGCGACTTTTTTAATATTCGAATGAAATAAACGTTATTGTAGTTATTAGTAGGCTTATATTTATTCATTCGTGCAACAAAAAATAATTTTTTGAAAAAAAATTTTTTTTCATTTCTTATATTTTTTCAAAAATTAATTTTTTTAAAATCGATTTATGCGTGAACTTTTTTATATTTCAATGGAATAAACGATAGAATAGTGATTAATAGGCAAAAGTTCATTCATCCCTGCTACAGGAAATCATTTATGAGGAAAAATGTCAAAAAGTCATAACCCTAGTGCTCACCCCTGCCATAGACTAATGAATTTATAGATGGCGGAATGCTCTCACCCATGCACTATAGGTAATTTGCCCTGTTTTTGAGGCAAAAAGTAGATGACGGAATGCTCTCACCCATGCACTATAGGTAATTTGCCCTGTTTTTGAGGCAAAAAGTCGATTTTTCAACTTTTAATTATAATAATTTTTTAGTTGGCATTGAAAAAAGAACATGTCAAAATTTATTGATATATCAGTCATATATGACTGACATTTTTCAAAATAGCGTCATTATCGCGGTTTAAATTGCAGTCAAAGTGAGAATTTCGAAGAAGAACTAAAAAAATATGTATTGTAAGGCATATTTCAATGTATTTAAAACCGCGGAAAAATAAACCAAACATAAATATATGTAAAATGGGATAGATTGGCAATTGCGAGAGGAATTTATTTAATATATAATATAGCTTAAACATTTTGGGTAGCGACCAAAAAACACAAAAAGTCAGAAATAAATATTTTATTTATCTTAAACTCACTTCATATAGACTTGCACTAAATTGACCGTGTTTGGCCGTGATTTTGCCACCTAGAACACATTACTGAAAGTCTTCTGCATTGGTATTACTAGGTTTCAAAACCCGATTTTTGCCCGTTTTTTGATATTTATGAGATTTTGTGAGGTTACTTCTCAATAAAAAGTCTTAAAATTGTGGAAGTTTGGTTTGAGGAAATAAATAATAAATGTAAAAAATATAGTTGTTTACAATTTCATTGCAAATAAAATAAGTAATTGCGACAAATTGTTTGGTATATCCGTGGTTTTCTATAAACGGTGCGGCAGTAATAAGCTTTATTTTGTCTCCCTATTACATATTAATCATTGATACGGTTTAAAGGAGTACTAAACTCGTCTTTATTAACGTATATTCAAAAAATATACAAAACTGTAGTAACAATTCGTTGGAAAATATACTCGCGGGTACAAAATTTGTGTTACTTACTACCGTGATCGTTTTCATCAATTTGTTGTGTATAAGAAAACTAATGAAAATGGCATTGGAAAAAACAGCTTTGTTCGTTATATACGTAGTTGCTTATAACCGTTGTTCCTTATATCCGAATTTATCTGTAAAAACCTGTGTTTTATCTCACTTTTACACATAAATAATTTAAAAAGTTAAAAAATCCTTTAATTCCGCTGTTATTAATTTTTGTCTCAAAAACAGGTCAAATTACCTATAGTGCCATGGTACAATAATTTGGAAGGTAGGTCAGGTTCGAACAAATTGTGAAAAACGAGGCCTGGGTGTATTTGCTTATTCTGTCAGAATTACCATAACTGAATATGCAACAGGTTGTACTGTTTATTTGATATTTTGGATCATTAACTAAAAACGCGAAAAATTAATGGGAGGCTAAGTTTTCTTTACAGAGTCAGCTTCGGTATATGTTCAAAAGTTTGTTTCATCACAATATTGTAATAAATATAAATAATAAATGTTGTAATAACAATTTTCATTTCGACTGAATTTTAATAAGTATAAGCTCTGTTCCAGAACTAAAAAGTTTTTACAATTTTTACCACTTTTACACATTTTGCGTTCCCGTACACAAAATTTATATGAAAATCGTTTACGACTTTTACAACTTTTACGGCTTTTACCACTTTATAAAGTACGGGAACAGGCCAATAAAATATTTTGTCATATTTTTCAAAACCATACACATACATACACAATTTGTTTATACTGATTTGAAAGAATAAGCAAACCAATAGAAAAAAAATTGTAATCAGCTGTTTGCTATGCCCTACCTTGTAATGATTCTACCATGGCTCTCACCATGATACAATAAGAAGGTAGCAGCAACTGCCGTTTTTGGTAACATAAGATGTCAAAATTTGACATAAATTCAATGCAATTGACACATTATGTTACCATCAGCTGGACTTCAGCTGGGCTGATAATGCTACCTTCTTATTGTATCATGGCTCTCACCGAGTATCTTCGAATTGAGTGTGATAACTAAGAAACTCGATATAAAATGCCAAAAAAATACAAGTTAATAAAAATTTTGTTCTGGCAAAAGACTTCATGGGGTTAGTTTTTGATGGGAACTATATTCTCAGATACAAATATCCAGGAAAATATTGTAATTTTTCCCAAAAATCGTCTTCGAACTTTTTTGAGTTTTGAGAGTTTATTTATTTTTTTCAAAAAAAAAAAATGTTCAAAGTGGTTTGCGCGTGACCTTTTTTATAACTAAATGAAATGAACCTTATTTATGGCATTAATAGGCAAAAGTTCATTCATTCTCTCTACAGGAAATCATTTTTGAGACAAAACTTCAAAAAGTCATAACCCTAATGTACACCAACAATGAGATTCTTGTTATACCCTCAGCATATATGCTAACGAGGGTATATATATAGACGATTTGGAGTTGATTTAGCCATATCCGCCCATCTGCCTGTCTGTCTGGCTGGAGCGCAAGATAACTCTCGAACGGATCAACCAACCGACCGATTCGGTTCAAAATTTGGCTTTCGTAATATTTTGTCCTAACTTTGTTTAAGTTCGAAGATGGGTTATATCGGTCCACTCCTTCCGGTAAAGAGCCACAAAATTCTGAAAAGACCCTAAATACATTAGATCTGTTCGTAGATGAAAGTTTCAATTCACATAGTCTGAGGGTATATCTCTGTCGGCAAAGCTGACTGATGCTTTTTTTACTTGTTTTTATCTGTTTCTTCTTTTTCATTCTTCTTTGGGTTTTGATAGTTGAGTTATACCGGCACAATCTGAGAAGTGTTTTTGGGATGAAACTTCTGCCTGGTCGAAATTTGTGTGTTTCTTTTCATGTTTGTTATGGTTTTTAATTAGTACATATGTTGTGGAGTTTGCTTGGTTTCTTGTCTGTCAGTTAAAGAAGCAAACCATGTATTGTATTCATCAATGCTCGTAATATTATACGTGACATTTATATCTAAGTTATGTGAAAAGTGTATATGAGAATTATACACAATCAAATCAGAAATTTCAGTAACAGGTTTTCTGGGCTAACAATAGTTTTTGTAAAAATTCTAGATTATGATAGTTCCTACCATAGGTATTGTTAATGATTTTTACAATATTGCGGAAATTTTCAAGTTGTTTTTGTTTTCTATGTTTGGAGCAAAAGATGGTATTTTTTTTATTCGTTTTAAACCTCATTTTGGATTTAATAATGAATTTAACATTAACGTTGGAGGAAATGAGATAAAAGAAGTTAATGTGGTTAAATATTTAGGCTTGCACTTGGACGGGAAGTTGTCCTGGGATCATCACATTAAAGTTCTGAAGTCAAAAATAGCACCAGCCATTGGTTTGTTATACAAATTTAAAAACACATTTAATAGAACAACGAAAATGTTGATATATCAATCATTGATTCAAAGTTATTTGAACTACTTAACGATCGTTTTTGGCTACAAAAAGACGACGGAATTTAAATCACTCCAACGTTTACAGAATCGAGCGTTGAAAATAGTAGCAAACTTGCATATATCCCATTCCACGGTTGATTTATTTAAAAATTCATTTCCGTCAATATTGCCAATACATGGAGTTTACAAGTTACAAATTTTACTATACGTTTATAAATGTGTTCATAATATTGGCCATCATACTATATCATTTTCTACCCGACGACATAACTTTAATACCCGTAACAGAAACAATTCAATACTCAGGTACAAACGAGTACAACATCTTGCCTCAACAAATAAGGGACATTGATAGCTTTTCTTTATTTAAAAGTAATGTAAAACGATACTTATTGCGAAATGTGGATGAGCTTCTGTTATAAAATACTTCTTTTAAACATTTTTTTTTTAATTTTTAAACAAATGTATTTACTTTTTTTAAGGAGCAAATTTTATTTGTAATCTTTTGTCAACTAGCCTCAACAATGCCAAATGGCGCTGAGGCATAATGTAATTTTTGTAATCTCTAAAAAAGAAAATAAATAAATAATAATAAAAAAAAAATTACAATGCTGGAATAAATATAGATATTGTTGTTCCAACAAAGGCCAAAAATATTTTTTCTTTGCATGTAGTGGAATTCTGTAACTCATTTGTTGATTTATCGACAAAATTCGGTAAAATTAAAATGCTTATAATTTCGGTGATTAATAAATTTTTTTCGGTAAGTTAACAACCAAAATAAAGCTATCGCTAAGTCCTACCGATAGCAACAATGTTGTCAACTTTCATTGATACTTTTCATTTATAATTTTGCGTTTTAATTTTACAATTTTTGTCGGTAACTATAAAAATGTGTTACAGAATTCCAGTACTGATAAAAAATAACCGTATAACCTGATCAGAAAAAAACGGTACATATTCCTTCAAAGTAATCTCCTTCAGATATAATAAATACACTTATGCTAGCGTTCTTTCCAAGCCTCGAAACATCTCTGAAACGCGCCTTTTAGTATAGCCAACTGCTCCTGTTTCGATTTCTATACCCTCAGCATTTATGCTAACGAGGGTATATACACTTTCATACGGGCAAAATGTGTCTCATGGGAATAATGGTTTTAGACCCAAGTATGTTTGGACGAAATCCATTTCAGACAATTTGGAGTTGATTTAGCCATGTCCGTCTGTCTGTCTGCCTGGAGCGCACGATAACTCTCGAATGTATTAACCGATTCGGTCCAAAGTTTGGCTTTCCTAATAGTTGGCCCAAACTTAGTTTAAGGTGGGTTATATCGGTCCACTCCTTCCGGTACCTCCCCCACAAAATTTCGAAAATGTTCGGAAAATTTGTGCGCACGATAACTCTTGACCGATTTGGTCCGTAATTTCTACCAGACTTAGATAAGGTTTCAATATGGACTTAATCGGCCAAGCCGAACTTTTTATATCCCCCTTCACGAGTTGTATGGAAGTATAACACTGTGCAACAGTTTTAAGGTAATTTTCTGCAAACAATTTCAGCTTAAGACTTTTTGAAAGTACAGACCCAAACGACAAAAACCCTTGTCGGGTTTTGTTGTGTCAGATCCAGCTTGGATTTTATGACCCAATCTAAACATTGTTAAATATTGACTTTTTAAAGCAATTCTGGGCTATATCTCTGAAACCGATATGAATTTTCATCTCACCTCTGAAGCAAGTTTGTAGATAAGGACAATAATAAAATATTTGTAGAAACAATGAGCTGGAAAAACTATACTTATTGCCTCAAATTCTATAAAATATCGAACATTTTCATAATTTGTACACATTTCGCACCGTATCTCCAAAACCTTTAATTCTTTCTGAATATTTCCCTGGAATGTAATACACAACTCTGCAGAACATGTCATTGTTGTAAAATGCCTCTATCCCGTTGTTTTCACAACATTTTTCAACGACGATTTAATAAAAAGTCAATAATGTAGTGAAATCCGAAATGCGAGAATAAACTGTTGCACAGTGGTCCCACTTGTATGGGAAGGTGCGACAAAAATATTTACAACCGTCGGATCAATCTGATTTGTTCAATATATGCTAAAAATAAGTCAAAAATACTTTTTCCAAAAAAATCATCAATATGGGTCCAGTTTTTCCTATAGCCCCCATGTAGCGGTATCACCCGATTTCAGGTATTTTTAAGCTTTTATCTACATTTTTCATATTATATGTACCATCATACATATATCAAAAATATACAAATGTAAAAAAATACACTCATAAGTAGATCCCAAAACAAAAATGTCTAAATCTTTAAAGAAAAAACCAAGACAAACAATTTAAACACAAAACAAAGAAGAAACTGAGAGTACAGTAATACGGCATATTCACTGAAACGACCAGAGGCATCGTCAGTATTTTTAATGTCACACACGAAAATGCAAATATATGCAGCTGGAACCAAATTTTTTGTAAACTTGACACTATTTCGAACTTGACACTATTTTGAACTTGACACTATGGCGAAGTTAGTAAAATTCTACTTCAATTTTTAGGACTTGGAAAAAAAATCCACAAAAAAGTATTATAAAAAAAGTGATTTCCAGCCCATTTTATGGGAATAAGTTGTACACATTTTTATGTAAAAGTAATTAGAAACTGCCTTTAACACCCGTTAAAGGTAGTGCGCTAACATGTGCCGCGCGTTCACCCATAAGAACGTTAAAAACTTGGGTTTGGGCGTCGGGTTAGTAACCCTCCCCTAGGAAAAACAGCCTACTATGAAAAAACGAAAGAAAAGAAAAACAAACCTCTCTAAAGTTGACGAACCCCGCAAACGTTTTAAGGACCATGATCTGCGAATCTGCACCTGGAATGTTCGCACTCTTTATAGAGAAGGTGCAGTCTTCGCATTGGCAGACGTACTTGAAAAGTACAAGACCGATATTACTGCCATACAGGAAATACGATGGATTGGGAAAGGCGTCACAACAACACCTAAAGGTGACGCACTGTATTATAGCTGCCATGACGTAAAGCATGAGTTTGGTTGCGGATTCGTAGTTAGTCGAAGACTAAAACATCTGGTATCCAGCTTCACCCCAGTGAATGAAAGACTTGCTGCAATTCGAATAAAAGCTAAATTCTTCAACATCAGCTTTATTTGCGCTCATGCTCCCACTGAAGAAAAGGACGAACAGACCAGAGATATATTTTACGAGCGCTTAGAAGAAACATATGACCGTTGCCCTGCCCATGACATTAAAATCATTCTAGGCGATTTTAATGCCAAAATTGGAAAGGAGAATATCTTTGGCCCAACAGTCGGGAAATTCAGTCTCCACAGTGAAACATCTGACAATGGTATGAGGCTGATAGACTTTGCAGCTGCAAAAAACTTGGTAGTTAGCAGTAGCAGATTTAATCATCTCGATATTCATAAGGGCACCTGGCTGTCTCCAGATCAGAAAACAAGAAATCAAATTGATCATGTTGTGATAGATGGAAGACATACATCCAGCGTGTTGGATGTACGATCGTTCCGAGGCGCAAACATTGATTCGGACCACTACCTTGTTGCAGCAAAGGTACGCGCCCGCTTAAACGTAGCAAACAAAGTACGAACAGACACAACACGAAAGTTAGACATCGGTAAGCTGCAATCACAGCAAATAGTCACAGCATATTCCACTCAACTAGCCCAATTGCTTAATCGAAGCACTCCTCATCCTGATAACATATCAGCGTAATGGCAAAGCATTGCCCACTCCATGCAAACAGCTGCAAAATCCATACTTGGATACCAGAGACCTCCAGGAGTGTCGTGCTGCCACCGAAGAGAAACATGCGGCATATAGGGCTACATTACAATCCGTAGCAACGCGTAGCGCACGAGAGAGATACAGGAAGAAAAGGAGAGAGGAGAAACGTCTTTTTCGCAGGTAAAAGAGAGAGACGGAAATGCGGGAGTGTGAAAAAATCAAGATGTACAGGAGCCAGAATGAAGTCCGAAAATTCTGCCAAAGAGTCAAGCATCAAACTGATGGCTTTGGTACAGCCACATCCTCCTGTAGAGACCAGCAAGGTAATTTGGTAAATGATACAGATAGTGTGCTCAGGATATGGAAAGAACATTTTTCAAAACTGTTGGTATCCAATAGCAGCGAAGACGACGAAGATACCACAGATCCACTCCTAGAAGATGGTATTGATGCCATCTGCCAAGATGAGGTAAAGACAGCAATAAGTCAGCTGAAGAATAATAAGGGAGCAGGAGCCGATGGCTTACCAGCTGAGCTGTTCAAAACCGGAGGCGACACGCTGATAAGGTGTATTCATCAGCTAGTTAGCACCATCTGGCAGGAAGAACGAGTACCCAACGATTGGAACCTGAGTATCCTGTGCCCCGTCCACAAGAAGGGAGATAAGACTGTATGCTCTAACTATAGGGGCATAAGTCTACTCCCTATTGCCTACAAGATCGTGTCAGGGATATTGTGCGAAAGACTAAAGCCTATGGTCAACGAGATAATTGGACCATACCAATGCGGCTTTAGACCTGGCCACCATTGACCAGATATTTACCTTGCGGCAAATCCTGGAGAAGACCCAAGAGATGCAGATCGACACCTACCACCTTTTTGTCGATTATAGCAGCCTTCGACAGCCCGCTACATTCAAAGGTATTCCAAGCCATGTCTGAATTTGGTATCCCCGCAAAGCTCATCCGGCTTTGTAAAATGACTTTAACTTACACGAGGTCCTCAGTTAAAATAGGAAAGCACCTCTCCGAAGAGTTTGGTACCAAAAGAGGTTTCAGACAAGGAGACAGCCTTTCGTGTGACCTCTTCAACATCCTGCTAGAAAAGGTTATACGAGAGGCAAACGTCAAAAGAAGTGGCACAATCTACACCAATAGCCACATGTTACTTGCTTATGCTGATGATATAGACATCATGGGCCGATCAGTAAAAGAAGTAACTGATACCTTTATAAAGATCGAAGGAGAATCTGCTAAAGTGGGTCTGGCGGTAAACGGTGAGAAGACCAAGTTGATGGTTTCGACGCGCAATACATCCATTGAGCTCGGACCGACTGTGGATGTTGGTTCCTATAATATTGAGGTAGTAAAAGACTTCGTCCACCTCGGCACCTCCGTAAACACAACAAACGACATCAGTTGTGAAATAAAAAGAAGAATTGTATTGGCCAACAGATGCTACTTTGGTTTAAGTAAGCAGTTTAAAAACAAAGCCACATCTCGTCAAACAAAAATAACGCTCTACAAAACACTGATACTACCCGTGCTGATGTATGGCTCCGAAGCCTGGGTACTTGCGCAAGCAGACATGGCAGTGTTTGGTGTGTTTGAGAGAAAAATTCTTCGAAAGATCTACGGACCAATCTGCGTTGACGGTGAATATCGACGTCGCATGAACCACGAGCTGTATCTGCTATACAACGACATCAATATAGTTAAACGTATCGAGATGCAGCGATTGCGTTGGCTAGGCCATATCATAAGAATGAGCGATGATGAACCCGCTAAAAAGGCGTATGAATACATGCCACATGGCGGTGCACGCAGAATTGGCAGGCCAAGGAATAGATGGCGCAAACAAGTGGATGATGAGATGAAAAGGCGCGGTATTCCAGAGTGCGAAGCAACAAATAGAGAGGAATGGAGATCTCTTCTTAGTTCGGCCTATAGAACAAATGTTCTGTAATGGGCCAGCTAAGTAAGTAAGTAATTAGAAACCCTTGTACTAAAACAACATGTTGGTGTGAACTGTGTTTGAAATACGTGTTGTAAACGATATGATGCAAAATACCGCAAAGGAAGCATTTTAGAGTTTCAAAATGTTCTAAAGAATTGTTGAGAACTTTATTTGGAATATTTTTGAAAAGGTTACTTGGTTCAACTCCCAATATTTTAGCCGATACTGACCAGAATTTCAGCAATTATGTAAAATTTTCTATATTTTATCGATTTTGATGCCCTAGATGGAGGTTTTCTTATGTGATTTTTTCAAAAACCCTACTAGGGGTTTTGTACTATAAATATGTACTTTCAAAAAATGCATTTTCAATGTTGCATAGTGTAATGGAACAATTAGTTTCCTTTTGTTTATGTTATTATTCCGAATTTTACCATTTTCTGTAGCGTAATGTGCCTAAAACTTTGAAAATCGGGAGGGAGCTATATCAGAACGTGGTACTACACCGATAATTCTTGGCAGGAATACTATGTATCCACAACGAAGACTTTATATCTAATTTGACCTATTCATGCAGGAAAATGTGACTAAAACCTTGAAAATATCGAACATCGAGAGGTATCATTCTATGGGGGCTATATTAAAACGTGGACCTATACTGAAAATTTTTGGGCGAAAGTATTTTAGTCCCAAAGAAGACCACATGCCACATTTCAGCGATTTCGGTTAGATAGTGTGGCTAAAACCTTCAAAATGTCGAAAATCTGGTATATGTTTATATTCCGAATTTTACCCATTTCTGTAGGATAATGCGCCTAAAACTTTTAAAATCGGGAGGCTATATCAAAACGTGGACCTATGCTAACAAATTTCTAAGGGAAAGTTTTGTAGCCACAAAGAAAACTAAATTCCAAATTCGACTCATTTCAGTGAAATAATGCGGCTAAAACCTGTAAAATGCCGAAAATCGAGAAGTACCGTTCTATGAGGGCTATATCAAAACGTGAACCGATACCAATATACCAAACATTCTAGGAGCAATAAAAACTTCTGTACCAAATAACAAAGCTCTATCTTAAATATTACGAGCTGTACCTTGATACCAGACGGGCATGGTTATATAGCCTTAGAACTTTATGCTGATCAAGAATATATATACTCTATAGGGTCTCCGACGAATATTTCAATGTGTTACTAACGGAATAACAAATTTAATTATACCCTCCATATTATGGTGGAGGGTATAAAAATACAAAAATCGAAATTACGTTACTTACGAAAATAACGGTTATTTTACGAACCTAAAGTGCATGGATTCCAAGGAATCTTAACTCAAATATTTCCAAATGGTAGAAATGATGAAAACTTGAACACCCTCCTTATTTTTGTTTCTTGTTTTTTTCGAAAATTCCAGTATCAATTTTGGTTTTCCTTGGTGTGTAATAGTACGTTTATATATAACCGGATTTAACAAACCCACTGGGTTTCAAATGCCAACTCCTTT
This sequence comes from Musca autumnalis, assembly GCF_047663935.1. Lineage (NCBI taxonomy): Eukaryota > Metazoa > Arthropoda > Insecta > Diptera > Muscidae > Musca > Musca autumnalis. The sequence goes on along the minus strand of NW_027411866.1, from coordinate 152,402,157 downwards.
GCGTATATTTCAAATAAATCTTCATTAAGAAGGTTAACCCTGCAAAAAGCTATAATATAAACATGGCATAATACAAATAGAGATATCATTTTTTTGGTGACTTACATTTACGAAATCCACTCGATTTCAAATGTCAATTCCATTGCTTAAATGTCAAATGAAATCCAATGGATTTCGGATGAGATTTCATTTGACATATACACAAAGGAATTGACAGCTGAAATCCACTCGATTTCGTAAATGTAAACTTATACCCCGGTTACACTATTGAAGGTTAACCCACTGGGTTTAATGGATCCAGTGGGTTAATCTTTGCTGGTTACACTTAGCTTTTCGAGGATATAAACTGTCAGCTGATGTTTGTTTACGTATACATACAAAATAAATAATAAAGTCGTGTTTTACACTTTTACAATTTCTCGTATGAGATATCGTCCCCTCTTTGCTCATATTGGTATATTTTACACACAGGGATACATTTTTGTATCATGGTATCAAGCGTACTTTTTGTTAAAAAAAAGTGTCTAATGTAAAAAAATAAATAATTTTATGATTTTCAAATAACTTTAGATTTATTAACTCCATAAAATCTCACGCGACCAATCGTAAACGTGTAAAACACGACAAACTCTGTTGCAAAAACAGTTGCAACTTTTGGTACTTTTTGAGTAGAGTTGGATTTTATTGCACAAATACCGAATACAACACTGTATTTTTGGTGGATTTGTGCCGGACTTAAAATAAACCCAGTCGTGAGAGGATTTAATTTTTGTATGGCAAATCTGGTCAGATTTGACCAGATTAAGCAATAAATCCTCATGAAGTGGGTTAACCCGGCAAAAAGCTGTAGTGTAACCGTGCTATTACTATAATAGTGAAATTTAGTGGAGAACATTTTTGTCTTTGACATCATTCTTCTCAAATAATGTTTTGTGGGACAATTTTTCATAAACTCAGATGAAGTACGACTTAAACCCTAAACCGTGTTTTGATCTGATACGATCACATTTTATAGATTTTTGGAAAAAAGGAACCAAAAAGCCCGCATGAATGTTTAATAATATGAAAAATTAAATCAGCAATCCAAAAAAACATAAGTACCCAAGGTTAGGTCAACATCATTTACTTTTTAGATTTTTCGCCAGATGTTTTGGAAAATTGGTCACTGTACCGTCGCCAGAAACAGTATTGGTTTGTCCCGGTCCACACTAGACTGATTTCATTGAAGAAATTTCAGGAAATTATGCGCTCTTAGATCGAGCTATGTACTAAAGTAATTTTATGAAATTGCTGTAGTGGGGAACTCAATCCAAGATCGCCACATTTCATGAAATTATTTCATTGAAATTACTCTAGTGTGGACCGGGACTTTGTATGATGAATAAAAAACCCATACCATAGACTAATGAAAATATAGACGAAGAAATCCTCTCACTGAAATTCTCTTATTGAGTGTGAATTAAGTCAGTTGGAGTGAAAAGACTGCGTAGTTTCTGTAAGAGCGACCCCTAGAAAAAAGAAGCACACTTCTGTCCATACATTCATTAGTCAATGTTTTAATTGCCGTGATTTCTTCATAACAATGTTATTGGCAGCATTGTTGGTTTGTGACTGAACTAATCTTTATCTACTCTCACAAAAGTAGCACCATTATTGTGAATGGTGCCATTTATTGTGAGCTATTTGGCAACCCTTAAAAACTCATATGGTTTATTATGACAACCGCGGTTTTCTTGACAGTTTTGTGACACAACTTTAGTTGACTAATGTCAGATTCATTGTTAACATTAACATTGTGAGGGTGCAAAAAAGAAATGTAAAAACAAAGCAAATTAAAATAACAAAGATAAACAGTAATCATTTATTATACCGCATCTAATACACATACACTCTGCCACACAAACCACACACATTTTTATATTATTAAAAATATAAAAATGCATTATTGTCTGTCCCACCATACTCTCATCAATTATTAAATTGTTCTTATCATTAAACGTGACAAAGCCCACAGTGATTATTTTGCATTAAATTTTAAAATAGGAATTCAATTAGGTCCGATAAAAATCAGTGAATGACACTTATGGTGTACTGTTATCAGTTTTAGGCGACTTTCATTCATATTCTGGTAAGTGGAAAGGAATTTCAGATTGACATTGATATAAGGAAGTTGTCGAAACCGGTGCATATTTAAGTTTGTAATAAACGCAGAAAGAAACTACAGGTGTTTGCATTATATGCTGCTACAACAACAACAACAACAACATGTGTTTGCTGAAACATCTTAGGGGTACTTTACACGGTATGTTTTTTACATATGAGTTGTCACTTCTGCCATACAAAATGTATTTGCAAAGTGACAACTCATATGTAAAAAACATACCGTGTAAAGTACCCCTTAGGAATTACATACATATATACCATGTTATATCCTACATCACTACCCCTGTGCATAAGCTTTTTTCGGTTCAAGATTTATTTAGGAAGATACTTCCAATACCTGACGACTTAAAGCTAACGGAGCCAGAATAATTATAGCCAAAGCATATACTCGTTAATATGTACAGTGGATCCAAGCGAAAGTCGTACAGTTAATGACATTTACATATTTAATTGTTTTTCAACTCCGACACAAAACGGGATATGAAAAAAGTATTTACGCAGCTTTTTAGTCCATTCGGTTGACAATTTAAAAACACGAAAAAAGGAAATAATCAACCGGTTTACATTGGTAAAAAATTAAAATAGCTAAAATACTGAAAATGTTAGCGCCAAGCAGAAGTTGTACAACAATTATAAGGACCAAATATTAAATCTGTCTGGTTACCCTAAATTTTATAACATTAGGTCTGTCCGGTTACTTTCCCAGCAAGAACTTTCTCAGAGAGTAAGGAGTTTTTATTCTCTTTTGCTAGAAAATTGTAAAAAGTAAACATGTTAGGTACTATTACATTACTTTTTATCAAAGGTATCACAAAAACTTCAAGACCCCGTACAGCATTGTAATTTGTAACAATTTAAAAATCTGGGAATCCTTCCTTCATGATTTGAAAACTTTTCTATCATAATTGTGACATTTTGTAACATGGAATGTAAATGTAGTTATATGCAAGAAAATCACAACAATAAAAAGTCACTTACAGCTGAGAAAAAAATAATAGCACCACTGTTGAAAGTTTTTATTTATCAATTATTTTATGAAAAAAAGTTAGAATTCAAATTTTTTAAATACATTCATATAAGTAGTTTAACCTAGTAAGTTTGAAAATAGGAGAAAAATTAAAATTTTGTTTACCGTTATAATACAAAAAATTGACTTTAATTTGAACCTATAAAAATGGACGAAAAAAATAATACCACTACAATTCAAGTATTGGTTTAAAATCGAAAAAACCCTGATTCGTAACTTTAATACTTAAAAGTACATTAAAGAGAAATAAATTATATAAAATTAATATTTTGTCGCATTGCCTTTTTATACCTTCCACCATATAATTAACTTTGTCATTCCGTTTGTAACATATCGAAATATTCGTCGGAGACCCTATAAAGTATATATATTACTAGCTGAACCCGGTGCGTTTCGCTACCCCTTTAGATTGATATGCATTTGAAATTTTACGGATTTTTTAAAATCAGATAGAAATAAATTCAAAAATTTAAAGTAAAGTATTTATTCTAATGCTTTAGGATATACAATGTTTTTTGTTTTTCCTTCAGGAGCGTAAAACAAATCGGCCGGTCTACCAACACGTGAACATGCAACGTAGAGCTGACCATGAGAAAAGCAAGAACATGCTAAATTTAGGCCGCATACACGAAGAGTCTGTCCTTGGGATTTATTTATAGTCAATGCAAATGTCAAACGTACAGGAAACTGCAATCTTTTAAAATTGAAGGGCGTTTCTGTTGCTATTAGAGGGATTCGAGGTAGAATTACATCTGAACCTATATACTTCCCAGTAATAATGGTTGCCTCAATTAAATAGTTATGTAGTTTTTTTTACTGTTAACCTTGTACCATTGCAAAGGCGAGGTGGGTCTATGCTTCTTAATAAAATAATAGGAACACCAACTTTTAGCACTAAATTATGTGGTGGAAAGCCTGAAGATCCAACGAACTTAGGAATTCAACTGGATAGTTAACCGCGTCGTCTTCAGTTGCCACAGTATCAATGGATTTGTACGTTCGTGCATTTCCTGAAATTCTATTGACTGAAATTCTTTCAATATAATTTACCAATTTGCTTTGTCGACCAATTCCCGCCACATATTCCAAATTTCATTGAAATGGGCTTACATAGCGTGTTTGGTGCATCAAATACATGAAATCGGCCGAAAATATATATGGGAGCTATATCCCAATCTGAACCGATTTTAAAATAGTTTGGAACATTTATTTCTGCAATAAATGCCGTCACAGATTCCAAATTTCATTGGAATTGGGCATACAAAACGTGTTTTATGCATCAAATGAATTAAATCGGCCGACAATATATATCCAAATCTGAGCCTATTTCAAATTACTTTGGCAAATTTATTTTTAGACCAAATTCCGTCACACATACCAAATTTGAAGACTGTATCGATAATCGTTCGTTAGATATCAGCATACAAAGTCTACAGTTTTTGGAGGTACTTCCGATCCTGAGGCTATATCTCCAGATCGGGGCGAAATTTTTAAAATTTATATAGCCTGTGACACTTTCAGGCCGTGTGGTAATATACTCTGAAAGTTTCAGGAAGATCAGTTCAGCGGTTTTTGAGTCCATAAACTTCAAACAAACAAACGTACAAACATTTTCCTCCGTTATAGATATACTCGTAGATACCGCCCAAATTTCACTGAAATAAACATGGGAGCTATAGCCAAATCAACACCGATTTCAATACTTATTTCTACACCAAATTTAGTTACACATTGGACATACATAGCGTGTTTGGGGCATCAAATACATGAAATCGGCCGAAAATATATATAGGAGCTATATCCAAATCTGAACCGATTTCAATATAATTCGGCATACTCATTTCTACAACAAATTTAGTCACACATTCCAAATTTCATTGAAATTGGACATACATAGTGGGTTGGGTGCATCAAATACATGAAATCGGCCGAAAATATATATAGGAGCTATATCCAAATCTGAACCGATTTCAACATAATTCGGCATACTCATTTCTACCACAAATTTAGTCAGACATTCCTAATTTCATTGAAATTGGACATATATAGTGGGTTGGGTGCATCAAATACATGAAATCGGCCGAAAATATATATAGGAGCTATATCCAAATCTGAACCGATTTCAACATAATTCGGCATACTCATTTCTGCCACAAATTTAGTCACACATTCCCAATTTCATTGAAATTGGACATACATAGTGGGTTGGGTGCATCAAATACATGAAATCGGCCGAAAATATATATAGGAGCTATATCCAAATCTGAACCGATTTCAATATAATTCGGCATACTCATTTCTATATCAAATTTAGTCACACATTCCAAATTTCATAGAAATTGGACATACATAGTGGTTTGGGTGCATCAAATACATGAAATCGGCCGAAAATATATATAGGAGCTATATCCAAATCGGAACCGATTTCAACATAATTTGGCATACTCATTTCTGCAAAAAATTTAGTCACACATTCCAAATTTCATTGAAATTGGATATACATAGTGGGTTGGGTGCATCAAAAACATGAAATCGGCCGAAAATATATATAGGAGCTATATCCAAATCTGAACCGATTTCAATATAATTCGGCATACTCATTTCTACCACAAATTTAGTCACACATTCCTAATTTCATTGAAATTGGACATACATAGTGGTTTGGGTGCATCAAATACATGAAATCGGCCGAAAATATATATAGGAGCTATATCCAAATCTGAACCGATTTCAACATAATTTGGCATACTCATTTCTGCAACAAATTTAGTCACACATTCCAAATTTCATTGAAATCGGACATATGTAGCGTGTTTGGTATATCAAATACTTGAAATCGGACTAAAATATATATGGGATCTATATCCAAATCTGAACCGATTTCGATATAGTTTGGCACATTTTGTTATAAGCTACGTTCCGTCACACATTCCAAATTTCATGGAAATCGGACATATATAGCGTGTTTGATACATCAAATACTTGAAATCGGACGAAAATATATATGGGAGCTATATCCAAATCTGGACCGATTTCGATATATTTTGGCACATTTATTTTTAGGCTAAAATCCATCACACATTTCAAATTTGGAGTCTGTATCTGTAACCGTTCTATAGATATTTGCATACAAAATTTAAATTTTTTGGAGGTACCTCCGATTCTGATGCTATATCTCCGGATCAGAGCGGAATTTCGAAACTTTTTATGGCCTATGTTACTTTCAGGCGATGTAGTAATATACCCTGAAAATTTCAGCAAGATCGGTTCAGCGGTTTTTGAGTCTATAAATTTCAAACAAACAAACAAACAAACAAACATACAAACATTTTTCTATTTTATATATATAGATTTCTGGTATCTGGATCTCTCGACCTTTCCATAGATGCCAATTATGTTGATTTACGTGCTCAGATAACAGAGTTACAGCCTAGTATATACAGAAATTCCATTTAATACTGAAAATGATTTTTTTCACGATGTTAGAATTTTGGTCAAGGAAGATGCCAACAATTTTTGATAATGAGCGGATAGTTCTTAATTTTTAATTTTTTAATTTTTTCTTCATTGTGAATAATCGTCAAGCTAATGTCGAAAAATCAGTTCTACCATTTTTTACCTGCAGAAATTTGTCTGGTAGCCTGTGGTAGAAGAGAAAGGCATTTGTGCTCTCTCTATTCTCTCATTCTCTTAAAAATTGATGCCAGTTTTAGGGGTTAAGGAACGCTTTGCAGGTTAAAAATGGTAAAAATGGCAACCTCAGATAAGTAAAGGAACAAAGCTCGAATTTACAAATAAAAATCGATAAAAATGGAGAAAAAAATAATAGCACCACCAACATAATTTTTTTAAAAACCGTTAGTTCCGGCTGATATTCAAGGTGACAACCACGTGGTTAAACAATTTAAACTGAATTTGAATATTTTGGATGACAATATTAAAATATTTTAAATAAAATGGTTCGCGGAAAACACTGTAGTGCAGATAAGCGAAAGGAAAGCCCTACATAGAAGTTGGTCGATTGGTTGGGTGTTCTAACAAAATGATCCATAATGCAATCAATTACCACAGAAAAAGTGAAAAACGTAGAAGAAAACACGTTTTGTCGCCGCTTCTTGTGAAAAGATTGATCCGCGAGAGCAAAAAGGATCCTTTCAAAGCCGCAACTGAATTAAAAGAGGACCTGAAAATTACTTCCACTGTACAAACAGTTCGTACATGTCTCAGGCAACACAATTTAAAAGCCTGCTCTCCAAGGTAGGTCCTACTTTTAAATGCAAGACACATTACCAATCGTATGAAGTTCGCAAAGAGCCATCTTAATTGGGAAGCACAGCTATGAAGGAATATTTTGTGGGCGGATGAGAGCAAGGTAGTTATGTATGGAGGAATAGCATCTCGGCCATACGTAAGACGTCAAAAAAATCCAAATACCACCCCAGATATACAACAAAAACAATTAAACATGGAGGAACAAGTGTAATGGTATGGGGTTGTTTCTCTCTCCATATGCTAGGAAAGAAATGCCGTTTATATTGGTCTTCCAACAGGACAATGGCCCTAAGCATATCAGCAAGAAGGCTAAGGAATGATTTGTTGGGAATTCTGTAAAGGTTTTGGAGTGGCCTGCGCAGTCACCCGACTTAAATCCCATAGAAAATTTGTGGACGGACATCAAAAAGGCAGTTGCTGCTTCCAAACCAACAACAACAGAAACACTATGGAATGTAATTCGAGAGTCCTGGAACAATATTCCTCTAAAACAATGCCAAGATTTGGTGAAATCAATGCCAAGGCGATGTGCTGCGGTTATAGCAAAACAAGTAAGAACGGCGTTAATTTCGGCCGGGCCGAACTTGTTATACCCTCCACCACGAGTTGTAATGAAGTAAAATGTAATAATTAGTTTCCTTTCTTGTGTGAAGAAGACTTAATACTAAATTTCAGCAATTTCGGTAAAACAATGTGAAGCACCGTTCTATGGGGGCTAGTTCAAAACGTCTATTTATACCGACAAATTTCTGACGGAAAGTTTTTAGGCTCAAAGAAGACTAAATACCAAATTTCCTATATTTCGGTAAGAGAATGTGGCTAAAACTTAAAAAATACCGAAAATCAAGAAGTACGCTTCTATGGGGATATAGGAAGACGTGGACCTATACTGATAACACTCTTCTGAAATATTTTTTAACTCTTGGAAGACGAAATAACGAATTTCAGCCATTTCGGTTGGATATTGACGTCACAATCATCAGTATTACTAAAATCGGGAGGTACCCTTCTATGGGGGCTATATTGAAATGTGGACCTATACCGACGAATTTTAGTCAGAAATGGGGCAATATGAAAGCGTGGACCTGTACAGACATATTTCTGGCGAACAGTTTTATATCACATTGAAGACTAAATACCAAATTTCAGCAATTTTGGTGGAATATTGAAGACACAACCTTCAAAATACGAAAAATCGGGAGGTGCCTTTCCATGGGGGCTATATGAAGGCGTGGACCTATACCGACAAATTTAAAGGGGAAGTTTGAGTACCCCAACGAAGTCTAAATACCAAATTTCAGCAATTTCGGTGGAATATTGAGGCCACAACGTTCAAAATACCGAAAATCGAGAGGTACTGTTCTATGGGGGCTATATGAAGGCATGGAGCGATACCGACAAAGTTCTGGGGGGAAGTTTTATACCACCAACGTAGACTAAGTACCAAATTTCAGCCATTTCGGTGTGATAATGAATCTAAAACCTTCAAAATACCGAGAATCGGAGGTACTGTTCTATGGGGGCTATATGAAGGTGTGGACCGATACCGAAAAAATTCTGGGGGAAAGTTTTATACCCCTAAAGAAGACTACGTACCAAATTTCAGCCATTTTGGTAGGATAATGAAGCTAAAACTTAAAAAATACCGAAAATCGGGAGATATCGTTTTATGGGGGCTATGTGAAGGTGTGGTCCGATACAGACAAAATTCTGGGGGAAAGTTTTATACCCCTAAAGAGGACTACGTACCAAATTTCAGCCATTTTGGTAGGATAATGAAGCTAAACCCTTAAAAATACCGAAAATCGGGAGGTACCGTTCTATGGAGGCTATATCAAAACGTGGACCGATATATCCCATTTTCAATACCAACCATCCTGCAAGTAATAAAAACGTCTGTACCAAATTTTGACTCTCTATCTTTAAAATTGCGAGCTGTATCTTGATTTCAACAGACAGACGGACGGACGGACGGACATGGTCAAATCGACATAGAATTTTATGCTGATCAATCTATATATATAAAATAGAAAAATGTTTGTATGTTTGTTTGTTTGTTTGAAATTTATAGACTCAAAAACCGCTGAACCGATCTTGCTGAAATTTTCAGGGTATATTACTACATCGCCTGAAAGTAACATAGGCCATAAAAAGTTTCGAAATTCCGCTCTGATCCGGAGATATAGCATCAGAATCGGAGGTACCTCCAAAAAATTTAAACTTTGTATGCAAATATCTATAGAACGGTTACAGATACAGACTCCAAATTTGAAATGTGTGATGGATTTTAGCCTAAAAATAAATGTGCCAAAATATATCGAAATCGGTCCAGATTTGGATATAGCTCCCATATATATTTTCGTCCCATTTCAAGTATTTGATGTACCAAACACGCTATATATGTCCGATTTCCATGAAATTTGGAATGTGTGACGGAACGTAGCTTATAACAAAATGTGCCAAACTATATCGAAATCGGTTCAGATTTGGATATAGATCCCATATATATTTTAGTCCGATTTCAAGTATTTGATATACCAAACACGCTACATATGTCCGATTTCAATGAAATTTGGAATGTGTGACTAAATTTGTTGCAGAAATGAGTATGCCAAATTATGTTGAAATCGGTTCAGATTTGGATATAGCTCCTATATATATTTTCGGCCGATTTCATGTATTTGATGCACCCAAACCACTATGTATGTCCAATTTCAATGAAATTAGGAATGTGTGACTAAATTTGTGGTAGAAATGAGTATGCCGAATTATATTGAAATCGGTTCAGATTTGGATATAGCTCCTATATATATTTTCGGCCGATTTCATGTTTTTGATGCACCCAACCCACTATGTATATCCAATTTCAATGAAATTTGGAATGTGTGACTAAATTTTTTGCAGAAATGAGTATGCCAAATTATGTTGAAATCGGTTCCGATTTGGATATAGCTCCTATATATATTTTCCGCCGATTTCATGTATTTGATGCACCCAAACCACTATGTATGTCCAATTTCTATGAAATTTGGAATGTGTGACTAAATTTGATATAGAAATGAGTATGCCGAATTATATTGAAATCGGTTCAGATTTGGATATAGCTCCTATATATATTTTCGGCCGATTTCATGTATTTGATGCACCCAACCCACTATGTATGTCCAATTTCAATGAAATTGGGAATGTGTGACTAAATTTGTGGCAGAAATGAGTATGCCGAATTATGTTGAAATCGGTTCAGATTTGGATATAGCTCCTATATATATTTTCGGCCGATTTCATGTATTTGATGCACCCAACCCACTATATATGCCCAATTTCAATGAAATTAGGAATGTCTGACTAAATTTGTGGTAGAAATGAGTATGCCGAATTATGTTGAAATCGGTTCAGATTTGGATATAGCTCCTATATATATTTTCGGCCGATTTCATGTATTTGATGCACCCAACCCACTATGTATGTCCAATTTCAATGAAATTTGGAATGTGTGACTAAATTTGTTGTAGAAATGAGTATGCCGAATTATATTGAAATCGGTTCAGATTTGGATATAGCTCCTATATATATTTTCGGCCGATTTCATGTATTTGATGCCCCAAACACGCTATGTATATCCAATGTGTAACTAAATTTGGTGTAGAAATAAGTATTGAAATCGGTGTTGATTTGGCTATAGCTCCCATGTTTATTTCAGTGAAATTTGGGCGGTATCTACGAGTATATCTATAACGGAGGAAAATGTTTGTACGTTTGTTTGTTTGAAGTTTATGGACTCAAAAACCGCTGAACTGATCTTCCTGAAACTTTCAGAGTATATTACCACACGGCCTGAAAGTGTCACAGGCTATATAAATTTTAAAAATTTCGCCCCGATCTGGAGATATAGCCTCAGGATCGGAAGTACCTCCAAAAACTGTAGACTTTGTATGCTGATATCTAACGAACGATTATCGATACAGTCTTCAAATTTGGTATGTGTGACGGAATTTGGTCTAAAAATAAATTTGCCAAAGTAATTTGAAATAGGCTCAGATTTGGATATATATTGTCGGCCGATTTAATTCATTTGATGCATAAAACACGTTTTGTATGCCCAATTCCAATGAAATTTGGAATCTGTGACGGCATTTATTGCAGAAATAAATGTTCCAAACTATTTTAAAATCGGTTCAGATTGGGATATAGCTCCCATATATATTTTCGGCCGATTTCATGTATTTTCTACACCAAACACGCCAAGTATGTTCAATTTTAACGAAATTTGGAATCTTTGACGGAATTGATCCTAGAAATTAGTTTGCCAAATTATATTGAAGTCGGATCAGATTTGGATATACCTCCAATATATATTTTTGACCGATTTCATGTATTTTATGCAATAAACACCTTATGTTTGTCCAATTTCAATGAAATTTGAAATATGTGGCGGAAATTGATCTACAAAAAAAATTGTCAAATTATATTGAAATCGGTTCAGATTTACATATAGCTCCCATATATATTTTCGGCCGATTTCATGTATTTGATGCACCAAACACGCTATGTAAGCCCATTTCAATGAAATTTGGAATATGTGGCGGGAATTGGTCGACAAAGCAAATTGGTAAATTATATTGAAAGAATTTCAGTCAATAGAATTTCAGGAAATGCACGAACGTACAAATCCATTGATACTGTGGCAACTGAAGACGACGCGGTTAACTATCCAGTTGAATTCCTAAGTTCGTTGGATCTTCAGGCTTTCCACCACATAATTTAGTGCTAAAAGTTGGTGTTCCTATTATTTTATTAAGAAGCATAGACCCACCTCGCCTTTGCAATGGTACAAGGTTAACAGTAAAAAAACTACATAACTATTTAATTGAGGCAACCATTATTACTGGGAAGTATATAGGTTCAGATGTAATTCTACCTCGAATCCCTCTAATAGCAACAGAAACGCCCTTCAATTTTAAAAGATTGCAGTTTCCTGTACGTTTGACATTTGCATTGACTATAAATAAATCCCAAGGACAGACTCTTCGTGTATGCGGCCTAAATTTAGCATGTTCTTGCTTTTCTCATGGTCAGCTCTACGTTGCATGTTCACGTGTTGGTAGACCGGCCGATTTGTTTTACGCTCCTGAAGGAAAAACAAAAAACATTGTATATCCTAAAGCATTAGAATAAATACTTTACTTTAAATTTTTGAATTTATTTCTATCTGATTTTAAAAAATCCGTAAAATTTCAAACGCATATCAATCTAAAGGGGTAGCGAAACGCACCGGGTTCAGCTAGTAAAGATATAAAATACATATATATTAAAATTTTTCCAATTTTCACACAAAAGTTTCGGTCCAATTCACTCGCTAAAAACTATCTGATCATCATGTAAAATTGCAAGCTTGTTTTCTGTCATAACGCATAAAATTGTGAATTGTTACACAATGTTGCAAACATATATTTGTTTGGACACAAACAAATTATGTTTGGATCCAAACATATTTCTAACATATATTTTTCTGCGTGTATATAGAGCACACTCATGAGATATATGTATATTAAACGATGTAAAATCACGAATTCTATAATCCTATTATAAGTTTTGAATATTAGTTTTAAAACCTCGAAATTCTGGCTTCAAAATGTCAGCATCAGTTTTAGGTGGATGCATCGGATATATCGAAAAATCATACACTAGTATAATGTTGTCCATGAAGAATTCTTTGAGTCTTTTTTGGGCATAGGTCTATAAAATGTAAGGTTAATCCAGAAATCGGAAGGGAACATATAGAAACTTGTTAGCTTCAACCCATTTTTCTACATTGATGCCAACACAGGTTCCACGTAAATTAATTTTAATGGTCGACGAATTTCAGTCTTACTATATCGAATATGTTAACAATTTGCGAATTCTGAAAGGATGAAACTCGGATTCATCGATTGTAAAACATTTTTGGTTTTTACCATATACACTCGTTAGCCTAAGGGCTGAGGATTAGGGTAATACGCGTTTTCTAATGTACCCTTTATTTTCACACGCCACTGTTATAATGGACCTAATTTTCGCTAAACTGAATTTGTTCCTAAGTGTTATCAGACATTTTTATTTTTTTTTTTACCAATTCAATTGGCCTAAATAGTGTTAATAATATCACAACCTTATAGCCAAAAACTACATTATTAACATTTTTAGCATAGTTGTGACGGATTTAACTGTACTGCCACCACACCTACACAAACAACAAGAAATCAATTTGACATTATACTTAACGTTGACTTTAAATTTGAACAATGAAAAATCATTCATTGTTCTGCAAAAAAGACTTATTTCAAATTTGATGTTTTGATGTCGAAGTGAGTTATTTTTGTTTTCCATTAATGCACACTCCTCCTACAGTCAATCAAAATTCAGTATAAACCACAAAATAATTTTAAATTGAAAGACAACAGCCACATGGCAAAACAATGAATAACTAACTCATACCACAAGGGGATAGGAAGTAAGCGGAAGACTGACTATACTTACATAGTTAATTCTTGTAGATATAAAAGACCTTCGGAAGATTGTTTATGTAAGTTTTACGAATATTGATTATAAACCACGGTGCTCTTGAACCAACTTTAAATGAAAGATGATTACACCTGGGAAGTTTTTCCGGATACCGAAACTGCAATGTTCATAGATGAGAAAAATAAAAAATTCGCCGGAGCGCTTTTTAAATAAATCGCGGTAAAATTTCACATTTTTAGGTTTTTTTTTTGGTTTCACGATTTTACTTGGCAATTGCAAGTCCTATTGAAATGGGATTTGGTAAAATATTGTAGCTGTGAAAATTCTCTACAAGATTGACCTTTATGATATTTTCGTAGGTTCTACCAGTTTTGATATATAGAAGTTCAAATTGGGACAATGCACTGACTGTGTCGCCCCCTTATAAAACAATGTCATGTAAGGTGCGCCTTGACTAACATTAAATAAAAGTCGCTTACACCTTAGAAGTTTTTGCGGATTCTGAAACAGCAATGTTCATAGATGAGAAAAAAACCAAAAAACAAGAAAAGAACGCTGTCGGGATTTTTAAATAAATCGCGATCAAAGTTCACGTTTGTAGGTCTATTTTCAGTTTTCGCGATTTTGCTTGGAAACCGCAAGTCCTATCAAAATGGAGCTAAAGAAACTTTTGTATCTGTGAAAATTCTCTAGAGGATTGACCTATATTATTTGTTCTCAGGTTGTACCATTTTTGAGATAAAGAAGCTCAGGTTGCATTTTTTGTTAGTGTTTCGCGATTTTGCTTGAATACGACAAGTCTTATCGATATGGAACCTGAGAAAATCCTATAATTATTGTTCCACAAACATCCCAGATGGGACAGGGGAGACTTCTCTCATATCAATGAGTACACCCCGATTGCTATTAGCTCAATGATATGTGACCTACTGTTTATTGCCGAGTCCGAACGGCGTGTCCTAAGGACACCACTTGTAGAGAAGTTTTACATGGCTGAAATACTCAGGAAATGTCGCCAACATCACTGAGGGGTATTTTGCCACCGTTGAAACTTTGATGTTGCCTGGCCTGGGAATCTAACCCACGACCTTTAGCGTGTAAGACGGGTGTGCATACCATTGCACCACGGTGGCACCCTATAGCTGTGAACATTTTCTACGAGGCTGGCTTATATAATTTTTCCTAGGCTGTATGATTTTTTTGATATATGTATAAGTTTAAGTTGGGAAATTGTTGAGACATTGTTTTATAAAGAGACAATACAGTCAGTGAATTGTCCCAATTTGAACTTCTATATCTCAAAAATAGTAAAACCGACAAAAGTATCATAAAGGACAATCTTGTAGATAATTTTCACTGCTACAACACTTTCTCTAGTTCCATTTTGATAGGGGTTGAGATTTCCAAGCAAAATCGTGAAATCCTAAAAAACCCTCAACATGTTTTTTATTTAAAAACGTTTTATTAAAAAACCGCTCCGGCGATTTTTGTTGTTTTTTTATTATTATTTTTCTTATTTTTCCCATCTATAAACATATTAGTTTCAGAATCCGCAAAAACTTCCCAGGTTTAAGCCCCTTTCATTAAAAGTTGGATCAAGAGCACCATGGAACTAAATCAAGAAGTCCATTATTGAAAGTGGAAAGGTGCTTTAAAAGGTTTTCATTCTATAGACGTCCTATCTATATAAAGCGTTTTGGAAGGTCTTCATTCTATAGATGTTCTGTCTATAGAAGAAGTTTTGAAGCATTGCTGTCTAAGGAAACATAAGTAATGTTATATATGTATCTGTAGAACCTCCGAGAAGTCTTTAATCACTATATGATTTTGAATGGTCTTCAATTCAAATATCCACCTATAAATGAGTTTCCATCTATAGGAGATCTTTGGATTGTCTTTTATCTTATGACCAAGGCAAATTTATATAAGGTATATGCATGAACTACAACAACTAACAAATTTACAAAAACAACATTGTTTGGTCTGTTCCAGTACTGCAAGAATCTACTAATTTTTACTATTTTTTCCGATAACATAAAGGGAAAATGCTATCGTAGTAAAAAATAGTAGCTTCGTGCAGGTTCTGGAACAAAGCAGTTGTTGTCGAAAATTAATTGCCAAAGAAAATATTGAATAATAAGGTCGTTCCAAAAGTTTTTTTCAGGAAAACATAAATACATTTTGAAAATACTCTAAAATAGAACAAATTTGAATAAAAATGTAAGTGACAATCAGCTGTTTTTTACTTCTTTGCATGGCATAAGTAAAGAGGTAGATCTAGATGAAAACGAATTATAGAAACCTAGTTTTTCCTGAATACCTAAAACGTCAAAATTACTAAACACAAAAGCAACAAGTGGGTTTGTTTACAATACATTTTTGAGCATTTTATAAAAAACGCGAAAAATGAATGTAATGCCAAAGTTTCTCCACATAATCGAATTGTGGATATGATGAAATTATTGTTTCAATGCAAGGCTGAAGAATTTCTTCCATACAAATATTTTAAAAACAAATTTAATAAGTATATAATTAAAAAAATTAAGTAACAGTGTTTTATTTATAAATGTGCTTAAAAGTAGAAAATAATTTTTCATGATGGAATCTCGCAAATAAAATGCTTGCGTTCAATATTGTCACAATTTTTAATCCAAATGCAAGCGTTTTATTTGAGAGATTCCATCATGAAAAATTATTTTCTACTTTTAAGTACATTTATAAATAAAACACTTACTTAATTTTTTTAATTATATACTTATTTTCTAGTTTTTAGTGCATTTAAAAATAGAACACTGAAATTTATTAATTTTATAATTATTTTTAATTTTTTTGTAAATACATTTTTAAGATTTTCAATTTTATTTGTATATACTTGAGATTATAAATGAGATTTAATGATGGGCTTACATTTATTAATTAAATGTATAATGTTAGTAAAAATTTATTTAGGTTGGTAGCTTCTCATCCTGTTGATTTCAGTTAACGCTTCGTTATTGCATGGCTACATTCCTGTTAGTTCCGAGCAATCCAATTCTTCTATTCTTAATCCATCCAGCGATCTTACACGACTCAATGCCACATATGCTTGCCCTTCTTCGAATAGCTTGGATCCTAGATACACCACTGCGTAGTCCACAGTTGACCCTTGTAATTTATGAACAGTTGAGGCCCATGATAGTATCAGTGGAAGCATTCTTCTTTCAGCAGTTCCGTAACTGAACTTACCCTTACGGTATATCTGTTTCGTACATATGTAGTGAGGCCAAATTATGTTCGTTATAAATCCTTTTGCTCCATTAACTAGTCCCTTTGTTTGATCAATGTTAGATCGTAACATCACTTTAGCTCCAACAAAAATTTCCAAAGTTTTTGGTAATCCGGCGGTCTTATTGATGTCACTAGAGATGACTTCATCCAAATCTCTGTTTCCCAATTGGCGTGTTGCGTCCACTAACTGATCTTGTGCTTTGATAGTATATATTTTAACATTTCGATTTTTGAACCTTTGCAGCACAGCTGTGTTGTCGGGTGGAATCTCTAGGTATACCAACACCTGGACATATGCCACAATTTTTGGTGGAGAAATTTCTGTACCACTGGGATCTCCAAATGCCATGTTACACGCAATTCGGTATAAAAACGAAGATAAACTCCTTAAAACACTAGGTCGGTACCGCTATATGGGGCTATACCAAAACCTGGACCTATGTCCATAATTTTTAATGGGTACGTTTCTGTACCATTGGAAACCCTAGTTGTCAAAAAGCAGCCAAACGGGCTTAAAATGACGATAAAATACCTTAAATCGAGTGATACCGCTGGATGGGAGCTACAGGAAAAAATGGACCCATATTGGTTTTGGTTTCATATTCATGTATTGTCATCCAAATCTGAAAAGTGTGCAAAATTTTAGTTGGATTGGTCAACTACAACTGTGTGAAAAATGAGTTACCAGATTGGAAAAGCAAATTAGATAAAAAAAAACTGTAAAACAGTGTAAAAATGGACCAATATTGGTTTTGATTTCATATTCATGTATTGTCATCCATATCTAAAAAGTACGCAAATTTTTAGTTCGCTTGGTCAATTACAACTGTGTTAAAAATGAGTTACCAGATATGAATAGCATGTAAAATTGAACACTGTACAACACTGTAAAAATGGACCAATATTGGTTTTGATTTCATATTCATGTATTGTCATCCAAATCTGAAAAGTTTGCAAAGTTTTAGTTGGATTGGTCAACTGCAACTGTGTGAAAAATGAGTTACCACATTTGAATAGCAAAATACCGGAAACCGGGTGGTACCGTTATATGGGGGCTATAGGAAAAAATGGACCCATATTGATTTTGGTTTCATATTCACGTATTCTCATCTAAATCTGAAAAGTGTGCAAAGTTTTACTTCGATTGGTCAACTGCAACCGTTTTACAAATCAGTTACCAGATTTGAAAAGGGGGTTAAGTTAGACACCGTAAAAGCACTGTAAGAATGGACCAATATTGGTTTTGATTTCATATTCATGTATTGTCATACAAATCTGAAATGTGTGCTAATTTTATGTTCGATTGGTCAACTGCAACTGTGTGAAAAATTAGTTACCAGATTTGAAAAGCAAATTAGATAAAACACTGTAAAACAGTGTAAAAATGGACCAATATTGGTTTTGATTTCATATTCGTGTATTCCCAGCAAAATTTGACGGAAGGGGTTCTTTGCGATGACGTGATTTCATGTCATCTTTTGCATTGGTTCAAAGGAAGTCGTGGAAGATCCGATCTTTTCATTAGGATTTGAACCAATGCAAAGGAAGTCGTGAAAGATCCGATCTTTTCATCAGCATTTGAACCCATTCCATCGATCCAATAGAGATGATGTTTGTGTTTTTATTTACACACCTGTTTATTTTCATTTTGGTATGTTCCAGTACTGCAAAAATCTACTAATTTTTACTATTTTTTCAGATAACATAAAGGAAAAATTGTTATCGTAGTAAAAATAAGTAGATTCTTGCAGTTTCTGGAACAGACCAAAGTTGTTAGAACTGTCGTCGTGATGTTGTCTTACATTTCCTGCATATCAAACAACTAAAACTTCTAAACAATTGGTATTATATGAGCTAAAAATAGAATCGGACTGCACACATTGCTATTCTAAAAGTTCCCTTGTCTGTTCTAAATCTGACATAGAATGAAATCAATCAAATCTCGCTTCTTGGAATTTGAAAAAAAGTCCGAAACGAAAAGGAACAAGAATCTGAAAATAAAGAAGAAACTACTTTTGGAAAGAAACAATTAAAAATAAATTAATTTAGCATAAATGGTATTTTCCATAAAAAGTCTCTCCTCCCCGTTCGTTACATTTTGTTCTTAGAGATCCCTAAAGCAAGCCGGGTTGTAGATCCCTACATATTTCCGTCACTAAACAAAAGAGTATAAATTACCAAAATGTTGTTATAAAATAACAAAATTATAAAATAAAAGTAATTTACGAAATAAAAATACTTAAAGGAGTGCATTTGGAGTCCATGTCGAAATCTGAACTGGTGATGGGATGATAATTGAAAAAATCTTTTGTAAGATGAAAGAATATCAGTTGCGGAGAACGGAGGAAGTAATCTTTTGCGTTGCAGCGGTGGTGATTACATTGCAATTTTGGATGTAAACTTTTGAAAAACTAAAGTGATAAATTAATTGTAGATATTTCATGAATTCGTTTGAATTAATAAAGAGTTTTGTTTTTCATGAAAACCATATTTCAATACAGCATTTCCATTTTCCAAACAATATGAAAATTTCATGCCAAGGGGTTGGTGAAAATGACATGCCAAAGCATTGGTTAAAATGACATGTCAAAGCATGGGTGAAAATGAAGTGTCAAAGCATTGGTGAAAATGACATGTCAAATCATTGGTGGAAATGACATGCTAAAGCATTGGTGTAAATGACATGTCAACGCATTGGTTAAAATGACATGCTTAGGATCCAGAAAAGAACGTCATCTTTTGGGGTCCACGCTCATATAAAATTCATCGATGAAGATGCTAAAAAGATGACATGCTAGATCACTTGCACCCATGATTGAATGTCATCTTTGGTATCGAACATTTTGCTGGGTTGTCATCCAAATCTGAAAAGTGTGCAAAGTTTTAGTTCGATTGGTCAACTGCAACCCTGTTAAAAATGAGTTACCAGATTTGAACTAAACACACACCAAAGCAAGTTAAATAAAACACTGTAATAATAAAAATCATTGAATTCGATTGCTTTTAAAATTGTTTGACATATTTTTCAAACAGCTCACACATACACAGATTGTGTATATAATTTTGAAGTTTAATTGAACCATGCTTTTTTATAAGTTTGGTTTTCAAAATGTATTAGGCAGTGTTTGAATTTGCTACCAGCACAGCACTGAAATCACTAAAAATATGCTATTGCTATGCTGTGCTGTTTTCAAAAACAAAATCGAAAACTGTTGCTGTGCTATGCTGCGAGCATAAAAGTAGCACAGCACATGGTCTATGCTGTGCTTCTGAAATCTTCACAGCACATAGCATAGCATAGTCATCAAAATCAAAAACGAATGCTGTTGCTATGCTGTGCTGCGAACATAAAAGTAGCATAGCACATGGTCTATGCTGTGCTTCTGAAATCTTCACAGCACATAGCATAGCATAGTCATCAAAATCAAAAACGAATGCTGTTGCTGTGCTGTGCTGCGAACATAAAGGTAGCATAGCACATGGTCTATGCTGTGCTTCTGAAATCTTCACAGCACATAGCATAGCATAGTCATCAAAATCAAAAACGAATGCTGTTGCTATGCTGTGCTGCAGACATTTTAACAGCACAGTAAACAGCCGCAGTCAAGAAAACAAAAACGAAAACTATTGCTGTACTGTGCTATGAACAAAGTCAACAGCATAGCATCAAACATAACCCAGAAAAATGTTTGATGGCAAAGAAGTATGTATGTATTTTAAATGTAACAGAATTTGCTATTGACCTGTGAAACCATGACTAAATGCACATTTCGATATTTTTAACACACTACTATGTCTGTTAATTGACAAAACAGTAATATATAATTTTTTAAAGTACCAAAAAATCTCTTATGTCAAATTGTTACGAATCTCTTACCTGAATGAACAATTTGAGAAATAAGGAAAGAAACCCCATGACTATTTGCTGATTATTATTATTGGTCTACTGTAAAAAGCCCAAACATTCCTGTATGTTCTGCAACTAAATAATTGTTGTTATAGATAACAAAATTTCAAAGAAAATATTGAATAATTGATCGTTCTAAAACTATTCTTAGGACAAATATAAAAACATTTCGACAGACCGCTAAAATATAACAAATTTGACACAAAATATTATAAAACAAGTAAAAAAGTATCAGTCGGCCTTGCCGACAGAGATATACCCTCATCCTGTATGGATAGAAATACTTTTTTTCCAAAAAAAAAACTTATGTATTTAGGGGGGTTTCAAAATGTTGGCCGTATGCACCGACAAAAGTATGGATAGGATTATCACACTAGCCTGCGAAAAACATAATATAGCTATATTCGGTAATATATTCAGTTCGAGCCTTCCAGGCACTACATATGGTGCCATAGAGGTTTTTTACAACTTTCGGGCTCTTTTCTCAAGAAGTATGGACTTGCCCTGTCGTTATTGAAACAGCTAATGCAAGTTGCTTCAACAAAAATCAAAGTGTTTATTTATTATTGTCTTTTAATTAAAAATCAAAGTTATTCGAGAGCAGGTCTTAAAGTGAATTTATCCACAATTTTGTGTGGGAGGTACACGAATGGGTGGACAAATATAGTCCATATTCGAACCTGATCTATATCTGGTAGATATTTTAGGATGTGTAAAGTATGAACCAAATCGGTCACTCCCATCAAGAGTTATCGTGTGCAATTTTTCCGAACATTTTTTAAATTTTGTGGGGGAGGTACCTGAAGGAGTGGACATATATGGCCCATCTTCGAACTTAAATCAAATTTGGACAAAATATTTCGATACCCAAAATTTAAACCGAATCAATTGATCCGTTCGAGACTTATCGTGCGCACCAGCCAGCCAGACAGGCCGACAGACAGACGGACGGACATTGCTAGATCTACTCAAAATTGTCTGAAACGGATATCGTACAAACATACTTGGGGTCTAAAACCATTATTTCGATGAGGCACATTTTGGTCGTATCAAAGTGTAAATACCCTCTTTAGCCTAAAGGCTGGGGGTATAAATATAGTAACAATAGTTTATTGAAACTAATTTATTTAGTCGGGAACCACACTAGCATTTCATTTCATTAAACAACTTAATAACATTTTGTGTTTCTAGATCAAGTTCCACAGTAGAGTAAAATCGTGAAATTGATGCAGTGGAGAATTCGATCTAAGAACGCCTAATTTCATGAAATTTAATAAAATTCTCGCTAGTGGCGTCTATGTCTTATGGAATCGAACTTCGAGTTTCTAAATGCATGTTATTGCCACTTGTACCTGTTTTAATATATGTACTAGAGTGGTTTTAAAAATCGATGTCCAATTTTTATGCGGCACCCTCCTAAAACGTTTAGTTTTGTTAAAAATTAAGATTGACAGAGTTTGAGCTCAATCGGAGCATGTTAACACGTGCCACTGGTGCCTCAAAGTTTCCATGGGCTCTTTATATAGCCAAAATTAAAATCTGACCCGATTTTCAAAATTTTTTGTGAGATTACTTGTTTAAACAGCACTGAACAACTCATAGGGCCATTATTATAAGTTTCCTTTTACTATTGGATGTATTTGAAAACGCAAAATAAACGAATTTGAAGACATTAAAAATATAATTTTCACATTTTAATATTATTTTAACCGGAACGCTAAAAAATCTTATCGAAAAATCCAAACTATAACCAAAGAAAGCTTATTTATAATAATGCGGGTTAGTGAGTTTGCTGGGTTAACATTAATTATGCTATGCTATGTAGAAATGTTTACAGCACAGCAGAGCACAGCAATCGTTTTTCGATTTCATGACTATGCTATGTGCTATGCTACTTTTATGTTCGTAGCATAGCACAGCAACAGTTTTCGTTTTTGTTTTTGAAAACAGCACAGCATAGCAACAGCATTCGTTTTTGATTTTGATGACTATGCTATGTTATGTGCTGTGAAGATTTCAGAAGCACAGCATAGACCATGTGCTGTGCTACTTTTATGTTCGCAGCACAGCATAGCAACAGCATTCGTTTTTGATTTTGAAAACAGCACAGCATAGCAATAGCACTCGTTTTTATTTTTGATGCTGTGGCTATGTGCTATGCTGCGTCACTTTCACAGCGCCAGCATAGACCTTGTGCTGTGCTGTGAAAAACTAGCAGCAAATTCAAACACTGGTATTAGGGTTTACTCATGAAATCTGAAACTTTGAAATTTGCTACCATAAAATACTTCTTTTCAGCGCAAACCTGTAATAACAACCCAGCAAAATGTTCGATGCCAAAGATGACATTCAATCATGGGTGCAAGTGATCTAGCATGTCATCTTTTTAGCATCTTCATCGATGAATTTTATATGAGCGTGGACCCCAAAAGATGACGTTCTTTTCTGGATCCTAAGCATGACATTTTAACCAATGCGTTGACATGTCATTTCCACCAATGCGTTGACATGTCATTTCCACCAATGCTTTGGCATGTCATTTCCACCAATGATTTGACATGTCATTTTCACCAATGCTTTGACACGTCATTTTCACCCATGTTTTGACATGTCATTTTAACCAATGCTTTGGCATGTCATTTTCACCAACCCCTTGGCATGAAATTTTCATGTATTGTTTGGAAAATGGAAATGCTGTATTGAAATATGGTTTTCATGAAAAACAAAACTCTTTATTAATTCAAACGAATTCATGAAGCAACTACAATTAATTTATCAGTTTAGTTTTTCAAAAGTTTACATCCAAAATTGCAATGCAATCACCACCGCTGCAACGCAAAAGATTACTTCCTCCGTTCTCCGCAACTGATATTCTTCCATCTTACAAAAGGTTTTTTCAATTATCTTCCCATCACCAGTTCAGATTTCGACATGGACTCCAAATGCACTCCTTTAAGTAATTTTATTTCGTAAATTACTTTTATTTTATAATTTTGTTATTTTATAACAACATTTTGGTAATTTATACTCTTTTGTTTAGTGACGGAAATATGTAGGGATCTACAACCCGGCTTGCTTTAGGGATCTCTAAGAACAAAATGTAACGAACGGGGAGGACAGACTTTTTATGGAAAATACCATTTATGCTTAATTAATTTATTTTTAACTGTTTCTTTCCAAAAGTAGTTTCTTCTTTATTTTCAGATTCTTGTTCCTTTTCGTTTCGGACTTTTTTCAAATTCCAAGAAGCGAGATTTGATTGATTTCATTCTATGTCAGATTTAGAACAGACAAGGGAACTTTTAAAATAGCAATGTGTGCAGTCCGATTCTATTTATAGCTCGATGGTTGGGACTTCATATAATACCAATTGTTTAGAAGTTTTAGTTGTTTGATATGCAGGAAATGTAAGACAACATCACGACGACAGTTGTAACAACTTTGGTCTGTTCCAGAAACTGCAAGAATCTACTTATTTTTACTACGATAACAATTTTTCCTTTATGTTATCGGAAAAAATAGTAAAAATTAGTAGATTTTTGCAGTACTGGAACATACCAAAATGAAAATAAACAGGTGTGTAAATAAAAACACAAACATCATCTCTATTGGATCGATGGAATGGGTACAAATGCTGATGAAAAGATCGGATCTTTCACGACTTCCTTTGCATTGGTTCAAATCCTAATGAAAAGATCGGATCTTCCACTACTTCCTTTGAACCAATGCAAAAGATGACATGAAATCACGTCATCGCAAAGAACCCCTTCCGTCAAATTTTGCTGGGAATGACCTACGACAGTTCTGAATGCTGTATATTTACATTTTGATTCGTTTTAGAGGATTTTCAAAATGCATTTATGTTTTCCCTGAAAAAAATTTTGGAACGCCCAATAGGGTCGTCCGAATCTTATTTGTCTTCAAAGTTAGCAGTGAAGAAATGATGAACAAGAAGATGAATTTGGAATGGAATAGGGAAACTAATTTTGATTAGGGGAAATAATCCATCGATAATTTTCAAAGAAAATATTGAATAATAGATTTAATATTTTCTTTGACATTGATTTTCATAACAACAATGTTGTTTTTGTAAAATTGTTAGTTGAAGTAATTCATGTATATACCTTATACCTTATATAAATTTGCCGTGCTTCTACCCATAATGTCATGTTCACACGAGCGTTTCAATTACGTTGTTCGCCTGTCGAACGACGTACACGAATTAACCCGTTTCCACGACACCATTCGTAATTAACAGAAACATAAACAAAATTTCCTTCATATTTGTTTCCTTGTTTTCACGAAAATTTGAACCGAAAACACATAAAATATACATTAAATGAATAGGAAAAACAATAGATTTTCCTTCAAATGTATCTTCTATATTTATCTACACACATTTCATTCATTTTTTTCCATAAATTCTGAATAATTTTGTATTTTCAATATATTTTAAAATTTTTCTATTTTCAAAATTAAAGAGAGACATGTCAAAACAATGTTTGCTTATACAGACTTTCAGTTATTTGTTTCCTTTTTGTTTCTGATTTTTTACGCGATTTTGAACTAATGGACAAGAAATGTGTGTGGAATTAAGAAGGAAACACAACCATCTTCCTTCTGCATCTATATAAAATGATTAGTTCATTAGTTATACCCTCAGCCTTTAGGCTATGAAGGGTATATACACTTTCATACGGGAAAAATGTGCCTCATCGAAATAATGGTTTTAGACCCCAAGTATGTTTGGACGAAATGTGTTTCAGACAATTTGGAGTCGATTGAGCAATGTCCGTCCGTCTGTCTGTCTGTCTGGCTGGCTGGAGCGCACGATAACTCTCGAAGGGATGAACCGATTCGGTTCAAATTTTGGCTTTCGTAATATTTTGTCCAAACTTAGTTTAAGTTCGAAGATGAGCTGGTCCACTCCTTCCGGTACCTCCCCCACAAAAGTTCGAAAATGTTCGGAAAATTTGTACGCACGATAACTCTTGAAGGGTGTAACCGATTTGGTCCATACTTTGCCCATCGTGGAGCGTGTACCAGACTTAGATCAGGTTTTAATATGGACTCAATCGGTCCACTCCGTCGGGTACCTCCCACACAAAATTTTGGAAAAGTTCAGATTAGGAACATCTCTCGAATCGCTTTGATTTTTGTTTTAGCAACTTGTATTCACTGCCCTCCATACTACGGTATAAGTTTCATCAGGGGCAAGTCCATACTTCCTGAGAAAATAGCCTGAAAGTTGCAAAAAACCCCTATGACACCGTATGAGGAGGTTGGAGGGCAAAATAACTCTCGAACAGGTCTGCCGATTCGGTCCAAAGTTTGGCCTTAGTAATATTTTGTCCAAACATAGTTTAAGTTCGAAGATAAGCCATATCGGTCCACTCCTTCAGGTACCTCCCCCACAAAAGTTCAAAAATGTTCGGAAAAATTGTGCGTACGATAACTCTTGAAGAGAGTAACCGAATTGGTCCATACTTTACACATCCTAATATATCTACCAGATATAGATCAGGTTCAAATATGGTCTATATTTGTCCACTCCATCCGGTACCTCCCACTCAAAATTTCGGATACATGTTCACTTTAAGACCTGCTTTCGAATCACTCTGATTTTTGTTGCGATGGTAAAAGTTGTTTCAGGGGCAAGTTCATACTTCTTGAGCAAACATCCCTGAAGTTCAAAAAAACCCCTATGGTACCATATGTAGTGGCTAGAGATCCATTCTTTTTAGTATCTCCTCCGCAAAACTTTTGATATTAAATCCTAATCAACATTTTTGTCGGTTCAAACGCCCAAAATTTTTAAAACTCCCTAAATACATGCTTTTTTGGAAAAAAATTGTTTCAATATACACAGGCTGAGGGTAAATCTCTGTCGGCAAAGCCGACTGATACTTTTTTACTTGTTTTCATTCATCTTTTCCCTTTTTTCTAAAAGTTTTTGTGTTTTCAAAAAATTTTTCAATTTTGAATTTAGACGTGTCATAATTATTTTTTTCGATAAATTCTCTCATTTGTTAGGGATGGGACATATTTTATCGTTGTTCGAGAGTATTTCTACTTGAACAACATAGAAAAATCTTCGTTCTCAGAATTTTGTATGGGGAATCAAGTAATTTATTCGTATTTGAGGGTCGAACGACGAATAGAGAACGAACGACGTACCGTGGAAACGGGCTATAAATGACTTTTGGAAGAACTTCTATCTATTGGGGTTTTGAAAATTATCGATGGATTATTTCCCCTAATCAAAATTAGTTTCCCTATTCCATTCAAATTCATCATCTTGTACATCATTTCTTCGCTGCTAACTTTGAAAACAAATAAGATTCGGTCTGTCGACACATATTTTAGAATGTGTGCGTATTGTTAAAGTTTTCTATGGTTTCCCCACATGGAAATTATATCCACATTTCTATCCAAACGCATAGAGACAGTTATATGAATGCATTCACTCAATCTTACTGATGACTTTCGCTTAACCAGACAACTTGACTAGCCATTCAGTCAGCCAGCCATTGTGTAAATTTCGTCTGTATCCACCAAAGATTTTTTGGTGGCCAATTTCATTGAAACCACCACTAAACTAACAATGGACATTCACTTTTCTTCTCTTGGCTAACAAATTTCAATCTATTTGCGTCTAAAAAGTAGTTTAATGAACTCAAGTACGGGTTGGATTTCTAAATAACGGCGCAAAAAAAAAACAAAACTTGTATTAAAAAGTTCAAAGAACATGGCATTGTTTTATTGTGTCTAATAAAAACACAAACTGCTTTGATTTAAGTGGGCATGGTGCGTTTTCATATTTCTCTTTTATGTTTTTTTTTTTTTTTTTTTTTGGTTATAATTGTGGCAGTAACAGCATGTTGCTTTATGACCTTGGTCATGGAATCAACATTTACAAGTGAACTTTCAATAAATGTTGTACCTACCTACTTCATATTTTACACTGAAGGAAATTTTTTGCTAATATAGAGGAATTACTGAAAAAAAATATTGAAAAAAAAATTTTGATTTTTCAAAATAGTCTGGCTTAATCCCTTTTGTTGTTTTAATATTTAAAACAACAAGTTTATTAGTGGAGAAGGTTTGGCATTTGTTCGCCAAGGGGTAAGGCAAGGAAGACTAGTTTCGATCCACGCCACTGGATCTCATCAGTTCCCTTTGTTTCTTGTTTGTGGATATTCTCCACCGAAGTTATTTTTCAATAACTTCTTCAACAAGGAACTTTTTATACCCAAACATCAATCGTCAATTAAACAAAAGGGATTAAGCCAGACTATTTTGAAAAATCAAAATTGTAACAGCTATCCCAATTAAATAAACGCCACCAATGTTCTATTTGAGAAACACTGGCACGGTTTTGTGTGTTGTTGGTATATAAGCTACCAAACAGCATTTGGGTATGTGCATTTGTTGAAAAATCAACGACACATACGAGTGGAAGAAGGTTTGCTTTGTTTCGTAAACACTTTCGTCGGAGTTGTGTTAGGTTACCAAAGAAAAACTTCTCATTGAAGGGTTTTCTTTGTTTACGTTTATACTTCGAGCTGACGATTGATGTTTGGGTATAAAAAGTTCCTTGTTGAAGAAGTTATTGAAAAATAACTTCGGTGGAGAATATCCACAAACAAGAAACAAAGGGAACTGATGAGATCCAGTGGCGTGGATCGAAACTAGTCTTCCTTGCCTTACCCCTTGGCGAACAAATGCCAAACCTTCTCCACTAATAAACTTGTTGTTTTAAATATTAAAACAACAAAAGGGATTAAGCCAGACTATTTTGAAAAATCAAAATTGTAACAGCTATCCCAATTAAATAAACGCCACCAATGTTCTATTTAAAAAAAATTCTTAAAAATTCACCATTCAAAATAAAGTTTAGAATTTATCAGCGAATTTAACTGCTCTTAGGCCTAAATGTTTGAACTGCTGTGGGTGATGTACCGAAAGAAGTGGACCGATATAGTCCATCTTCGAATGTGCAACGATTTCACCAAATCAAGGGCCATAGTCAGTGTGGACTTACTCCGATGAAAATTATATCGCAATATGACCCAGGTGGACTACCTGCACTAAAAATTCTAGACATGGCCCTAAACTGCATATTTGCGAAGTATTTTGATGTGGGAAGTATTTTGATGTGAGAATGAATGAACTGCAGTGAGAATGAATGAACTTTTGCCTATTAATGCCATAAATAAGGTCAATTTCATTTAGATATTAAAAAAAAATATTGAAATAAATACTGAGAAAAAAATGAAAAAAATTTTTCTCAACAAATTATTTCCTTCTGCACGAATGAATGACCACTTGCCTGTGAATAACTAAAATAGCTTTTATTCGATTTAAATATGACAAAAGGTCCCACACAAACCATTTTCAATTTATACGATATATAAAATAAAGTTATATATGCCATAATATGATATATAAGTAATGATATGGCGATAACATTGGTGAGAAACAAAAGCTTATGACATTTTGGTTTTGTCATGTGGTCTCAAAGCTTGTTTTGGGTTATATACATTAGGGATATAACTTTTTGCACTTTTTTGCAAATATCAAAAATACCACCACATAGCCGTGTAGAGCATGAAAAACTATTATAAAATACGGTGTCAATTTTTCTCTACCGCGAAAAAAGTTTCCGCACCAAATGCATTGAAGTTCTGTAATGCATTTTTTAATTTTATCTGTCATAACAACATATTTGCTTTTCATTAAAATTTTTATTTTTTTGTAATCTAATTTAAAATCATTATCAAAGCGTTCTGGACCAATTTGTTCTCAAATCGCGCCATTTCGGAGCATATTAGGATTTTTTGACACTATTGCAATTTTTGGTTTTTCTTTATAAACTCGTGAATTTTATGTTTATATTTTTTTAACCTATCGGACAAGAGAATATGGAGTCATTTGCAACTAATTCGCGAAAGTTACAGGCTGTTTTTGTTGACTTTGCCTGTGAGAATTGTATTTTTTTCTATAAATATTTATTCAAACAAAGCAAATTTAAAATTTTAAGTAGAAAAAAATATCAAAAGGGTTTTAGTAATCACGGCCGGTGCGGGAACTTTTTTCACAAAATCCGGCTTAGAAACGCGTTTTCATTATTAGGACAAAATTCCCCACATGGTAGTGGTGTTGTATTTTTGTAGAAAACAAATACGATTCTCACAGGCAAAGTCAACAAAGACAGCCTGTAACTTTCGCGAATTAGTTGCAAATGACTCCATATTCTCTTGTCCGATAGGTTAAAAAAATATAAACATAAAATTCACGAGTTTATAAAGAAAAACCAAAAATTGCAATAGTGTCAAAAAATCCTAATGTGGTCCGAAATGGCGCGATTTGAGAAGAAATTGGTCCAGAACGCTTTGATAATGATTTTAAATTAGATTACAAAAAAATAAAAATTTTAATTAAAAGCAAATATGTTGTCATAACAGCTAAAATTAAAAAATGCATTGCAGAACTTCAATGCATTTGGTGCGGAAACTTTTTTCGCGGTAGGGAAAAATTGACACCGTATTTCATAATAGTTTTCCATGCTCTACACGGCTATGTGGTGGTATTTTTTTGGTTATAGCCCTAATATACATATGTACATATGTGCTTAAAGTAACTCTAAAAATTTTTCAAAAAAGCTCATATATAAACTTTAAAAGCTTTTTGTGCGTGAGTTTGTTTATCCTTATAATTAAGCTTTTATCTAATCCCAGGTAAAAAATCATCAAAATAAGATACAGGGATATTAGGTTGTAAAAAAGTCATAACCCTAGTGTTGATGCTCTTAAACTACACCTAACAAAAAAGTTGAACTTTTATGAGGTTGGTACCCGAATATGTTTTTCGATAAAGGAAGAAATTTTATGATGTGCAAAGTTTCGGCCAAATCGGATACTCAATTCGTATGTTTAAGTGCTCTCAATCATTTTAGCTAGTATCGCCTGGGTTATGCAGAGCTTTTGACACATTATCTCTGGAAGTATGAAAAAAAAACGATCCCAAACAAGTCGTTGAACAGCAATTTTGTGAAGGATTTTGAAATTTTATAGGGTGGACCGATACAATCATTATTTGAACCTAATCTAGGTATAACAGAAATACATATTGCGTTGGGCAAAGTTGGGACCAAATTGGTTACTCCCTTCGAGAGTTATCATTAGCACCATTTTCGATGACCATTTTGAATTTTTGTAACAGAGGTACCCGAAGGTTTGGCCCGATGTGGGTCATCTTAGCACAAAATATTACGAGATGTAAAATTTGAGTCAAATCGTTGATCCGTTCGTGGCCCAGCAAAATTTGAAGGAAGTTGGTTGCGTTGGTTCAAACGAAGTCGTGAAAGATCCGATCTTTTCCTTAGCATTTGAACCAATGCAAAGGATGTCGTGAAAGATCCGATCTTTTTATCAGCATTTGAACCAATTCCATCGATCCAATAGAGATGAATTTTGTGTTTTTATTTATACATTTTTTTCTAAATATATAATATTAATTATTTACAATAGGCTTTATGTTGTCGGAGACTCGAAATCACAACCAACGTTGTTAAAACTCTCGTCGTAATGATAATGTCATTGCAAAGGGTTGGTAAAAATGACATGCCAAAGCATTGGTGGAAATGACATGCCAAAGCATTGGTGAAAATGACATGTCAAAGCATTGGTGTAAATGACATGCTTTAGATCCAAAAATGAATATCATCTTTTGGGGTCAGCGTTCATATAAAATTCATCGATGAAGATGCTAAAAAGATGAAATGCCAGATCACTTTCACCCATGATTGAATGGCATCGCTGGCATAGAACATTTTGCTGGGGTGTTCTGCCAGGCAGACGGACAGGGCTAAATCGACTGCAAATTGTCTGACACGGATTTCGTCCAAACATACTTGGAGTCTAAAACCACAATTTCGATGAGGCACATGTTTATCGTATATACCACCGTTAGACTTAAGGCTGAGGGTGCAATGATCAGAGGTTGCTCCCATCTGGTTGGTTATTAACTACCTTGGATTTTCCTAAACATCTTTGGTTGCCTCAAAAAATCTAAAAAAGACTTTTTTGTCCCGCTTGGTTGCTCCTAAAACCATTCACTTATTTGGTTCAGGTTTTTCTGTGTCAAGATCTAAAAAATTCTGCAACCTGGGGCCTAATTATGTGATTCGATTCGATCGAGAATTTACTCGTGAATAAGTTTTCGACACGAGAAAAAAACGGCATGATAAGACTCGATCGAAATCACTGATCGAATGTTTCGAGAGTAACCGGTAATCGAACTATGTGTTCTTTGGGGAAAGTTATGAAGGTAGATGTCAAAAAATGTGTTTATTTCAAATCAAAAACTAAAAAACAAAATTATGAATGAAAAAATGTAAATATTTATGGAATTTTTTGAACAATACATTGAATAATAATTTCGGAATGAAGTTGTGCTAAGAAAATATGAAAATTATTAATGTTTGCAAAATTGTTTTGTCATTCTTGTTACAGATTGCTAATACATCTACCTTAATAATTCTCTCTCAAAATAAATGAGAGAATTTGGTGGGTGTTTTGCATTAGCCTCTCTGAGAGAGTATTTCCTTTGGTAAACAACGGGGGATGAACTATTTAAAATGCACCTTATTAAAAGTTGTTCACCTATAAAATAAAGCCTATTAATATTAAATATTTTTTTGTTTTGCAGAAATGCTTATTTTTTCAACTTATATTTTAACGACTGCAAACACTAATTTTTGGTTAATGATAGCATGCATATGTATTTATTTTAATTATAATTTTTTCACAATTTCTTAAAACGACTGAAAAGGACTTTTCCCAATTTCTCTTATTTTGTGTAAAAAATGTTCACAATTATTTACTAATATCATTTTTCCTCTATAAACCGTCAATAAACAACAATTTTTTACATTTTAAACACAAATACAATAAGAAATCTTTCATTTTGTTTGTTTACGATAGGCCATTTGGCTACGAGAAATTACTCGCAAATTTATGCTCAATTTCTCGATAATTTTACTCGATAACGAATGTTGTCATCCCAACTTTGAGTACTCGGGTCGAAACAACTCGATGTCGAATCACGTAATTAGGCCCCTGGACTGGCTGCGTCCATAAAGCATAGGGAGAAATGTAAGTGGTTTAGGTGGACAGTAATACAGACACAGCTTATTGTCCAGTCAGCAAGGCATGTATTGGGTATAAACCTGTCAATTCCAGTCCAATACGAAGGCGGATGTTTGCAGCGATGGATTGGAGATGATCTCCCAGTACCTCATTCACATTATACCTTTTAAACTGCATACCGCGCAACTGCATCAGTGTAAATGCTATTCAATCCTGTCTGATGGACTCGTTAATTTAGATGTTCCCGTTTGTACCTTTGGACCCCTCTCTATCTCTTGATTATGAAGATCTCTCCTCACGTGCCTGTTCACAAGGTTATGGCAGGGTGGTTGTGATAAGCATAACACCCGAACAGCTACTGCATCGAGAATATCTTGTTGTGTTGATGACCCCAACGGTAAATTCACCGCCTCATCATGAGGAGTCACCCTGTTGCAGTTCTTAGGGTGGCATTATGGGAGGTTTGAAAATTCTTCCACTGCGTAGCGCTAACACTTGAATACTACCCAGCAAAAATCCTCATTACAAACCTCCTTTCCCACCCATTATTTTAAAAAGGGCATGTCGCGCGAAATTTCTGGTTATTTTGTAACCACTGAAATAAGTACTCAGAATCTACTTATTTCCGTGGTTACAAAATAACCAAATATTTCGCGCGACATGCCCTTGTTAAAATAATGGGTGGGAAAGGAGGTTTGTAATGAGGATTTTTGCTGGGTACACTGGTGCCGCATAGCTTACCGCAAGCCGGTCTATTACTTTAAAAGAGGTCAACAAGGTTTCTTCATCAGCATCCGAGTGCTGCCGACCAGCGACTTGAGGACCATACTTCAGGACCTTGTTCCTATCACCTTGAAAGATTTTGTTCTTACCTCCCAAATAGCAGTGGCTTGCTTTGCTATGGAACGAACGTGGTATGGAACGTTACACCCAATATCTTGGGGTAGTTAGTGGTCAAAATCAGAACAAGATCGAACATATTCGGGTGGAGCCTCATTTCATCTGTCCCTACTTCTGATCTCTATCGCAAATAGCAGTGGCTTGCCCGGGCAACTTAAACATGCTATCGATCTTTACATCCAACATCTTGGTGTAGTTAGTGGTCGGATTCAGGACTCCATCGACCAATATGTTCAGGGAGAGCCTCATTTTAGCCTTGCATTTGGTGAACAATGTGGAAGTGGATTTTGCGGCGGATAATTTCATATTCCTCAGATGGTTGAACTGTACTAAGTACACTATGTAGATGTAAATCACATATTTCACCGACAAAAGAACCCAATGCCAAGATCGTACAATCATTAGCATAGACTACGATCTCTATGCTGTCTGGAGCGTGTTAAATTTCGGAAAGGTTCAGTTTCGAATATATCACCCAGTCTTTTAAAACTTCCTGTTTCACTCTACGGGCTGCAGGTAAATCTTGTCTATGTCCCCGAACAGCTTGACATGGCATCGAAGGGCTTTGATATGACAAAAGCCACCACAACTGTTTGATTGCGCGGCCTATTTGGGTTCAGTCTTCGACTGAAATGGATTCCGGAATCAATGCTGATGTCGGACAGCTATGAAAGAGCTTATTTTCGTGCGGGAGAGTAGTCCCTTCAGAATCGTCGCTACTGGCGACAGGAGGGTGATTGGGTTGTACATTCGACGTTGCTAGCATCATTGCCCGGCTTCAGTGGCGGAAGCACCCTGCTAACTTTCCACGTTTCTGGTACAATATGGGTACTTACTTACTTAGCTGGCCCATTACAGAACATTTGTTCTATAGGCCGAACTAAGAAGAGATCTCCATTCCTCTCTATTTGTTGCTTTGCTCTCTGGAATACCGCGCCTTTTCATCTCAACATCCACTTGTTTGCGCCATCTATTCCTTGGCCTGCCAATTCTGCGTGCACCGCCATGTGGCATGTATTCATACGCCTTTTTAGTGGGTTCATCATCGCTCATTCTTTTGACATGGCCTAGCCAACGCAATCGCTGCATCTCGATACGTTTAACAATATTGATGTCGTTGTATAGCAGATACAGCTCGTGGTTCATGCGACGTCGATATTCACCGTCAACGCAGATTGGTCCGTAGATCTTTCGAAGAATTTTTCTCTCAAACACACCAAGCACTGCCATGTCTGCTTGCGCAAGTACCCAGGCTTCGGAGCCATACATCAGCACGGGTAGTATCAGTGTTTTGTAGAGCGTTATTTTTGTTTGACGAGATGTGGCTTTGTTTTTAAACTGCTTACTTAATCCAAAGTAGCATCTGTTGGCCAATACAATTCTTCTTTTTATTTCACAACTGATGTCGTTTGTTGTGTTGACGGAGGTGCCGAGGTAGACGAAGTCTTTTACTACCTCAATATTATAGGAACCAACTTCCACAGTCGGTCCGAGCTCAATGGACGCATTGCGCGTCGACACCATCAACTTGGTCTTCTCACCGTTTACCGCCAGACCCACTTTAGCAGATTCTCCTTCGACTTTTATAAAGGTATCAGTTACTTCTTTTACTGATCGACCCATGATGTCTATATCATCAGCATAAGCAAGTAACATGTGACTATTGGTGTAGATTGTGCCACTTCTTTTGACGTTTGCCTCTCGTATAACCTTTTCTAGCAGGATGTTGAAGAGGTCACACGAAAGGCTGTCTCCTTGTCTGAAACCTCTTTTGGTACCAAACTCTTCGGAGAGGTTCTTTCCTATTTTAACTGAGGACCTCGTGTCAGTTAAAGTCATTTTACAAAGCCGGATGAGCTTTGCGGGAATACCAAATTCAGACATGGCTTGGAATACCTTTGAGCGCAGCGGACTGTCGAAGGCTGCTTTATAATCGACAAAAAGGTGGTAGGTGTCGATCTGCATCTCTTGGGTCTTCTCCAGGATTTGCCGCAGGGTAAATATCTGGTCAATGGTGGACTTGCCAGGTCTAAAGCCGCATTGGTATGGTCCAATAATCTCGTTGACCATTGGCTTTAGTCGTTCGCACAATATCCCTGACACGATCTTGTAGGCAATAGGGAGTAGACTTATGCCCCTATAGTTAGAGCATACAGTCTTATCTCCCTTCTTGTGGACGGGGCACAGGATACTCAGGTTCCAATCGTCGGGTACTCGTTCTTCCTGCCAGATGGTGCTAACTAGCTGATGAATACACCTTATCAGCGTGTCGCCTCCGGTTTTGAACAGCTCGGCTGGTAAGCCATCGGCCCCTGCTGCCTTATTATTCTTCAGCCGATTTATTGCTGTCTTTACCTCATCTTGGCTGGGCGGTATACATTCAATACCATCTTCTGGGATTGGGACTGTGGTATCTTCGTCGTCTTCGCTGCTATTGGATACCAACAGATTTGAAAAATGTTCTTTCCATATCCTGAGTACACTATCTGTATCAGTTACCAAATTACCTTGCTGGTCTCTACAGGAGGATGTGCCTGTACCAAAGCCGTCAGTTTGATGCTTGACTCTTTGGTAGAATTTTCGGACTTCATTCTGGCTCCTGTACATCTCGATTTTTTCACACTCCCGCTTTTCCATCTCTCTCTTTTTCCTGCGGAAAAGACGTTTCTCCTCTCTCCTTTTCTCCCTGTATCTCTCTCGTGCGCTACGCGTTGCTACGGATTGTAAAGTAGCCTTATATGCCGCATTTTTCTCTTCGGTGGCAGCACGACACTCCTCATCATACCATGGATTCCTTGGTGGAGGTCTCTGGTATCCAAGTATGGATTTTGCGGCTGTTTGCATGGAGTGGGCAATGCTTTGCCATTGCGCTGATATGTTATCGGGATGAGGAGGGCTTTGATTAAGCAATTGGGCTAGTTGAGTGGAATATGCTGTGGCTATCTGTTGTGATTGCAGCTTACCGATGTCTAACTTTCGTGTTGTGTCTGTTCGTACTTTGTTTGCTACGTTTAAGCGGGTGCGTACCTTTGCTGCAACAAGGTAGTGGTCCGAATCAATGTTTGCGCCTCGGAACGATCGTACATCCAACACGCTCGATGAATGTCTTCCATCTATCACAACATGATCAATTTGGTTTCTTGTTTTCTGATCTGGAGACAGCCAGGTGCCCTTATGAATATCGAGATGATTAAATCTGGTACTGCTAACTACCATGTTTTTTGCAGCTGCAAAGTCTATCAGTCTCATACCATTGTCAGATGTTTCACTGTGGAGACTGAATTTCCCGACTGTTGGGCCAAAGATATTCTCCTTTCCAATTTTGGCATTAAAATCGCCTAGAATGATTTTAATGTCATGGGCAGGGCAACGGTCATATGTTTCTTCTAAGCGCTCGTAAAATATATCTTTGGTCTGTTCATCCTTTTCTTCAGTGGGAGCATGAGCGCAAATAAAGCTGATGTTGAAGAATTTAGCTTTTATTCGAATTGCAGCAAGTCTTTCATTCACTGGAGTGAAGCTGGATACAAGATGTTTTAGTCTCCGACTAACTACGAATCCACAACCAAACTCATGCTTTACGTCATGGCAGCTATAATACAGTGCGTCACCTTTAGGTGTTGTTGTGACGCCTTTCCCAATCCATCGTATTTCCTGTATGGCAGTAATATCGGTCTTGTACTTTTCAAGTACGTCTGCCAATGCGAAGACTGCACCTTCTCTATAAAGAGTGCGAACATTCCAGGTGCAGATTCGCAGATCATGGTCCTTAAAACGTTTGCGGGGTTCGTCAACTTTAGAGGGGTTTGTTTTTCTTTTCTTTCGTTTTTTCATAGTAGGCTGTTTTTTCTAGGGGAGGGTTACTAACCCGACGCCCAAACCCAAGTTTTTAACGTTCTTATGGGTGAACGCGCGGCACATGTTAGCTCACTACCTTTAACGGGTGTTAAAGGCAGTTCCCCAGGTGACACCACGGGGAGGTCAGTGTCCACTTGGGATGAAAGAGGGACCAAGATAAATCCTGGGCTTTGCCATGTTAAAACCGGTCAGGACCGTTCCTTGGTATCTTCCATCCCCTACGTCACCCGGTACCCGGTACAATATGGGTGGCTAAAGTTAAATTGATTAAAATTGTCATATGATAATTGTTAGTTTTTGGTGATAACTAAATGGTTCAAGGGGCTCTCACTCTCGTTATTACGCTTTATAAGCAGCCGGACCTGTCCGTTGAAAGTAACTGCCGTTCTATCATTATCCTTTCCCGGATTCGAAAGAGGTTAAAGTGTTGTCCACAATTTATTCAATCCTGTACCAATATTGCAAGTGATCTAGTAGGCGAGTATAGGCGGAAATGTAGGCTTATTTTCGCCTTTTAGCCTGTTGACCTCAAGAGTAAGTTCCCTAACACTTGAGTCGTCAGGGTTCGTACGACGAAAGTCATTTGCTAGTTCCTTCGCTTCTGCTGGGATATTTTGGTCTAATTTCGAGTATTTGATACTTGCTGTTGTTTATAGTAACCGGCTGCAGCCCATGAAAATTCTCTCAGTTACCAGAGAATCTGAGGGAATGGGAAGCGATGATCGATAAAAAAATATGTACCCTTGCCAATCATCAAGCGGTTATCGCTATTCGTTTCAAAAAGTTACCGCGGTCAGAGGTTGTGAAGTCGGCTGGTTTGTTAACGGAAACCATGATGGGAAGCCGTTCTAAGCCAGAACGTGTTATTTAGCAGACCGGGTGCCTTAATGGTGATTGCGAGCTATGTCAATCTCATGTTATCCTGTAGGAGCGTCATCGCTCAAACTGAGGAGTTATCAATTGGCTGGGCCATTCTGGTCATTGCCAAGGGCTGAATGCCAAAGCTCATG
This sequence comes from Musca autumnalis, assembly GCF_047663935.1. NCBI lineage: Eukaryota > Metazoa > Arthropoda > Insecta > Diptera > Muscidae > Musca > Musca autumnalis. The sequence continues at coordinate 152,363,100 of NW_027411866.1, read as the reverse complement.
ATGAGAAATGACGTCCCCTAGCACCGAACGGTTATTGCTCTCCAAATCATATTTTTTAAAACATGCAAAAAAATATCAGTCGGCTTTGCCTACAGAGATAACCCCTCAGCCTATTTAGGGTCTTTTTAGAATTTTGTGACCCTTTTTTGGACATTTGAACACATGGTGCCATAGGGGTTTTTACGCCTTTCGGGCTGTTTTATCCAGAATTATGGACTTGCGAATGCAAGTTGCTTCAACAAACATCAAAGTGATTCGAGAGCAGGTCTTAAAGTGAACTTATCCGAAATTTTATGTGGAAGGGACATGAAGGAGTGAACAAATATAGTCCATTTTCAAACCTAGTCTATATCTGGTAGATATGTTAGAATGTGTAAAGTATGGACCAAATCGGTCACTCCCTACAAGAGTTATCTTGTGTACAATTTTTCCGAACATTGTTGAACTTTTGTGGGGGAGGTACCTGAAGGGGTGGACCGATATGGCTTATCTTCGAACTTGAACTAAGCTTGAGCAAAATATTACGAAGGCCAAATTTTGGACCGAATCGGCAGATCCGTTCGAGTGTTATATTGCGCTTCAACCACTACACACGGTGTCATAGGGGGTTTTAAACCTTTCAGGCTATTTTCTCAGGAAGTATGGACTTGCCCCAGATGAAGCATGTACCGTCGTATGACCGGCGGTGAATACAAGTTGTTACAACAAAAATCAAAGCGATTCGAGAGCAGGTCCTAAACTAAAGTTTTCCGAAATTTTGTGTGGAAGGTACCCGAAGGAGTGGACCGATTGAATCCATATTGGAACTTCATCAAAGTCTGGTAAAAATTTCACCACCCCCTTATTTTTCTCAAAAATCTTAAAAATTCACATTTATCCACATTTTCAATACATTGAGTCGAAAAAAATTATATCGAAAAGATTCAAAATCTAAAATGGCGTTACAAATTTTAAATGCCCAACACCACTTCCACTCGACTGCGATTATTGTGTCTTAAAGCAGCTAACACAAAGGTGTGATTATTATACCATTTATGGCTGTAAATCCTTTTTTGAATTGTCTGTATTATTTTCAAACAATTCATCACCGACAGACACACCAACCAAACAACCAGTAGTGGGATTCCGTAAATCATTTTTGCTGTTATCGATAATTGTCGGTAAAATTAAAATGCTTATAATTTCGATAATTAACGAAATTTTTCGGTAAGTTAACGATGAATAAAAAGTAGTCGCTAGCCTCTACCGACACAAACAGTGATGCCAACTTTTCTTTATGTTTTTAGTCATAATTTTGTAATTTAATTTTACCGATTTTTGTCGGTAACAGCAAAAATGAGTTACAGAATCCCACTACAGATGTTTTTTCTATACTTTGAGAATCTTTTGTTCACAATACTTGTTTAGCTTTTGGGAGCAATATTTGTTGTTTAGTCGCTCTTCTCCATCAGTTTTGTTGCTTTTGCATTCATAAATCTGGTAAGAAGCAACAGGCGAATGCCGAGCAAAACAAAATATAAAAAATTGATATATTTAAAACAGCTTGTTTTTTGACTATGTGCTGTTTTACATTTAAGCGACTTGTCTTACGATTTTTTGTCTCCTCTTTGTGGTGGTTATTCTTGTTAGGCAGAGTTGCAAAACATAGTAAGAGAAATTGAAACAAAATTTAGTTTTGCAATGAATTTTGTGCATAAAAAATCATTTAAAGCATAAAATAATTATTTGTTATAAGCATTTTAAAATTTGTATAACATATTTTTATAAAATACCTTCTTTTTACATTAAGTATTTTTAACAAAATGTACACTTGGTACCATGTTACAAAAAAATGCAACCCTGTGTGTGAAATTTACGAAGATGAGCAAAGAGGAGACAAAAAATCGTAAGACAAGTCGCTTAAATGTAAAACAGCACTATGTAATTATGTCAGTGAATCAACATAATAAAAACAAAAACCCCAACAGTAACAACAACAACAGCCCCAGCTAATACAAAAATGAGAGAGTCAGTCAGTCCATAATGAAATTCCCCAAATTCAATAGAATTTTATTGTACGTAATCATACGACCCGACCATAATACAACAACTCATTCACGATGCCATCAAACGAATGTCTACCGCACACTGTCGTCATTTGAATAAAAACACTTGTTGTCGAAATTAGTCATCAATGGAATTGTGTGCAAATAGTGGTGGAGCATTTTTGCACAAATGTGCATATTTGCATAGATCGGACATTATGTATGTATGTAAATTAAAATTGGCTGCAAATATTAAAATTCTTAGTATATTGGGAAATACAGTTAGAAAAATTAGTGTTTCAAAAAAAACTTTTTCTTTCGTTAACCCAATAATTACACATGCAAGTACATAACTTGCAGATAATTGTGTATGCATATTATATTCGAAACTTCAATTTTTTCGAACTGACACTTGCATGTGTAAACGTTCGGAAAAAATTGAAGTTACTTTCAAAGCACTTAAGGCCTGCGTACATAAGCTGCTCTGCCTGATTGCCTTGCTTTCTTGCTTCATTTTTGACATAATAAAAATAAAAGAATAAAGACGGCCGAGGAAATTTCGAACTGGGTTGCCCTTTTCTTTTTTTTTCTTTTATCAGAAGTAAGCAAGGTAAGCAGGCAAGGCAGCTTATATACGCAGGCCTTTACTCCTCCCTGCTGGCCTTGTTATATGCTCTCCTGCTGCCCAACCTGAGGTTATCCATTTCTTTATTCTAGCGAACCGGTTGAGCTATCATACCTGGATATGTTAATGGGCAAGACTTCTCATAGCCATACCGGAGAACACTTGTGAGATTTTGAACCTGACTGTCAACACTCGCGGCGTGAAGTTCTGGAATTTTACTATGTCTTGAAGTAGCTAGAGAGTTGAATTTCTCCCAGTTGGTCCTTCGGGGAATGCTGTGAGGCTTTTTACCTCTATACGAGACCCGAAAGTGTATCGCCTTGAGATACGAAAATGAACACCCCTCCAATACCCTCCAATCCGATATAAGACGTATCCTCCATATTTGTAAGAAGGATATCTATCGCATCCTTTCTTATCCTCATTCTGGAAGGTGACCGTAATTCCCCTATTACATACTCCCAGTTTATTTGTTAAAATGGACTGTACGGCGTATGACCCATCAATTCCATGTTTTGGCCGGACAAAAAGGCGCTGGTTTGAGTCGATGTCTGAGAACTCGAATTATCATGGGGCACAACGATTCGCCTTCTCTTGTTCGTTTTTCGAATTTCTCCGATGTCTTTAGGCAAACAAGCGGAATAGTGGATACATGATCACTTTTGCCGAAGAAACAGGCGACCAATTTCTTCGAAGTCGTTCTTCCACTAATAACTATCGTCGGATTTGACTCGTCTTTGAAAACCCACTTTCGGCTCATATGCATAGATTCATGATTCGTCACCTGTGACAGTTCATAACGTATTTCGCGCTCTCGATGTCCATCGTGAATATCCTGGAAGGGGTTGACAAACTTCCAGCTGTCAGTCTGGAGACTTCTGTTCTACTAGCGGATCAGCTTCAACACCTCTGCCACATCCGAGTAAGAAGATGGCAACTCATGTTGTGACTTCAACTCTTCAAGGGATTTCGGCTGTAGATAATGCGGCCAGCATGCAGCCCTCCCATAGTGAGTCAGAGCCATTTATTATCTGTATAAGGAAATCTTTCGATTTTTTGATGCACTTGAAAATCACTCTCCTGCCAAAGCCAGTCTAAGGCGATGTGGGCGACAGGAAGTTATGACCTTTCACCAGCAACCAATGATCCTCTCACAGTTTTCAGGATTAGATTTAGCAGATCCTCCTCTTGGGTCTGGATGGCTCATATGGCTTCTCACCAGAATATTTTGGGGGTTTTTGTTTCGGGCTCAGGTTAGATTTATTTAAATGTCTGGTGAGCGGCCACCCTCGAGTTCGAAGCCGAGCGGCTGCTCGACAGACGTTCCACTATCTTCTTATGGATCCTCAGAAGTCCGCACTTTCTTTATATAAACCCAGTTGTGAAGCCTGCTTTAAGGTTAATGGACCGTCAGTGGTATCATCCACCTGAATTCGCGCCGCACCATCCTTCATCCTCGGGCAAACGAAATGTAAACAAATTTTGACATTTGCTAAATTTGAGAAAGTCATGTTAAAAAGACTCTCATTTACTTCCAATACTCCTACCAATAAGTTTCTGGTCTAGGTAACACCAAGTTTGACATTTTTTATCTAAATTATGGAGGCATCCTTGGGCATTTCTTCCACCATCATATATTCGATATTGCATAAACCCTGCCATAAAAAAGGTTTGTTCTCGTTGCCGAATTTGGCAATCGCTCAAAAAAGGCTCTTATCGGTTGGTGCAAAGAAGTGTTGAAAAATCCAATCGCGTTGCTTTAAAAGGCGTTTATAAGATAATCACAGGTGGCGAATGATGGATAGATGTGCATGAGCCCGAATCAAACAGCAATCGAGTGGGTCTTCGAAGACGATCCATACCCAATGAAAGCTGTTCGTGGAAGAAGCAATTCAAAGCAAATGGTCACCTGTGTTTTCGGCAATACTACCTTCTTCTTTTCATTCTTTTCATTCCCGCACATGAAGAAAAAAGCGTGGTCTATGATTTCCCTCGCCAGAATCCTGTTGAAGCGTTAAAACCCCACATTTAGAGGTGTCTCAATCGCAGTAGAAAAAGTGATTCGACAATTGGTTTGAGCGCATGCAAAAGTATATACTTAGAATACATTAAAAGCACATGAAAAAAATTATAAAACGATTTTTTGAGAACAAGCATTCTTGTTTTCATTATTAGGCCGGAAACTTAACTAGTGGACCTCGTATTTCGAGTCCTTATCCTGACAATTAATGACTTTGACACCCCTGAAAATCGCTGCCATGCCAAACCCGATCTTCCTGTCGTCTAGAACTTATGACCTTCCTCAGACGACTTTCCACCAGACTTTTCTTACTAACGCTTCCTTCAGCGCCATACATACATATAAATTATTGCTACCAGAAGGTCATCTGGGGGCGATCATCCTCACAGGTCTAGGTGGTTTATATGGTTTCTCATTAGAAGGTTTTGCCCCGGGTTATCTTTGCAGTCCTTCTCAGGTTGGACGTCTTTAATTGTTTGGCTAGTGGCCACCTTTCAGTCCGAAGCCGATATGCTGCTCTACAGACGTCCCAGCAACTTGCTGGGGATACTCAAAAGATCGCACTGTTTTCACCCACCTTTTTTGTAAAGGGATTGCCTTCGGTCCACTAGTCTGCTTTGAGGTTCGTGGACCACCTCCTGCTCGTGCTTACATTTTCTGCTCGAACAAGCAAAATGTAAAACAAGTGAGAAAAGGCTATAGTCGGTACGGAGCCGACTATGTGATACCCTACACCACTACCCCTGTGCATAATCCTTTCACTCGAAAACATTTCTTTTACGGAGATACGAAAGTTTTCACCTATCTGGCTTTTATACCAAATGACTTAAGGCGAACTGAACCAAAATAATTAATATTTAGTTTTATATTTGACTACTCTCGGCATCACCAACATCAATAGGCTTCTATCTCTGTGAGAAAATTTCGTGATGATCCGATCAAAATTCCGACCTGTAGTGTGATTGCAGAAAAAGTGGAAAAAAGGGATGCTTTACCGACTATTGCGATATCTCTATTATTTGACCACCTACGCCAACCTACTTTGCATAATTTTAAAGGTGGGATTTTCTACTTTCTTAGTCAGACTTTGCTTTTAGAAGGTCCGCAACCAAAGGTGTGATATCCGTCATTATTATTAAAATCGCAAAAATGAAAAGTTGGGTTCTATTATCGACTATTGCGATATCTTCGTTGTGTGACCACCTACGACAACCTACGTTACATCGTTTCAAAGGCGATATTTTCTACTTTCATTGTCAAGTCTTGCTTTTTATATACCCCTTATAGACGCTGAGATATTTGCTTTGGAATAATATCTCCAAATAACTTGTTTGCTCATTCCGACCCCTAATTATTATCCGACCATCACCAAAACCAATAGGCTTCTTCCCCTCCGGGTCCCCCCATCAACACACAAAATTTCGTGACGATCCGATCAAAATTGCGACCTGTAGCGTGATTTCCAAAAAAATGGAAAAATGGGAAGTATTACCGACTATTGCAATATCTCCGTTATTTGGTCACCTACGCCGACGTAGTTTGCATCATTGTAAAGATGGGATCTTCTACTTTTATAGTCAGGCTTTGCTTTTGGAGAGTCCCCAACCAACGCTGTGATATTCGTCATTATAATTAAAATCGCAAGAATGAAAATTTGGGTTTTATTTGCGACTATTGTAATATCTTCGTTGTTTGATCACCTACGAGAACTTACTTTACATCACTAGAAAGGTGATATTTTCTACTTTTATTGTCAGGTCTTGCTTTTGGTATACCCCATATAGAAGCTGAGATATTCGTTTTGGAAAAAAACGTTGTCTTTTTATCCACATTAGTTTTTTGCCCATTCCGACCACTGAATATTATCCGACCATCACCAAAATTAATAGGCTTCTTCCCATCCGGGACCCTTATCAACACCCAAAATTTCGTGACGATCCGATCAAAATTGCGACCTGTAGCGTGAATACAAGGTTTAGGTGGACAGACGGACGGACTGACGGACGGACACACATAGCCAGATCGACTCAGCTCGTCGAGACATTCATTTTGGTATATATAAGTATGGGTCTACGACCATTATTTCGATGCGTTACAAACTTTTTGGGCAAAACCAACTTATAATACCCTCCCCACATAGTGGTGTAGGGTATAAAAATTGACGTTTGTTCTAAATCTGAGCAACTACTGGAACACATCATTCAGCCACCGTTTTGCGGTGATGCAGGTTTATTTGAACTACGCAAAGACCGAAGCCATTCCAAATCGAAGTACAGTCCCCCCTTTACAGTTCATAATGTATTTCGCACTCTCGATGTCCACAGTAGACATCATAACGGTAACCCAATCCTGGGAAGGAGTTGGCAAACTTCTACCTGTCAGTCTGGAGACCACAGTTCTACTTGCGCATCAGCATCAACACCTCTGCCTCATCCGAGTAAGAAGGAGGTGGCAAATGATGTTGCCACTGCAACTCTTCAGGGGATTTCGTCTGCAGAGAATGAGCCCAGTTTGCAGCCCTCCCAGAGTGCGTCATTAATTTATCAGGCATTTATTATCTGTATTACGTACTTCCAGGTTTAGTTTGCACCGGCAGACATTTTTGGAGATTTTGGGTCATTGTGTCATAAAGTATGGACTTGCCCCACTAAAAAAATCGCAGTCGTAACAGGGCCCACAAGAACTTTTTGGAAAAAAACATTCAAAACGATCCGAGACAAGCGGTTTAAAAACACTTTTTCTAAATTGTGTGTGTGAGGTATCCAAAGAACGGGACCGATATAGTCCATATTCCAACCTGATCAGTGTTTAAAAGCCAGCCTCTAAAACATTAGCTGTACACTTCAACTGCTACACAATATTGACACACACGGCTAAATAAGCAACAGAACGCATATTTATTTTGGTGCATTTTATTTATTTATTTATTTATTTTTATTTCAATTCATATTTGCCTAGTCTTTCGACCTTAAGCTGTATACATACTACATTATAATGTTTATATAACAAAATTAATATAAAATAAAGTAATAAGTAAGGAATGTTTTATTTCGACAACCAGGCTACATATTTAGCAGTCGGCTGACCATTCGTCGCAGCGAATTAGCAACAGAGGGTGTTTTCGTGATTAGAGTTGCCAACACAGTAATAAAAAAGGAAACCTGGCTAAGCCGTTAAAACTTTGTTGCTTATTTTCTTTTCTGATATGTGTTGATCATGTGTGCTGCAAAATATGAGTATGCGTGTCCGATGCTATTTTAATATAGCAACAATATCAAATAGCATCATCAGCATTGCTAGCAATATTTTTGTGAAATTTGTTGAGGTTTTCTTAAACTTCACTTTTCCGAATTTTGTGTTGGACATACCAGCAGGAGTGGACCGATGTACTCCATATTCCAATGCGATCTATGCCTGGAAGCAATGTTACCATATGCAAAGTTATTACTAATTCGGTTACACCCTTCGAGAATTCTCGTGTGCTTCATTTTAGCTAAAACTGTTGAACTTTTGTGGAGGATGGAATGGGCCGATATGGCCCATCTTTGAAATGAAACTAAGTTTGGACAAAAGATTACGGATGCCAAATCGATGGCTTCGATCGAGAGTTATCGTATGCACCAGACAGACTGATAGGCAGACCGACGGACGGAAATGGCTAAATAGACTCCAAATTGTCTGAAAGGAATTTCGTCAAAACATTCTTGGGGTCTAAAAACATTATTTCGTTTAAGCACATTTTTGGTCGTATGGAAGTCTATAGCTAAATGCTGAAGCTAAAAAGGAGTCTTATTTACTTCGACCATATGGTATTTATTGCCCCACTGTTGCTATATAAATTACGCACAGTGTTATAGAGTAGGTACACATGCCACGAATCTGCCACCGACTGTTGTGAGTAAACTTTACTCAGTAAAGTGTTGTCGGTATCTCTGGTTTTGTGGTTTGATTTAGACCAGACCGGCGGCACATGCATATTCACAAGTGTACGACGATGTTAGTCGTAAAGTAGTTACGAATCGAGTTAGTCGGTTAAATTGTGTGAACGACAATCGGTATCTTATATATTGTGATATTTTACAACGAAACATAGAAGATTCGTTACATTAAAGTTCCTTAAAGTAAATAAAAGCAAAAACAAAAAATGCATATTAATTTCTCTTTTTTGGCGTGCGGATATTATTAAAAAATCTCATGAAAATTCTCATCCTACGAGAAGAGATAGAAAAAACAATAAACTGAATGTTATGAATAAACTAAATTTCTCTGTGAAAATGTGTGCAATTATTTCATACAAACAAACATACATACGTTTGTACACACCCCTCAACCAATAAAGAACTCAAACAAATCATAAAACCATTGAAATCAATTAAAAAGTCAAGTGTTTGCAAAAACTAATTAACACCCAACAGATTATTATTGAATTTTATCAACTTCCTCCCCCAGCTACCGGCAACTTTAGTTCTTATTTTTTGTTTCGTTTGTTTTTTGTTCTTATCTCAAGGTATTTTCCGACACATCGTCTCCTGATTAATATCACCACTAACGTTCCCATAAATCGTCGTCTAACGAACAGTGCCAGTGGCAGTTGTTTGAAGTTAATAGAGTCACGCAAATGTTTGACAACATCCGACCACGACGACAACAACGCTGTGATAATTGAAAAGAAGAAGAAGGGAATTTTGAAACCACAACATACCGTTGCAACAACAGCCAATGGAAATTTAATTACAACTCCAAGGTTAGTTTGTGGAGTAGTTTAAGAAGAAGTGAAACAAATAAAATGAATAACAGTTGAATTACAAAAAAAAAAAAAAAAAAAAAAGAAAGCTAAAACTAAACAAATAAATTCAACAGGTATCACATTTCAAATTCAAGTGCATCATCATTATTGTGGTCATTGGTATCATATCATAGTCGTCGACCTTTTTCTACAAGGCCAATAATATTACGTCATTGTTCCTGCCAGCAACAGTTGCCACAACAACAACAGCTGCACTTAGCAACTTCACTGTCATCCAGTCGCCGCCGTTCCTTCACCATGGGCTCCATTAACTGCAAAGAATATGTTACCACAAATGAGGCCTGCAAAAACCAACCGGATAACGAAAATGGTGAGAACTATTTTTGTATTTTCTTTCATTCTTATCTCTTCTATTTTGTTTTTTTTTTGTATATTCGCGCTAAATATTAAGAATAGTTTATAAGAAGCATAGCTTGTGAAAAAGTTAGTTTCTTGGAATTCACAATGACTAGTTTAAAGTGATATTGAATCATAGGTTTTTTTTCTTATTCACAAATGCCTATGTAAATAATTTAGGCAGGTATTGGAATTGATTAAGACTCACGGGCGAATACTTACTCACAAGCATAGACTTTCTTTCTCGCTTGTATTACCTATACAGTCTGTCGCAAAAGTTAGTATACACCGTTGAAACCAAAATGTATTAGGGATAAATATCACTATAACTTATTGAAAACAACAAACAATTAGTTTTATTTGATAGACAAGAAGGTTGTCTTCCGTAATAACAATTAAAAGTCCGCAATATTTGCATACATTAGCAAATGTACGGTTCGAATCCCAAAAAGACCAAAATTTATGTCGCAAAAGTTAGTATACAACGGACAATCCTCGTGGAACTGTGTAAAAAATTCTTGATATTTTTGAACAAAATGAAACTAAATCTGTACTTAAGATCATAAAGAGTATATTAATGGGTTTTAATGACAGTTATAGTACTTATAGTGACAAGTCCAACGTACACTGGATCGTAAAATCCACAAAAATTGGTCATCTACAAATACAACAACTGTAGCGATAAAATTTCGGGTGTTATGTCCTGTTTATGAATTCTAAAGCCATGAAATGCTCAGAAAAGCTCTAAAGTTTCAATATGGGGTGATTTTGATCGAGTTTCGACTTGTCCTGTTTGAAAAAACGGGAATTTCTTGAAGGAAACCCATACTTTTGAGGCCATTGTCCTATTGAAACATGTAATAATCCTTAATCCTTACACATACGGACTTTCCTTTTCAGTCAATTTTCTCACAAATTGTGTCCATTTTCACTTTCCCACCAAAAATAAATAGTAGGAGAACCTCAAGTTTTGGTGTAAGCCCTACAGTGATACTCCACCACCACAGAAGGATATGATAGCTAATTTAAAATTTTAATACAGAGCTTTCTCTGCTATTATAACGCATGGATTGTGCAAAAACGTTCTGAAAAACTGTGTTCGCTTCACTTAGGACCAAAATACAACTAAATGGATCAGTTAGAAGTAGTTCATTAGACATTAGTAGTACATTAGACACTATGGACACGAGAAGCATGTCCGATACTGCTAAAAGGCCAGTAGGACAGTATAACTGTAGGGCTTACAACGGATCTTGAGGTTCTCCTACTATTTACTTTTGGTGGGAATATGAAAAGGGGCAACATTTGTGAGAAAATTAACTCAAAAGGAAAGTCCTTATGTGTAAGGATTAAGGATTATTACATGTTTCAAAAGGACAATGGCCTCAAAAATATGAGTTTCCTTCATGAAATTCCCGTTTTTTCAAACAGTACAAGTCGAAACACGATCAAAATCACCCCATATTGAAACTTTAGAGCTTTTCTGAGCATTTCGTGGCTTTAGAATTCATAAACACGACATAACACCCGGAATTTTGTCGCTACAGTTGTTGTATTTGTAGATGACCAATTTTTGTGGATTTTACGATACAGTGTACGTTGGACTTGTCACTATAAGTACTATAACTGTCATTAAAACCAATTAATATACTCTTTATGATCTTAAGTACAGATTTAGTTGCATTTTGTTCAAAAATATCAAGAATTTTTTACACAGTTCCACGAGGATTCTCCGTTGTATACTAACTTTTGCGACATAAATTTTGGTCTTTTTGGGATTCGAACCGTACATTTGCTAATGTATGCAAATATTGCGGACTTTTAATTGTTATTACGGAAGACAACCTTCTTGTCTATCAAATAAAACTAATTGTTTGTTGTTTTCAATAAGTTGTAGTGATATTTATCCCTAATACATTTTGGTTGCAACGGTGTATACTAACTTTTGCGACAGACTGTACATAATTTATGTAGTTTAATGCCTATGATTACATTAAATTGTCCAATGACGGAATGCCCTCCATGATGTGGATACAGAGGGTAAGAAAATATAATAGCTCCGTTCCAGTGTATTAGTTGAACTAGCAAAAAAGCGAAATATGAAAACATAAGTTCCATATACAAGTTTGTTAAAATTGTACGGGAATGGAAATGCCAAAATCTATGTACCTATCACCTTATTAAAAGCCAGCAAAACCAAATTTGTTTTGCAAAAGATACCGTACACCTACCTATGATAAGTTTATTATGTCTTTGTGCATTAGGGTTATGACTTTTTTACAACCTCATATCCCTGTATCATAGCGTGATGAGTTTTGCCATAATATTACATAAAATCTTAATTATAAGGTGGTTCGGTGAAAAAACCTCACGCACAAAATGATTATAAAATTTGAATTTATCAAAATTATGGACAATTTTTTGAAGTCACTAAAACAGATATATAATTGAAAATAAACTTTTGAGCCACATGAGATAAATAAAATGACATAGAATTTATTTCTCACTATTTTTCTTCAATTCTGAGAATCGTAAAAATGTCGTAAACGATTTTATTTAAAAATATAATTTTTTAACAAAAAACAAAAATTTTAAAATTTTCTCAAAGTGACTTTTTTCGCGACTTTTTTAATATTCGAATGAAATAAACGTTATTGTAGTTATTATTAGGCTTATATTTATTCATTCGTGGAACAAAAAATACTTTTTTGAAAAAAAAATTTTTTTCATTTCATACATTTTTTCAAAAATTAATTTTTTTAAAATCGATTTGTGCGTGAACTTTTTTTATATTTCAATGGAATAAACGATAGCATAGTGATTAATAGGCAAAAGTTCATTCATCCCTGCTACAGGAAATCATTTATGAGGAAAAATGTCAAAAAGTCATAACCCTATTGTGCATTTGTATGTACATCGGTTCTGATTTGGATATAGCTTCAGTATATATTCGGCCGATTTGAGTATTTGACGCACAAAACACTATATCTGTCTAATTTTGATGAAAATTGGTCTAGAACGGTTCAGAATTGAATAAAGCCACCACATATATTTTCGACCGATTTGTTGTACTTGACAGTACGAGAATGTTTTTTTTTCCGCAAAAATTGCAAAAATAATAAAAACTTTCTAGTTCAGGAACAAAGCCTATATTTACTTGTATAAGTATAACACTAATGTCTGTATTATGAATGTCATTAATTGTCCTTGTATTTAGAGCAACTCCTAAAAGCGAAAAGTCATCATGGCTTCACGTTCGTATTCATGTAATCGATTGCGTGATTGAAATGCAAACAATAAAAATTAGAGTATTTTTTTTTTTATTGATGTGGGTAAACGTTGTAATCTGTAAATTGAAAATTAATAGGTAACAAGTAAGAAAGTGTCAGTCAGCTGTGCCGACAGAGATATACCCTCAGCCTCGAACCTTGGCGTTTACTAGGCGTTTACACTAGACAGTTTGTCTTCAAATACAACTCTGATTTACTAACACATACATACATTTGTCGTTTGGCTACCAGTTGTCCATCATTCTTTCACAGACAGCCGGGTTAACAAAATTTTGACATTTTTTGTAAAAATGTGTGAGATAATAATTGAAATGTGTTGAAAACAAAAGAACATGAACAAAAACAAAATATGTGAACGGAAAACAAAAGGATTTCGATGATTTTAATTAATAATTTTACAACTGTTTTTGTAGTTGTCTGGACGCCTACGTCACAAAGGCAAGTTTTGGGATTTTGACAACCAATACATGAAATCAACTGTCCTGTCATTTGTAAACGCAGGGTTACACAAGACACACTGCCTGCAAATACAACTCTGATTTACTAATACATACAAACATTTGGCTAGTTGCCTCGGCACTGTCTGGTAGTTTTCGTAGACAATAAACATGGACATTTTTGAATAAATGAAATCAAAACTATTTCAAATAACAAAAAAGACAACAGTACTGGGATGAAACAAAACAAAAACAAAATATATAAACGGAAAACAAAAGAGAAATCGACTATTTTCATTCATAATTTTACAACCATTTTTGCAGTTGCCTGGACGCCTACGTCACACAGGCAAGTTTTGGGTTTTTGACATGGTTTAATAAGAAAGGTTAGCCAAAGCTTTATATCAATTTAAATTTTTTCATTCGAGTATGCCTAAAACTTCAAAACAATATAAACCCAGTCAGCATTTTTTGAAAATTTTAATCAAATTCGAGTCTTTTTTGATCCGACTGCACGATTAAAAAGCTAGAATATGAGCTCATTTTCTGATCATAAATGACTCCTTTGTCGGTAGGAAAACATAACCTCAGGCGACTCTTCTAAACAAATCACAAATGAGTCTTTTTCGAGTCGTATTTCAATCATTTATTTGTGTTCTGTTGATTAATTTGGGACCCTTTTTCGAGTCTTTTTAGAGTCATGTTTATAATCATTTATGAGTCTTTAGGGAGTCATTTATGAGTCTTTTTGTTAGACGAAATAAATTAAAAAAATTTTCTTTTTATTCTTCTTTGTTTCTTTCCTTTGTTTTATAGTCTTTTCTGCTTTGTTATGTCTTTTAATTATCCTTTATGTTGCTTAGTGGTTGTGTTGTGTTTGTCTGTACCTTTAATATTATACGTTACATTTATATCAAAATTTTGTAGAAAGTGTATATGAGAATTTCATTTTTTTATTTACAACCAAATAAAAATAAAACAAAGCAATCAGTTTTTAATCACCTAACTGTTCAAAATATGATCAGAAGGTACATAATTATAATCACTTTTCAAACACCTGCATGACCCTTTTTTGATTAAGCACTTTTCAATCTTCCAGATGATCAAAATGTGACAATAAATAACAAAAAATGGTCACATTTTAAACACTTCAATGACTAATTTGTGATTGCTACACATTTATTGTTGTATTTTTAATTAAACTATTTTTAATCACTACAGGGAGTCACTTTCGAGTCCCTTTCTGATCATACAAGCGACTTAATCAGTTTTTGATCACCAAGAGGACTCTAAAAAGACTCCTCAATGTGATTTTTGAAAAAAACAGTCTTCCAAATGCTAGCTGGGAATAACCTGTGTATGTGTGTGTGGTGTTTGAATAACCCAGTCAGCATTTTTTGAAAATTTTAATCAAATTCGAGTCTTTTTTGATCCGACTGCACGATTAAAAAGCTAGAATATGAGCTCATTTTCTGATCATAAATGACTCCTTTGTCGGTAGGAAAACATAACCTCAGGCGACTCTTCTAAACAAATCACAAATGAGTCTTTTTCGAGTCGTATTTCAATCATTTATTTGTGTTTTGTTGATTAATTTGGGACCCTTTTTCGAGTCTTTTTAGAGTCATGTTTATAATTATTTATGAGTCTTTAGGGAGTCATTTATGAGTCTTTTTGTTAGACGAAATAAATTAAAAAAATTTTCTTTTTATTCTTCTTTGTTTCTTTCCTTTGTTTTATAGTCTTTTCTGCTTTGTTATGTCTTTTAATTATCCTTTATGTTGCTTGGTGGTTAGTATACTGCTTCTTCATTTCACTTGGCAAAACCTGTTGTGTTGTGTTTGTCTGTACCTTTAATATTATACGTTACATTTATATCAAAATTTTGTAGAAAGTGTATATGAGAATTTCATTTTTTTATTTACAACCAAATAAAAATAAAACAAAGCAATCAGTTTTTAATCACCTAACTGTTCAAAATATGATCAGAAGGTACATAATTATAATCACTTTTCAAACACCTGCATGACCCTTTTTTGATTAAGCACTTTTCAATCTTCCAGATGATTAAAATGTGACAATAAATAACATAAAATGGTCACATTTTAAACACTTCAATGACTAATTTGTGATTGCTACACATTTATTGTTGTATTTTTAATTAAACTCTTTTTAATCACTACAGGGAGTCACTTTCGAGTCCCTTTCTGATCATACAAGCGACTTAATCAATTTTTGATCACCAAGAGGACTCTAAAAAGACTCCTCAATGTGATTTTTGAAAAAACAGTCTTCCAAATGCTAGCTGGGAATATGCCAGACAATTTTAAAAACAATCGAATTCAATGATTTTTAAAATTGTTTTTAGACCATTTGTATGGAAGGAATTGGTGAGATTTGCATTGAAACAATCAGTTTATCATATTCACAACTCGATTATGTGGAGAAAACTTAACTCTTCATTCATTTTTCGCGTTTTTTATAAAATGCTCAAAAACTACATTGTAAACAAACCCACTTGTTGCCTTTATTTTGAAGTTTTAGGAATTCAAGAAAAACAAGGGTTCTATAGATTTTTTTCCTTTATTTTGAAGTTTTAGGAATTCAAGAAAAACAAGGGTTCTATAGATTTTTTTCATTTAAATCTACCTCTTTACTTATACCATGGTTTTTGACAATCAATACATGTACTCAACTGTCCTGTCATGTGTAAACGCATGGTAAAGAAATGAAGCAGACACAATACTTCTGACGTCTATAGATAGGGCTTCTGGGGTTTTGTGCCTATTTTTCAGGAAGTATGTATGGATTTGCCCAGAAAAAGAAATTGTACCGTTTTAACTAGGGCCACATACAACACATATTGCCAAACATTCAAAATCAATTACAGGCGAGTCCTTTAGCTGCACTCTTTCAAAACTTTGTGTGGGAGGCACCCGAAAGAGTGGTTCGTTGTATTCAATATTCGGACATAATTTAAGTCTGTAAAAAAGCGATGTACAACGTTTATACCAGATCGGTATCTCCATTTGACGGTTATCTAACTTTGGCTCATGCTGACTTTTTGGAGCTTTTGGGCCATTATCACAGAAAATATTGACTTGCACCACTTTTCCCAAATGTTGTGTGGTAGATACCCGCAGAACGGAACCGATCATATTCCAACCTAATACGTGCCTAGATGAAATAATACAATTTGCAAAGCTTGGACCAATCAGAAACTCCATGCGACAGTTATCTGGTGGATTTGCCATTTTAGTTGGTGCCGTCAAGGTTTATGGGAGCTTTTATGCCATTAACTCAGTGTGGAAGTATGGATTTGCCCCCAATTGTACTATCGTAAAGGGACAATATCCTGAATAAATTTTCAAAACGATCCGAGAGAAGATCTTAAGGCCTGCGTACATAAGCTGCCTTGCCTGCTTACTTCTGATAAAAGAATAAAAAAGAAAAGGGCAACCCAGTTCGAAATTTCCTCGGCCTTCTTTACAGCTATACCTAATTTAAGTCGTGACGTACAAAAAATATTTTCTTACCTACCATAACAACGCTCTCTGAGCGTCCCTATTACCCAAATACGTTGTATCCGAAATCCCATTTAAAACACGGAAACTTTATTAAATGTTTTCACTCGTAAAACAAACATTTTTCTTTTGCAATAAATTGTATTTCATGTTTTGTTGGGCTTTTGTTTTTAAAATACAAAACACACACATATGTACATACAATAACATATCGTACGTTCTGTCAAAGTTGAAAATGTTCAACTTACAATAAGTATACGCTCGACGTATTTCGGTAGTTCTCATAAGAATACATGTGTTCTACTTTTTTCACCACACACGCCCTGGCAATACGGTCGTATTTAGGCATAGCAGTTATTCTTTTATTTTTATTATGTCAAAATTGAAGCAGGAAAGCAAGGCAATCAGGCAGAGCAGCTTATGTACGCAGACCTTTAAACTTCACTTTTTCGAATTTTGTGTGGAAGGTACCCCAAGGAGTTGACCGATATAAATTCGAACATACTCATACTCCTTTAAGATGAAAATATTGCCAAAATCCAAAATATCGCCAATCACAAATTATGACCAAACCATGGTGTGCACTTAATCCACCTTTATCTAAGATCTAAAAACAACTTACCATTGGAGGTCATTGAATTGGTGTGGTGATAGCTAATTAGTTTGGACATTCATAAAAGTGAATGATTGATTAATTGTTATCGTTGTCGTTACTAATAAATGACATTTTGTTTGCTACAAACAAAACAATGTAAATGACAATTATTTAATGTGATTTGCATGGCACAATTACCCAGGTAGTGGCATCGTAAAATTTTGAATATGTTATGTCAAAACTTTCGTTATGTTGTTGGGAAATTACAACAAAAATAATTTTTTTATAAAGGGATTTGACTTATCATATTCGTTCAGCTGGTGTGATACCACTACCTGGTAGTTTTGCCATGGTGATTTGGCAATAATTTAATGTGTTTTCCAACCTAGATTGAAAAGAAACATTGTTTTAGTACGTCATGCTACGTTTTAGGTAAACCTTTATTTAATTCCTGATTTACATTAGATAATTTTACTTGCAGCAAGGGCCAGTTTTTGGGAAATATTTCAGCCCTCAACACTCTGCTTCATTGACAATCTGAGAATTGCCTATTGTAAATCAGGATCATCAAATGAATTTATGAACAAAATTAAGGGGGAGCAAACCTATTATAAAACAAGTTACAAGTATATGCCGACGGAGAAATACCCTCATCCCTACATAGTTCGAGAACGGTTTACTTGGGTCAAT
The DNA here is from genome assembly GCF_047663935.1 of Musca autumnalis. Lineage (NCBI taxonomy): Eukaryota > Metazoa > Arthropoda > Insecta > Diptera > Muscidae > Musca > Musca autumnalis. The sequence goes on along the minus strand of NW_027411866.1, from coordinate 152,344,752 downwards.
AATAACAATATTTTGAGATAAGTTTTTTCTACAGAGATCTCGAAAATGCAAATTACAACTTATACGGTTGGAAATATGTCTAAAAACACTTGTATTCAAAAACTTTCGGTGCAGATAATCCAGTTAATACAGAGCTCGAAATGTTAAATTACAGCCAATTCGGATTAAAACCTTCAAAATACGTAAAATTTGAGGTTACAGTTATGTTGTAGCTAAACCGTTATTGCCCACTTTGAATTGAACAATGGAAGAAATATTAGTCAGTTTGGACCAAATCTCGATTACTCTATTCGAGATTTATTGTGTGATCCAGGCAGGCAGACGGGCATGGCTAAACTAACTGCAAATTGAATATAAAGACGATCGTCAGTTCGTCTATAAAGACGACCTTCAGCTCTCATCTATAAAGACGACCCTTCAGCTCTATAAAGAATACATTAAGCTCTCGTTAATAAAGATTCCCATTAGCTCTCGCCTGTAAATAATCCCTTCAGGTCGTCTACAAAGACTCCCTTCAGGTCGTCTACAAAGACTCCCTTCAGGTCGTCTATAAAGACTCCCTTCAGGTCGTCTATAAAGACTCCCTCCGACCTTTGCTCTCGTCTATAAAGACGACCTTTTGTTCTCGTCTATAAAGACGACCTTCAGCTTTCATCTATAAGGACGACCACCTTCAGCTCTCGGCCATAAGGACGTCACCTCTCGTCTATAAAAACGACCTTCAGCTCTCGTCTATAAAGACGACCCTTCAGCTATCGTATATAAAGACAACTCTTCAGCTCTCGCTTATAAAGACGACCTTCAGCTCTCGCCTATAAAGACGTCCTTCAGCTTTCATATATAAAGACGACCTTCAGGTCTCGTCTATAAAGACGACCTTCAGTTCTCGCCTAAAAATATGTCCTTCAGCTCTCGCCTATAAAGACGACCTTCAGCTCTCGTTTATAAAGACGATCTTCAGCTCTCGCCTATAAAGACGACCTTCAGCACTCGTCTATAAATGCTCCCTTTAGCTCTAGTCTATAAAGACGACCTTCAGTTCTCGTCTATAAAGATGACCTTCAGCTCTCGTCTATAAAGCCGATCCTTCAGCTCTCGTCTATAAAGCCGACGCTTCAGCTCTCGTCTATAAAGCCGACCCTTCAGCTCTCGTCTATAAAGACGACATTCAGCTCTCGTCTATAAAGATGACCTTCAGCTCTCGTCTATAAAGACGACCCTTCAGCTCTCGTTATAAAGACGTCCTTCAGCTTTCATATATAAAGACGACCTTCAGGTCTCGTCTATAAAGACGACCTTCAGTTCACGGCTATAAAGACGTCCTTCAGCTCTCGCCTATAAAGGCGACCTTCAGCTTTCGTCTATAAGGACGACCACCTTCAGCTCTCGTCCATAAGGACGACCTTCAGCTCTCATCTATAAAGACGACCTTCGTCTATAAAGAAGACATTCAGCTCTCGTAAACAAAAGCCGCTTCAGCTCTCATCTATAAAGACTCCCATTAGCTCTCGCCTGTAAAGAATCCCTTGAGGTCGTCTATAAAGACTCCCTTCAGGCCCTCTATAAAGACGACCCTTCAGCTCTCGTCTATAAAGCCGACCCTTCAGCTCTCGCCTATAAAGACGACCTTCAGCCCTCGCTTATAAAGACGACCTTCAGCTCTCGTCTATAAATGCTCCCTTTAGCTCTCGTCTATAAAGACGACCTTTAGCTCTCGTCTATTAAGACGACCCTTCAGCTCTCGTCTATTAAGACGACCCTTCAGCTCTCGTATATAAAGGCAACTCTTCAGCTCTCGTCTATAAAGACAATCCTTCAGCTATCGTCTATAAAGACGACCCTTCAGCTCTCGCTTATAAAGACGACCTTCAGCTCTCGCTTATAAAGACGACCTTCAGCTCTCGTCTATAAATGCTCCCTTTAGCTCTCGTCTATAAAGACGACCTTCAGCTCTCGTCTATAAAGACGACATTCAGTTCTCGTCTATAAAGACAACTCTTCAGCTATCGTCTATAAAGACGACCCTTCAGCTCTCGTCTATAAAGACCACCCCTTAGCTCTGGTCTATAAAGACGACCCTTCTGCTCTCGTCTATAAATGATCCCTTTAGCTCTCGTCTATAAAGACGACTTTCAGCTCTCGTCTATAAAGACGACCTTCAGCTCTCGTCTATAAAGACGACCCTTCAGCTCTCGTATATAAAGACAACTCTTCAACTGTCGTCTATAAAGACGACCTTCAGCTCTCGTCTATAAAGACGACCCTTCAGCTCTCGCTTTTAAAGACGACCTTCAGCTCTCGCCTATAAAGACGACGTCCAGCTCTCGCTTATAAAGACGACCTTCAGCTCTGGCCTATAAAGACGACATCCAGCTCTCGCTTATAAAGACGACCTTCAGCTCTGGCCTATAAAGACGACATCCAGCTCTCGCCTATAAAGACGACCTTCAGCTCTCGTCTATAAAGACGACCTTCAGCTCCTCTACAACTTCTTTATTTGAATTGTGGCAATAATATTTGGTGGTGTTATCCTTTCTTGTGCAAAAACTACAAAACCTTTTGACTTCTGGGTAACCTTACTAAATGAACCTTGATTGAGCTGGAATTGATCGGGATACACTTATTGATAAGGGAGAAGTTTCCGTTGTCCTTTCGGGGATTTTTATGTGAACATATGTGTATATCGTCATCATAAATGACCAAAGTTGTAACTAAAAAAATAATTGGGGTTATTTTGAACGAAAATTTCCCGTGAATTTTTCACTTTCTCCCTAGTTGAAGCGGCAGAAAGACAAAAACTCACGGGGAATTTTCGTTCAGAATAACCCCCAATAATTTTACAGGAGAAGCAAAAAATGTTATAAAATGATAAACTGTTTTATGGAATATTAATCTTATGAGAGTGAAGATTTGGAATATTATCAATCATATACGAATGGGAGTAAGTAATGAAACCAAAACCGCAGAAACGGTTAGTTTTGGGATCCGTCATTACAAAAAAATCTGCAATGTTATCCCATTTTCCAAAGTGCCATTTCTTGAATAGGATCCTTATTTTTGAACGTAGAAATTTTGCAAGAGCATGTATTTTAGTTGTATGTATTAGATTCAATTAAAAAAACGAGTTTTGATTTTTTTTTGGAGATACGTCTTCCGGTATTTATGGTGGCGACATGTAGTATGTATTAAGGTTCTAAAATAAACATTGGAATCTAAATAAGTGTGGTCCATACAATTCTGTCCCCTTCCAATAAATGTTACATCTTCCAGAGACCAATTGTGAGTCAACAGTATTAAGCCCTAAACACATCCGACGTTTGAGTAAAGTTGGACGTCGTTCCTGATAGATGAATAAACAAAAAATCAATCTTGCACTTTTATTTTGAAATAACGTCCAACATTGCTGAAACGTTGGATGTGTTTAGGGCTTTAAGCTGTAGGGTATATGACAATAGTTGTATTGTTCTTTTCAACCCCTTCAAAGCAAAAGTGCCAGAAAACCTGGTAACCTTAAGAAAACAAGAAAGAAAGAAAATAAAAAAGAGTGAATAATCAATGGCAAACTTGTTTTCGATAGAATAAAAAAATATGAAATACTAAAGAGAACTATAATCGTCAACACCCGGCAAATATAAAAATTCACTTAAATCGAGAGAGACATCTAAAACATAGATTAGTTAGAAACTTAGCGTTTCAGAGGGAACATATCCAACGGTATTAGCGGTTCTGTGTTTGTGTTAACGATAAAGTAACGTACCTATAAATAAACGTAAGTGGGGTTAGTACTGCGACGACTGGAACTGACTCATTTCATTGTCGGTGATTGTTGTCTCATTAAATTTGACATGCATTTTTGTGTGTTTGTAATTTTTACGCCAATTTACAAATCTACACAGCGAATTTCGGTTTTTGAGGGGGTGGTGTTTACTTTGCATGTCGGTTGGTTTGCTAACCAGCTGAAACCAGTGCAAAAGGTCATAATTTGTTAATTTTTAAATTATTTGCAACAACATTTAATGAAGGTTAACCAGTTTTCTGCATGTGTTTTTTAAGTACATACAAACAAACATGTTGAGATAATTGAAAAAATTAATGTTATGTTAATGCAATTTTCAATGGGGTAATGAATGAATGAACGCATAAATGAGAAATACCCAGTTAAAGAGAATACAAAGTTGAATGAAATATTTGAGTACATGTGTAAAATAATGCAAACCATGAAAAATAGCTAACACACTTCCAAACGTTTAGCGAACAGATGTTTCCATTAACAACAGTCAGGTGGCCGGTTTTTTGAGTTTATTATGCATTAAGAATATTTTAAAATTACACTAAGGACTCTGTTGATAATCGGCAAATGGATATTTTCTATGCAAGTAAAATAAGCATTACATTCGACAGAGTTAATCTTTTAGACCTTCCAACCATGAGAAAATCTTTGAAAATATGTTAAGTAAAGGAAGTGGCTTAAGGAGAAGTGAACGTCCCACGAACATCTAAAAAGGTACAATGTGTGTCGTATCTCCATACCAAAGCCCATATTATCCATCATATGAGAACTCTTACTTATCATCAAGTCTGAATACGTTTTGCGATTCTGTATTTAATTTTGGCTTTACCGACGGTAAAATTATAATTTCTATTATTTTGGTAATTAACGAAATTTTTCGGGAAATTAGCGATTAAAACAAAGTACTCGATCGATATACCGTTAGTAACAGTGATATGAGCTTCAATTTTTTGCGTTTTAATTTGAACAATTTTTGTCGGTAACAAGGCATATTTACAGTTATACCCATGATACAATAAGAAGGTAGCAGCAACTGCCGTTTTTGGTAACATAAAATGTCAAAATTTGACATAAATAAAATGCAATTGACACATTATGTTACCATCAGCTGGGCTGATAATGCTACTTTCATATTGTATCATGGTTATACCTAACTCTCAGCGCGACGTACAAAAATTATTCACCAACCTACACCACAACGCTCTCTGAGCGTCCGTGCACAATTACCCAGGTTGTGATATCGTAAAATTTTGAATATGAAATGTCAATATTTTCTTTATGATTTTGGGAAAATTACAACAAAAATATTTTTTTTTATAAAGGGATTTGACACTTCATATTGGAACAGCGACAACAATGTTGTTTTTGAAAATTTGTTAGTTGTTGTAATTCATGCATCTACCTTCTATAAGGCCCATACCACCTATATACTTACGTCCGTATACCCAGAGCGTGTGTGGTGAAAAAGGTAGAACACATGTATTCTTATGAGAACTACCGAAATACACATAGCCCAGAAAGTCTGCGTTCACCTTACTACTTTTCAAAAATGATGCAAAAACTTTAATAAATAGGTAAATGAGATCAGTTTTTCTTTCATAAATATGTTATTGGCACTCTTTAGTACCAGAATAAAAAGAAAAATTCCAGAAAATATATTATTATTGCGAAGATAACGGTAAAAAAGTGTTACAACTGCTAAATTAGAGCCCCAAAAAGTCTGCGTTCACTATGTACCTATGTTGCAATAATACCATTAGTTTTTTGAATTTTTTTGAAGTTTTTTTTCCATTTTTAATCAATATTGTCACAACTGGTCATTCTGTGAGGTCGCTTGCACACTTAACTTAAAGGCAAAACCTATAACTGCGTGTTGCGTGTGCGTTCAAAAATACAAAAACAAAATACATGTATTTCAAATTGAAGTATTTTGTTTTTGTATTTTTGAACGCACACGCAATACGCAGAACTATAGGTTTGGCCCTAAAAAAGTAAGTTATTTCATGAATGGAAAACAAGGGCAAAGAAATTGGCATCGATAAAAGGAAAATTCTAGGTAAATTATGGAAAAAGCTATCGAAATATTGGCGAAACTGTAGGTAGAAAATATAAGTCTATACATAGAGTGATAATCTATCTATATATATATATATATATATATATATATAAAAGAGCTTAGTGAGTGAGTGAGTGACTGACTGACATATCATCGCCCAGACGAAACCGCTGAAGCTAGAAAGCTGAAATTTTGACTGTGGGTTGTTGTCGGTGTGTAGGGGTGAGATAAGGCTGGGTTTTTGGAAATTCGACCTAGAAGGGTACGAAAAGTACTAAATATGGTACCCTTTGTATTAGGCAAACGGGAAGAGCTAGAATTCTGAAATTTGGAATGAGGGTAACTGATGGAGAGTTAGAAAGATATACCAAAGTGTTTTTGGAAATTCGACCTATAAGTGTACGAAAAGTTAAAGTTTCGTTGGGTGTAGCAATGAAGATGGAATTATATCATTAGTGCGTGAAAAGTACAAAATTGCAATAAATTTGGTATTGGGCTAAGGAATAGAAGTGAAATTCTGATATATTATTGATTTGTCAGGTTCATTGTTAGAGGTGGTAGTACAATAAGTGTACTAGAAGTATTAAATAATACTAAATGTTATGAGGATAACTGTTGAGATTGGATCACAATGTTTATTTAAATCCACCTGAATGAAAGGTTTCTACATGTAATACCTTTGACATTGGGTGAACAAGTAGAGCTAAAACTGTAACACTTGAGCTAAGGTCCTGGATTTTAAAATTGTACTGAATAATGTACTATTGTTTCTAGGTTAACACGAATTCGGTTTCTTAATAATGTACTGAAATCAAAAAGTCAAACGTACCTTTTCAACAAAATTGTTTTTATCTTAGTTGTCTATTCTAAACGTTATAGTAAGTTGATTTGAAAAGGTAGATCTATGCGGCTAATGTTTTACAAGACGGCTTTTACATCCTGAGAAAAAAAGGCCTAAAGTAAAATGTCTAAAAATTGACTGTTATATAGGGTAACATCTTCTTAATAATGGTTTTCTACATTTTGATATCACAAATTCCAAAATTCGGTTGGAAAATGTGGATAAAATTTTCAAAATACCCATACCGTTCTAATTAAACATGGACTGGAATTTAAAATGTAGGCCGCTGTTGAAATGTAGAGGTCTTTTTTTGGAAATTCGAACAAAACGTATACAAGCAGTGCTTGAAATAAATTAAATATGAATTCAAATAGGTATTAGTACATCAAAATTGTCAGTGTTCTCCATATTAAATCATGGTATGATATTAAATATTGTCTATTTGTATATTATTCCTTTTCCGCTTACGAAGTAGCGGGCATTTTGCTAGTTAACTATAAACAAACCGGAATTTTTACGTCAAAACCCAGATCTATATCAAAACCCAGATATACTCATATTTTGCAGCACACATGATCAACACATATCAGAAAAGATAATAAGCAACAAAGTTTCAACGGCTTATAGCTCTTTTAGACTACACATAAATCCTCAACTGGATTTAATAAATCCAGTACAAATCTCATTGCATTTAGATATACCTTTGGAGGATTTAAATGGCAGACAGCTGATTTTTGTTCATAACACAATTACCAAGGTAGATGCATCAGGCCATCTGATCGAATTTGAAACGTCAAAAGAAGTTGTTGTAATTTAAATTCGTCTCAAAAAACATACGGCAAATTACAAATTTATTGTTTAATATTGAAAATGTTAGCACATTATGCTACTAATGCTAACTAATGAGCAAAAAATGAATTATTTTATCGTTTAGACATCGTAAATATTAGTATTGGTTGATTAAATAATTTTAATTTAATTTAAATTTAAATATATTATTTTTAAATATATATTTGGTCTGTTTTTATTTTCAATCAAACAAACATTTCCTACAACAACAGGAGTTTGGTAACAATTCGAACGAATTTGAATTCGAAACGTCTTAGAGAAACAGACCATAAATTTTGAAAATGTTTTCCCTTTATAATTTGTCAAATAATTAAAAATAATATTTTTTTTTTTTTTTGCGAATTTAAAGTGCTGTTGGCTAGTATTTTTTTCTACATCGCCAGAACAATAAAAATAATACATTCTTGCAGGTTCTGGAAAAGAGCAAATAATTCAGGTGGTCATACATGTTTACTTTGCCTTTTCATCATGTAGACAACTCAATATTGCATTTATGTAGTCAGTCACAGGCTGATGGTGTATCTTTGTCGGCATTAATTTGTACTTCTTTTTAAATCGATATCTTCTCTAAATTTAATTATTAATTATGCTTTATGAAAATTCCTTCAAAATTCTTTCATTTCGTACATGTGCAGGAGATTACACAAACACCGGCGGATTTATTATACTGTCAAATTACTTAAAATTTCAATTGCACTTAATTTTGTTGAATATAATAAATCTCGAATAACGAATTGTTCTACAAAAATTTGGAATAAATCATTGTTGTATTATTGTACCTTATAAATTAATTAATTGTTCAATGACATCGGCATTTCACTTTGCTTTGCTGCAAATATTATTAAAAAAACAGGTTTCTTATCTCGTGTGTATAATTATATCGAAATTTGGCAACTACAATCAAAATGGGATCAAACATTGTTTGCACTGACGAATGAATAGATATGAGGAATGTTAGATAAGGAGAACTTTTCAAGACACAGTGGCCACATAAATGATTTTTTTTCTAAATGAAGATGTGTTCGACATGTGGGATAGAAAGTTAACTGCTGTAAGGTTGGCGCTCCAACGTGTAAAATTAGGGACAGGGAGAAAGACGTTGATCTAAGTCCCTCCAATCTATACGACTATGTCATGAGAAACTGAAAAGTATCCGATAAATGTTGTTTCTCGGATCACAAACAATTACAAATTTCTTTTGGTGGGATTTGCCAAAAACTTTTTAGAACCCCGAAAAGAACAAACTGGAAAAAGTACAGAGAGTTAACAAGCTCAAACAACTATTGAAAATATAGAAACAGCTGAAGAGCTTAATAGGACCGAGGATAACATAACCGAAATTCTTGTTCGTTGTCAAATGATTAGGAAAATTGCCTAATGTAGATATGGACTACACCTTTTTCAGATGTTATTCGAAACATTTTAGTTTTAATTCGTAACATTTCATTTGTAATTCGAGAATTCCATTTGTAATTCGAATTATTTCACTTGTAATTCGAATTATTCTATTTGTTATTTGAATTATTCCATTTGAAATTCGACACATATACATATGTGGTATTTAGTTATGCGGTGTTTTAGTGTGCGGCACGTTGTTCGGACTTGGAGGAGGTTACGTGTCACTGATATAAAGAAATTTTTATGGGAAATATATTTTTTTGGATTGATATATTTTTCCTTAAGCAATATATCTCTAATGTATATCGAAAACAGAAATAAATATATAAAATGTCGTACGGAATTTGACACTAACATTACAGCCCAGTTCAGTCAGCTGGGTATTGCTCTTACCCTTATGTTGTTCTACCATAGAATAGAGCAATTATTATTTATTTTCAAAACTTATTACCAGATTTTTTTTGTTCATATTTTAAGGATAAAAGCAAACTGTGTTACCCCCATTATTATAAGTCTTCTTTTGTTATAGTTTGTATTTACCGAACAGATTTATAGCGTTCCGGTTAACTTAAAGTTAAAAGTGATGACTGAATTTCAAGGAGGAGCTTCATGTCATTAACTTTCAATGTGAAAATTATATTTTTAATGCCTCCAAATTAGTTTAATTTACATTTTTAAATCCATCAGATAGTAAAAGAACACATGTAATAATGGCCCTAATTCTGATAAACCTACAGATATAATAGACGTTAAATTAAAGCGTATGAAAACAATAACTAAAAATTAAATTAAAAAATAATAAAAAAGTAAAGATAATAGTAGAAATAAAATATTTGAATCATAATTAAATTAATTGACCGTTTAGAACACAATAACAAATAAAAAATGAAAAGTAACCAGACACAATTGCATTTGTAAAATTAAAAATAATTTTGTAATTAAAATTTATGAGGAGTGTTCATAAATATTATTTTTTGTTTCAAAATTAAAAAATCTGAGTTTTGTCATATTTTGCATCAAAATATGAATGTTTTTGAGTTATTCAAATGTTCCAATATATTAAAAAAGTCAAGTACCACTAAACAAACCATAAAAATGCAAAAATTTATTTTTTTTTGGAAAAATGGTTTTTAAACAATTTTTCAAAAAAATTAAAATTTTTTCAAAAATTAAAAAAATATACTTTTGATTGCTCGAGTCTGGGGTATTCCCCCATTGGCTTAACTTCATCATTCTTACAAAATACTTTTTGGGTTTTCAAAAAATTCATAAATTTAAATTTTACACACTCTCAGTCATCATTCTGTGAAAACGAAATTTTGTTCCATGCTGTTCCCTAAAAGTTCTAGTCCACTAAATTTGTGAAAAAATGTAAAAAATATTAGTTTTATAAATTCCAATAATTTATAGACATTTCCTTGTTTTGTTTACATGTACAGTTGACACTTACATTACAAACAAAAACAAATTCCTATGTGGTTGTTGTTGAGTTGTATTTGTTGTAGTATTTATTCTACCTTCTTTGTTCTACCATGACTTTAGACATAATTTTTTGGTTTTGGTTTTTTGGTTTCCATAGTCCCAATTTACATTAGGCGAGTTTACTTGCGGCAATTGTCAGTTTGTAGGTGAGAGAGGGTGCTGAGAGGCAAAGGGTTACCATATGCCTCACCTCTCTCTCTCCTACAAAATGACAATTGCCGCAAGTAAACTCGCCCAATGTAAATTGGGACTTAGTTTCAATATGTTTACATACTGTCGAATCCCATATAGAAATTAAATATCAGTGACCACAAAAATAGGCGGCTTGTCCAGGAAAATCGATTACTGAACCACTAGCGTCGGATATTTTAGACCTCATTATATCAATTTACTCAGGACCACAAAGAGTAGCAAAAATAAAACATTTTACGATATTCAAAATTTCGGATATTCAATTCGTGAGTAATCGTGCGCATCAGTAATATTAGTTGATGCCGGCAAAGTTGTTTACCCATTATCTCAGGAAGTATGGATGTGCTCCCAAAAAATTGAAACGTCGTAAAAAGGACAGTGAGCACAAAATGCTGCGAAAAAAATCAAAATAATCCAAGACTATAGCTCTGTTCCAGAACTAAAAACTTTTTACAATTTTTACCACTTTTACACATTTTGCGTTCCCGTACACAAAATTTATATGAAAATCGTTTACGACTTTTACAACTTTTACGACTTTTACCACTTTATAAAGTACGGGAACAGACCATAAAACATAAACTGTTGTTATTTCAAAAAGAAACCACATTTATAAGCGGTCAGTATTTAAAGCCATATTTATAGCTTAAAGCCCTATGGGACAAACCCAGCAAAATAAATTGGAAGTAGTGCAATGTGGACTAGTTCTGTCACGGCATGTTTTGATGCAGTTCAACCGGAGTCGTGAAAAAGGCACTCCAGTCCTCACATTTTAACCGCATTTGGATGCAATCCAAAGAATCACATCTACTTGTCACATTTTAACAACATCCGGATGCAGTTCAGCGGAATCGTGAAAAAGGCACTCCAATTCCTCACAATTTATTAGCAGTTGTTAGAGATCCCTCCCAGCAAAATAAATTGGAAGTAGTGCAATGTGGACTAGTTCTGTCACGGCATGTTTTGATGCTGTTCAACTGGAGTCGTGAAAAAGGCACTCCAGTCCTCACATTTTAACCGCATTTGGATGCAATCCAAAGAATCACATCCACTTGTCACATTTTAACAACATCCGGATGCAGTTCAACGGAGTCGTGAAAAAGGCACTCCAATTCCTTACAATTTAACAGCATCCGGATGCAGTCCAAACGGAGTCGTGAAAAAGGCACTCCGTTCGCTACATTTTATTAGCAGTTGTTAGAGATCCCTATATGTACATAAATCAGATTGTACATCTCTACAGGCAGCGGCTTTCATTTTCCAAAAAGAGATAAGCGTGTTAACATGTCCAAACATTTGTTAATACAAACTAAATAATATTTAATATTTAAATAATATTTAATTTGTGAACATTTTTCCGGCAACTCACCAGAAGAAAATTTCCGAATGGAGTGCTGTTGGAGTACGTGTCGAAATCTTAACTGGTGATGAGAAGACAACCCATTTAGCAAATGAAGCAAAAACAGTTCAGCTTGGAACAAATGCAAGCGGAGGAAACACGCATGTTTGCGATTGAATTCAATGGAGAATTTTCATAATTTGTGTTAATGTAATAAAGTTGTTAATATTTTTGTTTTGCACAAATAATAAATGCATTTTATTTGTTCTGGCATATTTTGTAATGGCTTGCACAATTTCCGCAGAATGCCTGTACCAAACAAGTGCTTTGGATGAAGAAAAGATTTCCAATTCTCTCTGTTTCGTGCTTCGCTTTTTGGAATACCGCGCCTTGTCATCTCTTCATCCACTTGTTTGCGCCATCTATTCTTTGGCCTGCCAATTCTGCGTGCACCGCCTTGTGGCTCGAATTTATACGCCTTTTTAGCGGGTTCATTATCGCTCATTCTTATAATATGGCCTAGCCAACGCAATCGCTGCATCTCGATACGTTTAACTATATTGATGTCGTTGTATAGCAGATACAGCTCGTGGTTCATACGACGTCGATATTCACCTTCAACGAAGATCGGTCCGTAGATCTTTTGAAGAATTTTTCTCTCAAACACGCCAAGCACTGCCTTATCTGCTTGCGCAAGTACCTAGGGTTCGGAACCATATGTACATCAGCACGGGTAGTATCAGTGTTTTGTAAAGCGTTATTTTTGTTTGACGAGTTGTGGCTTTGTTTTTAAACTGCTTACTTAAGCCAAAGTAGCATCTATTGGTCAATACAATTCTTCTTTTTATTTCACAACTGATGTCGTTTGTTGTGTTTACGGCGGTGCCGAGGTATACAAAGTCTTTTACTACCTCAAAATTATAGGAACCAACTTCAACAGTTGGTCCGATCTCAATGGACGCATTGCGCGTCGACACCATCAGCTTGGTCTTCTCGCCGTTTACCGCCAGACCCACTTTAGCAGATTCTCCTTCGACCTTCATAAAGGTATCGGTTACTTCTTTTACTGATCGTCCCATGATGTCTATATCATCAGCATAAGCAAGTAACATGTGGCTATTGGTGTAGATTGTGCCACTTCTTTTGACGTTTGCCTCTCGTGTAACCTTTTCTAGTAGGATGTTGAAAAGATCACACTTTTGGTACAAAACTCTTCGGAGAGGTTCTTTCCTATTTTAACTGAAGATCTTGTGTCAGTTAGAGTCATTTTACAAAGCCGAATGAGCTTTGCGGGTATACCAAATTCAGACATTGCTTGGAATACCTTTGAACGTAGCGGGCTGTCGAAGACTGCTTTATAATCGACAACAAGTAAAAAAGTATCAGTCAGCTTTGCTGACAGAGATATACCCTCAGCCTGTGTATATTGAAACAATTTTTTTTCCCAAAAAACGTATGTATTTAGGGGGTTTTAAAAATTTTGGATGTATGAACCTACAAAAATGTTGATTAGGATTAAAGATCAAACGTTTTGCGGAGGAGATACTTAAAGGAATGGATCGACATTGACCATTATAGAAGTGGATCTCCAGCCACTACATATGTTGCCATAGGGGGTTTCTACACCCTTCGGGCTGTTTGCTCAAAAAGTATGGACTTGCCCCTGACAAAAATTTTACCATCGTAATTGAGGCTGCGAATCAAAGTTGCTTCAACAAAAATCAACGTGATTCGATTGCAGGTCTTAAAGTGAACTTATCCGAAATTTTGTGTGGGAGGTACCGGATGGAGTTGACAAATATAGTCCTTATTTGAACCTGATCTATATCTGGTAGATCTATTAGGATGTGTAAAGTATGGACCAATTCGAACACTACCTTCAAGAGTTACCGTACGAACAATTTTTCCGAACATTTTTGAACTTTTGTGGGGGAGGTACCTGAAGGAGTGGACCGATATGGCTTATCTTCGAACTTAAACTATGTTTGGACAAAATATTACAAAGACCAAATTTTGGACCGAATCGGCAGATCCGTTCGAGAGTTATCTTGCGCTCCAACCACCTCACACGGTGTCATAGGGTTATTTTGAAACTTTGGGGCTATTTTCTCAGGAAGTGTGGACTTGCCCCTGATGAAACTTGTACCGTCGTATAGGGGGCAGTGAATACAAGTTGCTAAAATAAAAATCAAAGCGATTCGAGAGCAGGTCCTAAACTGAACTTTTCTGAAATTTTTTGTGGGAGGTACCCGAAGGAGTGGACCGATTGAGTCCATATTTAAACTTAATCTAAGTCTGGTAGAACTTTCACGATGTACAAAGTGTGGGACAAATCGGTTACTCCCTTCAAGAGTTATCGTGCGCACACATTTTTCGAACATTTGTGAACTTTTGTGGGGGAGGTACCGAAAGGAGTGGACCGATATAACCCATATTCGAACTTAAACTAAGTTTGGGCAAAATATTACGAAAGCCAAATTTTGAACCGAATCGGTTGCTCCGTTCGAGAGTTATCGTGCGCACCAGCCAGACAGACGGACGGACATGGCTAAATCAACTCAAAATTGTCTGAAACACATTTCGTCCAAACATCCTTGGGGTCTAAAACCATTATTTCGATGGCATAAATGCTGAGGGTATAAAAAGGTGGTATGTGTCGATCTGCATCTCTTGGGTCTTCTCCAGGATTTGCCGCAGGGTAAATATCTGGTCAATGGTGGACTTGCCAGGTCTAAAGCCGCATTGGTATGGTCCAATTATTTCGTTGACCATGGGCTTTGTCAGGGATATTGTGCGAACGACTAACGCCCAATTACCGAAATTATAAGCATTTTAATTTTACCGATTTTTGTCGGTAACTCAAAAAATGTGTTAGAGGATCGCACTCCACAGCAGTACAAATAGTCCTCGGGAGGATGAACCCTAGACCATCTATGCTCGGACATATACGAAAAAGTATAAACATACCACTCGTATTCTCTCTTTATTTTCATCTGCCGTGGTTTAAAAATGGGAATGTTCGTTTACCACTACTAATGCATGAAATATTTTGCGCATCGATGCCATAGACCATCAAGCCTATTAATCAGATGATATTAACAATTATTTTGTGAATGCGGTTCTCGGAGAACATCCCCCATCTATCGCTGCTAAGGAGCGTTTTGGATCTACTACGATCGGTATGGTGCATCCGTCGGAATTCCTATAGGGCAAGGATTGATGACACCTTGTAAAACATCTGACAAGCATGTGACACTGCCTTCCAAACATAATCAACTAACTCCTTTAGATCTTTGGTTACATCCCATCGAAATAGCCACATTCCTAAAACTGGAGTTAGACCTAGAGCCAGATAAAGCAGAAAGATGATCATAATAGGTCTGTTCGATAACTTTGTAAGTAAAAAGTTCTTGCAAGTTCTCTCAGTTCTCTTTTTTTGAATAATAGTACGTTTATATATAACCGGATTTAACAAACCCACTGGGTTTCAAATGTCAATTAATTTGTGTATACGTCAAATAAATCCTCATTAAGAAGGTTAACCCTGCAAAAGGCTATAATATAAACATGGCCTATGTTTGTTATCGAATAGCATTTTGTAAAAGTTTGTACAAATTTGTACCAATTTTTGAGTTATCTAACAGGCCTAATATATCAAGTACTGTTACAACAACAACCACCCCCATCCATCAAAGCAGGAGCCAGCTACTAAGGCAAACACGAGTGATTTTAGCCGGGGACGTAACCAGAAATGCATCTCTACACCATTTCGCGAGGCCCAATGGACAAAACTTGACCTTTTTTTAGTAAAATACGCAAGACATTTTTTAAAAATTACCATTTCGGGCCCCTTCTGACTACGTCGGTGATTTTAGCCCATTTAAGATGCAACCGCCTTAATTCATATTGGACGGGAATTGATGTCACGATACCCAACACATTCCCTGCATGTCGATTGGGACTGCACGACACGTTGCATTTGCTTAATTGTCAGTCTAACCCCACTGACCTATTTCCAGATTCTTCATGTAAGCAGCCAGACCATACTGCAGAATTTTTGAAACTGAATACACAGGAATCAGGACCACATAACTAATAAATATATATGAACGAACACACATTTGCATTGCTACAACGACAAAGTGATTTTATACAAACATACTAGGGGTCCAAAAACCATTATTTGATTAGGCACATTTTCGATCGTATCAAAGAGTTCAACACCCTCGTTAGCCTAATGGCTGAGAGTAGTTCACTTAAAATATCACTCCCAAAAGAAAAATTCTCCAATTTTAAAATACATATACGGTTTTATTTAAGAGTATGATGGTAAAGGCTGTATGGTATGCAAAAATCAATCTCTGAATGTTGTCTTATGAAAAGTATATCCCGCGGATCATAATAATGATGGGATTTATATGAAGAAAATGACATTTAAGATTCTATATATTCGAGCGTAGTTGATTCAATTTCCATCAGCGTCACTTCTCATATGTTTAATTTTTTGCTGAAACCCTTAATGCCCTCCTTTAGGTTATCCAACTGATGGCCC
This sequence comes from Musca autumnalis, assembly GCF_047663935.1. NCBI lineage: Eukaryota > Metazoa > Arthropoda > Insecta > Diptera > Muscidae > Musca > Musca autumnalis. The sequence continues at coordinate 152,328,253 of NW_027411866.1, read as the reverse complement.
AATTCATCGTAACCTTTTATGATGACTTCCTTTGTTTTGGTGGCATATGTATTGACATCTTTCCAGGTTTCACTGTGTTCCACAGTAACAATGGCATCTATTATCGGTTGTAGTGGATTGCCATTTTCTTGAATCGATTTGTTCAAATCAAAATCATTGCAAATAATTGATTTTAAACTTTGCCAAAATGAAGTTTTCCTTTTGGGTCTTTGGGTAGTAGTAGTTGTGGTGGTGGTAGTGCTCGTTGTGGAAGTTATTGTCGTTGGTGCGGGGGTGGTACTAAAAGCATTCAATATATCCAAACCTTTGTCGGCTGCCTTGGTGGTTTCATCAAAGGGTTTCTTATACACAAATACGCCTTCAGTTGTTTTTTCCACTTTGCCAGCATCTTCGTCCGCTGTTATGTCTTTGGAATTCTTTGTTTTTGTTGGCTGAATATCACCCATTATTACAAAATCAAATGGTTCCTCAGGGGAATTTTTTAGTTCATAGAAAGTTTGTTGTTTTTTCCATACATCTGATGAATCATCCAAATCAATGAAGATATCATTACTAATCTCCCGACTATCCTCGAGCGGTAAGGCATGTAACCACTTTGCCCATGACAGCAATATCAATTGTAACAACAGATGATAATTCTGAAAATACAAATAACAAATTAGTTGTTAATTCAAAACATAAATATTGAATAAACTTACCGTTTCCATTTTTTGCTTGCCAATATCTCTCTTACTTCCGACTGCCACCAAGGTAAGAAGACGACTAATTTCGAAAACTCAATCTCTTGCTTAACTCAGTTTTTGTCGACTTCTTTTCAAGCGAAAGATAGTCGTGTTTTATGAAGTCATGTTTATTTAAAATTCTCTTTCTGCCTGAGATGGTGCCGTTGTTGTTGTAGTCTGTCTAATTCTGGGGAATTTTCTATGGAAAAATCTCTTTGGCTCTGCCTGGCTAGCCAACTAGCTAGCCATCGCCAACCACATTAATATTCAATTGTAATCCACAGAGTGGCAATAAACTAACCGATTTTTTCCGTTATTCTCTTTTATTTTCATTTTCTTCTTCGGCCGGCAGGTACAACTGGTTCTGGCTCATATCAATCTACCTGTGAAGCCAACAAGATGATTGAAGACTACACCGATCCCGTTGCCGTCTGCAATGTCAACGATTTGCAGGAGTGTGAAATGAAACAGTTCGAATTCAACGAGAACACCAAAGTCTTGGTTGTCAAACAGAAAAATCAAATCAAGGCTGTTGGCAATAAGTGTACACATTATGGTGCTCCTCTGCACACTGGTGTGTTGGGCGATGGTCGTGTACGCTGTCCATGGCATGGAGCCTGTTTCAGTCTTGAAACTGGTGATATTGAAGATTTTCCCGGCCTTGATTCTTTGCCATGCTACAAAGTTGATGTCCAATCTGATGGTCAGGTTATGGTACGTGCCAAACGTAAGGATTTGGATAATGCCCGACGCCTTAAGGACATGGTTAAACGTGATCCCAACAATTCCGAGTGTTATATAGTAGTTGGTGGTGGTCCTGCCGGTGCGGTATGTGCCGAAACATTGAGACAAGAAGGTTTCACCGGACGCATTGTTATGGTCTGCAAAGAAACACATTTGCCTTATGATCGTGTAAAACTCTCCAAAGCTTCGGATACTCAAATTGAGACAATACAATTCCGTAAACCTGAATTTTATGATGAATATGGCATTGAAACGTTACTGGGTGTGGCTGCCAGCGCAATGAATTGTGAAGAGCGAACCCTGCAGCTTTCGAATGGCTATTCATTGAAATATGATAAAATGTTTATTGCCACTGGTTGCACGGCCAGTAAGCCACAAATTAAGGGTTCGGATCTCAAAGGTGTTATGGTTGTGAGGGAATATGATGACATCAAGGAAATCAATAAACTCATTAAACCGGAGGCCAATTTGGTTTGTTTGGGTTCCAGTTTTATTGCCCTAGAGGCCGCCCAAAGCTGGGTCAAGAAAGTCAAAAGTGTAAGTAACCATCGCTCCTTTTCATTCCAAATCAAAGTAATTAACTTGTTTTTCTTCTCCTTTCTCCTACAGACCACTCTTATCTCACGCACAGAATTCCCCCTAATGGCCAGTTTTGGCCCAGTTATTGGTGAACGTGTTCTACGCCTGTTCCGTGATCAAGGTGTCACCAGCATCATGAATAGCGGCATTGTGGAAATCCTGGGCAACAGCGACAATCAAGTTACCGATGTCATACTCAAAGATGGCACCAAAATCCCATGTGATGTACTCATTATGGGTACTGGTTCGAAATTTAATACCGAATTTGTTAACGGCTCTGGTCTACCTCTTAATCACAATGGTTCCATTGACACCGACCTTTATCTGAAAACCCTGGTTGATGGTGTTTATGCCGGTGGTGATATTGCCAATGCTCCCGTCTATTCGTACAATCAAGAAAAAGCTGCAATTGGTCATTATCAATTGGCCCAATATCATGGACGCATTGCAGCCCTTAATATGGTTGGTAAATCGCCCGAAGAGCTGCGCGCAGTACCATTCTTCTTTACCATGTTATTTGGTAAAGGTTTCCGCTACTCAGGTTATGGTTCGTATTCTGATGTTTTCATTGAAGGAGATTTGGAAAATTTGAAATTTGTTGCCTACTTCCTTGATGGCCAAGATAAAGTTGTGGGTGTGGCATCGTGTGGTCGTGATCCAATTGTTGCACAATTTGCTGAATTACAAAGCCAAGGTAAACAGCTGTATCGCAAAGATTTACAAGAAGATCCCAGTGATCCCGTTGCCTGGACCAAAAAGCTAAAAGTTATTGGTAAATGCATTTAAATTGAAATTTAATTTAATAATAGAACTCCAAGAGTATTATAAAGCAGCAGCAGCCTTACTCTATTCTTATTGTTGATATGCTTTGTTAAACAAAATATACATACATACATACATATATTTTTCTATATGTTTATTTGTACGATTTGTAATATTGTCTAGTATTTATAATATTTTTATGTTCATCTCCTCGTTTTTTGTATAATTCTGCTATTTAAATTGTTAATAAATATAATTTGCGATAGAAAAACAGTAATGGGCTTTCACTTCGAAATTCAAAATTCAACTTCAACAATTGGTTTGTTAGATGTCTGGCTATTGATATTATAGACATGGATATCAAGAGCAGAACAATCGACCAACGATACTGCTACAATCTGGTATTCAACTCATCTTCATCTCTAATCCGAACGGGCAATAACCACAAACCTCATCATCATCTGTGTTAGATATCCTTTTTCACCTTAAACTCCTCAAACAATAACTCCTAACCCTCTATCATCATTACATGCATATTCATCTCGACCTTACCATAACATCACCCTTACATCTTTATCTCATCTGCATCTGTACCTCATCATCATCTTACCACACCATCGTCTTTAATCTACCCAGGATACACAATGGACCAACGATATCCGAGTGAAGCAATCACCTATACCACTAGATGGCTCCGCATTCTTAAACATAATCCTTTTATGAACAAAAATTCCTCGTGAATTTTGTCTTTCCGCCGTTTCAAGTTAAAGGAGAAAGTGAGAAAACTCACCAGAAATTTATTTTCAGAAAACCCCCAAAGTATTTCGGTCCTGTGGTGCCAGGGTCACTTTGACAGAGTCTTTTTTCGGCAAATCATAACTGGGTGAAACAGTGTTCGATAGCTCAGGAGGATTTAGGGTAGGAGTAACGAAGCGTGTTACGTCTGTATTGGATACGAATTGTCTGTCTTGTAAAGTTGGACCTCTCTTTCTAGATCATGAATATGCCTCTTAACATTCCGGGGAGTGGGGGGAGGGGTGGTGTGAATGTCCCATCCACCATATAATGATTAGGATAGCTCTCAGGGTAAGACCCGATCATGGCTGCCTCCTCGTGTTGATGGTTCACTGAAGAGCCACCCTGTTTCAGTTCTCATGGTGGCATATCTTACCACAGACCGACCTATCGCGTTTTAACATGGTCAACAGGGTTTCTTTATCTGCACCCCAAATTATGTCGGCTAGGGACTTGAGGGCCTTGTTCCTACATATTTCAGCTTGACGCAGACAGTTTGGGCAGGCGCGGGCGATGTGAACATGCTGTCGAATGTGACTCCTAGAATCTTGGGGTAGTTGGTGGTTGGAATTCTGCTGCCATCGATCATGACATAAAACTCTGTTCTCACCTCTGCCGTGCATGGGGTGAACACAGTGGTCCTAGACTTAGAGGCGGATATATTTACATATACCTCGATCGCAAAAAGGTGAAAAGATCGATCCAGTAGGAGTTCAGCCATTCACAAATGGCATTAGGGCTACCCGACACCAAGATCGGACAATAATCGTCAATACCGGTTAGGTGGAGGTTAAACAATTCCGGAGCTAACACCCCAGCTTGGGGAACTTCCTGTTTCACTCTACGGGGCTTCGATTTTTTGTTCCAGAATTTCATGTACGACTGGCTTCTACACATATAATTGATTATCCAAACTTGCACGCAGGTTAGTCTTTTTGATGCCCACAAACAGCATGGAGGGTGTTATTGAAAATGTTATATGCTGTATACAAAATACTTTGTTGTTTGAATTCATTATATCCTCAGCATTTATGCTAACGAGGGCAAAATGTGCCTCATCGAAATAATGGTTTTAGACCCCAAGTATGTTTGGACGAAATCCGTTTCAGACAATTTGGAGTCGATTTAGCAATGTCCGTCCGTCTGTCTTTCTGGCTGGAGCGCACGATAACTCTCGAATGGACGAACCGATTCGAATTTTGACTCTCGTAATATTTTGCCCAAACTTAGTTTAAGTTCGAAGATGGGCTATATTGGTCCACTCCCTCGGGTACCTCCCCCACAAAAGTTCGAAAATGTTTGGAAAATTTGTGCGCACGATAACAAAAAGTACTAAATTCAGTACAGTTTGGATTCGGGTGAACGGATAGAGCTGAATTCCTGAAATTTGGAATTGATATTACTGTTGGAGTGTATGACTAAGGTAGTTTTGGAAATTCGTTCTTAGAGTACAAAAAATACTAAATGGTATTAAATTTGCGACAATGGGGATTTGGAATCTGGAATCTCGAAATTTAGAATTGAGTGGAGTGTAGGATCGAGGTAGTTTTGGAAATTCGTACTTATGGGTACGAAAAGTACTAAATGGTACTAAATTTAGTACAATTTAATTTGGGTGGACGAATAGACCTGAAGTCCTTAGATTTGGAATGGATATTACTGTTGGAGTGTAGGATTAAGGTAGTTTTGGAAATTCGTACTTATGGGTACTAAATTTGGTACAATTTGGATTTGGGTGAACGGATACATTAAGATTGGACATCTCAATTGTTAACATTTGTCAATAGATGGAGTTAAGCTCTGTTGTTACAATATCATAACAAAATTCTGTTAAGTAGTTGACCATTTCAGGCGATTTTAACCGCTAAATTCATACCCAATGAACTGGAAACTGCTTTGCTTTCCTACAATTTGTAGAAGCCGAATTGCGCTTTAATGGGGTTTTTAACATTAGGTTTGTCTTCGTACTTACTAAATGTTGCTGAAACACTTTTTTCAGCAACTTTTCCATTGAACAACTGTCAATTTTAGAAACATTAGTAATAATTATTACAAATTATCAAAGACATAAATACAACAAGATAAGACATTTCTTTTGCTATCATTCTTCAGTGAATGGCTTTTGAATTTAACATAATGTTATGTTACGATATGGTGATATAACATTTTTTTCTTTTATACATTTTTACGTATTTAACCGAATTTACCGATCCAATTGACATGGAATTATTCTTGAATAGATCCTTAAATATATAAATTTCGTTTCTGATACCATTACATGAAATGTTCCTCCTTGGTTGCGATTTTGAATTAACTGCAACCTGTTAAGGGTAATGTTTCTATACATAGTTTCGTAAACATTTTTTTGTTGCATGCATTTTGTCAGGTCTTTATTACTTTATGTCTTTGAAATTATCGAGTACGCAGACAGGCATAATAACATGCCCTTGTTGTTGGTAAAATGTTTATATACATTTTTCATAAACATTTGTGCATTATGCATCTTTTCCAGTCTTTACAGTTCTATGTCTTTGAGTACAATTTGGTTTTGGGTGAATTAATAGAGCTGGAAGTTATAATTATTGTAGGCCTATTGGATTGAGGAAGGAAAATTCGAACTTATGGGTACGCAAGTTCTAAATTGTTCTAAATTTGGTATAATTGGGATTTGGTTTTACGGATAGAGCTGAAGTCCTGAAACTCGGAATTAAGATTACTGTTAAAGTGAAGGATTGATGTAGTTTTCGAAAATCTTACTTATGGGTACGAAGAGTACGAAATGGTTCTAAGTTTGGTACAATTTGGAATTGGACGAACGGATAATATTTGTATTAATGTCAGTGTAGGGTTGAGATATGTCGTCGAAGTATACGAAAAGTTCTTATTGGTACACAATTTGTTGTTGGGTGTAGGGATTTAGGGTAGTGTTGATGTGCAGCGTTGGTTTCGCCGTTAATCTGTAAGGATGAGATACGGCTGATCTTTTTGAAAATCGAACTACAGGCGTACGAACAGTACAAAAATAATAGGTGTGTCTTTTTACGTGATAATTTGTAATAATTATTACGAAATGTTACTACATGCTGTCTTTTTACACAAAAGTTCAGCAAAAGAGAGCGAAGTGAGAGAACAATTTTGACAGTTGTTTGCTGAGAAATTGCTAAAAGTTGCTGAAAGAATTTTTCCCAGCAACATTTAGCAAGTTCGATCAGCTGTTTTTTAATCATCTGCTAATGATTAAAAAAATACTATAAATATTACGATTCATTAGCTGATGGCCATTGTAACCAATGCTATCTCCTTTCTTATTAACATTGTATTTACTACAGTGTTATTATAATAAATAAATAAATATTACGATTCAGCTATATTTATTGATTATTTTATTAATATATTAATAATTTTTTATTTATTTTGCTTAATTGAAGAACTTTTTCATTGCTTTGGAGTTAGTTTTTCTTTCATGCATTGGCGCCATGGTAGAACAAATACAAGGTAAAGTTAATACTACAACAAATACAACTCGAACAACAACCACAAAGGAATTTGTTTTTGTTTGGAACGTTAGTGTCAAATATAAATGTAAACAAAATAAGGAAATGTCTATAAATTATTGGAATTTAAAAAACTAATAATTTTTCACATTTGATTGAATATTTTGAAAAACATAAATGAAAACTCGTTAGATTTTCAGTTTGAATGTTTCCATATCATTCCACTAAATGCACAATATCACGCAGGAAGTAGAATTCTTGCAAAAATGTTTGGGGTCGCTGGTAATTCATTGAAAAAAGAGAAGATGTTTCAATCATTTGCTTTTGAAAACAAAAAAGCACATGTTTATTAGGGCTTTATTCTTTTCAAGTTTAACAATATACCACACATATTAACAAATATTGTACCGCCTCTATAAGCGATGTTTTAGTGTGCGGCATGTCGTTCGGACCTGGAGGAGGTTACATGTCAATGATATGAAGCCGTCTTTATGGGAAATAGTTTTTTTTTCTGATGAATAAATTTGTTCTTCAAAAATATATATCCCTAATATACATCGAACATAGAAATAAATACATAAAATGTCGAATGGAATTTGACACTAACACTACAACCCAGTTCAGTCAGCTGGGTATTGCTGCTACCTTTTCTTGTTCTACCATGCATTGGCGCCAAAGTTTTTGTTTTGGTTATCAACTGTTATAGCCTATTTAGCAGAGTACGTAAAAATACTTTAAATAAAATTTCCAATCGTTTCGTTTCGTATTTTCCATAGGAACAGTACAAAACGAAACATAACCCTCGTTGGCCGAGCTCGCTGTTTAGTTTCGTTTTGTTTACATTCGTGAGTACGAACAAAACGAAAAGCGAAAAGTACTCAACTCCACAACAACAGATAGAAAACTAAATAGTACTTAACACATGTGAATAAATCGTTTGGTGGTTGATAAAATTCACTGTGGTATGCTGATGCTAACTTATAGGGTTGTTAAGCAATCACATGTGTGTGTGTCTGAGTGTGTCGACCATAACGCACGGCAAACGTTTCCCAAAAATACTTGTCGTTTCGGTGGTGAATGAAACAACTTGGCAAAGCATAGCCGAAGTTACATTTCACCAATCGTACGGTTTCCATCTTTTTACGTTGAAAAGTTTGTGTTTTTGTTTTGGTTGTGAGAATGAAACGATTCAGAGAAGCTGAAAAGTTTGTGGCGTTGTGTGATTGGTACGGGAATCGTTTTGTTTCTTTCCGTTCATTGCTATTTAGATATGACTTCATTAGCCGGATTTAGCACATTATCAGGTTTTATTTGCTAAATCCAGCCAAAATCTACCAGATTTCCCATACAAAAATAAATCCTCGTATTGAGTGGATTTGTTTTAAATCTGGCATAAATCCTCGTATACAACTCTTTTTTTGCAACATGTTGCTAGAAAATACAAAAGGTTGCAAGCTGGCACAAGAAACAAGGTAGATGCATCGGTGAATTGCTACACTAAAAATAATTTAAAATGTAAAAATTTGTAAACAAGACGGAAAAATTAAATTTGTTTTGATGTACAAAGTTGATTTTAATCAACCAAGACTAATATTTACGATGTCTAAACGATAAAATAATTCGTTTATTTATTTTATAAGGGCAAACTGCTATAAAATAATTCTTTATTTGATCTTTAGTTAGCATTAGTAGCATAATGTGCTAACATTTTCAATATTAAACAATAAATTTGTAATTTGACGTATGTTTTTTGAGACGAATCCAATTTACAAAAAATTCTTTTGACGTTTCAAATTCGATCAGATGGGCTGATGCATCTACCTTGGTAATTGTGCTATGAACAAAAATCAGCTGACTGCCATTTAAATCCTCCAAAATGTATATCTAAATGCAATGAGATTTGTACTGGATTTATTAAATCCAGTCGAGGATTTATGGCTAGTCTAACTAGGCGTTTACACACAGACAGTATTGGCAAGACAATATCAAAGTTACAAACCATTTTCACCAATACATTCAAACTTTTCTCTACACATATTTAAAAATGTATAAATGTAATTGTGAAAAAGGTTTGTATTTTTGCTATTGTCTTGCCAATACTGGCATTTGTAAACGCAGGGTAAATGAGCTATTATCTTGCTAAATTTTACTAAATGCTGCCTTTTTACTTTTTTCTCTATTTTCGTATCAAAGAGTAATGCTTGGTTTACATTAGTTGTGTCTTTTTACTTTTTCAGTAATAATTATTCAGTAACTTCTTTTCAGAGAGTAAGAGAGATTTTTCTCTTTGATACGAAAATAGAGAAAAAAGTAAAAAGACAGCGTTTAGTAAACTTTAGCAAGATAAAGCTAGAAACACATACAACGTTTGGGTAAAGTTTTGTGTCGTTTTGGCCGTTTTTACACTGTTGGGCATGATGCCGAAAAATTCAAATTCATTTGAAATATATGCCGACAAACAGATAAACGCTGGACTTTGGTGTCGTCGTCGCCCTGTTGTTGTTGTTTTTTTCTCGACGCCCAACGCAAAACTTTAATCAAACGTTGTATCTGTTTTCAGCTTTATAGCTCATTTAGACTAGCCATAAATCCTCGACTGGATTTAATAAATCCAGTACAAATCTCATTGCATTTAGATATACATTTTGTAGGATTTAAATGGCAGTCAGCTGATTTTTGTCCATAGCACAATTACCAAGGTAGATGCATCATCCCATCTTATCGAATTTGAAACGTCAAAAGAATTTTTTGTAAATTGAATTCGTCTCAAAAAAACATACGTCAAATTACAAATTTATTGTTTAATACTGAAAATGTTAGCACATTATGCTACTAATGCTAACTAACGAGCAAATAAAAAATTATTTTATCGCAGTTTGTCCCTCTAATATAAATAAACGAATTATTTTATCGTTTAGACATCATAAATGTTAGTCTTGGTTGATTAAAATCAACTTTGTACATCAAAACAAATTTAATTTTTCCGTCTTGTTTACAAATTTTTTACATTTTTAATTATTTTTAGTGTAGCAATTCACCGATGCATCTACCTTGTTTCGTGTGCCAGCTTGCAACTTTTTGTATTTTCTAGCAACATGTTGCAAAAAACAGAGTTGTATACGAGGATTTATGCCAGATTTAAAACAAATCCACTCAATAGGAGGATTTATTTTTGTATGGGAAATCTGGTAGATTTTGGCTGGATTTAGCAAATAAAACCTGATAATGTGCTAAATCCGGCTAATGAAGTCATATCTAAATGGGCTATTACAGTTGATAACCAAAACAAAAACATTGGCGCCAATGCATGGTAGAACAAGAAAAGGTAGCAGCAATACCCAGCTGACTGAACTGGGCTGTAGTGTTAGTGTCAAATTCCATACGACATTTTATATATTTATTTCTATGTTCTATGTATAATAGGGATATATATTTTTTGAAGAAAAAATTATTCATCTGAAATAAAAACAATTTCCCATAAAGACTCCTTCATATCAATGACATGTAACCTCCTCCAGGTCCGAACGACATGTCGCACACTAAAACACCACTTATAGAGGCGGTACAATATTTGTTAATATGTGTGGTATTTTATTAAACTTGAAAATAATAAAGCCCTAATAAACATGTGCTTTTTGTTTTCAAAAACAAAAGATTGAAACAGCTTCTCTTTTTTCAATGAATTACGAGCGACCCCAAACATTTTGGCAAGAATTCTACTTCCTGCGTGATATTGTGTATTTAGTGGAATGATACGGAAACATTCAAACTGAAAATCTAACCAGTTTTCATTCATGTTTTTCAAAATATTCAATCAAATGTGAAAAATTATTAGTTTTTTAAATTCCAATAATTTATAGACATTTCCTTATTTTGTTTACATTTATATTTGACACTAACGTTCCAAACAAAAACAAATTCCTTTGTGGTTGTTGTTCGAGTTGTATTTGTTGTAGTATTAACTTTACCTTGTATTTGTTCTACCATGGCGCCAATGCATGAAAGAAAAGCTAACTCCAAAGCATTGAAAAAGTTCTTCAATTTTAAGCAAAATAAATAAAAAATAATTAATATATTAATAAAACAATAAATATAGCTGAATCGTAATATTTATAATATTTTTCCACAAAAATAAGATAAACATTGAGCAGCTGACCATTAGCAGATGATTAAAAAACAGCTGATCGAACTTGCTAAATGTTGCTGGGAAAAATTCTTTCAGCAACTTTTAGCAATTTCTCAGCAAGCAACTGTCAAAATTGTTCTCTCACTTCGCTCTCTTTTACTGAACTTTTGTGTAAAAAGACAGCATTTTGTAACATTTCGTAATAATTATTGCAAATTATCACGTAAAAAGACACACCTATTTACGAAATCCACTCGATGTCAACTGTCAAATCCATAGGTTAAACGTCAAATGAAATCCAGATGAGATTTCATTTGACGTTTGAGCTATGGAATTGACAGTTGAAATCGAGTGGATTTCGTAAATGTAAACTTAGTATAAAATCTCTCTTATGCTATTGCTAAGTTTACATTTACGAAATCCACTCGATGTCAACTGTCAATTCCATAGCTCAAACGTCAAATGAAATCCAATCGATTTCGGATGAGTTTCCATTTGACGTATACACAAAGGAATTGACAGATGAAATCGAGTGGATTTCGTAAATGTAAACATAGTAAAAAATCTCTCTTATGCTAATGCTAAGTTTACATTTACGAAATCCACTCGATGTCAACTGTCAATTCCATAGCTCAAACGTCAAATGAAATCTCATCTGGATTTCATTTGACGTTTAACCTATGGATTTGACATTTGAAATCGAGTGGATTTCGTAAATGTAAACCAAGCATTATAGCTCATTTAGACTAGCCGAAAATCCTCGACTGGATTTAATGAATCCAGTACAAATCTAATTGCATTTATACATTTTGGAGGATTTAAATGGCAGTCAGCTGGTTTTTGTTCATAGCACAATTACCAAGGTAGATGCATCAGCCCATCTGATCGAATTTGAAACGTCAAAAGATTTTTTTGTAAATTGAATTCGCCTCAAAAAACATACGTCAAATTACAAATTTATTGTTTAATACTGAAAATGTTAGCACATTATGCTACTAATGCTAACTAAAGCGCAAATAAAGAATTATATTATCGCAGTTGCCCATCTAAAATAAATAAACGAATTATTTTATCGTTTAGGCATCATAAATATTAGTCTTGGTTGATTAAAATCAACTTTGTACATAAAAACAAATTTAATTTTTCCGACTTGTTTACAAATTTTTACATTTCAAATTATTTTTAGTATAGCAATTCACCGATGCATCTACCTTGTTTCTTGTGCCAGCTTGCAACTTCTTTTATTTTCCAGCAACATGTTGCAAAAAACAGAGTTGTATACGAGGATTTATGCCAGATTTAAAACAAATCCACTCAATAGGAGGATTTATTTTTGTATGGGAAATCTGGTAGATTTTGGGTGGATTTAGCAAATAAAACCTGATAATGTGCTAAATCCGGCTAATGAAGTATTACAGAAAAAGTAAAAAGACACAACTAATAATAAATATTGATTAAAATTGGTATTACCCTGCGTTTACACATGACAGGACATTTGAGAACATGTATTGATTGTCAAAAACCCAAAACTTGCCACTGTGACGTAGGCGTCCAGACAACTGCAAAAACAGCTGTAAAATTATGAATGAAAATCGTCGATTTCTATTTGTTTTCGGTTTACATATTTTGTTTTTGTTCATGTTCTTTTGTTTTCAAGCCATTTCAATTATTATAGCTTCGTTCCCGTACTTTTTAATGGTAAAACTCGTAAAAGAGAGAACTGCAAAAAATTTGTTCTTACACACAAGTTTTCTGAAATAGTTCGGGAACGGAAAAATGGAAAATACGTCAAAAAAACTGGAACAAATGTCAAAGTCGGCGTATCAGCCAATCAGACGCCGGCAACCATGTTACTATTTTTTTACTCGCCCAAATTTGTCGTGTAAAAAGTTTTTAAAGAGAGCGTCATTCAGCGCCATTTTTGTTTAAAGAGAAGTGAACATTTTACAACTTTTTTGTGTACGGGAACGCTTTTTCGAGTAAAATGTGTAAAAGTCGTAAAAATTGTAAAAACTTTTTAGTTCTGGAACACAGCTTATATCGCTTATTTTTACAAAAATGCCAAAAATTTGACTTGCCTACTCTCTGTGAAAAAGTGATGGACAGCTGGGAGACATCCGACAAATGTATGCATGGTACAATAATTCATAGGTAGGCCAGGTATGAGAATCGCTAAAAAAATACAACCCTGTCGCTATGGCTTAAAACGTCAAAATTGTTTTGATGAATGATAACGGATGAGTATACAAAGAAGAAGAAGAACGAAATGTTGAAATGAAAACAAAACAGAGTTGAATTTTCTGATCAATAATAAATATCAACTCTGCATGTCAACACGGTTTTGACAGATTAAGCCATAACAAAAAAAATTGTAATCAGCTGTTAGCTGTGGCCTACCTAAGAATTATTCTACCATGAATGTATGTATGTGTTAGTAAATCAGGGTTGTATTTGCGGACAGTCCGTCTTGTGTAAACGCCTAGTTAGTGCAACAAAATTTTCAGTGTTCGCCATTTCTATATTAAAGGGTTTTTTTTATAGAGGTATATACTTTAAGTTGCAATAAAACAACTAAAGATAATCTTTTAAATATGACCGCCACGGCTGGCGCGGATGTAGTCCAATCTGGACGTCCAATTTTCGATGACTTTTTCCAGCATTTATGGCCGTATATCGGCAATAATACGGCGAATGTTGTATTCCAATGGCCTTTACATAGCCCCACAGAAAGTAATCTAGCGGTGTTAAATCAATAGATCTTGGAGGCCAATTTACAGTGAGTCTATTCATGATGAATTTGCAAACCAAACTGTGAATAAATCACTTGACAGCTGGTAAATCGGTCACCGTATTGAAAAGTAATGACAACTTAAAGTTCTATACCTATATAAAAAATACCCTTTATATATTGTTTATTTGTATATTCTTTCCGCATACGAAGTAGCGGGCACTTTGCTAGTAATAAAAATAAAAGAATAAAGAAGGCCGAGAAAATTTCGAACTGGGTTGCCCTTTTCTTTTTATACCCTCCACCATAGGATGGGGGTATATTAAGTTTGTCACTACGTTTGTAACTACTCGAAATAATCATTGTAGACCCCACAAAGTATATATATTCTTGATCAGCGTGCAATTCTACATCGATATAGCCATGTCCGTCCGTCTGTCTGTCTGTCCGTCTGTGGAAATCACTCTAGCGTCCGAACGGATTGACGTAGGTTGATGAAATTTTGGGGAAATATGTTATATTTACGTAGGACTTTTGGTATTGAAAGCGGGCTATGTAGGTCCACGCTTTCGTATAGCCCCCATACAAAATGACGCGTGACGCGTCGTCTTTTTAAGGACTTTTTAAGATATTTGGCCCTTTTTACCACCGAATTGGTTGTAATTTGGTACTTTGTGTCTCCAGAGGCCAAAAAATATTCCTACCAAAGTTGGGTTATATAGGTCCACGTTTTGGTATAGCCCCCATATAAGGCCCCATATAAAGTACGCGTCATTTTAATATATTTTGGATGTATTAGGCCCAGTTGACCACAGAATTGGTTGTAATTTGGTATTTTGTGTCTTCAGAGGTCAGAAAACATTCCTACCAAAGTTGGGTTATATAGGTCCAGGTTTTGGTATAGAACCCACATAAGACCCCTTATAAAGTACGCGTCATTTTAATAAATTTTGAATGTATTAGACCCATTTGACCAAAGAATCGGTTGTAACTTTGTATTTTGTGTTTCCAGAGGCTAAGAAACATTTCTACCATAAAATGTTTATATAGGTCGACGTGTTGATATAGCCCCCATAATGCAATATCTCCCGATTTTCGATATTTTGAACGTTTTAGCCTCATTATCACACCGATATGGCTGAAATTTGGTATTTAGTCTTCTTTAGGCGTATAAAACTTTCCCCCAGAAATTTGTAGGTATAGGTCCACGCCATCATATAGCCCCCATAGAACGGTACCTTCCGAATTTCGGTATTTTGAAGGTTGTGGCCACATTAATCCACCGAAATGGCTGAAATTTGTGGTGGAGGGTATAAAAAGTTCGGTCCGACCGAACTTGACGCTTTTCTTACTTGTTTTTATTCTTTTATCAGAAGCAAGCAAAATGTTTCAGCAACATTTAGTAAGTAAAGAGACACCCTTAAGTGTGGCTGCGTACTTGATAATTTGTAATAATTATTACTAATGTTGAAGATTTTGACAGTTGTATAAAGGAAAGGTTACTGAAAAAGTGTTTCAGCAACATTTAAGCTTTGTTCCAGAACTAAAAAGTTTTTACAATTTTTACTACTTTTACACATTTTACCTGAAAACCCGTTCCTGTACACAAAAAAGTTGTAAAATGTTCACTTCTCTTTAAACAAAAATGGCGCGTCATTCAGCGCTCTGTTTAAAAACTTTTTACTCGACAATTTTGAGCGTGTAAAAAATAGTAACATGGATGCCGGCGTCTGATTGGCTGCTTCGCCGACTTTGACATTTGTTCCAGCTTTTTTGACGTTTGTTCCTAATAGCTGTGTCTTTTTACGTGATAATTAGTAATAATTATTACTAATGTTGCAGTTTTTGACAGTTGTACAAAGGAAAAGTTGCCGAAAAAATATTTCAGCAACATTTAGTAGTAGTCCTTTATACAGTTTTAAACAGCCTATGACACAACTTGCTCCAAAAGTAGTTCATTTATCTCAATAAACTCGAACCATGTTCGTTTTAATACACCGCGGTAAATCCCCCTTTCTCATATACAATTCAAACTAATATTGTAACATTAGCGCCATCTACAACACTTACACATACTAAAAATGCATAGTAATGAACAGCATTGCCATCTCTAAACATATTGCCACATCGCACTTGTTAATCAAAACATCTGGCATCACGGCCTCAATCTGTCAAACTTATCAAAAAATCCACAACTAATCAAAAGAAGCAAAAGAATTTTTTTCTCAACAAAACGCCCAAAAATTTACAACTTTTTTGTTAAAAAATTTAATTTGTTCTAATTGTTTTAACAAAATTGAAACGCTAAACATTCCGAAAAGTGCACAGTGCATAAATTATAACAACACAAAAACGGATCCATCATGAACTTTCTGGGTTTTGGACAATCGGCTGAAATCGATATTGTTTTCGATGGTGCTGAAAAAAGGAAAACTGCTGAGGTCAAGGCAGAGGATGGGAAAATTGAGAAAATGTTACTTTACTACGATGGTGAAACGGTGTCCGGAAAGGTAAATGACCCATAAATGTAAATAGAGTTACATTAGCGTGTTATATAAAGAAAAAACGTTTGCAATTTTATGTCCAAATTCGCGGAGATAGATTCCTTGGGGAGGAGTAAAATAAAATACCGACAGATCGTACACTTTTCGACAGCAACAAGAACAACAGACAAACGTCAATTCATTGAACACCGGTCGGTTGGTTGGTCATATTTGTTTTAGAAAAGTAGTCACTTTTTTTATAACATATGCCGCTGACGCAGCAAACCAACTAACATACTGACGGACACTTGTTTTGTTAATTAATTTGTTGTGCATTCAATTCTATGCTTATTGTGAGCGTTATTGAGAAGTCTTCATGTTTTGTTTTGTTGTTGCAAACGGTGATCGTTACGTTTCTAAGCATTTCTATTAAGAAAATATCATAAGCATGCACTTCTGAACTGGCTGGGATGCTCTTTCTGTTTTTCAATAAGTTTTTCAATTTATTTGTTGAACGGAAATATTACGTAGCTGCAGCAGCTGGTAGCTGTTGCGGGGCAGTGAAAATTTTTTCTGATATGACCTCCTTTAAATGCGACTTTTTTACATTTTTGGTTGTGATAACAATGTTTCAAAAGTTTTCAGTTCAGTATGTTCAGTATGTATTTGTTGTTAATGCATGACGCATATTAGTATGGACTTGAACACATTAGAGCGCATTCGAACATGTTTTGCGATGATTTCAGCTATTTAATCCAATTAGAAGTTCTATGATAAGGACAATCCAATGTGTTAAATAGTTGACACGTAGGATTGAAGCTGTCATCTTTGTGAAGTTTTCTTTTAAATTGCTACAAATCAAATGGCGAACCATAAACAAATATAGCCATTTGAAAGATGCCAACTCCTCATAAGAAATGTGCCTGTTTCAGAACATGCAATAGTCTAAAAATTTTTATTATGATAACAATTTTTCCTTTAAATAAATAAAACCCTTTAAAAATAGAAAAATTGGTTGTTGTTGAGGCAGCATGAAACCTATGTAGAAGGATAGTTTTGATGCCGGGATGCCGGCCGCTGACCGAAAAACCCTGTGGTATCGGGTCAAACTGATACGTAAGAACGCGCGGCCGTGGGATTGAGTAAAAAAATTCTTGCAGTTCTTTAACATATCAATAATGTAGGTCCACGTTTTGGTATAGAAATAACGAAAAATTATTTATTTATGTCCATGTTTTGGTATAATCGACATGTTAAGGTACTGCAGAAGATAACTTTCGAACAGATGAACCGATTTGGTCCAAAAATTTGGCAACGCGAATCGACGCTGGTCGCAATACGGAATAGACCCATTAGTTTAAGTTCGAAGATGGGTCATATTGTGCGCACGATAACTCTCGAAAGTAGTTGGGACCCACTCTCGAATCCCTTTGATTTTTGTTGTAACAACTTGCATTCGCCCCCATTAAGACGAAGATGATGCATATGGGTCCACTCCTTCAAGTACCTTCCACACAAATTTTCGGAAAAGTGCAGTTTAAGGGCTATCTCGAATCCCTTTGATTTTTTGGCATAAATTGAATACTCAACCAGCTGGCGGATAAATCTGAAATGTTTACCACAGGTAGATCTTTACGTCCTCATTACAAAAACATAAAGTTTGTTGGGGGAAGTCCATACTTCCCGAGATATGAGCCTCTGAAGTTCCAAAAATTCCTTTGTTAAAGCAAGAAAAAATGTTAAATTAAAAAAAATTGTTCTCGTGCCCTAAATTACACCTGTCCATAGGAGAAAGTCTCAAATCCCCGGCCGAAGGACGGCTACTTAGAAAAAAACTTACAATTTAAAAAAAATTTTCAGATTTTTTCCGCCAGCTCCGATTTTTTTGCTGCTCTGACTACGAATGTACAAACAGGGACCAAGTCCATACTTCCTGAGGAAATAGCTCGAAAGCTGAAAAATTCCCTATGACACCCTATGTTGTGGCTGGAGCGCACGATAACTCTCGAACGGTTGAACCGACTTGGCCTTTGTTATATTTTGTCCAAACTTAGTTTATGTTCAAAGATGGGCCATATCTGTCCACTCCTTTGGTTACCTCTCCTGCTCAAAAATTCCAAAAATTTGTTCCAAATGGATCCCCTAATATTTTATCAAAATGTAGTTCAACTTCGAAAATGGTCCATATCGGTTTTCTCCTTAGGGTACCACCTCCACAAAAGTTCAGCATTTTCGTTCAAGTGCAGTTTTAGGGTCTCTTCAAATATCCTTTGGAAAATTATCCCGATGCTACACCTTGTGGTCCTGTTCAGAGCGATATTATATTTTTCGTGGACAAGTCCATGCTTCGTGATATAGTGGTCCAAAACCTCTAAGTTATACAGTGACCAACTGAAATTAATGGAGAGCGCGCTATCTATCTAAATGAAATGACTCCCACAAAAAGATCCACTTCAAAAATGGACTATGTCGATGCATGCCTTCAGGTATCTCCTCCGAAACACATTTGAGCTTTATTCCAAACTAGCAGACCCCGGTCCGCGTTGCTGACCCGTCGCAATGAGTTTTAATGACAACCTTTTATGGACTTTATGCTTGACAATTCAAAAATAGGCATTTTCTAACTCACTTCTTCGGTCCATTGTCAGACCGAGGAGGATTTAAAATTTACCAACAGATTTTGTCTGTTACCTTTCTTTTCTCTTACGGACTATCGGATTTTTTCGTCCATTGATGCTGTTTAGGATTTATTATCGTCCATGTCCCCTGTCTTTATCCCAAAGCGATCTAACTATAAAAGTTTAAAAAATGGTGAAGTCGAATTCTCCCGCTTATTGAGACTTAAGCTAGGGTCACACTAGGCAAATATTTGCTTCAGCGACAGGGATTGCGTGTTTACTGAGAGCAAATGAGCATAAATTTCAATGCATTATTTACGCTCATTTGCTCTCAGTAAGCGCACACTGCCGGTCGCTAGAGCAAATATTTGCCCAATGTGACCCTAGCTTTACATATATGTTCTTAGTTCTTCATGGCTGATGGACCGTTGAACCTCACCATTTAAGGAAATTTGTAAATATATTGTTTTTCGGCAAATAAGATTGGTAACACGTTTTGAAAATAATAAATAAAAATTATTTTGGACCCCAAGTATCTTTGAACGAAATCCGTTTGAGACAATTTGGAGTCGATTTAAACATTTTAGATAAATGATGCGCACGATATCTTTCGTAAGGTTAAACCGATTTGGTCCAAAATTGGTTTCTCGAAATATTTTCCGGACAGATCAGTAGTGCGTTTCTATAACTCATTTTTGAGATACCGACAAAAATCGGTAAAATTTTTAATGCTTATAATTTCGGTAATTAACCGATAGCATCCACTACTTCGAATACCGTCCACACAAAATTTCAATTTTTTCCATCTTGCAGCTGAAGGGATCAAGCGGTTGGGTCCAAACTTTGTATTTCGTAATATTTTGTACAAACATATGTTAAGTTTAAAGATGGGCCATATCGGTCCATTCCTTCTTAGATCACCTCCTCCCCCATAAAAGTTCCATTATTTCAATTCACGATAACTCTCGGAAAGAATAATCAATTTGGTCCAAACTTTGCACACCGCAGTATTTGTTCCAGGCTTGGATCTGGCCAGAAAATGGACTATAGATCGGTACACGAAATTGAATTTTTTTTGCAATATGTTTTCCTCGAGGCCGCCTCTACTGAGTAGTTCTAATCCCTTATGAGTGTCAGTTGAGTTGTAGTTCAACTATTTTATATTTGTTGTAAGCAGTCCTCAAAAAGATGACTGGTGACCCTATTTTTCAATGCTTTATTACAAATACTAAGGCAGCTATTTCCACCTTTATTTTATTTGTCCTTCTGTATCAGAAGATTTTGATCATCAATATTTGTCATCGGAATCTTTGACACGTTGATGGTGGCTTAGAAAGCTAAGACGCCTGCAACCGTGTCACTTGGTTGTTGGAGTCCCATGTTCGAATCCCAGCCTGGCTCATGCTGAAATCATGTTTTTTGTTTTGCCTTGAGCCAGGCTGGGATTCGAACCTGGGACTCCAACAACCAAGTGACACGGTTGCAAGTATTGATGATCAAAATCTTCTGATACAGAAGGACAAATAAAATAATGGTGGAAAAAAGCTGCCTTAGTATTTGTAATAAAGTATTGAAAAATAGGGTTACTAGCCAGGTCGGACTAAAGGAAATGTTTTTAAATAAATGACTAACATTAAAAATAAAATAAATAATTCGAATATACAAATTTCGAATGATTTTTGATATAAAAATGCTAGTTTCCAAGCTTAGCCTTCGTTCACCCACTAAAACACCATTCAATATGCCTGATGATCGGTCTAACCACCCGTGAAACGTAGCATAGTGGTTGTATGTGTCGGGCTTCGGTGGATTCCTAATTTTTCAATGTACCTCTTAGGTCAAAATAGCTCAACTCGAAAGAGAATTAATTCAAATAATAGATTTTATTTAATAAACAAACTTAAAAAATGAAAACTTTTAAATAACAACAACTACGTTTTTTTTTATTTCAGGTAAATGTAACACTCAAAAAACCTGGTAGCAAATTGGAACATCAAGGTATTAAAATTGAATTCATTGGACAAATTGAATTATACTATGATCGTGGCAACCATCACGAATTCAAGTGTATTACCAAAGCTCTAGCACGTCCTGGAGACTTGCTACAGAACAACAGTTATCCATTTGAGTTTCCCAATGTGGAGAAACAATTCGAAATCTATAATGGATCGAATGTTCGGTTACGTTATTTCCTGCGTGCCACAATAATACGACGCATCAGTGATATCACAAAAGAGGTTGACATTGCTGTGCATACATTGTGCAGTTATCCGGATGTAAATAACCCAATTAAAATGGAAGTTGGCATTGAAGACTGTTTGCACATTGAATTTGAATATAATAAGAGTAAATACCATCTAAAGGATACAATAATTGGTAAAATCTACTTCCTCTTGGTACGCATCAAAATAAAGCACATGGAAATTGCCATCATAAAGCGTGAATCGACTGGTGGTGGGCCAAATACATTTACCGAAAATGAAACAATTGCCAAGTTTGAAATCATGGATGGAGCTCCGGTCAAGGGTGAAAGTATACCAATACGTGTATTCTTGGCCGGGTATAATTTAACGCCGACAATGCGTGACATAAATAAAAAGTTTTCGGTGAAATATTTCCTCAACCTGGTGTTAATGGATACCGAAGATCGTCGTTACTTTAAACAGCAAGAAATTACGCTGTGGCGTAAGGCAGATATACCACGTTATCATCATGCTCATAGCCAGCATCAACAGGTTGCGGTGGCGGCGGGTCACAATACACATCCTCAACACGCACCACCACATCTGGTGAGTGGTCCACCAGCACCAATTGCTGCAGGCCAACCATCAATGGTTAATAGCAGCGAGGTTGTGGGCGGCAATGTGGGACCATTGGCGGGTTCCACTACACCAGGGGCCATGGTTTCGGAAGGAAAAATGGGTCTATTTACACGTGAAAGTCCTAATCAGGAATTTTCCCAGCAAGACTCGTTGCCAACATCGCCGGTAACACCCACAGCTGCTGGTGGCATACCAATCGAACGTGGTATGGGTGATGGTGCAGCTGCTGTCAGTACTTCACCTGTTATGCTATCAACAACGCCACCGCCATTACCTGCAACAACAATCACCACATCAACAACAGAGGGCAGTAATAATTTAGCATCATCCATTGAAAACATCAAAGAATCGGACGACTTTCTAGACAATATACCACAGGGTGATGGCGATCATCGTGAAAATGAATCCTTGATGGATGGCGATGATAAACCACAAGTTGTGGCATCAAGTGACTTTTTGGATAGTGATGATGCTGTTACAACCGGTAGTGGTGGAGCTTGATATTATGGCCAAGCCAATTGAGTTTGTAACAACAATATAACAGCAGCAGCAACAACAACAGCCACAACCACCACTAACATCATCGCCATCATCAATAACACAACAACAACTATAACAACATACGATCAATTGCTGAATAAGATCGATCGTGTAAATATTGCATCAAGTGCTTAAGCTGACAACAACAACAACATCTACAACAAATGAAAACGAAGTGAAAAACATAAACAACAACAAATGAATACTAACAGCAACTTCAAAAGAACTTTTCATATATTAATAACGAAAGACACAAACACACAGACAAAACAAGAATACACAACACTAAAAATGAGCAACAATAACTGTTAGGGCTTATTTTATTTTTAAAAAAGACTTAATATTAAACAAAAGCATCTAGACTAAAATTTTGCAATTTTCAAATGTAATTTGAAAATCTTGGTGAATGTTTCCATTTTTAACTGGAAGCATCGTAATTATTCATTCCCCTAGAAACATGGTTTCAAACCAAAAATTTTGAAAAGTTTAAAATGGAAAGCATTTTTAGAATCACACTTTCCAATTACATTTGAAATTGGGGCAATAAAAATTTAAACTAAATGCAAAATAGTAAGGCATGCTATTGAGAAGGCTTAATAATTTAGTTAATTATACTTTAACCTATAAACACAACGGTTGTAATTCAACTTATTTTCTTTTATATCCTTCAAATATAGGTATCAAGAAATATACCAAGAGTAGATTTTCTGAACAATGAAACTAAGACATTTGTGATCTCAGAAATATTTCTTAATACACCAATCGAGAAACTCCTTGTATTGAATAACTGCGATTGTAGTAAAACATTTGTGTACTCTCCATTAATCAAATTCATATCAACGACAACTATTTATGAAAAACAATATTTAATAACTTTTCTCAAATTGTTATGTTCAATAACTAAACATTTATTTAATCTCATTGCAGGAAGGTAGTTTCCTTCTGCCCCAATGTTCCGATCGAAAACGCCTGACTCCCATCCAAAGCTGTTTTATAATCCAATAAGATCTTGGTTGCCAAAAACTTTAGTACATAAAAATCCGAAAGGCTTCAGAACTGTTTTATCGGATGATTACAGATTTGTATGGCAGAGCCGTTTTGAAAACCAAAACGACAATTTCCCCAATACCATTTAGGAATAACGCACATTGTGGCCAAAATGTTTTTTTATGTTAAAAAATCGATATTTTCCAAACGGGCGTAGATAGCAAATTTGGAGGGGATGGTAATCAAAAACCTCAAAGCGAGGGGTACCGTTATTTGGTTGATATACCAAACGTCAACTTATAATGAAAAATTTTGCAATGATACTACGTTACTCACTTAGATCCCCAAATATCAAATTTCATCCAATTCGGGTAGAAAATGTTGCCCGAAATCTTGAAAAACATAGTGTGGATGGTATCGTTATATGGTGGATATTTCAAAACGTGTATCGTTGTTGTCAGTTGTTATACCCTCAGCATTTATATTAACGAGGGTACATACACTTTGGTACGATAAAAATTTAGCCTCTTCGAAAAATGGTGTTAGACCTAGTAGTTGCAAACAATAGTATTTTTTCCAAACAAAACAAGTTCTAAGATAGGTCATCGTTCCGCTCCATAAGGTTCCTCCCTGACAAAAGTTCAAAAATTTTCGTTAAAATGAGGCGAGCGATAACTCCTGAAAGGAATAATCAAATTGGTTATATTTCTACCATATGTAGATCAGGTTCGAATTTTGACTATATCGTTTCACTTCTTCGAAATTTCACAGTTTTTATCTATGTTGCAGTTGACGACCAGATCTTGAAACTGTTTTAATGTAAACGTTTTTGCAGGGGCAAGTCCACACTTCCTGAAAAAATGGCGCGTAAGCTATAAAAAATCCCTACGGCCTCCAAAGATAGTATCTTGTGCTTTGCATATCGTAATATTTCTGTCAATCTCAGATCAAGTTCGGTCCACTTCTTCGGGTACCTCCAACAAAAGCTCTTGATGGGAGTATTTGATGCCGTATGAACAACATCGTTATATCATTATCAGACACAGGTCAGGTTCGAATTTGAACTATATCGGCCCACTACTTCGGGTACCTCATACAAAAAATTTCATTTTTTCGCAAATTTCTAAAATATTCCCAAAGTGCAGTATAAGGCTCGCATCCCTTATTTCGACGGAGCACGTTTTCTCAGGTGGAAGTCCATAATCCCAGAGAATGACCGAAAGCTGTAAAAAAACCCTGCGTCCACCAAGGGTTCTGGTGCACACGACAATTTTCGAACTGAGTATTCGGGTTGGTCCAAACTTTGCATATCGTCGTAATTCTGGCAATCTTAGATCGGTCGACTCCTCCGGGTACCTCCCACACATAATTTCAATTTTTTTTTTCGCAAAATTGCAGTTTAATTCCTCCTCTCAGATAGTTTTGAATTTATATACAACAGGCTGGCTTCGAGGCCCCTATTACGATAGTACATCTTTTTTCAGGGCCAAGTTCATACATCCCGAGAAAATGGCGGGGAATCTGTAAAAACCAGCTTCGGTCACCGAGGCTGGTGAGCACGACAATAGTATCAGAGTTGGTGCAAACTTTGCATATCGCAATATTTTTGCCAATCTTAGATCAAGCTGGAAGATAGGTTATCGGTCCACTCCTCCGTGTACCTCCATACACATAATTTCAATTTTTTCCCCCAAAATTGCAGTTTAAGTCCTCCTCTCAGATAGTTTTGAATTTATATACAACAGGCTGGCTTCGAGGCCCCTATTACGATAGTACACCTTAGGGCCAAGTCCATACTTCCTGGGAAAATGGCGTGGAATCTATAAAAACCACCTTCGGTCACCGAGGCTGGTGAGCAGGACAATTTTCGAACAGAGTATCCGAGTTGGTCCAAACATTGCATATCGCAATATATTTCTGCCAATCTTAGATCAAGCTGGAAGATGGGTTATCGGTCCACTTCTCCGTGTACCTCCCACACATAATTTCAATTTTTTCCCAAAATTGCAGTTTAAGTCCTCCTCTCAGATAGTTTTGAATTTATATACAACAGGCTGGCTTCGAGGCCCCTATTACGACAGTACACCTTTTTTCAGGGCCAAGTCCGTACTTCCTGAGAAAATGGCGGGTAATCTGTAAAAACCACCTTCGGTCACCGAGGCTGGTGCGCACGAAAACTTTCGAACAGAGTATCCATGTTGCCGCAGTGCAGCTTAATGTAGTTTTCAGTGGCAAGTCCATAGTTTCTGGCAAAGTGACCCGAATGCTGTAAAAATCCCCTTAGACCACCAAGCGTAATGACTGATGCCTACGACAACTTTCCAACGGAATATCCGAGTTGGTGCAAAATCGTAATATTTCTGCCAATCTAAGAGAAAGGTAGAAAATAGGCTATATCGGTCCACTTCTTCGGTACCTCCCACACAAATTTTAATAAAATGTCGCAAAGGTGCAGTTTACAATCAGCCCTTTGATCGTTTTGAATTGTTATGCAAACGGGATGGCATCACAGCTTCTTTTGCAACTGGGGCAGGACCATCCTTCGTGAGAAATGGCTAAAATCCTGTAAAAGCTTATACGGCCACCAAAAGTAGAGGCTGGTGCGCGCGACATCTGTCGAACAGAGTATTCTAGTTGGTCTAAACTTTGCATATCGCAATATTTCTGCCAAATTAGATCAATCTGTCCACTTCTTCGGGTGCCAAATTAGATCAATCTGCCCACTTCTTCGGGTGCCTCTCACTGATTTCAACAAAATGTCGCCACAATGCAATTTTATGTCTTTTTGCGGATCGTTGTGAAAATTTTGCAGTAAATAGTTTTCTTGGAGAAGTCCATATTGTCTGAAATAATTGTTCGAAGGATAGTAAAACCCCCTACCGCCAGTAACTAAAATGGTTAGCTCGCACTATAATCGTTCCAATGAGTAAACCATATAGCCGAAGCTTCGATTTTGTAACATTTCTTCAAATTTAATTCATGTCCAAAGATGGACTGAATCGGAACGTTTCTTTCTGGTACTTCTCACAAAAGGTTTTAAATAATTTAATTTAATTTAATTTTTATTTGACAAACACAGTAACCTAGCCCATAGGGCCAAGTATTTTTGCGATTTACGTCTAGTATTCTGACCGCGTTTACCATTTTAGCGCATGTAGACCTTGAAGCTTAATTAGAGCTTCAACTGTGTAATTTTATTTTTGGGGGAAGTCAACATGTCCCAAGATAATGAAATCCAAGTATTAACACTCAAATAGTTACATTTCGGTCGGTAAATCGATAAAATTAAAACACAAATAAATTTTCTTTTAGTGAGTAACAGTTCAGGAAATTTAAGACATTTCAACATTTTTACAGAAAAAATTTCTGTAGCTGGCTGGACTACGGCAAGGATCTCCATGAACTTGTATTGGTACGTTTCGAAAGTCAATATACATCTTTGTAATCACGACCTCTAGGACCATCTAAGTAAATTTTGAGATTTAAGATATTTAAAAAGGGTCTCCCAAGAAGTAAACTACAAAATATCTTCTAAATATTCAATACTGATGGAAAAAATCTCATACTTATTTTATTAAAGCCGCCCTTAGATTAGGTTAGAGTAAAATTAACTAAATGAATGTCCTCTCAAACATGTCTGAAACCGATTAAATTATTTTAAAATTAGAACAAGATTAAATATTTAACTAACTTTATAATGTATGAGGTGGTTTCAAAGTCAAACGATCCAGTCAAATTATAAATGTTTGTTTGCGAGAAATTTCCTTCCCACTTTCACTAACTCGTCAAATTAGAAAAAATAAAAAAGGAGAAGCCAATGAAACGGAGATAATGATGGACTATCGTAATTGAAATATTAAATAATGTATACGAATTATTGTTCCATATTTTAATTTCGAAAATTATAAATTATTTGTATGTTCCTGAACTGCAAGAATCTATTAATTTTTACTATTTTTTTCGATGTAAAAATTTTTAGATTCTTGTAGGTTTTGAAATATACATTATGTTTTCTTTTTTGTCTTCTCCCTGCCCATTTATAATAGGCGAGTTAGTGAAAGTGAGAAATTTCCCAAAAATGAACATATATAATTGCCTTATACATATGTGTTCTACATTTGATAATTATGCATTGAATGTTCACATTTGGACTTATTTGATTTCGAAACTTCCAAATATATTTAGTTAATCTGTGTGTGAGAGCGTGAGTGTTGTGTTGTGCATCTATTTCTAAAATGAAACTATGAATGAAAACGAAACTATTTTAAATTTCCGTTTTTATTATTAAAAAGTCCATAGTTTGTAAAAAAGTATTAACAGCAACAACAAAGTGAAAAAAAAAACTAAAACAACAAAAATATTGTTATTTTTTGTAGTAAAGAAACATAATCATTGAAAATCACTAAAACTCACACAAACATACATATAGAACAAATCTTTTTTGGAAACTAAATAAAAAACAACAAAATTTAAACACTATAATAATTATAGCCTTAAATTAAAAACAAAAAATAAGCCCTAATTCCTTGTATTCAAAAAAAAAAAATCCTCGAACTTATTTTCTGTAATGCCTTTTCTTTACACCTAAGATCGATCTATCCAATCTTAACTGTAAACATTTTTATTTAAACAATTGTTTTATATTTAAATTTAAGCACATTGATTTATTTTTTGGCGTCTTTAGGTTTTCCGAATTTTTATTTGCTTTATTTAATTCTTTGTTTACAACAAACCATTGCTATTCTCTTTTAATATTGTTTCTCATTTTTCCTGCTATATAATTTTTTCTCGTTTTAATTATTATTATTATTAATAATTATTATTCTAATTGTTTATAAACTATTATCATATGATTATAATAAAATATTATTATTTTTATGGTATTTTTGCATTAAGCAAATAAAAAAGAAACACAAAACCCCCTATATAATTCCAATTTGTTAAACAAACTTCAACATATTAGAATGAAAGAAGTAATCTTATTAAATGTACCCCCTCTCCCAACCTATACCAATCCTTCTTTCTCCTTCCCCTCCCATATGGATGTACTTTATTTAATAAGTAACAATAAAAAAGAAACAGAAAAATAATTGCGCAACGC
The DNA here is from genome assembly GCF_047663935.1 of Musca autumnalis. Classification (NCBI taxonomy): domain Eukaryota; kingdom Metazoa; phylum Arthropoda; class Insecta; order Diptera; family Muscidae; genus Musca; species Musca autumnalis. The sequence continues at coordinate 152,299,752 of NW_027411866.1, read as the reverse complement.
ATTAAAAACAACCACACCAAGTAATAAAAACTCAAAATAATACTGAATAAATAATAAACAGAAAAATAATCCAAACTTTGTAAACGAGACAACATCCCCTACTTGAATAATTTTGAAAGAAAAAAATGATAAACAAACAAAATATTAATAAAAAACAAACCTAAATCAATATTTTTATTTTGTTAGTTTTTAAGTAAAAACAACAACAACAAAAATGATATATTACAAATATATTATGTATTAACCAAGTTATTTAAAAATTTAAATAAAAAAACCAATAAAAATCAAAGGTGTTCGTTTTTATAACTAGTTTTAAGATAACACTGTGCAAAATTTTTAAGATAATCTTGTGCAACCAATTGGAGCCGGTGATTTTTTGAAAGTACAGACCCAAACGACGAAAGCATGGGGGTTTGTTGTGTCAGATGCAGCTTGGATTTTATGCCCCATCTAAACATGGTTAAATATTAGTTTTTTAAAAGAATCCTGGGTTATACACTCCACGTCAGTAGAATAGAACACCTAAATTTTTGTTAATGCTAGCTTATTTATTCCGAATCGAATGAATCTACGTTTTTAATCTTGTAGGGATTTAAAGTCGATAATGTTCCATATCAAACACAGAAAAAATTATGTTTCTAGCTCTTCGCGAAATGATTTTCTGATCATTTCTCTGATTGTACAATGAAAAATAGACGTTTATTTGTAATCATCAGGATAGAAAGTCATATTATTTTCGCGAATTTTCTTTCAGTCGATAAAGCAGGGTTTCTGATCATTTTTCACCAAAGAAAACCTATAAACAATTCCGCGGACACCGAAATAACAGCGTTGAAGGTTTTAAATTGACAGATAATTGAAACATTTCGAAATATCAATAGGAGTCGCGCAGTTATGTCATATTTCTTCACAATAAGATAGAATATGACACAGACAACCTCGACGGATATATTGGAGTGCTGCGGATGCTGATAACATGGAACATTTTCAAAATAATTATGAAAAATGTCAAAAATTCTTATAAAAATGTTTTGTTCAATAAAATGATTTTTCCTCGAACAAGTCTGCCGTTGAAAGGTTTGTAAATATACTCCACATTCAGAGGGAGGTAATCTGATATGTAGACAGCGGAATCCTATGCAAATGCATATATGGTTAGGACGGTCGTAGAGAAAATCTGATTAGACAGAAACTCGTTTTATTACAAAATAAAACAAATTAGGCTCAGAAATTTTTGCATATTTTGCATATTCTGCATATCGTGCATATTTTGACATATTTGTACATATCTGCATAAAATTAGCATATGCAAAACCATATGCAAAAATATATTCAAGGTTTTGTGGTCTAAATATCCCACCAATATGGCTGAAATTTGGTATTAAGTCTTCGTTAGGGGTATGCAACTTTACAACTGAAATCTGTCCGCATAGGTCCACGTCTTCATATAGCCCCCATAGAACAGTACCTACCGATATTCGGTATTTTGAAAGTTGTAGCCTTAATATCCCACCGAAATGACTGAAAATTGGTATTTGGTCTTCGTTGGGGGTATAAAACACTCCACCTGAAATTTGTCGGCATAGGTCCAGGTCTTCAAATAGCCCCCATAGAATGGGACCTCCGGATTTTCGGTATTTTGAAGGTTGTGGCCTCAATATCCCAACGAAATGACTGAAATTTGGTATTTAGTTTTCGTTGGGGGTATACACCTTCGCACCTGAAATTTCTCGTTATAGGTTCACGTCTTCATATAGCCCCCATAGAACGGTACCTCAGGATTTCTGGTATTTTGAAGGTTGTGGCCTCAATATCCCTCCGAAATGGCTGAAATTTGGTGCTAAGTCTTCCTTGGGGGTATAAAACTTTCCACCTGAAATTTCTCGATATAGGTCCACGTCTTCATATAGCCCCCATAGATCGGTACCTCCGGATTTCTGGTATTTTGAAGGTTGCGGCCCCAATATCCCTCCGAAATGGCTGAAATTTGGTATTAGGTCCTCCATGGGGGTATAAAACTTTCCACCTGAAATTTGTCGGTATAAGTCCACGTCTTCATGTAGCCCCCATAGAACGGTACCTCCCGATATTCGGTATTTTGAAGGTTGTGCCCTCAATATCCCTCCGAAATGGCTGAAATTTGGTATTAAGTCTTCGTTGGGAATATAAAACTTTCCACCTGAAATTTATCGGTATAGGTCCACGTCTTCATATAGCCCCCATAGAATGGTACCTCCCGATTTTCAGTATTTTGAAGGTTGTGGCCTCAATATCCCACCGAAATGACTGAAATTTGGCATTTTGTCTTCGATGTGGGTATAAAACTTTTCACCTGAACTTTGTCGGTATATGTAGGTCCACGTCTTCATATAGCTCCCATAGAACGGTACCTCCCGATATTCGGTATTTTGAAGGTTGTTGCTGTGGTTATACATTTCTCTATTTTATTGACTTGTCTGAAGAGAATTTTAAACAGAAAAATTGTACACACAAACAGTTTTGTACCTATTATTGAAATATTTGTTGCATAAGAAAATATGTAAAATGCATAAATTTTGCATATGCAAAAATTTATGCATTTTGCATAATTTTGCATATGTCATATGTTTTGATTGCAATGTAATCAGAAGCCAGAAATATACACAGTCTCAAAATTTGACATGAATCGGAACAAAAATAGGGGTTGCATAAAATTCCGCTGTCTACTAATATGAAAACAACCGCTATTTTAATACAAATCGGGGTTTTCGTCGATCGGACCACAATTGTGGCATTTAGAGAATTTTGGTGAAAATGCGTCTTTGCATGGGTTAAACTTAACAGATCGACATAAAATTTCATATATAAGGTTTTTGGATCAAATGGAAACAATGTGGGGGTAGGAAATCAAAAACAAAAACTTTCTTTTTGGTTTTTTGGGTCACTTTAGTGTATATATCCTCGTTAGCATAAATGGTGAGGGTATAATGATTGATTTTTCTCTTGCTTATGGCAACAAATTATGTGAAAACTATACGATTTTTTGTTAATAGCTCTTCCTGTTGGTCCTCAAAACAATATTCGGTCGAAATATACAACGTTTATTGACAATTTATAACAAGTATAGACTAAAATAAGAATTACCTACTACTTTGAGGTGACAATAAATGTATTGCATAGGGAAAAGCAGTACTATAAAACTAATCATTTTTGAAAATTTTTGTAGTCATTGTGCATTTTTATGACTTTTGCGGCTAATAATGGACTAACAGTATTGAATGTGATAAAGTTCAGTTATAACAAAAGCCGTCGTGGAGGGTCTTCAGACAGGTAAAAAACGTATGAGACCATATTGACAATAAACTGACGAATCGGTCGCAGACAAGTACGCAAAGAATGAATATTTGACTCAATATGTATTGTCGGATAATGGACTAATGCAAAACAAATCTAATAAATCCCATCAAATATGAAAATTATTAACCTTCTAGAAAAGCTGGAATACCGAATTTTTGGGTACTATATTTTACCAAGCAAAAAAGTATGCAAAATCGGGTTCACGGATATACACGATGTGTCTTAAACAAATTTAAATGGAAGGTGCTTACACCTGGGAAGTTTTTGCAGATTCTGAAACTACAATGCTCATAGATGAGAAATATCAAGAAACAAAAAAATCGCCGGAGGGATTTTCAAATAAATCGCGATTTTAGTTCGCATTTTTAGGGGTTCTGCTTGGAAACCGCGAGTCCTATGTAAATGGGCCTAAAGAAAATGTTGTAGCTGTGAAAATTCTCCACAAGATTGACCTTTATGCTATTTTCGTAGGTTTACCGTTTTTGAGATATAGAAGTTAAAATTGAGACAATGCCACTGACTGTATCGCCTCCTTATAAAACAATATCATGCGCAGTGCGCTTTAACTAACTTTTGATGAAACCCGCTTACACATGGGAAGATTTCGTGGATTCTGAAACAGCAATGTTCATAGATAAGAAAAGTAAAAAAAAAACAGAAAAAAAAATCGCCGGAGGGATTTTTAAATAAATCGCGATCAAAATTCACAATTTTAGGTTTTTTTAGGTTTTCACGATTTTGCTTGGAAACCGCAGGTCGTATCGAAATGAGTCTAAAGAAAACGTTGTAGCTGTGAAAATTCTCTACAAGACTGTCCTTTAGGTTTTTTCGTAGGTTTTACCATTTTTTGAGATATAGAGGTTCGGTTCAAATTTTTAGGTTTTTATCTTAAATCTTCAAGATTTTGCTTGGAAACCGCAAGAAGCTGTGAAAATTCTCTACAAGATTGGATGATTTATTTTTTTTCTAGGTTGTACCATTTTCAAGATATATAAGTTTAATTTGGAAAATTGCAGTAAAAAGGAGGCGATACACTCAGAGCATTGTCTCAATTTGAACTTCTATATCTCAAAAACGGTAAAACCTACGAAAATATCATACAAGTCAATCTTGTGGAGAATTTTCAGAGCTACAACAACTTCTTTTGGCCCATTTACATAGGGCACGCGGTTTCCAAGCAAAATCGTGAAAACCTAAAGAACCCCTAAAAATGTGAACTTAAATCGCGATTTATTTGAAAATCCCTCCGGCGATTTTTTTTTGTCTCTTGATATTTCTCATCTATGAGCATTGTAGTTTCAGAATCAGCAAAAACTTCCCAGGTGTAAGCACCTTCCATTTAAAATTATTTAAGGCGCACCGTGTATAATAATGATTGGGAAGACATCCCCACTAACATCATTAGGAAATATTTAATAGTCATTATTCTGAAAGTCGGTAAAACGGGCTCAAACACGTTCAAATACCACCATTCCAAAGGCCAGATCATGGCTTATTAATATTATTTGTGTAAGTTGCTGATGTAGTATAACAAAACTAAACTGATTAATACCTCGGGCCAAACACCTGATATCAACCCTTATACATTTTAGTGTCTAAAAAAACATTGTTCCACAACATCCCGTACGGGACAAGGGAGACTTCTCTCATATCAATGAGTGCACCCCGATTCATATTTAGCTCAATGATATGGGACCTACTGTTTATCGCCGAGTCCGAACGGCGTGTCCTAAGACACCACTTGTAGAGAAGTTTTACAAGGTGTAAATACTCAGGAAATGTCGCCAACATCACTGAGGGTACTTTGCCACCGTTGAAAAATGTTTGATGTTGCCTGGCCGGGGAATCGAACCCCCGACCTTCTACGTGCAAGGCGGGCGTGCATACCATTGCACCACGGTGGCACCCATTGGCACCCATTTTAGTGTCTAGTTTAAGAAAAACTTCGAAAAAAGTCCTCCAACGAAAGATCAAGATTTAATAAAAATTGGGGAACCAGTACCTTTAGAGTGTAACATTCCGAGCCTTTAATTTTGGTTTAACTAAGCTCATTACAGCTCCAATGAATGTCCAAAGTGGATAGACAACCCATTAAGGAAAGTAATTCTCCAAAAACACGTAGATTTAGTAATTTTTGCAATACATTTATTGTCACTCCAACTAGTAGTTAATTCTTTTTTTGATCGTATTTTTATAAATCGCAAATAAACTTTGCATATTTTGACGGAATATTGTTTTGGGGACAAAAAAAAGTCTAGTTTTTACATAATTTGTTGCCATAAACAAACAATTAATATGCAATTTTTTACAATGTTGGCCTATGCAATACATTTGTTGTGTAACTGTATGTAGAAATTTTACAACCAAATTAAAGTCCATATTTACCGTCGGCAATCTTCCTTGCGGCAATTGTCAGTTTGAAGGAGGGACAAATTGATAATTGCCGCAAGGAAAATTGCCGAATGTACATATGGACTAAGTATAGCCACCAATTTTTCGATAAAGTTGTGGCTAAAATGCAGGTATCGATATGCTCTAATATACAATTTATTGTAAGGAATGCAGGGAATAGTTGCCAAAAAATGAGATTGGTTTAGAAAACGCCAAAATGCAACTACTATGAATAATGCATAATGTCATAAGAATGTGGTTCAGGCTCCGATGGAATAAACAAATGGAAGGCGAGATAAAAAATCATCATATTCAAATAGTGAAAGTAACACAAAAAATAGTGAGGATTGGAAAGTGAATAGGCATCAGCACAAATTTCTGTAAAACATTGCAATGACTTGAATTTACTTTTCATATAACCGATAATAACAGTCACTTGATTTGGAAAAGTTTAAATCTTACAGGAAATATGAAAAAATGTTTCCAAAAAAATTGGAAGCGCGCTAGGTGGGATATATGTACATACATATGTAGGTTGTAACGTATTCGTTTTGTTTTCAAATTTTTAGATTTTTATTTGAGTTTGTTTTTATCTCATATGTCCATCAAGTCAGTGAAGATCAACAGTACAGTGACAGCAGTAGCAATAACAATATCAGCCGTTAACTTAAAATTGCATTTGCATGCTGATCACAAAAAGAGCGTTAAACGGACTCCCGAAAAAAAACCTGTCGGTTCGATGCAAAAATGCAAATATTTATACAATAACGAGAAGAATTTTCTTGGAGAATTTTTTAAAATATAAGCATTTTTTGGTTGGATATTAAATGGATTACTAAAATTCTACGACTTAAGCGTTTGGGTGAATAATATTATTAGTAAAAAGCGCGAATAGAGATAATGGTAACTACACATTTTTCAGATGTAATTCGAATCATTTTAGTTGTAATTCGAGAATTACATTCCATCAATGGATTTTTGAACTGTAGTTAATATTCGTACATTTTCGTGTGTCTTTACGACATTCAAGTGTACCGAAGAAAATATCATAAAACTATGCGTTAAAAATAATTGCCATTCACCACTATTGTTTTTTACAGTGTTTTATTTAACTTCCTTTGTTTCACGCATTAGTTAAGACGCGCCGTGTGTTTAGTTCAAACTTAGTAACTCGTTTTTAACATAGTTGCAGTTGACCAATCGAACTAAAACTTTGCACATTTTTCAGATTTGGATGACAATACATGAATATGAAACCAAAACCGATATGGGTTCATTTTTTCCTATAGCCCCCATATAACGGTACCACCCGGTTTCAGGTATTTTGAGTATTATATCTTCATTCTTAGCCAGAATTGTCTGTAACTTGGCATTTAGAAATCACAATGGTACAGACAATTTCCCACCAAAAATTGGAAAAGCTTAGGTCCAGGTTTTGGTAAAGCCCCCATATAACAGTACTACCCGATTTCAGGCATTTTAAAGTTTTTATCAACATTTTCGGCCAACGTTGACTTAATTTGGTTGGTTTGGTAAAAATAAAAATAATTTAAAAAAAAAATTAAGCTACAGTGTTTTATTTATAAATGCACTTAAAGCTAGAAAATAATTTTCGCTTAGCATCAAAGCTTTAAACGGCAAGCATTTTATTTGAGCGATTCCATTATGAAGACGAATATACTACTTGATGCTAATTATTTTCTAGCTTTAAGTGCATTTATAAATAAAACACTGTAGCTTAATTTTTTAAATTATTTTTTATTTTATAAAACAATTACTTGATTCCCTAACCTTATAACGAACATATTTGAAATATTTTCAATTAAGAATAATTTTAATAACTGTTTGCTGTTACTGGAACAGCTTAAATTAATTAATAAATATGTAAATATTTTGAGATGCACCACAGTTAGGTAGCAACAATTAGTGTGTTGTTGTGTTAAGACCTGAATTTAATTAAATTGTGGGTCTACGACACGTTCTACTCTTTTATTAATTTGCATAAATGTTTAGATCAAAAGTCTACGTATGAACAAAACTGGTTCATACATTTTGAACTGTAGTAACGTTAATTCTTTGTTCTATGAGAAACAGCTACTGTGTGATTCCCATTGAAGACGTAAATACGATAACATTATAATTACGATTTTATTTACCAAAAAATAGACATAATTAGTAAAAATTGAGTTTGAAATCTACACACACACACACATGTTCCCACAAATATCCCCAAAGGGACAATTTAGACTTCTCTTATATCAATGAGTGCACCCCGATTAATATTAGTTTAAGGGGTTATTCCTAGTTGTGCTGGCAAAAAAATCAATTTTCATATTTTTTCTGAGAAAACTACCAATATTTTTAGGTAAATCTTTTATTCCTATGAAAGATCACATCTCTAACTACCTTGGGAATTTTTGTTGTTGAAAAATATTGCACAGTTTTGTGGTAAATATATTTTAGTGCGCGTTTTAAAAACTTAATAATCTTGTCTTTAAGCGAGACAGAATTTTCAAATATCTATTTTAACAAAAATAATGACCTGTAAAAATCAAATTTTCGATTTTAACGAAAAAATGGACGGATTTTTTTTACCAAAAATCATAAAAAAAAATAATTAAAAAAATCTGTCTCGCTTAAAGACAAGGTTTTAATGTATTTAATAAGCTCACCAAACTATACGAAGATCGGTCTATCCGGTTTCGAGCTATCGTTGGCAACGACTTTAAAAATGACATTTAGAGATAAACGCGATTTTAGTTTTTATTTCGGTTTACGTGAATTAAAAATTCCTGGTCCATACAGGAGCTCTTTCGCCGACGATGCAGCTTGTAGAATGGAAATTTGGAGTTGCCTTCGCAACATTCTTCCTTCACGAGTGCACTCAGCCGCACGTCTCTCTGCCAGTGCAATTCGTGCTTGGTCGATTTTTACACCCTACACCACCCTGTGGTAAGGGTATTATGTTTTATTGCATTTGTATGTAACATGCCTAAGGAAAAGAGATAGACCCATAGTTCCTTCTAGGGATATGCATAGAATCACTTTCTGAGTCGATTTATGCATGTCCGTCCGTCCGTCCGTTCGCAACGTACAGGTCGCAGTTATTGTTCGATTTGGCTGAAAATTGGGGAAGATCATTTTTTTAACCTAATGAAGAACGGTATTGCTTTTGGTAAAAATCGGTTCAGATTTGGATATAGCTTCCATATATATTTTCGGCCTACTTGAAGTATTTGATGCACCAAACACGTTGTATCTGTCTAATTTTGATGAAATTTGGAATGTGTTACGGAATTAGGTCTATAGATAAATGTGCAAAAATATATCAAAATCGGTTCAGATTTGGATATAGCTCCCATATAAATTTTCGGCCGATTTTAGGTATTTGGTGCACGAAAGACGTTATATACTCGTATGTCCGATCTCAATGAAATTTGGAATGTGTGACGGAATTTGGTCTAGAAATAAGTGTGCCAAATAGTATCAAAATCGGTTCAGATTTGGATATAGCTCCCATATATATTTTCGCCCGATTTAAGGTATTTGATGCACCAAAGACGCTAAGTATGTCTAATTTTGATGAAATTTGGAATATGTGACGGTGTTTGGTCTAGAAATATATGTGCCAAATTATATCGTAATCTGTTCACATTTGGATTATATATTTTACCTATTCACAATGGTGTATGGTATCATATAGTCGGCCCCTCCCGACTTTGATCCTTTCCTTATTGGTTTTTAGCATATTCGTGTGCGTTTTGTCCACAGCTCACTCCGATCGAGCTCAAATAATATAACAATGATTTTGTATCTTCGTTAAAAAGACCAATAGCAATGTAAGCTGCTAAATTTACAACGAGTGCTCCACTTAAAAGGGTTATGGGGCAAATTTTCCAAATAAGTTGGTTGAAGCTTTCGCTGCTATTTTGATAGAAGCCGTCGACGCATCTTTCGAGTAAAGACTCTTCACTTAGATCGTTGTATATAGGTCTAAGAGCATCCACAACATTTTATGGAAGTGTTCTGAAATCGTGTATGAAAGCCTCTTTTCTTGCCCGAGCGAGTCTTCAGCGGTTGGACATCTCTCATGACGTGGATTTGTATCGCTTGAACTGTAATGATGCAATGTCGCCCATATTGCCTCATGCATATCGTGAATTGAATTCGAATGGCGTCGAATTGCAAGTCCATAGTAGACAGTGAGCTTGTCAATCTATTTTCCTGTCCACATTCCTTTGCCTCCAAGCTTTTTGTACATATTTTTATACCCTCAGCCCTTAGGCTAAAGAGGGTATTTACACTTTGATACGACCAAAAATGTGCCTCATCGAAATAATGGTTTTAGACCCCAAGTATGTTTGTACGATATCCGTTTCAGACAATTTTGAGTAGATCTAGCAAAGTCCGTCCGTCTGTCTGTCGGTCTGTCTTGCTGGCTGGTGCGCACGATAACTCTCGAACGGATCAATCGATTCGGTTCAAATTTTGGGTATCGAAATATTTTGTCCAGATTCGATTTAAGTTCGAAGATGGGCCATATAAGTCCACTCCTTCAGGTACCTCCCCCACAAATGTTCAAAAATTGTCGCAAAACTTGTGCGCACGATAACTCTTGTAGGGAATAACCGATTTGGTCCATACTTTGCACGTCGAGTAATTTCTACCAAACTTAGATTAGGTTCCAATATGGACTCAATCGGTCCACTCCTTCGGGTACCTCCCACACAAAATTTGGGAAAAGTTCAGTTTAGGACCTGGTCTCGAATCGCCTTGGCTTTTGTTGTACCATCTTGTATTCACTGTCCCCTATACGAAGGTACACGTTTCCTCAGGGGCAAGTCCACACTTCCTGAAAAAATAGCCTGAAAGTTGAAAAACAAACCCTATGACACTATGTTTATGGGTGGAAGCGCATGATAATTCTCGAACGGAAATGCCGGTTCCGGCCAAAATTTGGCCTTCATAATATTGTTTCCAAACTTAGTTTAAGTTCGTAGATAAGCCATATCGGTCCACTCCTTACGGTACCTACGCCACAAAAGTTCAAAAATATTCGGAAAAATTGTGGGCACGATAACTCTTGATGGGAGTGACCGATTTGGTCCATACTTTACACATTCTCATAATATCTACCAGATATAGATCAGGTTCGAATATGGACTATATTTGTCCACTCCATCCGTACCTCCCACACATAATTTTGGATAAGTTCACTTTAAGACCTGATATTGAATCACTTTGATTTCTGTTGAAGCAACTTTTACCTTCGCTGCCTCAATTACGATGGTAAAAGTTGTTTCAGGGGCAAGTCCATACTTCTTGAGAAAACAGCCCGAAGGGTGTAAAAACCCCCTATGGCACCCCCATGGTCTATGTCGGTCCATTCCTTTAAGTACCTTTTCAGCAAAATTTTTGAACTTTAATCCTAATCAACATTTTTGTCGGTTCATACGAGACCAAAATTTTGAAACCCCCTAAATACATAAGTTTATTGTGAAAAAAAGTGTTTCAATTTGCACAGGCTGAGGGTATATCTCTGTCGGCAAAGTCGACTGATACTTTTTTACTTGTTGGGTTAGTTTTAGGCACTGGGAAAATCAGACAACTTACATTAGGCGAGTTTACTTGCGAGGCGAGGCATATGGTAACCCTTTGCCTCTCAGCCCCCTCTCTCACCTACAAACTGACAATTGCCGCAAGTAAACTCGCCTAATGTAAATTGGAACTAATTATAAATTTCCCAGTGCCATAAAATACCATATGAGTCATAAGATAAAGTCCACACACGGAGATATCGATACGCTCAGTAGGCAAGATGCACATTTAAGTGTAGGGACAAACAACCCTCAATGTGCTCTGCTAAGATTAGGCTAGGTTAGATTAGTTTATGTAGCTCTTAAATAAAATATTTTAAAATAAAATCAGAATCGAAATAGCAATCGAACCGTTAGGTTGGTTGTCGTTTCTTTTCTGGCCTTTACAGTTACTTTTTACTAAACTTCGAAGGCGGGACCCCATACGCTTTTGGACGTGTCCGATACATTCCTTCTTTATGACTTCTACCTCGCCATATGGATTTGAATTTAATAGAATCCAGTTCAGGGAATTCCCAACAGGTAGCCATTGTGAGGTACATTAAAATTATGCAAAAAGAAAAGGTATAATAAACCAATAAAAAACGCCTAAACACACAAACATTGCGGGCAGGGTTTAAAATGCTAATGCCATATTAGCAAAAGCACCGAATATTTGAAGCTTTGCCTGCTAAAATTTATTCGAAATATGTTTAGCAACAATGAACAACGGCAACATGTAGCAACAAATTTCAAAAAAATATTAGGTGTCTCTTTTTACTTACTAAATGTTGCTGAAACACTTTTTTCAGCAAGTTTTCCCTTATACAACTGTCAAAATCTGCAACATTAGTAATAATTATTACTAATTATCACGTAAAAAGACACAGCTATTGCTAGCGATGCTGATGCTATTTGATATTGTTGCTATAATAAAAAAGCATCGGACACGCATACTCATATTTTGCAGCACATATGAACAACACATATCAGAAAAGATAATAAGCAACAAAGTTTTAACGGCTTAGCCATTTTTTCAGCAAACAATTGTTTTTGAGATCAGAATTACCCGTGTAAGGCATGATATAATTTATTCCACTTTTTCGTTCAAATGACATGTGAATTTTTTGTTGGCAACTCTAATCACAAAACCACCCTCGGTTGCTAATTCGCTCTTACGAATGGTCAGCCGACTGCTAAATATGTAGCGTGGTTGTCGATTATGCCTAACGAAAAAAAGATTAGGCATAAAAACGAAATAAGCAAAACTGAACAAAAATAAATATGCGTTCGGTTGCTTTTTTAGCCGTGTGTGTCAATATTGTGTAGCAGTTGAAGTGCACAGCTAATGCTAATATTTTTAGATACTGTCTTTTAAACCCTGACTACGGGTTCTCCACTTTGAAGGGGCATATCTCAGCCAGTTTTGCTCCGATCGACTTGAATTTTTTTGCGGCACACTCTATACTACCTGTACTTCAAAATAAGCCAATACATTTTTTTTGAAATTGTGCTACAGTTCTATTGTCACAAACGGAATAACAAATCAATATTGTCGAATAAAGCTAAGCAATGAATTGCAGGATCACATTGTATTGTATATAACAATTATACAGAAGGTTGCTGATGTTCAGTCTGCATTTAAACGTGTTTGGAATCAAAAGTTTAACAATCAGTATTAACGGTTTTTTTTGTAATTTTTCGATTTAATTTTTGTGTGTTGAAAAGAACATTTGAAAAAGGAGCTTAAAAAATGTGATAAAGTGCTGCATTGACTATTCGATTACAATATATTAAAAGTTCAAAAAGATTGTTCAAACATATTAGGGAAATTGTAAACAGAAAACTGCTACAAAATGGCCATAAAACATGAAAGTAAAAAAGGTTAATAAAAGCATAATAAAATAAACATAATGATTATAATTAATAATAAATTAAATAAATCTCAAATATGTGTCAGTGTATTAATTTTGTTATTTCATTCCTTTTCCCTCCACCACTTTGGCAGATAAATATGATAGTACAAAATATCAATATGATTTAAATTCACCGGCAGATTTTGAAACAGCCATAACAGCAACTGGATTTGGTTGGTTTAATGTTTTATTGCTGCTCGTTGGTTGCCCAGCAGCAATTGCCTCAGTATTTGAGACAGCCGTTGTTTCTTATGTTCTACCCAGTGCCGAATGTGATTTGGGTTTAAATCTCTTGAATAAAGGCATTCTAAATGCCATGACATATTCAGGTGAGTAAACAAATTAATACAACAACAATTGAGATCTGTCATCTATGATTCCCAGACACATTTTAGGGAGATTTAGTTTTTTTATTGTCTAATTTGCATTCCGATTATTGATTCTTTTTTTCCAAAAAATTAAACCAGATGAAATAATGCAAAATATTTTTTTTTAAAGATTATTAAAGTTTATTAATTGCATGTACGGATTTTGTCACGTTTTATTTAGACATTATTTAAGTTGTGATTAACTATCACATATAGTGACGACAATTGATTATAGATTATAAAATATGCCAATCACACCCATTTGTAATATCTTTCTAGAAATGGTTAAAAAATTCAATTAAATAAACAATATGAAAAATTGAGACTATGGTCGGACGAGGTCGACCATGTCTTAACCTATACCACTAACTATAGGCAGATACCAATTAATTTTGTAAATAAAGTTGTCTCTTAAAAAAAAATTGTAAAAGTCAATTGGAGCCGAATTTCATCAATACACATATCAAATACCGGCTACACATCAGAAATCTATTTCCTCAATCATTTTGTATTCAGAGGGGTTTTCAGAATTTTGTGGTCATTTGTGGAGAATTTTGGAACTTTATATTTACTATTGTGAAAGTTCCAAACATTTGCAAACTTTTTCGTAATAAATATGATTTGTATTTAATCACAAAAGTGTTGCACCTGAAAGAATGGACCGACATAGTCCATCTTGAAAATGGATCTTGGGAGTAATGCCAAACAGACATTTTAGTTAGCCACTGTATGATTTGTTTGAGCAAGCCTTTAATTAAATTTCCTATACAAAAGTACATCAAGTCCGCTAAATACATACATAAGTGTTGAGGATTATTGGTATAAATTATCACGTATCTGCAGCATCTTGTTTGCAGAAACATAGAAGAAATGCAAAACAATCCATATGAAGATGTTTATATCGTTTGCTTGTCGAAAAATATTAGCAGTTCGATGGCCTTTCAAAAATAACAACAAAAATATCAAGGTAATTTTAAGTGGTTTTGCAGGAAAAACAACAACATTTATTGAACTGGCATTTGAAATTCCTATATTTTTGTATGAAAGGTAAATGCTATTCAATATTAAACATCAAATACTATATACTAATATAAAACATAAAATATAAAATATAACATAAAAAATATAAAATGTAAAATATAAAGTATAAAATATGAAGTGCCAGCAAAAGTGCCCGCTACTTCGTATGCGGAAAGGATATAAAAAGCAAAAAAAACACTAATAGCAATTTTAATCAATATTTATTTTTTATTTTTAATTAACTTCTCGTTGGAAATCGAGCTTGATGATCAATAATGCATGTGAAAAAGGAAAGCCGACGACCCGACTGTTTGTACCCTTTAGTCCGATTTTCAAAAAGATCATCCGTATTTCACCCTTACACATTAACAGCGAGACCAACGTTGAACACCAATATTCACCCTAAATCTGAAAAAAAAAAAAAACAGATTCCTTCACAGCCCCTACACCCAACAACAAATTGAGTACCATTAAGTACTTTTCGTATACCTATGGTACGTATTTCAACGACATATCTCAAACCTAAACTGACATTAATACAAAATAATAACAGTAATCTCAATTCCAAACCTCAAGTTTCCAGCTGTATCCGATGATCCAATTCTAAATTGCACCAAACTCAGTACCATTTCGTACTCTTCGTACCCATAAATAAGATTTTCAAAAACTACCTCAATCCTTCACTTTAACAGTATTCTTAATTCCGAATTTCAGGACTCCAGCTCTATCCGTTCTCCCAGCATCAAATTTAGCACCATTTAGTACTTTTTGTACTCTAAGTACGAATTTCCAAAACTACCTTAGTCCTACACTCCAACAGTAATAGCAATTCCAAATTTCGGGATCCCGGCTCTATCAGTTCACCCAAATCCCCATCGTACCAAATGTTGTACCATTTAGTATTTTTCGTACACATTAGTACAAATTTCCAAAACTACATCAATCCTACACTTCAACAGTAATCGATTTCAGGATCCCGGCTCTATCAGTTCACCCAAATCCTCACCGTACCAAATTTTGTACCATTGAGTACTTTTCGTACCCATAAGTACGAATTTCCAGAACTACCTCAATTCTACACTCCACCAGTAATCTCAATTCAAAATTTCCAAAGATTCCTGCTCTATCCGTTCCCCAAATCCCCATCGTACCAAATTTTGTACCATTTAGTATTTTTCATACACATAAGTACGAATTTCCAAAACTTCCCCAATTCTTCACAGTAATGTCAATTCCAATTCATATCAATACCAAATTTCTGGATTCCAGCTCTATCCGCTCACCCAAATAAAAATTGTACTAAATTTATTACCATTTAGTACTGTTCGTATAAATAAGTACAAATTTCTAAAACTACCTCAATCCTACACTTAAACAGTAATCTCAATTACGATTTCAGAATCCCGGTTCTATCAGTTCACCCAAATCCCCATCGTACCACACTTTGTACCATTGAGTACTTTTCGTACCCATAAGTACGAATTTCCAGAACTACCTCAATCCTACACTCCACCAGTAATCTCAATTCCAAATTTCGAGATTCCAGCTCTATCCGTTCACCCAAATCCCCATTGTACCAAATTTAGTACCATTTAGTACTTTTCATACACATAAGTACGAATTTCGAAAACTTCCCCAATCCTTCACAGTAATCTAAATTCCAATTCATATCAATTCGAAATTTCTGGATTCCAGCTCTATCCGTTCACACAAATAAAAAATGTACTCAATTTAGTACTGTTCGTACACATAAGTACAAATTTCTAAAACTACGTCAATCCTACACTTCAACAGTAATCACAATTACGATTTCAGGATCCCGGCTCTATCATTTAGTACTTTTCGTACTCATAAGTGCGAATTTCCAAAACTGCCTCAATCCGACACTCCACCAGTAATCTCAATTCAAAATTTCGAGATTCCAGCTCTATCCGTTTACCCAAATCTCTACTGTACCAAATTTAGTACCATTTAGTACTTTTCGTAAACCAAAACCACCTCCATATCTCAATTAGAGTTGGGCCAAAGGAACTATCTCGTTCACTTTGCAGTTCCAATGGCCCACATTTTTTCTTTGAACAGGCTGCGTATACTTAACAGCACACGTTACATTTTATGATGTTACTCATACGTTTTGGAACTAGTACAAGGAACTAGGAACTAGATTACCCAACTCTAATCTCAATCCTACGTTCCTACAGTGATCCTATTTACAAATTTCAGGATTCCAACTCTATCCGTTAGCCCAAATCCAAATTGTACTAAATTTAGTACCATTCAGTACTTTTCGTACAAATGAGTACACATTTCCAAAACAATCTCCTTGTATCAACCCAACTTCTCGACCTTGATTCTCATTCCAAATTTATACGGTGAGTCCCAATTTACATTGGGCGAGTTTACTTGCGGCAATTGTCATTTTGTAGGAGAGAGAGGTGAGGCATATGGTAACCCTTTGCCTCTCATCACCCTCTCTCACCTACAAACTGACAATTGCCGCAAGTAAACTCGCCTAATGTAAATTGGGACTGACGGTGAAACGGTGACGTAAAAAAATCCAAAATGAAAACCCGTCAATGAATGAGAAAAATATCACCATTATTATGATGCAAAATAGATTGGCGCACATCCCACTTTCCCATTTTTATACCCTCAGCATTTATGCTAACGAGGGCAAAATGTGCCTCCTCGAAATAATGGTTTTAGACCACAAGTATGTTTGGACTAAATGTGTTTTAGACAATTTGGAGTTGATGTCCGTCCGTCTGTCTGGCTGGAGCGCACGATAACTCTCGAACGTATCAACCGATTCAAAATTTGGCTTTCGTAATATTTTGTCCAAACTTAGTTTAAGTTCGAAGATAAGCCATATCGGTTCACTTCTTCAGGTACCTCCCCCACAAAAGTTAAAAAATGTTCGGAAAAATTGTGCGAACGATAACTCTTGAAGGGACCGACCGATTTGGTCCATACTTTACGCATCCTAATATATCTACCAGATATAGATCAGGTTTGAATATGGGCTATATTTGCCTACACAAAATTTCGGATAAGTTCACTTTAAGACCTGGCCTTGACTAACTTTGATTTCTGTTGAAGCAACTTGCAATCGCTTTCTCAATTACAACGGTAAAAGTTTTTCAGTGGTAAGTCCATACATCTTGCGAAAACAGTCCGAAAGTTGTATAAAACCCTTATGGCACAATAACTCTCGAACTGATAGACCGATTTGGTCCAAAATTCGTCATATTTTGTCCAAACTTAGTTTAACTTCTAAAATGGCCCATATCGGTCCTCTCCTTAGGATACCTCCCCCACAAAAGTTCAACATTTGTGTCCAAGTGCAGTTTAGGGTCTGTTCGGAGATCCTTTGGAAATTTATACCGATGATGTACAGCCATATTATGTTTTCCGTCGACAAGTCCATGCTTCCTAGCATACTGGTCCAACAGGTGTACGATAACCCACTGAAATGACTAGTCCCCCCTCCCCCCTCAAAATAATATCCACTTCCGTAATGTACTATGTCGGTCCATTCCCTCCTCCGCAAAACTTTTGAACTTTAATCCTAATCCACATTTTTGTCGGCAAGTTCAAATGTCCAAAAAGTACCACAAAATTCTGAAAAGACCTTAATTACTCTCGATCTGTCCGTAGATGAAAGTTCCAATTCACATAGGCTGAGGGTATATCTCTGTCGGCAAAGCCGACTGATACTTTTTTTACTTGTTTTATCTGAATTGTACTGACAAGTATTTCAGTGTTGGTTTGATGCGTTTCAACAATGAAGCATTCTGAGCTTTAAATTATTCCGAATTGCGTTACCAAAATTGGTGAAATGCTCGTCATGTTGAAAAGGACGCTGGGATATCCCAATTTCCAATTTATGGAATTTTGTTTTCATGTCAGAGATGTCTGCTTCTTGTTGGACATTTTCCAAGGAGAGAGCTTGATAATAAAATTAAACCATCTGAGCTTTAAGTTAATACAAAATGTGACATTTATGGTAAAATATCGGAAGTATTTTGAAGTTTTTATTTTAATGAAAAATACCTCTGCTGCTAATCAAAAAGACCAGCAAGCTTTTAATCAGTACCAAGTAGATTTCGACAATAATCAAATATAATATTAAATACTAGCAAAGTGCCCGCTACTTCGTAAGCGGATAGGATATAAAAAACAAATAAAAAAATATGGAAATTGTGAACACTGAATATTTTGTTGTACCAATACCAATTTTAATTAAAATTTATGTTAATTTAAATACTAGCTAAACCCCGACTAAGATAAAATATAATGGAATGCTATAATTAAATTATTTTTTTAATATTTTAACTATTAATATAGGAGATATGAAGCCGTTCTCTACCCATTCAGGGCTGTTATGGGGCTACTATAGTATTTTTGTATACACAGAAAAAAAAAATTCCTCTCTAACATACATATGTCCCAAACATATTTTGCAGCAAACATATATTTGTTTGCAAGCAGTTCCAAACATAACATATGTTTGGGTCCTGCAAACAAATATATGTTTGGGTGCAAACAAATACAAACCCAAAAGCCACAAAAAAACAAACACATGCACCAGTGCACAATTCCCGAAAAACCTGGCCAAAAATCGAAAAAAACAGTTGCATCAATTTACACTAAATAGTGTCAAATATTGTTTATCGGAGTCTACTGCGTGTAGTTGTGCAAAAATATATACGTTTACTAGGGGACCCGGCGAACTTCGTCTCGCAGTTTGTTAGGTACAGAACTTTATGGCTTTGGTTCAAACATATAATACTATTATTGCTATCACCTTGTTCAATTTCTTCTTTGTTTTGAACTGTTTAGGACGATCTTTGAAGCAGATGCACATTAGACAATTGTACTTTCGACAATTGTCAGTTTGACGAAGAGAGAAGGTACTGAGAGGCAAAGTGTTTCTATTTTCCTCGACTCTCTCTACTATAAACTGACAATAGCAGCGAAATAATTAGGTAACTCTAAATCGGGACTAAGATATATTTTTTAACGCCCTACTCGTTTTATAATCGATGGTTTTCTGCAATTCTTGTTTCCACCACTGAACACGATATTTCACTCAAGCAATTGAATATGAATTTAAATTTAATGCTGAATATAGTGCTTATTTAAATTTGCGTTTTAATCCATTAACCCATTTTAACCTATTTACCCATTTTGATCCGATCGTTATCAGGTAACCACCTTCGTCTGTTTTTATACCCTCCACCATAGTATGGAGGGTATATTTAGTTTGTTTTTCTGTTTGTAACACATCGAACTAATCATTTGCACATATGTATATTCTTGATCAGGATAAAATTCTAAGACGATCTAGCCATGACCGTCTGTCTGTCTGACTGTTGTAATCACTCTAGCGTTCGCAATAATTGAGCTAGAGCGCTATATTTTTGCACCCGAGCGTCTTTTTTCCATAGGCAGGTCAAGTTCCAAGATGGGTTATATCGGAGCTCTTTTTGGTATAGCCCCCATATAACGCTACCTCCCGATTTTCGGTATTTTGAGGATATTAGCTCAAATTTTTAAGCGAACTACCTGTAATTTGACAGTTGAGGTTCCTAGTAATCACAAAACATCTCCACCAGTGGTTCCCAAAGTATATCAAGTCAAGGTCCATGTTTTGGTATAACCCCCATATAGCGGTACCTCCCGATTTTTGGTATTTTGAGTATTTTAGCTAAAATTTTTGATCGAACTACCTGTAATTTGACCGTTGAGGTTTCTAGTAATCACAAAATATCTCCACCAAAAACTGTCAACATAGGTCCATGTTTAGGTATAGCCCCCTATATTTATTTATTCAATTCCCCCGATTTTCACTTTGATATAGCCCCATATAAGGTTCATTACCGATTGAATACATTTTTTATGTTTTTTACCTTATTTAGGTATCAGAGGTCACAAAATATCTTCGTCTAAAATTGTGGACAGGAAAGAATATAATTAGAGTGGTGTAATTCCGGAACGAACTAGTTCCAAGGAACTACTCCGGACAAGGAACTATTGGAACTATATCCGGCTCTTTCATTTATAGAGTTCCTTTAGTTCATATAGTTCCAGCCGTGCATATAATTCCTTTCATTTATATAATTCATTTTCTTTCTTCCATCTTTCACGTTCGGTTCCTTCATCATCAGATGCGTTCACATTGTTAAATAAATGTAAATTACATCCTCGTTACATTGCAGCAATTTATTTATTTTTATGTCAATTTATCCACCAAAAAATGAAAACAAAAAGAAAGAGAAAAATGAGTTAAACTACTTCATTCTCGGAACTATTTGGAATGAAGGAAATAAAAAGAACGAGGAACGAGAAAGATGCAATGAACTATATCAGTCTCGGAACTATTTGGAATGAAGGAAATAAAAAGAACGAGGAACGAGAAAGATGCATTGAACAATATCGCTCTCGGAACTATTTGGAACTATGGAACTATATTAAGGAACTAGTTCCTTTTGGCAAAAGGAACTAGAAAGATCGATCCGCTCCAGGAACTATATTGCCCAACTCTAAATATAATTATTCCGTTTTAGTTCAGAATATTTTATGGTGGAGGGTATAAAAAGTTCGGCCTGGCCGAACTTAACGCTTTTTTACTTATTTTTTCTGACTTCTCTATTTAATGTGATCTCCCGAATTCTACTTGCACTGCAAATTCGGTATTAATTAACGATTAATAAGTATTTACCTACTTATGTCGCCGATAAAGAAAATTTGTCAGGTAATTCTTGTTTTTTTTTTCAATTTTGAATATCATCCTTTTTTCGAATGACATACATACAGTGTACCAACGTACATATCGTCACCATAAATGCCCGAAGACGTAACCCACAAAACCAAAACTTTACAGGAGAAGCAAAAAACGTTATAAAATTAAAAACTGTTTTACGGAATATTAATCTTATGAAGGCGAGTATATGGGATATTATCGATCATATACGAAGGGGAATAAGTAGTGAAACCAAAACCGCGGAATTGCTTAGTTTTGAGATCCTCCATTACAACAAAATCTGCAATATCATTCCATTTTCCTAAATGTCATTTCTTGAATAGGATCGTTGTTTTTGAACGTAGAATATTGAAATTTTGCTAGAGCATGTATTTTAGCTTTATGTATCAGATTACGTCAAAAAACGAATTTCGATCTTCATGTCGGTTACGTCTTCGGGCATTTATGGTGACGATATGTATGTTTGTATGTATGTATTTGGCCGTTTGTAATTGCCCTCCAGCTCTGCGGGAACTAAATTGATTAAATTCATACTCCTTTTACGGTGGGGGCATCATTTTTTTTCTATCATGACAGAATCTTAGCAGTATCAAAATATATCTGGTACAGCTTAAATATTATACCGCATACTTCGGAAGTTTATCTTTCGAAGATGTTTTTACCTACGTTTTAAATGAAATTACCTCGGAGCTCTTGATGTTTCAATTAACCCACCAATTTTGTGGATTTGTACCTTTTTCCTCAAAACTGTGGAAACCACTTTTGGCATTATCATTTTAGTCTTTTCAATCGGTATCTGACCGAAACCACCACTATTCTTTACAAACTCTAAACTAAGCCCTTTCAACCATTTTTCGCTGTTAACTTCCTAAAAAGACGCTTGAAAATAAATGAAAATCGATTTGATTGTGAATAATTTCGCGATTTTTTTTTTTTTGGTTTTATCCTTTTCTGACATGCGACCATTCCGAATTTGTGCGAATTGTCAAAATCTGTTCAGCCGTTCTTGATTTATAAACGTAGTAACTAACATCATCCTTTTTTATATATATAGATTGTTTAGTAAGTGGGTATAAAAGCAGGTCCAAATGACCTTATTTAAAAAAATCTCAATATTTAAGTTGTTTATTAAAATCTTATAATATCCAAAATATTTTTTTTGTAATTGTAGTGAAATGTATGTGAAACGTATTTAAAACGTTCAGTGTCGCGAATGAAGTGCGCGTTTTTTATTAATTGAAGTTCGTGTTTGTTGTTTTTTCAAGATAAAATTTCACAAAAAGCGATGAAAATAGTTATGAGTAAGATCGAGTTGGGCTGTGTACCTTACCATTTCTTAAAAAGGGAAGAGTTTTTTATTAATTTCCATCGAAACATCCTGCACATATTATCACTTTTCGTTTTTAAATGATATTTTGTCTTGCAGGTATGTACATATTTTCTTTCATTCAGAATGTCAGAATTAGTATAGGGTCATTTTCTGGCGTTTGGGTATAATTTAGAGTTTTGATATATTCTAAGACCTATAGTAAAATTTTATGGCGGACAAATTTCTAGAATATTTTGGTCTGATCCGACCACATTTTATAAGAGATTTTATAGAATGGTGGAAAAAGGGACCAAAAGGACCCCTTTTATGACACGCACGAGGGTTAATTTTTTAAGAAAAATATTCCTCGGATTCTTGTCAGTAAAGACAAAGACATTATACACCTAAAGTGCAAGGATTCCAAGTGATCTTAACTCAAATATTTCCAAAACTGTGGAAAACTGTGGTGGAAGCTTGCAATCCCATTTTAGTTTCTTGTGTTTTTTTTTTTTTTTGGTAAAATTGATACCGATAGAGCTTTCATTGCTTCGGTGACTTATGCCTGATTTAGACTATGCTGGATTTAGCAAATCCAGTGGATTTAAGTTGTCATTTTCATACAACATATGTCAAATAAAACCAGATAATTGCTAAATCCAGCGTAGTCTAAATGGACTTTTATGGTGAAATTAGCGGAGAACATTTTTGTCTTTGACGCCGTTCTTCTAAAATGATGCTTTGTATGACAATTTGCCAAAACCCACAAGAAGTATGCTCTTAACCGTAAAATGTGTTTATAATTTTACATATTTCTGGAGTTTAGGTAAGATGTAGAGTTTTGGTGTATTTTAGGACCTATAGTAGAAATTGATGGCGAACAAATTGGTAGAGTATTTTGATCTGATACGATCCCAAAAAGACCCCTTAAATGGCCGTCTAAGGGTTAAAAAATACGAAAAATGAAATCAGCGACCCGAAAAACATAAGAACCTAAGGTTATGTCTAAATCCATTCATTTTAGGAGTTTTGGCCAGGTTTTTTTTGGAAAATTAGTCTCTGTGCAGCGGGCGCTTTCTGAGAGCAAGGGAGCATAAATGTCAATGTGAAATACATTGAAATGTATGCTCACTTGCTCTCAGCAAGCGCTCACCGGCTATTTCTAACATACATATATACACATTTATAAATGGTGGTGTTTTTTATTGAAGGGCATAGAAAAAAAGGCAAAACAACAAAGACATATACAAAATTCCAAAGAAATACATAACACGCTCTAATAAAAGAAAAACTGAATAAAATAACTTATAAAAAGTCGCACTTTTAAAAAGAAAAAAATATATTTGAACGCTTCTCCTTAGTTGTGATATAAAACACATTTTCTTCAAAGTCCAAATCATCAGCGAAAAATCGGCATCTGCAATCAAATGATTATATAATGTAATAAATAGGTACACCCATATTTCAAATATACATACGTATGTATTTATGTATATACAGGGCTGGACATATCAATGGAAACTTTTGCTAAAATTTATTTTCACTACCAATTGTGCCCATTTTTATAAATTAAACATCCAAAATCATTTTAATTAAATATATTGATCATTTCTTTAATAAAATAAATAGAAGTTTTCTCATAAATCCAATAAGTTTGAAAGATAAAATAAAAAGGTCTCGGAATTCATTTAAGAGGCTTTGGCAAAACAATAGAAAGTTATAAAAATTGTATTCTCAGGTGCGGTTTTCTTAATATTTTGTAGGGTATCCATTATTTTTAAGTACAGCTTTGCATCGTGCATGGAGTTGATTAAATTATGAATAATTTCCATAGGTATGCTTTCCCACGCGGAATTGACTGCCTGGATGAGATCGGCCTTGGTGGTATAACTTTTGTTCCTAATTTTCCGATCCACTATTTCCCACAGATTCTCTATTGGATTTAAATCTGGGGATTGGGCAGACCAATTCAAATCATTAATATTATTAGCTTCTAGCCATTCCTTGACGATCCTGGAAGTGTGTTTGGGGTCATTATCGTGCTGGAACCTCCAGATTAAGGGCATGTTTTCTTCGGCAAACGGCAGCATAATATTGTTGAGGATTTGTTTATACCAAATTCCATTCAGAGTGTCTCGTACAACATGGATTGGACCCATTCCGAAACCTGAGAAGCATCCAAACACCATTATATTTCCACCTCTAAACTTGACTGTTTTGTTGGTGTACTTTGGATCAAGCCTTTTCCCTATAGGCCGCCTCACAAAACCTCTTCCGTCGGAACCTCTCAGATTAAATTTTGATTCGTCAGAAAAAAGGACGGTATTCCATTTCTGCCGAGACCAATTTATGTAGGTGTTAGCGAAAAGAATGCGTGCTTTGCGATTTTTTTCAGATATCAATGGTTTCTTCGCTGGGCGATAACACTTAAGACCAGCTTCATCGGCACGCCGTTCAACTGTTCGATAGCTTATTTGCAGTTTAAGATTGTTGATAACTTCTCTAGGAAGTATTTTAGGATGTTTCTTAAACTTTCTAACAATTAAATTGTCCTCCATTGGAGTTGTTTTACGAGGTCTACCACCCAAATGTACGCAGGCGACCGTTCCTTTCTCGCGAAACTTTTTTATTATTTTTGAAATTACTGACTTATTCATAGAATATTTTTCACAAATATCTTTCTGTTTTAGACCAGCTTTGAAATCATTAATAATTCTTGTTTTTATTTCTTCACAAAATTTAACTCTTGCCATTATTTTGCTTAAGCGAACACGCGAAATGTGGTTATTTTTGTATAACTGTGCATATTAAATTTTCGTTATGTTTTGGTCTATTTTTCTATGTCACAAAGAAAGATAATGTAAACAAACGATCCTCTTTCTAATCTATATAAAAAATACAACAACAAATGGGACGAAAATAAGCCGTTAAATATTAGTACTTGCGCAAATAACAAAAAGTTTCCATTGATTTGCCAACGCCGGTTTAATAAACAAACATTAAATTCGGGTTTTTATATATAAGATTGCCATTTATTTTACATCACATTTTTAATTTACATACATACATTTTACACTGAAATACAATATAATTAATGAAAATTCGGGTACTTTGAACTCCACGAAAAAAACGCTACTAAAACATAAAAATTATTTTTTAAAAAAAAAGTTTCCATTGTTATGTCCAGCACTGTATATGAAAAATGCATTGATGTAATTACAAATATTAAATGCGATTTCTTCCTTGTCCAACAAAATATTTCCATTCACCTTTTTGATTCAATTATAAAAAGTATTGGACATTTTATTTACTAAAAGCACAATTTCTTTAGGAAAAGACAAAACACTGATTTATTCACTCACTTTACCGTCTTCACTCAACGATGTTCTCTAGAACACTGATGGAAAAAGACCAACATAATTAATACCATTTTTTCTTTTCCTCTTCGCTTGCTACGTTGGTTAACAACAACAAAGCACTAAACACACGTGTTTTACGTATACACATCACAAAAATTCTGCGTCTCCTATTACACCAACCAAGATTACCCATATACGTTAACGTGACTGCAACAACAAAATATGTTCTCTTTATTCTCATCTGTCGTGGTTTAGCAAAGGAAAAACTCGCTCAGAGAGACAAATACACAAAATATTTTGAGCACCATCGTATTACACCAAGCACACAGCAATTTATTATAAACCAGCATTCCGCAACTGCGAGAGCCCTGTTGTTACTCTCTTTGACAAAAATCCTCTCCACCCATAAAAATATGTTCTAACATAAAAAATATGTTGGTACCCAAACATATAAAATTGACAACTTGGTAAACTTATTTATAGTCAGAATTCGGTAGCATTGTCCAATTTTCATCATAATTGCACAGAATTTGCATGTTTGGTCCAGCAATTACTTGAAATCGGGCGAACATATATATGAGAGCTATATCTATATATGAACCGATATCAACCAAATTTTGCAGATTCGTTTCTAGGCCGATTATAAACAACTGCAAAAAAATTTGAAGGTCTAGCTTGCCCCTGTGATTTTTTGCCTCAAAACCTTGACGCGAAGACGGTTTCGATTTTTTCAACAATATTCTTTATTCTAAGTTTATTTGGAAACGTAGACCTAATCGACAATTTGTTTTATAAGAATGCTTTTGTCTCCTGAGGACAGAAAACCCTTAATTAAAATACCTCAAAAAATTAAATAAATAAAAATGAATATCAATTAAAATAGGTTTTAGTACCACAAAACTTTCAGTGTTCACCATTTTAATATTAAATATTGTTTATTTCCAGGAATGATAATCTCAGCGATTGCATGGGGCTACATTGCAGATACTAGAGGGCGAAAAGCTATATTAGTTTGGGGCTTATTGGCTGATGTGGTGTGTGTTTTAGCCTGCGCCATGAGCCAAAGTATAACACAATTGATGATTGCCAAATTTATTGGTGGCTTAGTGTAAGTTAAAGTATTTCGAAAACTCTTTAAAAACTGTTGACTCAACTTTGAGATTTTTTCTCAATTTTCATACAGAATGGGTGGCCCATTTGCTGTTCTAATGACATATCTGCAGGAATTTCACAATAATAAATATCGTGGCCGGGTAATGATGTGCATTGGAATTATGTTTGCCATGGCATCGTTGTCAATGCCAATATTGGCTTTAATGATACTACCACAGGAGTGGGAATTCAGTATATTCAATATGCAATGTAAGAAGAATGTCAGCAGTCCAGTATTAGTTTTTTTAATAAGAAATTTTTATTTTTTCCCATAGTCCATTCATGGCAAGTATATCTAGCCATTTGTGCCATACCTAGCCTTATAAGTGGCATGGCCTTAAGTTTCTTTCCCGAAAGTCCAAGATTTTTAATGTCTCAGGGCCGTACAAAAGAAGCCTTGCAAGCATTTCGTACTATATACGCCTTGAATAAAGGTAAACCAAAGGACACATATCCGGTAAGTAATGAAATGAACACATTTTATTTTTTTTGGGAATTTATAGAGAATTTCTTTTCACTTTCCCTTCTGTAGATAACAAAATTACTTGACGAAGTTTCAAAAGGTGAAAATGATGCTCATTATGAAGAAATTAGTATATCAACAATAGAGACAGCATCTGTCAGAGATCAGGTTAAGGATATTGTCGATGACGATTTTAAGACAAAAGATCCAAGCCCATTTTTAGCCTTGTTTCAAAAACCCTTTCTTTGGCTGTCGATTAATGTTTATATGTTGAACTTTTGCATATTGTTGGGGTAAGATAGAATCCCATTTGATTCTTGGGTACAACTCCAATCACGGACTTTTCTAATAAATGATCGTCCTTCCAGGCAAAATACAATGCGTTTATGGTTGCCACAATTGTTTGCTTCACTGCGAGAATTTCAGGAGATCTCTGTGGAAACGGCAGAACACAGCATGTGTTCCATATTGGAGTACAGTGTTAATAAAACAGGATTGGTTAAGGAAACAGATTCAACCTGTTCGGTGGTAAGTAGAAAAAGTTAGATAAATATTCAATCAAATAAAAATCCATATTTTGTATATTTTTCTATTCTTAGATTATATCATCTTCATCGTATACGAATAATATAATTGTGGCTGGGGCATGTTTTGCAGTATTTCTTGTAGCCGGTACACTTATCAATAAACTTGGCCACAAGAGGATACAAAGTATGTAATTCGCATGGCTTTGTTATTCGTTTACTTTTTATTAACAAAGAGTATATCTTGTTTTTTAAGTTGGAGCTTTAATTATTGCTGGAACCTGTGGTTTTGCATTGTATTGGTCCAGTACAACGGCTTCGACATTAGTTATTACAGCATTATATGCATGTATGGGTAGTTTATCGGCAACATCGGCTGTAGGAACCTCAGCATTGCTGTTTCCAACTTCGTTAAGGTAAATTTAAAAAAATATTATTTGTAGAATTGTTTAATATTATTATTTTTCAACTATTTCTTTGTAGAACTATGGTAGTTTGTGTAGCCCTGATGTTTGGTCGTATTGGTTCAATATTTGGTAATATCCTGTTTCCGGTATTTATGTCGTTTGGCTGTGTACCACCGTTTGTTATGGTTGGTGGTGTTATGTTTGGTAAGATTGCATCTTTTATTGGTTTTGTATTTTGGAAATTGATATTTTTGTCTTTGTTTTTTAGTGGCTTGTGTTTTGTCATCACTGCTGCCCAATACTAAGAAGGCTGATCTCAAATAAGTCGAATATCGAAATTATATAAAACTGTTTAGATTAGTTTAAGGTAAACCAGTAAGGAAAGGATTAAAGTCGGGTGAAGACCCTACACCACTGTGAATATGCAAAATATATATGGGAGATATATATAAGTCTGAACTGATTTCGATATAATATGGTACACTTATTTCCAGACCAAATTCAGCCACACATTCCAAATTTCATCAAAATTGGACAGATATAGGGTGTTTTGGGTAGCAAATACGTGAAATCGGCTGAAAATATATATGGGAGCTATATCCAAATCTGAACAGATTTTCACCAAAAGCAATACACGGTGCGCCTTAACTAGATTTAAATGAAAGGTGCTTACACCTGGGAAGTTTTTGCGGATTCTGAAACTACAATGTTCATAGATGAGAAAAATCAAAAAAACAAAAAAAAAAAAATCGCCGGAGGGATTTTCAAATAAATCGCGGTCAAAATTCAAATTTTTAGGGCTTTTTTAGGTTTTCACGATTTTGCTTGGAAACTGCGAGTAGTATCGTAATGGCACTAAAGAAAATGCTGTAGCAGTGCAAATTCTCTACAAGATTACCGTTTATGACTTTTTCCCAGGATTTGCCATTTTTGAGATATTGAAGTTCAAATTGGGACAATGGACTGAATGTATTATCTCCTTATAAAACAATGCCATGACTTCAATTTCCCAACATAAACTTATATATCTAAAAAATGCTACAGCCTAAGAAAAAAATACACAAGAGAGTCTTGTAGAGTATTTTCACAGTTACAAGATTTTCTCAGGTCCCATATCGATAAGACTTGCCGTATTGATGCAAAACCGCGAAACCCTAACAAAAAAACATAGAAATGTAACCTGAGCTTTTTTATCTCAACAATGGTACAACCTGGGAACAAATCATAAACGTCAATCCTCTAGATAATTTTCACAGCTACAACATATTTTTTAGCTCTATTTCGTTAGGACTTGCGGTTTCCAAGTAAAATCGCGAAAACCTAAAATAAACCTAAAAATGTGAATTTTGACCGTGACTTACTTAAAAATCCCTACATCGATTTTTTCATGTTTTTGGATTTTTCTCATCTATCAAAATTGCTGTTTCAGTATCCACAAAAACACCACAGATGTAAGTTGTTTTCAGGCGTATTGATAGTTGTTTTTGTGGCAGACGAAGGCAAAGCTTGGGAACTAGTATATATATCGCACTTCATTAGATAAATGCATATGCGAAATTATGTTAGATAATTGAAACTCCAAACTTTTCCTATAGTCCTGCTTGGTAATCCCATTTCTCAATGTTGACAAATACTATGGTAAGTTTTATTCCTACGTCATTAGTAATTGCTCTCCTATATCAGAAGATTTTTCATCATCAATTATTGTCTACTAAAGTTTTGACAAGTTGATGGTGGCAATTTATTCTTGAATTTTCGACGGAAATAGCTAATAGCAGTCCATTTGCAATAATATTCGAGGTCTCCTAGGAAAATAAATGTTTTCAGCGTTTGGAAATGCAACGAAACGTAATCCGGGCTATATTTTCATATAAATATTTTCATATGAATATTGTTGCAAAAGGACTAGCTATTTCCGTCGAAAATTCGAGAATTAATTGCCATAGTTAATCGTACCAATCACATTTTTCTTAAGTAATTCGGATATTCATCTGACTTTTGATTCATGCAAAATGTTTAATTAAATTATCGTTATTTTTACATTTATCTACCGCAGAGGCAGAAGAAAAGAACAAAAATTGTTGGTATTTTGCTTACAAAAAATCCTTAAATACCTCAAATATATAGTGCTTCTAGGTGTACGAATACGCATTTTGACACGCTCACAGGTGCCATCTATACATAAATGACGGAATAAAATAAAATAAAAAATTGTTTTGTTATTTTTAAATCATACTTCGTTATAGTAATTCCCATCAATTGTTTTATATTTGAATATAAAATATGGAATAAATAACGATTTTATTCATTTTTGAAGTTTGTACGAATATGAACTTTGGATACTGTATATGCCAAGGCCTACATAAGGTCGGCCAATAAGCCCAGCTGATTATTATGTTTGATGTCAAAAACATTATTGTGATTTAAAATACAAAGAAACTAAAATCACAATAATGTAAGATCTATTATGTTTGTTGTCAAATGTTTTTAACAGTACTCTGAATGGCCGACCTTCTGTTGGTCTTGGTATATGCCTAGAAAGAACTATGGATCTATCTCGTTTCCTTTTGTATGTTACATACAAATGCACAAATACATAGTACCCCTTATTAAAGTGTGCTGTAGGGTATACCAATGTTCCATATATAATAATTATGTAATATAATGGCCTATTGTAAAATATGATAGCAATTTAAAAAAGTTACTTGTACATTTGTATAAAATTATATTGTTGTTATACCCTACACCACTATGTGGAAAGGGTATTATAAGTTTGTTTTGGTAAAAATTCATGTAACACCGCGAAATATTCGTCGGAGACCCCCAATGTGGTATACCAATCTTCATATCTCGTCGAGGTAAAGCGATTTTGAGATGTGTGTCCGTCCGTCCGTGTGTCCGTCTGTCCATTATAAATTGTAATCAAACTCCAGGCCGCAATTATGGACCAATCTTCACGAAATTTGGTATGGAGGTCAGTTTCACATCAGAATAGATCGCTATTTTAATTGGTGATGATCGTGAAATATTTAGCGGGTGAAATGGACCAAAAACATAATTTTTATCCGATTTTGTATCGGCTCTGTAGGTCGCAATAATAGTCCGATAGTCACGAAATTTTAAATAAGGTAAGAGTATATGACAAAGAAGAAGCTTCCAATTTGAGATGGCGATCAGATAATATTGTTACGGAATTAGATATAACTAATATCCGTGTAGACGTTGTTTTATTCCCCGATACGATTTGTACCAAATAAAACAGGGTTCGTTTTAGATTACGTTTCTACAATGCTTTATTTACTTTATTAGACTTACTCGTAACCAACTTTAATTTCTAATGGGTACTTTACACGATATGTATTTTACATATGGGTTGTCACCTTTTATATACAAAATGTATACGCAAAGTGACAATCCATATGTAAAATACATATCGTGTAAAGTACCCATAAGCACACAGCTTGTATCTAGTTAGCACGCAGCACTTCTTTAATCGATCTGTTCAGTTCAACGCTTAAAACACAACTCAACTCGTCATTGCCAGTTCCCCTGTATTTATATCCCAAAGTCTCCCTGTTCGAGAGTCCTCTAGAACAGAGTGAGGCAGATAACATTTTTGGGTCTCTCTTGTGCTCTCAATGAGCGTAAATTTGTTGTTGTTCACAACGTGTTATCATCTACACAGGCTGTGAGCGATAAGAAATTTACGCTCACTTAGAGCACATGGGCTCTCTTGTGAGTCACAATGCCTCCTCCTGCTCTAGAAAATGTTAGGCAACTCCTCGAATATGTACAACGAACACACAGACGCACATTCGCACTAAGCGAACAACCAGACTCACATACATGGGGGATGATCAATGACGTAATTACAACAACAAATAAATGCAAGAAAAGAAGTAACAAACTAAACGATAATTACATGATTTTGGCAAAACAAACAAAAGAACATTAACAAAAGGTAATGTAACGACTAGAATGATGAAGAGAGTTCTACATGGTAGTTGTTGTTGCTTAAATAAAATAACTGCGTAATAAAACGTTACGTTACAATTCAAATTTTTAAATTAACGGAAATTAAACTAAACTAACTTAAACCTATCAGTTACATTCATAACAATATTTAGAGAGTTAAATGGACCACAACTTTTGTGTGAAAATTTTTAATATACAGCTTATATCTTTATTCCTGGAAGAGACATTCCGGGCAAGTAAGCTACACTTGGAAGACGATCTCTTGACCTTTCCATTGATGTCAATTATGTTGATTTACGTGCACAGATAACAGAGTTACAGCCTAATATATCCAGTTATTTGTTTGTAATGTAATCAGAAACACACTTGAGGTCGCAATTATAGCTCAATGGTCACGTAATTTTGCACGATGTTAGAGTTTAGGTCTAAGAACATGCCTACAATTTTGAATGATGCTCTCATATTATCTAGTGGGTTAAATGGACCATTACTTTTTTATGAAAAATATAAAAATGTTATTTTTGGTCCATATTTTAATTCCTGGATGGCATATACCGGCAAGTAGCCTACATATGGAAAAATAACTACTGACATTTCCTCTGATGCAAATTGCCACCTCTTTTGTACCCTCAGCCTTTAGGATAAAGGGAATATATACAAAATACGACCAAAGATGTATTTCTTCGAAATAATGGTTTTAGACCCCAAGTATGGTTGGACGAAATTCGTTTCAGACAATTTGGAGTCGATTTAGCCCTGTCCTTTCATCTGTATCTCTTACTGACAAATATCAGAGATATGGCAAATTGCATTGTATATATATTTATTTACATATATTAGGTGATATTTAAAGACAATTTAAAGATGTAGCAGGAGATGCTAAACAATGTGAAAATTCAATGGCATATTGTTTAGAAATTTATAATTTACTAGCAGACCCTCCGCGTTGCTGGCCCGTCGTAATGAGTTGAAAATTCAAAAATAGATATTTTCTACCTCACTTCTTCGGTCTATTGTCAAACCGAGAAGGATTTTTTGTCTGTAACCTTTCTTTTCTCTTACGGACTTTGTCGGATTTTTTCGCCAATTTATGCTTTTTAGGATTTATTATCGTCCATGTCCCTGTCTTTATCCTAAATCGATCCGATTTTAAAGGTTAAAAAGTGGTTAAACCGAATCCTTCTGCTTATTGAGACTTTTCATGGCTGATGGTCCGTTGAACCTCACCATTCAAGTAAATTTGTAAATATATAGTTTTCTTGATCGGGGGCGCAATCACCGTTGTCTCGAAAACTAATTTGCAACCCGATGCACTCATAAGTTTAGCAAATATAGCGATTATAAAATAATAGGCCCCGAAATTCGTCTACAAATATATAGCATTTTGGACCACGGGACATTCCTGAACATTTTCTGAATATTAGGTTCAGTAGTTTTGGAAAAATAATGTTTTGAAAAGAGTGGGCGTGGTCATCAGTTTTCAATATATAACATATTGAAAAAAGTAGGCCTGGTCCGGTATTTTGGCTCCAAATATGTACCTAGGGTGCACACAACTTCATTGCCTACCAAAATGTATGCTGAAACCGATATAATCATACATTTATTTGGCTTATATATAGCGTTAAACAGAAAGGCATGGGGAAGGTACCCCACCTCTTCCGAAATTCATAATATATACATAACAACGACAAACATTGAGCTTTTGTCGAAATCCCTTCAGTAGTATTGGAGTTATGACATATTAATAAAAACAGGCGTGGTCGGACCTAAAGGCCCTAAAGAAGTACCTAGATTGTAGATTAATCCGTAAATTTTTAATCCGATACCTGCATAATTTTTGCAAATATAACGTTTTTTAAAAATATCGTATAGGGAAGTACCCTGTTATCGGGGGGCGTGGTAAACTTTTCTTTCCAAAAAACCTAAGTTGGGTTATGACAGCATTTGATTTTTGTTCATAAAGGTAAGGCGTTTTCAGGAAAATCGGTTCAGTAGTTTTGTAGATGTAACATATTTTAAAAAGTGGGTGTGGTCAAGTCATTGGATCCTAGAAAAGTGGGTAAGGTCTTCCGAAATAGATACATTCGTAAATATTGTAAATATAACATTTTTAAAAAAGTAGGGTATAGGGGAAGTACCCCGCCCCTTCCGAAATTCAACTGAATTTGTAGCCTATTTTAAGCGGGGCCATCCTTGGGGCCAATTTCAGGAAAATCGGTTCAGTAGTTTTTGTAGAAATGATAAAAATTAAAAATTGAAAAAAGGGGGCGTACATTTTCTTTGCATAAAAAAATATCGAAATCGGTCCAGCCGTTCTCAACCGATGCCATGACCAACGAACGACATTTGATTTTTATTTTTAAAGATTTAAAAGTTTAGACAAATCGCGCTTTCCTTGAAAATCCCTTCAGTAGTTTTGTAGATATAACCTAATTAGAAAGTGAGCGTGGTCGAATCTTAAGTCGCAAAATAAGTACGTAAGGTTGGAGACACAATCGCCATTGACTCGCAAATAAGTTCCGAAACCGATACATTCGTATTTGTTGCAAATATTGCATTTTTACAAAAATAGGGCATAGGGGAAGTACCCGCCCGATCCGAAAGTCAAAAAATATGTAGCCTATTTTTATCGGGGACCAACCCTGTACATTCGCTGAAAGTTTCAGGAAAATCGATTCAGTAGTTTCGTAGATATAACATATTTAAAAATGTGGGCGTTGTATAGTCTTAATGCCCCAAATAAGCACGTAAGGTCGGATACACAATCGCCATTGACTCGGAAATTAATTTTCAAAGCGATACATTTGTAATTGTTGCAAATATTGCATTTTTACAAAAATATGGCATAGGGGAGGTACCCCGCCCGATCCGAAATTCAACCAAATGTGTAGCCTATTTCAACCGGGGGCCATCACTCTACGTTCCCTGAAAATTTCAGGAAAATCTGTTGAGTAGTTTCGTAGATATAACATATTTATAAAAGTGGGCGGAAAAGTGGGCGTGGCCAATTTTTCTTTGCATAAAAACCTAAACTGGACTATGACTAACATTTCCACAAAAAATTATCCAAATCGCTCCAGCCGTTTTCAACTGATTCAATTACCAACAGACGACAATTGAGTTTTATATAATAGAAGATATAATTGTTCCACAAATATCCCAATAGTGACAAGTGAGGCTTATCATATATCAATGGATTCATGTTATGTCATTGATATGTGACGTAGTTTTTATCGCCGAATTCGGAAGGTGTGTCCTAAGTTGCCACTTGTAGAGAATTTTTTCATGGCTGAAATACTCAGGAAATATCACCAACATTACTAAGGGGTATTATACCACCGTTGAAAATTTGATGTAGCCAAGCTTGGGAATCGAACCCGGACATTCAGCATGCAAAGTGGTTGCACATAGCTAATTCCTAGAGGTTGTGGTGTAGGGTATCACATGGTCGGCCCCGTCCGACTATAGCCTTTGCTTACTTGTTTTTAGACTATATAAATATATCAATAGCATATATTCTACGTAATTTAATATATGTATGTTAAATAAATAAGTAAATATATTTTTAATAAAAAAAAAAGCAACCAATGATTTATTTATTACCTGCGATAGTGCATCAGTGTGAATATGGAATATGCCAAGGAATATGGATATGCTCAGTTTGTCTCTCTCCATATCATGCATATAAGACTGGTTTTAACTCAAAGGGACAAATTCGATGTCGGATTTTTGTAAAAAATAAGGTTGCCCAAGTTGGGGCCTCAACGTTTCCATGGGTCCGATATATAGCGCGCCGATTTTCACAATTTTTTGTAGGATTAGTTTTTTAGCCACTACAAAGAACTGGTAAACTGTTTTCATCATTGGTCTGTAGAGCGATTTCGTGAAAATTCGCTTTTGGCCCCGTACAAATTACTATGGAAACTTCAAGGCCCCTGTAGCATGTGTTAACATATTCCGATTGTGCTCAAACTTTGGCAATCGTAATTTTTAACAAAACTAAACATTTTAGGAGTGTGCCGAATAAAAAATAAGACATAGACCACTCTAATGCATATGTCTGCTGACATATATGGATGGGGCAAGCCTTTCCACTAAATTGTGGAGCAGCTTGTTCCAGATTCTGTTGGTCATGAATATGGCTGCGCTCAGTTCGTCACAATTATGTAATTGCAATGGACTCCTAGGTAAGATCAAGGAAAAAATAAATTTCATGAGTTGAAAGAATATAATGGTCGCAGCGGTGTAGAAAACCAAAGAAAACAAATGCAGCTTATTGTGTTGTGATGAATACAACGTATAAAGGAAGGATCGCAGCGGAATTGGAGGTGGGGGATTAGCTTTACTCTTTCCTCGTCTGGCTCTAATTACCTGTCTATGGAATGTATGGCTGTAGCAGTCAGGAACTGCCGAGGTAGAGTTGTTTAATGTATACATCATGCCGGTAAATAGCTGTACTCAAGATTAGAGGATGAACATTAGCACGCTAGCTCATGTGGGTTGTGACATTCGGTCCTAGGAAATGACCATAGGGCCAAATTGATCGCTCTATGTTTTGGATGATAAATGGTAACGCCCCTACCAGAATTAGCGGAGATTTTTACAGTTCGTCAGATATAACCATCGTGTTACCTGGTCGGACAAATGAGGTCGTTTCTCTTGGGTCAGACTACCTTCCCATAATTGTCTCCATCAGCAAACCGTCCGATTTCATCACCAATCACCGCTTCAGAGATCTGCCCAATCATTCTGATGTTCGGGTAACAAAAAGCACGTTTCAAGACATCATAGAATACGCGAAGTGACATCAAATTTTTGAGGCGACGGGTTATCAAATGTGAGTGATGAATTTTGTCGTGACAACCCCAATTACCCGGAGTCAGGGAGCTGACATTGGAATTCGCATAAGATCTCTTCCTGTCGAGGAGATCCGTGGTAGTGCTGAAATAGCTGGATGTGCTAGCCACTCACATCTTTCCCGTAGTCTGGAAAATGGACTAGGTGGTCCCGCTACTAAAGCCAGGCAAGGATACCAGCAAAGGTGAATCGGACAGACTCTACCTCTCCTGTATTCCACTCACTTCAGGCAATGAGATCGTAATGTATTCGGATAATTGTTCCGTTCAGAAGTTACAGAGTTTTGACCAGGAAAAAAGGATTCTGAACCACTGTGCGCCGGTGCGACCACAAACTACCCCAAGATTGTAGGGGCCACATTCGACAGCATGTTTACATCGTCCGCGCATGCCACAGCCATCTGCGAAAAGCTGGTATGTAAGAGATGAAGGAACAATGTCCTCAAGTCCCTAGTCGGAAGCACTTGGGGCGCAGATAAAGTAATCTTGTTGGCCACATACAACGTGATAGGTCGGTCTGTTATAAGATATGTTGCGCCAGTGTGGTCCAACGCGATGTAAAAATATTCAAACCTTTCATAATGCCGCACTGAGAACAGCAACAGGCGGCCTCCTCAGGTCTTCAGTAGACCATCTACATGAGGAGCCAAAGATTCTTCCAGTACACCAACACAATGACACAATGTCGTTGCTGTACTTGCTCGGGTGTAACCGTAAGGGCCATCCTAATCAGCATATGGTGGATAGAAAACCCCCTACCCAAACATGTCAGGAGAAATCTTCATGATCTAGAAAGAGTAGTCCAACGTTGCAAGATCGATCAACAAACCTATCAGGCAGGTTCAAATAACGTTCACACAGATGCCATTAACAACTATCGTGTGAATGCGTTCCTCGGAGAACATCCCACATCCACAGCAGCCGAGGAGCGTCAGCTGCCACGACAAAGCA
Organism: Musca autumnalis; assembly: GCF_047663935.1. Lineage (NCBI taxonomy): Eukaryota > Metazoa > Arthropoda > Insecta > Diptera > Muscidae > Musca > Musca autumnalis. The sequence goes on along the minus strand of NW_027411866.1, from coordinate 152,261,383 downwards.
GAGTAGTTTTGGCTCAACTACGCTCGGGATAATGCAACCATCTGAACTCCTATAAGGCAAGGATCGATGACTCGATGCAAAAAATTTGACACATTGCACGTTTTCAACTGCCCTGCCAAACCTACTCAACTAACATCAGTAGCATTGTGGTTACAGCCCATCGAAGGAAACAGATGCATTTGGTAGATTTTGCAACGGTGTGCCTTTTAAAATAATTTTACAATACACGAGCAATAATTGAAACAACGCAGTTTTATTGCATTTCGAAAGTCAGCCCTATTGTTTCCTGGATCGCTGTGACCATGATGATTCTCCGATTCATAAAATCTACAATTTCGCTGACTTTGTTGCGGAGACCGTTGAAATTGAATTAAAAGAACGATATTACAATTTTGTTTATCAATTTGTTTCATATTTTCCAAAAACATTTTCTTTTTTACGATGAAAACTGTAATTTTATTACTTTAAAAGTTCGGTATATTGCGAGTTACCAGCTGATGTAAGTTGATGTTAATCTGATTCATTGCTATATACTATCACACAACTGCATTGTTGACAACTTTGGCACAATGTGGTGACATATTTTCCACTGTACTATATTTCATCAAAGGGATTGCAAAAAACGTCATCATTAAGTTTGCGACATTGGGAAGGAATTAAAAATAGCAACAAGAATAGCTATTCTTGTTATCGCGATAAGAGGCAGAAAGGGAGATATCCCGATAAGATCAAAACAAATAATGCCACCACCATCTGGTTAGTGGATGTTCATGTATGAAATAAATATGGGAATTCTTACGGATATCCGATATCTGAGAAATATGTTGGCAACCAAAAATATAAGTGTTTTCATCTACAAAGTCCACTTCAAAAAATAAACACTTGACTTTTGTTTCGAGTTACCTGTTGATGTCAAGGCAATTAGTACTGCAAACATTTTGCAAAATTTATAATAAAAATCTTCACAACAAAGACCTGTCATATTTTTATGAATGAAGATAATGAAATTGTTGCACGTCTAAAAGGGAAATAATGACTCTGGAATTTAGTTTTTATAAGCAGATATAACATCCCCAGTTATTAACCAGTTAGTTTCGGGATTTTCAATTAAGCAGTTTAATTCTTTTGGTGACATTTTAAACAAAGTTGCTGCCGCAGGACAGCAGCATAACATCGGCAAGAATAACAATAAAATTTGTTAAAAGAGAAAGTCGTGTTGTATAGGAAAAACAACTAAGCAAGGAATTAAATAATAAAAATAAGGTAGACAATCTAAAGAGGAAAACAGAATAGATCCAACACTTTTTTTAATTATTTTTAGTTCATACTTTGGCTTCCAGTTAATTGCAACAACAACTGTAGTTATAGTCCCACAATGCAAAACAGACCAGCTGATTTTGAAACAGCCATTAGAGCTTGTGGATTTGGTCGATTTAACATTTTATTATTGTTATCGGCATTGCCTGCTGTCATAGCAAATACCTTCGACACCGCAGTTATTTCATACATCCTACCCAGTGCTGAATGTGATCTTGGTTTGGATTTATTGGACAAAGGCATTTTAAATGCCATTACATATTGTGGTAAGAATTTTATTACAACAAAAAAAAAAAAAAATAAATGTTGGACTTGCTGAAATTTTCAATAATACAGTCGTATTTTATCAAATATGGAGGACACATTTTATAAGGTAGAGAGGGTTGTGGTGTGAATTCATTTTTAATCAAACCAAATTAAAAAACCAAATTAATCGTAGTAGAAAAACAAGAAACAAGTAAGAAAGTATCAGTCAGCTGTGCTGACGGAGATATACCCACAGTAAAAAAATAGCAAAATCAAACACAATAATTATACTGTGCAACATTTTTAAGGTGATCTTGTGCAAACAATTCGAACTGAGGATTTTTTGAAAGTACATACCCAAGCGACAAGAAACCCTAGTTGGGCTTTGTTGTGTCAGATCCAGCTCGGATTTTATGGCCCTATCTAAACATGGTTAAATATTGAGTTTTTAAAGAAATTCGGGGCTGTATCTCTGAAACCAGTGCGAATCTTCTTCTGACCTCTGAAGCAAATTTGTAGATATGGACAAGAATATAATATTTGGAGAAATAATGAACTCGAAAAACTACATTTATGGCCTTAAATTTCAAAATATATGCAAAAATTCCACAATTTTTATACATTTCACACCGTATCTCCAAAACCGTTATTTTTTCTGCATATTTTCTTTTGGAAAAATATTCCCTGGAATGTAATACACAACTCTTCGGAACATGTCATTGTTGTAAAAAGCCTCTATCCCGTTGTTTTAAGTACATTCTTCAACGTCGATTTAATAAAAATGTCAATAATGTGGTGAAATCCGAAATGCGACAATAAACTGTTGGTGTGCACTGTGTTTGAAATACGTGTTGTAAAAGATATGATGCAAAATACCGCTGAAACAACATGAAGTAAGCGTTTTAGAGTTTCAAAATGTTCTAAAGAATTGTGGAGAACTTTATTTGGAAGATTTTTGCAAAAGGTTACTTGGTTCCACTCTCAATAGTTTAGCCGATACTGACCAGAATTTCAGCAATTATGTAACATTTTCTATATTTTATAGATTTTGATGCCCTAGATGGAGTTTTTCCTATGTGGTTTTTTCAAAAGATAAGTTCCTCTAGTTGAGGGCTACAATATTGCTAAAGACAGCAAGGCCAAATTCCCAATCGTTTCTGAGATTAAGGCCTGATAAATGCAAAAAAAGTGTAGTTTTAGACCGCTTTAGACGAGGCCATAAAATCCGAACTGGATCTGACAGGAAAAAAAACCCAACTAGGGTTTTTGTAGTCTAAATATATACTTTCAAAAAATTCATACTAGAAGTTGTTTGCATTTTCAGTGTTGCATAGTGTTATGCTGTATATCTATATATATAAAAAAGGGTGATGTTAGTTACTACGCTTATAACTCAAGAACGGCTGAACAGATTTTGACAATTAGCACCTATTCGGAATCGTCTCATGACAGAAAAGGATAAAATCTAAAAAAAATCGCGAAAATCTGCGAAAAAATGCAAAAAATATTTTTTAAAAATTCAAATTTCCCATACATTTCTTTGGAGCTGTTATTGTTGATTACTTTGTCTTTGCACTTTTTGTCAGTTTTTAGCGATAACTATATACGCACAAACCAAACACATAGAACTGTAAAGACTGGAAAAGATGCATAATGCACAAATGTTTATGAAACAAAGTATATAAACATTTTACCAACAACAGGGGTATGTTAATGATAAAACCCCCATTAAAGCGCAATTCGGTTTATATAAATTGTAGGAAAGCAAAAAGTTGGACTCAGGATTGTATTCCATAGCAGTTTCCAGTTTATTGAGTATGAACTTAGCGGTTAAAATCGCCTGAAATGGCTAACTACACAACAGAATGTTGTTATGATATCGTAACAACAGAGCTTAACTCCATCTATTAACAAATGTTAAAAATTGAGTTTTCCAATCTTAATGTATTTACATCTTTGCGCAAACTGTATGTGACATTTCATATTTCAGTTTTGTCAACATTTGAAAGTTCTAAATAATTATTTTATTTACTGCAATAAATTTGATTTGAATTGAAATTGTTTTAAAAGAAATACAAACATTAAATTATAAACAATTATTAGCGATGTGGCGTGCAATCATTTTTGGAGGATTATCTGAAATACTAGATACATTTCAGTGTAAATGACATTCTTTAAAACTGTGACTTACGACAAAAAAATGCTTTTTATATACATACATATGTACATACATATGTATGTAGTTGTGATATTTTTTCAGGCATTACAGCGCCTCGAGAAAATTCGAAGTGTTCAAATGGCGAGATTTTGGGTTTTAAAATATAAAAATCTGCAAACAAGGAAGAAACGCAAATACGAATTTTTGGTACATTAATCCACAAAAATATGAAATATCGGACATTGTTAGGTCATTTTTATATTTTGCAGGGTTAACCTTCTTTATGAGGATTTGTTTGACGTATATGTAATGGAATTGACATTTAAAACCCAGTGGGTTTGTTAAATCCGGTTATATATATACGTACTATTATTCTATATGGAAACTTGCAGGAAAGGTTTTACCTGTACCGAAGATCATGTATCGCATTATATCCGTTTGCTTTGCATAGCGAGTCCACCACCAAAAAATGGCGGTAAGTTTAACCATTATCATTTTATTTATTTGAAAATTTTTGCCTTTTTAGGCGAAGATCATTTTTTAAGATTAATTTTTTAATCGAGCTTTATGATCTATTATGCAAGTGAAAAAGGAAAGCCGACGATTCGAACCCACACACCCACCACTATGTGACATGCATGTTTCGTCTTCGGTAAAGACTCTTCAGACATATCGGATGTGGAGCGGCTTCGATGTCCTCGAACTTTTCTTCTTTCAAATGCATTTTTGTTTTGTATTTTACAACAACAATGAGGATTTTCCCATTTAGTTGTGCTTTCATGACAAACGCTTAGCGCTGCCTTTGAAAGTTATGAGTTTGGCTCTGAACGCTAACACGCCGTGACAACACTTTTTTTTCTGTGTTTTCAAGGACGTGGGTTCAAACCCCAGCTGATTTTATTTATTTGAAAATTTTTGCCTTTTTAGGCGAAGATCATTTTTTAAGATTAATTTTTTAATCGAGCTTTATGATCTATTATGCAAGTGAAAAGGGAAAGCCGTCTTTACCGAAGACGAAACATGCATGTCACATAGTGGTGGGTGTGTGGGTTCGAATCGTCGGCTTTCCTTTTTCACTTGCATAATAGATCATAAAGCTCGATTAAAAAATTAATCATTATCATTTTAGCCATTTCGGTTGGATAATGTTGGTGAAATGTTCAAAATACCAAAAATCAGTTCTATGGAGATTATAGCAAGGCGCGGACCTATACCAATATTGTGTATTTTTCCCCAACGAAGACTACGTGTCCACTGCTGTAGATTGACGCAGCTAAAATCATAAAAATACCGAAAAGCGTTCTATAGCGATTATCTGGCGTCTATTTTAACAAGTGACTTGCACAGACCAATTTCTGAAAGAAAGTTTTGTAGCAATCAGGAAGATTAAACCATCATTTCGGTGTAATAGTGAGGCTCAAACCTTCAAAATATCGCGAAAAACGGGAGGTACCAATCCATGGGTGCTATATCAAGACGTGGACCTGCACTGACACATTTTTGGGAAAGGTTTTGTAGCATCAACGAAAATTAAATAACAAAGGGCTATATCAAAACGTGAACCGGTATAAGTAATTTTCAATCCCAAGTAAAAAACGAACGTACCAAATTATAAAGTTCTATCTATGGAATTTTATGATATCCGACTAATATTTCGATGTGTTACCAACCAAATGGCAATTTATTTATAGTGTAGGGTATAACAAATACCGAAAATATGACGGTACCCTCCATTCTATTGTACGTATATAAAATGTTTACCTATACTGAATTTTTTTGCAAGATAGTTATATATCCCAATGCGAGCTTTACTTTCGTTTCAAATAACGGACGGAGAGTGTTAAATAAACCCATTTTTTAACCTCAACAAATGTATAAATTTCTTTCCCTTCCTAATTTTTTTAATAATTTCACCTCAAAGAAAGAGTACCTCATCACAGATGTTCTGACCATAATTTCTATTTATAATAGCTTTCATTTCGTAGGGTTCAGTACATTCTACATCGTCTTAAATATTTAAAAACAAAGAATCGATTCCCATGTTCATGAGATAGCTATCTAAAAGAATATATGTATGTTTAAACTTCCATGCGTGTCTGCGAGACGAAGTTCGCCGGGTCTTCTAGTGAAATATATTGATTTTGTATCATGAGTTTGCTTTAAAATATGTAGGTACCGTAATGTGACATATGTATACCAAACATAATTTGTAACCAAACTTCTTCATAAAGGACTCGAAATATTAAATTACGTTAAACTAAGTTTGGCAGAAATTTTTGACAAAGTTTTATAGTTATCTTGCACAATAGCCATTTTAGTATGTGCAGTATGCCGAGGCGATTTGTATGGATGGAAAAAATTGTTAGCGGGCGCCTGGAGTTTCTGATTCTTGGGATTGTACTGAGCAAACAAAAAGTCAACTAGACCATATGTCTACGGTGAAAATCGAGCTCCCGGATTTTGACTTGAAGTTTCTTTTCAAGGATTTTTGGATATTTTGGCATTTAACAACCAAACCATTGAGATTTTCGATCCAGCACAAAGACAACAATTGTAGCCAAGACAATAATTAAGAACTCTTTAGTACATCTCAAAAGCATTGGAACATGAAAATGGTAACAGTTATTGACGTGGTTCAAACTTCTGAGTTATGGCGAAATAATTACGTTCTTGATGAACTTTAAGTGCACGATAAAAAAACAACATAACACAAATTCATCTCGCCATAACTCAGAAGTTTGACCTATGGCACAACGGTCTTTTCAGATTTATAATATTATCTCAATCCACTTTCATCGCCAAAAAGAATTTTTCACCCCAGTTGTTCTAGCATCGGAACCAACAAAGTTGTAATCAGCTACATGCTGTCATTTGATTGACCATTTTATTAGCTTTCTAATGAGATACATATACGGTTAAGCGGTTACTCAAAACCGATTCCAAAATCGGTTTTAATATCAGAATATCCGGTTCAACAATTTAGATAAACGGATCTATCCTCCAATAAAATTTGTTATTAACGTATTCGTCATAACGTCGGTCGGGCCGAACTTTTTATACCCTCCACCATAAATTTCAGCCATTTCGGTGGATTAATGGGGCCACAACCTTCAAAATACCGAAAATCAGAAGGTACCGTTCTATGGGGGCTATATGATGACGTGGGCCTATACCTACAAATTTCTGGGGGAAAGTTTTATACCCCCAACGAAGACTAAATACCACATTTCAGCCATCTCGGTATGATAATGAGGCCAAAACCTTCAAAATACCGAAAATTGGGAGATATCGTCCTATGGGGGCTATATCAAAACGTGGACCTATATAAACATTTTATGGTAGAAATGTTTCTTAGCCTCTGGAAACACAAAATACAACGTTACAACCGATTATGTTGTCAAATGGGACTAATACATTCAAAATATATTAAAATGACGCGTACTTTATACAGGACGTTATATGGGGGCTATACCAAAACGTGGACCTATATAAACCAACTTTTGTAGGCATGTTTTTTGGCCTCTGGAGACACAAAATACCAAATGACAACCAATTCGGTGGTAAAATGGGCCAAATATCTTAAAAATTCCTTAAAACGACGACGCGTCACGCGTCATTTTGTATGGGGGCTATATGAAAGCGTGGACCTACATAGCCCGCTTTCAATACCAAAAGTCCTACGTAAATATAACATATTTTCCCAAAATTTCATCCACCTACGTCAATCCGTTCGGACGCTAAAGTGATTTCCACAGACGGACAGACGGGCGGACATGGCTATATCGATGTAGAATTGCACGCTGATAAAGAATATATATACTTTGTGGGGTCTACAATGATTATTTCGAGTAGTTACAAACGGAGTGACAAACTTAATATACCCCCATCCTATGGTGGAGGGTATAAAAAACATAGTTTTCTGAACAAAAACCAGGTAAATGTCAAAAAGGACCATGAAAACGGTGAAATATCGACTGGTCATCAATGAGAACCGTACCTAAAATCTTCTGAACAACATTTTTGCAGAATATTTTGATGCTGTAAAATCTCGTCTTGTGGTACTTTTACTACGGTTCAAAAAATAAAGGACGAAAAGGGCATGAAAGGAATTGAATTAGAGGGATGAAGTATTCTACAAACAGATTCACCATTCGATTTGACTGAAGACATGTAATCTCAAAATGAAGCTACAACAAGTAAACAAGTATCAGTCGGCTTGGCCGACAGAGATATACCCTCAGCCTGTGTATATTGAAACAATTTTTTTCCCAAAAAACGTATGTATATAGGGGTTTTAAAAAATTTCGGCGTATAAAAAGTTGATTAGGATTAAAGAGCAAAAGTTTTGCGAAGGAGATAATTAAAGGAATGGATCGACATTGGCCATTATGGAAGTGGATCTGCAGCCACTACATATGGTGCCATAGTGGGTTTTTATGACCTACGGGCTGTTTACTCATGAAGTGTGGACTTGCCCCTGAAAAAACTTTTACCATCGTAATTGAGGCAGCGAATGCAAGTTGCTTCAACAAAAATCAAAGTGATTCGATAACAGGTCTTAAAGTGAACTTATCCGAAATTTTGAGTGGGAGGTACTGGATGGAGTGGACAAATATAGTCCATATTTAAACCTGATCTATATCTGGTAGATATATTAGGATGTGTAAAGTACGGACCAATTCGGCTACTCCCTTCAAGAATTTACGTACGAATTTTTCCGAACATTTTTAAACTTTGGACCGATATGACTTATCTTCGAACTTAATTTATGTTTGGACAAAATATTACTAAGGCCGAATTTTGGACCCAATCGGCAGATCCGTTCGAAAGTTATCTTGCACTCCAACCAGCTTACTCGGTGTCATAGGGGTTTTGTGCAACTTTCAGGTATTTTCTCAGGAAGTATGGACTTGCGCCTGATGAAACTTGTACCGTCGTATGGGGGAGCAGTGAATACAAGTTTGCTAACACAAAAATCAAAGCGATTCGAGAGCAAGTCCTAAACTGAATTTATCCGAAATTTTGTGTGGGAGGTACCCGAAGGAGTGGTCCGATTGAGTATATATTGGAACCTCATCTAAGTCTGGTAGACATTTTACGATTTGCAAAGTATGGACCGAATCGGTTACTTCCTTTAAATTTTGCGAACATTTTCGAACTTTTGTGGCGGAGGTACCGGAAGGAGTGGACCGATATAACCCATCATCGAACTTAAACTTAGTTTGGACAAAATATTACGAAAGCCAAATTTTGGACCGAATCGGTTGATTCGTTCGAGAGTTATCGTGCGCTCCAGCCAGCCAGACAGACAGACGGACGGACATTGCTCAATCGACTTCAAATTGTCTGAAACACATTTCGTCCAAACATACTTGGGGTCTAAAACCATTATTTTTTTATGGGGCACATTTTGCCCGTATGAAAGTGCATAAATGCTGAAGGTATAATAACGCTTAACGGAGATATAAAGCTATTTTCTCACAAATTAAAGGGCCAATATTAAACCATTAATCACGCGATATCTCGGAAACTTGACCTAAGGTGAAAATGTCCTTTTGGGTTCTTAGTACACTCACTAAGGGCTTTCATCTCCACGAGGAATTTGCCACCCACTGACTTTGAGTCCCATTTTGTTGCACAGTGTCATTTATCGATATTTTCCGAAAAATGTGCAGCTTCTCGAGGCCATAACTACCTAAAGGAGCATTCCAATGCTTTTGCGATGTACTAGAGAGTTCTTAATTATTGTCTTGGCTACAATTATTGTCTTTGTGTTGGATCGAAAATCTCAGTGGTTTGGTTGTTATATGCCAAAATATCCAAAAATCCTTGAAAAAAAAACTTCAAGTCAAAATCCGGGGGCTCGATTTTCACCGTAGACATATGGTCTAGTTGACTTTTTTGCTCAGTACAATCCCAAGAATCAGAAACTCCAGGTCCCCTTGATGGTGTTTAAATCACCCCACTATAATGTGCTGGCAGGATTTTGGAGCTTTTGGGCCATTATCTCAGGGAGTATTGACTTACTCCGGAAAGAAATTGTACCGTTGTAAATGAGGCCGCAAGAACAACCTACTGAAAAAAGAATCAAACCTAGGTGAGTATAGCTCTTAAACTTCACTTTAACCGAAATTTGTGTGGGAGGTACCCTAAGGAGTGGAATAGTCCATATCCGAACCTGATACATGAAATAATACAACGTGCAAAGTCTGCACCAATCAGAAGCTTTCTGCGAGAATTATCTTGCGGATTTGCCATTTTGGTTGGTGCCGACAGGGTTTCTTGCAGCTTTTGGGCTAATATCTCAAGAAGTGTGGATTTGCGCAAGAAAAAAATTGTTCCGTCATAAAGGAAGCCGCAAGGACAACCTTACTTACTTAGCTGACCCATTACAGAACATTTGTTCCATAGGCCGAACTAAGAAAATATGTATCTCCATTTCTCTCTATTTGTTGCTTCGCACTCTGGAATACCGCGCCTTTTCATCTCATCATCCACTTGTTTGCGCCGGCTATTCCTTGGCCTGCCAATTCTGCGTGCACCGCCAAGCGGTCCGTATTTATACGCCTTTTTAGCGGGTTCATCATCGCTCATTCTTATGATATGGCCTAGCCAACGCAATCGCTGCATCTCGATACGTTTAACTATATTGATGTCGTTGTATAGCAGATACAGCTCGTGGTTCATACGACGTCGATATTCACCGTCAACGCAGATTGGTCCGTAGATCTTTCGAAGAATTTTTCTCTCAAACACGCCAGGCACTGCCTTGTCTGCTTGCGCAAGTACCCAGGCTTCGGAACCATACATCAGCACGGGTAGTATCAGTGTTTTGTAGAGCGTTATTTTTGTTTGACGAGATGTGGCTTTGTTTTTAAACTGCTTACTTAAACCAAAGTAGCATCTGTTGGCCAATACAATTCTTCTTTTTATTTCACATCTGATGTCGTTTGTTGTGTTTACGGAGGTGCCGAGGTAGATGAAGTCTTTTACTACCTCAATATTATAGGAACCAACTTCCACAGTCGGTCCGAGCTCAATGGACGCATTGCGCGTCGACACCATCAACTTGGTCTTCTCACCGTTTACCGCCAGACCCACTTTAGCAGATTCTCCTTCGACCTTTATAAAGGTATCAGTTACTTCTTTTACTGATCGGTCCATGATGTCTATATCATCAGCATAAGCAAGTAACATGTGACTATTGGTGTAGATTGTGCCACTTCTTTTGACGTTTGCCTCTCGTATAACCTTTTCCAGCAGGATGTTGAAAAGATCACACGAAAGGCTGTCTCCTTGCCTGAAACCTCTTTTGGAACAAAACTCTTCGGAGAGGTTATTTCCTATTTTAACTGAAGATCTTGTGTTAGTTAGAGTCATTTTACAAAGCCGAAAGAGCTTTGCGGGGATACCAAATTCAGACATGGCTTGGAATACCTTTGAACGCAGTGGGCTGTCGAAGGCTGCTTTATAATCGACAAAAAGGTGGTAGGTGTCGATCTGGATCTCTTGGGTCTTCTCCAGGATTTGCCGCAGGGTAAATATCTGGTCAATGGTGGACTTGCCAGGTCTAAAGCCGCATTGGTATGGTCCAATTATCTCGTTGACCATAGGCTTTAGTCGTTCGCACAATATCCCTGACACGATATTGTAGGCAATAGGGAGTACACTTATGCCCCTATAGTTAGAGCATACAGTCTTATCTCCCTTCTTATGGACGGGGCACAGGATACTCAGGTTCCAATCGTCGGGTACTCGTTCTTTCTGCCAGATGGAGCTAACTAGCTGATGCATACACCTTATCAGCGTGTCGCCTCTGGTTTTAAACAGCTCGGCTGGTAGGGCATCAGCTCCTGCTGCCTTATTATTCTTCAGCCGGTTTATTGCTGTCTTTACCTCATCTTGGCCGGGTGGTATACATACATTCAATACCATCTTGTGGGATTGGATCTGTGGTATCTTCGTCGACTTCGCTACTATTGGATACCCACAGTTTGGAAAAATGCTCTTTCCATATCCTTAGCACACTATCTGTATCAGTTACCAAATTACCTTGTGGGTCTCTACAGGAGGATGTGCCAGTTCCAAAGCCATCAGTTTGATGTTTCACTCTTTGGTAGAATTTTCGAACTTCATTCTGTCTCCTTTACATCTCGATTTGTTCACACTCCCGCTTTTCCATCTCTCTCTTTTTCCTGCGGAAAAGACGTTTCTCCTCTCTCCTTTTCTCCCGATATCTCTCTCGTGTGCTACGCGTTGCTACTGATTGTAAAGTAGCCCTATATGCCGCATTTTCTCTTCGGTAGCATCACGACACTCCTGATCATAACATGGATTCCTTGGTGGAGGTCTCTGGTATCCAGGTACTGATTTTGCGGCTGTTTGCATGGAGTGGGCAATGTTTTGCCATTGTCCTGATATATTATCGGGACGATTGATTAAGCAGTTGGGCCAGTTGAGTGGAATATACGCCATTTACTTTGCGCGTCCACACCAGCAAAAATGTAATAAAATTACGTCTCCACATTGCCTGCGTGGGTAGATATGGAATGTTTTTATTTCGTGTCATATGCCATTGATAGATAGTGTAAACTACTTCTTACCGATGTCTAACTTCCGTGTTGTATCTGTTCGCACTTTGTTTGCTACGTTTAATCTGGTATGTACCTTTGCTGCAACAAGGTAGTGGTCCGAGTCTGTGTTTGCACCTCGGAACGATCGTACATTCAACACGCTTGATGCATGTCTTCCATCTATCACAACGTGATCAATTTGATTTCTTGTTCTTTGATCTGGTGACAGCCAGGTGCCCTTACGAACATCGAGATGCTTAAATCTGGCTAGAGGAGATATACCCTCCGTCAGCACAGCTGACTGACTTTCTTAGTTTAGTAGTGACGAAACGACTTCTCCGACAATAGTTGTGGACATACATAGGTCCACGTTTTGGTATAGCCCTTAAACAACGATACCGCCCAATTTCAAGTATTGTACAAAATTTTAGCTGACCGGATTTGGTTAGGTGATAGGTAATTGGTTTATGCAGTGGTCAAGAAAATTAACCCAAAATTGTGGGCAATGTTACATCCGTAACGGAAAGAAAACTAATTATTCCATATTAGTACAGAATATTTCATGGTGTACTTTACTTGTTTTTCATTAGGTAAGTACCTAAATAAAGGTTTCAAAATTTTGTATGTAAAAACTATGGTAGTGGCATCGTAAAATTTTGAATATGTTATGTCAAAACTTTCTTTATGTTGTTGGGGAAATTACAACAAAAATATTTTTTTTATAAAGGGATTTGACTTTTCATATTCGATCAGCTGGTGTGATACCACTACCTGGTAGTTCTGCCATGGTAAAAACTATACTCATCACAAAAAGAGTTGCCCCCTAATTTTGATCCTGGCTACGCCCATGTATAAAAACAAATTATAACAAAATAATAATTACAAAGCACTAGCAACTAAGGACTATCGGCTTATTTTATATTTTACATTTTAAATTTTATATTTTATTTATTATATGTTTTAAATTTGTTTATTTTATCTTACATACATATTTTGTTTTATATTTTTTTTACTTTATGTATTTAATATTATATTTGTTGCCCCAATTTACAGGTATGATTACATCCGCCATTGGCTGGGGATATTTGGCTGACAATAAAGGTCGTAGGAATGTTCTTATATACGGAAATTTCCTTCATGTGATATGCGTTATATGTATGCAAAATTTATTGGGGGATTTATGTAAGTATATCGAAAACCTTTCGAAATAATTCAATTTATGTTAAGTGAAGTACGTAAATTGTCCTAATGAAATGTATTCTTTTGTGTAGTATGTGTGGTCCATTTGCTACTTTGGTGGCCTATTTATCTGAATTCCATGGTAACAATTTCCGTTCGCGCATAATGATGCTAATTGGAGTTATGTTTTCATTGTCCGCCATAATAATGCCCATATTGGCGCTGTTGATATTGCCAATAAATTGGAGTTTGAATATCTTCAATATGAATTGTATGGTAGTATGAATGGGGGAATTGAGGAGAGATAATATATTTTCTTGGGGTTTGTAGTTGCTGCATGGCACTTGTTTTTGGCTATTTGTGGAATACCGAGTCTTTTAAGTGGTATCTGCTTTTGTTTCTTGCCCGAAAGTCCACGTTTTCTTATATCACAAGGTCGTAATAGAGAAGCTTTAGAGATCTTGAAAAATATTTATGGCATAAATAGAAGAAAACCCAATAACGCATATCCGGTAAGTTTTCAGGTGATGTTAATATATTTATTATTAATTTATATTTTGAATTTGCAGATTAAAGAATTGATAAAAGAAATTAAACAAAAAGATGACATTGCGAATCAAATTGGTGTAGCCACCATTGAGGCTAATCTGAAGGATTTGTGCAATAAAGAAAAACACCAATGTGACAATAATAATGTGGAAGATGTCACATTAATGGATAAAAGGCCGAACACATTTAAGTTGTTGTGTTCTAAACAGTATCTGGGTCCATGTCTAGTGGTTTGCATGTTTCAATTTTTTGTTTTGTTGGGGTAGGTGCTGATTTGTGAAAATAGTTTTAGATCTCTGCTTAGAATTTTTTGAAATCTTTCAGGCAAAACACCATGCGCCTTTGGTTACCTCAAATGTTCGCCTCCCTCAACGAATATGAACAACTTTCCAGTGAAAGTACCAGTATGTGTACCATTTTGGAGTACAGTGTCAATAAAACGGGATTGGTGAAGGATTCCTTTGATGAGTGTGTTGTGGTAAGGTTAATTGAGAATTTATGCTAATGTGATTGATAAATTTGGCAACTTAATTCAATATATAATTTAACGGCTCCATATATTACAGATTATCACACCTTCATCCTACACAAATAACATTATTGTGGCCTGTATTTGTTTTGTAATATACATAGTGGCTGGTACACTTATTAACTTTCTGGGGAATAAAAAGATTCAAGGTAATATTTTGTACCCAAAAAAATATAATAATAACAATAATAAATCACTACTATATTTAAATCTTATTCTCAACACAATTTTAGTTATTGGTTTAACCGCTGCCGGTACTTGTGGCGTAGTTCTATATTGGTCATCATCATCTCTTACCACGTTAATTATAACATCACTGTATTTAGCACTGGGTAGTATGTCAGGAACATCATCTCTGGGATCTTCAGTTAATCTTTTTCCAACATCAATGAGGTAAAGTATTAAATACTACAATTAAATACCTTACTTGTGTTATATTTAAAAAAAACATGCCAATTTTTTAATTTTCAGAACAATGATATTGTCATTGATGATAATGATTGCTCGCATAGGCACAATATTGGGCAATGTGCTATTTCCCATATTTATGTCATTGGGTTGTGTCCCACCTCTTGCCATGATTGCAGGAGTAATGTATCGTAAGTATTACATAAGAGGTCCGTGCTTTTATTGGGAATACTGTAATCACCTCTTGTTTTCATTTTAGTTGGATGCCTATTTGCTGTAATTTTTCCTAATGCAGATAAAGCCTAACGTTAACGATACAATGTTATAAAATCGTCTAATAGTTATAAATACAAAACCTATTGTAAATATTCTGTGATCAAATATACAAATATATAAAATAAAGTTTATGCAATTACTTTATCAAAGGCGTAGTAACTCAAAATTTTGTAATTTTAACTTTTCAAAATGATACTTAAATGCACTATGTAACAAAATTCAAATTTTTTTCAAAAGCATGGGACAACCCGATTAGATATTGAAAGTAGAGTTGACAAGTAAGAAAAGCGTAAATTTCGTTCGGGCCGAACTTTTTATACCCTCCACCACAAATTTTAGCCATTTCGGTGGATTAATGTGGCCACAACCTTCAAAATACCGAAATTCGGAAGGTACCGTTCTATGGGGCTGTATGATGGCGTGGACTTATACCTACAAATTTCTGGGGGAAAGTTTTATACGCCTAAAGAAGACTAAATACCAAATTTCAGCCATCTCGGTGTGATAATGAGGTTAAAACGTTCAAAATATCGAAAATCGGGAGATATTATATTATGGGGGCTATATCAGCACGTGGACCTATATAAACATTTTATGGTAGAAATGTTTCTTAGCCTCTGGAAACACAAAATACAAAGTTACAACCGATTCTTTGGTCAAATGGGTCTAATACATTCAAAATATATTAAAATGACGCGTACTTTATAAGGGGCCTTATGTGGGGCCTATACCAAAACGTGGACCTATATAATCCAACTTTGGTAGGAATATTTTCTGGCCTCTGAAGACACAAAATACCAAATTACAACCAATTCTGTGGTCAAATGGGTCTAATACATTCAAAATATATTAAAATGACGCGTACTTTATATGGGGCCTTATATGGGGGCTATACCAAAACGTGGACCTATATAACCCAACTTTGGTAGGAATATTTTTTGGCCTCTGTAAACACAAAGTACCAAATTACAACCAATTCGGTGGTAAAATGGGCCAAATATCTTAAAAATTCCTTAAAACGACGACGCGTCACGCGTCATTTTGTATGGGGGCTATACGAAAGCGTGGACCTACATAGCCCGCTTTCAATACCAAAAGTCCTACGTAAATATAACATATTTTCCCAAAATTTCATCAACCTACGTCAATCCGTTCGGACGCTAGAGTGATTTCCACAGACGGACAGACGGACAGACGGACAGACGGACGGACATGGCTATATCAATGTAGAATTGCACGCTGATCAAGAATATATATACTTTGTGGGGTCTAAAATGATTATTTCGAGTAGTTACAAACGTAGTGACAAACTTAATATACCCCCATCCTATGGTGGAGGGTATAAAAATATACTGAAAACAACGTGATAGAGGCATTTTACAACAATTGCATGTTCTGAAGAGTTGTGTATTAGATTCCAGCGAATATTTTTCCAAAAGAAAACATTAAGAAAAATTAACGGTTTTGTAGATATGGTGCGAAATGTACACAAATTATGGAAATTTTCGATAATTTGTAAAATTTGAGACAATAAATGTAGTTTTTTGAGTTCATTATTTCTACAAATATTTAATTCTTGTCCTTATCTACAAATTTGCTTCAGAGGTGTGAAGAAGATTCACATAGGTTTCAGAGATATATCCCAGAATTGCTTTAAAAAGTCAATATTTAATCATGTTTAGATGGGGTCATAAAATCCAAGCTGGATCTGACACAACAAAACCCAACTAGAGATTTTTATCGTTTGGGTCTATACTTTCAAAAAAACTTGAGCTAAATGTCCAAAAAGGGCCACAAAATTCTGAAAATACATTCGATCTGTCCGTTGATGAAAGTTTCAATTTACATAGGCTGTCGGCAAAGTCGACTGATAAATTTTTTACATGTTTTTTTAATAAATATTTACATGAAATTCTGCAGAGAAAATAAAACATTTTATTCTATATCGCTGTGCGACACGAACCAAATTACCCATATTCTGACACCTCAGCATGATCGAAGACGAAAAATAAGAAGACACGTGTCCCGGCGTTTCCCCCCATCACTTCCACTTTTGATCAGTTTGATATTTTTATCGTTTGGGTCTTTACTTTCAAAAAAACTTGAGCTAAAATTGTTTGCAAAATATTACCTTAAAATGTTGCACAGTGTAATACTGCGTAATTTGGCGGTGAACGACCTTCTACAAAACCCCATTATATTAAAGTGTTTTGCAGTGTCAATCTATCTCTACAACTAATGAACTGATCGTCATGTATTTTTATGGCTTATTAAGAATATAAAGATCCTGTAAATCATCGATAATTTTTTTAAATACTAGTTTTTACGGAAGTGGTGGACAAAAAAGTCAAAATTTCAATTTTTGGCTTAATAATGCCCTTGACAACCTCACAAAAATATGTGACAATCGGTTCATTAGTTTTCGAGCTAGAGTTGGTCCCAATTTACATTAAGCGAGTTTACTTGGTCGATGGTCAGACTAGCACGATTTCAACATGGCGACGACAAGTTTATAGGCGAGGGGTATGAAGTAGTGAAACCTATGTACATGGTTTTCTGTGTTTGTTGTGTTGCCTCTTCTTGTTCTTCGTTGCAAGATTTTTTCTTCAATTTTCTTTCATTTTTATTTTCTCAAGCAAACGTTAACAACAAAACAAACAAAAATATATTTAATAAAAACATTTAATTAATGAAATAGTGAAAATTTAACCATTAATATTAATTTAATTATTAATGTTAATTATTTTGTGTTGTTTTTTGGTTTATTTATATCTTTTTTTGCTTTTATTGGTATGAGAAACACAACAAACGCGAATGGTCAAATAAAGAGGACACGCAAAGATCTTAAATTTCACGTTAACGTGTGTGGACATTAACGAAATTTGAAAAGAAACTTTAACGAAATTGGTTTCATGAAACCTTGCTAGTCTGACCATCGACTTGCGGCAATTTTTTCTCGTTCCCTTTTAAACTTGCCTCTTGCATTTAGTCCCAATTTACATTAGGCGAGTTTACTTGCGGCAAGTCCCAGTTTGTAGAAGAGACACGTAAGGTGAATGGAAATGGGAAAAAATTTCTCGTACCGGCAATTCACTTCATATTTTTCGTATTTGACATTATTTTCATTGTTTTGAAAACCAAACTTGTCGGAACAGAATTGCCTTTTATAAACGCAAGAGGCAAGTTTAAAAAGGAACGAGAAAAATTGCCGCAAGTAAACTCGCCTAATGTAAATTGGGACTTATACAAAGTAATTCTATTCCGACAAGTTTTGTTTTCAAAACAATGAAAATAATGTCAAATGCGAAAAATATAAAAGGAATTGACTGAAAATTGCCGGTACGAGCAATTTTTTTCCATTTACATTCCCCATACGTGTCTCTCCTACAAACAGAGACTGGCCGCAAGGAAACTCGCCTAATGTAAATTGGGACTTTGTACAAGAGACACGTAAGGGGAATGGAAATGGAAAGTCCCAATTTACATTAGGCGAGTTTACTTGCGGCAATTGTCAGTTTGTTGGTGAGAGAGGGTGTTGAGAGGCAAAGGGTTACCATATGCCTCACCTCTCTATCCATCAAACTGACAATTGCCGCAAGTAAACTCGCCTAATGTAAATTGGGACAAAAAAAGCTCGTACCGGCAATTCTCAGGCAATTCATTTTATATGTTTCGTATTTGACATTATTTTCATTGCTTTGAAAACAAAACTTGTCGGAACAGAATTGCCTTTTATAAACGCAAGAGGCAAGTTTAAAAAGGAACGAGAAAAATGTCCGCAAGTAAACTCGCCTAATGTAAATTGGGACTTGTGGCACAGTTTTCAAAATGTGATTTCGAGAAAAACACGTTTTTAGTTTCAACGTATTCTATGCTATTTTTAAATTTACAAGGTACCCTAAATTAGTGGGGCAAATTTTCGGCATTTCTATAAATTTGGTATATTTGAGTTAGAATTCCTTGGAATCCTATAAATTTAGATATAGGTCTTCGGCAACATCACTGACAACCAGGGTTTCGGAGTCGAGGTAATTTTGGCTCGACTCCGACTCCAGACCAGTTTTTTTCACGACTCCGGCTCCGACTCCGGGTCGACTCCGAGAGTGAATTGCTGTAACACTAAAATTAAGAAAATGTGCATAAATGTTTAACTTTTTATTATATTTTGGTATATATGTATATGCTAATCAGTTGGTTTTTCCTTACATATTCTTTAGAAGGGGCATTCGTTTGAAAATAATGCTCAACTAAAGAACATAAATATAAAGTAAAATTCATATTGAAAAAAGTAAGACAGTTTTTGCGGTTTTGCGTTTTTTTTTTTTGCACGAGTATATTCTGGATGGAATATGGAAATATGAAAATAAAGGGGTACTACAAATCATAAGTACTAAATGCGAAACAAATTATAAGCAATTCATGGCCAAGTTTTAAACTGGGTGTATGTTAGCCAATGTGCTTAGCCCCCCAAATATTTCTCCAATCGAATTGAAAATTTGGACACATATTCTATGATATTTATCCTTTTTTTCAGAAATTTACAAGTGGGGATCACCCCTTAAACTAAAATTTATCGCACACATTTTAAACTTTGGTGTCCTTTATTACTTTTACCTGATCCTACATAAAATGTTCGGTGAACATTTTTGTATAAAATTTACCCCCTGTTTTTGTAACTATTTTTTTGTTCGTTCGTCTACATTCGTAATAATTTGGGCATCCATATCTCAGCCCCTAGATTACATACAGATCGAATTCTTTGTAGACACGTTTTATATATAGTTAAGAATTCCTCATTCAAAAATCTGCGTTCCACATTTCCGCTAAGACGAGTAAATCGATCTACAAAATTTGACAATTCGTGTGAGAACATAAATTTTTTTTACAAAAACCGGGGGTTAATCTTGTGTTACTTTTCCAGTTCATAAACAAAAAGGACATGGAGGGAACTAAGCTATTTAACAGAAAACACGTCATCTCAAAATGATGAGACAATATCTCCAAACAGAGATATCAAGCTATTTTGTCAATCATTGTTGGGAGTCAATCAAAAAATTGATTACGACATAACTCAGAAATTTCAGCTATGTAATCCTTTGGGGTTCTTAATATACTCAAAAGGGGTTTTTATTCCTTGACTTCCATTTTGTGACAAAGGGTATTCAGTAGGATTTCCCACAATGTCTTTAATAAAATACAAGGATGACTTTTCATAAAAAACAATATCAGAAGACCAGTGTACCTTTGTAACAGTAAGCCTTCTGGCAAAAGAGATTGTCATTGATACTTTACTTTGGTTTGCCAAAATTTAAGGTGTCAATCGGACCAACAAAATAGGGATGAGTAGAGTAGACTTCAGAGGATAGTAAATATCCTGTGAATTGTCCTCTAACTTAGTATAATATACCCTTTGTATGTATGTTTTCTTATAGCTTTCTTTTAAAATAATGATTTTTGAAAAAAATATTGGTGTGCCGAATTCAATGTTAGGCCATGTTTATATTATAGCTTTTTGCAGGGTTAACCTTCTCTATGAGGATTTATTTGAAATATAAGCAATGGAATTGACATTTGAAACCCAGTGGGTTTGTTAAATCCGATTATATATAAACGTACTATTATATTTCTATATCGTTGAAAAAAAATTTGCCCGGAGTCGGAGTCGAGATATTTGTTTCGACTCCGACTCCAGCAAAATTGCTCGACTCTGACTCGTAGACTCCGACTCCGAAACCCTGCTGACAACAATGCGAAAAATCTGTCGGTTTGGTCTCTTTAAACAAAAACTTTTTTTAAATATTCTGCGAAATTGTTTATCATCATCATACTCACAAAACATTCTCAATGGATGACGTCAAATAAAACAAGTAAAAAAGTATCAGTCGGCTTTGCCGGCAGAGGTATACCATCAGCCTGTGTGGATTGAAAATCTTTTTTCCCAAAAAACAATGTATTTAGAGGGTTTTCAAAAAAATGTTTAGATGCCGTGGCCACCTGTCATTTCAGTCACCATATAATTTAGGGTTTTTGGGCCATTATATCAGGAAATATGTACTTGCCTACCAAAACATACAATATCTCTGTAAACATGGTAACTAGGAGAACCTTCGGTAAAAAAATTCCAAAGGATCCTCGAACAGACCCTTAACCACACAAAAATGTTGAACATTTGTGTGGGTGGTACCCCAAGGATTGGACCGATAGGACCCATATTTGAACATAAACTAACTAAACTAAAGACAAAATATTTAGACATGCAAAGTTTGGACCAAATCGGTTGCTACGTTTATGAGATATCGCACGTACCATTTTAGCGAATATTTTCGAACTTTTAGGGGGGAGGTACCGGAAGGAGTGGACCTATAAGCACCACCTTCGAATTTCATCTAATCTTCTAAGAAATATTACGATATCCAAAGTGTGGACGAACGCAGAATTCGGTTCGAGAGTTATCGTGCTCTCCAGCCACTACATATGGTGCCATAGGTGGTTTTTATTAGAGTTGTGTAGTTCCGGAACGAACTAGTTCCAAGGAACTATTCCATACAAAGAACTATTGGAACTATATCCGGCTTTTGCATTTATATAGTTCCTTAAGTTCATATAGTTCCAACCGTGCATATAATTCCTTCCATTTGTATAATTTATTTTCTTAATTTAATTCCACACTTACTTCGCTCTTTCACGTTCGGTTCCTTCATCATTCAGATGCGGCCACATTCTTAAATAAACGTAAATCACATCCTCCTTGTCAGTTTATCCTCCAAAAGATAAAAACAAAAAGAAAGATTCGTTCAACTACTTCACTCTCTGAACTATTTGTAACGAAGCAAATAAAAAGAACGACGAAAGAGAAAGATTCATTGAACAATGTATATCGCCTCGGAACTATGGAACTATATTGAGGAACTAGTTCCTTTTGGGAAAAGGAACTAGAAAGATCGATCCGCACCAGGAACTAGATTCCCCAACTCTAGTTTTTATAACTTTCGGGCGGTTTTTCCAAGAAGTATGGACTTGCCCCTGAAACAACTTTTACCGTTAAAATGCAATCTGCTTCAACAAAAATCAAAGTGATTCGGGAGCAGGTCTTAAAGTGAACTTATCCGAAATTATGTGTGAGAGGTATCCGAATGAGTGGACAAATATAGTCCATATTCGATCATGATTTATATCTGGTCGATATTGACGTATAAACGTGTAAAATGTCAATTCGAAAGCTGGAAGCAATTGTTGGTTGACCCTTGTAGCACCCTGATGACTGACTTGTAACTTACAACTAACACTATATGGAACATTCGTTACCAGCTGATGCAATTGGTGAGTGAGTCATTTAAATAACTTCGTTGCTATTTACTTAAACAATAATGTAACGGTGTGAGACAGTATAAAGTGACACTTTTTGGCACAATGAACCGGCATGGTTAGGTAGGTTATCATCAGTGTTGGATTGCTTGCTATACAGAAGGCAGATCGTAAACAAATGTCGTCATTATGTTTTAGTGACACTGAGAAAAAAAATCAAAATAACAACAAAAACAACGATAATATCAACAGTTAATCTGTCATTTAAAGGTGTTATTATGATAAGAGGCATCAGCAACAGCAGCGGAGATATTGTGATAAGATCAAAACAAACAATATTCTCATCATTGAGATTTTCAATGATTTGCCAATAATAAACATGGAAAAATTTGTTATTTGAGACTAAAAAATTAATAAAAAAATCAATAACAATATTAGACATAAAATAAGGTCAACTGTCCAATCTTCCTCTTGATGCCAAGGAAAATATTTTTTTTCATAACTGCAAACATTTCTTTTTTCATTTATTATCAGAATTTTTTGCAAAGCAATATCATATTTTATGAATGAAGATAAGACGGATGTTGTCGTACGTCTAAATCCACAAAATGAGTATACAATTTTTTATAAGACGCTATAACATCCCGAGTTATTAATCAGTTAGTCCCGAGACCCTTGATGGAAAGGTTTAATTTTTGCTAAAAGTGAAATTTCACAATAAAAAAATTGGAATTCCAAAAAAATGTGTTGATAAATCGAAGAAAAAAATTATTCAAAAAAATTGTGTGTTTGGTGTAAAAATAGCAACAAAAGCAGTGCAAAAACCTATTTAGCAATTTATAATGGGGTCCATGACAACAGTGACAGCAACATCCTCTTTAGAAAAAGGTGCGTGCGTGTGTCTCCATAAATATTTGGAATTGTACAGAAAAAAATGAAAATGTTTACTTTCAGATAATTGTAACAATAATAATAACAACAACAGCAAAAACAGTAATAAAAGTAGCAGCCCCACAATGCATGATGGACCAGCTGATTTTGAAACAGCCATAAAGGCTTGTGGTTTTGGTCGTTTTAATATTTTACTCTTAGTGGCGGCCTTGCCTGCCGTCATGGCAACAGTCCTGGAGACTGCTGTGGTTTCATATATCCTGCCCAGTGCTGAATGTGATCTTAGTTTGGATTTATTGGACAAGGGAGTTCTTAATGCCATTACATATGCAGGTAAGAATTCAGTTTTATTCTATTTTACCCCATGACATGCTTTCCTTAGTTATGCGGAAACGAAGAAAATGCTGAAGCCACCGACATAAGGGATTGTCCTCAGGTGCAGCAAAAGCATTTTTCATGATTCTTGTCCCAGAAAACTACCAATTGTTTTTAGTAAATTTTTATACCCTCAGCATTTATGCTAACGAGGTTATATACACTTTCATACGGGCAAAATGTGTCTCATCGAAATAATGGTTTTAGACCCCAAGTATGTTTGGACGAAATCCGTTTCAGACAATTTGGAGTTGATTTAACCATGTCCATCTGTCTGGCTGGCTGGAGCGCACGATAACTCTCGAACTGATTCGGTCCAAAATTTGGCTTTCGTACTATTTTGTCCAAATGTAGTTTAAGTTTGAAGTTGGGTTATATCGGTCCACTCCTTCCGGTACCTCCCTCACAAAAAAATATAAAATAAAAAAATGTCACTAAAATGGTACACGCTATATCTGTTGAACGGAGTAACCAATTTGGTCCACTTTTGGATCTCCTAATATTTTGCCAATTGTAGTTTAACCTCGAAAATGGTTCATATCAGTCTTCTCCTTATGGTTAAAGTTCAACACTTTTGTTTGAGTGCAGATGCTTCTCTTTATAGTCCTGTTTACAGCGACATTATGTTTTTTGTGGACAAGTCCATGCTTCCTCACATAGTGGTCCAAATGATCACAAGTTCAAATGTCCTAAAAGGTCCACACAATTCTGAACGCCCCCTAAAAACATAATTTTTGGGAAAAAGGATTTTGGTTTTGTAGCCAGAATTAAATCTGACCGTAGATGAATGTTTCAATTCACATAGGCTGAGGGTATATCTCCGCTGGCAGATGCATAATTGATCATTAAGCCCGATTCCAACGAGAAGTTAATTAAAAATTAATACTAAAAATGATATTCGCCTAAAAGGCAACATTTTCAAAGCCGACTGATACATACTTTCTTACTTGTTTCCTTCTGAAATAAGAAAATGCACATCTTAATCACTTTCCAAATTTGTAGTTTGTGAAAAATATTACGTAGTAGGGTACATAAGCTGTCTCGCCTGCTTGCCTTGCTTGCTTCTGATAAAAGAATAAAAATAAAAGGCAACGTAGTTCGAAATTGGCTTGGCCTTCTTTAAGGCCTGCGTACATAAGCTGCTCTGCCTGATTACCTTGCTTTCCTGCTTCATTTTTGACATAATAAAAATAAAAGAATAAAGAAGGCCGAGGAAATTTCGAACTGGGTTGCCCTTTTCTTTTTTATTCTTTTATCAGAAGTAAGCAAGGTAAGTAGGCAAGGCAGCTTATGTACGCAGGCCTTTATTCTTTTATTTTTGTTATGTCAGAAATGAAGCAGGAAAGCAAGGCAATCAGTAGTAGAATTCTGTAACTCATTTTTCGAGTTACCAAGTTACTAATAGTTTCGGTAATTAACGAAAATTTTCGGTAAGTTAACAACCAAAATAAAGTTGTCGTTAATTCCTACCGATAGCAACCGTTTTGTCAAATTTTGGTGATACCTTTCATTCATAATTTTGCGTCTTAATTTTACCGACTTTTGTCGTCAACTCAAAAAATGTGTTACCGAATTCCACTACAGGCGAGGCTGCTTATGTACTCAGGCCTTTACATCTATGAAACTACTGAACCGATTTTCCTAAAATTTTGCGGAATGACAGGGATGGCCGCCGGCCACATATTTTGTAGAACTTTGGAGGGGACGAGGTACCTCCACTTTTTTTTAAAAAAAACTTTTGCAAAAATTTCAATAATTGTATATAGTGTTAAAAGGACGAATCGGTACGTTTACAAAAGTATATATGGGCTGAAAGAGGACACTCTCGGGCATCATTCTGTGAAAACTGTGACACTCTCCGCTCATGCTGGTAGGGACGTCCTCATTAACCGTGTAATCTGCACTATACCCCTCTGGTCATTTTCGAGAACTGAATGCCACAATACATGATGAGCATTAAAATCCTCCAAGACCAGTCGGTTACGACCCTAAAAAAGCGGGCTGATGTATTGCCTATAAGGTTAACCAACTTTACCTCAGAAGTTCCACACCTGACTACTAGGCTCAAGCGAAATAGGTCTGTATTGAACAAACTGGTGTAATAAATAGTAAAGCCAATCCCCAAACCCCACTTCTGGTGCGATAAGATCATCACAACGCTGTAAACTGCAGTTGTTATTGATCTTATTCTTCCGACTCATGAAATTAACTACTTCCTCGGTCTTATCTCGGAGTCCAATGCAATAAAATTGCAAAAAGGATGCAGTTTCACGAATTGGAAGAACAACGGCTGGCGTTAAGGGCTGCGTGTGTGGCTGCTATTTTTATTCAGATGACGACGACTCACTGGGGGCTCTGTTTAAGATGTTATCCCTACTTGTCAATTTCAAAAAATCCAAAAAAAAATGTTGTTGTCTTATTTTGAAGTACAGGTAGTATAGAGTGTGCCGCAAAAAATTCAAATTCAAAGAGCAAAATTGGCTGAGATATGACCTTTCAAAGTGGAGAACCCGTAGTGGTTTGTTGGGGCGTAGTTTATTGGTTTATTATACCACTTCTTTTTGCATAATTTTAATGTACCTCATAATGGCTACCTGTTGGGAATTCCCTGAAATGAATTCTGTATCGGACACGTCCAAAAGCGTATGGCGTCCCGCCTTCGAAGTTTAGTAAAAAGTACCAAAAAGCTTGGATCCAAAAAATGTTGACAGGAAAATTGATTGACAAGCTCACTGTCTATTAGGGACTTGCAACTCGACGACATTCGAATTCAATTCACGATATGCATGAGGCAATATGGGCGACATTTGATCATTATAGTTCAAGCGATACAAATCCACGTCACGAGAGATGTTCAACCGGTGAAGACTCGTGGTGTTAATATCGACGTGCTCGAGCAAGAAAAGACGATTTCATACACGATTACAGACCACTTCCATCAAATGATTTCGATGCTATTAGACCTATATACAACTATCTAAGTAAAGAGTCTTTACTCGAAAGATGCGTCGGCGACTTCAATCAAAATAGCAACGAAAGCTTCAATCAACTTATATGGAGAATTTGCCCCAAAACCCTTTCAAGTGGAGCACTCGTTGTAAATTTAGCAGCTTACATTGCGATTGGTCTTTTTAACGAAGGTACAAAATTATTGTTATTTTATTTGAGCTCGATCGAAGTGAGCTGTGGACAAAACGCACACGAATATGCTAAAAAAAATCGACCAAGCACGAAATGCACTGGCAGAGAGATGTGCGGCCGAGTGCACTCGTGAAGGAAGAATGTGAAGGCAACACCAAATTTCCCTATTACAAGTTGCGTCGTCGGCGGAAGAGCTCCTGTATGGACTAGGAATAGATTACTCCTTTTAATTTAAAAACAAGTGAGCAAAGGCTATAGTCGGGACGGGGCCGACCATGTGATACCCTACACCACTACCCTTGTGCATAAGCTTTTCACTGGTAAACATTTCTTTTAGGGAATATAAACCGACTACCACCAAAAATAATATACCTCTTTCTCTCTGGGACCCCCATAAGCAACAAAAATTTCGTGACCATCTATCAAAATTACGACCTGTAGCTTGATTGCAAAAAATTGAAGAATTGGATGCATTACCGACTATTGTGGTATCTCCCTTGTTTGACCACCTTCGCCAACCTGCTTTACACCAATGTTAAGGTAATATTTTCTTCTTCCATTGACAGGCTTTGCCGTTGGAATACCCCTACTAGAAGCCAATATATTCACAAAGAATAAAACTTTGAATTTGTCTCCAAATGAGTTTTTCCCCATTCCGACCCCTAAATATTATCCGACTATCACCACAATCAATAGGCTTCTTCCTCTATGGGACCCCCATTAACCCCTAAAATTTCGTGACGAACCGATCAAAATTGCGACCTGTAGCGTGATTAAAAAAATCGGAAAATGGGATGCATTATCGACTATTGCCATATCTCTGCTATTTGACCACATACGACAACCTACATTACATCGTTGTAAAGGTGATATTTTCTACTTTTCTTGCCAGGTTTTGCTTTTGATATACCTCTTAAAGAAACAGAGATATTGGCTTTGAAATAAAACGTTGACCTTTCTCCAAATAAGTGTTTGCCCATTCCGACCCCTGAATATTATCCGACCATCATCAAAATCAAAAGGCTTCTTTCTCTTTGGGACCCCCATTAACCCCCAAAATTTCGTGACGATCCGATCAAAATTGCGACCTGTAGCGTGATTTCCAAAAAGATAGAAAAATGGGATGTATTACCGACTATTGCGATATCTCCGTTATTTGGTTACCTACGCCGACCTAGTTTGCATTATTGTAAAGACGGGATCTTCTACTTTCATAGTCAGGCTTTGCTTTTGGAAAATTTTCAACCAAAGCTGTGATATTTGTCAATATAATTAAAATCGCAAAAATAAAAAATGGGGTTTTATTTGCTACTATTGCGATATCTTCGTTGTTTTACGAGCACCTACTTTACATCATTAGAAAGGTGATATTTTCTGCTTTCATTGCCAGGTTTTGCTTTTGGTATACCCCATATAGAAGCTGAGATATTCGCTTTAAAAAAAAACGATGTCTTTTTATCCACCTAAGTTTTTTGCCCTTTCCGACCCCTAAATATTATCCGACCATCACCAAAATCAATAGGCTTCTTCCCCTCCGGGACCCCCATCGACATCCAAAATTTCGTGACGATCCGATCAAAATTGCGACCTGTAGCGTGATTACAAGGTTTAGATGGACAGACGGACAGACGGACGGACGGACGGACGGACACACATAGCCAGATCGACTCAGCTCGTCGAGACATTCATTTTGGTATATATATGTATGGGTCTACGACCATTATTTCGATGCGTTACAAACTTTTTGGCCAAAACCAACTTATAATACCCTCTCCACATAGTGGTGTAGGGTATAAAAAATACATTTTTTATTCATGTAAACCGAAATAAAAACTTAAAACACGTTTTTCTCGAAATGCCATTTTTAAAGTCGTTGCCAACGATAGCTCGAAAACGGATAGACCGATCTTCGTGTATTTTGGAGCGCTTATTAAATACATAAAAACCTTAATTTTTTTTTGCCGATTTTTGGCCAAAAATAGGTCCATTTTTTTCGTTAAAATCGAAATTTTGACTTTTACAGGTCACTATTTTTGTTAAAATAGATTTTTAAAAATTCTGTCTAGCTTAAAGACAAGATTATTAGGTTCTTAAAAAACCAAAATATATGAAGATCGGCCCATTCGTTTGCGAGAAAGCCTTGGCACCGCAAACGCTTTTAAAAAAATGGGTTTCACAGGTAGCCATTTCCCACAAAACTGTGCAATATTTTTTAACAAAAAAAAAAAAATCCAAAGGTAGTTTAAGATGTGCTCTTTCATGGGAATAAAAGATTTACCTAAAAATATTGGTAGTTTTCTCAGAAAAAATTATGAAAATTGAGTTTTTTTGGCCATCACAACTAGGGATAACCCCTGAGATACACCCTCTACCAACATCTGTTGCATCTCACCGAAGTTTGAGTGTGGTGGATGCGGATGTGACAAACTGAGCTCATATAAATTGAAAATTTTAAATTGAAAAACAATACAAATACAAACATGTGTACACTGAGGTGGCAGCCGACGGCCGGAACACGGGTGTGTTTCCGGGACAATCCGGTACGAAAGAACCTGCTGGTTGCTGCTACACAAATATTTTTATTCGTGTATAGTTTTAGTTATAGTTTAGTCATCAATGGCTCAATTCTGTTTCTGTGTCCATATTTAAATTAGGCAATTTTCCTTGCGGCAATTGTCAGTCTGAAGAAGAGAAAGGTGAGGCATATGGTAACTCCTCTCTCACCAACAAACTGACAATTGCCGCAAGGGAAATTGCCTAATGTAAATATGGACAAAGAACAACAGGGCACAAAATATTACATTTTAAAAAATTGTAACGGATATATGGACTATGGACTATGAAAATATGAAATGAAAACTTATAGGGCGTTAAAAACAAAAAAAAAAAACAAAAACAAAATACATGTATTTCAATTTGAAATAGACTGTGTCCTTCGTACTTTTCACATACATACAAGTATGTTAGTTAGTGCGTCCATTAGGGGTTTCATTCGTCTTTTTCATGGACGCCAAACCAAATTATGGATTGACATGTGTCTATTTGTGCTGAAATGCTATATCCAAAATAATAAACTAAAGATATGAAGAAATATCGAAAATATCAATAACTAGCAGACACAGGACCGCATTGCTGGCCCGTCGTACGACAAATTTTTATGGACTTTATACTTTACAATTCAAAAATAGGTATTCTCTTCCTCATTTCTTTGGGTCCATTGTCAAACCGATTCATTGAGGATTTTAAATTTATCAACAGATTTTATCTGTAACCTTTCTTTTCTCTTACGGACTGTCGGATTTTTTCGCCCATTGCTGCTGTTTAGGAATTATTATCGTCCTTGTCCCCTGTGTTTATCCTAAAGCGATCAAATTATAAAAGTTTTAAAAAATGGTGAAGTCGAATTCTCCCGCTTATTGAGTTATTGAGACTTATATGTTTTTAGTTTTTCATGGCTGATCGACCGTTGAACCTCACCATTAAAGGACATTTTTAAATATACAGTTTTTATACCCTACACCACTATGTGGGGAGAGTATTATAAGTTGGTTTTGGCCAAAAAGTTTGTAACGCATCGAAATAATGGTCGTAGACCCATATTTATGTATACCAAAATGAATGTCTCGACGAGCTGAGTCGATCTGGCTATGTGTCCGTCCGTCCTTCTGTCCATCTAAACCTTGTAATCACGCGACAGGACGCAATTTTGAAGCCTATTGATTTTGGTGATGGTCGGATAAAATTTAGGGGTCGGCATGCGCAAAAAACTTATGTGGATAAAAAGACAATGTTTTTTTCCAAAGCGAATATCTCAGCTTCTATATGGGGTATTCCAAAAGCAAAACCTGACAATGAAAGTAAAAGATATCACCTTTCTAATGATGTAAAGTAGGTTCTCGTAGGTGATCAAACAACGAAGATATCACAATAGTAGCAAATAAAACCCAAATTTTCATTTTTGCGATTTTAATTACAGCTTTGGTTGGGGACTTTTAAAAAGCGCAGCCTGTCCATGAAAGTAAAAGATTCCATCTTTACAATGATGCAAACTAGGTCGGCGTATGTGACCTACTAACGGAGATATCGCAATAGTCGGTAATACATCCCATTTTCCTATTTTTTTGGAAATCACGCTACAGGTCGCAATTTTGATCGGATCGTCACGAAATTTCGAGGGTTAATGGGGGTCTCACAGGAGAAGAATCCTATTGATTTTGGTCTTATAATATTTAGGGGCCGTAATGAGCAACAAATTTATTTGGAGAAAAGGCCAACATTTTATTCTAAAGCAAATATCTCAGAATCTATAAGGGGTATACAAAAATCAAAACATGGCAATGAAAGTAGAAAATAACACCTTCATAACAATGTAACGTAGGTTGTCGTAGGTGGTCAAACAACGAAGATATCGCATTAGTCGCTAATAGAACCCAACTTTTCAATAGTCGGCAATGCATCCATTTTTTACACTTTTTCTGCAATCACACTACAGGTCGGGATTTTGATCGGATCCTCACGAAATTTTCACACAGAGATAGAAGCCTATTGATGTTGGTGATGTCGATAGTAATATATAATATATAAGTGAAAAGATTGTGCACAGAGGTAGTGGTGTAGGGTATCACATAGTCGGCCCCGTACCGACTATAGCCTTTTCTCACTTGTTCTTAATAGGATAGATGGCGTGCCGCCTCCGAAGTTTATGCCTACATGTACCACGTCACACAACATTTCATGAAAATAGGTTCGTTAGTTTTCGAGATATAACGTACTTACAAAATGGTCGGGACTTCAGGGATTAATTCCGTAAATGTCACCAAAGCAGGAGTTACTGCCATCATTGTATTATTTTAAACCATGTCAAATCGTGCATGGGCTCTCATATGACACCTATATTTTCACTGGACCATAGCCGCAAGCCTCTCACGTATTTTCGCATACTATATAAGCAAACAATGGCTTATCCTAACTGCGTAATTTAAGTTAAAAGTACTAAAAATACGCAATTTTGGTACGTCCCATCGGGATTTTTTATATTTTTTCAAATATATATTCACCACAAATCAAAACCTAATTTTCTTAAGGAAATTGCATAACAAGAAATATGGTTTATCCTAAAACTCATAGTGAAATTTTGTGTAGAATTTTTCATCTTTTGACACTTTTCACCTAGAACCAAGTTTCATATTACTTTCATGTATTAACTCGAAAAAAGAAGAAATTTCATCAAAAAAATTGGGAAATATTTTCATTTTTTTTTTTCAGCAAAATTGATACTGCTATTTTTATAATATATAATGTAAATAGACATTTCAACTCTTTGGTGACCCATAGTGAAATTTGACGAAGAATATATTTGTCTTTGACGTCATCTCTCTAATATTATGTTTTGTGGGACAATTCTGAATAAACTCAGATGAAGTCCGGCTTTAACCGTAAAACGTGTTTTTCATTTTTAGAGATTTCTGGCGATTAGATAAGATTTACAGTTTTGGTGTATTCTGAGACCTGTAGTATAATTTTATGACGAACAATTTTGTGGAATATTTGGATTTGATATGATCACATTTTAAAGGAGTTTTTGAAAGATTTTCGAAAAAAGGACCAACAAGACCACTTCGATGAACCGCATGAGGGTTAAAATTTTTAATAAAAATATTGCCCAGATCTCGAATATTTCCAAATAACTGGAAATGGGCGGAAATTGCTCCGCCTACTTTGGTAACTTTCCGATATAAACTTTAAAAACGCCGATACACGTGTCTCATATTTTTAGCTCTACTTTCATAATCTTCAGGGTTTTTCCCATAATTTTGTAAAAAACAATTGAATTTTGTTGCTGCTGCAATTACCAACGAACGCCATTTGATTTTTATTTATAAAGATTAATAATGTTTTTCTATTCCTTTTCAAGGTATGATTGTGTCCGCCATTGGTTGGGGTTATTTGGCTGACAACAAAGGTCGTCGAAAGTTACTTATATTGGGATTCTTTCTCGATGTGGTGTGTGTTATATGCGGTGCAATAAGTCAAAGTAGAACCCAACTGATGATTGCAAAATTTTTTGGTGGATTTGTGTAAGTAGTTTGCGTCAAATCAATCAATATTTTTATATAACCAAACATCTAAAACAATAATGTTATGTTTTTATAGAATGTGCGGACCATTTGCTGTCCTGATGACATATTTATCGGAATTTCATG
Organism: Musca autumnalis; assembly: GCF_047663935.1. Lineage (NCBI taxonomy): Eukaryota > Metazoa > Arthropoda > Insecta > Diptera > Muscidae > Musca > Musca autumnalis. Next base: position 152,228,233 of record NW_027411866.1, on the reverse strand, counting down.
GCAACAATTTTCGTTCGCGTATTATGATGATAATTGGAGTTATGTTTTCAATGGCTGCCATAATGTTACCATTATTGGCCATTATTGTCTTACCATTAGATTGGAATTTCGATATATTAAATATGAATTGTAAGTTAGTTAAGACAATTTAATATGTTAGTTCATGAATTAAGTATCCGTTTCCATTTCTAGTTGTTGCCTGGAAAATGTATTTGGCCATTTGTGGAATACCGAGTCTTATGAGTGGCATTTTCTTTTGTTTCTTTCCGGAGAGTCCACGTTTCCTCATAACACAAGGACGAAATACCGAGGCCTTGGAGGCATTTAAGAAAATGTATGCCCTAAACACGGGCAAGCCCAAGGATACATATCCTGTAAATAAAACTTTATTTTTTATTTTTCCAAATATGTACTTCTTCATAACCTATTTTGTGTTTCCAGATCAAAGAATTAATAAAAGAAATCAAACAAAAAGATGATAATGCGGATAAAGTTAGTGTAGCTACCATTGAGGCTAATATGCAAGATATTTGTAATGAAGAAAAACAAGAGACTGTTGTTGCTGCGAATAACAATAATGTTAACGATGTAACGCTTATGGATAAACAACCCAATACATTTAAAGTGTTGTGTTCTAAGGAGTATATGGGTCTATGTTTCCGTGTTTGTCTAATGCAATTCTTTATTTTGTTGGGGTAGGTTTGCTGCTGATTCTTTATTTTAATTCTTTTGTTGTTAATTTAAATATTTTTATAATATTTCCAGACAAAACACAATGCGCCTTTGGCTGCCTCAAATGTTTGCTTCCCTCAACGAATATGAACAAATTTCCAGTGAAAGCACCAGCATGTGTACCATTCTGGAGTACAGTGTCAATAAAACGGAACTGGTTAAAAACCCCGTTGATGAATGTGTTGTGGTAAGTTTTATAAACAAATGTTCATTCAGTATGTTAATTAGTTAGGTGGGCTATATATGATGTATAGACAGAAAGAACTGGCCGATATTTCGCTTTTTAAACCCTCATCATTTAGGCTAACGAGGTTTTAGACCCCACATATGTTTGGACGAAATACGTTGCATACAATTAGATTGTCTGTTTGATTGGCTCACGATAACTATCGAACGTATCAAACGATTTGGTCAAAACTTTGGATCTCGTAATATTTTGTCCAAACTTAGTTTAAGTTCGACGATAGGTCATACCGTGCCACTTTTTCAGATACCTTCCCCACAAAAGTTCAACATGTTTCGCTAAAATTGTTCACGTAATAACCTTCGAAATGAGTAAGCGATCCAGACATATGTATATCACGTTTGGTCGTAGGTTTCTTAGAGCTTTTGGGTCATTATGTCAGGAAGCAGGGATGTGCCAACGAAAAACATTATGCTACTCTTAACATTAAAACAAGGAGTATAAATCAAAACTTTGCTGGAACTGCAAATAAACAGAAATTTTGAACTTTTGTGATGGGGGTAATCGAAAGTGTTGTCCGATATAGACCTTCTTGTAATAAGATTTCGTTTATGTTATGAAAAGTTTCGGGCAAATCTGATACTCGATTCGCAAATATGTATGTTCGTGAGGCGGCTGAATTCTCAGGTGTTTATTATTTTATGTTTGCGTGCTCGTTCTTCTGCTCAATCTGGCTCTAGGTATATCTCCAGTTCCAGGAATGTGTATGCTTCGATGGGATGTAACCACAGATCCACTGAAGTAAGATGAGTAGGTTTGGCAGGCCAGTTGAAAATGTGCAGTGTGTTGTGCGGCAGATCCTTGGTGACTGCAATATCCCGAGCGTAGTTGAGCCAAAACTACTCTGGCTTGTCGTGTCAGCTGAAGCTCCTCAGATGCGATAGATGGGAGATGTATGTACTCCGAGGACTTTAATCCCACTATAGTTGCTTATGGCCTTAGAACTACGTCCGTGTGAATGCTATTCATGGCTGCTTGATATTCTTGTTGATCTAGGGGTTCTCTCCTGTTCGCTTGATGTGTCTGATTGCTATGACTCTCACGGTAACGCTCAAGCAAGTACTGCAACAAAAGCATATCATTGTGTTGCTGTACTGCCTCCTCATGTGGATAGTTCACTGAAGAGGGCGGAATACAGGAGAGGTGGAGGTTAAACTTCCTTTTTCACTCTACGGAGTTTGGACTTCTTGTTTCTGAATTCCACGTACGACTGGCGTTCACACATATAATTAATTATCCAACGTTTCGGACTTGGCCGGAAGGTTGTCTGCTCCTCAAACCAATGCTCCGAATACTCGCTCGCGAGTGAAACTCTTCTCGGATTTGAGCAAGTTGAGGGTGGCAACTTGCCCCCTCCCCAACGCCAGACAAAAACTTATCCCACCCTCAAATAAACTTGCCCCAAATCAACAAAAAATATTGCATCCAAAGAAAATTACCACCTTCCCCCAAATTTTCACTCGCGAGTAAATCGGAGCTCTGCCTCAAACAGCGTGGAGTGCCTAAAGTTTGATAATTTAAACGCCATCATCACTGTTCTATCAAACGGCTTATCCTCGTTGAGTCCTCGACAAGTATGTATGGAGATGACGTGCAGAATCCATGTTGATTGTCAGTAGTTGGATAGCTATTTCTGACGCTGGGAATGACTAAAGCCTTAAGGGTCTTTGCTACGGACGACAAAAGCGAAATCGGGCTGTACGATTCACTTCTGCTGGCATCCTTGCCTGACTTCATTAGCGGTACCACCAGTTATGATGTCTCGGAACGTCGTTTCCGCTACCCGAACATCAGAATGAAAGCGCAGAACTCTGAAGCGGTGATTGGTGAACTCTCTGAAACTCGTCCAAACGACTTTCTCATGATTGACCAAAGTGCGGCGTTTAGAGGTGATGAAAGCGGGCGGTCAGCTAATGGAGACAATTTGGGGAGATGGTCTGATTGTCTGATCAGCTGACACGATGGTTATGTTTGGCGAACTGTGACACTCTCCTCTAATTCTGATAGTGGCGTTATAAATCACCGTGCCAACCGTAGAGCTATCAATCGGCACAGCCAGCGCTATACCCCTCTGGTCGTTTCCGAGACGGAATGCCATAACTCATGATGCGCACAAAAGTCCACCCAAGACCAGACGGTTATGACCTACTAAAAGCGGTCTAATGTTGGGCTTGTAGGCTGAAATATAGCTATTTATGGGCGGGATATGTACGTTCAGCAACTCTACCTCGGCAGTTCCCCACCTAATTGCTACCCCCATACATTCCATATACGGGTCATTAGAGTAAGGCTCAAGCGAGATAATTTTGTATTGAACAGACTGGTGCAATAGGAAAGCTAATACCCCACCTCAACTTCGTTGTAAGCTTCAGTTGTTGTTGAGCTTGGTTTCCTGCCCTGCCGCGACCTTTATATTCTTCCGACTCATGAAGTCCACTATTTCCTCAATCTTACCCCGGAGCCCATTGCAATTAAATTGCAAAAAGGATTCATTTTTTGGGGTTGACACAACAACGGCTGGCGTTAAATGCTGTGTGTATGGTTGCTGTTGGGGGACTGCGGGGGAGCTTCGTAATCTGACGACTCGCTGGGGGCTGTGTTCTTGCTGTATGCAGCAACATAGTCCCTCACAAGGACAAGTCCAGAGCAACCCCTTAGATGTACCCACTCCTGATATCTATTGCATCTTAGCGAAGGCTGGTCCTGGGATTTCCTTTATTTAGCCGTGTGTGTCAATGTTGTGTAGCAGTTGATGTGTACAGCAAATGCTAGTGTTTTTAAGCAGTTGCGGAGATATCACACCGCCTTGGGAAAACTCCCTGTTTTACTTTGCGGACATTCGACTTCTTATTTCTGAATTCCTACTTATGGCGGGGAGTAGCGGCTCTAGAATCTTCGCTACTGGCGACAAGTGGGAAATCGGCGAATATTCGCCTCTGATTTTAGTAGCGGGATCAACATTCTAACATTCCAGGCTTCTGATAAATTGAAGACACCTTAAGTATTACCATTAAGATTCCTTGGCTGACGGGTCTGTTATATGGCGTACCACGCTCCTTTTCATTCTATCACTCTCGGGTTGCTCTATAAACTGCAGGTCAAAATAAGACGCGAACCTCGATGAAACGGTGAAAGCATGGTACAATTACACAGGTAGTGGTATCACACCCTTTATAAAAAATATTTTTGTTGTAATTTCCCCAACAACATAAAGAACATTTTGACATAACATATTCAAAATTTTAAGATGCCACTGCCTGTGTAATTGTGTCATGGGTGAAAGTAACCGTTCTCTCATTCTTCTTTCCCGAATTCGAAAGTGAATAAAACGTTGCCCTAGCATGTTGACTTCAAGAGTGAGTACACTAATTCTTGGGTCTTCAAGATTCTTGCGACGAAGCTCATTGCACTCAATAGCTTGTTCCATCTCCCCTTCTGGGAATTTGGTATAATTTCGGGTATTTGTCCAGAAGACAATTATATATCCCGGAAAATTGTCTCAGCTACCAGAGGATCTGAATCAATTGGCAACTCTCTAAAAAGTTCTTTGCTAAAGTCTTTGAACTCTTGCCAATCAGCTTTTCCATGGTTCAGAAAAGTACAGCGGCCATAGGTTATGAAGCTAGATGGTCTGAGCCAAGAGAAAGCATGTGTTGCCAGGGCACGTGATTTATCGGACTGGGTGCTACAATGGTGATGTATGGTGAGCTGTGGCAATTTCTTCTTATCCTCGAAGGAGCGTCTTCATTCACTCAGCTTTTTGTTGTCGACCGTGATGTTTCTTCAACTCATAATGCCTACAATTTCGCTAACTTTGTTTCGGAGACCGTTTCAATGGAAATGCAGGAACGAAGCATTTTCGGGTCGCTGAACCACAATAGGTGGTGTTAGATGCTGCATTTGTTGTTGTTAGGGAAATTGGGGGAGCGTTTGGTATTCCGACGGCGACGAAGTTGTAGACCCGCTGTTAGACATTCTGGGGCAGCAAGCCGCAATTTAACTCCAATCACAGTTGACATGGAGGCGGCTAAGACCAGAGTAGTCTTGGAAGTGAACCCTTTTCCTACATCCATTACATCTCTCGGATGTTGACATGTGGTATATACGGATCTGGAACAGATTCGTGTATTGGTGCCTATCAGTTATTTTAGTTGATGCGGTAGATTTTTTTAGTGCTCTTGGGCCATTATCTCAGGAAGTATGAACTTGACCCCAAAAAATTGTTACCCAATCCGATGCACATTCTGAATTTTTGAAAGTTTCTTTAGGAATAACCCAAAAAAGTTTCTGGAAGAAATATTACGATGTGCAAAGTTTGAAGGATTAGGGAGGGCATAATTTAAGCGAAAATTGTTAAAATTTTCTAGGTGAGGTATCCAAAGAAAATAGGTTAGCATAATGGGTGAGGGTACGAGGGTTGCTCCATAACTTTCTGGCCTAGGCAACACTGCGTGTTGTTAGGCGCCGTTTGATATTTCTATTGGAAAGTTTAAAATTTTTAGCATAAACGTGTTCGGAACAGTTTGACATACGACCATGTGTTGGGTAGTTTAAAGTGAATTGAAAAAATCACTTTGCAAAAAAAGGAATTTACTTGTGAACATTTCCGTTCGATAATTTTTCACAACTTTCGATGTGAATAATCACGACAATAGTGGCTCTTGTCGATTGGTGCAAAGAAATTGAGAATAAGAACGTCACAGTCGACGAATTTTGGATCTATGCGTATGAGCCCTAATGGCTAGCCAAATCCAACGAAAGTTGTTCATGGAAGAAGCACTTCGAAGCAAATGGTTGCCTGTTTCTTCGTCTAAACTGACCATGTGGTTACTATATGGCTTATGGAAAGCAGGACGGTTAATTCTGAGTGGTGCACTACAAATTCATTGCCTGAAGTCTCCTGAGAAATCCGAAAAACGAACCAGAGAAGACGAATCATTGTGCACAATGAAAATGTGAGCTCTCACACATCGATTCAAATCAGCGCCTTTTTGGCCGGACAAAACCTTGAATTGAGGGGTCATCGGCTGTACAGCCCTGACTGGAGATCCAATGACTTCATTTGATTTGAAAAAGTGCTTCAACAGTTGGTTTGAGCGCATAAAAAGTTTATAAATCATGCTGGAGAATACTTTGGAAAAGAATAAAACCATTTTTTATACCCTCAGCCTTTAGGCTAAAGAGGGTATTTACACTTTGATACGACCAAAAATGTGCCTTATCGAAATAATGGTTTTAGACCCCAAGTATGTTTGTACGATATCCGTTTCAGACAATTTTCAGTAGATCTAGCAATGTCCGTCCGTCTGTCTGTCTGGCAGGCTGGTGCGCACGATAGCTCTCGAATGGATCAATCGATTCGGTTCAAATTTTGGGTATCGAAATATTTTGTACAGATTCGATTTAAGTTCGAAGATGTGCCATGTAGGTCCACTCCTTCAGGTACCTCCCCCACAAATGTTCAAAAATTGTCGCAAAATGTATGCCCACGATAACTGTTGTAGGGAGTAACCGATTTGGTCCATACTTTGCACATCGTGTAATTTCTACCAAACTTAGATGAGTTTCCAATATGGACTCAATCGGTCCACTCCTTCGGGTACCTCCCACACAAAATTTCGGAAAAGTTCAGTTAGGACCTGGTCTCGAATCGCTTTGATTTTTGTTTACGCACGTTGTATTCGCTGTCCTCTATACGACGCTGTAAGTTTCATTAGGGGCAAGTCCATACTTCCTGAGAAAATAGCCTGAAAGTTAAAAAAACCCTATGACACCGTGTGTAGTGGTTGGGGCGGAAGATAACTCTTGAACGGATCTGCCGAATAGGTCCAACATTTGGCTTTCGTAATATTTTGTCCAAACTTAGTTCAAGTTCAAAGATGTGCCATATAGGTCCACTCCTTCCGGTAAATTCCCCACAAAAATCCGAAAATGTTCGGAAAATTTGTGCGTACGATAACTTTTGAAGGGAGTAACCGATTTGGTCTATACTTTGCACATTATGAAATTTCTACCAGACTTAGATGAGGTTCCTGTATGGACTCAATCGGTAAACTCCTTCGAGTACCTCCCATACAAAATTTCGGAAAAGTTCAGTTTAGGACCTGCTCTTGGTTTTTGTTGTAACATCTTGTATTCACTGTACCCTATACGAAGGTACAAGTTTCCTCAGGGGCAAGTCAATACTTCCTGAAAAAATAGCCTGAAAGTTGAAAAACAACACATATGACATCATGTTTATGGGTGGAAGCGCAAGATAATTCTCGAACGGAAACGCCGATTCCGGCCAAAATTTGGCCTTCTTAATATTGTTTCCAAACTTATTTTAAGTTCGCAGATAAGCCATATCGGTCCACTCCTTCAGGTACCTACCTCACAAAAGTTCAAAAATATTCGGACAAATTGTGCGCACGATAACTCTTGATGGTAGTGACTGATTTGGTCCATACTTTACACATTCTTATAATATCTACCAGATATAGATTAAGTTCGAATATGGACTATATTTGTCCACTCCATCCCGTACCTCCCACAGAAAATTTTGGATAAGTTTACTTAAAGACCTGCAAGTACATACTTCTTGAGAAAACAGCCCGAAGGGTGTAAAAACCCCCTATGGCACCCCCATGGTCTATGTCGGTCCATTCCTTTATCAACATTTCCTAATCAACATTTTTGTCGGTTCATACGACCCCCTAAATACATAAGTTTCAAAGATGTCAATATTATAAGATAGGAAAAGTCAATTGTGAAAAATTAACTGTAGAGGAAGTTAACCTCTGTTGCTACGATATCATAGCAACATTCTGTTAAACGAAAACTGTTAGACCAAAACTTAAAACTCGACGCCTGACGTGTGCGTACAAAAATACAAAAACAAAATACATGTATTTCAAATTGAAAACAAAAACAAATACATGTATTTTGTTTTTGTATTTTTGTACGCACACGTCAGGCGTCGAGTTTTAAGTTTTGGTCTAACTCATTGGAATATTGACAAGAAAAACATTAAAACCATGGCACAATTACCAAGGTAGTGGCATCGTAAAATTTTGAATATGTTATGTCAAAACTTTCTTTATGTTGTTGGGGAAATTACAACAAAAATAATTTTTTTATAAAGGGATTAGACTTTTCATATTCGATCAGCTGGTGTGATACCACTACCTGGTAGTTCTGCCATGATTAAAACTCAAATTTTACGCCGTTGACTTTTGTTTTTTTATTAAATAAAAAATAAGAAATATTGAAGAAATAAATTTCAGCCACAAAACACGACGTTAATGTTTTCTGCCGCGAGAAATGGGAATCAAAAACGATTGGCATTGCTGTTATCAATTCCAGTGTGTTGTGTAGCCATCTGTATCCAAAATGTGGAACTATTAGCATATGTTTTTGGAAAATGCATTTGTTTGGGTCTTTATTGCTATACGTCTTTGTAAGTTTTTTTGTGAAAAAAGTATTTCAATTTGCACAGGCTGAGGGTATATCTCTGTCGGCAAAGCCGACTGATACTTTTTTACTTCTTATGATAAATATTTGCATTTCCACTATTAGGACAGAAACTTTTCTATTTCCCTCGTACACGCAGAGAAAAAAATATGTTTGATCCAACAATATTCCAAGAGCAAAATATGTATTGTTAACATATTGTTGGATTCCTCATGTTGTATTGTAAATCCAAAAATAGTTTGTGTCAACTGAACAATATTTCTCTCTTTTCTTCGAAAATTTGTTTCTCTTCTCTCGCTATTCGATGCCGTGTTGAAAAAACAATTTTGGTGAGTTGTGGTGTGTTTGTATGACATGCTGCCTTTACCTTTGTTTTTGTGTGTATGTACTTGTGAGACTCTTGTTTTTATTTGTTTCTGTTTTGTTTCATTCTTCTTTCCTTTTCATGTTTGATATGGTGTTTAATTATTCCTTATGTTGTGGTGGGTTCTTGTGGCTTTTTGTTTGTCTTTGTTGTCAGCCAATGCAGCAAACCATGTATTGTGTTCATCAATGATTGCAATATTATACGCGACATTTATATCCAAGTTATGCGAAAAGTGTATATGAGAAGTATATGCACTCAAATCAAAAATTTCTGGGCTGGTTTTCTGTATTGACAATACTTTTTGTAAACAAAATTAGATTATGATAGTTCCTACAATCGGTATTGTTAACGATTTTAACAATATTGCGGAAATTCGAAAGTTGTTTTTGTTTTCTATGTTTGGAACAAAAGATGGTATTTTTGGATTTGGATTACAATGTTTGAACAAAACAAATACATTTTTGGAACCAAAACATATATTTTTGTTCCAACAAAAGCGAAAAATATTTTTTCTCTGCATGTATCAGCCATATTTTTTCTCTAGGTGTAAATATCTTCATTGGGTTTTAAAAGTAGCTTACCAATTGACGACGAAAAGATAGGTGCTCACTTTCCTATCCATAAGTTAATAATTTACCTCCATTTATATTATTTTTTTGTTTTACAGATCATCACACCTTCATCCTATACAAATAATATTATTGTGGCCTGTGTGGGCTTTGTTACATATTTGGTGGCTGGTACACTTATTAATGCTTTGGGCAATAAGAGGATACAAGGTGAGTTTTATTCCAAAAACAAAGTGACAAGGAATCTACAAAAACTATAAATTTAATTTTAGTTATTGGTCTCACTGCTGCCGGCACCTGTGGCATAGCCCTGTATTGGTCATCCTCCTCGCTGTCAACATTAATCATAACAGCAATGTATTCAGCACTGGGTAGTATGTCCGCAACTTCATCTATAGGAACTTCTGTTAATCTATTTCCGACATCATTAAGGTAAAATATTAAAGTAACCAAAAATATATTCTCAATTTAATATGTTTCTTATTGTTATCTAGAACAATGATTGTTTCGTTAACCATGATGATTGGTCGCATGGGCTCAATACTGGGTAATGTTCTATTTCCCATTTTAATGTCATTCGGTTGTATACCGCCCTTTGTTATGGTTGGTGTGGTCATGTATCGTAAGTATTTCCCACTGGATTTGTTCAATAGGAAAGAATCTTTTAACAAATCTTTGCATTTCTCTTTCTTTCCTTACAGTTGGATGTTTGTTGGCTGCATTTTTACCAAGTACAAATAAAGTTGAACTTAAGTGAAAAGGAAAAAAAGTATTGTAAATGTGTATTTATTATTAATTTATAAGTTTTAGTCAAAATATAATTTGTAAATAAAAACAAAATAATTTTAAAGATAATTTATGTCGATAGTGTAAATAAAGCTTGTTAAACAATAAAATAAAACACTGTAAAAGTAATTGAAAATATTTTTACTGCTACTGAACGTAGGGGAAAAAATTATAAAATGCCACATTATGGACATCAGAAAGCTGCAACCACATTAGTCAGCTACATCATTATCTCTTTGACCTGTAGTGGGATTCTCTAACGCAATTTTTTGTTTTCGACAAAAATCGGAAAAATTAAAATGTTTATAATTTCGGTAATTAACGAAATTTTTTGGTAAGTTAGCAACCAAAATAAAGTTGTCGCTAAGTTCTACCGATAGCAACAGTGTTGCCAACTTTTATTTATACTTTTTTGTCGGTAACCAAAAAATGCGTTAGAGAATCCTACACTGAAGGAAAATTACGTTGTATCAATGAAATTTGTCATTGATTTTGAACCAACGTAAGACTTCATTGTATTAATGAAGAAGGTTAAGGTTAGGTTAAGTTTATTGAGACTTATAATGCCAACATATAATGCCAAAAATTTACATAAAAAATAACAAACGAGAGGATAACTTAAAACTATAAAGTATGGTTTTAATTTTAATAAATTGCATATGTTAACAAACTGACATAATAACGATGTAATTATATTCTGTGGATGACAATAATTAGGCTTTAATATGCTTGCTCCCGGCATATGTATTGGCTAGTAGAGCTTTGCCTACGATTAGGGTTCTTAAAACTAAAAAATAATTTTTAACTTACAAACTAACTTAAAAACTAAAATAAAAAGGTATCCTAACCCCTGTGTATGCCGGGAGTTGGAGAAGAATAAAAATGTCTACCAGGAAAATCAGTTTGTTCCTTCAAAATTCCAATTGGTGATAAATAATTAGTATTTGACCAACTAAAAGGCACTTCTGAATTTAAAATATCACGCATAATATTTCCTTCGAAATTTTGAAGATTCTGAACAAATCTGTGTACCATTTGGAGAGAATATTCGGAGATCCTTATAACCGAAGAAGTCTCATATAAGTAATTATTAGAAAATCGTTTGTGTCGAGTTTTATAGTTCCTTCCTATGCACTTCCGAATTACGTTCCTTTCAAAAATTTCCATTTCTTTCATAACAGTCGGTGAAATTGTGAACCAGATTGGAAATGCATAGAGAAGGATCGGTCTAATACTGACTTTATACAAAAGCAATTTGGTTTCACTACGCAAATGTTTATTATTAAATAAAGTTGCAAAAGCTCCCTTCATATTGTTAGCTTTTTTGATATTATTTCTAGCATGACTATTAAATTTATGTAGCTTGTTGATGAAAACCCCAAGATATTTAATACTATCTTCGAATTTAATTTCGTTGCCCTCAAGAAAAAGTTCCAATTCTTTACTTTGAGGCACAACAAATCGTTTACATTTGCCGGATGCGTTACGTAAGCAAATTGCTTTACTTTTGGACGCATTAATTTTAATACCCCAATTGGTATAAAAGTTATTTACGTTGCCCAAGTGCACAGACACATGCTGCAAGGCTTCCATGGGAGACTCGCTATGAGCGTAAAGCATCGCATCATCAGCATAAAGAATTGCTTTAGATTCGCCAAACTCGTGTGGGAAATCGTAAATAAAGATATTAAACAAGTATGGGGACAAAATTGAACCTTGTGGTACACCACAATTTATAGCACCTAAAGAAGACAATGTATTATCATGCATAACACAAAATTTCCTATTATCAAAAAAAAAAAAAATACTAATCAATTTAATTAAAAAAGGGGGAAAGCCTATTCTAATCATTTTAAATATGATGCCCTTATGATCGGTTCTATCGAATGCCTTTTCGACATCTAGCGATAACACATTTACGATCCCTCAAATTTTGAACCGCATCTAATTTAAGTTTTAAAATTTTTTCGAACAGTTTCCCCAAATTTGGAAGAAGTGAAATAGGTCTAAGAGCATTTATGTCTTTATTCCCCTTCTGTTTTTGAATAGGTATAATTTTTGCAATTTTCCACGAATCTGGAAAATATCCATTATTTAATCAGTTGTTGTAAATAATTGTCAAAAATTCATAATCTTGATCGGGAAGTTTCTTAATAGATTTTAACATCCTGCCCCAAAATTTCTTTTATTCCTGTTATATTAGATATGTTAGCTCCTACCTTCAATGTAATTAAAAATAGACCTGTATCAAATCCTTTTTTTCTTGAGTAGTCTGTAGAAAACTTTGAAACATTTTCTACTGTGTTAGGTACAAGTTCTTCAAAGTCACGTTTTATGTCGTTAATGTCTGACTTGTAGTATAGTCCTCTGCAGATCACACTTGTCCGTTTTAACTCTTTTGGGGTATACGAATATGAGTCAATGCCTTTCGATTTTAGTAATTCCATCATTTCGGAATGGACAGAAGGATCGCTCAAATATAATTTGTTTCTACCACCAGATTTGTTCTTTATCTTAAAAATTACATTTTTAGATCTTAGTTTGTTAACTAATGATGTTATATTAATATTACGCAAGAAAATAGGAGGACAAAACGATTTCCTGGTAGAATCTTTATAATTTCAGTTTCAATATCAAGATTACCTTATATTGTGAATTTGTTTGATGAAACTATGCCACTCACAGATATATTATCATGTTTTCCAGTAACGTTTTCATTTTCAACAATTTTGCCCCCTGCATCTCTTTTGCATTTCTTGTTATTTCTTACTTCAGTAAAAGGCCCTTCGGCATCTTGATCCATGATTTCAGTTTGAGAAGCGGAAGATATGATTGAAGTAATTGTGTCGGTGCTGCCAAAAATCGGTTTTCTTGACATAAATTGACCTTGAGAAGACGATAGAGATTGAGATGGCTGTGGCTTCGATGGAACTTCGATTTCAGAAGATTTAGTTTTTCTTGCATTTGGTTTTTTTCCAGATTTGTTCAGAGTTTGATCTATACCAGCTTGAATTATATCAGTTTGAATGGGAGATTCCGATTGGTCTAATAAATTAGACGGGATCGGTGGTCGTGCGTCAGAATGCGGATCTTTGGAAAGATCATCCATGTTAGATAAGACTCTTGTTTTGCTTTTCGGAAAATTAAAGAGAAAAATCCGGAAAGAAAAATTATTTGATAGACATTTTTTCTATTTCAAGTTTTTCAAATTTGTATTTTTTCCGAATTCAAAAAATAACAACCGTTCGGTTTGAATATTCGATTTTATTAATGAAGACGTTTCATTGAGTTTCGTAACATAATTTTCATTATTACTTTATAGTATTAATGTGAAATTTTCATAGCAATAATAGAATTGTAACTTCTAACTACTTTTTTGAATTAACAAAGAAGCAGCATTGCATAATTGAGGAAATTTCATTGGAATAATGAAGAAACTCATTATTGTTATTTAATGAAACTTTTCATTTGTTCAATGAAACTCTACGTTGGTTTAAAATCAATTAAACATATTTCTTTCAGTGTACTACAGATATCATATTAGTTCAATGTCAGAATAATTCCGATGCTTGGGTGGGTAGCAGAGGCCTCCGATAAATAGGCCTTGTTATTTTGTGTCCAGATTCAAGAATCAGCAGACAAATGGGTGGATTTACGTGGGCCCTGAAAAAATGCAGAGTATCGTGCAGTTACAGGCCACATGCAGGGCACGTGTTGTTGTTGTAGTAACGCAAATGTTCGCTCGTGTATTATTTCAGTTATCTAGTTCTGGTTCCTATGTATCCAGACTAAAAAATTCGGCAACATGAACTGGATGCGTCCATAAAGAATCAGGAGACAGTTAAACAAATGCAGCGTGTCATGTGGTCCCAGTCCACATGTAGGATTTTAACTGGGCTAAGACCACTCGTGTTTGCCTATACAGCTGGCATTCTTCTATTTCGATGGATGGGACATGGTTTTCAAGTACAACATTCACACTGTACATATGTACATCCATAGTGCATGCGTGACTGCATCGGTGTACATGATATCCAAGCCTGCCTGAAAGGCTCGTTGATCTAGATGTTCTCGATTGTAACTTTAGACATAACTCTCTACATCATGAAGATCTCTTCTGATGTACCTGGGTGGGGAAGCCTGCCCCCTAAAACCCTGATAGGGATGTTCACTGCGATAACACCCAAGCAGGTACTGCGGCGACAATATCCTGCTGTATTGATGCACTAGTAAAACCTTCGTCTCCTCATGAAGATGGTCCACTGGTGTCATGAGAAGGTACCCTGCTGCAGTCTTCAGTGTGACATTCTGGCTGGTTTCAATATTCTTCAACTACGTAGGACTAACATTTGAATAACACACTGGCACCGCATAACTTACCACAAACCGGCATATTTCTTTATAAGAGGTCAATATGCGTTCCTTGTCTTATCGTAAAAGACTGTGGATTGCCCGGACGACTTAAATACAGTATCGAACGATAACTCAATATCCGAAGATATCACCCCACCTTCTTATTTCTGAATTTCACAAATGACTGATGTCCATACATACAATTGATTATACAATGTTTCAAACACGGCTACAGAGAAATCTTCTCTATGAACTCGAACAATTTTATATGAAAGGCCTTTGAAAGGTCATAGCTTTTCGGACACGTTTTGGTTTAATCCTCGATTGATATGTGTGGATATGGTGTGTAATGTTCTTGTGGTACTGTGTATTTTGCGGAATCCAAAGTGAGTTTGACCAACTGGAAGGAGGAGGAGGAGGAGTAGAGCCTCTAGAATCTTAGCTACTGGCGACAAGCGGGAAATCGGCATCCACAGTTCGCCACTACTGGCATCCTTACCTGGCTTCAGTAGCGGGACAGACAACCCAACTTTCCAGGCTTCTGTGGGTGGAATATAACCACTATGGGTGGTTAACGATAAATTGAGGACATTTATCAAATACATAACTTCTGGTTTATCCTGTTGCTCAGGCATTACCATTGACGCGCTTTTCATATAAGATGGGCTGAGAGTTCTAACACGGCGTAGCATACTCCACCACTTCGCCCTATAACTCTCGGGGAGCTCTATAAATTGCCGGTTATAACATGCACACCTCTTCGGATCTGTCACAAACACACCGTTGAAAGTCACAGTCGTTTTAGCATCTCTCTTCCCAGTGCGATTTTCTTTACCAATGTTGCATTACTTCAGCAGGTCTAGTCTCTTCCCGCTTATACTCGCTTACTGTCCCGTTGACTTCAAGAGTAAGTACAATAACTCTTGGGTGTCAGGGTTCGTACGGCGAAGCTCATTTACAAGTCCCGTCGCCACTACTGGCAAAATTGGTATAATTTTGGTTATTCGACTAGCTGGTATGTAGCAAACGGCAGCAACTCTGATAAAATCCCGAATAATTATCTCAGCTACCCGGGGATCCGGGGGATAGGCAGCTCTCTGAAGCGGTGATTGGTAAATTCTCTGAACCCTCGTCAGTGGCAATCTCCTCTTATCCTCGTAGGAGCGCCTTAGTTCACCGTGCAAAATGTGGAGCTATCAGTTTTGTTCGTTTGTGTTGTACCCATCTGGTCATTGCCTAGGACAGAATGCCAAAGCTCATGATGAGCATTGAACTCCCTTAGAACCAGACGGTTATTGCCCTCCAAAAGCGAACTAATATCAGGCATACAAGGCAATGTACAACTATTCACTGGTAATATGTACACATTAAGCATCTCTATCTCGGCAGTACCACACTAGAGTCGTGCTCAATCAAGATATGTTTGTACTTGGGAGACATGTGTATAATGAAAACCAATCTCTTCCTCCAATTCTTGTAGGATCCTTCCGCAAAGCTTTGGAACCATCGCAGGCCACAAGTGACGGTGAGCTTTATTTCCTGGATCGCTGCTACCATGTTGTTCCTCTGATTCATAAAGTCTAACATTTTCTTGGCGCCAACCACAACATGTTTTGTTAGATGCTATGTGTGTTATTGTTACGGAGACCGCAGGTAACAGTATCTATTATGTTTGTGTGTTCGTTTTCCTGCTCAATCTGGCTCTGAGTCTATCTCCAATTCCGGGAATGTGACTGCTTCGATGGGATATAACCATCTTTGCCCTGTGTTGTTGTACTGGAAGAATCTCTGCCTCCTCATGTAGATGGTCCACTGAAGACATGAGGAGGCACCCTGTTGCTGTTCTCAGAGCAGCATTCTGACAAGGTTGAATATTTTTCACTTACACTCGCTGACCAAACTAGGGCCGCATACCTTACCACAGACCGACTTATCGCGTTATATGTGGTTAACAAGGTTTCTGCACCACGAGTGCTGCCGGCTAGGGACGTGAGGACCTTGTTTCTACATTTCAGTTTGTCGCAGATGGCTGCGACATGCGTGACCGACGAGAACGTGCTGTCGAATGTGACCCATAGAATTTTGGGTTAGTTTGTGGTTGGAATTCTGCTACCATCGACCATGATATTGAACTCTCTTTTCACCTGCGCCGTCCACGTGATGAACAGAGTGGCCGTAGATTTAGTGGCGGATATCTACATATTCCTCGCGTGTAAAAAGGTGGTAAGATCGGTTAAATAGGAGTTCAGTCTTTGACAAATGTCAGCAGGGAAGATCGTACAATCATCCGCACACGCTACGATCTCAATGCCGTTAAACAATTCCGGAGATATCACCCCACCTTGGGTAACTACCTGTTTAACTCTACAGGGTCTGGACTTCTTGTTCCTGAATTCTACGTACGACTGTCGTCCGGAGGATTGTCTGCTCATGTCCTCAAACCGCATGGAGTGCTTGATAGTATCAAAGGCTTTTGAAAAGTCAAGCGCCACCATCACTGTTCTATCACGCGGCTTATCCTGGTTGAGTCCTCGACAAATATGTGTGGAGATGTCGTGCAGCGCTTTTGTTGTGCTGTGCTGCTTATGGAGTCCCTACTGATGATCGGCAACTGGATATTTCTGGCGCTGGAGAGGACTAAGGCCTCAAAAGTCTTTGCTAAAGTCGACAAAAGCGAAATCGGACTGTACGATTCACTTTGCTGGCAAAACTCACTCTTGCCTGCCTTCAGTAGTGGGACCACCCTGCCCATTTTCCAGACTTCGGGAACAATGAGGGTGGCTAGCGACAAGTTGAGAACTTTAGTGAGATACTCCACTCCCGGCTCATCCAGCTATTTCAGCATTACCATGGAGATTTCATCAGGGCCCAACGCTTTGGATGATTTAGCCTTCCTGATGGCATTGGCAACATCATCCATTGTAAACTGTGGTGGTTCATCCTCGGCTGGAAGAGATCTAATGCGACGTAATACTCTTCTCTTCGCCCTTCACTCTCGAGGTGCTCGACAAACTGTCGATTGAAACAACTTGCGCACCTCTTCGGGTCAGTCAACGTAACGTCGCCAAACGTGACAGAGGTCCCATCCTTCTTCTTTCCAGGATTGGAGAGTGACTTAATCGTTGCCCACATTTCACTTATACCTGCTCCAATGTTGCAACTCTTTAAATGATTTAACCATTTGTTCGGCTTATGTTCACCAATCAACCTGTTAACTTCCAGTGTCAGCTCCTTGACTCTGGAGACCCGCTGAGAGATGATCTGGTCCAGCATGCAGCAACATAACTCCTTTCGCAATACTCCTGGAGGCAGGTAAGACCGGAACAGCCTTGGAAGTACCCCCATCACCGTCATCCATTAAAAAACGGAACCTGGCCTTGGGTTTCCTCATTTCAAGCACGTTCAAAAAAACTCAGAACAGGTATTCTGAATGTCCATTAAGATAAATTCGTATTTAATTAGCGAAGACACATCTCACTCTAGCGAAGACACAAATCACTGTAGCGCTGACACAAAGCGCTCTGTTAACGCTTTTGCTAACAGCGCGTTAGCAGAGCACGTTAACAGAGCTATTTAAATTTATTGTAAAAAATATCTTTTTTAGGGTATTTACGGAAAATTCTGCCAGGACAACATGGCTACCGTTGGAAAGCTTATCGAGACAGCTACCCCTGCGCTATTAAAATCTTTAAAAAATATTGCCCGATGTCGGGATATTTAGTGTTTTTGGGATAAACCTTGCAGTAAGGATATTTGTACCACAGATCCTTTAAGGAAAATTCTGCCGGGACAACATGGGTACCATTGGAAGCTTATCGAGACAGCTATCCCGTGCGCTAATAAAATCTTTAAAAAATATTGCCCGTTGTCGTGATATTTAGTGTTTTTGGGATAAACACTGTAATAAGGATAATTATTTTGATTTTAAGGATATTAAGTAAAATTCTGCCGGGACAACATGGGTACCGTTGGAAAGCTTATCGAGACAGATGCCCCGCTATTAAAATCTTTAAAAAATATTGCCCGATGTCGCGATATTTACTGTTTTTGCGATAAACCCTGCAATAAGGATAATTATTTTAACCACAGATCCTTTAAGGAAGATTCTGCCGGGACAACATGGATACCATTGGAAAGCTAATCGAGACAGCTATCCCCTGCGCTAATAAAATCTTTAAAAAATATTGCCCGATGTCGCGACATTTAGTGTTTTTGGGATAAACACTGTAATAAGGATAATTATTTTGATATTAAGGATATTAAGTAAAATTCTGCCGGGACAACATGGGTAACATTGGAAGCTTATCGAAACAGCTATCCCCTGCGCTAATAAAATCTTTAAAAAATATTGCCCGATGTCGCGATATTTAGTGTTTTTGGGATACAGCTTTCCAATCGTAACCATGTTGTCTCGGCAGAATTTTCTTTAATATCCTTAATATCAAAATAATTATCCTTATTGCAGGGTTTATCCCAAAAACACTTAATAAGGCGACATCGGGCAATATTTTTTAAAGATTTGACTAGCGCAGTGGATAGCTGTCTCGATAAGCTTTCCAACGGTACCCATGTTGTTGTTGAATTTTGTTGCCCAGTGTAATTTTCGGTTCAGATTTTCACCAATTGTCGAAAATCACTGCGACTACCTGCCGGATATAAAACACTTCTGTTTGAACGAAAAAAAAACACATAGCAAAGTCATTGTCATAATTTATTATAAACCAATAAAATTTATTATGGATGATAAAAAATGGATAAGAGAACAAAGTCTCTCAAAAATGCCAGTCAAGACTGGAGAAAAAACCCCACAATTTATTCAGTAGAATTCGAAACAGTAGTTAAAACGGTTCACAAAACTAATAACTTTTCTTCAAAAACACAATTACAATAACAACAAATATAAAGAAAATAAAAATGGATTCTATACCAAACACCCCGGTAGAGGAAATAGCACCACGAAGTATTATTTTTGTTTGTTTTTTTTATAAACTATTTTTTATTGACTTATGAGATTTTTAAAGTTTATCCCATCAAACAGTCGAATACAAATGAATTAGATTTTGAGGAGCCAGCCGATTATGAAACGGCAATTAAAGTTTGTGGTTTTGGACGTTTCAATGTGTTGCTGCTAGTGGTGGCTATACCAGCGGTAATGGCGGCAGTATTTGAAACTGCAGTAGTTTCGTTTATTCTCCCAAGTGCAGAATGTGATCTAAATTTGGATTTAGTTGATAAAGGCACTTTGAATGGCATCACTTATGGAGGTAAATACAAAATCGGATAACAAGGCAGATAACATGTTTTAAATTGAATTTGTTTTTATCATCACTCATCATTCCATCTTTTGCTAGGTATGATTGTATCTGCTGTTGCATGGGGTTATCTGGCCGACACGAAAGGTCGTAAAAATTTACTTATCTGGGGATTTTTGATCGACGTGATATGCGTTATTTGTGCAGCCGTATCACAAAATGTTTTTCAACTGATGCTGGCGAAATTTTTCGGTGGTTTTGTGTAAGTAAACAAACATAAAAAACGTAGTTATGTTCGGTCGAGCCTCTTACACCACGACATAATTAATTCTGTCGGGGTGGAAGGCTTCCGGGGCTGTTCTGGTCTTAGTTACATCCAGGACTAGTGCTATAGAAGTTGTGTTGCAGGTTGCTGCGTCGAAGCATCTTTCATTGTGTCGCCAAATTCTTCTTCAGAAAACGAGACATCCGGAAAAGTATTATTACCGCAATTCTATTGAAACGGTCTTCGCAACAAAGTCAGAAAAATTGTAAACTTTATAAGTCGGACAAACATCATCGTCGCCGCAATCAAGCAAAAACACTGTCACTTGTTGTTAGCAACGATGTGATGGTAATAACGTTTTGCGCAAGATTGTATAAAAAAACGAAGGTGGAGGAGACTGAATTTCCCGACTGTTGGGCCAAAGATATTCTCCTTTCCAATTCTGGCATTAAAATCGCCTAGAATGTTTTTAATGTGTACGTCTGCACGTCTGCAAGACTGCACCTTCTCTATAAAGAGTTCGAACATTCCAGGTGCAGATTCGCAGATCATGGTCCTTAAAACGTTTGCGAGGTTCGTCAACTTTAGAGGGATATGTTTTTCTTTTCTTTCGTTTTTTCATAGTAGGCTGTTTTTTCTAGGGGAGGGTAAAGGCCTACGTACATAAGCAGCCTTGCCTGGTTGCCTTGCTTGCTTCTGATAAAAGAATAAAAAAGAAAAGGGCAACCCAGTTCGAAATTTGCTCGGCCTCCTTTATTCTTTTATTTGTATTATGTCAAAAATGAAGCAGGAAAGCAAGGCAACCAGGTGAAGCAGCTTATGTACCCGGGCCTTTACTAACCCGACCCCCAAACCCAAGTTTTTAACGTTCTTATGAACGCGCGGCACATGTAAGTTCACTACCTTCAACGGGTGTTAAAGGCAGTTCCCCAGGTGACGCCACGGGGAGGTCAGTGTCCACTTGAGATGAAAGAGGGACCAAGATAAATGTTAAAACCGGTCAGGACCGTTCCTTGGTATCTTCCATCCCATACGTCAGCCGCTCGCCCTTCTTTATTTTTTTATTTTTATTGTGTCAGAAATGAAGCAGGAAAGCAAGGCAACCATGCGAGGCGGCTTATGTACGCAGGCCTTTAATAAAAATAAAAGAATAAAGAAGGCCGAGGAAATTTCGAACTGGGTTGCCCTTTTCTTTTTTCTTCTTTTATCAGAAGTAAGCAAGGTAAGCAGGTAAGGCAGCTTATGTACGCAGGCCTTTACTTCTTCACACACCAGTCTGGCGAGTACTTATCTACCTATCTCCCTTGAGCATTACTATAGTGAACCATACATGAAATAGAAGGTGGTAGCAGTAAAGTGTGAAACTTCCGAGGTAGAGGAGGTTAATATGTGCATTAGGACGACTTAAAAAAATTTTTGGAACTCCTTTCTCCTTCTTTTTCATTTAATTCACAAAACCTTATATATGTATATGGTAACATGGGGCGCCTTCGCCACTGGGGTGGCTACGCCACCGCCGATTTTCTCGCAAAATAAAAGTGCTAGAAAAAATCCGTTAAAAGCAAAATTGTGAGTTTAATGAAGATCTATCATCTCCCAAAAGTTGGCAGTTGTGTCATAGGAATGATAGCGGAAGCACGCGGTTTTGTGTTTTCAGGGTATTGGGAAAAATAATTATGGTAGGTATTTTTTGTGATATCTTCTTTACCTTTTGTGATATCAAAAACACATTTTATACCGTTAGAAGACAACTACTGAAGAATATAAATCCCAATAATTCGCATGAAAAATGCAATTGCAAATGTCAATGTATTAATATTATGAAATATGTAAGGGGTGGGGCGCCTACGCCATGATAGGGGCGTGGGGGGTTAATGTTAGAAATGTGTCATGTTTAACTTAAATTCTTTATACCATAGATATACCACACTCTAATATGAAGTTAAATACAAATATTATCCTAAACGTATCTTGTTTTAGTTATATTATGATTTTTGTACCTAAATTCAAGGCACCTACTTCAATTAACCGCTAAAATCGGTTACTTTTTGTGAATTTTAAAATAATGTTTGATTATTCAATAGAAAACATGTTCCTTTTTGCATAATGTTGATATTTAAGGACGATGTATGGTAAATTGCAGTTTTAGAGTCCGTTGGAGAATGTTCAATATCGATGGCGAAGCTGCCCCATGGGTGGGGAGGCTTCGCCCCTTTTTACACATTTTGTAAACTCTCAAAAATAATATTTTAAAAACAAAATTATAACCATTTATATATCAAAACTTATAGTCAAGATATCCTTATATTTGTACCAAAAATAATATTTGAAAAAACTTTAACGGTGTCGGTATGAGAACATTTTGAACAAAAACGTGGCGAAGGCGCCCCATGTTACCATATATGAAATTTTATGGCGATCGGTTAACGTTAACCCGTACCGCCCGAGCGATCTTTGTTTCCATAGTAATTTTCAAAAATTTTTATAGGATTCGAATTTAGACACAATAATGAACTGTTTTTTTTTATCGATTGGACCATAATTGCAGCCTTTTTGTGAAAATGCACCTTTGGCCCCATACAAATTACTATAGAAACAAAGATCGCTCGGGCGGCACGGGCTAACGTTAACCGATCGCCATGAAATTTTCTGCATAAATGCTCATCATGAGCTTTGACATTCCGTCGTAGGCAATGACCAGAGCAAGCAAATTGATAGCACCACATTTTGCACTGCGAACGAAGACGTCCCCACGAGGAAGAGGAGATTGCCACAGCTCGCCAAACATCTTTATTTCGATACCCACTCTGATAAATGTATTGTGTTGTCAATCCGTCATTTCTTGGCGCAAACCATATTCCTCCTCATCGCCTCTGTTAACAGACTATCCGACTTCATTATCTCTGATCGCCGTACTTTTCTGAACCATGGGCTAACTGATTTGCAAGGATTTCATTCTCTCAGATCATCGCGTAGCTGAGAGAATTTACCGGAAAATCATCACAGTTGCCTCCGCTCTGTACTTACCTGCTGCTCCAATGATCGAAATTAGACCAAATTTTTAGCAGAGACGACGGACTAGCAAATAAGCGTGACAAGCATCGTCGTACGAACCCTGAATATACTACGTTATAGAACATACTCTTGAAGTCAACCGGCTAGTAGACAGCATACACGGAAAATTTGGCTAGACTGTCATGAACTTTGACATTCCGTCTTAGGCAATGACCAGAGGGGTACAGCGCCGGCCGAGCAAATTGATAGCCAACCAAGACATCCCTACAAGGAGGATCTGATAAATGTCATGTGCTGTCAACACTTCATTTCTTGGAGCAGACCACCCGACTTTATAACCTCCGATCGACTTACTTTTCTGAAAAATAGACAAGCTGAATGGCAAGGATTCCATTCTCTCGGAAATTTCCAGGACATCATTACCGGTACAGACGCTCGCTATATATGTACCTGCTGGTCGAATGCCCAAAATTAAACCAAATTTCTCAGCAGAGGCGACGGGATTTGGTAAATGAGCGTGATAAGCCTCGTCGTACACTCCCGGAAGGCCCAAAAGTTAGGGAACTTACTGCTGAAGTCAACATGCTAATAGGCGAACATAAGTGAAAAAACTTGATAGAAAATCTACAGCAATGCAACATTGGTAAGAGATTGTGTAAATTGTGTTAAATCAATATCGAGTCCGGGAAAGAAGAGTGATAGAACGCCGTTTCTTTCAACAGTGTGATAGATCCGAAGTGATGCGCGAAGAGGAGCTGGCTGTGCCGTATAAGAGCCGAGAGGTACCACCACAATTTGCAACAAGTCCCGGTCCACACTAGAGTGATTTCGTAGCAAAAATTTCATGAAATTGGGCATTCTTAGATTGAGTTTCCCCTCTATAGCAATTACATAAAATTACTTTAGTATAGAATTCGATCTAACAACTCCTAATTTCATGAAATATTTGCAATGAAATCACGTTAGTGTGGACCGGGACTAAGCGATGTTGCAGATGTCATCCAAAACTTGAAATCAAAGCGTTGGACCCACACGGAATCTCAATAGTAATGTTGAATCAACTGGGTGAACTTGAAGTTGAAGTATTTTGCACAAGTGACCTCAAATTGTCGTTAGGCACCCATATTGCACTAGAAGCCTGGAATGTTGGAAGGTTGATCATGCTACTGAAACAAGGTAAGGATGCCAGCAGAAGCGAAGCGCACAGTCCGATTTCCCTCTATTCCTCCCCTTATGAGAAGATTCTAGCGAAGATTCTAGAGGCACTATTCCTCCCCTTATGAAAGCTGCTTCCCACTTGCCCAACATCAGCATGGATTCCGGAAAGTGCTCAGTTCCTCAAAAGGCCGTACGATCGAACAATCATGGTAGCTCCTGACCTATCGAAGGCTTTCGATACCGTTAATTATGCCAAGCTGTTTCAGGATATAGAGTAGACTCCTCTCCGGTCGTGTTTGGATAATCATCTATATGTTTGCACGCCAGTCGTTTGTGGAATTCAGAAATATGAAATCGAATACCCGTAGAGTGAAACAGGGTATTCCCAATGCGGGGTGATATCTCCGGAAATGTATAACCTCTATCCTTCTTAAATTCTACACCCTCCACACGACATAGAAATCCAACTGTATGCGGATGATTGTATGGTCTTGGCACCGGATCCTATGGTCGATTAAACATGGGATAGGTTAAATGTCTACATAGCTGACTTAGTGCAGTCCTTCCATCTGAAGAATATAAAAATTCCCGACGATACATCCACTACCACACCGTTCACCACCTGGATGGCTGAAATGAGGCCCCCTTGAACATGTTTGTTGTTGGTTTTCTGATTCGAATCACAAAATACCTCAATATAATGGATGTAACTTTCGATAGCAAATACGTCGTCCTCTCAGGCCACATCTATTTGCGTCAAGCTCAGAAGTGACTACAAGGTCCCCAAGTGGCTGGCAGCACTTGGGGTGCAGACAAGGAAACCTTTTAAACGTCGTACAAAGCAACAGCCCGGTTTGTGTAAACCGTACCGCGCCAGTGTGTTATGCAAATGTTAGCGCTACGCAGTGGAAAATATTCAAACCTACCAAAATGCTGCCCTGAGGAGTCCAATAGGGTGGCTCCTTATGATATCAGTGGGCCATTTTCATGATGAGTACATCTGTAGATGAGTACATCTACACAACTAGATGTTGTTGGTGCAGTACCTGATGCGGTGTTATAGGCGTGCTCATCCCTGACACAATCTAGAGGACAGGCTTCCCCCGCCCGGGCATGTCTGAAGAGAGCTGCATGATGTTGGTAGAGAGGTCCAAAGGTACAAACTAGAACCTCTAGATCAACGAGCCTATCAGGTAGGGTTGAATAACATTCACTCTGATGCAGTTGCACAAGCGAAGACTAACTCCCATATATCGCAGCAGAAGAACTCCAGGTTCCAATGCAAACACGAGTGGTTTTAGCGAAATTATGATCCGGACGATGCAGCTGCGTCAATTCGTAGTAGTCCTGTATATAGGAAAGTACACAATTCTTTAAGAATTCCATCCGCCGCTAAATATACTGCCTGAATGGCTGAATTCTATCCTTGTACATATTAATCAATAGTGTCCTATTCCGACCACTAACTACCCCAAGATATTGTGTGTTGAAAACGTCGGCGTAATCTACAGCAATTTGAGACAATATCACAAGTAGGATCAAGGTCCTTAAGCTGTTGATCGGCGAACTGACAAACTGTGGTATGCAAATGTTAGCAGAATATTAAAAACTATCAGAATGGCATCAATTTGGGCCCAATAAGAATTGAGGCGGCTGCATCGTCCGGATCTTAAAAACACTCGTGTTTGCCTTGGAAGCTGGCGTTCTTCTGGTCCACAAGTACGGCATTCACATTGAATCTCTGTTCTGCCTGCGCAACCATGTCAGTGTGAATGATATCCAAGCCTTTGGACCTCTCTCTCTAGATCATGAAGATATCTCCTGACGTGCCTAGGTGGGGGAACCTGTCCATTAAATCGTGACAGTGATGCTCACTGCAATAACACCCAAGCAGATACTGCATCGAAAACATTCTGTTATGCTGAAGCAACGGTAAAACCTTCGTCTCCTCATGAAGATTGTCCACTGGTGTCATGAGGAGGCATCCTGTTACCGTCCTCAGGGCGGCATTCTGACAGCTTTGAATATTCTTCCACTGCGTAGCGCTAACATTTGCATACCACGCTGGCGCCGTATAGCTTACCACAGACCGGCCTATTGCTTTGTAAGAGGTCCACAAGGTTTCTTTGGGACCTTGTTCCTACTCCTGATCTTATCCCAAATAGCTGTGACATGCGCGGACGAATTAAACATGCTATGGAACGTTGCACCCAATATTTTGGGGGTAGTTAGTGGTCGGAATCAGTACACCATCGACCAGTATGTTCAGTAGGAACCTCATTTCAGCCGTCCAAGTGGCAGCGGATTTAGCGGCAAATATTTTCATATACCTCAGATGGAAGAACTGCACTAGGTCAGTTATTTAGACATTTAAAAAATAAAAGATAGACGCCAAGGTCGTACAATCATCCGCATACATTACGATCTCTATGCCGTCTGGAGAGTGTGGAATTTCAGAGAGGTAGAGGTTAAACAGTTCCGAAGATATGTATCACCCCTCCATATCACCATAGTAACGAGGGTATAATTAAATTTGTCATTCCGTTTGTAACACATTGAAATATTCATCGGAGACCCTATAAATTATATATTTTCTTGATCAGGGTAAGTCTAAGTCGACGTCCCTCCGTCTGTTGAAATCAAGATACAGATCACAATTTTTAAGATAGAGCTTAGTAATTTCGTATAGAAGTTCCTATTACTCCTAGGATGTTTGGTATTGCAAATGGGATATATCGGTCCACGTTTTGATATAGCCCCCATTGAACGTTACCCCCGATTTTCGGTATTTTGACGGTTTTATCTTCATTATAACATCGAAAATCGCTTTCCCCCAGAAATGTGTTGGTACAGGTCACTTTTCCCCAGAAATGTGTTGGTACAGGTCCACGATTTAATATAGCCCCCATAGAACGGTACCTCCCGATTTTCGGTATTTTGAAAGTTAGTCACATTGTTTTGCCGAAATGGCTGGAATTTGGTATTTAGTCTTCTTCATTATCGAAAGGAAACCAATTGTTTTACTTCAATACATCTCATGATGGAGGATATAACAAATTCGGCTGTGCCGAACTTAACGCCGTTCATACTTGTTGCAAATAAAAATTAAGAGGATATCAAAAGGACAACAAACATGGATTTTTAAAATAAAAATTTTGACGATCTCAAAAGGACAATAAACGTAGAGTTTTAAAATAAATATTTTGAGGATCCCAAAAGGAGAATAAATGTGGATATTAAAAAAATTACTATCTCAAAAGGACAATAAACGTGGACTTAGCATAAAGGCCTTGGTAAATAAGCAGCTTGGTATTCTTGCTAGGTTACCCTTTTAATTTTAGTCTTCTACCAGAATTTTCGTAGGCAAATAAATCAGCCGCTTATATACAAGGGTGACGGTATAACTAAATATAACCTTCTAACCTCAATTTTATGAATTTCAATAATAATGTATTTTATTTACAGAATTTGTGGACCATTTGCTGTTTTAATTTCATATTTATCCGAATTTCATGGTATTAATCGTCGATCACAGGTTATGATGATTATTGGTATAATGTTTATGACATCAAATATTGTTTTGCCAATATTGGCATTATCAATTCTACCAAATGACTGGAATTTTCAAATATTCAATATGAAGTGTAAGTACAACCCTCCTTCATCATAAGTTTACATCTTGAATGGAACTACAAATCTAAAATAAATTCCCTTCAATACAGTTGTTTCGTGGAAAATATTCATTGCAATCTGTGGTATACCAAGCCTCTTGAGTAGTTTACTGATGAGTTTTTCCCCCGAAAGTCCACGTTTTTTAATGTCAAAGGGTAGAAATTCTGAGGCATTGGAAGCATTTAAAATGATGTATGCCCTTAATAATGGAAAATCGAGAGATTCGTTTCCAGTAAGCTAATTTTGAGTTATTTAAACAATATTTTTTGGATTTTTTTAATTTAAATTTGATATTAGATAAAATTCCTTGTAGAGGAGGTTAAGCATAAAAGGAATGGACAATGCAGAATATCAATAATTGGGACAGCTCCTAGCCTTGAATGTCATGTGGAAC
Source organism: Musca autumnalis (assembly GCF_047663935.1). Classification (NCBI taxonomy): domain Eukaryota; kingdom Metazoa; phylum Arthropoda; class Insecta; order Diptera; family Muscidae; genus Musca; species Musca autumnalis. Next base: position 152,199,974 of record NW_027411866.1, on the reverse strand, counting down.
CCACCAAAAAACCAAAAACCTTTAAGCTACTTTGCAAAAAGAAAAATTTGGGTTTATGCGTTATCGTCTGTTTAATGCAATTTTTTATTTTACTCGGGTATGATTGACGTTCTTCACTGATTTGGAACTTAAGAAATTCACATTCTGTATCACCGATATTCTAGTTTGAATACAATGCGTCTTTGGCTGCCTCAGTTATTTGCATCTATTAATGAATATGAACACATATCTTCAGAATCTACCAGCATGTGTACTATTTTGGAATACAGCGTTAATAAAACTGAAATTGTAAAAAATGTTGCCGATGAATGTGTTGTGGTAAGTAAGAAAATGTAATAAATACAGATCAGAATCCGATACATGTATTGGAGCTTAGGGAACAAATTGAATACTCTACCAGCTGACGGAAAAAATCTGAAATTGTTCTTAAATTGTAAGTTTTTTCTATGTAGCCGGCCTTCGGCTGGGGATTTGAGGCTTTATTCTATGGACAGGAGACAATTTAGGGCACGGGAACAACATTTTTTAATTAAATTTTTTTCTTACTTTAACAAGGGAATTTTCGGAACTTCAGAGGCCCATATCTCGGGAAGTATGGACTTCCCCCAACAAAATTTATATTTTTGTAATCAGTACGTAAAGATATACCTGTGGTAAACATTCCAGATTTATCCGCCAGCTGGTAGAGTATTCAATTTATGCCGAGCTTAGTTACTCTTTTCAATGTTATGAAGCCCATCTCATTTTCTAAATTCATGAATTAAGTTGAGTTTAAGCACTATGCTCGAATCGGGAGGAAAATTTTTGTTACAGGTAGGTCTATTCACTCTAATTACAAATATCAATATAATGTTAATGGGAAGTTCATACTTCCCGTGATATGGGGGCTTTGAAATTCCCAAAATTTCCTTGTTTAACAGCGTGTTTTCGTAAAAAGTTTTTACACAATTTGGTTTTCATAGCAGTTGACGTTTGTATTCGTGTGACAAACAAATGAAAGCTTTATATTTTCGTATTTTTTTGGTTTTCGTAACAAAATCAGACGAACGAATACGTCAAAAATAAACGAATGGAAAAGACCCATCGTTTTGAATGAAAATTAAATAATTTGAGTAATAAATGGCACAAAACACACGAAATCTGGAAGGGAATGCAATTTTATTTATTTCCATAGAAGCACACGCGTATATGTACATCCGTTTCTTCATATTATCACAATTATTTTTGAACAAGTTTGATTGCATTTTTTTCTTATTTTTTGTTTTTCATCTGTTTATCGGTGTTGCCATCAAGTAACACATTTTACGTGCAGATGCCTATGCAAAATTCACAAAATAAGTATCATGGAAACCCTGAAGTATAAAAGCTTTTATGAAATAGACGAAAGCTTTCAGATAAAAACGAATGGTTCGTAAAATTTTACAAGAACCAAATTTTGAACGTATACGTTTTAGTACGAACGGTTCGTGTGACAGGCAAGCATTTTTACAAAAACACGCTGTAAATGCCGGCAACTTGGGATTAAATTTACAAATTAAAATAAATTTTGTTCCCCTGGCCGGGAGTTGTGCTTATCCATGGGAGAATGTCCTAAATCCCCGGCAGAAGGGGATGTAGGACTTTATTGTATTGTATATGATAGTGTATTCCAAAAGCTTTACAGTGATACAGGCGGCGAAGTTATAAACAAGAGCATTTTCGGAATGGGAAGTATGGATTTCCTCCATTGTTATATTTAATATTTGTAATCAGGGTAACGAGACCTCCTATAAGTACGTGAAGGCAACTTGCCCCATTATTTCTCATTTTCCAAATTTCTTATATTTTTATTTCAGGTCATAACTCCTGCCACCTACACTAACAATATTGTGGTAGCCTGTGTGGGTTTGGTTACATATTTAATAGCTGGATTAGTGGTCAATGCCATTGGAAATAAACAAATGCAAAGTAATTCCTACTCCCTCAAAAGGTTAACTAATAATAAAATTTCAATTTTTTATGTTGTAGTAATTGGTTTATCTTTGGCTGGTATTTGTGGCATTTGCCTCTATTGGTCTTCATCTTCCCTTGCCACATTAATAATATCATCATTATATGTGGCACTGTGTAGTATGGCAAATACATCGGCAGTTGGAGCATCGACTAATCTATTTCCAACTTCTTTGAGGTAATATATTTTGCATACAAAAAAGGGAAACACTAAAGTGGGGTACACACGATCAGTTTTGCTCAAATAATCGGTTGCTTGCCAGTGTGGCCGTTCACTTTTGTCAGTCATCAGGCAACCACAAAATATTTTGTGGTTGCGTGACGGTTGGACAGTTATCTATAATTCCGAAAATTGACAGTCAAAACTGATCGTTTGTACTCCGCTTTAGTTCAAGATTCTTTTCATTGCAGAACGATTGTTGTTTCAATGGCCATGATGCTTGGTCGTATTGGCTCAATATTGGGTAATGTTCTGTTCCCCGTATTTATGTCATTTGGTTGTGTACCACCGTTTGTCATGGTTGGAGCCGTTTTGTTTAGTAAGTTTGTCGGGGTTTTCTTATAATTATTTCTAAAAAAATATTTTCTTTTTCAGTTGGTTGTATATTGGCGGCAATATTACCAAATACCAGTAAATTAGAACTTAAATAAAGTTGTTTTATTTAAAAATGATATGAGAGTCCCATAAATAAACATAATTGCTGAAACGCGTGAAACTCCCACATGTTGTTTCAATTTTAAGAAATCAATTCTTATTTAAATATAACCTCTAAATGGAAATTTACAACAAGGTTACTATAAAACATGTAAACAATTTTCGATAAAAATTTCAGAGGAATCCTCAAACAGCCATCCACGGTGCGTCTGAACAAAATTTAAATAAAAGGAAGGACAGAGAATCAAATAACCAAAAAAATTGCCGGAGCTATTATTAAATAAATCGCGGCCAAAGTTCACATTTTTAGGGATTTTGCTAGAAAACCGCAAGTCCTATCGAATTGGGACTAAAGAATATGTTGTAGCAGTGAAAATTCTCCACCAAATTTACCTTTATGACTTTTTGCTAGGTTTTACTTTTTTTGAGATATAGAACTTCAAATTGGTACAATGCACTGACTGTAAATCCTCCTTAAAAAAACAACGACATACACGGTGCTATCTTTAAATGAAAACTGCTTAAACCTGCAAAGTTTTTCGCAGATTCTGAAAATGCAATGTTCATAGATGAGAAATTTTTAACTGTGCTGTTTTAAAATCCGCAAAATTCCCGACCGAAGGCCGGCCACAAACAAACAATTCTAATTCTAATTTCTAAAACGTTATCATTACCAAATTGCCTTGATCTGCTATAAAAGCATTAGAAAATGATGTGTACTTACCGAATCGTGAAGTATGGACTTCTGTAAGAAATAACAAATAAAGTTTTATTATTCAACTTAACTTACGCAGCTCTCGGCAAGTCTCGGCCGGCCAGTTGTATTGCAAATTGGGCATATCTTTCCTTTACCGACAGTATGCATAAAATTATGAAAAATTTACCACAGATAGTGCTTTTCGTCCTGATTCCAACGACGTATAAAACGTTCTGGGGAAATGTATACTTCCCGAGATATGAGCCTCTGAAGTTCCGAAAATTCCATTGTTTAATGGCCGGCTACATAGAGAACAAGTAAAAAAGTATCAGTCGGCTTTGCCGACAGAGATATACCCTCAGCCTGTGCAAATTGAAACACTTTTTTCACAAAAAATTTATGTATTTAGGGGGTTTCAAAATTTTGGTCGTATGAACCCACAAAAATGTTGATTAGGATTAAAGTTCAAAAATTTCGCGGAAAAGGTATTTAAAGGAAAAGTTGGACCGACATAGACAATGGGGGTGCAATAGGGGGTTTTTACACCCTTCGGGCTATTTTTTCAGGAAGTATGGACTTGCCCCTGAGGAAACTTGTACCTTCGTATAGGGGACAGTGAATACAAGATGTTACAACAAAAACCAAGGCGATTCGAAAGCAGGTCCTAAACTGAACTTTTCCGAAATTTTGTGTGGGAGGTACTCGAAGGAGTTTACCGATTGACTCCATATTATAACCTCATCTAAGTCTAGTAGAAATTTCATAATGTGCAAAGTATGGAACAAAACGGATACTTCCTTCAAGAGTTATCGTACTCACAAATTTTCCGAACATTTTCGAACTTTTGTGGGGGAGGTACCGGAAGGAGTGGACCGATAAAATCCATCTTTGAACTTGAACTAAGTTTGGTCAAAATATTACGAAAGCCAAATTTTGGACCGAATCGGGAGATCCGTTCGAGAGTTATCTTGCGCTCCAACCTCTACACACGGTGTTATAGGGTTTTTTGTAACTTTCAGGCTATTTTCTCAGGAAGTATGGACTTGCCCTTATGAAACTTACAGCGTCGTATAGATGACAGCGAATACAACTTGCGTAAACAAAAAACAAAGCGATTCGAGACCAGGTCCTAAACTGAACTATTCTGAAATTTTGTGTGGGAGGTACCCGAAGTAGTGGACCGATTGAGTCCATATTGGCACCTCATCTAAGTTTGGTTGAAATTACACGATGTGCAAAGTATGGACCAAATCGGTAATTCCCTACAAGAGTTATCGTGCGCAAAAGTTTTGCGACAATTTTTGAACATTTGTGGGGGAGGTACCTGAAGGAGTGGACCTATATGGCCCATCTTCGAACTTAAATCGAATCTGGACAAAATATTTCGATACCCAAAATTTGAACCGAATCGATTGATCCGTTCGAGAGTTATCGTGCGCACCAGCCAGCCAGTCAGACAGACGGACAGACAGACAGACGGACGGACATTGCTAGATCTACTCAAAATTGTCTGAAACGGATATCGTACAAACATACTTGGGGTCTAAAACCATTATTTCGATGAGGCACATTTTTGGTCGTATCAAAGTGTAAATACCCTCTTTAGCCTAAAGGCTGAGGGTATAAAAATTATAAATTAAAAAAAATTATGAAAAAATTACCACAGATAGTGTTTTTTTATCCCGATTCCAACCATGTATTGCTAGTATAAAATGTTGGCAAACCACCGCAGAAAATTATGAAAAAATCACCACAGATAGTGCTTTTTATCCCGTTTACAACCATGTATTGCTTTTGTTGTGGAAATGTATACTTTCCGAGATATAGGCCTCCAAAGTTCCACAATATTTGGATATTTGGACTGAAGCTCAAAAGTGTTGCAGAAGAGGTACAAGAAGGAAGTGTGTTTTATTTTGGGAGTCAATTCTTTTCGATAGACAGCGCGACCTCCAGCAATTCAGTTGGTCACCCTATAACTTAGAGCTTTTGGACTACTATGTCAGGAAGCATGGACTTGCCCACAAAAGACATAATATCACTTAATCAGGACCACAAAGAGTAGCATCGATATAATTTTCCAAAGGATCTCTGAACAGATCCTAAACTGCACTTAAAGAAAAATTTTAAACTTTTGTGGGGGAGGTACCCTAAAGAGAAGACCGATATGGACCATCCGTTCAACAGAGGTAACACGTAAAATTTTAGTGACATTTTTTTTAACTTCGAACTTAAACTATGTTTGGACAAAATATTACAAATAATGTTAGGCCATGTTTATATTATAGCCTTTAGCAAGGTTAACCTTCTTTATGAGGATTTGTTTGACGTATATGTAATGGAATTGACATTTAAAACACAGTGGGTTTGTTAAATCCGGTTATATATAATCGTACTATAATAGGGATTTTTTAAAACTTTTGGGCTATTTTCTCAGGAAGTACGGACTTGCCCCTGATAAAACTGGCACCGTCGAAATGGAGGCAGCGAATACAAGTTGTTGCAAAAGAATCAAAACGATTCAACAGCAGGTCTTAAACTGCATTTTTCCGAAATTTTGTTTGGGAGGTAACCGAATGACTGGGCCGATATAGTCCATATTAGAACTTGATTTATGTCTGGTAGAAAAATTACGATGTGCAAAGTATGGACCAAATCGGTAACTCCCTTCAAGAATTATCGTCGAATCGAATTTTTCCAAACATGTTCGAACTTTTGTGGGGAAGGTACCTGAAGGAGTGAACCGATATGAATAATCTTCGAACTTAAACTAAAATTGGACAAAATATTACAAAGTGCAAATTTTGGTTCGAATCGGTTGATTAGTTCGATAGTTATGGTGCGCTCCAGCCAACCAGCCGGTCAGACGGATGGACATTGCTAAATCGATTCCAAATTGTCTGAAACGGATTTCGTCCAAACATACTTGGGGTCTACATGCTTAGTTGGCCTTGGTTTTTCGATCTCGCCTTCTACCGCTCTATCGAAGCCTTAGCCTGTCAGTTCTGCGTGTACCGCAATGTGCCCCTTATTTATATGCCTTTTTAGCGGATTCGTCTTCGCTCATTCCATGACATGGCCTAGTCAGCGCAATAGTTGTATCTCAATACGTCTAAATATACTGATGTCGTTGTATAGCAGATACAGCTCGTAATTCATGTGACGTCGATATTCACCGTCAACGAAGATTGGCACGTAAATCTCTCGAAGAATTTTTGTCTCAAACACACCAAGCATTGCCTTATCTGCTTGCGCAAGTACCCATGCTTCGGAACCATACATTAATACGGGTAGTATCAGTGTGTTGTAAAGCGCTGTTCTTACTTGACGAGATGTGGCTTTGTTTTTAAACTGCTTAAACTTAAGCCAAAGTAACATCTCTTGACCAATAGTACAATTATTCTTCTTATTTCACAACTGATGTTGTTTGTCGTGTTCATGGAGCTGCCGATGGTAGACGAAATCTTTTACTACCTCAAAATTATAGGAACCAACTTCCACTGCTGGTCCGAGCTTTATGGACGCATTGCGCGTCGACACCATCAACTTGGTCTTGTCACTGTTTTATCGCCGGACCCACTTTAGCAGATTCTCCTTCGAGTTACTTCTTTTTTCATTTCTTTTGACATTTGCATCTCGTATAACCTTTTCCAGCAGAATGTGGCACGAAAGCCTGTCTTCTTGTCTCAAACCTCTTTTGGCACTAAACTCTTCTTGTTTCCTATTTTAACTGAGGACCGAATATAAGTTAATACGGGGATACCAAATTCAGACATGGCTAGGAATACCTTTGAACGTAGAGGGCTGTCGAAGGCTGTTTTATTATCGACAAAAAGTGGTAGGTATCGATCTACATCTCTTGGGTCTTCTCCAGGATTTGCCGTAGGGTAAAATTTTGTCAATGGAATTGGTATGGCTGAATTATTTCGTTGTAGGTCATAGGGAGAACACTTATGCCCCTATAGTTAGAGCATACAGTCTCATCTCCTTTTTTGTGAACAGGGCACAGGATGCTCTGGTTCCAATCGTCGGGTACTCGTTCTTCCTGCCGAATAGTGCTAACTAGCTGATGCGGACCCCTTGTTAGCGTGTAACCTCCGGTTTTGAACAGCTCGGCTGGTAGATTATCGGCTCCTGCTGCCTTATTATTCTCAGCCGGTTTATTGCTATCTTTACCTCATCCTGGACGAGTGGTATACCTTCAATACCATTTTCTGGGATTGGATCTGTGTTATCTTCGTCGTCTTCGCTACTATGGGACACCAACAGTTTGGAAAAGTGTTCTTTCCATATACCTAGCACACTATCTGTATCAGTTACCAAACTACCTTACCGGTATCTACAGGAGGATGTGCCAGTTCCAAAGCCATCAGTTTGATGTTTCACTCTTTGGTAGAATTTTCGGACTTTATTCTGGCTCCTGTATATATCGATTTTTTTACACTCCCGCTTTTCCATTTCTCTCTTTTTCCTGCGAAAAAGACGTTTCTCCTCTTTCCTTTTCTACCGAGACCTAGCTCGTGCGCTACTCGTTGCTACTGATTATAGAGTAGCCCTATAGGCCGCATTTTTCTCTTCTTTAACACGACACTCCTGGTCATACCATGGATTCCTTGGAGGAGGTCTCCGATATCCAAGTATGGATTTTGCACCCGTTTCCATGAACTGGACAATACTTTGCCATTGTGATGATATGTTAACGGGGCGAGGTGTGCTTGGGTGAAGCAATTGGGCCAGTTGAGTGGTATATGCTGTGGTTATCTGTTGTGATTGTACCTTACCTATGTCGAACTTCAGCGTTGTGTCAATTCGTACTTTATTTGCAACGTTTAATCTAGCACGTGCCTTTGCTGCAGCAAGGTGGTGGTCCGAGTCTACATTTGCTCCTCGAAACGAATGCACATCCAACACGCTGTCTTTCATCTATCACAACGTGATCAATTTGATTTCTTGTTTTCTGATCTGGAGACAGCCAGGTGACCTTATGAATATTGAGATGCTTAAATCTGGTACCGCTAACTAGCCTCATTCCATTGTCAGATGTATAACTGTGGAGATAGATAAGATATTCTCCTTTCCAATTTTGGCATTAAAATCGCCTAGAGTAATTTTAATGTCATGGGCAGGGCAACGGTCATAAGTTTCTTCTAAGCGCTCGTAAAATATATCTTTGGTCTGTTCGTCCTTGTCTTCAGTGGGAGCATGAGCCCAAATAAAGCTGATGTTGAAAAATTTTGCTTTTAATCGAATTGCAGCGAGTCTTTCATTCACAAATCCGCAACCAAACTCATGCTTTATGTCATGTCAGCTATAATACATTTGTTTGGGGTCCATAACTCGCAAAGTATTAACCCTTTGTGGACCGATGTTGCCTGTGGGCAAATTTGCATGTTTGTGTATGCGTATTTCCCACACCGTTTGAGATATTTATATATGTATATTAAGTGGGTGTCGGTAGGTTGATTTCAGAAGAATAAAAAAATGGAAATTACTTCTAAATACATATCTAGATAGTTATGCTTATTTTAGTATAAGTAGTCGAGTAAAAATTTGGACACGAAATATTTTAGTGATTTTATAAAATGCCGTTAACCGTCAAACAATTTGAATAATTGTAACCCACATTTTTTGAAAAATCTTACTGAGATGTTGATCTAATGAAATAAAAAACAAACATACAAATTGCAGTTACAATCAGTAGTTATAATTTTTTGAAATTTGGAAGTTGCCTGTGGGCAGCATTGGGCGATTGTGGTAATAAAGTGGTTACATTAGTGGAGATGAAAATTCTGGTTAGTGGTATTCAATTAAGTACAAAGGGTCATTGGGACATTCGGTTTTGTGAAAAATGTTGTATTTATATTATTATTCGAAGATTTTCCTTGAGTTAAGAGGAGATTGACACATTTTTTGTAGAATATACAATGTGCAATGGTATGCACACCCGCCATGCACGCTGAAGGTCGTGGGTTCGATTCCCCGGGTAGTCAACATCAACATTTTCAACGGTGACAAAGTACCCCTCAGTAATGTTGGCGACATTTCCTGAGTATTTCAGCCATGTAAAACTTCTCTACAAAGTGGTGTCTTAAGACACGCCGTTCGGACTCGGCAATAAACAGTAGGTCCCATATCATTGAGCTCATATGAATCGGGGTGCACTCATTGATATGAGAGAAGTCTCCCTATTCTAGTATGGGATGTTTGTGGAACAATTATATATATATATATATATATATATATATATATATATATATATATATATATATATATATATATATATATACATATATATATATGTATTGGATGATGACCAATTTTATTAGGTTTAGAGTATGCACACAAAATAGAAAATATTTTTGAAACCCTTCTACCCTGAAAAATGTCAATATGAGCATTTCAAATTATATCAACACCACCATATACGTCAAAATTGTCTAATTCGTGAACTATATATGATAAATATAGACCTATTTTCCATTCCATTTCCATCAATTTTGCTCTAGAATTAAACAATTCATCAGTTTATGTTTTTCCACATCATGAATAATAAACAATACAACGATAATACAAAGACTTGAGAAACAAAATTTTTTTAATTTTTATAACCAGAATGACCCAATGTTGCCTGTGGGCAACATTTGGTAACTTCCGAACCACAAGGAATTTTTAAGATTTTTTTGCAGAGGACTTATGTTTGCGACTACTAATCATAATAAATATGAAAAATATTTTTATCTGTACGGAAAAATGCGGGTTCAAAGGGTTAAAAGATTCCAACACCGGAAAAAATCGCACATGGAAAAATCGCTTTCTGAAATTCTATATAGAGAAGACCCCTTTAGGAGGTCTTTCTCCTCATTTGTAGACGGAAGAAGGGTCTTCTATATGTAAAAGAACTCCTAAAGGGATCTCCTATAGATAGAAGTCCGCCTTAATGGTTTTTTTTTTTTATAAATATAAGATCATCTAGAAGGGGTATTCTCTATAGGAGACTTTATTTTTATGGATAGAGGAATTCGTAGAGGGGTCTTCTATAAGTAGAAAATCTCTTCAAAGGGTCCTCTATAAATGGAGGTCCACCTTAGGCGGTCTTCAATTGATAGAAGGCCTCCTAAAGGGGCATTCTATTGATAGGAGACTTTCTAAAGGGGTCTTCTATTGATAGGAGACTTCCTAAAAGGGCCTTCTATAGATAGAAGACCTTCTTATGATGTCTTCTATTGATAGAGCTCCTCATCATCTTCTATTGATAGGGGACTTTCTGACTTTCTGAAAGAGACTTCTGAAGGAGTCTTCTTCTATTGATAGGATACTTCCTAAAGGGGTCTTCTATTGATAAGAGACTTACTAAAGAGATCTTCTACAGATAGCAGACCTTCTAAGTGGGTTTGCTACACACAGAAAAAAATGGCCTCTCTAACATATGTCCCAAACATATTTTGCATCAAACATATATTTGTTTGCAAGCAGTCCCAAACATAACATATGTTTGGGTCCTGCAAACAAATATATGTTTGGGTGCAAACAAATTATATGTTTGGGTGCAAACAGATACAAACCCAAAAGCCACAAAAAAACAAACACATGTACCAGTGGGCGCTTTCTGAGAGCAAGGGAGCGTAAATGTCAATGTGAAACACATTGAAATGTATGCTCACTTGCTCTCAGCAAACGCTCACTGGCTATTTCTAACACGTAAACGCATTTATAAATGGTGGTGTTTTTTTATTGAAGGGCATAGAAACAAAGCAAAGCAAAAAAGACACATACATAGGTACATACAAAATTCCAAGGAAATACATAACACACTTTAATAAAAGAAAAACTGAATGAATTAAATTATAAAAAGTCGCACTTTTAAAAAGAAAAAATTATATAGAAACATCGTTGAACGCTTCTTCTTAGTTGTGAAACAAAACACATTTTCTACAAAGTTGAAATCATCAGCGGGAAATTGGCATCTGGAATCAAATGATTATATAATGTAATAAATAGGTAAATCTATATTTCAAATATACATATGTATGAATGTAAGTACCCCCATACCATTGCTATGGCAAACGATCCGTTTTCGAATGTTTTTCGATAGTTTTGCGGATATTTTGTTCGAAAACGACACTCGAGAACGAATTAAAAACGATTCATTCGTCGCTCAGTTTGTGGCAGGAAAACTTTCGAATTCGAATGTCGTTCATAATACTATTAGCGAATAAAAGATGATAGTTTTTACGATAGTGCCGAAAAAGCATGTTTGGCGGAGTTTCGATTTTTTGACATGTTTAACTTTATCTGACGTCTCTTGATTTTTCTTTTATGTACCTTTTCTTCTTTGTAATGTTTGCGATTCAATGCGTGTAACGGTTTATAAACATTGTTGTCTTGTATTTGTAACCAAGCTTTATGTTGTGTTTATCATCACTTCTTGTTAATATTATAAGTAGCATTTATATCGAAAAATATTTGAAAAAAGCAAATGGGAATTTTTTACGAACTACATAAAATTATTTTTTAAAACGTAAAAAAATTCCGAAGTAAAAATTTTTTCTTGAAACAATTTTTCTTGTGAAGAAAAAACATTCGCAAAATGTTCGAAAATTATATCGTTTTTAAACTTTTGACGAACAAAAGAACAACGTGCTTGTGTACACCCGAAAAACATTTGCCAATCCTTCGACAGTGATATCGTTTGCGAAAGTTGTGCCGGACATTCGAATTATATCCGCACTTGGTATGGGGGGTATATGAAAAATGTATTGATGTAATTACCAATATTAAATGCGATTTCTTCCTTGTCCAATAAAATATTTCCATTCACCTTTTTGATTCAATTATAAAATTTATTGGACATTTAATTTACTAAAAAGCACAATTTCTTTAAGAAAAGACAAAACACTGATTTATTCACTCACTTTACTGTCTTTACTCAACGATGTTCTCTAGAACACTGATGAAAAAAGACCAACATAATTAATACAATTTTTTTCTTTTCCTCTTCGCTTGCTACGTTGGTTAACAACAACAAAGCACGAAACACACGTGTTATAAACCAGCATTCCGCAGCTGCGAGAGCCCTGTTTTTACTCTCTTTGACAAAAATCCTCTCCACCCATAAAAAATATGTTCTAACATAAAAAATATGTTGCTACCCAAACATATTAAATTGAGATATGTTACAAAATGTTGCAAACATATATTTGTTTGGACACAAACAAATTATGTTTGGATCCAAACGTATATTTGTTTGCAATCAGTCCCAAACAAATATTTGTTTGGATCCAAACCTATTTTTAACATATATTTTTCTGCGTGTATACATAGAAGAAAACCCCTTTAGAGATCTTCTATCCATTGAAAACCCTTTGATAGAAGACTTTCTAAGAGAGTATGATATACATAGGAGACTTC